>NC_058519.1:578020675-579260675 GCF_904849725.1 Hordeum vulgare subsp. vulgare | reverse complement strand
ATGCTTGACCCTTGCTACAAAAGGGATTGGGCCACTCTGTTGCTACTGTTGTTTCTTGCTGGTGCTGTCACTACGACTGTTCCTTGCCACTGCTGCCACCACTGTTGTTACTTGCTACTTTGTTGTTACTTTTTGCAAGACCCTTTTTCAACACCGTTGCCAGGGAAGAATAGTTCGCCGTCCATGTGCAACTTACTGGCGCCATTGATACAACAGTTAGGAATAGACTGTTGTCAACAGATCTGTTCTGACACCGTTGTTATCATACTACTTTGCTACTGATACTTTGCTTGCACACACTAATCTTTCAGGTGTGGTTGAATCTGACAAACTCAGCTGCTAATACTTGAGAATATTCTTTCGCTTCCCCTTGTGGCGAATCAATAAATTTAGGTTGAATACTCTACCCTCAAAAACTGTTGCGATCCCCTACACTTGTGGGTTATCAAGACCTTTTTCTGGCGCCGTTGCCGGGGAAGCACAACTATATTCTCTGAGTCACTTGGGATTTACGTCTCATGGTCACTATGAAGAATCTGAAAGATCTAAGAACTGAAATCTTGCCTTCCACTACGAGGACAAGTAAGGAACTGCCATCTAGCTCTGCACTTGATTCACCTTCAGTTATGTGTAAGTTTGCGACATCGCCTCCTGCTAGAAATCTTGATATGTCACATGTGCTTGATGATGCTACTTCTGCTGCCCATGATGCTTATGATGATGCTATGCTTGATATTATGTCTGATGATGCTATGCTTGATACTATGCCTGATGATTCTATGCCTGATACTGCCTTGCCACTAGGTGCACTCCTTGATGCACATATTGCTAGAGTTGTTGCTAGATGTGATGATACTTCTGAAACTGCTGATACTATTCAAGTTGAACCTCCTATTATGCCTGAATTGCCTGTTATGCCTGATACGCGCTATGTTATGGAGGGAGATATAGCTGAGGACTTTCTTGCGTGTAAGGATAGCTATGATGTTGAGAAATTACTGCACAAGTGGAAAGAAAAATCTCTGAACGCTAGGATCAAATACGACCTGAAGTTTGCCACTTAACCTATCTTTGTGACCGATAAGGATTATGAATTCTCTGTCGACCCTGAGTTAATCACTCTGGTCGAATCTGATCCTTTTCACGGTTATAAGTCTGAAACGGTTGTAGCCCATCTTACCAAACTGCACGATATAGCCACCCTATTCACTAGTGAGGAAAAGATCCGCCACTACTACATGCTCAAGTTGTTTCCTTTCTCACTAAAGGATGATGTTAAGACCTAGTTCACTTCTCTTGCTCCTGGTTGTGTGCATAGTCCCCAGGATATGGTCTACTACTTCTCTGAAAAATATTTCCCTGCCCATAAGAAGCAAGCTGGCTTGCAGGAAATATACAACTTTGCTAAACCTAAAGAAGAGAGTCTCCCACAAGCTTGGGGGAGGCTCATCCAGCTACTGAATGCTTTGCCTGATCCAGCTACTGAATGAAATACTTGATATCTTCTATAATGGACTTACCGATGCTTCTAAAGACCACCTAGATAGTTGTGTTGGTTGTGTTTTTAGGGAACGAACTGTAGAACAAGCTGAGATTCTGTTGAATAACATATTGTGCAATGAGAATGCTTGGACTATTCCCGAACCACCTCCTAAGCCAACTCCGAAGAAAAGAGGTACTCTATTCCTCAGTCCCGAAGATATGCAAGAAGCCAAGAAATCTATGCGAGAGAAAGGCATTAAATCTGAAGATGTCAAAAATCTACCACCTATCGAAGAGATCCATGGTCTCTATAACCCGATACAGGTAGTAGAAGTAAATTCTCTGCGTAGGTTTGATGAGAGTGATATTCCTTTTGATAAACCTGCTAGCTTATGCCTGGATGAATTTGATAACTTCGTTGCCAAACAACAAAGTTTCAATGATTATGTTAGCAGACAATTGGAACAGAATGCTCGTATGCTTAGTCATTTAAGTGCTTGTGTGGACAGAAACGTCATTGATCTTAAACTTCTGAGTAAACATGCCTCTATGGTTACTACTCAGGTAGAATAAGTACTTAAAGCTCAGAATGACTTGCTCAATGAGTTGAATGACCATTCCGTCAGAGTCGTCACTAGAGGCGGTAGAATGACTCAGGAACCTTTGTATCCTCAGGGTCATCCGAAGAGAATTGAACAAGATTCTCAAGGAGTTAGCACGGATGCACCTAGTCATCCTATAAAGAAGAAGAAAGATGATAGGAACATGCACGCTAGCAACCCTGATGCTGCTACACCTCAGAGTCCAAACGATGCCTCTTTCTCTGATGCTGAAACACAATCTAGTGATGAACATGAGCCTAATGATAATATCAATAGTGACGTTCATGTTGATGCTCAACCTAGCAATGAAAAGGATGTGGAGATTGAACCTGATCTTGATAACCCACAGCCTAAGACTAAGAGGTACAATGAGAATGACTTCATTGCTAGGAAGCATGGTAAAGAAAGGGAACCATGGGTTCAGAAACCCATGCCCTTTCCTCCCAAACCATCCAAGAAAAAGGATGATGAGGATTTTGAGCGCTTTGTTGAAATGATCAGACCTGTCTTTCTGCAAATGCGTTTGACAGATATGCTCAAAATGTCTCTGTATGCTAAGTACATGAAATATATTGTGACTAATAAGAGGAGGATACCTGAGGTTGAGATTTCCACCATGCTCGCTAATTATACCTTCAAGGGTGGAACTCCCAAGAAACTAGGTGATCCCGGTGTGCCCACTATACCTTGCTCCATTAAAGGCAACTACGTTAGAACTGCTTTATTCGATCTTGGAGCCGATGTTAGTGTTATGCCTCTCTCTCTTTATCGTAGGCTTGAACTGGATAAGTTGACACCCACTGAAATCTCTCTACAAATGGCCGACAAATCAACTTCTTTCCCTATCGGCATTTCCGAGGATGTGCCTGTTGTGGTTGCTAACGTCACTATCTTAACAGACTTTGTTATCTTGGATATTCCCGAGGATGATGACATGGCTGTCATCCTCGAAAGACCCTTTTTAAACACCACAGGGGCTGTTATAGATTGCAACAAAGGCAATGTCACTTTCCATGTCAACGGTAATGAGCATGTGGTGCACTTTATGAAGAAACAATATCGAGTACATTGCATCAATGCTATCGAAAAAACTTCATCGGTTTTTATTGGGAGCTTTGAATGCCCTATTCCTCGAGTCAAGATGAAGTATGATTTGCTTGTTGGGGAAATTCACATCCCTAATGAGGTGACCTAGTGACTATTCGAAAATTCTCCGTTCTCTTTTGCAATTCGAAAAGATTTGTCGAGGAGACTTGATCAACCTCATTGACGGATTTTCTTTCGATGATCATGAGATGGATGAATCGAGGAGTCACAAACCTCTGTCCCAAGCTTTCACTTAAGGTTGCTTAGAAGAAAAATGATAGATTTAGTTTAGTTTTCCCTATTTTCTCTTTTAGCGTCTGGTAGAAAAGTACCCCGAAAATAAAAGTTCTCCGAACGTCTTGAAACTCAAGTACGATTTTTCTGGAATTTTTGAAACATTCTGAGACAAAGAGCTTGTCTGGGGGCTGCACTAGTGGGCCACAAGCCCTTGGGGCGCAGGCACCCTCCTGGCCGCGCCACACAGGCTTGTGGGGCCCACAGTCACTCCCTCCACTCATTCTTGCTCTCATCTGGTTCTCCTACCTCCAGAAAAAAATCGTTTCGCAGCTCAAACCCGTGCTCTTGCTCCTCTTGCTGGGATTTTCGATCTATTTCCTCAAATCACCATTCTCCGAACTGTTTTGGGGAAATTACTCCTTGATAATTGACTCCTCCATTGCTCCAATTAGTTTTTTCTCTAGTGCCTTATACTCCGCGTATTTTTGCTGCCTTGGTGACCATGTTCTTGAGCTTTGCATGCTAATTTTAGCTGGTCCCAAGTAGTTTGATGCATAATATGGCCTCTAGGAACTTGTGGGAGTAGTTGCTACTAGTTTAGTTGAGCCTTGTTCATTTTTCCTTTGGGTCACTGAAAATTTCAGAAAGGAAGATGTTTAGGATAAACTTTCATTGTGGTTCCTCAAGCAAGAGAGGTCCCCTTCTTGCGATTCGGGAGCCTGATCCTTACCAACCAAGGGACGCGTAGGTACAACCATGTGAATGGCCTTATGATGAATTTATGATTGAGGCAGGTTTCAAAGATGAGTTTGATGCACTTGTTCACAACGTCGGACTCAAAGAATTCATCTCTGATAAATGTGAACAGTATGTTGCTCTCACTACCTCTTTTGTTCATAGATTCAAATTTTCAGCTGGCCGTGAGACATCGGTACTGTTTGATCTCTATGATAAATCGTATACCATGGATTTAGAGGATTTTAATAGAATTTGCAAAATGCCTATTTGGGGTAGCCTCAATGATCCTCCTAAATCTTCGGTTAGAGATTTTTGCTCTAGTATTACCGTTGGAGAAATTAGAGACATTACGCAAGCTACCATGGGGAGTATTCATTTTCCTGCCTTGCATTACTTTGCCCTCTTCATAGGCAGATGCATTAATGGCAAGATTGAGCATTGTTACCTCTGTGCACCTGACCTTAGTATCCTTAAGAGCGCAGTGACGGGTGACAAAAGCTTCAACATGGGAGCTATAATAGCAAGGAGGCTGAATAAGAATGCTAATGAAGGTTATTTCTTTGGTGGGATCTATGCCACTCGCATAGCAAATTTTCTTGGAGTACCCATCCGTGAAGGAGATCCCCCGCTCCATACAGCTTTCCTTGACCGCGTCGCTTTGACATGCTACCAGTTCCTTGAGAGGGATGATGAATCCCTCCTATACAGTCTGATATTTAACCGGCATCGTGTTTTCCATATTACCCTTCCTGCTCCTGTCTTCTTTGACTTTCATGTAAAACGGAGATATTACATAACCACAGGAGAGGCAGAGGAGTATGAGAGGGAGGCAAAGGCTGATCGTCTCCGTGAGGCAGCTATTCAGGCAGTGGTTGCAGCGCTCCCGTCCAACCCCCATTATGATTTTGGGTTTCGCCAAGACCATCCTTGGGAGTAGACCAACTTAGGCCAAAAGCCTAAGCTTGGGGGAGTACGTGTTTCTCACCGACTTTACATTCTTGCTTATGCTTTCACTTTGTTAGCCTGTGTTTGCACTTTGCCACTTTATCATCCATGTTAGTTTATTTTATTTTTCTCGTTTTCTTTTCGTGTGTCTGTCTAGTTTGAGAAAACCCAAAAATATTTTGTTTTTCTTCTTTTGCTTGTTGGGAGATTTCCCGTGTAAATAGTTTTCTTTTTTACTTGGGTCAAGGTAGAAAATATTGGTTACAATGTTTAGTGGCTCTTGCATGCATACGTGTTTAGCTTTCAAAGAGCCATATTACTTTGTCTTCTACTTTGTGTTTGTCTACAGATTCCAACTTTAGTCCAATGCACGAGCACGCTTATTATTGTTCACATCGTTCGGTCGTGCAAGTGAACGGCAATAATGACGATATATGATGAAGTGACTAAGCCTGGAAAAGCTGGTATGAAATCGACCTATTTTGTTTTTGTAAATATGACTAGCTCATCATGCCTGATTCAGATTTGTTGTGAGAGAAACATGTTTGCAATGACAACTTAGAGATCATAGTTGCTTATGCCATGCTTACTTAGCTAGGAGCTTATAATGGTCTGTCTTGGATGCCCACATGAATGTTGAGATTGTTGGGGAACGTCGCATGGGAAACAAAAAATTTCCTACGCGCACGAAGACCTATCATGGTGATGTCCGTCTACGAGAGGGGATGAGTGATCTACGTACCCTTGTAGACTGTACAGCAGAAGCGTTAGAGAACGCGGTTGATGTAGTGGAACGTCCTCACGTCCCTCGATCCGCCCCGCGAACAATCCCGCGATCAGTCCCACGATCTAGTACCGAACGGACGGCACCTCCGCGTTCAGCACACGTACAGCTCGACGATGATCTCGGCCTTCTTGATCCAGCAAGAGAGACGGAGAGGTAGAAGAGTTCTCCGGCAGCGTGACGACGCTCCGGAGTTTGGTGATGACCTTGTCTCAGCAAGGCTCCGCCCGAGCTCCACAGAAACGCGATCTAGAGGAAAAACCGTGGAGGTATGTGGTCGGGCTGCCGTGGAGAAGTCATCACAAATCAGCCCTAAAACCTCCGTATATATAGGTGGGAGGGAGGGGGCCTTGCCTTGGGTCTCAAGGAGCCCCAAGGGGGTCGGCCGAGTCCAAGGGGGAGGAATCTCCCCCCCCCCAAACCGAGTTGGACTAGGTTTGGTGGGAGGGAGTCCCCTTTCCTTCCCACCTCCTCCTTTTTTTTTCTTTCTCTCTTGATTTTCTTCTCCTTGGCGCATAGGGCACTTGTGGGCTGCCCACCAGCCCACTAAGGGCTGGTGTGTCTCCCCAAAGGCCTATGGGCTTCCCCGGGGTGGGTTGCCCCCCCCCCCCCGGTGAACTCCCGGAACCCATTCGTCATTCCCGGTACATTCCCAGTAACTCCGAAAACCTTCCGGTAATCAAATGAGGTCATCCTATATATCAATCTTCGTTTCCGGACCATTCTGGAAACCCTCGTGACGTCCGTGATCTCATCCGGGACTCCGAACAACATTCGGTAACCAACCATATAACTCAAATACGCATAAAACAACGTCGAACCTTAAGTGTGCAGACCCTGCGGGTTCGAGAACTATGTAGACATGACCCGAGAGACTCCTCGGTCAATATCCAATAGCGGGACCTGGATGCCCATATTGGATCCTACATATTCTATGAAGATCTTATCGTTTGAACCTCAGTGCCAAGGATTCGCATAATCCCGTATGTCATTCCCTTTGTCCTTCGGTATGTTACTTGCCCGAGATTCGATCGTCAGTATCCGGATACCTATTTCAATCTCGTTTACCGGCAAGTCTCTTTACTCGTTCCGTAATACAAGACCCCGCAACTTACACTAAGTTACATTGCTTGCAAGGCTTGTGTGTGATGTTGTATTACCGAGTGGGCCCCGAGATACCTCTCCGTCACACGGAGTGACAAATCCCAGTCTTGATCCATAATAACTCAACTAACACCTTCGGAGATACCTGTAGAGCATCTTTATAGTCACCCAGTTACGTTGCGACGTTTGATACACACAAGGCATTCCTCCGGTGTCAGTGAGTTATATGATCTCATGGTCATAGCAATAAATACTTGACACGCAGAAAACAGTAGCAACTAAATGACACGATCAACATGCTACGTCTATTAGTTTGGGTCTAGTCCATCACGTGATTCTCCCAATGACGTGATCCAGTTATCAAGCAACAACACCTTGTTCATAATCAGAAGACACTGACCATCATCGATCAACTGGCTAGCCAACTAGAGGCATGCTAGGGACGGTGTTTTGTCTATGTATCCACACATGTAAATGAGTCTTCATTCAATACAATTATAGCATGGATAATAAACTATTATCTTGGTACAGGAATTATAATAATAACTATATTTATTATTGCCTCTAGGGCATAATTCCAACAGAGATGACTATGATGTAGTGTGATAGGATGGTATCCTCCTTTGAATGATTCAAGTGGCTTGACTTGGCGCATGTTCACGCATGTAGTTGAAACAAAATCAACATAGCCTCTATGATATTCATGTTCATGGTGATTTATGTCCTACTCATGCTTGCACTCAATGTTAGTTAATCTCAATGCATTTTGATGACTGTTGTCGCTCTCTAGTTGGTCGCTTCCCAGTCTTTTGCTAGCCTTCACTTGTACTAAGCGAGAATACTGCTTGTGCATCCACTTCCATAAACCCAAAGTTGTGCCATATGAGTCCACCATACCTACCTATGTGCGGTATCTACCTGCCGTTCCAAGCAAATTTGCATGTGCCACTCTCTAAACCTTCAAGAAATATTCTGTTTTGCATGCCCTAACCGCTCATGTGGTGACAGGGGGGCTATTGGTATCTTCCATGCTAGGCGTGTTATCCTTGATATGTGTTTATTCACTATCATTCACGAGAAAGGGGCCGGTAATTGGAATTCCCAGTTCCATGCTCAAATCGAAAAGATAATTGCAAACAAAACTCCCCGAGGATTGATGTTGGTATGGACGGTACCCAAGGATTCGGCTAGCCGTGGAGTGTGATTGATTGGTGGTGGGGGAGCCAAAACTTTACTTTTCTGTTCGGGAACCGCCTATAGCATGTGTAGCGTGGAAGATGTTGAGAAATATTAGTCATTGCGTTGACAATGAAAGCATGCCACCCAAAATTATTATCTCTGTTTTTAAAGCTTGAGCTCTTGCACCTCTGCAAATCAATGCTTCCCGCTGCAAAGGGCCTATCTATTTATGTTCCTGTTGAGTCATCCTCCTCTTATAAAAGCACCAATTAGAGAGCACCTCTGTCATTTTTATGCTTTGCTTTTAACTGTGTTGAGTATGACTGTGACTGGATCTTCATTGCCTTGAATTACAATGTTTAGTCAGCTCTTGGTCTTTGAAAGTGCTCTACATTTATGTTTTGCGATCTCAGAAAGAGCTAGCGAGATACCATCTATTCATACTGCTTCATGTTGTTTTGATTGAAGTGTTGACACTTGAGGCTTATTATTATTTGCTCGCTAGATGATTATGCCATTGATATGAGTTTACCGTGAGACCTTGATGTCATTTGCATATGTGGTTTTCTTGTGATCTTGTTGAAATTCTGGTTATGAGTTAGACATAGTTGTAACAACAAGATCAAATAGAGTTCGTCAAAGTTTTTCTTTTGTCTCTTTCAGTTTGTCAACTGAATTGCTTGAGGACAAGCAAGGCTTTAAGCTTGGGGGAGTTGATATCTCTCCGTTGTATCTACTTTTCCGAACTCTTTTACCCTTGTTTTGGACTCTAATTTGCATGACTTGAATGGAACTAACCCGGACTGACGCTGTTTTAAGCAGAATTGCCATGGTGTTGTTTTTGTGCAGAAATAGAAGTTCTCAGAATGTCATGAAAATTTACGGAGATTTTTTCTGGAATAAAAGAAAAATACCTGCACAAAGATCCACCAGAGGAGGCGTGCCAGTGGGCCGCAAGCCCACAGGCCGCGGCCACCCCCCTGGCCGCGCCGTGAGGGCTTGTGGGGCCCACGTGGCACCACCACCTCCAAACTCAGCTCTATATCTTCCATTTCACCCGGAAAAAAATCGGAGAGAAGTATTCCTCGCGTTTTATGATACGGAGGCGCCGCCACCCCCTGTTCTTTATCCGGAGGGTAGATCTGGAGTCCGTTTTGGGCTCCAGGGAGGGGAAATTGTCGACATCGTCATCATCAACCTTCCTCCATCACCAATTCCATGATGCTCTTCATCGTTCGTGAGTAGTCTCATCGTAGGCTTGCTCGACGGTGATGAGTTGGATAAGATCTATCATGTAATCGAGTTAGTTTTGACGGGGATTGATCCCTAGTATCCACTATGTTCTGAGATTGATGTTGCTACTACTTTGCCATGCTTAATGCTTGTCATTAGGGCCCGAGTGTCATGATTTCAGATCTGAACCTATTATGTTGTCGCCAATATATGTGTGTTTTAGATCCTATCTTGCAAGTTGTAGTCTCCTACTTTGTGTTATGACCCGGCAACCCCGGAGTGACAATAGCCGGAACCACTCCCGGAGATGACCATAGTATGAGGATTTCATGTATTCACCAAGTGTTAATGCGTTGGTCCGGTTCTTTATTAAAAGGAGAACCTTGATATCCCATAGTTTCCATTAGGACCCTGCGTATGACTACATACGGAATACATGCCTACATTAGATTGAAGAACTGGAGCTAGTTACTTATCTCTCCGTGTTATAGCTGTTACATAATGAATCACATCCGTCATACTCATCCATCACCGATCCACTGCCTACGAGTCTTTTACTACTGGTCCTTGCTGTGTTACTTTGTCCAGGCTTGTCCCTTGCTACAAAAGGGATTGGGCCACTCTGTCGCTACTGTTGTTACTTGCTGCTGCTGTCACTACTGTTGTTCCTTGCCACTTCTGTCACTAGTGGTGTTACTTGCTACTTTGATGTTACTTGTTGCAAGACCCTTTTCCGACACCGTTGCCGGGGAAGAATAGTTCCCCGTCCACGTGCAACTTACTAGCGCCATTAATACAATAGTTAGGAATAGTCTGTTGTCAACAGATCTTTTCTGACACCGTTGTTATCATACTACTTTTCTACTGATACTTTCCTTAAAGACACTAATCTTTCAGGTGTGTTTGAATCTGACAAACTCAACTGCTAATACTTGAGAATATTCTTTTGCTTCCCCTTGTGGTGAATCAATAAATTTGGGTAGAATACTCTACCCTCGAAAACTGTTGCGATCCCCTACACTTGTTTGTTATCAGCTACGTAGAAGAAGAGAAAGAGAAGAAGCAAGAAGAGAAGAAGAAGGAGAAGTAAGATAAGGAGGAGGAGGAGGAGAAGGAGGAGGAGAAGGAGAAGGAAGAGGATAAGAAGAAGAAAAGAAGAAGGACAAGAAGAAGAAAAAGAAAAGAAGAAGGACAAGAAGAAGAAGAGGAAGGAGGAGAAGAAGAAGAAGGAGCTTCTCTCCTCCTTCTCCTTCTTCTCCTTCTTCTTCTTCCTTCTCCTTCTCCTTCTTCTTCTCTTCTTCTTCTCTTCTTCTTCTTCTTCCTTCTTTTCATTTTTCCTCTTTCTTCTCCTGTTTTCCCCTTTTCGGGCTAAATTAGCTAATTATGCCTTTTTGGAGCTAATTATGTCATTTTGGAGGACAATTAGCTAAGTATATGTCATTTTTTATTAAATAGGCCATTTTGGAGCTAACTAAGCTAATTATGTCATTTAGGTGGTAGCCAAGCTAAGTATAGGTCATTTCGGAGCTAACTTGGGTAAAATATGTCATTTTGGAGCCAACTATGATTATGAAGGCATTTTGGAGCTAAATTGGCTAATTATATCATTTAGCTGGAAGCCAAGCTAATTATATAATATTCATGAGCTAACCAAGGTTCTTATGCCGTTTTGAGCTTATTATTTCATTTTTGAGCTAAATTAGTCATTTTTATGAGCTAACCAAGGTTACTTATGATGTTTTCACCTAACTAACTAATTATGTCGTTTTGTGAGATAATTAGCCAGTTTAGTCTTTGTTGGATGAGTCTAAGCTACGTAGAAGAAGAGAAAGAGAAAAAGCAAGAAGAGAAGAAGAAGGAGAAGTAAAAGAAGAAGGAGGAGGAGGAGGAGAAGGAGGAGGAGGAGGAGAAGGAAGAGGAGAAGAAGAAGAAAAGAAGAAGGACAAGAAGAAGGAGAAGAAGGAGGCTCCTTCTCCTTCTTATTCCTCCTTCTCCTTCTCCTTCTTCTTCTCTTCTTCTTCTCTTCTTCTTCTTCTTCCTTCTTTTCATTTTTCCTCTTTCTTCTCCTCTTATCCCCTTCTTCGGGCTAAATTAGCTAATTATGCCTTTTTGGAGCTAATTATGTCATTTTAGAGGATAATTAGCTAAGTATATGTCATTTTTTATTGAATAGACCATTTTGGAGCTAACTAAGCTAATTATGTCATTTAGGTGGAGCCAAGCTAACTATAGGTCATTTCGGAGCTAACTTGGGTAAAATAGGTCATTCCGAATTAAACTATGCTTATTAAGCCATTTTGGATCTAAATTGGCTAATTATATCATTTAGGTGGAAGCCAAGCTAAGTATATAATATTCATGAGCTAACCAAGGTTCTTATTCCATTTTGAGCTTATTATTTCATTTTTGAGCTAAATTGGTCATTTTAATGAGCTAACCAAGGTTCTTATGATGTTTTCACCTAACTAAGCTAATTATGTCATTTTGTAGGATAATTAGCCAATTTAGTCTTTGTTGGATGAGTCTAAGCTACATAGAAGAAGATAAAGAGAAGAAGCAAGAAGAGAAGAAGAAGGAGAAGTAAAAGAAGAAGGAGGAGGAGGAGAAGGAGAAGGAAGAGGAGAAGAAGAAGAAAAGAAGAAGGACAAGAAGAAGGACAATAAGGAGAAGAAGAAGGAGAAGGAGCTTCTCTCCTCCTTCTCCTTCTTCTCCTCCTTCTTCCTCCTTCTCCTTCTCTTCTTCTTCTCTTCTTCTTCTTCTTCCGTCTTTTCATTTTTCCTCTTTCTTCTCCTCTTGTCCTCTTCTTCGAGCTAAATTAGCTAAGAATGCCTTTTGGAGCTAATTATGTCATTTCGAGGATAATTAGCTAAGTATAGGTCATGTTTTATTAAATAGACCATTTTGGAGCTAACTAAGCTAATTATGTCATTTAGGTGGAAGCCTAGCTAACTATAGGTCATTTCGGAGCTAACTTGGGTAAAATAGGTCATTTCGGAACAAACTATGCTTATTAAGCCAGTTTGGATCTAGCTAAGCTAATTATAGGCCATTTAAGACCTAAGTTAGGGGGAATAGATCATCTTGGAGCTATGTAAGCCTTATTATGTCATTTAGGAGAGAACTTAGGTACTATAGGTCATTTTTTATTAAATAGGTCATTTTGGAGCTAATTAAGCTAATTATGTCATTTAGGTGGAAGTCAAGCTAACTATATGTCGTTTTGGAGCTAACTTGGGTTAAATATGTCATTTTAGAGCTAACTATGCTTATTAAGCCATATTGGACCATTATGCGGTTGTTCAGCAAAACACTAGAAATAACATACCATTATCGTTATCAGGGCACTGAAGCACGGTGGCTGTGGCTTGTTTCACCTGGAAAAGGCTGCCGTGGAGAAGGCTCCACTCTAGAAGGGTCGTGCGATGCGGTTCGGGAGATATTCTGCACCAAACATCATTTGCAATGTGTCATTAGCATGAAGACACTCTTAAGATCACCGAATTGAAATGAAACTCACCGTCCCCACCATGTTAATGACTGGCATCGCCGGAGGGACTTGGCCGGTCTTCTCGCACATAGACTGTACATCTGGTTTCGACAAGTCAAACTTTTTAGTTATTAATGAAACGGACATTAAAATGCAAGATTTGAAATAATATGAAGAAGAAACTTACCACAAAGAGCTCGTATATGGCCGTGTTAGACGCATCATTCCGTGCCCTCTCCGCCTCCACCAATGCAGTCGTCCTCTCCTCCAGCTCCCTCATCTCCTTATCCTTCACCAAAACCGCCTGCATTGCCTCTCTCTCTCTTTCGGAATAGCAGCCTGGGGTGAAGTAGAGCAGTTCTTGAAACGTTTCTTCGACATACGTGTTTCTTTGAAGAATTCTCCTTCATATGTGTCTGGGTTAATGTGAGGTTCGTAATCCTCTGCATTGAGGGTAGGTGGTCTAAAATGTGGTGGCACTTCATAAACGGCATCCCAACCTTTGAGATTTGGATCAGTTTGGCAGGCCCACGATAGATAGAAAAGTTGTGTCACCTATTGAGCCGTAATATAGACATCGGGAACATGTAAGTGGGTGTTTTGGTTGATTTCGACTAGTCCTATATGTTCATGAGTCCTTCTAGTCTCCCTCGGCTCAAACCAATAACATTTGAAGACTACGACGCCCGGTGGGTTTTCACCATATAGAATAGAAGTTCGTAAATTGCTTCAACTCTTCCATAATACTCGGTGCCTCCTTCGCCGATAGCAGAGACAGAACAATTTGTAGTCTTTAGGTCGGGCATAGATAGATCTTTGCCAAAGGTACGAAAGTGATACCCGTTGATGTTGTATTTGTCAAATGAACGGACCTTATAGTCAAAACCATTAGCGACTTGTCTCAACTCGGCGTCCATAGACTCTACATCAGGCTACAAGTTTAATACGAAAGAATGGATGCATTAGCCGCAAATTAGACCAAGAAATCAAATGGGCCATTAATGGTCATTCATTACCCTTTGTTTGAACCAAGAGATGAAATCGGGATAGTCGCCTCCATGCTTTGCGAGAAGCTCATACTCTTCGACGGAATCCTTTACGATGACCGTTCCATCCAAGAATTCGGCGACGTATCGACTATACCAAATATCCCGGAATAAGAGTAGTTCAAAGGAATTAGAAGTTGTGGAACAATAATTGTTGGGGAACGTCGCATGGGAAACAAAAAATTTCCTACACGCACGAAGACCTATCATGGTGATGTCCATCTACGAGACGGGATGTGTGATCTACGTACCCTTGTAGCCGTACAGCAGAAGCGTTAGTGAACGCGGTTGATTTAGTGGAACGTCCTCACGTCCCTCGATCCGCCCCGCGAACCGTCCCGCGATCAGTCCCACGATCTAGTACCGAACGGACGGCACCTCCGCGTTCAGCACACGTACAGCTCGACGATGATCTCGGCCTTCTTGATCCAGCAAGAGAGACGGAGAGGTAGATGAGTTCTCCGGCAGCGTGATGGCGCTCCGGAGGTTGGTGGTGATCTTATCTCAGCAGGGCCCGGCCCGAGCTCCGCAGAAACGCGATCTAGAGGAAAAATCGTGGAGGTATGTGGCCGGGCTGCCGTGGAAAAGTCGTCTCAAATCAGCCCTAAAACCTCTGGATATATAGGTGGGTGAGGGGGCCCTTGCCATGGGGCTCAAGGAGCCCCAAGTGGGTCGGCCGAGCCAAAGTGGGGAAGGTCTCCCCTTCCAAACCGAATCCAACTTGGTTTGGAAGGTGGAGTCCTTCTTCCCTTTCCCACCTCCTCCTTTTTTTCTCTTTGATTTTCTTCCTATGGCGCATAGGGCCTTCCTGGGCTGTCCCACCAGCCCACTAAGGGCTGGTGCGCCACCCCCAAGGCCTATGGGCTTCCCTGGGGAGGGTTGCCCCCCCCCCCCCCGGTGAACTCCGGGAACCCATTCGGCATTCCCTGTACATTCCCGGTAACTCCGAAAACCTTCCGGTAATCAAATGAGGTCATCCTATATATCAAGCTTCGTTTCCGGACCATTCCGGAAACCCTCGTGACGTCTGTGATCTCATCCGGGACTCCGAACAACATTCGGTAACCAACCATATAACTCAAATACGCATAAAACAACGTCGAACCTTAAGTATGCAGACCCTGCGGGTTCGAGAACTATGTAGACATGACCCGAGTGACTCCTCGGTCAATATCCAATAGCGGGACCTGGATGCCCATATTGGATCCTACATATTCTACGAAGATCTTATCGTTTGAACCTCAGTGCCAAGGATTCATATAATCCCGTATGTCATTCCCTTTGTCCTTCGGTATGTTACTTGCCCGAGATTCGATCGTCAGTATCCGCATACCTATTTCAATCTTGTTTACCGGCAAGTCTCTTTACTCGTTCCGTAATACAAGATCCCGCAACTTACACTAAGTCACATTGCTTGCAAGGCTTGTGTGTGATGTTGTATTACCGAGTGGGCCCCGAGATACCTCTCCGTCACACAGAGTGACAAATCCCAGTCTCGGTCCATATTAACTCAACTAACACCTTCGGAGATACCTGTAGAGCATCTTTATAGTCACCCAGTTACGTTGCGACGTTAGATACACACAAAGCATTCCTCCGGTGTCAGTGAGTTGTATGATCTCATGGTCATAGGAACAAATACTTGACACGCAGAAAACAGTAGCAACAAAATGACACGATCAACATGCTATGTCTATTAGTTTGGGTCTAGTCCATCACATGATTCTCCCAATGATGTGATCCCGTTATCAAGTAACAACACTTGCCTATGGCCAGGAAACCTTGGCCATCTTTGATCAACGAGCTAGTCAACTAGAGGCTTACTAGGGACAGTGTTTTGTCTATGTATCCACACAAGTATTGTGTTTCCAATCAATACAATTATAGCATGGATAATAAACGATTATTATGAACAAAGAAATATAATAATAACTAATTTATTATTGCCTCTAGGTAATATTTCCAACAATAATTTACCGAGAACTTACTCGATGTACGGCCGCACTTGTGTTAGGTTGGTGAAGATATACAATGAAATGGTCCGCCATTCTTCGACATCCAACGATTTCCCTTTCGAAGCACCGGATGGTGCGAGCTTACCTTTGAATAGGCTGAGGTTGGATCAAACTTTTTTTGGTTCGCCATCATTGTACCGAGGCTTCGGGTTATGCAAATCAAGATTTTTTGGCTTTGTAGTGTGCTGTCACGAAGTTTGACGCCTCCTCAGTAATGAATGCCTCGGTCATCGATGCTTCAATTCTACGTTTATTTTTAAACTTAGCTCGAAGTGTCTTCTGCATCCTCTCAGTTGAGTAGCACCATCGATTTTGAACGGGCCCCCCATTCTTGCCTCGGTCGGGAGATGCAAAATCAAATGCTGCATTGGATTAAAGAAGCCCGGTGGAAAGATCTTTTCTAATTTGCACATCAACTCCGCCGCCAAATCTTCCATTTCATCTAGCACGCCAGGCGATAGTTCTTTCGCACAAAGAGAACAGAAGAAATAGCTCAGCTCTACCAGTACTAGCCATTCATCCTCAGGGATAAAGCCACGCAACATCACCGGCATTACCCGCTCAATCCATATGTGCCAATCATGACTCTTGAGACCAAATATTTTCAATTTCTCAAGACTCGCTCCCCTCTTTAGATTCGCAGCATACCCGTCGGGGAACATCAACCGCATTTTCACCCACAATAGCATTTCCCTCATAGCTGGCCTTTCAAGATTGAACCATGCCTTTGGCTTCGCTATGCTTTGCTTTTCTTTCCGTTGTCGCAATTTTTGCAACAGTCGATTCTAGCCTTAGGATTATTTTTTGACTTCTCCTCTATGCCGAACAATGTACCAAAAATGGCCTCCGCAATATTCTTTTCAGTGTGCATCACGTCGATGTTGTGTGGGAAAAGGAGGTCTTTGAAGTAAGGCAGATCCCATAAGCATGACTTGTGAGTCCAAGCGTGTTCCGTATTATACCCTTTGAAATATCCTGGACGCAAAGGATCAGGCTGGAGAGCATTTAACTGATAAATGGTCTGTTGGCCTGTCAACGCAGCTGGTGCAGTGTTTTTGAAAACTCTACCTTTGATGAAATTCTTCTTGTCTTTTCTGAACTTATGGTCAGGATCCAGGAATTGTCAATGCATGTCGAAGCAAGAAAACTTGCAACCAGCCTGCAGCCAACGGAACTGAAGGGCTGCCTTGCATGTGGTGCACGGGAACCTTCCATGCACACACCAGCCAGCGAATAGCGCAAACGCCGGATAATCATACGTCGAGCACATGTACCACACATGCATTTTGAAATTTGTTTTGGTACCCGCGTTGTAGGTCTTGATCCCATTATCCCAGGATTCTTGCAACTCATCCTTAAGCGGCTGCATGTACATATTCATATTCTTCCCTGGATAGTTGGGCCCTGGAATTATCAACGTCAGGAAAATTTTCTTTCTTTTCATAATCTCTCTGGGTGGCAAATTGGGTGGAATGACAAATACAGGCCAACAAATGTATTGTGTTGCCGTCATACCATACAAATTGAACCCATCCGTGCTGATGGAAACTCTAGGATGCCTTGGATCTTCCGATTTATCCTTATGTAATGCATAGAAGTGCCTCCACGCAAAACCATCTGAAGTATGTACCAGCATCTTATTCCCATCTGCATCTAGTTCGGTTCTTTTGCCCAATTTGTGCCATGTCATTTGTCCGGCCGTCTCTTCGACCATGAAAACACGTTGAAGTCTTGGTACGATTGGCAGATACCGAAGAACACTAATGGGGATTTTGGTCTGATTCATCTCACCCATACCGTTGTCTACCACAATATACCTGGAAGAATTGCAAATGGGGTCATAGTTCGAGGCCGCATACTCAAGCCTAAATAAGGCCCATCCATTCTCACAGGCATGTATCTTCTCATAGGGCATCTTAAGTACACGGAGGATTTTCTCTGACTCGTACATGTTTGCACGCAGTACATGGCCTTTGGGTAGAAAGCGTCCAAATATCGTCATCATCGCGTCGTAGCATTCTCTGCCTAGGTTGAATTGAGTCTTCAGAGCCATTACTTGTGCGATGGCATCCAGCTGACAAAGCTCAGTCTGCTCGTGGAGAGGACGTTTTGAAGACTCCAACATTTCATAGAAGGCTTTTACAGATTCCTCCATCTCATTGTCTGAATCCCGATTATCATCAAAGTCTTGCACCATGTCTTCGATCCCGTTACCATGCTCGTCGGTGCGACGACGAATCACCTCATCTCTGGCACGTTGGTCAGACTCACCATGAAAAGTTCACACCGTATAATTAGGCGTAAAACCCCACTTCTGTAGGTGTTTACCCATTTCAAACTCTGTCTGATTTTTCCAGTTGTCATAGTTGGGACACGGGCACCATGTTTTTTGCTGGCCGTTTGCAAATGTGGCTCTCACAAACCCCCTGGTTTTTGTTAACCATTCATTGGTCATGTCTTTCTGACTAGGGTGACCAATGTACATCCAAGCACGATCACTCATGTTGCCTAGCTACCTATGGGCGCACAAGAAAGAAATATATAATTCATCATCTATATTCATCCTTTAATCAAGTTTGTCAGTTTTATTACGTCCATGCAACCTACGCGCTAATAGGTAAAGATAAGTCCTAATCCCACCCGACTGTGTGTAGATTGGGTTCGTTTTCCCATGCTCTGCTCCAGATGCGACGCGGAATTTCGACAGCACCTCCCCGTTGTTCTCCTGATACACGTCTCGGCAATAAGGAGAGATGATGTGTACCCGGAGAACAACTGGGAGGCACTGACGAAATTCCGCATCGGATCCGGAGCACAGCATACGGGAAAACGAACCCAATCTACACATACTCAGGCTGTCCATGGACAACGTTGGACAATTCGAAAGGATGGCGGTTATAAATATGCAAAGGCAAGCATATTTATATATGTCGCCCTTTCGAACGGAAGATGCATACTGGTCACGCATCCTCATGATTGAGGAAACCTATATCTAGCAAGTTTCATCGGCACGAAGACCGGAACAGAGCACATTAAGGGGGTAGGAGGAGAAGTCATTTGTGCTCACCAACAAACGCAGGGGCGTAGCTCGTCCAATGCACGTGGAGGTTGTCGAACAACTGCACATTGAAATTCACACGATCAACACAAATATGATGTTTTTATAATTAACATAATCGGAAAATATGTGGCCTAACTCATAATTTAGGAAACTATAAACCCGTCGGCCTCTAGAAGGCCGAAAAGCACCTTCTTGTTCAATAGTAGGCAGAAGAGGTGTCGGGGGTCGGGGCTTAGTGGCGTCGAGGGTCGGTGGTGTCGGGTGTCGGTGGCGTTGGGGGTCGGGGGTTAGTTGCGTTGGTGGTCGGGGGTTAGTGTCGTCGGTGGTCGAGGGTCACTGGCGTCGGGGTTGGGGTGTTTTCGGTCAAGAAGAGGTCAAACAGGTGTCGGGTGTTGGGGTCGAGGGTCAGTGGCGTCGGGCGTCGAGGGTCGAGGGTCGGGGGTCGATGGTCAGTGGTGTCAGGGGTCGACGGTCGAGGGTCAGTGGCGTCGGGCTTCAGGGGTCGGGGGTCGAGGGTCACTGCGGGGTGCCGGGGTTCCTTTTTCCTCTTCTTTCTTCTTCTCCTTTCTCTTCTTTTTGTTGTTGTTCTTCTTCTTCTTCTTGATCATCTTATTATTATTATTATTATTATTATTATTATTATTATTCGTTTTTCTCCTCCTCCTCCTCCTCCCCCTCTTCTTTTTCTTCTTTCTTTTCTCTTTCTCCTCCTCTCCTCTTTCTTCTTCTTCTTCTTCTTCTTCTTCTTCTTCTTCTATATTCTATTATTTTCTTCTAAGTTTTTTATTTTCTATCTACTTTATTCTACCTAATAAACTAACTATCTAATTTAACAGAAAAAAAAGAAAAAAACTAACTATCTAATTTGAAAAAACAGAAAATATGGGTACCGGAAGCACTCACCGGAGTTGGGGACGGCCGGTGAGGGGAGGGGTGTCGCTAGAAGCCGGTGAGGGGAGGGGCGGTGCAGGGGGCAGCGCCCACAGCCAGTGAGAGGAGCGGTGACGCCAGGGGCGGGTGAGGGGAGGGGTAGCGCAGGCAGCGGCGCCGGGGGCGGGTGGGGGGAGGGGCGGCGCCGGGGGCGGGCGGCGCAGGGGCGGTGTAGGGGGCGGTGGAGGGTTGGCCGGCCGCCGGTGGTGCTGGAGCGAGGCGGGGCGGCGCCGGGGCGGGTGAGGTGATGGGAGAGAGAGACAGTGGGTGGGGGTTAGTGGAGCGAGGGGAGGGGGTGACGGTCGTTATAGGCTCGTCCCCTTTGCCGTCCGCCCCCGGACGGCAAAGGGCCCCATGGCGGACGACAAAGGCCCCCGGATGGCAAGGAGCCCCTTCCGTCGGACACGGCAGGCATGGGACCCATCTGTCCTGTTTGCCGTCTGCCCTAGGTCTCTTTGTCGTCCGCTCGCACATGGCAAATGGCTGACACATGGCAAATAGTCTATTTGCCATCAGTCAGCCCTTTACCGTCTCTGCTTGATGCCAGCTGGCGACAAAGAGGTTCTTTGCCATCATCCAGCAAACGGCAAAGACCTGGCTGACGTCAAAGAACTAGATTCCAGTAGTGACTATGGCACATGCGCTGCAACACGGACATCCCGACAAAAGAATCAACACTGGTCAAACCCCTCTCATTGTTGGTGGAAGTGATGGACGTCCACCAAGGCCCATGAATGGGCTTGACACCGATAACCACGCCGTGGAGTGTTCGAAGTCAACCATCACCTGCATGTCGCATACAAACATATGTATAGAAATGTTGTGTTGTGTTTGAATTAATTAATGTATGTTATGTGCAACTTTGATGTGGCACATGCTTTGGAACTGAAAAGCCCCCTCCCCCCGAGCGGGTGTTCATAACTCGTATAGCTAGTATGCCGAGCAGTGATGGGAATGATTCATGCATATGTACGCGCGCGCTCAGACTTTAGTAAGGAAACTCAGTGACCTATGATATATACCATAACAGAAACCAAGAAGAATCCCCCATGGTAACCTCTCTCTCATTTTCAGTCAATGTGATGGACATCCACGCGGGCCTTGGAATGGGCTTTCCACCAACAACCACACGAAGGAGTGTTCGAAGACAACCATCATCTAAGCCTGGATCAAACATATGTATGTAAGTCTTGTGTGATATTTAAATAGCCAACACACAAACTTTGATGTGGCACCTTCCTCGGTCATCGTAAAGTCCCCTCATGGAGCGAGGTTCACGACACGTAGTGTATATATACCACGCGGGCATTTCTAATAACACCCCTTAAGACCTTATTCTGCTAACACCCACCCTTATTCTGCAAACACCCACCAGGCCGCCGTTGCACCTCCCCACCCCGCCCTCTCTCGCGCCGACGGACTAGCAACGTCACCGCCCCTCCCCTCCCCGCCTTCTACCACAGCGGTGGCCTCGGGGCGTCGTGTCACCTCGCCTTCCCATCTTCTTCCACGTCGGCCGCCTAGCAGCACCGCCACCCCTCCCCTCCCCGCCTTCTTCCGCGGCAGCGTCCTAGGAGCCCAGCCGCCCCGCCGCCCCTCCCCTCCCGGCCTTCTCCTACGCCGATGGCCTAGGAGCGATGCTGCCCTTCCCCTCCCGGCCTTCTCCCGCGGCGGCCGTACCGTGGGGGGGCAGCTGCCCCTCCCCTCCCAGCCTTCGCCCACGGCGACGGTCTTCTCCCGCTCGCATACCGCCCATCTTCTGCGACAACAGCTTGGTGGCGCCGCCGCCGATCTCCTCTAGGCATTCTTCCACGACATTGAGCACTGCATCTCTAATTATGTGTACTTCATCAGATGTGGATTGGTACTGCGTGGACATAACACGAATTCGACAAAGGAGGCATGTGCGCAAGGTTCGTCCATCCACTGCAGCTTCTTGGATGAAGACTACGACGACCTACAATGCAAATCCTCCGTCTCCACTCACCTTGAGCAACGTACAAAATGTTCATGAACTCCTGAAGGGCAAGAGAACTGCACGGGTGAACACAAGAGTACTGCAAACGACCGCAAAGGGAACTTCCTCCTGCAAACGCAAGAAAGCACTACAACACGAGGTAAGAAGTATACTTCTTCACCTATCTCAGTTTACTTGTTCAAGACAAAGCAGTACGCGTAGTCGAGTACATCAACGAAAACAAAGCAGCGCAGTTAGTTCAGTTTGCAATCATTAAAAATGCAGTTCAAATGCTCGACTATGCAGTACGGTTGTATAGGTTCACTATGGAAAATGACGCAATGCAGTTACTTCAGTTCACCCTTCTGGATGATGCAGTGCGCGTGCATTAGTTTGCACTGCCCTTTTAAACAAAATGCAGTTCCTATGATTCAATTTATTTTACCTTGCAATGCAGCTCGGTCGTTTTGTGCAGGAAATGACGTTCACTAGAAACAAAATGTCACGCATAATTGACAACCCAGGGACCATCAACTTTCGGAAGAGTCAATCTTTTTCCACAAGACAAAGTAGCTGGGTTACCCCTGAGATACCTCGAGGATTCTTCAGGACAACGAACATGGTGCAATACTCTCCGGAAGAAGATTTCTTCGAGGAAGAAGAGGCAGTCGAAGATGGCGACGATGTCACCACCATGTGGGAAGGCGCTAACCAACATAATCATGAAGGCGATGACGATGAAGATGAGCCAATAACAGTTCTCAAACTAGAGTACAAGCATGAGTTCACTAGATTTTGAGAGCTTGTCTGAATAGGCAATGATGATGTTGTTGACCATGATGATGCAGAAGATGATGATTACGATGATGTGCCACCGCTCCACCAATTTCAAACGAATCCATTGAGACATCACCACAACACTGGATAACCACCGCGTCCACCTGCTGCACCCCGAAACAGAGCTCAGCATGCACTTGTTGTACCAAGAAACATAGCTCCGAGTGCACCTACTGAAACAAGTGCAACACTGCAACCACCAAGGGTGCCTCGATCAGAAGTCAACGGAACGTACAAGTCCTCCTAACTACTGCCACCGCAAGATCCTCAACTACATAGATCTGCTATAACCCCACTAGAACCAATACAACTCGACAAGCTGCAAACGCCACCGGATGAAAAACCTTACACAGATGTAAGTTTATGTCCTAAAATAACAATAATATTTGCATTCCATTGAGATAACATTGTAGTGCACACTGATATTTCATGTGAAGTTTGGCCTAACATCTAATATAGTCGACACTTTCGAAAACTTAGTAAAATTTAAGTGCTTTCTTCACTCGTATGCAGTCCTCGTATTTTAACAGAACAATGCAGTTTAGCTCATAGAGAATTGCAATTGATGTAGGATAAAAACATACCGTAAACCCTCATTCCTGCGGCTGGAATGAAGTTCACCTCGTACGACAGTGCATTGGACTTTTACAATACTTATGCAAGATATGCAAGGTTTGGCATACGCGATAGGGCAAAACATAAGACAAATGCCTACATTGTCTACTCAACAGAAGGGACACACAAGCACATTGTGGAAGATTATGACCGGAAACGCAAGAAGACATCCAAAAGGATTGGCTGCAAAGCAAGAATTAGAGTCAAAAAGTGGAAGAATGGGAAGTTTGGGATAGAAAGGGTTGAGCTCAACCACAATCGCAAGATGCTAGAAAGCCCTGGGATGCTTTTGCACACGCACTCACACAAAAGTGACGATCCTTTGATTGACCAGTTGGTGAAGGACATCCAGCTCGACAACCACACACATGCACAAATGATGGCAACACTATCGCGTTTGTTCGGTGGTCTGTAGTTCATGGGACATACTAGCTCCGGCTAGGTCAATAATTAAGCACAACACAACACATATCGCTTGAGCATTCTCTGGGGTAATTATTTCCTATTTTACAAGATGAGTTTGCATTGCCTTTGAAATGCAGGAAACAGACGTTTGTTAGAGAAGAGTCTCAAGATGACGTGAAAAAACTTTTGGATTTCTTCGAGAAGATGAAGAAGATCAACCCAGAATTCTTCTATGATTACGACGTGGATGCTGATAATCATGTAACAAACATCTTTTGGGCCAATAGAAGTTGTAGAGAATCATACGAAGATTTCGGAGACTGCGTTACATTTGACACAACATATAAAACTAACAAATTCCACATGCCATTGGGAGTCTTCGTGGGAGTGAACTCTCATCCATAGAGCACCGTATTCGTTGTTGCCCTTCTGCAAGATGAAACGATATCATCGTTCGAGTGGGTTTTCAAAACATTCTTGAGGTGTATGAACTACAAGCCTCCAATATGCATGCTCATAGGTACAAAAAAAACACATGTATACTTGTGTTTCTTTGTTACACTTCTATTTCTTCCGTGTTTCTTACGCATAAACAACTTAATAAAAATACACTACTTGTGCCTATCAGACCAATGTTCTTCGATGGTTGAAGCATGAAAAACTAGCCTCCCTGATACATTACATAAGTTGTGCCGGTGGCACATTATGAAGAAGTACAAACACCACCTCGCATTGCTGTATAAGGCGCACGAGAAACTCAAGGATGAACTCAATGCGGTGCTGAAACACCCACTAATGCCGTCAGAATTTGAACGGGCATGGAAGGACCTCATGCAGAAATACAACTTGCAAAACGACGAAGTGATGAATTCGCTGTGGGATGAGAGGCATGAGTGGATCTCAAATTACTACAATGAAATTTTATGTGCTCGGATGACTTCCATGCAGAGAAGCGAAAGCATGAACCGTGTATGAAAGAAAAACTTTGTCAAAGAAAAGCATGATCTCCATCTGTTTGCTCAAAAAGTGGACAAGTGCATTCAGACCAGGAAGGTCGTCGAGCACGAAGAGACAGTTGCAAATGAGGTAAAATAAAATGTCCATAAAAACTGCTAAATGACTAGAAAAACAAACAATATTTTTAGTTCTTTGATTTGTAAGGCTGCATTGCTGATCATGCACTCAAAGGTAAAGACAATGACCCAGTTTGGCTTCGAAGTTCACCTATCGAAAGCATACACAAGGGCAGCTTTTGCAGATTTCAAAGAAACACTCTACCGCGGCACTCCATTTAGAGCAAAACAATGCGCTGAGAACCCAACAAATTACCTCGTTCACCACTACAATGGAATGGATGCATTTGATTGGGAAAAGCATTAATTCCAAGTGGTCACCGATGAAAAGAATGGTCTCTACGAATGTCAATGTAAACTCTCGACACACAGGTGCGGCTCGCTAGCACAAAAAATCCTAATATCTGAAAATTATGCATGGAGCTCACTTACTGAAATTTAAACCCAAAAGTGAAGTTCACTTCCTCAAAATAAAGAAATAACATAAAACCCATGTTTACTAATTTCATGCAGTTCACTTACAAAACAAAGTAAACATGTGCTGTCTGCAAGGCTCTTTTGCGTACATGTGGTATACATGCTTCATCACATGAGAGTAGACAATATTCCTAACATGTACATCATGAAAATATACACCACGAACGCAAGATCAAATCCAACATTTGACATAAGAGACTACAAAAAAACAGCACTAGATGGGAGTTCACTATTTTTCCATGGAAAATTGTTGTCAGAAACATCAATGGACCTTGCAAACAGAGGGACAAGGTCCGACGCCGGGTACCACAGGGCGTTGTCTAATATGAAGTCACTAAACAAGAAAGCTGATGTGCTGAATGAAGAAGAAGAAGCAGCAGCACTAATAAAACACACAGAGAATTCTTAGCTTGACAAGAATACCGAGCAAGTAGAAGATGCCGAACACAGCGTTGCGCGTACAATAAAAAAAGAAATAATTCTTCCACCTCCTCTTTCAAACACGAGAGGGGAATAAAAAGGGTGATGCAACTAAAAAGACTGCCTGCAAGAGGAAAAATGATGACAAAAAAAGTAAGCCACAACCTGAGCTAGACGGTGATGGTCGGCCAGTGGGAATAAGAAGGTGCAAGTCATGTAATACAATCAACAGCCACAATTGGAGTACATGTAAAAAATGTGAACAAGAAAACCTTGGCCATGGCAATACACAACCAAACAGAGATTCCACTCATGACACTAAGAAATGGACGAAACCGAGACTTTGCAGCATGTGCAAAAAGAGGAAGACACATAATGCAAGAACCTGCCCCGAAAGAACAAGAACACAGAATGAGGAAGACGAAGAAGATGAAACCATAGTAGAAGATGGTGATACAACTTATGAAGAAGTGGCTTACAAATAACAAGTGGCTTACGAAGAAGAAGACGAAGTAGAGGAGAAGAAATAAGAAGAGAGTGAAGAGGACAAAGAACATGAACAAACAATGCCCACAAGACCACCAAACAAGAAATAGAAAACAGAAGGGAGTGTTGTTGTATAGAAACAACTGAGAACTACACAACAACCAAAAACAAGGTAGGAGCACAAAAGGATGAAGTTCATAGAGCTGGTAAACAAAACCCGCCATCAACCAGCACGCGAGAAGCACAAAACATTGCAGTTTGCAGTGGTGGAAAACAAAAACCGATGTTAATAGCCAGGCAAGGGGCTACAAACACAATGGTGAAAAGACCATAAGCAGCAACACCGCCACGAAAAGCAAGACAAAGTGCAACATTGAATGCAATCTAGTCACAGCGAAGGAGGAGCAGGTTAACGAGAAAAATAGATACAGTTCAATAAATTAATCATATATGTAGGAGTTTGCATATCTGTATGACTTTTGTAGTGAGTTATTCCACTAAACCATTCGAGAGAAATGATGTACGGAGAAAACCATAAACATAGCAGTGTGGGCTAAGCATTGACGCACTTTGATCCACAAAAACATAAAAAAAACAATGCAGTTACCTTATAGACAATACAAAGTTATGACCTATATGATAGGTGGTTCAGATTACAAAAGTACATTTTACAATAACATGACAAGATGAAGCATTCGATACGGAAAAAGTACTTATTACAATCAACATCATAATCTTAACCAATCACGTCAAACGTGATTTTAAACAAATGATCCTCGGGTTCAAAAAAGTTGAGGACAACAACTTGCTGAGACTTCACGTCATATCTAATGACGAATTCCTTCCAACCTTTGTGCAGATACAGCCGCCCATCGATGCCTACACAGTACTTGACTAGATCCGGGTGTCAATTGCCGAGAACAATATATAGAATACCATTCTTCTTGAGCCAGAGATACATAACAACTCGTTGGGGAATTTTCTGTAAAAAAAATAAAACTGTTAAAGGATGATACTAGCAGTATAATTCTCATATTGTGCACATAGCAGAAACAAACTTACACACATAAAAGACGCGAGCTAGATGAAGTGCACAAATAGACTAACAACCAGTACACATAAAATGCAGTATGCTTTTAACTGTCATGGAGTTCGTAAATATAGTTGTATGTAGTTCACACAGTAAATGGGGGAGAAAAATGTACAAGCTGGTGGTGCTCATCTCATACCTATGTAGTTCAAATCTTGTAACCATGTAGTACGAACTCTATATTCATGGAGCATCATAGTACATGCAAAACAAACACGAGCTCCATACAGGCGAGAAAATAAATAAAAACAAGATATAAGAATATCGTGCAGTATGCTTCAATAAATGAAAGAAGTACGCTCCTAAGGTACTAGAAGTTAAGAAAAGAATGGAATTATACAAACTAATAAAAGTCACAATGAAAAAATCACATCAAATGAAAATTACCATCTAGTTGTGAGTCTCTAGTATGTGGGCCTAAGATGATGGACAAATGGACATGTGTGTCCAAGTTCACGGCAAAGCAGGGTGGAATAAACTCAACGACGTTGATATGGTCCAAATCCAATCCCTCCGTGAAAACTATGTCTTATGCAAGCTGCTCCACTCGCCAGCTAGGCACAAGACCTTGCCCGCCCGGCGAGCACGATGGGCATGAAAGCAAGCTGAAGAATCGTAGCGCATTAGCACACCACAACCATGGCCGCAGCGGGAGAGATTCGCGCAGGGGCCTGGAGCCATCACAACAAAACCTAGAAAATGAAAAGAAAGAAAGGGAGACTGGAGGAAGGAGAGAAGTTGCAACTACACGGGAAATTAAAATGCAAACGAAGGTTAAAAGTTGGCCTAATTATATAGAAGACGAAGGTAAAAAGTCTAGCCACGCAGAAAATAAAAGTGAAAATTAAATGAGATTTAATAAAGTTATGTTACCAAGAATGAAGGACAATAAATCAAACTTTTGTTACCAAGAAAAAGGAAGACCAAAAAAATGTACTTTGACTGCAACACCTCCCACCCACTAAACACAACTCATTAATATTTACATTTCTAAAAATTTATAATTCGGAAGCTGCTCCTAAAACAAAATGTGAATGCAGTTCACAAAACTAATATTGAGCAGTGCACAAGGTGTGTAGATGTAGTGCAAGAGAAAGTGCACTCGACGGGAATAAAAATTGACAACCCACTAAACGCAGCTCATTAATATTTATATTTCTAAAAAATATAATTCGCAAGGTGCTCCTAAAACAAAAGGTGAATGCAGTTCACGAAAGTAATATGAGCAAGTGCACAAGGTGTGTACATGTAGTGCAAGAGAAAGTGCATTGGACAGGAAAAAGGAAAAAAATATTGACCGCCCACGTGCAACCAGGCCCGCTCCAGTAAATGCGAGTCCGTTCGGTGACACCATGCTTGGGGCATGTCACACAAGGACCCACAGTTCACGGTCAGGGAGTGTCATGTATAAGCGCTAATCAGTAACTAGAGGAGTTCGAAAAGGTTGCCTCGGCGTGGCTTAAAAACCGGTTGCAAGTGCTCTTGGGGGGCGAGGTGGGACTAAACCTTAGCGCATACACACAGCGCATCGCGAAGCTCACTTTTTCCATGCCGGCAGGCCTACTTGGGCCGAACGTGTCAACACTCCCAAACACATGCCCAACACACAAAACTGGTTAAAAAACACGGTCCACTAAAATAAAACATTGACTACAAAAATAAATAAAAACAAATTAAAAAAACAGGAAAAAATTTAAAAGTTTTTCTAAATTAAAAACCACAACAAAAAATATGTGTGGGTACTGCGAGAAACTGGAGTTCGTTCTGCTAAATAAATAAAGGGAGCCACAAGTAAACGTACAAATGCAGTCGGAGGCCTACAATAATGCATTTCGCCCACTTGAAGTAGGAACTATATTGCAGTTCCGTTAAAATAAAGAATGCAACCTGGATAGTTAAGCAAAGTAGTACAATTTGAAAACAAAGGCAGTCCTTTTTGATTTTTTAGGCAGTGCAGATAGTTATCAATTACGTGCGAAAAAAGAGGGGACGTCGTTTCAGGTTCCGAGGCCACTGAGAGAACATCCACCCCACTAACATCCTCTATTCAGCTGCCACATTATGCCTCACACCACCACCCCACAACCACCACCCCACCACTACATGAAAAAATCAGAACTGCTTCGTCCCCAAAAACCTCCATCGCCCGTGCCTCTCCACCCACTACCACGTTGAGTACACGTCCACTACCCCCACTACCATGGTGAGCCCGCGCCCAACCTCCTCCTCCATGACCCACACCACGACACAAATAGTCACATTTGCTTCCATTCCCGCTCCATTCCGAAAACACCATTGTCGCTCAATCTCAACTAGCAACTCCCCACAACATCTTTGTCTCAAGCCCGCCATCGCTGGAGGAGGGCAATGGCGGAGGAACCATCTGCCAAGCGTCCCCGTGGTGAGACATCTGACCAGAACAGCAAGGTCGACGATGTTCAGGTCCACGGTTAGAAGCTCGACTACACCAAGCGCCTCAATGAGGTTGACATCCACAGCAAGGAGAAGCTGGATGTTGTATGCACCAGCACTCCATATGAAGCCGACAAGATGATCTACAGGATCAAGAAGAGGGTCTGCTACGGCAACATAAATCTTCTGTCATCTCTTGAGCTTACATTGGTTTTTCCCTTGAATAGGAAAGGGCGATGCAGCACAGGAGCAGTAAGTATTTCCCTCAGTTTGAGAACCAAGGTATCAATCCAGTAGGAGAATCTCGTCAAGTCCAGAGTACCTGCACAAACACAAAAGAGCTTGCACCCAACGCTATAAAGGGGTTGTCAATCCCTTCAAGATTGATTGCAAAGTGAGATCTGAAGGCGGAAAGTGCAATGAAGAAAAAGTGTAAGGCTGAAAATATGGTGTGAAGTAGACACAGGGGCCATAGTGTTCACTAGAGGCTTCTCTCAAAATAGCAAATATTACGATGGGTGAACAAATTATTGTCGAGCAATTGATAGAACCGCGCAAAGTCATGACGATATCTAAGGCAATGATCATACATATAGGCATCACGTCCGAGACAAGTAGACCGATACTTTCTGCATCTACTACTATTACTCCACACATCGACCGCTATCCAGCATGCATCTAGTGTATTGAGTTCATGACGAACAGAGTAACGCCTTAAGCAAGATGACATGATGTAGAGGGATAAACTCAAACCAATGATGAAAACCCCATCTTTTTACCCTTGATGGCAACAACACGATGCGTGCCTCGCTACCCCTTCTGTCACTGCGTGAGGTCACCGCACGGTATGAACCCAAAACCAAGCACTTCTCCCATTGCCAGAATCATAGATCGAGCTGGCCAAACAAAACCCACAACTCGAAGAGAATTACAAGGATATGAGATCATGCCTAAGAGAGATTAGAAGAAACTCAAATAAGATTCATAGATAATCTGATCATAAATCCACAATTCATCGGATCTCGACAAACACACCACAAAAGAAGATTACATCGGATATATCTCCATGAAGATCATGGAGAACTTTGTATTGAAGATTCAAGAGAGAGAAGAAGTCATCTAGCTACTAGCTATGGACCCGTAGGTCTATGGTGAACTACTCACGCATCATCGGAGAGGTCATGGTGTTGATGAAAAAGCCCTCCGTATCCAAATCCCCCCTCTGGCAGGGCACCAGAACGTGCCCCAGATGGGATCTTGCGGAGATAGAAGCTTGCGGCGGCGGAAAATTACTTTCGATGATCTCCTGCTTTTTTCTGGAATTATTGGGAATATATAGGCGAAAGACCTAGGGAAGAGGTGGCCCAGGGAGCCCACAAGCCTGGGAGGTGCGGGCCCTGCTGGCCGCGGCTAGGGGGCTTGTGGGGTCCCTGGTGGGCCCCTGCCTTGGTTCTCAGGTTTCCCGATCTTCTTCTGTTTCGGAAAAAATCTTTTTGGAATTTTCGTTCCGTTTGGACTCCGTTTAAAATCCTCCTCTGAAAGTGGTCAAAAACGCGGAAAAAACAGGAACTAGCACTTGTCACTGAGTTAATAAGTTTGTCTCAAAAAGATATAAAAGGCATACTAAACATCCAAAGTTTGACAGGATAATAGCATGAAACCATCAAAAATTATACATACGTTGGAGAAGTATCAGGGTCGGCGGCTTGTACCCTCGGTACATCGGTGTTGATGTGGAGTATACCAGGGAAGACGAACCTCCGCAGAGGGCAACAGTTCTGTAGTTATGCATGGAGGAACTCTGTGTGTTATACCACATCACCGCGACAACAAGATGTTGAACCATCCCACTCATTTATCCTCTTCATGTACCTATTTAATTAGTGATACACCCTGAAATTTGATGTACTAGTATAGTTTCTAATATTGATGCAATAGTAGTTTCTGGAATCGATGATGATAAACTAGTTTCTGAACTTCGCTTGACACTTTTTTCATCAGCAAAAAAATGTAAAGAAACTTGGTGAAGCACGGGTACATCTTATTTCGTTCAACAAGGAAAACTAAACTAGTACTAAGCAGTAGATAGATCATTGACTAAACTGTAAAATACCAAAAGAAAAATAACATGTTGTGCTTGAATTTTTGAAATTTATTCATCCACGAATTATAATATATAAGCAGAACTTGATGGATTCATCTACAATTTGTTTTTCCGCTTGCGGGCCCAAGAGCCTCCGCCCACTGCTGAAGGAGGACAAGTTTTACACCTTTGTAGGCTTCAGCATTGAAGGTGACAAACAGAAGCTAAAGGAATCTTGTTTGGAGATCAACCCCAACAAGTACATTGACATCTAGCACAAATGGAGAGTTCCATACATGGGAGGAAAGAGGTTCCACTCATTGGCTAATGTTGCACGCAGCGTGGTTCACCCATTCTACAAAAACATGAAGAACAAAATTGGGAGGGAAGAAGACCATAAACTATGGGGATCAGCCCACTAGCAGATTACCTCATCAAGTGTGCAGCGGTAGATGCATATTCCACTTATGAGTCACGGAACAAAATTGAACACATCACCGAAGGTCTAGAGTGCTCAAAAGCAAAAGAGGCGGACGAGGATTACGACAACCCTTACTACGGCTAAGAGTGATGACGAAGACATCAAAATATGGCCTTGGAGTTGCTTGAGCTTGTGCTTATCCTTTCTATTGTTTCAAGTTCGTAATTTTCTTCTGTTAGAATGAACCAGTTTCCTAATATCATGTGTATCAGGTTAAACAAGTTTGCTTATGTCAAGCACGTAGTTTGTTTATGTGATTGAACAAGTTATCTACTTTGCTTGCTATGATGTTTATCCAATAACCGTGTCATGTTGAAGTAGTCATGTTTAGCACTGACACTCTAAGGATAACAGTACCAGTACTCCAAAACACTAAGTACAATTTAGTTGACACGTACGTACTTCCAATACTAAATAGTGCCAAACGAACACTCAAAACCAGACATAACATTAAAGGGAGCCTGTCGGCACACTTATGTCAAAATAATGAGTCCACAGAAAAAAGGATTTCACTTCACCAGTGTAACAACACGTAGCACGTTCGTACTGCAAAACTGCAGTCCATTTACGCCAAAGTATGCAGTTCACTAAGGGGAGGTGCGTCGTTCAGTTCATTTCAGTTCACTAGAGTGTGCAGCGAACCCCTCACCCACCACCGGCTCGGCCTTGGGCTAACACATGCAGTGCGCTTGGTTGACACCCGTAGTGCGTTTATTCTGTTTACCCCCAAAAACAACTGCACCCACCCCTTCCAGGTGATCATTGTTCTGAATGGTACTAAAATGTTTTTATAAAGAACACAACCATTCTACAGTTCAGTTATACACATGAATGCAGTTTGTTCTGCAAGTTTTTTCATAGATAAAAAGGATGACAAAAGACACAACTACAAGAGAACGGTTGCAAAAAAGTGAAAACACACGTAAACAAAAACAGATTTCACATATATAAATCGTTTATATGAAAATAAAACACGCACAGTTTCAACCATGTACAAACTGCAATAAGAGAAGCTACACAAGACAGAAAAGAAGTCTTCATACGCATTATCTACCTTAGACAACACATAGTACACACCATAAAACCTAGCTATCGTCCAAACCCTAGGATTTAACCACACTATGCCAATGACTGTTACTGCGATTGCGACTGCGATAGGGAAGTGATACTAAGGCTTACAATCAGGTCTTGTAGCTCATCCGACATGTCTCCATTATACAACAGGTTCACATGATTGAACAACAGCTGGAAAATGTACTTCGCCTTCCAATCTTCAACAGCAGGCTAGAAAAATTAAAGAATGCAGATAAATAATTAAAATGTTGTGATGAAAAACGAAAAATGAAAATATTTAATAAAAAAATAACAAAAAAAGGAGAGACACAGAAACTAGTACGTCTCATTTCGCAATTCTCTCAACTATACGCACGTCGTCATATAGCTGCGACAACCTTAGAGCATAGATTCCACACTCAATTCGGCCCTGCTCTAGCACGACTGGGTAATAGGGCTTCTCTGCCAATTTAACCCAGTCAGGGTGCTTCTTAAAGGTATATACCTTTTCACCATAAATCCTCTTCATCAATTGAGTCATCCTCCTCATTTAGCAAAATGAGAAAAGGCAACATAAAGGAGAAAAAAACACATCGCAAATCAATAAACAAAAAGGTATAACAAAAAATAGAAAAAACATATGCATAAGTTATAACTATGAGACGATGCAACTGCAAGTTCTTCACAATGTCTAGACTATCCCTCTTCTAATGCATGTCACTTCATCGTTTTATCACTATTTTACGTAGGTTTGGTGATGGGATAAAATGCAGTTATTTGTCACAGATGTTGCAGTGCACTGTATTAAGAGGTGTGGTACAGTATGTATTCCCAGTGTAGTCACTTTGCGGTTTGAAAAAAATGCAGTAGGACAAATACAAGCTTTACAATTGGCTAAAACGTATAGCAAAAACCGGTAAATGATTGAATAAAACAAGTAAAAACAGATTTTCAGTAAACCGTAATGAGAATAACATGACATACCACTTCAGTGCAATCTGAAGGGTAGTCGCTCCTGCGCCACTTTGTCGTGTAACCAACATTGCCAATGTACCTCCTAGTGTCATGGATATCAATAGTCTCGTGATGCTGGTTCATCGTGTATACGGTGTAATGTCCATCCTTGCAGCGCAACATCAAAATCTGTCGCATCAAAAAAACAAATGAAAAATGAAGTTCACTTCACACACAACATTAGGACGACAGCTTCAAATAACTACAAAAGAAATGCAATAGAGAAGAAGAAAAGATGGAAACAATGGCCTTACTAGTTTTGCGTCCAATAGGTTTTCATCCCCTAAAAAAAACTTGAACTGTTTAACCGCATCATCTAAAACAAATGGTCTATGCTTAACCGGCAACACAGAGTATCCTTCATCATTTCTCTTCACCATGACTTCCACTTAAAGAACAAATTCCATTGAAAAAGAAAAAAATGGGACAAGAAAAAGAATGATATGCATGCACGCATGGACATAAAAAATAGAGTACAATAGAAAAAATGCACCAAAGCAGAAAAACATGACAAGAGACACATTTATCGTGATTAATAGAGGTGAAAGTAGCACATGTTCACCAAAACAATAAACTAAATTCACTTCAGGATCTTGCTTCCAATACTTAATGATATAATCCATGAGATACGAGTCCATGCAAGCTCCTTTGCCAAATATTTTAGAAAATGGTCAACTTTGAATGATTCGACATCATCGAAAGCAGCATTTACCATCAAGAGTGTGTTACTGTGATAAAGATACACATATGCGATCAAAATAAAGTTCAAAACAAAATACACAAAAAAAGGATGAAGGGCACACACATATAACTTACTCGTTGTATTTGATTACAAAATCTTGGCTGAGAATGAGATGCTTTATTTTCCTCGCCTCAACAATATATTTGAACCTCGGAGGCCTCAATCTCTCTAAAGGGTCTCTCAAATTTAAAGCCCTCTCTCCCGCCCTCTTGTTTGAAACTACTTGTGACTCATCAACGGGGGGGATTGAATGTTGCACTCCTAATCTTAGTGATGCGTGGAACTGACATAACAAAATCTCCATCAATATCAACTACCTCATGTGAAGAGTTAGATGGAGCAATCTTTCCACCATCAGGTCCACATGCCACATATGTGTTCAAACCATCTCCGACTAAATAACCAGAATTCTCTCGAGAGATTTCAATGGCACAATCCTCCATAACTGAGTGAGAACCCTAGGACTCAAACAACATTGTACAACCTCCATAGAGACCTACATCAAAACATGATAACAAGAGGAAAACATGGGAATGCTCAGCCCAAATACAAAACCAAAATCATTAAATGCATCTTAGAAATATAAAAAAATTAGTTCAGAAAAGAACATAATGCAGGACACTTGTCTAGAACAATGCAACCCACTTTCCTAGAACAATGCACCACACTTGCCCCCGAAAAATGCAGCCCACTTGCCCATAAAATACATCTCACTTATCTACAATAATGCAGCTCTCTTACACAACAAAATATGTAGCCCTCCACTTTCAAAACATGCATTTCACTAGCACACTAATAAGTAAAAACCTTAAGAGGCATAAGCAAGCAGTAGACGAAAAAATAAGTGAAATAAAGCACTTCACTAACACAACATTTATCTTCAAATATTAAAAGTGACGATAAATCAAAGAAACATTGTGTCGAGGTAAGCCATTTGTAGAGCATGACCTTTCTGATGTAGCCAACGTGTTCCACCCCAAACTGAGCAACTTGCACACCATCCCAAGTGTGCAAGAATTGAAACATATAGAATCCACAATCATGTGTGCAAAGAAGAACAAAAACATTAGTTTCACATAAATATAAAAATAACGGTTGAGGGGTATGGGGAGAGGGGATACAAGAAACATACCCATTTGGCTGAATTGGGACAACCACATGTTTCAACGTAAATTCATCAAGTGTAGGAGGATTTAGCGGCTCATCAGAACTTGAGCTACCTTCTTTCCATGCACGCTTGATATTTTTAACCATCCTCCTAAAAATCATGTTTGCTTGGGAGTTCCACGTTTATTGAGGGAGTCAAGAAACTGAAATCGCCTTTCCTTCACATTCAAGGCAACTACACAATAAGGGCCAACGTCATCCCTCGTCTCTGGAAGATCAAATGTTTTAAATAGGACCTGTTGGAAGTAAAGATAAATAAAGGCATTACAAGAACAAGAAACGGAACACTACAAAACCAACACACACAAAATTGTTTTGGACACATAAAACATTACTCACCATATCTTTTTTATCAACATGTCCCTCGGCTTTTGAAGATAACATCAATTTCACACTCCTGGGTACACTACCACCATTCCAAATACTTGACTGCAAAAACAAAACCAAACATGAAACAGTGTTGAAGCAAATAGGTCATCACACAAAACGGAAAAATAGAATCAAACAACAAACAAAAAAGTTCTGCATGCTTATACAAATATGGAACGGGACAACCATAGTCGGAGATCCCTTAAACTTATCTACGAGCAAAAAAACCCCGAAATTTACAAGGCATGTAGTGAGCATCCCTCTATTCCCAAAATATTGTCCAAATTCGCCAATTGTAATATCGGCCACCTCAGTTTTAAAATCAATCATGTCTTTGAATTATTATTATTTTGAAACAAAAAGAAACATAAGATACTACAAAAATAACAAGAATGAAAAAGGGCAAATGAATACGGTTAGAAAATACAAATTAACAAAACAATTTAATAAATCCATACTTATTCTTATTGTCCCTCCGAGCTCTAGTAACAGTAGTGTACAACTTGTTCTATCTTTTGAGAAGAGCTAGATCGATGCTCGACGGTGCCACAACAGGAAGTTCGTCATCTGCAATAAGGAACAAATAAAACATGAAGTTCACCTATATAAATATGAAATTCGGTTGAAAGATGATGAAATCTGCTAGCTAGCAACTATTTTGAATAATCACCAACAAAGAAGAGGTCCACTTATCGTTAAAACATCTGATGGAGCTACCATAGTAATTAAAAAATGAATGAGAAAATCTTCAACTTCACTATTCGAAACAAAACACTTGTCTTCAGTGTCAGATTCTTCATATTGTTTCTCTTTAGATCTAACCAAAATAGTTTCTCCACTAGATTGCGACGAAACCACCACAACCTCACTTCACTGCCCTATTGTAGCAACATGAGTGTTGTATGGATTTTCAATAGTCCGTACAACCACAATGTCCTCAGATAACATAGTTACATGAGGCTCCACTCTGAATACATCAGGAGCAACGTTGGATGCCAGACAAATAGGTGAACCGGCAACACTATCAGCAGGGACGTCATTCTCTAGTGGCTTTTCAATGAGAACATCAGCATCTTCGTGTTGACTAGGGGCAACAGCATGTTGAGATTCCTGAGCTAAAGAAGGTTCTGCACTGTCAACAGCAACTGATAGAGAAGCATTCACATCATCACCACCAGCAACAACACAACCCCCCTGCTTCACATCAACATGAACAACGCCAATCGATTGACGAACTTCTACGTTTTTATCTCGAGGCTGCAAAAATTAAAAAAATCGACGGTAAAACAAATGAGTGAGGGGATATTTAACACAACAACACATGGTTCATTTATGTCAAAGACTAAACACACATTTGCAAATTGAACTACAATTCACTTGTGTCAAAGATTGAAGCTCACTTATATGAAAGATTGCTTCCCACATGTGTAAATTAAAGTGCAGTTCACTTATGTCAAAGACTGAAGTTCACTTATGTGAGAAGACTGCATCACCCATATGTAAAAATAACTGCATTTCACTTTTGTAAAAGATTGAAACTCACTTATATCAAATACTGTAGCCTGCATATGTAAATTGAACTGGAGTTCACTTCTGTGAAGGACTGAAGCTCACTCATGTGAAACTATGCAGTTCACATGTGTAAAACGAGTGCATCTGAGTGAACACAAACAACATACGTCTAGCTTATATACAAGAAAAGAAATTATATTAAAATCCACTAACAGAAAAAGTAATTCCACTAAACCTTATCAACTACAACATCTAGAGGTGATGATGCATCACCAAGTCCTCATCCTTTTTAGTGCCATTGTAAGAATCCTTGTGCACATCACAAGCAGCAACTCGAGATTACATGCACAGAACAAACAAAAACGAAATAAGATGGTAATGACAAAAATAGGGGGAAAACTACAATTATGCACAAGCAATACACATTTGACAAATAGGAGGTACACATTTTGAAAGCAAAAATATACAAGTTGAAGATGAGAAGCACGTAGCAGAACAGGCATGGGAGAAGTACATATACGTGTCCAAGTCCAACGTTGCTAGATGCATGAATACCAACAGATTCCACTCCAGCCTATAATAAAAACAAAGAGTGAGGAGGAGTCCACATAGTACACAAAAAGAGGTTCAAACGGACAAAAAAGGACAATGTACATTATCAGCGGGCACACCAACATCCTGTCGGTTCATTTCTTCCAAAATGTGCTCAACATCCTTCTCATATCGAGCACATTTTCCTTCCTATAAATCCTTCTACTCAGCATACGAAGACCGAATATTCATTATTGTAATCTTCAAGCTTTCAACCACACCACAATCAAAGTTGTGCGCAACAACAATATCTTCTTCACGGGGGCCATGGTAAGCGGGGAAAAATCCAGCAATTGTCCTCAACCTGTCACGAGAGGTCGGTAAATCTTCAGTTAACTTCAAAACCTTCACAAGAAGCTCGTCAATCTCCTCGTGTTTTTTGCCACCAACAAATGTGTGTTCAGAAGAGCTTCTATTATCAAACATATGACGAGCCGTGAACCCACGAGTAGGTGGCGATTCATCATCATGGGTAGGAAGCTGGCTACAGATAGGCTCAAAGAACACACCATGACTGTTAGGCCCCGCATCAGAGTTGCCACACAGCATTGCAGCAGGATGGTAGTACACAATATCGCCTAACACCTTCCACTACGAAAAAGATAAAAAGGGAAAGAAGTACACATGTGAATACTACAAAGTTCAGATTTATAATGACGGTAATTTTTTTTAAAAAACTATAATGCGCTGACCGGCAACCTCCCAACTGTAAGTTTCCACAAAAATGTTTCGCTTGAAAACTATATCCTCGTTGTATAACTTCATCAGGTCCTTCTTCGCCAGGAATGACGTGCGCGGCGTCAACGTGTGCATAACTGAAAATTTTCGAACATTCATGCAATCAAAATACAGGGGCACAATGACACAACCGTGTGCACAATTCTGCTTGCTACCATGTGTCTGCAACTTCACCACAGCTACATGCAGCTCATCAACAACAGGCTGACAAAAGTCCATCTACGCCATAGCTCCATAATCCATGTTCTCAACCATGGAAACAACCCTGCCCAAATGAATTGCACACCCGAGGCACAACAAATTCTAATGAAGTATCAAGAAGAAATACCTTGACAACAAGATCTATCGTCACGTGATCATCATCCTTCACCAAGTCCGCCAGCTTCTGAACCAAGTCCTTGACACATATACTTTTTTGAACGGCAAAAGCCAAGCTTGTCCTTGAGGGCAGACAACGAGTCATCATGGCCACTAGTAGCACGCATGGGTGATGTGCGAGGTCCCATCGAACAACCAAAAATATGATGAACTGCAGAAAGATTGATTGGAAGAACCATGTCATTCCCAAAGTCCTTTGTCATCATCACAGGTTCAATCGTTCCCATCATATAGCGCATAAGAATACGTGACACATTTTTCTTTAGTGTTAACTCAAAGACAACGCCAAGGCTAGTGTCCCGAACACGATTACAGTGTGCTTCTTTCAATAAAGTAGCAGCTTTGCACACAGTGGGGAGAGAGAAACGTATGGTCTTGTTAAATCGAGCATCATCTCCCTCACCGTCATCTACAGTCCCCTTGGACTTACTAGTCTTCTTCCTCTGTGTAAAGGAAAATGTAGTCCACATTAGAAGATTAGCCACAAAACAGACAAAAAAGGCACATAGAATAACAATGAAAGAAAGAAATGCAGCCCACTTCAACAAACCTTTGGAACAACATCCGCCTCCCCATCAGAGTCAGCATCCGCATCATCATTGCCATCATCATAGGGCCGCTTAGGTTGACTCTTAGATGGAAAACAATCTTTACATCTACCGGTATGAGCATCCCTCACAAAATCAGCAAGCACAAAGTCATCATCGCCAGAGTTGGGTCCTTCACTAACATGTAGTCGCTTCCGCTCGGGATCCTCTGCACCAGCTTCGGCAGCTTTCTTACCAAGGTTCTTGTTCATGCAAGCAACACGAGGGCTCCGCCGAGGAGTACCACCTTCCTGAGCAACAGAACTCAGTCTCTTCTTGAATTTACCAAATTTGGCACCCTTTGCACCATCTACAACCCTCCTCTGCTTCTCTTTCTCCGCATACTCATTTGAGTCACTTTCAAACCTTAACTTTTTCTTGAGTTGCTTCAATATTCACGAAGATGATCCGGGACGATCACTCTTGCGTAACTTCCTCTGTGCCATCGACAGATTGTGACTGAGTTTCAGACAAGACGGGATGCCTATTGCTCTAGTCAAAGCTCACACCAACGGCACCCTCTGCAAAGTAATGGTTAAGGAATTGAGTAACCTCCTCAAACCCACGCGCCCTAGCATAAAAACCAGACACCGTGTCAAAAAATGAAGTCTAAGTATGGTCATTAAGAAGTGCGCAAAAGGGAACAAATGCAGTACACATATACATATAAATGCAGTTCACAAATAACTGTAATGGAGTTAACCCATTTGCATACACAACCTGAATAAAATGACAATGAAGTTCACACATACATGTAATGGAGTTCACATATACATATAAATGCAATGTTGCATACAGTAACTACATGTTTGTTTCCGAAAAAGAGCCTCGCTAACTTTAGCAAGGCAGCAGCAGTTTGTACAACATCAAGTAAGCATCATACACAATAAACAAAGCATGCACATAAAAAATAGCAAGTACATATAAGATCAATGCAGTTCAAAACTCACAGGACACATATGAAATTTACAAGGAACAGAGTAATACAACTAATTTGGAAACTAAATAAGAAAAAGAACAAACAGCATACCAATAGGAGCGGCCACACTTATAGGAGAACATCCAATTGGTGAATTCACTTCACGACCTATCTTACCAACATGATCCTTGCCACACGGAATACGATTGCCAATTGGAGTATCTTGAACAGTATCATTATTACAAGTGCCATCAGAATCGCCTGCTGGGTTGCATGAAATCAAAAGCAAAAATTAAAAACATCACAAGAAGAATAATGCGAGCCATGCTGAGAACTAACACTCCATAAATAAATATTCACGATGAACTAGAAAAATTGATAAACAAGACAAAAAACAAACAAGGCTAATCAAGCACTCCACATACCTTGAACTCCTACATCTACTCTTCTTGGGGAAGAGATGGCGTTTGCGTGCAGCGCAAGGACGGAGTGAGAAATATCAGCAACAAAATCGATGAAAGATGACTAAACCCTAGATGCACCTTGCTCTGCCCAGAGATCCCACCAAACTACCGACTTCAAATAGAGAACAAATTGTGTGCTCACACAAAAAAAACATGAGCAGAAAATGCAGCCGCTACGGGAATCAGACCAGGGGCTTGAGAAATGAACCACATCTTAGGGGATGAACGAAGGACGTGGAGGGCGGGGGCTGGAGCGGAGGGGGAAAGGGCAGGTAAGCGGATGGGAAGGGGTTGGGGAGCGGAGGGGGCAGAGTACAGGAGTCTAGGCCTATGGGGGACGGCGGTTCGGTGGGAGACGGCGGTTGCTGCGGGCGATGGTGGTTGTTGCGAGCGATGGTGATTTCAACGAAAGGGAGATGTTTTGAGAGGCTCTGCAAGATAGGACAGAGGTTTTTTTTGGTCTCTCCCTATGAGCGGAGAAATAGGAGCACCTGCGAGCCCCACGTGTGACGGCCTCATGTGAAGGGTTGCATAAACGGGACTACGCAAAATGGCCCGAGTAAAAGGGAAAATGAAGTTCGTACCGGATGTAGTTTGCCATGAGGGAAAATGAAGTTAGGGCGATCAAAGAAAGAAATACATATAGTTCGTTTAAACATTTAAAGTCAAAAAAAGTATTCCTTCAAATAAGTGTCACAACAAACAGAAAAATGGTGGGGGGTCCCCCCACCCCACAATCCCCGCCCAACCCTTGCTAGGAGCTGCATCAACAACACACAACAGGTGGAGTCCGCATCTATCCGTAATGAAGTGCATTGATATAGACGAAGAAGTACGTTACCATAAGCAATGCAGTTCGGCCACCACGTTTACCACATATGATGAGACAATACCCGTCCGGACAAAACATCGTGGTTAACAAAAATTAACGATGAAAATAAAATAAAACCATGGTAAAAAAACCACGTTCAGAGACAACCACCTGATCCCAAGTGTATCCATCGCCAAAAACCATTAACACATACGTAAAACAACCCACGATCTGCACATCCGCATCAACCGCGAGATCATGCAATTCATGCCTTGCGGCAATCTCCCCCTTAAATTCAGACCCCCAAAAAGGCTTTCTCATCCACAACAGGGCTTCGTCAATGAGTACAAGGAGGTGCACGCCCACGGCAACACCAAGTTGCACATGATCCACACGAACGATAAGAAGCATATGGCGACCTCCCACAAGGAGTACAAGCGCCACCTCGGACTCCAGCGCCACAAGATCGTTGGAATCAATCTGGAGTACACCAATGAGCCTAATGAGACGCAGAAACCCGCCCTCGTCCAACTCTCCGTCGGCAAGACTCAACCGATGCTGCTTTTCGAACTGAGCACCGCTGAACATTACACCATCTTTGACAACTTCCTCGCTGACCCGAGGTACACATTTGCTAGCTTCTCCATCGGGCGCGACAAAACCAGGCTCGAGCGCGTCAATTTGGAGGTGACCAACTTCATTGACATCCATAAGGAATGGAGGGTACCCGAGGCAACCAAGGAGTTGGACTCCCTTGCAGACGTCGCCAGCATGCTCGTCGACGACTACTACAATGACATGAAGAAGAAGATCACCGATGAAGAGCACAGGTGTTGGGGCTCCCTTCTCCTATCCATGGGGCACATCGAGTACGTGGCAAAGGACACGTACGCAGCGTACCAGATATGCAACCGCATCACCCTCACCCAGGACGGGCTTCGTTGCGCAAAGCTGGAGAAGGAGGAGCCAACCAAGAAGCGCGTCAGGAACCTGGGAGACTACACGTGGTGAAGAAGCGTGCCACGGGGAGACTACACGTGCCAGCAAAGAAAGTATCTACAACATTGCATGCGTTATTTTAGATTTATCATCAAATTTGGTTTCTGTTATTTGTGTATGTAAAGTTAGTTTGCTTGTGATCGTTTTCTTTTGCTGAACTTGGTTTGCTTGTCATATAGAATAGCTTGTAATGATAAACTTTGCTTATGTTGTGACTAAATTTATTTCAGTTACCAAAAGATATTGCAAAATTAGAACATACTGCAGCACACACAAAACTAGAGTTCAATATTAGAACATACTGCAATGCACACAAAAAGTATGTGATTCTAGCAGTGCACAAATGGAAGAAGATGCAGTGCACAAATAGGATGCATGTATTGCAAACTATGGGCACATGCACTATAATATTCTAATTAATGCAGTGCACAATGATCTAACAAAAGAAGTGCACTCCCCTATATTAAAAAGATACATAACAGGAAAAACGCAGAAAAAAATTGGACGAAGATGCAGTGCACAAATAGGATGCACGCAGTCGAAAAATACTAGTGCATTTATAGTGCATACTATAGGCACATGCAGTACAGTATAATGATGAATGTAGTGCACAATGATCTAACAAAGCAGTACACGCCTTATATTAGAAGGACGAAAATATGAAGAAAAAAAATGAAAATGCTACTGCATTTGTAGTGCATACTGTAGGCACATGCAGTACAATATAATGATGAATGCAGTGTAGAACAATCTATCAAAGCAGTACACGCCCTACATTAGAAGGAGCAAAAATACGAAGAAAAAAATGACTGCCTAGGTGCAACCACGCCCTAGCCAGTCTCGTACTAGGTTACGAGCCAGCTTATCAACACACGCGAGTACGTTTTGAGGAAAGATATGTGGGGCAAGGCACACAACAAGGGCCCACATATTAGATATGAAAGTGTTGCGAGCGTCTTGTATAAGCTCCCAATAGGTAACCGGAGGAGTTCGGAACGAATGCCTCGCCAAGGTTTATAAATGGATCACGACCACTCTCGGCAGGTGAGGTGGGCTAAACATGAGCATGTACACACAACGCACTCAGAAGCAACCGTACTTGGGCTGAATAAATTTTTGCTCCCAAACAGGCCCAACATGGGAGAGAGGCCATTAAAATAAAAAAACTTTCACACATATCACAAGCAATCAAGGTCCAAATAAAATAAAATGTCTAGAAAAATAAAAACAATACAACAATCCACGTATTCTGCAGTTCATTCACTTAAATACTTGCAGTTCGCTAGAATGAAGTAAGCAGTTCTCTTGCTTCTCAAATGCATTCTCGCAAAAACTGCATTAGCATCCTTCCACCAACTAACAACCACCACAACATTTAATACTTTCGTTACTCAAATTGGATGCATAAAACCTATCCATTCATACTCCGGACTCCCGCAACTCCTCCCACCTTCCTCTTCTTCTTCAAATCGTAGATCTAGGGTTCCGCCCATCCCCAACTGTTCTCTAACTTTCCACTAAACCCACCATGGACTGTTCGTGCAGGTGCTTCGCAAGGATAGCGCCAATAGCAGAAACATGCGTGTACGTCGATGGTCTAGAGCTCAACAAGTCTGTCTAGCACACCCAGCTCGGGTGCCTACTAATACCCAACAAGGAGTTTTAGGCACCATTTCTTCATCGACTCACATCCGCAGACCTGCAAGAAAAATGTGTTGGAAATATGCCCTAGAGGCAATAATAAATTAGTTATTATTACATTTCTTTGTTCATGATAATCCTTTATTGTCCATGCTATAATTGTATTGATTGGAAACACAATACTTGTGTGGATACATAGACAAAACACTGTCCCTAGTAAGCCTCTAGTTGACTAGCTCGTTGATCAAAGATGGCCAAGGTTTCCTGGCCATAGGCAAGTGTTGTTACTTGATAACGGGATCACATCATTAGGAGAATCATGTGATGGACTAGACCCAAACTAATAGACGTAGCATGTTGATCGTGTCATTTTGTTGCTACTGTTTTCTGCGTGTCAAGTATTTGTTCCTATGACCATGAGATCATATAACTCACTGACACCGGAGGAATGCTTTGTGTGTATCAAACGTCGCAACATAACTGGGTGACTATAAAGATACTCTACAGGTATCTCCGAAGGTGTTAGTTGAGTTAGTATGGATCAAGATTGGGATTTGTCACTCCGTATGACGGAGAGGTATCTCGGGGCCCACTAGGTAATACAACATCACACACAAGCCTTGCAAGCAATGTGACTTAGTGTAAGTTGCGGGATCTTGTATTACGGAACGAGTAAAGAGACTAGTCGGTAAACGAGATTGAAATAGGTATGCGGAAACTAACGATCGAATCTCAGGCAAGTAACATACCGAAGGACAAAGGGAATGACATACGGGATTATATGAATCCTTGGCACTGAGGTTCAAACGATAAGATCTTCGTAGAATATGTAGGATCCAATATGGGCATCCAGGTCCCGCTATTGGATATTGATCGAGGAGTCTCTTGGGTCATGTCTACATAGTTCTCGAACCCGCAGGGTCTGCACACTTAAGGTTCGACGATGTTTTATGCGTATTTGAGTTATATGGTTGGTTACTGAATGTTGTTCGGAGTCCCGGATGGGATCACGGACGTCACGAGGTTTTCCGGAATGGTCCGGAGACGAAGATTGATATATAGGATGACCTCATTTGGTTACCGGAAAGTTTTCGGGCATTACCGGAAAAGTTTCGGGCTCATCGGTAGTGTACCGGGAGTGCCGGGAGGGGTGACGGGGACCATCGAGAGGGGTGTCACGCCCCAAGGGGTATCATGGGCTATGGGAAGAGATAAACCAGCCCCTGGTGGGCTGGAATAAGTTCCCACTAAGGCCCATAAGGTTTGAGAAGGAAAAAACACAAGGTGGAAAGAGTTTCCAAGTGGGAAGGTGGAATCCTACTCCAAGTAGGATTGGAGTAGGACTCCTCCACCTCCAATTTCGACCAAACCTTTAGGTTTTGAGGCTGCCTCCTCCCCTCCCTCCCTTCTATATATAGTGGGGTTTTAGGGCTGATTTGAGACGATTTTTCCACGGCAGCCCGACCACATACCTCCACGGTTTTTCCTCTAGATCACGTTTCTGCGGAGCTCGGGCGGAGCCCTGCTGAGACAAGATCATCACCAACCTCCGGAGCGCCGTCACGCTGCCGGAGAACTCATCTAACTCTCCGTCTCTCTTGCTGGATCAAGAAGGCCGAGATCATAGTCGAGCTGTACGTGTGCTGCACGCGGAGGTGCCGTCCGTTCGGTACTAGATCGTAGGACTGATCGCGGGATTGTTCGCGGGGCGGATCGAGGGACGTGAGGACGTTCCACTACATCAACCGCGTTCACTAACGCTGCTGTTGTACGGTCTACAAGGGTACATAGATCACTCATCCCCTCTCGTAGATGGACATCACCATGATAGGTCTTCGTGCGCGTAGGAAATTTTTTGTTTCCCATGCGATGTTCCCCAACAGTGGCATCATGAGCTAGGTTCATGCGTAGATGTCTTCTCGAGTAGAACCCAAAAGTTTTTGTGGGCGGTGATGTGCCTTTTGCTGCCCTCCTTAGTCTTTTCTTGATTCCGCGGTATTGTTGGATTGAAGCGGCTTGGACTGACATTACTCGTACGCTTACGAGAGACTGGTTTCATCGCTACGAGTAACCCCGTTGCTCAAAGATGACTGGCAAGTGTCGGTTTCTCCAACTTTAGTTGAATCGGATTTGACCGAGGAGGTCCTTGGATGAGGTTAAATAGCAACTCATATATCTCCGTTTTGGTGTTTGCGTAAGTAAGATGCGATCCTACTAGATACCCGTGGTCACCACGTAAAACATGCAACAACAAAATTAGAGGACGTCTAACTTGTTTTTGCAGGGTATGCTTGTGATGTGATATGGCCAACGATGTGATGTGATATATTGGATGTATGAGATGATCATGTTGTAATAATTAATATCGACTTGCACGTCGATGGTATGGCAACCGGCAGGAGCCATAGGGTTGTCTTTAAACTAACGTTTGTGCTTACAGATGCGTTTACTATATTGCTAGGACGTAGCTTTAGTAGTAATAGCATGAGTAGCACGACAACCCCAATGGCGACACGTTGATGGAGATCATGATGATGGAGATCATGGTGTGACGCCGGTGACAAGAACATCGTGCCGGTGCTTTGGTGATGAAGATCAAGAAGCATGTGATGATGGCCATATCATGTCACTTATGAATTGCATGTGATGTTAATCCTTTATGCACCTTATCTTGCTTAGAACGACGGTAGCATTATGAGGTGATCTCTCACTAAAATTTCAAGACGAAATTGTATTCTCCCCGACTGTGCACCGTTGCGACAGTTCTTCGTTTCGAGACACCACGTGATGATCGGGTGTGATAGACTCAACGTTCACATACAACGGGTGCAAAACAGTTGCACACGTGGAACACTCGGGTTAAGCTTGACGAGCCTAGCATGTGCATACATGGCCTCGGAACACATGAGACCGAAAGGTCGAGCATGAATCGTATAGTTGATATGATTAGCATAGAGATGCTTACCACTGAAACTATTCTCGGCTCACGTGATGATCGGACTTGAGATAGTGGATTTGGATCATGTACCACTCAAATGACTAGAGAGATGTACTTTTTGAGTGAGAGTTCTTAAGTAATATGATTAATTGAACTAATTGTCATGAACATAGTCTAATGGTCTTTGCGAATTACGATGTAGCTTGCACTATAGCTCTACTGTCTTTATATGTTCCTAGAGAAAATTTAGTTGAAAGTTGATAGTAGCAAACTTTGCAGACTAAGTCTGTAAAACCAAGGATTGTCCTCGTTGCTGTGCAGAAGGCTTATGTCCTTAATGCACCACTCGGTGTGCTGCACCTCGAGCGTCGTCTGTGGATGCTGTGAACATCCGACATGCACGTTTCTGATGACTACACTATAGTTCAGTGCAAAAATACTTAATGGCTTAGAAGCAAGGCGCCGAAAACGTTTTGAAACGTCAGGGAACATAAGTGATGTCTAAAGAGATGAAATTGTGATTTCATGCTTGTGCCCTTGTTAAGAGGTACGAGACCTCCGACAAGATTCTTTGTCCACAAAGTAAAGGAGAAAAGCTCAATCGTTGAGCGTGTGCTCAGATTGTCTGAGTACGACAATCGCTTGAATCAAGTGAGAGTTAATCTTCCAGATAAGATAGTGATAGTTCTCCAAAGTCACTGCCACCAAGCTGTGAGAGCTTCGTGATGAACTATAACATATCAAGGATAGATACAATGATCTTTGAGTGATTCGCGATGTTTGACACTGCGAGAGTAGAAATCAAGAAGGAACATCAATAGTTGATGGTTAGTAAAACCACTAAGTTTCGAGAAAGGCAAGGGCTAGAAGGGATACTTCGTGAAACGGCAAAACAGTTGTTGCACTAATGAAGAGACCCAAGATTAAACCCAAACCTGAGACTAAGTGCTTCTCTAATGAGGGGAACAGTCACTGAGGCAGAGCAACTCTAGATACTTGGTAGATAAGTAGGCTGGCAAAAGTCGAAAGAAGTATATTTGATATACATGATGTGTACTTTACTAGTACTCCTAGTAGCATGAGGGTATTGGATACCGGTTCGGTTGCTAAGTGATTAGTAACACGAAATGATAGCTACGGCATAAACGGAGACTAGCTAAAGTCGAGGTGACGATACGTGTTGGAAGTGTTTCCTAGATTGATATGATCAAGACGTCGCACGCTCCCTCTACCATCGGAATTGGTGTTAAACCTAAATAATTGTTATTTGGTGCTTGCGTTAAGCATGAACATGATTGGATCGTGTTTATTGCAATACGATTATTCATTTAAAGAGAGTAATGGTTACTCTATTTGCTTGAATAATCACCTCAATGGTTTATTGAATCTCGATCGTAGTGTTACACATGTTCATAATATTGGTGCCAAAAGATACGAGGTAATGATGATAGTACCACTTACTTGTGGCACTGCCGCTTGAGTCATGTTAGTATAAATTGCATGAAGAGGCTCCATGCTGATGGATCTTTATATTCACTTGATTTTGAATCACTAGTGACATGCAAATCATACCACATGAGCAAGGCCTTGTTTTCATTGAGATGAAATAAGATAGTAACTTGTTGGAAGTGATACATTTTGATGTATGCAGTCCAATGGGTGCTGAGGCACGCAGTGGATATCATTATGTTCTTACTTCAATGACAATTTGAGTAGATACTAGAGTATTTGCTTAATGAATCACAGGTCTGAAATATTGAAAAGTTCAATTCTGTTTCGGAGTGAAGTTCGTCGTAACAAGAGGATAAACTGTCTACGATATGATCATAGAAATAAATATCTGAGTTACGAGTTTTGGTACGCAGTTAAGACTATGTGGAAATTGTTTCGCAGTTCATGCCACCTAGAACATCATAGTGTGATGATGTGTGTGAACGTTATAGCCACACACTATTTGGTATGGTGCATGCTATGATGTCTCTTATCGAATTACCACTATCGTTTATGGGTTAAGCATTAGAGACAACCGCATTCACTTTAAATAGGGCACCACGTATTTTCGTTGAGATGACACAGTATAGACTGAGGTTTAGAGAAATCTAAACTGTCGTTTCTTGAAAGTTTGGGGTTTCGACACTTATGTGAAAAAAATTTAGTCTGATAAGCTCGAACCCAAAGCGGATAAATGCATCTTCATAGGATATCCAAAACAGTTGGGTACATCTCCTATCTCAGATCCGAAAGCAAAGTGTTTGTTTCTAGAAACGGATCCTTTCTCGAGGAAAGGTTTCTCTCGAAAGAATTGAGTGGGAGGGTAGTAGAACTTGATGAGGTTATTGAGCCATCACTTCGACCAGTGTGTAGCAGGGCGCAGGAAGTTGTACCTGTGGTGCCTACACCAATTGAAGTGAAAGCTGATGATGGTGATCATTGAGCATCGGATCAAGTTACTACAAGCCTCGTAGGTTGACAAGGTCGCGTACTACTACAGAGTGGTACAGTAACCCTGTCTTGGAGGTCATGTTGTTGAGCAACAATGAACCTACGAGTTATGGAGAAAGCAATGGTGGGCCCGGATTCCGACAAATGGCTAGAGGCCATGAAATCCGAGAGAGGATCCATGTATGAAAACAAAGTGTAGACTTTGGAAGAACTACTTGATGGTCATAGGACTATTGAGTAAAGATGGATCTTTAAAAGGAAGACAGACGATGATAGTGATAAGTCACTATTAAGAAAAGCTCGACTTGTCGCAAAGATGTTTCCGACAAGATCAAACAGTTGACTATGATGAGACTTTCTCACTCGTAGCGATGCTAAAAGTTTGTTAGAATTATGTTAGTAGTTGCTGCATTATTTATGAAATATTGCACGTAGGATGTCAAAACATTGTTTCCTCGACGGTTTCCTTGAGCAAACATTGTATGTGATACAACCAGGAGGTTTTGTCGATCCTAAAGATACTAGCAAGTATGCAAGCTACAGTGATCCTTAAATGGACTGGTGCAAGCATCTCGGAGTTGGAATATACACTTTGATGAGATGATCAAGGATTTTGGGTTTGTACAAGGTTTATGAGAAACTTGTATTTCCAAAGAAGTGAGTGGGAGCACTATAGAATTTCTGATAAGTATATGTGGTTGACATATTGTGGATCAGAAGTAATGTAGAATTTCTGTAAAGCATACAAGGTTGTTTGAAAGGAGTTTTCAAAGGAATACCTGGATTGAGCTACTTGAACGTTGAGCATCAAAGATCTATGGAGATAGATCGAAAGCGCTTAATGAAAGTTTCAACAAGATGCGTGCCTTGACAAGTTTTGAAGGAGTTCAAAATAGATCAGCAAAGAAGAAGTTCTTGGTTGCGTTGTAAGGTGTGAATTTGAGTAAGACTCAAAATTCGACCACGGTAGAATAAAGAGAATAGACGAAGGTCATCTTCTATGCCTTAGCCGTAGACTCTAAAGTATGCCATGCTGAGTACCGCACCTGATGTGTGCCTTGCAGCAAGTCTGTTGAGAGGTACAGAGAGTGATCCATGATTGAATCACTAGCAGCGGTCAAAATTTATCCTTAGTAACTGATGGACTAAGGAATTTTTCTCGATTATGGAGGTGGTTAAAGAGTTCGTCGTAAAGGGTTACGTCGATGCAAGCTTTGACACTAATCCAAATAACTATGAGTAGTGAAACGGATTCGTATAGTAGAGTAGATATTTGGAGTATTTTCCGAATAGCACATAGTAGCAGCATCTATAAGATGACATAAAGATTTGTAAAAAACACACGGATCTGAAAGTTTCAGAACCATTGACTAAAACCTCTCTCATGAGCAAGACGTGATCAGATCCCATAACTATATGGGTGTTGGATTCGTTGGAATCACATGGTGATGTGAACTAGATTATTGACTCTAGTGCAAGTGGGAGACTGTTGGAAATATGCCCTAGAGGCAATAATAAATTAGTTATTATTATATCTCTTTGTTCATGATAATCGTTTATTATCCATGCTATAATTGTATTGATTGGAAACACAATACTTGTGTGGATACATAGACAAAACACTGTCCCTAGTAAGCCTCTAGTTGACTAGCTCGTTGATCAAAGATGGCCAAGGTTTCCTGGCCATAGGCAAGTGTTGTTACTTGATAACAGGATCACATCATTAGGAGAATCATGTGATGGACTAGACCCAAACTAATAGACGTAGCATGTTGATCATGTCATTTTGTTGCTACTGTTTTCTGCGTGTCAAGTATTTGTTCCTATGACCATGAGATCATATAACTCACTGACACCGGAGGAATGCTTTGTGTGTATCAACCGTCACAACGTAACTGGGTGACTATAAAGATGCTCTACAGGTATCTCCGAAGGTGTTAGTTGAGTTAGTATGGATCAAGACTGGGATTTGTCACTCCGTATGACGGAGAGGTATCTCGGGGCCCACTCGGTAATACAACATCACACACAAGCCTTGCAAGCAATGTGACTTAGTGTAAGTTGCGGGATCTTGTATTACGGAACGAGTAAAGAGACTTGTCGGTAAACGAGATTGAAATAGGTATGCGGATACTGACGATCGAATCTCACGCAAGTAACATACCGAAGGACAAAGGGAATGACATACGGGATTATATGAATCCTTGGCACTGAGGTTCAAACGATAAGATCTTCGTAGAATATGTAGGATCCAATATGGTCACCCAGGTCCCGCTATTGGATATTGACCGAGGAGTCTCTCGTGTCATGTCTACATAGTTCTCGAACCCGCAGGGTCTGCACACTTAAGGTTCGACGATGTTTTATGCGTATTTGAGTTATATGGTTGGTTACCGAATGTTGTTCGGAGTCCCGGATGGGATCACGGACGTCACGAGGGTTTCCGGAATGGTCCGGAGACGAAGATTGATATATAGGATGACCTCATTTGGTTACCGGAAAGTTTTCGGGCATTACCGGAAAAGTTTCGGGCTCATCGATAGTGTACCGGGAGTGCCGGGAGGGGTGACGGGGACCATCGAGAGGGGTGTCACGCCCCAAGGGGTCTCATGGGCTACGGGAAGAGATAAACCAGCCCCTGGTGGGCTGGAATAAGTTCCCACTAAGGCCCATAAGGTTTGAGAAGGAAAAAACACAAGGTGGAAAGAGTTTCCAAGTCGGGTGGAATCCTACTCCAAGTAGGATTGGAGTAAGACTCCTCCACCTCCAATTTCGGCCAAACCTTTAGGTTTTGAGGCTGCCTCCTCCCCTCCCTCCCTTCTATATATAGTGGGGTTTTAGTGCTGATTTGAGACGACTTTTCCACGGCAGCCCGACCACATACCTCCACGGTTTTTCCTCTAGATCGCGTTTCTGCGGAGCTCGGGCGGAGCCCTGCTGAGACAAGATCATCACCAATCTCCGGAGCGCCGTCACGCTTCCGGAGAACTCATCTACCTCTCCGTCTCTCTTGCTGGATCAAGAAGGCCGAGATCATCGTCGAGCTGTACGTGTGCTGAACGCGGAGGTGTCGTCCGTTCGGTACTAGATCGTGGGACTGATCGCGGGATTGTTCGCGGGGCGGATCGAGGGACGTGAGGACGTTCCACTACATCAACCGCGTTCACTAACGCTTCTGCTGTACGGTCTACAAGGGTACGTAGATCACTCATCCCCTCTCGTAGATGGACATCACCATGATAGGTCTTCGTGCGCGTAGGAAAATTTTTGTTTCCCATGCGACGTTCCCCAACAAAATGGGTATGTTTTTCCCCTGAGAATTTTTGGTCAATCTAGGTTGCAAATGCACATCTGAATGTATACCTCCATCAATTTCTTTAGTAGTATCAACCATACAAAAAAATATGTGTTATTGTTCGGATTTGTCAGCAATTAAGACTACATACTTAAACCTATTTTCTTCAGAACAATCCCACAGTGAAGCAGTTCTTTTGATACCCTAACGCAATACACTCCAATTTACCTTGTAGTGCAAAAGGTGTTATAGAATAGTATATATTTAACTAAAGCTAGAGGTCATGTCTGTATATAAATTTGTTCATACATTGCAACTGCTTCCTTAAACAGTAGTTATATATCTGTACATATTTAAATCAACTTAAACAGATCATCCTAACATGAAAAATATATTTGGGGTTTACTTATAAAAATTATTTTTATGCTTGACAAAATGCAGAAACTACCATCCACAATAAGGTTTGCTGCTCCGAGTCCAGGGAAGCTTACTTTGGAGACACACCACAAGTATAGGTATGGAAACATGAAAGATGACTGCCACATTGACTCCGAAGACTATATTAACATAACTACTGGCTGGAAAGATTTTGTCTCTCAGAATGGCTTTGAGGATGGAGAAGTGGCCATGGTGTTTTTCTACAAAGAAGACTCCCTAAAGTTTAGAATATTTGCACTGTAGGTTGACTATGATAAAGCAAGCAAACTGTAGCATGTACTAATGCTTTTCTTAGTTGTATCCTTTTAAAATTATGTCGATCAAAAGCTTTCAACGGTGCCTTTTCAAAGTATGCGACCTCAACTGCATCATTTTATCACCCCTTTTAGAAAAAATGTCGTTGAATCGGCGATCCTCAAAGTTGATGCTGACAGAAATGCAGTTCTTTAATACACATAGTGCAGTCCTTGTATCAAAATATGCAGTACTCTGAACAGTAAGAGTGCAATGCCAATGGTCGAAACTTTGCAGTTAACATATCATGTTCAAAAGAAGTGTCACAGTACACATTTCAGAAGAATTGTCATAATAGCACAATAACTATACTTCTTATGTAGTACGAAACTGCATATTATGCAGTTCTCTAAAACGTAGAATGCATCTTAAGAAAATAAAAATCTCATAAGCTCTCAAGCCCACTGTAATACACTTAGAGTGAGGTCCACTACTAACGAAAATGCAGTAGACTACAACGTATGACAGAACTACAACTATAAAATTTAAAAGCAGTACAAATCCAAATACGTGGGAGATTAACAAAGGTGACAATTCCACCCACAATTCAATAAGTCAACTAAAAATTGCGCAATGACTCAATTTTGAAGAATACCCCATAGAAAATTAAATAGAAATCACGGCCACTCGGATGAAGAACATAGGCTATTCTTTGAAAACGCAAACCAAAAAATATGAAGATTACATGCGCAACAAAATGAATTCAAACAAGATTGAAAAAGGATCGACCATAGAATGCAAAAAAATCAACAAAGAACACAGGAGCTGAAGGAGCTCGTACACTAGCACAAACGATTTTGCAAAAATTGAAACCAAGTTCCTAAAAGTTACACAGATTGTAGAATAAAGGGGACGATCAAACGAACGCAATCAAAGAATTCCAACTTATAAACAACATCCGAGCACGAAAAAGCCGCATCAGACACAAACAAGCTTATCATGCGATTCTACACTGTTGAAAACTGTTCCTTCCTATTCCAAGAGTATATGCAAAAATGGGATAAATTAGGACAACTCTACATGATTTGCTAGTCTAATTTTCCCATTCACATGTGAAAATCGACCTTGTTTTTGAAATCTCAATCGACCTCCATTTGCATATACCCATCTACTACGCGTGTAGAAAAGTAGAACTTTTATGGATGTGTTTGGTAACATTCCCAACCTAGCATGGTTGCTCTCGTCTGATACATATTGACTCTAGACACACTGAATACATACATTTGTTGTTGTTTGTTAACGGTGTATGTGTTGAGATATGTTAAGCTAAGAATTTGTTTGATAGCTTGCATCTGTTTAGACATGTCGGCCAATACTGTAGCCACCGGTATTTTTAAAGTTTGAACCTTTTAAAAAATTAAACAAATTTTGAAAATCTGAATATTTTTAAAAATCTAAATTTGAAAAAATATTTTGAAAAAATAAAGTTTGTACATTTTTTGAAAATTTTAACAAATTCGAAAATCTGGATATGTTTAAAAAAAAGTTGGTACATTTTAAAAATTAAAGTTCTCCTTTGATACATATGTATAATTTTTGGTATTCTGAACATTTTCTAAAAATTAAATTATTTTTTAGAAATTTTGAATATTTTTTGAAACACATTGTCGCTCACTTCGCTGATGCATGCTGACCAGTGAATGACCGTTGGGGTGTTCATTCTTCGTGCGTGTTAAAAGGGTATTTGGGCTGAGCTCATGCATGTTAAGGAGGCCCCATGCAGAGTACCAAACACTTAAAATGAGTCAAGAAAAAAATTGTTGAGCACATGGACCCTTCATGCACTGTATCAAACACACCCTACACAGGTGGAATGGCCACTGACCCATGTTGCGGTAGTGTGATGGAGAACATTCACTGAAGAATCTGGTTGTTTTTATCCTATCTTTTGTTGTGCGTTGGTATTAGTTGTGTGCGTAACACAATAAAGCCACCTTTTTATTAAAATTAACAAAAATCAAACACATAGGATGAGGCCCCTTCACGGGCATCAGATAGAATCATTGACATCATAGAGAGAAGATTAGGGAAACGTTTCCAGCCGACGCGCCGACCGGATCGTTTGTCCGGTCACGCGCGGTCTGCACGGCTGGTTGACCAGGGCTTGTAAATTTTTTCGTCCAGATTTGCTGTAATATTTAAATTTGCTACAACCATTTCTCATTTTGTTACAATTTGTCCAGTAAAAAAGTTACATCCACCTTTGATTGCAACTCGGGTTTGCTGAATTTTTTGCTATAACCGGCGCATGATTTTTATTACAACTGTGTTAATTTTTGCTACAACCGGTATCATTTTTTACTGCAACCGTTCATTAAAAAAGTTGCATACACGTTCGTGAAAGTTGCAACCCGAGTTCACCAGATTGTTTTGTTACAACCCATATTTTATTTTGCTACCACGCATCATCATCGTCCTTATTTTTGCTACGACCACGTTGATATTTATTTGCTACAATTATATTTTTGTCAACCGTGGACGAATTTTTTTGCATTGTGACCTAAATTTTCCGCATCGAGGAATTTTTCCTGCATGAAAGATGTAATGATGCGGCATGTGGATCTGACGACTAGGCTGTGACGGACGCGAGCGTTCGGGCCGGCACGCCGGCGTTCAGTACTGCCCAAAAGATTAGCACATGACTCGCGAACAAAAATGACACGCACAAAAAGAAGGGAGAAGAGGACTCAGATAAAAGTAGCTGGACGCATGGTACGCACGCACGACAAGCTAGACGGCATACATATACACCGATACAGGCATGCCGGCCGGGCAGCCTCAGTCGGGCGTGGGCGCATCATACGGCGCGTGCCTGTGCTATGGATGCATGGCCGGAGCCCGGAGGACCACGCAGGCATGCATCATGTACGTACGTACGCGTGCACCTCCGGCCGTATTACCTTTCTTGTGACCTAGCTAGCTAGCTAGCTAGCTAGGTAGGCACCCGCACATGACACGCATATATGGTTAGCAGCTACTACCACGTAGCTATAGCTATAGGTAAGGTGACGAGGGAGCTACCATCACACACTCGTACACCGATCTCTTCTCCCGATCGTTCATCCGTACCGCTGTTTGCTGCTCGATCCGGCCGAGGCGCGCAGAGACCGGGTCAGGCTCAGGCTCAGGCTCAGGCCTGGTTAGTGTACCGGCTGGGCCATGCTTCTACAACATGTCCTTGATGAGAGGGAGGGGTCGGGACCTCATCGGTCATCGCAGCCCATAATTTGGTGGTCCACTCACCCCCCAGCCTGCTGCGCGCGCGCATGCCTCCTCCCTCAGCTCCGGCCGCCCATCTACACCGGCGCAGTGCCTGTCGACCCCCATCTCTCCATGCTAGCTCCATCACCACCAAGTTACAATGGCGCGTCGATCTCTACCTTCCGATCTGCTCAGGTTGGTGCAGAACTGCGGCGCGATGTCGATCGAAAAGGCTCGATGAACGCATGGGTATATAGTACACGTATTTACTTTCGGCGCAGCTGCCTGCGGGTGATGTGCAACAGATATGTCCGTATGTGCTAAGCGAGGGACAGTGCCGGCTTTATGACGAAGATGCTAAAAAGACCAACAGACATGGGAGATTAATGTTGATGGCAGAAACTACAAATGTACACAACGCATGGTAGTGGTACCGGCATATGCTCGATATGGGCAGAAAAACTTAGAGGACCACTGGCTACGAGAGAGAGAGAAAGAGAGGAAGAGAGAGAGGGAGGGAGAGAGAGAGATCCATCAATCGGCAGAAAAATCTCTTCCACCGTCGTCCTTCATGCCTTTCCATATCGATACCATCCATTACAAACTACAGTTCGCCGTTGGATGTCAAGGTACGCGCAAAACGTATGGATAGTACTAGTACGTACTCCTTAACTGGGCAGGCTAGACGCCTTTTGATCGCTCTTATTAGGGGAGGATGTACGCCTTTTACTGAGCATATATAATAACTTCATTGCACTAGTCGTTGTACGTACACATGCATGTAGCTAGCGCAAGCATGCATGCATGCGGTCCTGACATTTGAGTTTGACATGCAGCGCGCGGGCAGGCAGCAGGCATGCGTACGTACGTACGTACGTGCACGGTGCACATATGTCAAGTCCTAACTGTGCAGTATCACTGTATGAGATGGCGTGATAAACAGTGTCGAAAAAAATTCTGACCTCTCTCCTCATGCTCACAGGACAGGATCTCAATATAATGTGTTAGAGAGGGCGGAGACTTTTTGGAACAACCTTGTAAAAGCCTCTGCACTTGTGTCCCTCCCTCCTACGTACGCAGCGAGCAGCAGATCCACCTCTAGGCACTGGCTCGATACCGATCCATGGTGTGGCAATGACAAGGAGCTCTGCTGGACGGACGTACGTACGTAGTACTGCGTTGGTTCCCCAATAGCTAGTCCCTGTAGCTCACACCCCACCACTAGCGATCTCTCCTTTGTCAGCCCCCGGCCCGGCCACGTCTTTGTTAAGATTAATTGGTGCATGTGATCAGATCGATGGAAACCAATCCAACCACATCCCAACAAGCTGCATTATGACCCCTGCCCAGGCCGTGCAATTTGCAACTCCATGAGACCATGAGAGACAGAGTGTGTGTGGTGATCTGCGAGATCGAAAGAGAGAGAGAGAGGTGTGGCCTCTGTGTAGTATGAGAGAGAGAGAGAGAGAGAGGCTTGATGAGCTGGGTGTCCGGGCCAAAGAAACAAAGCTGGGGGACTACACTGGCGGTGCATGCATGCAGGAGAGGGTGGGAAGACCCAAACAATTCCTACCAATTCCGAACAGAGAGGGGCCGGGCCGAGGCCCACCGCCGGGACGGGCCCCGTCGGCTGCGCGCCCTGACGAAACCGTTGAGCTCTCCCCCGTTGCGTCGCTTTCGCTCGCCTCCGGTCCCCATGCTTCCGGGCTCGATCCCATGGCCGACCTGTGTCAGCCCGTGTGTGTTCCGTCTCGGCCTCGAGTATATATCCCCATCCCCTCCCTCCCGTGGCGTGCCGGGCATGGATACCACCAGATTATCTCGGTTCAATGACAGTAACATGCGATTTCTGTGGTGACTAGCTCGTAAGAACGAAAAGTAACTCCAACGGACCGATCTAAATGACGTCGATTTTGTTCTTTTTTGTTCGTTAGGGTCATCCATCCTCGTTCATGTCTCCTTTCTAAGTGGGCCAGCCAGTGCGTTCAATAAAAGCGGATATATTTTCTGATGTCCGTTTGTCATTTCATTGAACACGTAGCACGCGGAGAGATTGCAGTGAGGAACGACGTTGGTGCATTAGTGCCGCCTCCGCACGGTGGCCGTTGCTGCCGCCCTCCTGCTCCCATCGCGCCCCCGCAGCGCCATCCTGCTGCTTAGCATGCCCTCCTGCCCAAAGCTCCGAGCCAGCGCTGCCACGCTGCCAAGCCCAGTAGTTGCCGCCACAGCCCCGTCTCCGATTACTAGGGAAAACGTTACCAGTTGCGCTGGTTTTCGGGCTACCAGTAATACAACTGTCATTGCTACTGCTAAGACGCTACCTTTAGTATTTGGCGGTAGCGTGTTTTACACGCAGCGTTACTACTAGTTCTGATAGCAGTAGCCTTGTTTCTATCAAGCACCACTACTATCTATTCGTGTTTTCTTTATTTGTATACCGTTATACAAGTTTTATACGGTACCAACGAAGAGGTAGTGAGTGTTGGTTAGATTAAACTGGATGGATCCAATTAACCAAGTTAGATTAGTAGGACGATATAATATTGGGACGGCACACAAATGCCGAATGATAAGCACAACTGTGTGTTGTCCCAACATCATATCATTCTACTAATTCAATTTGATTAATTGGATTCATCAATTATAATCTAATCCATATTTTTTACACCCAATGATATAACAACTCATCATCATATTATCGTAACTCATCATCTAGCATATCACAAGTTAGCAATACTAACTAATTGTTGTCATACTAGTTAAATAAATGATCATCATTGTAGCGCATGATGATGATGAGTACAAGCTAGAACCTACTTCCCTCTCTTAGGTAAATAGCATAAAAAGGTAAACTCATTCATCTCCGCTATGAAGAATACAGATCAATCTATCTTCAATTTGTGCCATGCGCAAATCCTTATCGTCTTTGCCAAGTGGTTGCATACATGCTTTTATTGCGTTGCTCCATCCTTTGATATTCATGGTTTCATCCCTTCGAAACATCGTCTATCTACGTGGGAAACTCACCCAGAGAATTGGCCGTAAGCTAACCATATGCAAATAACCTTCGGTGAACATCACGATAGGCACAGTCTCTAACGAAAGTATCTGTTGAAGAACATAATTAATGATAACATAGTTAGCAAACTACTTTCGCTCAAAAAGAATGTATGCAAAAGTTGGACTAGTGACACAATAGTACAAAATAATCTTGTAAAGATGTCTGAAGTGATCTTAACATGGTTCAACTCGTGCACTAGTGACACGTATCCACTATAACTGTCATCAATCATGTAATTGGTCTTAAAATGCTCAACATCATGAATAAATAATATCAGATAATTTTTCTTCAACCAAGTAAGTTCTGAGCCATAACTGTATTAGGTTCATGTAGGGGAACGTTGCACCGGGAACAAAAAAATTCCTACGCACACGCAAGACCTATCCATGGTGATGATCATCTACGAAAGGGGAGAGTACATCTACACATCCTTGTAGATCGCTAAGCGGAAGCGTATATAATGCGGTTGATGTAGTCGAACATCTTCGCGATCCAAATCGTAGTCCGTCCCGCGATCTCATCACGAAACGTCCCGCGATCCCATCACGATCCATTCCGATCTAGTGCCGAACGGACGACACCTCCGCGTTTAGCACACGTACAGCTCGATGATGATCTCCGCCTTCTTGATCCAGCAAGAGAGACGAAGAGGTAGCTGAATTCTTCGGCGGCACAATGGCGTGGCGGCGATGGTGTTGGAGCTACTCCGACAGAGCTTCTCCGTACCGTACCGAACTAGCTACGGGATGTTACGAAGTGGTGGATGGAGAGAGGGATGCGCCTTGGCTTGAGGTCCCAAAAGCCTCTCTCACCTCCACTATATATAGGAGGGAGGGGAGGGGTGGCGCCCTAGGGCAAGGCCCTATGGTTCTGCCGGACCAACAGAGGAGGAGGAGTCCTCCTCCAACACAACTTGGAAGGTGGAGTCCTCCTTCCCCAATTCGGTTTTCGCCCACCATCCTTTCTTTTTTCTCCCTTGGCCGAATTAGACTTCCTTGGGCTGGCCACCGGCCCACTAAGGGATGGTGCACCACCCTTGGGCCTCTTTGGTTCTCTCCCGGGTGGGTGGCCCCTCCCGGTAGAACCCCGGAACCCATTCGTCACTCCCGGTACTTTATCGATAATGCCAGAAAACCGTCCGAAAGCCAAATAGATACTTCCTACATATCAATCTTTGTCTCCGCGCCATTTCGAAAACTCTCGTGACGTACGAGGTCTCATCGAGGACTCCGAACAACCTTCGGTTACCCACATCAATAATTCAACTATACCGAAACATCACCGAACCGTAAGTGTGCAGACCCTGCGGGTTCTAGAACCATGTAGACATGACCTAAGACACTCTCCGGTCAATAATCAATAGCGGGACCTAGATACCCATATTGGTTCCTACATATTCTACGAAGATCCTTATCGGTTGAACCTCTATGTCAAGGATTCAGTTAATCCCATATGATGTTCTCTTTGTCCTTCGGTATGTTACTTGCCCGAGATTCGATTGTCGGTATCTTCATACCTATTTCAATCTCGTTACCGGCGTGTCTCTTTACTCGTTCCGTAATACAAGATCCCATGACTAACTCCTTAGTCATATTGCTTGCAAGGCTTATTGTGATGTTGTATTACCGAGTGGGCCCCGAGATACCTCTTCGTCGCACGGAATGACAAATCCTAGTCTTGATCCACGCCAACCCAACAGACACCTTCGGAAATACGTGTAGAGCACCTTTATAGTCACCCAGTTACATTGCGACGTTTGATACACACAAGGTATTCCTTCGGTGTCTAGGAGTTGCATGATCTCATGGTCATAGGAACAGATACATTGACATGCAGAAAACAGTAGCAATAAACTGACACGATCATATGCTACATTCGTAGTTTGGGTCCTGTCCATCACATCATTATCCTAATGATGTGATCCCGTTATCAAGTGACAACACTTGTCTATGGCCAGGAAACCTTGAGCATCTTTGATTAATGAGCTAGTCAACTAGAGGCTCACTAGGGACTGTGTGTTGTCTATGTATCCACACATTTATTTGAGTTTCCGATCAATACAATTCTAGCATGGATAATAAACGATTATCATGAACAAGGAAACATAATAATAACCTATTTATTATTGCCTCTAGGGCATATTTCCAACAGTTCGGTCTACTATTTGTTGTCTATTTTTTGGAGGAGAGAAATAAGCTGACAATTAAAAATAAACAAGTTTTGTCGGGATGAGTACCAAATATTTGTTAATAAATAATCAAAATTACCTAACAAGTTTGTTGACAAACTCACATGAATCAAGTGATCCACATGCACCCAAATTTTGATATTATTTTCACGACCATGGTCATGACCAAGATCGAAGGATATTTGCATGTCCTCCTGAAACTCGTATGCCTTGCATAATTAATGCTCTTCAAGTGAAACAACCAAAATATGTATGATCTACTGCATTTTTCAGCTTAACATCAAAAAGTGAAAAGGGTCCAACTTTAGGTGAGCTCTTTTAGTGTACGCACTTTTCTTATCTTGGAAATGGAACTTGTCCAACAGATGCCATCACAGGGAATGCACTAGTTGAATTGTAAAAAAATAAAATTACAGGTTAACTAAAGCAAAAAAAGCACACATCATGCTTCATTATAAATATATATATGTCGTCTTTATATATTGTAATAATTTTGAAGTCCTTCTTTACCTTGATGGTGAAGGATGTACCGTTGTCTAGGTGAAGATAGCAGTCGCATATACCCCTATCGTTGGTGCACCAATCACACTCAGGGATCCTCTTGTCGTCACACATTTCCTGTGATCATGATTCAAAGATTACAAGTTAGCGAAAATTATACCATGGACTATTAAGCATGGGTTGACTTTTGGTCTATCGAGGCTTCCTTAAAAAATTACCATATCTGATGGTGTATATGGTGCGCACTTCGTCACATTGATGTGATGGTGTATGTAGTGGACACTCCCGCACACTAATATTTTGATCGTCGATGCTATTCACTCCTCCCTTCGTCCTCGCGTGCATTGCCAAAATATCTAGAACATGTGGAAGAAGGAGGAGGCGACCTCGACGACAAAGGTCGGAATTCTTCATCCCTGATATTTCGACCGTCGAAGATGGTCGCCATCTTTCCCTCTCTCGCGCATTATACTAAGGTATATATAGCGAGAATCGGAAGGGGAAACAACCCTCATGATAACAGTCGGGATTCCTTCATCGAGAACATACTGAAAGTCACACAAGGAGCTCCTATAGACTAAAAGTCAACCCTATAAGAATTAGTCAAATAACATTATTTTTGTGGAGTAATGACATAAAATGGCATATGTTTTATCATAATGTTGTTTAATTCCTGTACCGGTAAATCACGGGCACTCGACTTTTTCTTATTTTATAGAAAAAGTTATGTCAAAATTTCGGCATGAGCTTTGTTAAAAATAGGACATATCAAACGCTTGAAATTTGCCGGAACGGAAATAAATCAACATTCCGGCAAACCATAGTCCACTCGAAGTTTCCCTGCAATAGAAAGAGACATATGTGGTGTGGCCACCTTTGCAACAGATATACAACACCTCAAGTTCATGTCCATACGCATACACTTGTCCAAATAGTACAATGTATCAACATTGAAATGATCTCATATAAACTTTGTATGTAAATGTCGGTCATTTTCATGTATACCTCTAGTGTGCATTCTTGTTGCCATGTCTATCTTTTGTTCTTATTAATATGTCTACTCTAAATATAGCCTAAAACAATCTAGACTAAAAAATACTAATATTTGCTGCCATTATCATTCAATGATTAACTATCTACCATATGAACCCCAGGAATTAAAATGAAGAAGAAGAAAGGTAGAGGATGGAGGCTGCATGCGGCAGAGGGGACTTGGAATGACAAAGGGATCGAGGACGACAGGGAGAGGAAGGTAGGCCTCGTGGCATCAGGGGATGGCGGCCGCACGGGGAGGGCCGGGATGGGGAGGGCCGCCGCATGGGGAGCGCGAAGACGAGGGAGGACTGATGCGTGATGAAGGGCCGACCAGGATGGGAGAGCGCCAACGCGGGGGAGAGAGTGGAGAGGGTGAGAGTGAGGAGGGGAGAGTGAGGAGAGCGAGGGGGCCGACACGGGAAAGAGGATACTCGATAAGGTAGGATTTAGCAGCGGCATGGGGCGAGAAAAAGCGCTAGTGCTAAGTGGGGCAAGAGAGGTGGGCCTCGGCTGGCCACAGTAGTAGCGCTAGCCCATGTTCGACAATACTGTTAATGATATTAGCAGTAGCGCTGGACTAAGAAAAATGTTTCCACTGTGGCCAGCCCGTGGGCGTATGATGTGGTTCACCTATTAGTAGCGCTTGATGCAGATCCAAGCGCTACTGCTATATCTTACCAGTAGCGCCTATTTAGGCCCAACGCTACTACTCACTAACAATAGCGTGTGGCTTTTATCCCTCGTTACTGGTAATGCTCTACACACAAGTTATTTTCTAGTAGTGGTTGTCCCGAGTTGAGCGCGAGTAATGAGGCGGCCAAAGCGCGGGGATAAACTGGTCAGCGCGCACGAGAGCTACGACAGTGCTGCTTGGCGCGGTGGGGACAAACGACCGAGCGTCCTAGAGTTATGACAGTGTGCGTGAGAGCACCGCGAGCCCGCATGTGTGCTGGGACAAGGCTAGCACGACCAGGCATGCGAACGCCGCGAGAGGCGAGGCGGCCGGGCAACCGTAAACTCCTATGGCGTTGGAGGCCGCCTGGGCCGCTCAGGGAACTCCGGCGGCGGTGAGGTTCGACGGTGCGACAACAACGACTAGCGAGCGAGCGAATAAAAATAAAAAACATAAAAAGGTGGGTAGGTGATAGGCGGGCAAGGTCCGAACACACACACGGGGACATAGAAAAGCGTTCGCTTTTTGATCTAAATGTGTTTCAAATTTAAAACAAAAAATATGTTTAAACGAACATAGAAATAATGTAATATAAAAATATATCTCAGCATTGGACCGTTGTTTTTGTCCCGTGGATACAAAAGAACGGATGAAATGAGTAACGTCTACGATAATGCGATGAACTCCCTCACAATATCGACGGAAAAAGGCAGGAAAATGAATAGTGGATGGACACCCCTGGTAGATTGGACAGCTACCAACTTTACGGCGTTAATGTGCACATTTACCCTTGACATTATTTTATTGTCAGGGACATAAACCTTGTGCATTTGAATGAAGGATAAAGTTGCATGCTGACAGTTTCGTACGGACGTGTTCTCAATTATTGGTGTAATCAAGCTAGTACACTCTCAACTCCCAACACATCGACATACCGGAACAAATCATGTTTTTAGTTTAATTAGGTAATAACTGACAGTATGCCCCACGCATAGGACGGCTACCAATTAAAGTAAGATCAATTCTCACGGCTACTCACGCAGGTGATGAAGGCCAAGCTACATTGTGTTAGCTGTTTTAGTAGATGTGCATGCATGTGCCTTTTTCGGCATTTCAAGCTATCCATCCACGGACAGGCAAAAAAATAATTTCAGTTTGGATCGGGATATCAGTGTCATGCACGATACTACTGCTACTATTTTATGTGCGGTTGTGGGCGCGCGCATGACAGTACGTGTAACGTGTTGTTGGTGTTTGCGAGACAATGTTGTTTAGGTTTCTTAATCAATCATCGTGGTGGAGTCGTTCAAATTGCACAAAGATTTTTTTTATTTGAATCTTGGTGAGAAGATTGTGAAGATATACACTAGTACCGGTGGGAGCCGCAGAGAGCAACTAGTCCACTTGGCTTGAGGGGTTAGGTCGCTAGCACTTCTAATTTTAACAAAAAATGAAAACTTTAGCACTTGTAACATCAAAATAAATAAATATGAAAAGGTTAGCACTTGTAATTGCTTGCGGTCAATGCCAGGCCCGTGCAAGATCTGTTACTTTTTTATTCTTTTATTCACCGGAGGAGCTCCTGCCTAGCCGCTATAATATAGTTAGATTCGGAAGTTCCAAAATCTTTTTCTTTAGGGTTTACAGTTGCAAGGCAACTGGGTCATCTCTCCCCCGTACTGATCGTATTAGGCTGATTGTAATGGAGAGTATCATATACTAGTATCATGCATATGATATTAGTGTATGATACTACATCTGTAATGCATATTATCATGTGCTAGTATCATCGAACAATTCATTTATTGTCATGCATGACACATAGTAGCACAACATTTAATATGATACGTTATCATAATATGATACTCAACCCTCTTTTTTTCATTTAATTTCATGCCACCTCATTAAACATGCCTAGTTGTCATGCACGATACTACTTATGATACTCCCAATACGAACGGCCTTAACAATCGCCTACGGACAAGCGAATCGAGCCAATCCATTGGTGCAGTCACTCGCACCACTCGTGTATAGCTGTAGGTTCGCTCCCTCTGCCTGGTATTTTCCTTCTTTCTTCACAGGTTTCCTTTGTTTTTTTTCTTTGTTATACTTTGTCTATTAAGTGGCTTTCTTTGGTTATTTTTTTCCTTGTTTTCTTCGTATTGTCTTGTTTTTTTACCACTCTTTTTATTCATTTGTCGGATTAATCCATTTTTAATTCATGTATACTTTTCCCAGTACACAATGTACATTTTTAGCGGACATGTAAAACATTCTTTGATACATTTTAGATATTTTATGTTTTTTAAATATTTGTAAATTTACACAGAATTTTTGGACACAACAGAATACGTTTTAAAAATGGCACATCATCTTTGTAATAAAATAGATATTGTATTAAACTATGGACACATATTTTGCATTGTACACACAGTTTTTAAAGTATCATGAATATTTTATTGAATCACCATAATTTTTCTTTTAATTAAACCTGCACTTTTTATTGGTTTACATTACACATACACCATCTTTAATATTGTACTCCCTCTATATCTAAATAGTTGTAGTTGGAGAGAATTAGTTTAGTTCTCCTCAACTATAATTATTTAGATACCGACAGAGTATACATTATTTCATAAATGGTTACAAACACATTTTTGAACTTGTGACCATTTTTTATAATGTAACGTACATTTGTGTTGAATGTGCAAAACATTACTTTTGGATTACGTGAACATATTTTTACAATATATAAACATATTCTTTCAATATCACATACATTTTTTAAACATATGAAATTTTTTAAATGTGACAAAAAAAATTGTACACATGATTAGCATTTCCCTATACTAGTGTCACATTTTACTATTGCATGATTAATAATTTTCTAACTCTTAATTAACGGGCTAAGAAAGCTCACGTGGGGGCCTTGTTCCAGAAGCTTATTTCTTCTCGGGGCTGATCATTTACAAAAAAGACCTCTTCGGCCGGATAGCACAACTGAAAGCTATGTACTGGGCCTATGGGAGCATGGCCTGACAAAAAACCTTGACTTCCTGAATTTTGAAAAAAAATAAAACATTTGTTTAATAAATACTAAATAGCTTCGTAATATTTCAAATTATGGAGAAAGCGTTCATGTATCTCATTATAGAAATGTTGATCTCCTATTTTTGTAATGTTTGTAATTAAGAAACAAAAGAACAAAAAGAGGAGAATGTAATAAAAAGAAACAGGGATAATGGAAAAATGAAATGTAACAAAATGTAGATAAATAGAAGGGTCGTTCGTCTTATTGAGCCTGGCCTGTATTGCTAGCGCGTTAGTGCAGGAACGCTAAGGAATATCTTAATAGAAACAAAAGAAGAGAATGTTGAAATGTAATAAGAAATAAAAATGTCAAGGAAAACAACATATAGAAAATTGTAAGAACGTAGAAGAGCCGTTCTTCCTATTGGACCTCGGCCCATCCCACGGGCGCATAGGCGCAGGCACGCTAGCACCAGTTATGAGCGGGATATATGGATTGAAAACAAATAAACCAAAAACATTTAGATGCCCACATATATTCTGTGCAAACTCCTATTTGGCGCTTAACGCACCACATATATAGGCCAAACGGGGAAAGACACACCCTTTTACATCAACTTACATCGGTTTTGTGAAGCTTCTAGAAGCATTTGACCAATATTTTTCTTCTATACCTTCATTTTGCTTTGCATTTTTTTGTTCTTTTATTTCCCTTTTTGTTTATATTTTATTTCTATTTTCCCCTTTCCCTTTTATTTACTTGTTTTTCATAATTACTAACTATTTTCTAAAATTTATAAACTTATAAAAAATTGTCAACAATTTTCAAATTCATGATTATTTTCTAATCAATGAACTTTTTGCAAATTTGCAAGGTTTCCTGAAAATTATGATTTTTTCAAAATTAGTTATTTTTTAAAGAGAGACGATTTCCTATGCATGATAATATCTACACACCCTTTGGGGACTTTTTGATATATGAGCTATTGAGTTTCAATGACATTGAAAAAAGTGCATTTTTGTTGTACAGAAAAAAACTTTTATCACTTTTATTTTTCTTTTTTTATTACCTTTTTGACACAGGTGTCTTTCCATTGTGTAGAAATGACGTTTTCCACTTCTCTCAGTCTTTTTGCTTTCCCTTTTGGCATAGTTGCCTATTTGCTTACCTTGGTGGTCCAAAGTCTCGATATTTTTGTTATAGAGTTGTTTTTATAGTCCAAAATAATTTATAAAAATAATTATAGATAAAAATTGGGGACGTGGCAGCTATCACCATGGGTAGCAAATTATTTTTGATTTCTCAAATTCCATGGACTAGTTTGAAATCAATGAAACATTTTATATTCTGCAGGTTTATCTCCAATTCGCAAACAAATCCAAATTCTCCAAGTTCTTCAAACTTCATGTTTTTTTAAATCCATGAGCACTTTATCAAATCCCCAATATTTTCTAATAAATATATGAACATTTTATTATTTCATCAATTTACAAAATTGATAAAACCATTTTCTGGGAGAGCAACAAACTAGCTATAAGAAAACCCGCACGGAGAAAAAAATATAGGGCGATTGAGGGCGACGACTTTAGCATTGTTTGCACAATATGTGCATTAAGTGCTAAGGCCAAGCATTACTGAGCCTCGACACATCCTATTGGCGCGTAGGTGGACGCATGCTAACTCTCAATATGAGCGGGATATAGGATTTCGATACCAAGAAACCAAAAACATTTAGATGCCCATACTGATTATGTTTGGGAGGAAAGAAAACTAGGACATCTATATCTAAGTTAATGCAAGTGTGATGGCAATCAACACTAAATGACCGCAATCAGTACCATTTTTTTTGTGAAGCTCAACTCAACCTTCCTAGAATGCGGTATTATATGTTCCAATAAATAGATAATTCCAAGAGTAATAAATAGGAGTAAATTTAATAAAGTATTGATATAATTGGAATTGTTGAAGCAGATACCAATGAACTTTTTTTAGAATTAATCAAAAGGGTCTGAAAATAAAAGCGCTAGTGTCACAACTAGTCCATAAATTTGAGTTTTTCACTATTTTGAAAAAAGAAAAAGATCAACATCTAAGATTGAATGAATAGAAATGGCTATAACAAAGTTTATGTTATTCGTATTAACTGCTACTATAGGAGGGGGGGTATTTTTATGTGCTGCAAAGGATTTAATAACTATCTTTGTAGCTCCAGAATGTTCCTCATAGGAAATTATTGACTCTGGAGATATGGTAATATGAAGAAAACAAAATTGTTTGAATCTCATAGTTCAGCGTTGCAGCGCTTAGTACTCGGACTTCAGCTCGAGGCATTTTTTCTACCCCTTCTTACCCTGAAACAGCAGGGTCGCCTTGTGCCCTTAAACCTATAACCATCTTTCGGCTAACCTAGCCTCCTCCGCCCCTCCGTACAAACAAGGGGTAGCTGGTTCTCCCTGAAATGCGTTGAGTTGTAGCACTTGACTCGACATCTAGGGGTAAAGCATTGTTTCGATGTGGGCTACGTGAGAGGTATCAAATCGAGGCTTATCAAATTCTTTATTGAGCCATGAAAAAGATTCAACAAAAGACAGTAACAAATCCACTTTTGTTTTACGTCAAGCAATACGTAGAGTAAGTCCCAATATTTAACTAAATTTTGTAAATATATTTATTCCACCAATTTATATTAATGTATCTGAATCTAAAAATATAAGATGAAATATTGGTCATATGTTGCAAGAATTATTGCTCATTTGTGTGTGAAAATATGCATGTATTTTTTTCTAAAAGTAGTAATTTAATGAACCATGGTTTTCAAGTGTTCTTGTATTTTTTATAAAATAATTATGTATTTTAAAAGTGTATGTATTTTTTAAACTTTTTCAGTATTATAGAAGAGGATTATGTAATTATAAGGTGCTTAATACATTTAAAATATTTTATATTTTTTCTTCTAACTTTTGTAATATTTATTTAAATAAGAAGCGATTAAAATAATTTAAAGACTGGCGTCTAGTTTAAATAATATCCATCTATTTAAAAGTATATTTTTACATGATAATACGTGTCTTATTCATATCATAAAGATCGAAATACAAGTCACCTAAAGACCGATATGATAAAACTGAAAAGATAGCATAACATCTCTAAAGTTGACACCAACGCACGTCACCTACCTCCGACACCACCACAACAACCACCAAAGGTAAAAAAATAATAATGGACCACCTTCTCACCCGAGCTCGACGTGGGTTCATCGATGATATGCGCCTTTGCGGATCTCCAAGGTGGCTTATCAAAGATGAAACCATTGTAATTAGATCGGAACAACACCCTGGACACGTCGTCGAACTCCAGATATGACACCACACAACGAATAAGACGTCGAAGGAGGAAACCATAACCTGCCATCCATCAACCATAATCCCAGCGCATGTTCTATCTTCCACATGTCATCAATGCAGACCAAAATCTGAATCCGCTCTTGGACTATCTCCCAAGCTCGTGCCGACAATGGAACAGATGTCGTTGCAACAGCGGAGCTCGAGGACACAAGTCCACCAGAAGGATGTTGCCGACGCCACGACATCCTCACTTAAACAGACTATTTCGCATATCCATCACCGACCATAGAGACACTCGCCTCGTTGGAGAAGAGTATAGAGCTTCTTTATTCAGCATCATCATCGCTGTCGTTGAAGCCAGACATTGAACGACTCGAAACCTAAGCTAATAAGGCCCTAGAACCTAAAGCTAAAATAATCCGCGCACGTGGGATCTGACGCCCCCTCACCATCGACGACCAAAGAGGTCGCCAATGAAGGGAAGCCGTCGGAAGACGACGCCGGAAAAGTTGGTTCACTTAGCAGTGGCAACTAGGGTTCCGTTACTAGCCACAAAGACTCGTGGCTGTGTTTGGTGATTGGATCCTAGATGAACTACAACAGAAAGTATTAATCCCTCCATCCCATAATATCATATATTATTATAACTGATATATTCGTATATTGGTTATAATGACATTTTATTATGGGATATTTTATTATGGGACATAGGGGTACTTAAGTTTAAAATCATGCACAATTCAAAAGATATTCATGTATTAAAAATATATTTTTTGAAAAATGAAATAGAATAATGAGAAGGAAGAAATGGAAAAATGAAAAACAGGCAAGGAAAAATAAGAATGGAGAAAAGACGATTGTAATATACTAGTGGCTGCCATGAAACGTGTCCACGGGTCACAATATTTCCGCATGAGCCAAAAACCCAAAACTGTGAGCTACATACGACAACATCTCGAGATGAAAGGCGTGATTATTTTCGAGCATCGTTTTGGCCCCCGTGCTCACGCACGTAGATCGGTAGACTTGGATGAGCTAATGCAACTTCTCAACCATGTCGTGCTAAGTTCATCTTTTCATGTTGTTTGGTTACCCTAAAGCTAAGTTTACCTAGGGCAACAATTAACCCCTTAGCATTTGTTTGCTCACGTCGTGATTCTGGGCTGGGTTGATGCACTACGCTGTGTTTGATTGCACACATTTGTCCTGATGTGGTTAGTTTGCACACCTCAATGTGGTGATCTTACCAACTATGACCCTTGGTTAGTTGGCACGTGATTTTCAGGAACAACCTTGTGAGGAGCATCAAGCATGTTGGTCTCTGACTCCTGTGTGTCTGCACTTAGTGGAAGGCGTATCGAGAGGTTCAAAAGCCCATTACAGGCTTGCCGGTAGCCAGATCCTAGGAGAAGGTGGTCTACATCGGAGAGTAGTTATGGATGTGCTTGTTGATGTACTCAATGTACTTGGGGTGATCCTAAAAAAGAAACACGACATTGTTAGTTACGATTCACATGTTAGATCAATTGAAAGAAATGAAACAAGTGGTAGGTTAGTTCACCACAATGTGGCCTTGGTATCACTCAATCTTGATAAGGCATCATGATTTCATTGTGCGCTACTAAGACCTATAAGCTTGTACCATCGAATCTATCTCGATCCTCAGTTTCTAAGATGGTTATACACCTATGGTGAGCTCACCTCTGTTCCACAAAACTCAAACACCATTTTCACAACAACGATTAGGTACAACTCCTATAAGCCCTTATCAGGCACGACCCCAGTAAATATGATATCACACATTGTGTTCAGTACAATGGCGGACATGAAAATTATCATTTTATTGCACCCCCCTTCATTGACATGTGTCTTTCCAACTTTAATGGCCGCATTATTAGATATCACATACATCATCATCGTTAAAGAAGCTACCGCAGACCAGCCCAATGCCTTTGTATTCAAAGGCAATCACTAGGACTCCTCAACATATGAAGGAAAGGTCTTGGAGTCTGATAGAAGAAGGGACCGAGCATTCGGTGGTCATGTCCTTTGATGGTTAGCATCAATACTAGCTAAACAAGAACAATGCATCTAACATACTACCATACTACACATGGACTGAACATCGAGCTCGACATAGTAACACATGTGGTAAACTAGCATGAATTAGTCATGAAGCTCAACACAGTACTACATGTACCATACTACACATGGATTGATCATCAAGCTCAACGTACTACCACATCTAACATATGTATTGGAATGGGCATGAAAAATATGCACAACTACCTCGACATCATGAAGATTATCATTGCCCACAAGCAAAATCCACCATACTACCAAAACAACACTACTAGCATCTGATATGTCACATTCTCACACAACATCATGAAACACCACTTGCATAACCTATCATATCGCATGCAGATCTACTCTAATCTATCAGATGCTCATAGATCTAAGCTACACCAAGTAGGGAGTGATGTTAGTCATAGCCATCGAAATACGAGGGAGGAGGCATGGAACAACTCGGAGAAGAGGAGCAAGAAGGATCGCTGGAGACGACCACCGCCGAATGGAGAAGATGGTGGCGCTTACATGCTCGTCCATAAAGAAGCAAATTGGGATGGAGTGCACGAAGGAGGGTTGCGGCACGGCTTTGGGGGGGTGGGCCAAACAGAGCTAAATAGGATGAGACAATTGACGAGAGGTGACGGATTACTCATGTAAAATATTGGAGGACGGGTCCGGGCTCATGCCATGTCCCCACTGATTCTAACTCGGCACCGCGTCCCCAACGTGAACAACATGAGCCCGATTGGGTGAAAACCGTCAATCCGACTGTTCTTGCAGGGCTGTCCAAGCAGTGCTTCAAGGGTTGTGTGGGGGCAAATTTTCAGTGAGCCTAGTTAATCAAACGAGTTAAACTGCATCGATAGATGCTTGCTGGGATGGAGGAACCAATCACATTTGAAGTTAGCACCGACGGCAAATTTTTGTGTTTTGACCCTTTTGAAGAAGGTTTTTGAGATTTGATGTCGGTTCAAAACGGGATCTGACCCTTTTTGTGACGCCCCCAGCTTAATCACATGCTAATCATACACGCAAATGCGTACAATCAAGATTAGGGACTCACGGAAGATATCAAAAGACAACTCTATACACGAACTAAAGTCATACAAGCTTCATATTACATGCTAGGGGCCTCGAGGGTTCGAATACATAAGCTCGGATACACATGAGTTAGCGGAAGCAAATAATATCTGAGTACATACATAGAAAACAAGTTTTTCCTTAGAGAAGGCTAGCACAAACATAACATAGAAAACAACGACCTCCATGTAGTAGTAGGCTCCGTTGGGGTAGTAGTCGTCATTAGCGGGATAAGCCATCTCCTGGGCTCCATCATCTAATCGCGGCAATCGTATCAAGAGGAAAAGAAGGAGCAAAGCAATGGTGAGTACTCGTACAAACTGCTTGCAAGACTGATAACAGAACTATGCTAAGTATGCATCAGTATCAAAGGAATGGGGCTATATCTTTCAAGTGAGTACAAAAATGCCAGAATAGAGAGAAGGCCTAGTCCTATCGAAAACTAGCATCTTCAGTGTCCTTCAGCATTAGAAGAGTACAAATCAGTAGCACATATATAAATTCCAAGTGACTCGGCGAATAAAGCTATGCTCCCCGGCAACGGCGCAAGAAAAAGGTCTTGATAACCCACAAGTATAGGGGTCGCAACAGTTTTCGAGGGTAGAGTATTCAATCCAAATTTATTGACTCGACTCAAGGGGAGCCAAAGCATATTCTCGAGTATTAGCAGCTGAGTTGTCAATTAAACCACACCTGAAAGACTTAATATCTGCAGCAAAGTATTTAGTAGCAAAGTAGTATGGAAGTAACGGTAACGGTGACAAACGTGACAATAGCAGTTTTGTAGTGATTGTAACAATAGAAGAGGAAAAGTAACTTAGCAAAGGTCAATATGTGGAAAGCTCGTAGGCAATGGATCAGTGATGGATAATTATGTCGGGTGGCATTCATCATGCAACAGTCATAACATAGGGTGATATAGAACTAGCTCTAATTCATCAAGGTAATGTAGGCATGTATTCCGTATGTAGTCATACGTGCTTATGGAAAAGAACTTGCATGACATCTTTTGTCCTACCCTCCCGTGGCATCGGGGTCCTAATGGAAACTAAGGGATATTAAGGCCTCCTTTTAATAGAGAGCCGGACCAAAGCATTAGCACTTAGTGAATACATGAACTCCTCAAACTATGGTAATCACCGAAAAGAATCCCAGTTATTGTCGCCCTCGGGGATGCGGATCATAACTCGTAATAGGTGTATACAACTTGCAAGATAGAATCAAGAACACATATATATTCATGAAAACGTAATAGGTTCAGATCTGAAATCATGGCACTCGGGCCCTAGTGACAAGCATTAAGCATAGCAAAGTCATAGCAACATCAATCTCAGAACATAATGGATACCAGGGATCAAACCCTAACAAAACTAATTCGATTACATGATAGATCTCATCCAACTCATCAGCGTCCAGCAAGCCTACGATGGAATTACTCACGAACGGCGGAGAGCATCATGAAATTGGTGATGAAGGATGGTTGGTGATGACGACGACATCGATTTCCCCTCTCCGGAGCCCAAATCACACTCCAGATCAGCCCTCCCGAGGAAGAACAGGAGGTGGCGGCGGCTCCGTATTGTAAAATGGGATGAACTCTTCTCCCTCATTTTTATCCCCAAATAGGAATATATAGAAGTGGAAACGAGGTCGGAGGAGCCACACGGGCCCCACAAGCTAGGGGCGTGCCCTGCAGGCTTGTGGCCAGGTGGTGGCCCCTCTCCGGTTGATTATTTCTCCAATATTTGTTATTAATTCCAAAAATATTCTCCGTAAATTTTCAGTTCAATTCGTGAAAATTTATTTTTGCACAAAATAACACCAAGGCAATTCGGCTGAAAACATCATTAGTCCGGGTTAGTTCCATTAAAATCATGCAAATTAGAGTCCAAAACAATGGCAAACGAGTTTGAAAAGTAGATACGTTGGAGATGTATGAGATACCAGTTTTAACCTGGATGGCCTTATTCACCAAGGTGGCTAAATCAGTATAGTTGTGAACAAGGAGCGTGAGCTTGATATCATGGTGATTGCCATCAAAGAACTTCTCCTGTCTACGTGCATCAATCGAAATATCTTCTTCAACATAGCAGCATAAGTCCAGAAATTCCCACCGATAAGCATCCATGATTTTGTTTCCATAGAAGAGGTTGCAGAGCTCACTCTTCGTCCGATCCATGATTTCCTGAGGAATGTAGCAGGCACAGAAAGAAGCTTGAAACTCCGACTAGGTGATGATGGTTCTAGGAGGCTGAGTACGCATGTGACCGTCCCACCATTGAGCAGCAGGACCCTTCAGGAAGAATGCCGCAGAGTTGACATAGCTTTCCATGGGAACGTTGGCACACTCGAGCTCCTAAGCCATGTCACGGAGCTAATCATCACAATTGAGAAGCTGAGTAAATTGTAGGGCTGAGACGAGAGAAGTCCTACAGTGTAACGTCTTCCTGTTGGTTCATGTTCGACCTTGGGAATTGGTCCATGAGACCTTGCCTGAATTGATGGTTCATCTCAAATTGTTGGATCATCCCAGCCATATATTCACGGGGTGGTTGTCGGTTGTTGGCGGCACCACGGCCAGCGCCAGGTGGTCTAACCATCATGCTAAAATTTAACATGGATAGTTTAGGATAGCGTAGTTGTAGGGGTATGGAATCATTCATTAAGTAACAAGCATAACAGAAGGAAAATGTGATAGATACTTCATAGTAGCCAATACAGATCCATACATAAGTTTGGTTACTATGAAGTATCTATCACATTTTCCTTTTGTTATGCTTGTTACAAGTTCAAAATTTGGCGATAATCTGGACCCACTAGGCGGCACGCAGGTACGTGATGAAGAGATACAACAATGGAACATAAAGATAATGCTACATCAACGTCAGGGATAACCATTGAAACCCAATAACTAATGGTGACCCTTAACGGAAAACCCACAGGAAGGATTCTGCAATCCATTGTTACTCTGATGCATGTACTGGTCCCGAACGGGGAGCACATGTCCAAATGTAGGAGTATGACCTCCAACAACAGGCCACTCAAGGCCTAGTGGCAGCTCTGTCCATGTTGGTAAAGGATGTACTCTGGATGTATCCTTGCGCTGACTGTTGGTAGCAAGTGTCTCATCACATTGTAAAGACGAGTACGGGTGGCATACAACTCAACATTAAGAGCTCGGACATCACGATCCATCGCCTCAGTGTACCGAACCAGAACATGTGGGTCGTAGTGACAACTCACGTAGGGGTACACACAACGGTGTAGGATCGATCATTACGCTGCCACACGTAAGGAGTGTAGGCAATGATGTGAGATCCAATCTCATCCCAAGCGGGAGCATACATGATGTATCTGAATGCAGTATCCTCAAAGCGGGGGGGGGGGGGGTACTCTGCACACAGACGAGTGATAGTAGTATAGGAAGCATCATGGACTGCCATATCAACAATCACTCCAACACCGCAGAAGGTGTGCAGCTCAGTGATGGAGATGTCCTGCCGATCGAAGATACGAACAACAGACTGATACTGCTCCTCGTTGAACTCATGGTAGTCTTGGTAAATAGTGTACTCGGGGTACGGGTGATATCCCAGCCTAGCCAAGAGGTCAACCAGAATGGTCGGGAACCCAGTCGCATCAATAGCCATAGTGAGGCGTACGAGCTGTCTTGCGGGACACATCTGCAAGAAGAAGAATCAAGATGTCAAATGACAGTGTGTAGAACATACTTTGAAAAGAATAGCAGTAGATAATCGAGCTCTCCGAGTTGATGAGAATACGAGAACCTAGTGTTAGAGTTATCAAAATCTTTAACCTGAAAGATAAGAGAGATAAGAACCCAGATTATGGAAGAGGAGTAAAAGATCCTAACACCACCTGATTGAGATGTGGTCAAGTAAGCCATACAACAATGTTAGTATAAGTTTTTCAAGTACTAGACTCAACTTTGGCCAAGGAATTGGAAAGGAGGCTACCTACAGGCAGTCGGCTCTGATACCAACTTGTGACACCCCGAGCTTAATCGTATGCTAATCATAGACGTAAATGCGTACAATCAAGATCAGGGACTCATGGGAGGATATCATAACACAACTCTAGACACAAATTAAAGTCATACAAGCTTCATATTACAAGCCAGGGGCCTCGAGGGATCAAATAGATAAGTTCGGATACACACGAGTCAGTGGAAGCAAATAATATCTGAGTAGAGACATAGAAAACAAGTTTTGCTGTAGAGAAGGCTAGCACAAACATAACATAGATCGAAAGAGGCAAGGCCTCCTGCCCGGGAACCTCCTAAACTACTCCTGGTCATCAGCGGCCTCCACGTAGTAGTAGGCTCTGTAGGGGTAGTAGTGGTCATCGGCGGGATAAGCCATCTCCCGGGCTCCATCATCTGATCGTGGCAATCGTATCAAGGAAAAAAAAGGAGCAAAGCAACCGTGAGTACTCATCCAAAGTAGTCGCAAGACTGACACCACAACTATGCTAAGTATGCATAAATATCAAAGGAATGGGGCTATATCTTTGGACTGACTACAGAAATGCCAGAATAGAGAGAAGGTCTAGTCCTATCGAAAACTAGCATCTTCAGTGTCTTGCAGCATTAGAAGAGTACATATGAGTAGCACATATATAGGCATATTGTTGCAGCAATTTAATTTAACTCACGCCCAGAGATCCTTTCTCGACTCACTGCGAGAAATCAATCTCAGAGCCAATCATTCAAGTTAAGTCACGGTTCTAGTTGTATTAGATCGAGATACAACTCCAAGTCGTCCTGTTACCGTGGACACGACTATTCGAATAGTTAATTTCATCCTTGCAGGGGTGCATCACATTTCCCAACACGCTCGACCAACTCTGGTCGGACACACTTTCCAGGGTCATGCCCGACCTCGGAAGATCAACACGTCGCAGCCCTACCTAGGGTCAACAGAGAGGCCAACCAGCCGATATACATTCTAAGCGCGCATGGGTCTTGGGCCAATCGCCCTTTGCGCTCCTGCATGTTGCATGGACGGTCAAGATCAGTCCTGGCACCTCTAAGATCAATGCTTACCTGGACCACTTGGGCGCGCGCTGCTCCAATGCTGACATCCAAAGAGCTTCGGCTGATACAACGATGCTAAGTACCCATAACTTATCCCGCATGAAGGTTAGTGCAAAAAAGGTCAAACGACCAACTCCGATCAAATACCCAAATCCCATTAATGTTTTAATTAATTGCAGCGACGATCACCAATCCATGATATGTGGTCCCGTCGCCCCGTGTCGAGGATGTGTGGCAAGGGCGAAGAGCCGAAGAATGTCCGGCCACGGCTTGTCACAATGACGCGGGTGTCCACCCTCACCACACCTTTCATCATGTTCCCAGTAGTAAATTTAAAGTAACCATGTGGCTGTAATATCAGAGGAATCCGAGGTATCACCCTCGATGGATTCCAGTCGATGTAACCGTCAAGGTGACCAAGGAGGAATCACCCTCGATGGTTCATGCTTGAGGGATTGCATGACAGAGTCGTTATTGGAAGTGGTGAAGGAGGAATCACCCTTCGTAATCCACCTCCTGTTAACTACACTACAGAGCTAACATCAGGAGTACGTAACAACGTGTCACCCTCGGTACTCGATAGTAGCTCTGCAGAGTCGTACAACTAAGTGGGTGTGAAGTGATGTGACGGGTCATGGCTTGTCGATCGGTTGATCGAGTCTGCATGGCTCGTCATTAAATACGCAATAAGGTATTATATAAGTTTAACAAAAACATGCTATGCATCAGAATAGGAGCTATCTACAACAGTAGCAAAATCTAATGCAAGCACGAGGGAGCAAGAATGGGTGATATAGGAATGATCAAGGGGATTGTTCTTGCCTTGTTGCTCTGCTGCAAAAGGCTGGTCATCGGGGGGGGGTAGTCGTACCGACAATAGCGTCAGCTTCGGCGTCTACCAGAGAGTAGAGGGGGAAGAAACAATAAATAAAGCAGACAGATGCATCACGATGCATGACATGGTAATATGTAGTGTTAGGCATGAGCTAACGTAGTACTACACGTCATGGACGGAGCAGAAAAATATGTGACGATATTTCCCGGGTCTTTGGCTACTACCGGACACGTGATACTAATGCTAAAATGTCCATGTTCATCATGCTAGGGGCATGTGACACACGAACGGATAGCGTATTCGGATTTGTCTCGTTTTTGTGAGCAACTTTCATGTACAAAGTATTTTCATCTGACTTATATATTATTTTATATTAATTTTCAAATTTTATTAATATTCTGGAATTAATAGATTTAAGTTAATTAGAAAAACTAATATGACATCAGCATTATGTCATCATGATATTAGGTGCCAACAATCTTAGTTTACTCGTCAAACCTGACCAGTGGGGCCCATCTATGATAGACAAAGGGTTTTAAGAGGATTTTAAATTAGTTTAAAATGGTTTAATTAGCACACGGTCCCACCCATCATTGACTAATTAGTTTAAATTTGTTATTTTAATTAAACTAACAGTTTTAATTAGGGGCTGATGTCCAGGACCCACATGTCATAGGCATAGGGCTGGTGGCCCCACCTGTCAGTGGCTGGTGCTGCTCAGTGAGCGAGTTCACGAGATCAACTGGGCCACGAGGGGCCACATGGAAGGGTCACTGGGGGTGGGTCCTGGTCGGCCACGTCGGGAGCGGCCGACGGCTCGCCGTCAGCGACGACCAAACACGGCTGAGGCACGAGAGGCTGCTCGAGGGGGCCATTCGGCATGGCGCTGGTCAGGATCAGCGGTCGGGATCTGTCCCAGGGAGCCCCGCGTCGATTTGCGGTGGTAGCTAGGGCTGTGGCAGACGGAAATGGCGCCAACGACGAGGGGGAGTGGCGGTTGGAGGCGGAGCTCGACGAGGACGGCGTTGCGGTGCGCCGGCAGCCAGCCTAGCTAGCCTACGGGGTCCTCGGCGCCTGCGAGGTTCCGGTGGCCTATTAGCCCCGGACTCGTGCCCATGGAGACGGGGAGGCTGGGGAGCGAGCGGGCGGCGACGGCCATGGCGATGGCGGCGCGGCTGTGTGCAAGGGAGGAGCAATGGCGCAAGGGGGAAGCAAGAGAGGGATGCTAGGATTTATGACGACCAGTGGGGCTTTGTAGCCACGGGAAGAGGGGCACGGGATGCGTGCCAAATCAATGACGGTGGCCGCTCGCATCCATCGGTGACATCCATGCCTCCTCGGTGAGCACGAGGAAGGGGGAGGAGGCAAATGGGCTGGCTGGGCAGGTGTTGTAGCACCATAGGGTCAAGGGGCACAATGCCCTTATTCTCTTTCCCCCTTTTATTTTTTTCCCTTTTTGTTTTCTTTTTTTATTTTATTTTGTAAGAAAATATTTTGTAGAATATGGCCCTTGGTCTAACATTCATTTTGCAATATATTGCACTGTCATAAAAAGGTTGGGAGTTATTAGAATTTATTTGTAATTGATTTAAATCAAAAGACATTTAATAATTGATTTGTCCTTTGTTTATAATTATTCGAGGCACCAAAAGAATTGATAAAATATGGTTTCATATTTTATAATTACCATGTGAATATTTGCAATCCAACCATGATTTTAGTTTTCATGTTTGAAAAAATATGTATTCAAGTGATTATTTGAATTTTGAAATTCAACAGGAATTTGAATGAGATATGATCCAAAGATTGATCAAGCATTGTTTAGCAAAAGCATTTAACTTAATCTTCACCATCACTGTAGTTTAAATACAATGATTACTATAGCTTAGTCTAGGGATATCACACTTTTTCTACCGCGAACAGACTTGTCGGTAGGATTACATAGGCTACCGCCATGTACGCGAGAGGTAGGCTAATGACACCACGCATCTAATTAATGTCCGTGGTGCTGACCTGACACAGACCCTACCACCAAGGGCAGTGCGGTAGGCTGTGATAACCTATCGGCAAGGCCTCTCGCGGTAGGTTTGTGCATTTTGCAGTTCTGCGCACTAACTCATGGAATCACTTAATTTTCTCAGTTGCGCAGCCTACCGCAAGGCCCTATGACACTGGGCTGTGGTATCCTACCGCGAGGGCCTCCGACGGTAGGGTCTCATCATAGTGCATTTTTTGCCCAAATCTTGTTTTTTGTCTTCAATTTTTTTGCGACAACAATATTATAGAGTAAAAAACATAAAAATATGTAGAGCAACAAATACAACATGTGTCACACCTCGATACAAATAATAGTTTAACTAAGAAGCATAGCACATATCCAAATAGTAGCAAATAGTTTCACATATCAAATAGTTCAACAAATACCAAATAGTTTCACGAAGTCAACATAAAAAGTTTAACTAGTTCAATGGCAGCAACTTTACTTGCTCCTTCCCCTCTTGGAGGTACGACCCTCGTTGCTCTTTGAATGGGTCTCATCAACCTTCTTCTTGCGGAGACAAGGACGTTGTTTCTGAAATGGGGATGGACTTGCCCAATCCTTCTTGGGCAGCTTCCCCCTCTTCCTATCCGGGGTGGTCTGAGTTGGTGGAGGTCCGTAATCGTCATCGTACTCCTCCTTCTCATCGCTTTGTTCTTGTTCTTCCTCATGTTCTTATTTTGCTCGCTCCTTGTCGTCTTCTTCCTCTCAACCTTCTTCCTCATCGTTCTCCTCATCATACTCCTCCTCGTCATCTCCAACCACCCTAGACGATGAGGCAGCATGGCTCGATGAAGCGAGATGCATCGGGGCTGCAGGAGCATAAGCATCGGTAGAGGTAGCGCATCCAAGCAGGCCCACCAGCTTGCAACATTTGTTGAAGAAATTCCGCAATTAGAATGAAACAAGAACATAATATGGATCAAATCAAGTTTATTGTTACAAACAAAAATGAAGACAAGAACGAATGTAATTGTAGGAGGCTCGATGTTACCTTCACCATTCCTCTCAACTTCTTCTCACTTTCTTGAGTTTGGGGGACAGAACTTATCGCATCCGAGCCTTCAAAAATGCTCTTGTTGAGCTCCAGAGACCGCAAGAGAATAAATGCATCACAATCACTAAAGTAGATATCACCCAAACATCAGTTGAAAACACATGAACACAACTTACTATTCTGTTCATGAGGGGTACATACTCCCTAAATCCGCCTTGTAGGTCTCAAATGCTGTCATGGTAGGCTTTATTCCCGGAGCCATCATCGTACAGTTCTTCGGCATCTGCTGTCGTCCACTGGGGCCTTAGGCACAGATGATGATTGATGCCATCATAGTACCTCCACAGGTGATCCTCGGAGTCTTCCTAGTCGAGAACTTTCCTCTCTGCATCTTTGCGACTTTTCCAGTTGTTCCATTCCCGCACGTATTGGGCATGTGTCTCTTCCCAATCCGTGATCGACTAATTCTTCTCCCTACACATCTTGCAAGGCAAAAGAAAGAATGCAAAACATCAAAATAAAGAACGTAAAACATCAAAACAAAAACACGGACATAGAGAACATTGCACTCACAAGTGTAGGTTAGAGCAACCGCTGTTGGTGCGGTGGCCCGGTGGGGTACGTTGCGCCCTACCAAATTGTGTGGCAACGCGATGTGGAAAGTGGTACTCGACAACATAGACACAAATCATGGGCACGATGTACCGCCAGAGAAGCCTGTCATACGTGCACATCACGTTCAGCTCAAACCCCCACTCTCGTTCATCATATGTCCACCAATTAATCTAGTACAAAAAAGTTTGTAAGCTCACGTGAAAATACCATTGAAAATATTCAAAATCTCGTTTGTATACCTGGAAAGCCGTCAGACCATCAAGCTCGTTGGTGAAGACCTTGCACAAAACCTTCGATGTGCCGTGTAAACACTCACCATGTCCCAAGCGTACGTGACGGTCTCGTATGGAGCTTCGTCGTCATCTTCGCCATAGTTAGTCCATGGACGTTGTGCGAGCTTCTCCGGATGTCCCACCGGGATTCGCTTCGACATCCAAATGGAGAGGGACCAGGCACATCCACACATACTGAATTTTTCTTCCGTCCTTTGGGTTGCATCATCAAGCTACAAAACATGAATTGATGATCAGATGACATAATTCAAAGCAACATGCGTTAATAAAAAGTAGTGAGATATTCTCTTACTGAATGATATAGGTAGACGAGGCCGGCGGACCCCTGGCTGTACTTTGCATCCCAATCCTTTAGGAAGTCGAGATACATCCATGAGGCACTATTCCTTGACAGTCTGGAAACACGACCTCTGTGAGAAGATACCACAGGTAGGCCCTTGTGTACAGCTCCATCGTCCGGGGTTCGACATCTTTCGGGCACTTGCTCCGGTGATCCAAGAGCCAGACCAGCGGTAACCCTATCATGCGAGTTCTTCATCTCCACTCGTCCAGTGAGAGCACGACCCTCGATCGGTAGGGTCGTAATCATTCCCCAATCCTCGAGGGTCACCGTTATCTTCCCACATGAAAGATGGAAACTGTGCGTCTTTGGACGCCAACGGTCGATCAAAACTGTGAGAATTGAGTGGACGAGCGCCAGCGGCTTATGCTTGAACTGGAGGACGAAACCCAACAGTCGGGCTCTCCAGTGGAATGGTGCGTAGCGCTCGTCGTACCCCATCTTAACGGTCGTCCCGTGAGCCCTCATCCACAGTGGCGGGAGCATGTGTCAAAACAATAGCCATAATTATTTAGTAACTAATTAATAACTTATTTTCATCATTTTGAAAGATTTTGTTCAAGCATGGTAATTACCACTCCATTCTCAATGAAATCGTGCACGATGACCCTTGTCGAACGCAGGGTCAAGCATGGTATACTTAATCCCGATGTGTTCCGAAAGAGGTCGCCTCCTAAATAAAATTGCATAAACATAAACATTATAAGCAAAAGCATAAAAACATATAACATCCACTATACAAGCATCACATCATATACATCACAACAAAACAAAAAACATCATATGCATCATATACATATACTATTAATCATCCAACATGCATCATACCATCTATTTTTCAAAAACAAAAAACATGAACTAGGGTTCATCTTTTTTTCAAAAACAAAAAAACATGAACTAGGGTTCGTCTTAAGCATATTTAACAAACAACATCCACTATACATCATGCATCACATCATATCAACATGCATCATATCAAAACAAACATAAGAGTTAATTTCTCCAAGATGCATCATACCAAAAAATTCAATGACGAACTAGGTTTCATCTTCACACTACCATTCCAAATAGTGATTAGAGTTCATATCCAACCCATAGAACATCTAGAATCAACCTAAAACAATCCTAGGATACAAAATTTTTAAATCTAGTCCAACAATAGGGGTGATTTGAAGCAAATAATGTGACAAATCAGAAACTATTTGACTAAAACTAATTGGAGGGACTGAAGGAGCTTACTTTTTTTGTTTTGAGGCCATCTCAATCTAAAAAATAATGAAGAAACGAAGAAGATCCGAGGGGAAAGTGGAGGAGATGAAAGAGGGGGCGAGAGGAGTTCTTCCTCTGTTCTTCGGACAACTGGGAGGAGGAGATGAGGGTGGGGACGGCCGACCTGCGATTTATAAGTGTTCAGACCCTACCGCTGGGGTGTTCGGCTGTAGGGTTACATAACCTATCGTGAGGCCGTGTGACGATAGGGTGGGACAGAATGGAATGACAACCGTTTAGGGCTCTTGACATGGATTAGCCAGTAACCGCCAGAGGACCTGACGGTAGGCTGTGTATCCCTATCGTCATAGACCCTGACCTTAGGAAAAGGGTCCGATTTCATATATATTTTTTTAACCAAGATCACATCTCAAAAAGCTTCCTCAAAATAATTAAAACACGAAATTTGGCCAGCAGCGGCGCCGCCAATTTGTTTGCTGGTCGAAACCCGTGGTCGTTTTAATTCTTCCTCAAAAGAATTAAAACACAAAAATTAAGATCTTCGTTTGGCAGCTTCTCCGGGACCGCCTGCCTTCACGGACCGAGGTGTTGAAACACCACGGTTCGGGTAACGGCACTTGCCCCCTGTGCCATGTCCCGAAGAATGGCACCCACATTCTATTCTCTTGCGTTGCGGCTCAAGCCCTTTGGGGCTTTGTGCGTGAGGCTCTGGGCCCTGAGTGGGAGGCCCATGACCTGGCAGATTTTCTACAGGTACGGGCCACCCAGGCTGGCCGTAAGCGCCGACTGTTCTGGCTGATTTTCGCCGCTCTCACATGGACTCTATGGACAACTCGCAATAAGATGGTGATTGAGCGGGTGTTCCAGCGACATGCTTCTGACTCATTCTTCAAATTTCTTGCCTTCCTGCAGCACTGACATCCGCTCGTTAGGCCCCGAGACCGCGACCGGCTTCAGGGCTACCTGGACGCGCTAGTGACGTCCGCCCAGCGGCTCTCCCTTCGTCCTCATGGCGCTTAGCTTGGTCCTTGTTGGCTTTTTATGCTGTTTTTTGCTTTCTTTGGGCGTGTTTGTGCTGCTGCCCCAACGCTCTTTCGGTTTTCCCTTTGTTAAACCATGGTTGTATGGATGCTGGTACTTGTGCTTTATATATAAAGCGGGACGAAAGCATGTTTCGACGAAACCTGTGGTCGTCTTATCGCCTAGTACGAGCGAGCCATACCGGATTGACGTTTCCGGAAACCGCTGCGCGTGACACCGCCGCTATCGATCGACCAAGTTCACGGTAGCACCGCCTCCGCCGCAGCTCATGTGTGGGGGCCGTCTCCCCACCCCCGCACACCATCGCCGCGGGAACGTAGCCGTTTGTTCTGCTGGATTCTAGCGCATACCAGCAGCGAGCGCGCAGGGTGCAGGCGGGCCGCCACCCCGTCCCATCCAAAACCAGCGTCCACTGCCCACAGGACACGACGCGCCGGAACCCGACCCCTTTTAAAAGCCGCGGACGCCTGCCCTCGGACGGTAACAAGTCAACACCACATCCACATCCAAAGGAGTAGACACAAATCCCGAGCTAGGGAAAAACCGATTCCCTTTCTTACCGCACCGCGAGGCGAAGGCGAGCCTATCACCGGCGGCGATGTTCCTGGTGGGGATAGTGGCGGAGCTGCTGGAGGACTACACGATGCTGGTGGCGGAGGTGCTGGAGCAGCTGCTCAACAGCGCGCCGTTCCCCCGCCGGATGCGCACGCTCATGCTGCGGAGCCTCCCCTTCGTGGCCCCGCCGCTGGCGCCGCCCCCGCCGCCGCACGCCCTCCGCGTCACCACCCGAGGCTGATCGATCCAGCCGCCCGCCTCTGCTCAGCCTCGTCCGATAGGTTCATTCAGATCGTTCATTTTGCCTCTTTTTTCCGTCCATTCCGTTGATTCGTTTGGTGTGCAGACCGACTGTACCGCTTGTATTATGATGTCTTATTATCCAACTGTGGGAACGAGACAGCCTTCTCCATGGCTTTGTAAATAGTTCTGGTGAGACCAAGGGACCTTTTGAGTTTGAGCTCCTTTTTCGTGTGGATAATAATGCATGCTACTACTCCGTAGAACTCTGGATGATGTCTTTTGCTGGATGGGAACATGAGTTCATGGCTGATTGTCTGGACGAATGGATTTTGTCGATCCTTTTTAAACACGACACTAGCTGACCAAAGATGGCCACTGGAAAGAATCGCTGGACTGTCGTGGCTGGTTGTTTGCGATACGTGACGATGGATGGTTGGTTCTGTTTGGCATTCCTTTCCTTTGGTCGGCCACAATTTAGGGTTTATACACGATACACGTCATATCAGTGTTTCCATCAGTTCCTTCCACGTTTGGTGATGCACTGGTTGTCTGGTCGGTGATCAAATAAAGCCGTCGAGGAAAACACTTTGCGCATGAATGAAATGCACAAAACCACTACAATTGTGACATCTTTTGTCTTGTTTCAAAAATAAAATAAAACTGTGACATTTTTTCTTTTGCAAATTACAGCGTGCATTTTTATTTTTTTTGCAAATTGTACCGATTGCTCGTATGGCCTGGTGCCGAACTAACAGGTCGGGCCACTTTCAGTGGATGATGTGTCAAAGGGGGAGACGAATGGCATCTGATGTCCTTTAACCGTGTGTTTCAACATTTGCATCCTTCTTTCATCGGAGACCCACAAAAAGACCTTCGTGCAAGTGATCCTTCCGTGCAATGCACAGGTGGAGGCTAACTTTCTCCCGTTCTTCTTGTCGTCCCACTATTCTCTCTTGTGATGGCGGAGCATGGCGGCGGCAGCGGCGATGGACGTGGTGCAAATGGTGAAGACGGAGGCCCTGCTTTGGACGAGCACCGCGGCAGTTTCAACCCATTCAAGTGCTGGATGCATGACCGAGTGTTCACGGCGACACACTCTTATGATTGGACGGTGAAGGCCAATATTGTTAATTTGGATGATTGTATTGGTTGAAATCCAATTTTTTTTTAACTTAGATCATTTTTTTGAGTCCATTTGTTGTTTAACTCCTTGAGGCTTGTGTATCCTGACTAACTCTTTCAGATCATGCAGTTAGTAAATCCTTTATATTTGTTTAATTGTGGAGGGCTTTTTGTGAATATGCAAGACTTTGCGTATCTTTTGATTGATAGAAGGAGTGCAATTTACAAAATGGGTGAAGTTATACAAAAGTGCGAATGAAGGCGTGATTACGCTGTCCGGAGTAGAAGAAACGGGCTGCTTAGCCCAAGTACATACGACTATGTCTGAGGCAAGATTCTGTCCAGCCCTTTGACACCGAACCTAGCCCAGGTGAGAGTGTCGTCCTCGATGGTATGCACGAGGTGGGAGGTGGAGGGGCGCATAGCCTCAGGTGTAGGCGTTGCGGTGCTTCCAAAGACACCATGTCGTGAAAATAATGGTAGAGGAGACCCCGCATCAAAGCATGACACGAGCCTGAGAGCAAGTGTAAGCACACCAATCAGGGAAGGTAGCCTGGGCGTCTTGGAGCATTGCAGTTGACTGGCACCAAGACAGGATCTCGTGCCACACCTCGCGCAAGAAGGGGAAGGCCACAAGGAGATGGCACATAGATTCTGGTAACTGATCACATAACACTTGGTGTTCCTTGGGAGACCACAACAAACAAGTTGATCAGTATCCAACATCGATCCTGGAGGGTAAGCTAGGAGAAAACTTTGATGCACAAAGGAGCCCATGTCTTCCGGGCTAGCCAAAAGATAGGGTTTTGGGAGTGATCCTTGGAAGAGTGCTAGTTCGCATGATCGTGTTGAGTATTGGCCAGAATCGGTCCACCGCCACCGCAACTCGTCATGCGCATCCAAAAGCTGGATATCCCGCAGCCATTGCCACAGATTGATGTACTAGACAAGAGCTGCAGGACCAAGCGCGCCAAAAATGTCGCGTACCCACGCACAGTACACAAGACCCCGCCGCATGGTGTGGTCCCTATGACGTCGTTTATGGGCACATTCGAACATAAGAAGGGCCAACTCCATGATTGATGCAACATCGATCCAAGGATCTGTCCAAAAATGACAATTCCCGTCTCACAACATCTAGTAGGCCAAAGGTTGGAAGATTTGGATAGCGGTCGGGTTGGAGGGAAGGTGTAAGTGGATCCAAGAGCGAGAAGGATCCTTGCGTTGGAACCACATCTAGTGGGTGTAGAGTGCAACACCGACATGCTACCAGTCCTAGATTTCAAGGCCGCTGAGGAAACTAGGGCAACAAACACGAGCCTAGTTGATCCGACAACTATTGTCGCGTGCACCTTTGTGGTCAACCCATAGGAAGCCACGGATAATGTGTCTTGGTAATTTAGGTTTCATTTCCATGATAGAGACAATCTTAGGAGATCCATGTGCATGTCAAACAACAGTTATTACAATTTCATAGCACTGATTGAAATAGAGGGGTATGAGGTGGCAGACTACATGTATTACTCCTTAAAGGATATTGGAGCACCCACAACCATGGGGGCTTCGTGGGTGAGAGTGCCCACTGTGCCATCCATTTCTAGGTGGCGTGTAGCTGGGGCCTCTCGAGGCGCCTCCGTGCCATCCAATCGGACCAGACGATGCGTACCCGTGCGACCCAAACTCGACGGTCCATGACTACTAGGAAATAGCTTATAGGTAGAATCCTTGTAGTAGCGCTGTGTAGGAGATCAATGCTATGATTAAGTACTAGGAGCGTTGGGTAGTTTGTTGCGCTGCTGGTAAGTTTTAGCAGTAGCACTGCAGCTATACAAGACGCTACTGATAATAAGTGGGTCCCACAGCACACCCTGGGGCTAGCCGTAGTAACAACGTTGTATAAAAACAAGCGCTACTGCTAATTCCTTAGCAGCAACACGTGTGTGGCATACAAGCGCTGCTAGTGCATAAATGCAAGGGCGAGAGCGTGGGACACACTAGCAGCAACGCTTGTCTATAGGCTCGTGCTACAAGTAATTTCCTTAGCAATAGCATTGGCTCGTGGCCCAGCGCTACTACTAAGATTGTATTATCTTCTTCTCTGGCTCGTTCTCCTCACTTTCACTCTCACTCTCACTCCCTCTCACCCGTGCTGACGCTGCCAACCTCACATCACCGTTGTGTATCCTCCCACGTCGTCGCTGGTATCTCCCTCCCTCCATCCTCCTCTTGCCACCATCCTCTCTTCTCCCTCCTCCCGTCGCCCTCTAATACATCTCTATTGTATTTGTAATTTTTTTGTCGTTCCATGCTATTATATTATCATTATAGGATACTTTTTGGGAGTTTATACACCAATTATTATTATTATTGAGCACTAACCTAATGACCTAGTGCCCAGTGCCACCTGTAGTGCCAGTAGTGCCTCATCTAAGATCAATCCTCCTCTTCCAATGTTTTCTCTGTGTTTTTGGCTTTTCGGGTCTAGAGTACCAAACGAAGTCCAATTTCCATGAAACTTTTTGATGATTTTTTCTGGACTAAAAGAAGACCTGGAAGCTTCAGGAGGTGGCCATAAGCCTCATGAGAGGAGCACCAAACGACATGGCGCAACCAAGGGGTAGGGCCACATAAGTAGGTGTGCTAGTGTTGATGATGCTGGTCCAAAACAGAGCCACTTGTGGTGCTACCTGGGGAAACTTGGGACTTCATCATTTGTATGTATTGCTCATTCGGTGGCGTCCAGGGAAGAGTGTGTGTGTCTTTGAAGTGGGGTGGACACACCAAGTGGTCTTGGTGTACTAGTTTTACCTTAGATGAGGGACTTGTTACATCGGACTCCTACGATGCTTTGTTCTATCACGATGTTAAGGTTTCCAATATAAGCTTATGATAATTATAATGGACGAGTTGGAGAACCTCTTCAGGGTTAAACCTTTCAGAAAGCCATGTGTGTGGTTATGTGAAGACTTGAAAATTTATGACATCCAGTTGTAGAGAACTTCAACTAATAATAATAATTAAAACTTGCCAACCGTATGCATATCGTGATTATTTCTTCTTGTGATTTTGGATCAAGATGAGGACACCATGATGTTATTATTGACCCGTAGGCTGGTGTTTCGGATCACTTATGGATATTCTAGTTGCGCGCCCTTAAGCGTAGGAATTACTCGTCTTGTTCTAGTACTCGTAGGACTAGATGGTTTACAAATGCTCAGTGCTTGCTATAAATCTCACAACTTAACCATATACAACCCATTAAGTACTGCTAGTCTTTATATCCTACGTAATGTTATTATTGTGTCTCAATGACTCAAGGATACCCCACAACACTAGTTGTGGAGGTACAGGTAAAACGATGCGTTGTTCTATTTGGAGTTCCTCTTCTTCAATGATGATCATATGATGCGTTTGCCATTGACATCCTTGGATTAGTAGGGTGGACGTTGCTTTATTTATTTGGGACCTCTTTAGGCCAATTTGCTTCTTATTCGTACCCATATCCCGTCTTATTGTATGATGATTGTTGTGATTGGTTAATTATGATACTTTTGTTGTTACCCCTTCTTTAGCTATGGTGAGTGTAAGCCAACTTGAACACTTATATTCTTATCTATTCATTTGATTTTATATTTGTTGTTGTGTCCACCTTATGGACGACATGGGACACTTGTTGGAAGGATCGATATGGTTGACTAGAGGGGGGAGTGAATAGGAAACTAACATTTTTTAAGATGTTCTTAACCAAATTGAGTTTAGCAACAAATAGGTTGTCTAGATATGCAACTAAGTGAGCAACCTATATTATGCTAGCAACATGAATAACAAGTAAAAACAAATACAAGTAAAGGTAAGAAATAACTACAAGTGGAACCGATGAAGACGAGGATGTGTTTCCAAAGTTCCTTCCTTTCAAGGGGAAGTACGTCTCTGTTCAAGCGGTGTGGAGGCACAGTGCTCCCCAAGATGCCACTAAGGCCACCAAGATGCCACTAAGTCCACCAAGATGCCACTAAGGCCACCATTTTCTCCTCACTCCCTCACACAATACGAGATGTCGTGATTCCACTATTGGTTCCCTTGAAGGCAGCGATCGAATCTTTACAAACAAGGTTGGGGCAATCTCCACAACTGAATTGGAGGCTCCCAACGAGACCACGAAGCTTCACCTGAATGGAATATGGCTTGGAGGTGAACTATTCTCTCTAGGGTGCTCAAACACCCAGGAGTAACAAGATCTGTGAGGGATTAATGGGGAAACAACTTTTCTCTTGGTGGAAGTGTGGATCAAGGCCTCCTAATCCAAACCCTAGAGAATCAACAAGGATTGATGGCTAGGGAGGGAGATCAAGCAAGTTTGAGCTTGGGGTGACAATGGAGCTTTGGGTAGAAAAAGGTAAATTCTCCTCGGGGAAGAATACCCCTATTTATAGTAGGGGGAATCTAACCGTTATTCAGCCCACTAGCTCAGCTAAGCGGTAGTACTGTGCATGTGGGCGGGTACTTCCTCTTGCACGGAAGTACGAGCCAACATAGGTAACTGGTCACAGCCAGAGGGGTGGTTGTTCCATCCGAGCAGTATTTCCGCTTAGTTTTGTCGAAGGGGAATAAGGATACCAGACAAAGAATATAAGTGGAAGTGGGAGTGACAGGGGAGGGCGGCAGTACCGCTGGAGCGATTAGTACGCAAATGGCATCATCATCAACCACCAAAACTACCTGGGATAAGTTGTGCTCTTACAATGTTCCCCTTTTTGGTGGGTTGATGACAATACGAGATTTGCCATAAAATGCATAAACTATGAAGTCTTATGCATTCCCAATATCTACAAAACATAGACAAGCTCCCCCTAGACGCGTTCTCTATTTGAGTATGCTTTTGGAATGCAAAGAGCACACACTAGGAACAACACTCCCCCTATATTTTATAGACACGACCACATGCTTGCATAAGCAAGAAATGAGAGTTAAGCATGGATGCAAGTGAAGGAAACATGAACCATATAATCGCTAAAGTAGACTTAATATAATAGGGAAGATAACATATTTCTTACACCATACTTTAGTTCAGAGAAGACATGGTAACCCAAACCAAAGCAACCAAATAAAATGAGTTCATGAGAGGAGATAGCAAATAAACAAGAAAGCACTCGTAACTCGGCAAATCCAGCTTAAGCTAAACACTCTCTCCCCCTTTGGCATCGAGGCACCAAAAAGGGACAGACAAGATGATAAGAAGCAGAAATGATGGTAAGCTCAGTACTCCTCGTCATCATCACCCTCTGACTCGTCTGAAGCAGCATACACCTCCTCAACACACACCTCTTCCTTAGACTCAGTCCGTTGACAGTTGGCCTTCATACAGTCCTCCTCATGAGTGATCTTGTCCTATGATCTGCTCTGGACATAAAGACCAATATTCCTTATGATCATCTTGTCACGACTGCGTGCCTTCTTGGCGTCAACATGTTCCTTGTACCACCCTTATCCTGGAAGCAGAAGAGATCCTTCATCTTCTTCCTTATTTTGTATGCCCAAGATGGTCTAGTCTCAGATCTGGGTAGAAACTCATAGTGAGGCTCGGGCTCAACATTTGAGTGTGTGGGAGCAATCTCAGGAACAGCAGGTGGAATCCCCCAATCTTCCTTCACATGGAGCTTGAGAACACCATGGTGAACCATGCGGTCAGTCACCAAAAGCCGTGTAGGAAAGGTAGCATTCCAAGTATCCTCAATCATCTTGTACAGATATGGGCCATAGATGGGAACTTTCTTCGTGTCAAGAACAGTGGAACGCATCTCCATCCACATAATGTGGGAAACATCCAAAGTGGACTGGCGACCACGCTCCTTGATGCAAAGAAGTAATAGGTTCACAATATAAGAATGCACTTGGTCTTTGTTGCCAACCCGAGGGAATAGAGTGTTGCGGAAAATCATGTGCATGATGTCCATAAAGGGAATGAGCTCAGTGCGCTCTCCCTTAGCAGTCTTTACAACTCTAGAATGATGGATAAGCTTGGACTTGTGAATAGTAGCAACACCCTCAGTATGTGGCCTCAATCAAATGGGCTCATCCAGGCTACGATCAGCATAGCTCACAGGGTTGATGAAGGTATTCCAGTCGGAGTGCAACACACAACCATCAGTCATCCATGTCAGGCACCTCTCATCACCCTTGTGAAAATGGATTGTGGCATAAAATTGAGCCACAATCTCGCTATCAAAGTCCTTGTTGAAGTTGATAATAGGACCAAGATTCCACTTCTGATAGAGATCATGAGCTTCAGCAAAATATGCAATGTAAGGCTGGGAAGTCATGTGCCCTGTATCAATGCTCTTGGCCTCCACAAAGATATTGGTCCTTGTATTGATGATTTTGGAATGAATAAGAGACTCAACTTTATTCTAGAATGGATGCCCAGCAAGAGCCTCGGCCTGAGGAACACTATAGGGATCCTGCTTGCGAAAATCCACAAACTCCTCTTGAGTCATATCTTGAGGCTCTTTTGGACCCTACTTCTTGCGGACTGCTTGCTTTCCAGACTGCCTCCGCGGTTGAGTGCTAGAACCAACTACTGCCTCATCAAAAGTGCGAGCACGCTTGGAGCCACAACGAGGGTTCACGTGATGAGCAACCGGAGGAGAGCTACCATCACTTGGAACTAACACGAAGAATGACAGGAAAAACAAGTGTCAAAAGGACTGCATAAGTCAAATAAGCAACCACAGAAGAATATGCAATTGTGGAGAAAAACTAGGTGTTGGTGCCAAGGCGGTAGTACCGCTAGTGCAGGAGCGGTACTTCCGCTACAGCGGTAGTACCGCTCGGAATATAGAAGACTTCCGTGACGATGGGGACAGCATAGCCGGAGCCCTACACCCGAATTTATCGATACTACTGCATAATCTACCGCAACTAGAATCTATCACACATCCCACTCATGCCATGAAAAATCAAACTAGACAAGGAATCCTCATACATTGCCCTAGATCAAGATTCAACAAAATAACATCACAAATAAAAGGGGGTCGAGGGTAGTACCGTAGTCCATGGAACGGGGGAGATGGGGGCGAGATCCCACTGGACAAAAAATCAGAGGACGACACGGACATGGAGATTCGAAGCCGTTCGCCCGTGGTGCTCTTGGTCGCCTGAGAGAGAGAGAGAGAAAGAGAGAGAGAGAGACTCGTAGGGTGGGGGAAATGAATGGGTATGGAGGAGTTAGAACTCCCTCTGCCCATTAATTGCACCGCCCACGGACTCCTCAAAGCGGTAGTACCGCCGACCTGCACGGTAGTACCGCTTGAGCGGTACTACCATCCTGGGGGTGGTAGTACCGCCTACAACCATAATAACAACCCCAAAATCAGCATAATAAGGCCTATATGTCTACGCAGTGGAGAGAAGGATGACACACAAGCACTTGAAAGGGAACAAGAAGGTACTCCAATGCAAAAGAGTGCAAAACAAGAATTAAAATGAATCCTGGAGTGACCTTGCAAATAAACAACAACAACCTTGGGGCGGTGGTCGAAGCCACCTATGTTTGAGTTAGTTGGTACGCAACCGCGAAGATTTTAACCTTAGGACCATGGCCAAAACTCGTCTTTGAAGTACAAGTGTATCTAAGATGACTAATGTGAAAGAGTTGATCGATCTATGCATAATAGGGGGAGGGAGAGTTCATTGAGAGAACAACACTCCCCCTAAATCTATGCCTACATTTAAACAAGATAGTATGATGAGAGTGGTGGGTGTGCCTAATTTCAATTCACATTGCTCAAACCAATGATATTTAGCTCATCCCTTAACTCGCAAAATCTTGCTTCATTCAACGGCTTCGTGAAAGTATCCGCAAGTTGATCATTAGTGTTGAGGTAAATGAGATCAATTTCCCCACACTTGATATGATCCCGGATGAAGAGGTGACAAATACTAATGTGCTTCGTCTTGCAATGTTGAACCAAGTTGTTCGAGATCGAGATTGCACTTACATTATCATAATAAAGAGGCACTTTGTCACATGTGACATCGTAATCCTTTAAAGTTTGCCTCATCCAAAGCAACTCAGCACAACAACTTGTAGTAGTGACATACTTGGTCTCGGTGGACGAGGGAGAAACACAGTTTTGTTTCTTGGAAGACCAACTTACCAGAGAGTGGCCAAGAAATTTACAGCCTCCGGAAGTTGACTTCGTCTCCGAACGGTCTCCCGCCAATCCGAATCTGAGTATCATATGAGAACAAAAGAAGCACCTTTGGGATACCATAAGCCAAAGTTTGGGGTATGAGCCAAATACCGAAAGATTCGCTTGACAGCCACATAGTGACTTTCCTTAGGTGCGGATTGAAATCGTGCACAAATTCCCACACTCAGCATAATATCTGGTCTAGAGGCACAAAGGTAAATGAAGGATCCAATCATAGAGCAATATACCTTTTGATCCACGGCTTACCATTGGGATCGAGGTCAAGATGGTAGTTGAGAGTCCTGGGAATGTTTGCCTTGGCTGGTTTGAGATCATCCATCTTGAACCTCTTGAGAATGTCTTGAGTATATTTGGCTTGATTGATGTGTTGGGGAACGTCGCATGGGAAACAAAAATTTTCCAACGCGCACGAAGACCTATCATGGTCATGTCCATCTACGAGAGGGGATTTCCGATCTACGTACCCTTGTAGATCACACAGCAGAAGCGTTAGTGAATGCGGTTGATGTAGTGGAACGTCCTCACGTCCCTCGATCCGCCCCGCAAACCGTCCCGCGATCAGTCCCACGATCTAGTGCCGAACGGACGGCACCTCCGCGTTCAGCACACGTACAACTCGACGATGATCTCGGCCTTCTTGATCCAGCAAGAGAGACGGAGAGTAAAATGAGTTCTCCGGCAGCGTGACGACGCTCCGGAGGTTGGTGATGATCTTATCTCGGCAGGGCTCCGCCCGAGCTCCGCAGAAACGCGATCTAGAGGTAAAACCGTGGATATATGTGGTCGGGCTGCCGTGGCAAAGTTGTCTCCAATCAGCCCTAAAACCTCCGTATATATAGGGGTAAGAGGGGGAGCCTTGCCTTGGGGTCCAAGGACCCCAAAGGGGTTCGGCCGAGCAAAGGGGGGGAGTCCTCCCCTTCCAAACCGAATCCAACTAGGTTTGGAAGGAGGAGTCCTTCCCCCTTTTCCCACCTCCTCTTTTTTTTTCTCTTTGATTTTCCTCCTATGGCGCATAGGGCCTTCTTAGGCTGTCCCACCAGCCCACTAAGGGTTGGTACGCCACCCCCAAGGCCTATGGGCTTCCCCGGGGTGGGTTGCCCCCCGGTGAACACCCGGAACCCATTCGTCATTCCCGGTACATTCCCGGTAACTCCGAAAACCTTCCGGTAATCAAATGAGGTCATCCTATATATCAATCTTCGTTTCTGGACCATTCCAGAAACCCTCGTGACGTCCGTGATCTCATCCGGGACTCCGAACAACATTCGGTAACCAACCATATAACTCAAATACGCATAAAACAACGTCGAACCTTAAGTGTGCAGACCCTGCGGGTTCGAGAACTATGTAGACATGACCCGAGTGACTCCTCGGTCAATATCCAATAGCGGGACCTGGATGCCCATATTGGATCCCACATATTCTACGAAGATCTTACCGTTTGAACCTCAGTGCCAAGGATTCATATAATCCCGTATGTCATTCCCTTTGTCCTTCGGTATGTTACTTGCCCGAGATTCGATCGTCAGTATCCGCATACCTATTTCAATCTTGTTTACCGGCAAGTCTCTTTACTCATTCCGTAATACAAGATCCCGCAACTTACACTAAGTCACATTGCTTGCAAGGCTTGTGTGTGATGTTGTATTACCGAGTGGGCCCCGAGATACCTCTCCGTCACAAGGAGTGACAAATCCCAGTCTCGATCCATACTAACTCAACTAACACCTTCGGAGATACCTGTAGAGCATATTTATAGTCACCCAGTTACGTTGTGACGTTTGATAGACACAAATCATTCCTCCGGTGTCAGTGAGTTATATGATCTCATGGTCATAGGAACAAATACTTGACACGCAGAAAACAGTAGCAACAAAATGACACGATCAACATGCTACGTCTATTAGTTTGGGTCCAGCCCATCACGTGATTCTCCTAATGACGTGATCCAATTATCAAGCAACAACACCTTGTTCATAATCAGAAGACCCTGACTATCTTTGATCAACTGGCTAGCCAACTAGAGGCTTGCTAGGGACAGTGTTTTGTCTATGTATCCACACATGTATATAAGTCTTCATTCAATACAATTATAGCATGGATAATAAACGATTATCATGAACTAAGAAATATAATAATAACTAATTTATTATTGCCTCTAGGGCATATTTCCAACTGTCTCCCACTTGCACTAGAGTCAATAATCTAGTTCACATCACCATGTGATTCCAACGAATCCAACACCCATATATTTAAGGGGTCTGATCACGTCTTCCTCGTGAGAGAGGTTTTAGTCAACGGTTATGAAACTTTCAGGTCCCTGTGTTCTTTACAAATCTTTATGTCATCTTATAGATGCTGCTACTATGTGCTATTCGGAAATACTCCAAATATCTATTCTACTATACGAATCCGTTTCACTACTCATAGTTATTCGGATTAGTGTCAAAGCTTGCATCGACGTAACCCTTTACGATGAACTCTTTAACCACCTCCATAATCGAGAAAAATTCCTTAGTCTATGAGTTACTAAGGATAAATTTTGACCGCTGCTAGTGATTCAATCATGGATCACTCTCTGTACCTCTCAACAGAGTGCAAGGCACACATCAGGTGCGGTACTCAGCATGGCATACTTTAGAGTCTACGGCTAAGGCATAGAAGACGACCTTCGTCTATTCTCTTTATTCTGCCGTGGTTGGGTTTTGAGTCTTACTCAAATTCACACCTCACAACGCAACCAAGAACTCCTTCTTTGCTGATCTATTTTGAACTCCTTCAAAACTTGTCAAGGCATGCATTTTGTTGAAACTTCTATTAAGCGTTTTGATCTATCTCCATAGATCTTGATGCTCAATGTTCAAGTAGCTCAATCCAGGTATTCCTTTGAAAACTCCTTTCAAACAACCTTGTATGCTTTACAGAAATTCTACATTACTTCTGATCCACAATATGTCAACCACATATACTTATCAGAAATTCTATAGCGCTCCCACTCACTTCTTTGGAAATACAAGTTTCTCATAAACCTTGTACAAACCCAAAATCTTTGATCACCTCATCAAAGTGTATATTCCAACTCCGAGATGCTTGCACCAGTCCATTGAAGGATCACTGGAGCTTGCATACTTGTTAGTATCTTTAGGATCGACAAAACCTTCTGGTTGTATCACATACAATGTTTGCTCAAGGAAACCGTTGAGGAAACAATGTTTTGACATCCTATGTGCAATATTTCATAAATAATGCAGCAACTACTAACATAATTCCAACAGACTTTTAGCACCGCTACGAGTGAGAAAGTCTCATCATAGTCAACTGTTTGATCTTGTCATAAACATCTTTGCAACAAGTCGAGCTTTTCTTAATAGTGACTTATCACCATCGTCGTCTGTCTTCCTTACAAACATCCATCTTTACTCAATAGTATTACTACCATCAAGTAGTTCCTCCAAAGTCTACACTTTGTTTTATATATGGATCCTCTCTCGGATTTCATGGCCTCAAGCCATTTGTCGAAATCCGGGCCCACCATTGCTTCTCCATAACTCGTAGGTTCACTGTTGCTCAACAACATGACCTCCAAGACAGGGTTACCATACCACTCTGCAGTAGTACGCGACCTTGTCAACCTACGAGGTTTGTAGTAACTTGATCCGATGCTCGATGATCACCCTCATCAACTTTCACTTCAATTGGTGTAGGCGCCACAGGAACTACTTCCTGCCCCCTGCTACAGACTGGTCAAAGTGACGGTTCAATAACCTCATCAAGTTCTACCACCCTCCCACTCAATTCTTTCGAGAGAAACCTTTCCTCGAGAAAGGATCCGTTTCTAGAAACAAACACTTTGCTTTCGGATCTGAGATAGGAGATGTACCCAACTATTTTGGATATCCTATGAAGATGCATTTATCCGCTTTGGGTTCGAGCTTATCAGACTGAAACTTTTTCACATAAGTGTCGAAGCCCCAAACTTTCAAGAAACGACAGTTTAGATTTCTCTAAATCTCAGTCTATACTGTGTCATCTCAACGAAAATACGCGGTGCCCTATTTTAAAGTGAATGCGGTTGTCTCTAATGCATAACCCATAAACGATAGTGGTATTTTGATAAGAGACATCATAGTATGCACCATACCAAATAGTGCGTGGCTATGACGTTCAGACACATCATCACACTATGATGTTCCAGGTGGCATGAACTGCGAAACAATTTCCACATTGTCTTAACTACGTACCAAAACTCGTAACTCAGATATTCATTTCTCTGATCATATCGTAGACAGTTTACCTTTTGTTACGACGAACTTCACTCTGAAACAGAATTGAACTTTTCAATATTTCAGACTTGTGATTCATTAAGCACTCTTGTATCTGCTCAAATCTTCATTGAAGTAAGAACATAATGATATCCACTGCGTGCCTCAGCACCCATTGGACTGCATACATCAAAATGCATCACTTCCAACAAGTTACTATCTTGTTTCGTCTCAATGAAAAACAAGGCCTTGCTCATGTGGTATGATTTGCATGTCACTAGTGATTCAAAATCAAGTGAGTATAAAGATCCATCAGCATGGAGCCTCTTCATGCAATTTATACCAACATGACTCAAGCGGCAGTGCCACAAGTAAGTGGTACTATCATCATTACCTCGTGTCTTTTGGCACCTATATGATGAACATGTGTAACACTACGATCGAGATTCAACAAACCATTGAAGGTGATTATTCAAGCAAATAGAGTAACCATTATTCTCTTTAAATGAATAATCGTATTGCAATAAACACGATCCAATCATGTTCATAACGCAAGCACCAAATAACAATTATTTAGGTTTAACACCAATCCCCATGGTAGAGGGAGCGTGCGACGTTTTGATCATATCAATCTTGGAAACACTTCCAACACGCATCGTCACCTCGCCTTTAGCTAGTCTCCGTTTATGTCGTAGCTATCATTTCGTGTTACTAATCACTTAGCAACCGAACCGGTATCCAATACCCTCATGCTACTAGGAGTACTAATAAAGTACACATCATGTATATCAAATATACTTCTTTCGACTTTTGCCAGCCTGCTTATCTACCAAGTATCTAGAGTTGCTCCGCCTCAGTGACTGTTCCCCTCATTACAGAAGCACTTAGTCTCATGTTTGGGTTTAATCTTGGGTCTCTTCATTAGTGCAGCAACTGTTTTTCCGTTTCACGAAGTATCCCTTCTAGCCCTTGCCTTTCTCGAAACTTAGTGGTTTTACTAACCATCAACTATTGACGCTCCTTCTTGATTTCTACTTTCGTAGTGTCAAACATCGCGAATCACTCAAAGATCATTGTATCTATCCTTGATATGTTATAGTTCATCACGAAGCTCTCACAGCTTGGTGGCAGTGATTTTGGAGAATCATCACTATCTCATCTGGAAGATTAACCCCCACTTCACTCAAGCGATTGTCATACTCAGACAATCTGAGCACACGCTCAACGATTGAGCTTTTCTCCTTTACTTTGTGGACAAAGAATCTTGTCGGAGGTCTTGTACCTCTTAACAAGGGCACGAGCATGAAATCACAATTTCATCTCTTTAGAACATCACTTATGTTCCGTGATGTTTCAAAACGTCTTCGGCACCTTGCTTCTAAGCCATTAAGTATTTTGCACTGAACTATCGTGTAGTCATCAGAAACGTGTATGTCGGATGTTCACAGCATCCACAGACGACGCTCGAGGTGCAGCACACTGAGTGGTGCATTAAGGACGTAATCCTTCTGCGCAGCAACGAGGACAATCCTCTTCAAAGTTTGCTACTATCAACTTTCAACTAAATTTTCTCTAGGAACACATAAAAACAGTAGAGCTATAGCGCAAGCTACATCGTAATTCGTAAAGACCATTAGACTATGTTCATGACAATTAGTTCAATTAATCATATTACTTAAGAACTCCCACTCAAAAAGTACATCTCTCTAGTCATTTGAGTGGTACATGATCCAAATCCACTATCTCAAGTCCGATCATCACGTGAGTCGAGAATAGTTTCAGTGGTAAGCATCTCTATGCTAATCATATCAACTATACAATTCATGCTCGACCTTTCGGTCTCATGTGTTCCGAGGCCATGTCTGCACATGCTAGGCTCGTCAAGCTTAACCCGAGTGTTCCGCGTGTGCAACTGTTTTGCACCCGTTGTATGTGAACGCTGAGTCTATCACACCCGATCATCACGTTGTGTCTCGAAACGAAGAACTGTCGCAACGGTGCACAGTCGGGGAGAACACAATTTCGTCTTCAAATTTTAGTGAGAGATCACCTCATAATGCTACCGTCGTTCTAAACAAGATAAGGTGCATAAAGGATTAACATCACATGCAATTCATAAGTGACATGATATGGCCATCATCATGCGCTTCTTGATCTCCATCACCAAAGCACCGGCACGATCTTCTTGTCACCGGCGTCACACCATGATCTCCATCAACGTGTCTCCATCGGGGTTGTCGTGCTACTCATGCTATTACTACTAAAGCTACGTCCTAGCAATATAGTAAACGCATCTGCAAGCACAAACGTTAGTTTAAAGACAACCCTATGGCTCCTGCCGGTTGCCGTACCATCGACGTGCAAGTTGATATTAACTATTACAACATGATCATCTCATACATCCAATATATCACATCACATTGTTGGCCATATCACATCACAAGCATACCCTGCAAAAACAAGTTAGACGTCCTCTAATTTTGTTGTTGCATGTTTTACGTGGTGACCATGGGTATCTAGTAGGATCGCATCTTACTTACGCAAACACCACAACGGAGATATATGAATTGCTATTTAACCTCATCCAAGGACCTCCTCGGTCAAATCCGATTCAACTAAAGTTGGAGAAACTGACACTTGCCAGTCATCTTTGAGCAACGGGGTTACTCGTAGCGATGAAACCTGTCTCTCGTAAGCGTACGAGTAATGTCGGTCCAAGCCGCTTCAATCCAACAATACCGCGGAATCAAGAAAAGACTAAGGAGGGCAGAAAAACGCACATCACCGCCCACAAAAACTTTTGTGTTCTACTCGAGAAGACATCTACGCATGAACCTAGCTAATGATGCCACTGTTGGGGAACGTCGCATGGGAAACAAAAATTTTCCTACGCGCACGAAGACCTATCATGGTGATGTCCATCTACGAGAGGGGATTTCCGATCTACGTACCCTTGTAGATCGCACAGCAGAAGCGTTAGTGAACGCGGTTGATGTAGTGGAACGTCCTCACATCCCTCGATCTGCCCCGCGAACCGTCCCGCGATCAGTCCCACGATCTAGTGCCGAACGGACGGCATCTCCGCGTTCAGCACACGTACAACTCGACGATGATCTCGGCCTTCTTGATCCAGCAAGAGAGACGGAGAGGTAGATGAGTTCTCCGGCAGCGTGACGGCGCTCCGGAGGTTGGTGATGATCTTATCTCGGCAGGGCTCCGCCCGAGCTCCGCAGAAACGCGATCTAGAAGTAAAACCGTGGAGATATGTGGTCGGGCTGCCGTGGCAAAGTTGTCTCAAATCAGCCCTAAAACCTCCGTATATATAGGGGGAAGAGGGGGAGAATTGCCTTTGGGTCCAAGGACCCCCAAGGGGTTCGGCCGAGCCAAGGGGGGGAGTCCTCCCCTTCCAAACCGAATCCAACTAGGTTTGGAAGGAGGAGTCCTTCCCCCTTTTCCCACCTCCTCTTTTTTTTTCTTTTCTCTTTGATTTTCTTCCTATGGCGCATAGGGCCTTCTTGGTCTGTCCCACCAGCCCACTAAGGGCTGGTGCGCCACCCCCAAGGCCTATGGGATTCCCCGGGGTGGGTTGCCCCCCCGGTGAACACCCGGTGTCAGTGAGTTATATGATCTCATGGTCATAGGAACAAATACTTGACACGCAGAAAACAGTAGCAACAAAATGACACGATCAACATGCTACGTCTATTAGTTTGGGTCCAGCCCATCACGTGATTCTCCTAATGACGTGATCCAGTTATCAAGCAACAACACCTTGTTCATAATCAGAAGACCCTGACTATCTTTGATCAACTGGCTAGCCAACTAGAGGCTTGCTAGGGACAGTGTTTTGTCCATGTATCCACACATGTATATAAGTCTTCATTCAATACAATTATAGCATGGATAATAAACGATTTTCATGAACTAATAAATATAATAATAACTAATTTATTATTGCCTCTAGGGAATATTTCCAACATGATGAAGGTTCCTTGACTTTGTTGCTTGACTTTAAATCCAAGGAAAAACTTCAACTCTCGCATCATAGACATCTCAAACTCTTTGGTCATTAGTGCGACAAACTCTTCATTAAAAGCTTTGTTAGGAGGACCAAAGATAATATCACCAACATATAGTTGGCATATGAACAAACCCCCTTTGACCTTCTTAGTTAAAGGAGGGGTCAATTTTCCCAGTTTCAAACCCACAATCATGTAACATCTTGGTAAGGTGCTCGTACCACGTACGTGGGGCTTGTTTGAGGCCACATAGTGCCTTATCGAGAATGTATACATGATTGGGGAACTTGGGATCCTCGGACCATGGGGGTTGGTTGACATATACCAACTCCTTAAGGGGACCAATAAGAAATGCACTCTTTATATCCATTTTATATAATTTGAAGTTGTGATGTGAAGCAAATGCAAGCAACATACGAATAGGTTCAAGTCGAGCAACATGAGCAAAGGTTTCACCGTAGTCGATACCCTCGACTTGGGAGTACCCTTGTGCTACCAATCTTTCCTTGTTACGAATGATGACACCATTTGCATCTTGCTTGTTCTTAAAGATCCACTTTGTTCCAATGAAATTGTGGTTCTCCTTTGGTCTTGGAACCAATCACCACACTTTGTTGCGCTCGAAGTTGTTGAGTTCGTCATGCACGACTTCAACCAAGTCCATGTCTGCAAGCACCTCTTGTACCTTTAGGTGTTCAATGCAAGAAACAAACGCACAATGGGCACTAAAGTTTGTTAATTGACAACGAGTGGTTACCCCTCTCATTAAGCGGCCGTAGACATTCTCCAACACATGACAATTATTTATGATCTTTTCAGCATTCCTGGCGGCACATCTTTATTGAATCTCCTTAGAGGTAAGCTGAGGAGGAACCTTTTTGTGACCATTACCGCCTTTGCGAGCTTAATCTTGATCTTGAAATTGGTATTGATCAAGAGCTTGGTATTGATATAGTGCATGCTCTTGATCTTGAGCTTGCTCAAAGGTGTGAGCTTGATGAGGGACATTACTTGGTGAAGAACCATCCCAAGGTTGATCTTCTCCTTGATCTTGATCATAGGGTTGAGGGCCTTCAGTTTGTTCTTCGGAAGCATGTGGGTCTTACATTGGTGATGGTTCCACTTGAGTGGAACATTGTCCTTCTCCTTCTGCCACAAGGGGTTCCTCAATGGGTAGGAAAGTGTCCCACACCCATTCTTCTTATGGCTTGGGAAGGAATTTCATCACCTACATCACAAAGACCACTTTACTCCACTTGGGAGCCATTATTCTCATCAAACTCCACGTTGCACGTCTCCTTATGAGTCCATAGTACTTGCTGAGGATACAGTAAGCACGAGAGTTTGTAGCATAAACAACAAATATGCCCTCTTGAGATCTAGTTTCAAATTTAGACAAACAAGCACACATTTTAAGAATAAAACACTTGCAACCTAACACCCTAAAGTACTTGAGGTTGGGGTTGTTGCCGGTAAGAATTTCATAAGGAGTCTTGTTCAAGCCTTTGCGGAGGTAGAGCCGATTAGATGCATGACATGCAGTGTTGATGGATTCGGCCCAAAAGTTGTATGGAGATTTAAACTTTGCCATCATGGTTCTTGCCGCGTCCATCAATGTTCGGTTCTTCTTTTCCACAACACCATTTTGTTGAGGGTATATGGTGCGGTGTATTGATGCTTAATTCCCTCATCACTCAGAAATTCATTTAAGGTGTAATTCTTGAACTCGGTGCCATTTTCACTTCTAATCATTAATATCTTTGCCACATGTTGACTTTGAGCTTCATTGGCAAAGTCGATGACTGACGTATCTCGTGAGTGTGTTGGTTTCCCTCCAAGCTTAAAGGGTGATGTAGCACAACGACGACAAGTATTTCCCTCAGTTAAGAAACCAAGGTATCAATCGAGTAGGAAGATCCACAAGACTATGTAAGCAGCCCCTCCAAGCAAATAGCAAATGCTCGCAACCCAACGCATAGAGGGGTTGTCAATCCCGTGTGGGTAAAGTAAGGATAGATCGATAGATGCAAATAAGAGTGATAGAAAATAGAACGCAACAAGTTATTTTTGTGTTTTTTGATAATATAGATTTGAAAACAAAAGAGCAAATAAAGTAGAAAAGCAAATAGCAAAGTAGAAATTTCAAATAGATTATGTGATGTAGACCCCGAGCCGTAGGTTTCACCAGTGGCTTCTCTTGAGAAAAATAGTGTAAGTGCATCTAGTGCCCCTTAGTGATTTTGGTGGTTTGAAGACTTATAGGTTAAGTATCTAATGTGTTTATGAGTGTACACAGGATCTATAAGTCATTGACGAGTTTGAGATATTTGAAGAATATCGACCCCTAAAAATATATATCTTCGGTTGAAGAAATTGGTCTGAAGCTGAAGAAATGAATCATGAGGAATCTGCGATGAAATTGATATTCCTCATGAAGATACTGAAATCGAGGAATTCGGTGTGTCCTGAAGAAAACCATTTTGAAGACTCTGAAGCATGAAGATTTACTCTTTCTGTTTTATTTTCTTCGCATTTGAGTAATAGGAACACCGTACTCTTAAAGGGGGTCGAAGTTACACTTTGAAATGAATTTCCTCATGATGCTCAACCCAAGCCTAATCCGACCAAAAGCCTCAAGTGAGGAACACGAGTGACATGAGGACTCTCACAGTTGAGGATTCTGACCGTTTCAATAGCCACGCCAAGTCATTGGTCTTATCCACTCCAACGGTCATATTATTTAAGGGCATTAGTGTCAAATCATGCCGGGATGCTCCCAGGCTATAAATAGCCACCCACACAACCATTAGCTGGTTGGCTGCTCCGTTAGAAACTAACACTTGTCATAAGAGCAACCCAGTTCCTCACAGTCTTTGAGAGTAATTCATCAGTGAGGAAATACCCCATACACCGAAACCACAAACCAAACCTAGTGATTGAGCATCACTGAAGAAGTTGTTCCTGTGTGGGACTGAAGCCTTTTACCTTTGAGGACTGTGCATCCTCCAGACGGTTAGGCATCATGGTCTAGAGCTTTCCAGCAGTCAATTGTGGATCGCCGGGTGACCAAGTTTGTGAGGGTTTGGAAGTCTGCCCTGAAGACTTACCACGAGTGTTGGGCGAGGACTCTGTGTTCTTAGCCCAAGGAGAACACGGTAGGGACTGTGTGTCCTTTGGTTTCAATACCAAGCCGCTCCAAACCAGATGTACGACTGTCACAACAGTTGGAACTGGGTCATCAACGACTGTCTTCACTAAGAAACGGGTTTTTATTCCTCAACTCCTTACTTTCCTCTAATTATGTGTTGATGACTTTCACTGCTACTGTTTGAAGAATTTGCTGAAGACTTTCTCTGAATTTCCTCAACCCCAAATTCTTCACGTCAGTTAATCCTCATCTGTATTCTGCGTGCGTGCTCACAATGCAATCTGTTTTCACATTCCTCACTCTGAAAAACTGATGTTGTGAAACTTTGCACTTCTCATCCTTTACTGTTTCCGATGTAAGTTAGTCATCAGTGAGGAATTTCCTCAAAAGGAATTTCCTCAGTGATGAAATTCTAAAATTCTCCTATTCACCCCCTCTAGTCGATATAACGTACTTTCAATTGGTATTAGAGCAAGGTACTCCCTTGTTCTGTGTGATTTTGGTTTAACCACCTGGAGTCTTAGTTATGTCGACTGCAGGCATGTTTAAGGTGACTGCAGCATGTCCTACCTTTGAAGGAAAGAACTCTCCCTTCTGGAAGAACAAAATGCAAATGCATCTACAAGCTATTGATAATGATCTCTGGTATATTGTGGAACATGGCGTCCCCATCATCTCTGCTAGTGTCTCTGCTGCTGATGTGAAGAAATTCAAGCAACTCGATTCTCAAGCGAAGAATATCATCTGTGGCCATCTGAGCCCAGGCCAGTTTGGAAGAGTAAGTGCTTTGGGCTCTGCAACACTGATCTGGGAGACACTGTGCAAAGTAAATGAAGGAGTATCAACCCAGCGTGACTCTCGTGTTGATATTCTTCGCAATCTGTTCAATCGCTTCAAGAGACATGACAATGAAAGCTGCCAAGACACCTTTGATCGCCTCAGTGACATATCAAATGAACTGCAAGCACTGGGAGCTCGAGACATCACTCATCACGAAGTTGTGAAGAAACTGCTGACATCTTTGGATTCTTCATTTGATACTTTAGTTCTGATGATTCAAGAAAGACCAGACTACAAGATGCTTGATCCAGCTGATATACTCGAAAGGCTAAATACTCATGAATTCCAGCTAGAAGAAAAGAAAGATCTATATGGACCAAGCTATTCCAGACCACGTGCACTCAAGGCTAGAGCAATTTCCTCATCTGAAGAAGAAGACACAGATGACAGCATTGTGACCCTGAAGAATTTGGACAGGAGCTTGCAATGCTCGTGAGGAAATTCCAGAGATTTACACGACGTGGCCAGTTCGGTAAATCTTCAAGAAGAGACATGAGGAAATCAGAATCTTCATTTGAGGACTACAAGAAACGAACCTGCCACAAGTGCAAGAAATCAGGTCATTACATTGCTGACTGTCCCCGTTGGGGAAAGGAATCAAAGAATAAGAAATACAAGGATGACAGTTCTGATGACTCGAAGAAGAAGAAGAAATCTTCAAAATCCTCATCTTCAAAGCCCTCATCGCACAAGAAGATTGTTTCAGAAAGGCTCGGGCACTTATTGGCAAGGAAATGGACTCAGAGGCAGAACCAGAGGAAGGTGATGAAGAAGAGGGTTCTGATGAAGACTCAGAATCCGGACAGGCTAGCCTTGCACTCGTAACCACTTTCGTCAGCAAGTCAATCTTCAATCTTGAAGAAAATGATTGCACCATCCACACTGATGACTATGCTGATGACTTCGCTCCAACCTATTGCTTCATGGCAAAAGGTTCAAAGGTACCAAATAATGCCTCCTCCTCTGATTCAAGTGACTGTGAACCTGATGATTATTAAAACCCAGTTACAGTAAACTTGCTATCATTGCCACTAAACAACAAACTGCCCTGGAAAAGCTTCAGAAACTGCTAGATAAAAGTGTTGATCTGTTGAATGATGAAATGAACCTTACCCAAATCCTCACTGAAGATGTGAAAAGTCTTCAGTCTAGATTTGATAATCTTCAGGATCGTTATGATACACTCCTCACTGATCATGAGAAGCTTTCCTATGAATTTCTTCAAAGGAAGCTTGATCTTGAGAAGCTGAGGATGTCTCATGATGATCTTCGTATGGAAAATGATTCATTACTAGCTCAACAGATCAGCGTTGGTCAAGTTGAATTCATTCCTCCATGTCTTAAATGCATTGAACGCGAAACTGCTAATTCCTCACCAGAATCATCAAATGCTACTATTGCTACAAATTCTTCAACTGCACCTGTTCTGTCTATTTCCTCACTTGAGGAAAACACAAATGTTACTGATGAAAATGCAGGGTTGAAGGAATTGTATGTGACAGGCATATACAAAAGCCTCAAAGGACATCAAACCCTTTGTGATGTGCTCAAAAAGAAGATCTTGAACAGGAACCCGAGGAAAGAAGGAATTGCCTTTGAGAGGAAATTAAATGCGGATGGATCTTATTGGAAACCTGAGCAGTATCCCATAACCTCATGGGTAGCTGCTACTGGGCCTCCTTTTGATCCATCTAATCTAACTGGCTTTTCATGTGAATTATCCTATTCCTTAGATGAGTCATTTGACTCCAACTATAAACTGTTCAAAAATCAATCTGGTGAAGTATTTGCTCGATATGTTCGAACAACTGCAGGAATGGCCCTCCCTTGAGGAAAATCTGGGTTCCCAAAAGCTGTCTTGAAAATCTTGAGGTGAATGTCCTCATGACACCACCCCTGAAGAATCTGAACCCCAGATCAAATTCCTCAGGAGGACCAAAGTCTTCAAGAGGATTAAAATCCTCAAGTGGTCAAAATTATGCTCGTACTCGTGCTAATGTGTCTAACATGCAGGGAAATTACACGGAATATGAATATGAGCGCTACTCTTGAAATCGTCATGTTCATAAATCCTCAAACCAGTTCTCTACATATTCATATGAGTACTTTAACCCCCCTACTGTTAAGAGAAGTGCATTAGCTTCAATGCCACCTTTCTCATATGGTTCTCGCAGGATGATGAATGCTTTGCCACCCCTTCAGATGTGGGTGGTGAAGAAATCGAACTAATCACTTCTGCAGGTCAGGTCTCCAGATGAAAATCATCATCTGAAGAATTTGCTGGAGACCTGAGGAAATGCTTGATAGGACGCAAGCTAATGATTGATGAAATAGAAATATTTCACACATCCTTATATTTCTGTTGTGATGAAATTCTTATCTGATGAAATTAATATCATATTCTTCAAATCTGAATCATATGAGATGGTAAGCTGTACTAATTCATCTGCAGGATGACAAACCCAAGAATACTGAGTGGGTTCTTGATAGTGGCTGCACACATCACATGACTGGTGATAAAAGCTTACTGATGAATATGCCACTAACTCCATCACCTCTGAAGCAAATCACATATGCTGACAAAGGTAAAAGCAAGGTATTGGGACTTGGCAAAGTGGCTATTTCCAAGGATAGGTATATGGACAAAGTGATGCTTGTTGAATCCCTTGGTTTTAACCTCATGTCAGTCTCGATGCTTTGTGATCTTGATATAATTGTTATCTTTGGTAGATATAGATGTGTAGTCATCCTGGAATCTGACAGATCCAAAGTCTTCGAAGGTGTAAGAAGAGGGGATTTGTACATTGTTGATTTCTCTACAGGTCCTCAACTAGCCACTTGCTTACTAGCAAAAACCTCAGAAGGATGGTTGTGGCACCGAAGACTAGGTCATGCAGGCATGAGGAATTTGCGCACGCTCGCGAAGAAGAAGCATGTCATCGACATCGAATCAGTCAAATTCATCAAGGATCATCTCTGCGGTGCTTGTGAATCTGGGAAAATGACCAGATCCAAGCATCCCTCGAAGACTATCATGACCACTACACGTCCATTCGAATGGCTTCATATGGATCTATTTGGACCTACTCACTATGCCACACTAACCAATGCATCATCTTTATATGGCTTCGTCATAGTTGATGATTATTCCAGATATACATGGGTGCATATCATAGTGTATAAAACTGAAGTGCAGGAAATCTTCAAACGATTTTCTTCAAGGGCCTCGACGAACTTTGGCATCAAGATCAAACATATCAGGAGTGATAATGGAACTGAGTTAAAAAACACTAGTCTTGATGATTATCTTGATGAACTTGGTATTACTCACGAATTATCTGCTCCTTATACTGCTCAGCAGAATGGTGTCGTCGAAAGGAAGAACAGGACTCTGGTTGAAATGGCAAGAACTATGCTTGAAGAATACCAGACCCCTCGTCGCTTTTGGCCTGAAGCAATCAACATTGCATGCCATATCATCAACAGGGTATATCTTCACAAATTCCTCAAGAAAACCTCATATGAACTCCTCACAGACAAGAAACCCAATGTAAGTTATTTCAAAGTCTTCGGTGCAAAATGTTGGATTAGAGATCCTCACCATAGCTCAAAATTTGCACCTAAGGCACATGAAGGTTTTATGCTCGCTTATGCAAAGGACTCGCACACTTACAGAGTCTTCAACAACTATCACAACAAAGTTGTTGAGACTATAGATGTGCGGTTTGATGAAACTAATGGCTTGCAAAGAGAGCAATTGCCTTCTGATCCAGATAAGCTGTCTCCTGAGGAAGCAATAAAGCTCAAACCTACTGAAGACATTGTCCCCACTGAGGAAATTGATGAAGAAACGATCCCCATCAGTGATGAAAATCAAGAAGATGCTCCTGAGGAAATTGCACCAGAACCACTTCCTCATCCTAGACGAAATCCTCAACCAGCTCATCCGAGGATTGCAAATGAAGTGGAACTTGAAAAAATCCTCAACGACATCAACGCGCCAGGTCCTCTCACTCGCTCAAAAGCTTCACACTTAGTTAAATTTTGTGGGCATTTTTTCCTTTGTATCCATCACAGAACCCTCAAAAGTTGCTGAGGCTTTTCTGGAACCGGAGTGGATCCAAGCTATGCAAGACGAACTTCTTCAATTCAAGCTGAATGACGTATGGGAGCTCGTCAAACGACCAGATCCTCGCAAGCACAACATCATCGGCACCAAGTGGATTTTCCAAAACAAGCAAGATGAGGACGGTCAAGTGGTGAGGAACAAGGCACGACTTGTAGCCCAAGGCTACATCCAGGTTCAAGGAATAGATTTCGATGAAACTTTTGCACCTGTTGCTAGACTTGAAGCTATTCGAATACTACTTGCTTATGCTAATCATCATAACATCATCTTATATCAAATGGATGTGAAAATTGCATTCCTCAATGGTAAGCTTGAGGAAGAAGTATATGTTGCTCAGCCCCCAGGTTTTGAGGATCCAAAGAATCCAGACAAAGTCTTCAGACTCAAAAAGGCTCTCTATGGTCTCAAGGAAGCCCCTCGGGCATGATATGATACATTGAAGGAATTCCTCATGAAGAAAGGCTTCAAACCTGGTTCACCCGATCCAACTCTTTTCACTAAATCCTATGATAATGAGCTATTTGTGTGTCAAATATATGTCGATGATATCATATTTGGATGTACTGACAAACGATACACTGATGAATTTGCTTACATGATGAGTGAAGAATATCAGATGTCCATGATGGGGGAGCTGAAATTTTTCTTAGGTCTTCAAATTCGTCAACAAAGCAATGGAATCTTCATATCACAGGAGATATACCTCAAGGATGTTGTGAGGAAATTCGACATGCATGAATGCAAAGGTGCCAAGACTCCAATGCCTACCAACGGCCACATCGACACTGATGAAAATGGTAAAGATTTTGATAAACATGTATATCGTTCTATGATTGGCTCTTTATTGTATCTATGTGCATCTAGGCCAGGCATAATGCTTAGTGTTTGCATGTGTGCACGTTTTCAAGCAAAACCGAAGGAATCACACCATAAGGCTGTGAAGCATATTCTTCGATACTTAGCTCACACACCAACATTAGGATTATGGTATCCCAAGGGCTCAAATCTTCATCTGGTAGGGTATTCTGATTCTGACTATGCCGGTGACCGTGTGGATCGCAAGTCAACTTCTGGCACATGCCATTTCCTCGGAAGATCACTAGTTTGCTGGTCCTCAAAGAAGCAGAACTGCATATCACTCTCCACTGCCGAAGCTGAGTACATTGCTGCTGGTTCATGCTGTGCTCAATTACTATGGATGAAGCAAACCCTCAAGGACTACGACATCAACATGAAGAATGTGCCTCTCTACTGCGACAATGAGAGTGCAATAAAGATTGCATACAACCCAGTACAGCACTCGAAGACCAAGCACATCGAGATTCGTCATCATTTTCTTCGGGACCATATCCTCAAGGGCAATATCCTCATCGACCATGTGACGACTGATGATCAACTAGCACATATCTTCACTAAGCCCTTGGATGAGAAAAGGTTTTGCAAGTTGCGGTGTGAGCTAAATATCTTAGAATCTTCAAATGTTTTGTAAAAACATGCACACATCCTAACACTTATGCAAAATTGATGACTTAGATGTGCAACACATGATGAATCGATTTTCTTCAACTGATGAAGAATGTCACTCTGAATGTGAAGAAATCAATGAAGAAATTGATTCTCACGGCCCTACGACAATTGTACGCGGCGTCTGTAATCAACATTCTTATATGGTGGGTCACGCCACCGCCCAATGTGAAATTCCTCAAGTTGATTTTCTTCAAATGTTCCATTTCCTCAAAATGTGTTTTTCTTCAAAACAGTTGTTCTTCATTGTGACGATTTATCATAAAATCTTCAAAAACACTTGATGACTTTCATTTGACTAGATAGACTATGATTTCAAGCCATCAACGACATTCACTTATAGCTATTTCTTCAAGTTCATATTTCTGCTAAGTGAATGTGATCGGACCCTACTTTCCCTCTATGCTATACTCATCCAGTCTATTCAATTCTTCATATGCGTTCTACTTGAAACTTTGTTCAAAATCTTCACTGCGTCCTTGTCAGCTGATGATTTTGTAACAAAAATCCTCAAATCTTCAAAAATTGTTTCTTTAATGCATAGTAACTGAACCCCACTTCCCACGTTCGGATAACCACGATCTCCACTATCTCCACCGCCTTGTTCGGGAACTACCCGTGTCCTGCAGAGACGTAGAGGCAGGGGCTGTTTGGTCCAAAATCTTCGCGCCAACAGTAACTATCTGGCTATAAATATGTCCCTATCCCCCTCGGCAAACTCTTCTTTGCCCCATCGCTCTCTTGCTACAGCAAAAAGCACCGAACCCTAGCGCCACCGCTGGAAGTTTCGTCGCCGGTGAGGAAGAGCTTCACTGCCTCGACTTCTCCGTCGCCGGAACCACGTCGGAGTCGGACCATCTTCGTGCACCGCCGCCGTAGACGTCCTCTGTCGCCGGGTTAGGGCGCATTGGACACGCGACCGAAGAGCCTCTCTACACAACTTCTCTGTGTTCTTCGTGTGCTCCATCAAGGGTAAATAAAATCCCATTTTTACCGCAAGTTAGATCTATAATTTTACATCTTCTATGTGAAATTTGTTTTTCCTCAAGAATTGATGAGCACTTGATTCCTCAAACACTGTCTATCACCACATCATTGATGAATTATACTAAGCATCTAAGATTTTCACGAGACTCCTCAATTGTGCGAATTTTCGGTTCTGTACAACTCTGGAACCCAAGAATAGTATGCTTAGGCAAATTCCTCAACCTCTGGTTAAATTCCTCAACTGTCAAACTTTTTCATTTTCTTCAAATCTGAGAACGCATATGACCTCTCCAAATTCCTCGCAACTATACTCTGTTCACACGTACACACATGTCAGCTGATGAATCTCTCGGTTCTCATCACATTAACTCATTTGCAGCGTTTCTTGAAGAAAATCTTCAAGTCTCATCAGAATCCTCAAGAGTTCAATCTCATCAGCAAAATCCTCAGCTGAAGAAAATGGAGGATGACAGAAAACAGAAGGGAGGAAAGAAACTTGAGCAAAACACAGCTGCGGATATCCCTGAGGATATTTTACTTGGACTATTGCACACCTGATGAAAATGAGACAATGGCCAAGAGAAAGATCCGGCTGCAGAAGATAGAACGCCGATGGGCGAAGGAATGGAAAGAATACAGGTTTGTAACTGCCAAGTATGCAAAAAAATTCGCTCTGAAGCCCCCTGGCAAACGGGCCCCACTTGAGGCTCATCAAGTAGCACATCCCTCAAGCCTCAAGACCCTTGATGACTATCCACATGAGAAGGAAAAGCATCTGGCTAAGCTCAAGAAGCAGGCAGATGCTGCACCGAGGAAATTCAATGAATCCTCAGCTGCAGCTACTTCCTCTGCCGCTAAGACCTCTTGTTCAGCAATTCCTCAACCGCAGTCGGTGCCATGAAAGCCAAGGGCTCCAAAGACTCAAGAGAAGTCTGCTCAGGCATCAGTTACAAAACCCTCAGCTCCAAAACCCTCAGCTCCAAAACCCTCAGCACAACCACCAAAGCCTCAAGAAACACCAGTACCGAAGCCAGTCATGAAGCCAATGACCGCCACCTCGAGGTCCTCACTCCCGGCTGCAACCAGCTCGGAGCAAAGTCTTCACCACCTCTGGTGAAGACTCAGGTGTCTGCTGAAAGAGCAACTCTGCCGAGCCCCAGCAAAATCATCACCGTCTCGTCTGCATCAGAGGGCAGTGATGAGTATGATGATCAAACCCTGCAAGCCATAATCACAAACAAGCAGGAGAGAGTAGCTCAGGTATCAGGCAACACCATTCCTCTGGCCATGGACCCCAAGGTCCTCCTAGACTACATCAACATCTGGTATGAGGACCCAAACACTCCGCTTGATGATTTGAAACTTCCCCCTGGCATTAGCCACATGGTGGCCACTTTCATCAATGAAGCCAAGTGGAAAGAACAGCAGGCCAAGCAGGCCAAGGTTGCAAAGCTTAAAAAGGAGAAATTCCTCAAGAAGAACCTCCTCAGCTTGACGCCTGATGCACTGGTGTCAACACAAGCAGAGCTGAAGAATTTGACTGACAAGTACTCCAAGCTGTCAGATCGTAAGAGTCTCAAGAGCAATTTCATCAAGCTGGCCACTAAAGCTGTTGATGACTACAACAAGAAGGATGCACCTCCAGCACCAACTTCCCAACCCTTGATTGAGGAGCCAGCAGATGTATCTCCTCATGCTGAGGAAACTCCTCAAGCTGAGGAAATACACCAAGAAAGCCGTGTAGATGTACCGTCTATTGAAGAAATCATCATGGAAGCTCCAGTTGATGAATCTGCTGCAGCTGACGAGACTGCCCCTGACCCAGCTGCTTCATCAAAGCAAGCTGATGACTCTCTTCCAGCCGGTTCCTCAAAATCAGCTGAAGAATCTGTCGAGAGAACTCCTTCACCAAAAGCTTCAAAGGTGAAGAAGATGACTCCGTCTGCATCAGACGTGAAGAGAACCAGGGCTGCTGAGAAGGAAGCCAAAAAGATAAAGGCCTCCTCAGCAGAAGAAGAAACAGAGGCCAAGCACATCAAAGCGCATGAAGAGACTGCCCCTCTAGACCGTGTGCCCCTAAATGTCGCTCCTTCTTATGAAATGGTCATCCTTGATGATCAAGGGAAAGGGGCAGATGAGGAAATGAAGGATGCTGCCGCTAAGGAACACACCGACGAATAAATTCGTATTGATGACAGTCCTCAGCCCTTCATTCCTCAGAAAGACACTGCTCAAGGATCAGCTGCACCAGCTGAAGAAACTGCCTCTGCCACCAAGCCAGCTGAGGAAGAACAAACTGAAAATCCTCAAGCTGATGAAATTCAAAGCTCTGAGCAAAATCTTCAAGATGAGGAACAGGCTGACCCAACTCCTGCAGCTGAGCAAGATGAAACTATTCCTCAGCCTGATGCACAGCCAGAGCAAGCCCCTCAGCCTGGCGCCCAGCCAGAGCCATCTCCTCAGTCTGAAGTCCCAGCTACTGAAATTCCTCACCCTGAGGAAAATGCTGAGGAAAATGCACCTCACCAAGACAATGCATGCGTCATGCTCAACCCCAAGACTGCAATTGTTGTCTCCCCTCCTGTTCCTCAGCAAAATCTTCAGCCAGTTCAGCGTCAGCCATTCTCCAAGCGTCCAAAGTTTCAAAAGGAGAATTTCTTTGAAGAACGCATGTACTTCATTGGTGAGAACCCCTATGACAAGCCTCAAATGAGGCATCTGAAGTTTTGGACTAGGACATAGATGAATTACTATGCCTCTATGCTGTGTGGAAGAAACAAGATATTCCAGAACAAGCATATTCCTCACGTTGAACTTGAAGCTATACCGTGCCTAGAGCCAGTCCTCAATGTACTCCATGGTGCTGTTTTACTGGCAATGTGCTCCGACATCTCTGACTGGAACAACGAGCTCATTCTTCAGTTCTATGCCACGCTTCACATCTCTGGCAACCCTGAAGACATTAACACTTGGGTGTTTGACTGGATGACACAAACCACTCACTACAAGGCTCCTGCTACTGAGCTCCTCCGTGAACTGCCTGTACCAATTCCCTCAGAGGAGGCTGTGAAGCTTTATGGTGAGCGTGAGCTGCCCAATGGGATGATGGAAGTCCTCATGAAAATCACCGAGAAAAACATTCCTCGTCCACGAGCTCAAGTATACACCCAGGTCTGTCTACAGAATCCTCTGCAGTGTGCTCGCGCTGATCAAAGGCCATGATGATGAAGAAGATGTCGTAGGCCTCATGAAGAATATCCTCTTCAACATCATTCATGGTATTCCTATCAACATCCATGATTTCTTCTTGAGGACTTTGGCCGACAATGCTATGTGTCCTTTTGATCACAAGATATATGCCCCATGGATTGTGAGATTCATCAGGACAAGGACATGCATCAACTTTCTCGCTGAGTGCCAAAACCATGTTGGTTATATGCCTCCTATCCGGGTCAACAAGAAGACTTTCGAGCCCATTGAAGGAAAAGGCAAATCAGTGATTGAAGAAGGAAGTAGGCCCCTTGATGCCAGTTCAGAGAGCCAGAAGCTTATTCTTCATGGGATGATACTGAGACTCGTCCGGCAAGCCCCGTTCCTCCTCGAGTGATGAACACAAGAGAGCTCCTCCTCAGTCTTCACCAGAAGCTGGATCACAATTACAAGTGGGTCAAACGCCAGTTTGGTGCCATTGTGAAAACCCTCACTGAAACACAGAACTCTGTGAAGCTCAACCATCACTATCTGCATGAGGTTTTTGATCGCACCTCGGCTACACTTGCACATCTGAAGACTCAGACTGAGCTTGAAGAAATGGACTTTAAGTGAGACTTTGACTCGTCGTGGCCTCCCAAGAAGAAGTTCAGGCCCATTCTAGTTCCAGACCTTGAAGACAGCTCCTTTTCTTCATTCCGCACTGCTGAAACTGATGAAGAACAGCTCGACACTGCTACCGGTCCAAGGAAGAAGACTACTCCCAAGAAGCGTCACGGGTCTTCCTCAACCGCCAAGAAGTGAAGTCTTCACGGGCGTTAGTCCTCAGTTTGTCCCTTTTTGTCACTTGATGACAAAGGGGGAGAAACTTGAGAGTTTGTCTTCAAACGGGATATTTTTGGGGCTTACGAACTATATTTAAGTTACAAACTCTTGGCCCTTCTGAAGTTTTTATGTAATGAGTTGTAACTTAAGCCCGATGGTACTCTCACGCTTTTGAACGTTTTTCTTCGCATGCTTATTCCTCAAGTTTTAATGCACGCATGCTGGAATTCGTCAGATACCATTTTTCATCATGCATTTTCATTTTCTTCATATGATATGTTACATGTATGCATGATTTACAAGACTCAGGGGGAGATCTCCATGATATAAATCATCAATGTGCATTTGCTGTGAAAAACAAAATCCTCACGATATGCACATCTTGAGGGGGAGTCTCTCTGAATCTTGATTTCAAATTCCTCAAATGAGTATTTACACTTCATATTTTTGATCCCTGTTGAAGACTTAACCTAATTTTCATCAACCACCAAAAAGGGGGAGATTGTAAGTGCATCTAGTGCCCCTTAGTGATTTTGGTGGTTTGAAGACTTATAGGTTAAGTATCTAATGTGTTTATGAGTGTACACAGGATCTATAAGTCATTGACGAGTTTGAGATATTTGAAGAATATTGACCCCTAAAAATATATATCTTCGGTTGAAGAAATTGGTCTGAAGCTGAAGAAATGAATCGCGAGGAATCTGCGATGAAATTGGTATTCCTCATGAAGATACTGAAATCGAGGAATTTGGTGTGTCCTGAAGAAAATCATTTTGAAGACTCGGAAGCATGAAGATTTACTCTTTCTGTTTTATTTTCTTCGCATTTGAGTAATAGGAACACCGTACTGTTAAAGGGGGTTAAAGTTACACTTTGGAATGAATTTCCTCATGATGCTCAACCCAAGCCTAATCCGACCAAAAGCCTCAAGTGAGGAACAAGAGTGACATGACGACTCTCACAGTTGAGGGTTCCGACCGTTTCGATAGCCACGCCAAGTCATTGGTCTTATCCACTCCAACGGTCATATTATTTAAGGGCATTAGTGTCAAATCATGTCGGGATGCTCCGAGGCTATAAATAGCCACCCCCCACAACCATTAGTTGGTTGGCTGCTCCGTTAGAAACTGCACTTGTCATAAGAGCAACCCAATTCCTCAGAGTCTTCGAGAGTAATTCATCAGTGAGGAAATACCCCATACACCGAAACCACAAACCAAACCTAGTGATTGAGCATCACTGAAGAAGTTGTTCCTGTGTGGGACTGAAGCCTTTTACCTTTGAGGACTGTGCATCCCCCAGACGGTTAGGCGTCATGGTCTAGAGCTTTCCAGCAGTCAATTGTGGATCGCCGGGTGACCAAGTTTGTGAGGGTTTGGAAGTCTGCCCTGAAGACTTACCACGAGTGTTGGGCGAGGACTTTGTGTTCTTAGCCCAAGGAGAACACGGTAGGGACTGTGTGTCCCGGGACTGTGTGTCCTTTGGTTTCAATACCAAGCCGCTCCAAACCAGATGTACGACTGTCAGAGCAGTTGGAACTGGGTCATCAACGACTATCTTCACTGAGAAACGGGTTCTTATTCCTCAACTCCTTACTTTCCTTGAATTGTGTGTTGATGACTTCCACTGCTACTGTTTGAAGAATTTGCTGAAGACTTTCTCTGAATTTCCTCAACCCCAAATTCTTCACGTCAGTTAATCCTCATCTGTATTCTGCGTGCCTGCTCACAGTGCAATCTGTTTTCACATTCCTCACTCTGAAAAACTATTGTTGTGAAACTTTGCACTTCTGATCCTTTACTGTTTTCGCTGTAAGTTAGTCATCAGTGAGGAATTTCCTCAAAAGGAATTTCCTCAGTGATGAAATTCTAAAATCTCCTATTCACCCGCCCTCTAGTTGATATAACGCACTTTCAAATAGCAAGTGGTGGGTAGACAAATTACTATTGGGAAATTGATAGAAAAGCAAATAATTATGACGATATACATGACAATGATCGTGTATATAGGAATGACGTCCAAAATAAGTAGATTGATTTTAACTGCATCTACTTCTATTACTCCACACATCGACCGCTATCCAGCATGCATCTAGTGTATGGAGTTCATGGAGAAATGGAGTAATGCCTTAAGAACGATGATATGATGTAGACAATATCTATTCATGTAGGAATAGACCCCATATTTTAATCCTTAATGGCAATGATACATGCGTGTCATGTTTATTTCTGTCACTGAGATTGAGCATTGCAAGATCGAACCCATCACAAAGCACCTCTTTCCATTGCAAGATAAAAGATCAGGTTGGCCAGATAAAACCCAAATATCGGAGAAGAAATACGAGGCTATAATAATCAAGCATGAATATGTTTTCATAGATCTTATCATAAACTCACAATTCATCGGATCCCAACAAACACATCGCAAAAGAAAGAGTTACATCATATGGATCTCCAAGAGACCATTGTATTGAGAGAAAAATGAGAGAGAAAGCCATCTAGCTACTGCCTAGAAACCCGTAGGTATGATATGAACTACTCCCGCATCATGGGAGGAACACAAATGGATATGGTGAACCCCTCCATGATCGCGTCCTTCTCTGGAAAAGGCTCTAGATTGGTTTTCGTGGCTCTGGAATTTGCGACGGCTGAAACGATTTTTCGTCGACCCCTCTAGGGTTTCTAGAATATTGGGGTATTTATAGATCTCATAGACGGTGCAGACACGTCGGAAGGGCCCCACTAGACACGAGGTCGCGCCAGGGGCCTCTGGCGCGCTCTCGTGTCTAGTGGCCCCCCTGAGCCTTAGCTGCTGCTCAATTTTGGCCCCCAAGTTTCCTTCTGGTCCAAAAAAATGTCCGTGAAGTTTTGTGGCAATTGGACCTCATTTGATATGGATTTTCTGCAAAGGAAAAAAAATAACAACTAGCCTTATGCACTATGTCAATAGGTTAGTCCCTAAAAATGATATAAAATTGCTATAAAATGATTATAAAACATCCCGAATGATTACATAACAACATGGAAGAATCAAAATTTATAGATACGTTGGAGACGTATCAATGACATTTTGTTGGGTCTCACTCTTCCTCTTGAAGAAGTACACCCAAGTATATCTTGAGTAATCATCCACTATCACCAAGCAATACTTTCTTCCCTCAAGACTATCGAAATATGGAGGACCAAAGATGTTAGAGCATATATCTCCATATGTGGTTTTGGTAATTGATGACAATTCCTATGGCTAATGGTTGCCTTAAGTTATATTTATAGGATTTGTCCATAGGCACTTCTTGAAGTCCATCTGTTGGGTTCAAGGAGTTTATATGATGACCAATATGGTATTCAAGGTATTATCCAAAGAATGGTCATAGAGACACAAGGTTGATCAAGATCTCGGACAAAGAGTAAATCAAGATGATCAACACACAAAGCGTACAAGATGTACCGAGAGGGATCAAGTGATCCCATGGTATGGTAAGCATTGTCCATTACGTGTGTGTGTACTAACCCATGGTCTTCGTGAGAGTTCTATGTGGGGTTAGGCGTGTCTCCATGGGATTGCATCTAGAGGAAGATCTCATACAACCCATGAAGGATGACGTCAAGTGGTGATCATCATCAAGATTGCGGTGTGCAAGTTCAAGTGGATCAGCACGAAGATATCATGCTTGAAGCCTGCCATCCATTGTGGTGGCAATGGACTTGTGAAGATATACTGAAGAGCGGCTCACCCATTTTGTGTATGGGGGACCAATCAACTAGTCTTCATCAAGCCAACACAATCAAGAAGGTGGTCCATCTTGAGGAAGCCAAGATCATCGTCATCTAGCTCAAGAGGACGAGGTGCAAGGTATAGGTTTGCCCTTGATAGGTTTTCTGTTTTAGCATAGATTCCGTTCTTTCAAGGGGGGCTCTCAAGTGAGTAGCTCGATCGTATCGTTCGTTGGGAGCTCAAACCATTTCCATCCTTGCATCATACTTCTTGGTTCTTATTTGGTGTTTCTCTTTGTGATTTTTAGAGCTTATGGTCATCTTCATGACAAGCTCGAGTTCATCGAAAACGGAGTCCATATGCATCTACTATGATGTTTTCGATGTTGGAGTTTTTGCCGGTTCTTCATTCATAGAGGACTCACATCTCTATATCATTGGCATTTTCATATCTGCATGGTCTTAAGATTTCCAACAAGCTTGGGTTTGCTCTTGTCGTCCTGAATTCAACAAGCTTGGGTTTGCTCGATTCAGAGCTCGTATGCGAAACTTATGGCTGTTTCAGTGGCGAGCGGTAGTACCGCTCCAGTCCTAGCGGTATTACCGCCAGGGGCCTAGCGGTAGTACCGCCAGGGGTAGCGGTAGTACCGCTCCGGGTGGGCGGGTAGTACCACTTCGGGACGGCAGTACCTCTCTCTGAGCAGTTGTTCTCCGTCGGACTTTTTGGAAGACTTTCTTTAGCGGTAGTACCGCGAGGGGCTAGCGGTAGTACCGCCAGGGCTAGCGGTAGTACCGCTCCTCCCTGAGTGGTAGTACCGCTGGGGGCAGCGGTAGTACCGCTGTGCGCGGGCTGTAAGTGGGGTAACGGTCTGATTCCTTCCCCCACTATATAAAGGGGGTCTTCTTCCCCCTTGGCGAGATCTATCTGCTGAGCTCATGTTCTTCCCCCATTGTTGACCTTCTTAGAGCTTGCTAACTCTCAATCCCTCCAATGATTCTTTCTTGTTCTTGAGGGAAAATAGAGAGGAGATCTAGATCCACATCTCTACCAATAACTTTCTCCTCTATGTGAGGTGAACCCCTTGGATCTAGATCTTGGAGTTCTTTGTGAGCTCCTTGTTCTTCCTCTCATATTTCTCCATAGCTTTTGTTGTTGTGGAGCGATTTGAGTGTGAGGTACTTGACCACTTTGTGTGTTATTTCCATTGCATGAGTTGCATCGGTTTGATTTCTCCACGGTGATACGTGGAAGTGAAGTTTGAGAAGCCATATTACCTTTTGGTACTTAGTACCCTAGAGATTGTTCTTCGTGGATGCTTTGGCGTCCTAGAAGCTTGGTGGTGTCTTGGAGCTCAATCATTGTGGTGTAAAGCTCCGGGCAAGCGTCGGGGTCTCCAATTATGTTGTGGAGATTGCCCCAAGTAATTTGTACGGGTACCGGTAACCGCCCCCAAGGGTTGCCATTTGTACGGGTTCGGTGACCGCCCTCAAGGGTCCCTTAGTGGAATCACGACATATTGCATTGTGCGAGGGCGTGAGGAGATTACGGTGGCCTTAGTGGCATCTTGGGGAGCATTGTGCCTCCACACCACTTCAACGGAGATTAGCATCCGCAAGGGTGTGAACTTCGGGATACATCATCGTCTCCGCGTGCCTCGGTTATCTCTTACCCGAACCCTTTACTTGTGCACTTTACTTTGTGATAGACATATTGTTTATTGTCATATATCTTGCTATCACTTAGTTGTTTATATTGCTTAGCATAAGTTGTTGGTGCACATAGGTGAGCCTAGTTGTTGTAGGTTTTGTGCTTGACAAATTAAACGTTAGTTTTATTCCGCATTTGTTCAAGCCTAAACCGTAATTATTTTAAAGAGCCTATTCACCCCCTCTAGGCGTCATCCCTGTTCTTTCAAAAGAGATCCATGTGGAAGAGCTCCAAGGGCCTCTTCGAGTATATGGTAGTCATGGGGCGGTGAGCTGTGTGATGTAGCTTTCCTTCAATGCATGCACTGCAAGCACGATCTTTGGCAAAACTCACATTTCTTAGTCCAAGAACGTGATCCATTTTAGAAGACTTTGCAAAGATCTCATATTAAAATGGGCTAGACGGTGATGCCATAGCCATCCCACATCAACTTTAGCCATTAGATAAGTCACAATCTTAGTGGGTCTCTCCGAAAAGTTAACCACGTAGAGACCATTCTCGGCATGCCCACCAAATGCTACTTTAAGAGTCTTGCTCCACAAAAGGGCCACAGATTCAATGCCAGAAAAAGTACTAAAACCCATGAGTGAAAGTTGATGTATGGAAAGTAAATTGTATGAGAGTGTCTCAACAAGCATGACCTTTTCAATGGTAAGTTCCGGAGAAATTACCACCTTGCCGAGAACCTATACCTTTGAAATCGCATCATCATCAAAAGAGCGTTGGGTGGCTATGGATGGGTTGGGATGAACATCCACCACCAAGTTCTTGCTTCCGTTCGTATGATTTGTCGCTTCGCTATCAAGCAACCATGGCACTCCACCAGAAGCAAGCTCCTGCGTAAGATCAGTGCTTGGATTTAGGTACCCTTCTTACTGGGTCCTTTCAGGTTAGTAACAAGGGCCTTAGGAACCCAAATAGGCCATCAATGTACTCATAAGGGGAATCAACAAATTTAGCAAAAATATTTCCATCTCTAGCATGGCATAAAACATAAGATGGGTTAAAGTCATCGTCATTGTTGGAAGGGAGGGTATTGCCCTTCTTGCATTACCACCCTTAGCTTTGCTCTTCTTATTTTCGTGAGTACCCTCCCCAGTCTTGACAAAGGTTTATTTAAGCAAGGGAGGTTGCTTGGTCTTGATCTTCTTGTTCTTCCTGTCCTTGGGTGCAGACCCAACTCCTTCCTTTGCAACCACTTCCTTTTGATTGCTTAGTAGGTCATTGAGATTCTTTTTGCCTTGAATGCATCTCATAAGGCCTTTCTCAAGCTGCTCCTTTAATTTGGCTTTATCATCCACAATATGTGCATGCTCACAACATGGGTTAGTAGCATCTGCATTATCAATTAAAACAAACGGAGAACATGTGGCTATCTCCTTAGTAAGTTTTACTTGGAGTTGAGCATGGGACTCTTTCAATGAGGCATGAGCACTCTTCAAAGCCTTGTGGGCCTTGTCAAGTATGGCAAGCTCTTCCTCGAGTCTAGCATGGTCAACCCCAAGTGCAACATTTTCGTACGTAAGCATACGAGTAAGAACAAGCGCATGATCATGATCTTTCTATAATTTAGCAAGGTCATCGTTGTATGACCCCTCAAGAGCCAAACGAAGCCCTTACTCTTCCTCAAGGGCAATGGAGAGATTCGCTATCTCATCGGCATAGTCATGACTATGTCCTTGTAAAGTAGAGATAGTTTCTTCATGAGTTTTGATGAGGTCATTAGAGTAAACAATGTAAGATTGGATGGAATACGCTACACCAGGGGCAGCCCTTGTATTCCCATTATATAGATTAAATGCCTTGGCAATCAAGGAGAGTCAATGCAAATCCTCAACCGAATCATACAACAATATTCGGTGGAATATTGTGCTAGTTTCCTATTACAAGAATTACAGACAAAAAGTATGCTTTAACACCCCCCTCAACATGTGCGTCGTAGGGAAGCAAGCATAAGATGGAACGAAACTCACAAAAGAGTTGTGAGGGCAATCCTTTTGTCATGATGTCAGCGTACTGATGTGAGGATGGCACATGAAGAACCTGAACCTCTCCAAGCGACACCTTCTCCCGGAAGAAATGAATGTCAACCTCAATGTGCTTGGTACGACGATGATGGACCGGATTAGAGGCCATGTACACATTACTTACGTTATCAGAGAAGACAACCGTGGCAGTCGTCAGAGGGTGATGAAGCTCCCCAAGGAGCTGACGGATCCAACAACACTCAGCAACAACATGAGCAACCGCGTGATACTCCGCTCTGCACTAGAGAGAGAAACAGTGGTCTGTCGTTTGGATGACAAAGAGACAAGATTATTGATAACCCACAAGTGTAGGGGATCGCAACAGTTTTCGAGGGTAGAGTATTCGACCCAAATTTGTTGATTCGCCTCAAGGGGAAACGAAAGAATATTCTCAAGTATTAGCAGCTGAGTTTGTCAGATTCAACCACACCTGAAAGATTAGTGTGTGCAAGCAAAGTATCAGTAGCAAAGTAGTATGATAGCAACAGTGTCAGAAACAGATCTGTTGACGGCAGACTATTCCTAATTGTTGTATCAATGGCGCCAATAAGTTGCACATGGACGGGGAACTATTCTTCCCCGACAACGGTGACGAAAAATGATCTCGCAACAAGTAACATCGAAGTAGCAAGGAACAGCAGTAGCAGCAGAAGCAGAGTAAGAGTAGTAGCAAAGTGGCCCAATCCCTTTTGTAGCAAGGGACAAGCATGGACAAACTAACGTAGCAAGGACCAGTAGTAGAAGACTTTTAGGCAGTGGATCGGTGATGGATGAGTATGACCGATGTGATTCATCATGTAACAGCTATAACACGGAGAGATATGTAACTAGCTCCCGTTCGTCAATCTAATGTAGGCATGTATTCCGTATGCAGTCATACGTGCTTAGGGAAAAGAACTTGCATGACATCTATTGTCCATCCTTCTCGTGGCAGCGGGGTTGGAAACTACGGGATATTAAGGTTCTCCTTTTAATAAAGAACCGGACCAACGCATTAACACGCGGTGAATACATGAACTCCTCATACTATGGTCATCTCCGGGAGTGGTTCCGGCTATTGTCACTCTGGGGTTGCCGGGTCATAACACATAGTAGGTGACTACAACTTGCAAGATAGGATCTAAAACACACATATATTGCCGACAACATAATAGGTTCAGCTCTGAAATCATGGCACTCTGGCCCTAGTGACAAGCATTAAGCATAGCCAAGTAGTAGCAACATCAATCTAGAACATAGTGGATACTAGGGATCGATCCCCGTCAAAAACTAACTCGATTACATGATAGATCTCATCCAACTCATCACCGTCCAGCAAGCTTACGATGAGATTACTCATGAACGATGAAGAGCATCATGGAATTGTCGATGGAGGAAGGTTGATGATGATGATGATGGCGACGATTTCCCCTCTCCGGAGCCCGAAACGGACTCCAGATCTGCCCTCCAGATGAAGAACAGGAGGTGGCGGCGCCTCCATATCGTAAACGTGATGAAACCTTCTCTCTGATTTTTTTACGGGCGAGACTTAAGATATAGAGCTGAGTTTGGGGGCGGTGGTGCCACGTGGGCCCCACAAGTCCTCACGGCGCGACTAGGGGGTGGCCGTGGCCCAGGGGCTTGTGGCCCACTGGCACACCTCCGGTGGATCTTTGCGCAGGCATTTTTCATTTATTCCAGAAAAATTCTCCGTAAATTTTCAGGACATTCCGAGAACTTTCATTTCTGCACAAAAACAACACCATGGCAATTCTGCTAAAAACAGCGTTAGTCTGGGTTAGTTCCATTCAAATCATGCAAATTAGAGTCCAAAACAAGGGCAAAAGAGTTCGGAAAAGTAGATACGACGGAGACGTATCAACTCCCCCAAGCTTAAAGCCTTGCTTGTCCTCAAGCAATTCAGTTGACAAACTGAAAGGGACAAAAGAAAAACTTTGACGAATTCTGTTGGATCTTGTTGTTGCAACTATGTCTAACTCATATCCAGAGTTTCAGCAAGATCACAAGCAAACCATACAAGCAAATGACATCTAGGTCTCACTGTAAACTCATATCAATGGCATAATCTACTAGCGAGCAAATAATAATAAGCCTCAAATGTCAACACTTCAATCAAAACAACATGAAGCAGTACGAATAGATGGTATCTCGCTAGCTCTTTCTGAGACCGCAAAACATAAATGCAGAGCACCTTCAAAGACCAAGGGCTGACTAAACATTGTAATTCAAGGCAATGAAGATCCAGTCACAGTCATACTCAACACAGTTAAAAGCAAAGCATAAAAATGACATAGGTGCTCTCTAATTGGTGCTTTTGTAAGAGGAGGATGACTCAATAGGAACATAAATAGACAGGCCCTTCGTAGAGGGAAGCATTGATTTGCAGAGGTGCCAGAGCTCAAGCTTTGAAAACAGAGATCATAATTTTGTGTGGCATGCTTTCATTGTCAACGCAATGACTAAGAGTTCTCAACATCTTCCACGCTACACATGCTATAGGTGGTTCCCAAACAGAAAAGTAAAGTTTTGACTCCCCCACCACCAATCAATCACACTCCATGGCTAGCCGAATCCTCGGGTACCGTCCATACCAACATCAATCCTGGGGGAGTATTGTTTGCAATTATCTTTTCAATTTGAGCATGGAAATGGGAATTCCAATTACCGACCCCTTTCTCATGAATGATAGTGAATAGACACATATCGAGGATAACACGCCTAGCATGGAAGATACCAATAGCCCCCTCTCACCACATGAGCGGTTCGGGCATGCAAACCAGATTATTTCTTGAAGGTTTAGAGAGTGGCACATGCAAATTTACTTGGAACGACAGGTAGATACTGCACATAGGTAGGTATGGTGGACTCATATGTCACAACTTTGGGTTTATGGAAGTGGATGCACAAGCAGTATTCCCTCTTAATACAAGTGAAGGCTAGCAAAAGACTGGGAAGCGACCAACTAGAGAGCGACAACAGTCATCAAAATGCATTGAGATTAACTAACATTGAGTGCAAGCATGAGTAGCACATAAATCACCATGAACATGAATATCATAGAGGCTATGTTGATTTTGTTTCAACTACATGCGTGAACATGCGCCAAGTCAAGCCACTTGAATCATTCAAAGGAGGATACCATCCTATCATACTACATCATAGTCATCTCAACATTCATGTGGGCATCCAAGTCAAACCATTATAAGCTCCTAGCTAAGTAAGCATGGCATAAGCAACTATGATCTCTAAGTTGTCACTACAAACATGTTTCTCTGACAACAAAGCTGAATCAGGCATGATGAGCTAGTCATATTTACAAAAACAAAATAAATCGAGTTCATACCAGCTTTTCCAGGCTCGCTCACTTCATCATATATCGTCATTATTGCCTTTCACTTGCACGACCGAACGATGTGAACAATAATAATAGTGCTCGTGCATTGGACTACATTAGAATCTGCAGGCAAACACAAAGGAGAAGACAAAGTAATATGGATCTTTGAAATCTAAACAGGTATGCATGCAAGAGCCACTAAACATTGTAATCAACATCTTCTACCTTGACCCAAAGAAAAAGAAAACTATCTACACGGGAAAGCTCCCAACAAGCAAAAGAAGAAAAAGAAAATCTTTTTGGTTTTTCTCAAACTACATAGACACACGAAAAGAAAACGAGAAAAAGAAATAAACTAGCATGGATGATACAGTGGTAAAGTGTGAACACCGGCTAATAAAGTGAAAGCATATGCAAGAATGTAAAGTCGGTGAGAACACGTACTCCCCCAAGCTTAGGCTTTTGGCCTAAGTTGGTGTACTCCCAAGGAGGGAAATAACCAGCTCCGGTGTACTCCGGAGTGGACTAAGTATGCCACTGCTATGTGAGCTCCTCTGGCTCCCACTAATAAACTAGCGTCTGGTACTCGACTGGTGGCTCGGGCACGGACACCTGTGGTTGGGCTAAGCCCCAATATGCGTAGATGTCCAAGGGCATAATAATGTACCTGCCTGCATGAAGATTGAACAAAGAAGGAGAAGGCAAAGTAATAGTCTCACGAGTACCCTGACTAAATACCAGGTTATAAATCATTCTTCTATTTATATCTCTATCAAGAAAGTCATGGCGAACCATGCTATCGTAATCTAGATATCTCTCGGAAGAAGAATCTCTTCTTCCTCCTCCAGTCTAATAGGTATCTCAAAATGTCTAGCAAGACGAGTAGCATAGGTACCTCCATAGACAACACCTTTAGAACGGTTCATGTTCAACCGTTGAGCTACTATAGCGCCCAAGCTATAAGTTTTATCATTATAAAGGGCTTCGCGCAAGACCGCAAGATCTGGGGAACTAAGAGACCCATCTTTCGCACGGCCAATCAACATTTTCCCACAAATAATGAGAAGTACCAAAGCACGGGAAAATGTATGCTAGCAGCTCTAGCGCAAGACACTCCTCTCTCCTCTCCTACAGCAATTGTATCGATGAAAGCTTCCAAGTCCCATGGACGAGGTTCATGAATATCCCCAACGTAAGGTAATTTACAAACATTGCAAAAATCCTGGAGTGACATGCGCTGGGGGATATCATAAAGTTTAAACTCAACCATAGGAGGATTCTTCCTCAGATAGAAGTTAAAGCTTTGTACGAAGATATTGGTGAGGAGGAGGTATTGGGGACACTTATCTTCAACGAAGGCGGTAAGGCCTGCGTTCTCCACCAAGTGATAAAAGTCCTCATAAATTCCAGCGACGGTAAGAACACGTCGCTTGGCCACTCGCACGCTCGAACTTCTGCGACTCGAGGGAACAGATACTTGGGCTTCTTCTCACTCCCACCATCCTTGGGGTCACGACTTGAAGAGCCTCTTAAGAACCTCCTCATCTTTTCCCTTTTCTATCTCTGAAAATTTCTGAAATTTTTAGTGATTCTAAGGAAAAGTGAATAAGGCTCAACAAAAATCGTAGCAACTACTCCAACAAGTGCCTAGAGACCATATTACGCATCAAAACTACTTGGGACCAGCTAAAATAAGCATGCAAAGCTCAAGAACATGGTCACCAAGGTAGCAAAAATACGCGGAGTATAAGGCACTAGAGCAAAAACTAATTGGACAAATGGAGGAGTCACTTACCAAGGAGTAATTTCCCCAAAACTGTTCAGAGGACGGTGATTTGAGCAAAGAGATCGAAAATCCCAGCAAGAGGAGCAAGAACACGGGTTTGAGCTGTGAAACGATTTTTTCTGGAGGTAGGAGAACCATATGAGAGCAAGAATGAGTGGAGGGGGTGCATGTGGGCCCCACAAGCCTGGGTGGAGCGGCCAGGGGGTGCCCGCGCTCCAAGGGCTTGTGGCCCACTGGTGCAGCCCCCACACAAACTCTTTGTCCCAGTATTTTTCAAAAATTCCAGAAAAAAATCATACTTGATTTTCAGGATGTTCGGAGAACTTTTATTTTCGGGGTACTTTTCTACCGGATGCTAAAACAGAAAACAGGGAAAACTAAACTAAATCTATCATTTTTCTTCTAAGCAACCTAAAGTGAAAACATGGAACAGAGGTTTGTGACTCCTTGATTCATCCATCTCATGGTCATCGAAAGAAATCCGTCAATGGGGTTGATCAAATCCCATTGACAAAACTTCTCTAATCGCAAAAGAGAATGGAGAATTTCCGAATAGTCACTAGGTCACCTCAATGGGGATGTGTATCTCCCCAACAAGCAAGTCATACTTCATCTTGACACGAGGAATAGGGCATTCAAAGCTCCCAATAAGAATCGATGAAGTCTTTTCGATAGCATTGATGCAATGTACTAGATATTGTTTCTTCGGAAAGTGCACCGTATGCTCATTACCGTTGACATGGAAAGTGACATTGCCTTTGTTGCAATCTATAACAGCCCATGCAATGTTTAAAAAGGGTCTTCCGAGGATGACATCCATGGCATCGTCCTCGGGAATATCCAAGATAACAAAGTTTGTTAACATAGTGACGTTAGCAACCACAAGAGGCACATCCTCGCAAATGCCGATAGGGAAAGCAGTTGATTTGTCGGCCATTTGCAGAGAGATTCCAGTGGGTGTCAACTTATCCAGTTCAAGCCTACGATAAAGAGAGAGAGACATAACACTAACACCGGCTCCAAGGTCGCATAACGCATTTCTAACGTAATTGCCTTTAATGGAGCAAAGTATAGTGGGCACACCGGGATCACCTAGTTTCTTAGGAGTTCCACCCTTGAAAGTGTAATTAGCAAGCATGGTGGAAATCTTGACCTCAGGTATCCTCCTCTTATTAGTCACAATATCTTTCATGTACTTAGCATACGGAGACATCTTGAGCATATCTGTCAAACACATTTGCAGAAAGACAGGTCTGATCATTTCAACGAAGCGCTCAAAATCTTCATCATCCTTTTTCTTGGATGGTTTGGGAGGAAAGGACATAGCTTTCTGAACCCATGGTTCCCTTTCTTTACCATGCTTCCTAGCAACAAAGTCATTCTTATCGTATCTCTTAGTCTTAGGCTGTGGGTTATCAAGATCAACACTAGGTTCAATCTCCACATCCTTTTCATTGCTAGGTTGAGCATCTTCATGAACATCACTACTGATATTATCATTAGGCTCATGTTCATCACCAGATTGTGTTTCAGCATCAGAGATAGAGGCATCGTTTGGACTCTCAGGTGTAGCAACAACAGGGTTGCTAGCGTGCAGGTTCCTATCATCTTTCTTCTTCTTTCTAGGATAGCTAGGTGCATGAGTGCCAACTCCTTGAGAATCTTGTTCAATTCTATTCGGATGACCCTCAGGATACAAAGGTTCCTAGGTCATTCTACCGCCTCTAATGACGACTCTGACGGAATTGTCATTCAACTCATTGAGAAAGTCATTCTGAGCTTTACGTACTTGTTCTACCTGAGTAGTAACCATAGAGGCATGTTTACTCAGAAGCTTAAGATCATAGACATTTCTGTCCACACAAGCACTAAAATGACTAAGCATACGAGCATTCTTATCCAATTGTTTGCTAACATAATCATTGAAACTCTGTTGTTTGGCAACGAAGTTATCAAATTCATCCATGCATAGGCTAGCAGGTTTATCAAACGGAATATCACTCTCATCAAACCTACGAAGAGAATTTACTTCTACTACTTGTATCGGGTTATCGAGACCATGGATCTCTTCGATAGGTGGTAGATTTTTGACATCTTCAGATTTAATGCCTTTCTCTCGCATAGATTTCTTGGCTTCTTGCATATCTTCAGGACTGAGGAATAGAATACCTCTTTTCTTTGGAGTTGGCTTAAGAGGTGGTTCAGGAATAGTCCAAGCATTCTCATTGCACAAGATGTTATTCAATAGAATCTCAGCTTGTTCTACGGTTCGTTCCCAAAAAACACTACCGGCACAACCATCTAAGTGGTCTTTGGAAGCATCAGTAAGTCCATTATAGAAGAGATCAAGTATTTCATTCTTCTCAAGAGGGTGATCATGCAAAGCATTCAACAGCTGGATGAGCCTCCCCAAGCTTGTGGGAGACTCTCTTCTTCAGCTTGAGCAAAGTTGTATATTTCCTGCAAGGCAACTTGCTTCTTATGGGCAGGGAAATATTTTTCAGAGAAGTAGTAGACCATATCCTGGGGGCTACGCACACAACCAGGAGCAAGAGAAGTGAACCAAGTCTTAGCATCATCCTTAGCAAGAAAGGAAACAACTTGAGCATGTAGTAGTGGCGGATCTTTTCCTCACTAGTGAATAGGGTGGCTATATCGTGCAGTTTGGTAAGATGGGCTACAACCGTTTCAGAATCATAACCGTGAAAAGGATCAGATTCGACCAGAGTGATTAACTCAGGGTCGACAGAGAATTCATAATCCTTATCGGTCACAAAGATAGGCGAAGCGGCAAACTTCGGGTCATATTTCATCCTAGCGTTCAGAGATTTTTCTTTCCACTTGCGCAGTAATTTTTCAACATCATAGCTATCCTTACACGCAAGAAAATCCTCAGCTATCTCTCCCTCCATAACATAGCACGTATCAGGCATATCAGACATAGGAGAGCTAGTTCTAGCAGGCAAAATAGCAGGTTCTACTTCAATAGTATCAGCAGTTTCAGAAGTATCTTCACATCTAGTAGCAACTCTAGCAATATGTGCATCAAGGAATGCACCAAGTGGCAAAGCAGCATCAGGCATAACATCATCATGCATAGTATCAAGCATAGCATCATCAGGCATAGTATCAAGCATAGCATCATCATAAGCATCATGGGCAGCAGAAGTAGCATCATCAGGCATATGCGACATATCAAGATTTCTAGCAGGAGGTGATGTCGCAAACTTACTCATAACTTAAGGTGAATCAAGTGCAGAGCTGGATGGCAGTTCCTTACCTATCCTCGTAGTGGAAGGCAAGATTTCGGTTCTTGGATCTTTCGGATTCCTCATAGTGATCAGCAGACGTAAATCCCAAGTGACTCAGAGAATATAGTTGTGCTTCCCCGGCAACGGCGCCAGAAAGAGGTCTTGATAACCCACAAGTGTAGGGGATCGCAACAGTTTTCAAGGGTAGAGTATTCGACCCAAATTTGTTGATTCGCCTCAAGGGGAAACAAAAGAATGTTCTCAAGTATTAGCAGCTGAGTTTGTCAGATTCAACCACACCTGAAAGATTAGTGTCTGCAAGCAAAGTATGAGTAGCAAATTAGTATGATAGCAACGGTGTCAGAAACAGATCTGTTGACGACAGACTATTCCTAACTGTTGTATCAATGGCGCCAGTAAGTTGCACGTGGACGGGGAACTATTCTTCCCCAACAACGGTGACGAAAAAGGATCTTGCAACAAGTAACATCGAAGTAGCAAGGAACAACAGTAGCAACAGCAACAGAGTAACAGTAGTAGCAAAGTGACCCAATCCCTTTTGTAGCAAGGGACAAGCCTGGACAAAGTAACATAGCAAGGACCAGTAGTAAAAGGCTCGTAGGCAGTGGATCGGTGATGGATGAGGATGAAGGATGTGATTCATCATGTAACAACTATAACACGGAGAGATATGTAACTACCTCCCGTTCGCCAATCTAATGTGGGCATGTATTCCGTATTTAGTCATACGTGCTTAGGGAAAAGAACTTGCATGACATCTATTGTCCATCCCTCCCGTGGCAGCGGGGTCCTAATGGAAACTACGGGATATTAAGGTTCTCCTGTTAATAAAGAACCGGACCAACGCATTAACACGCGGTGAATACATGAACTCCTCATACCATGGTCATCTCCGGGAGTGGTTCCGGCTATTGTCACTCCGGGGTTGCCGGGTCATAACACATAGTAGGTGACTACAACTTGCAAGATAGGATCTAAAACACACATATATTTGCGACAACATAATAGATTCAGATCTAAAATCATGGCACTCGGGCCCTAGTGACAAGCATTAAGCATAGCCAAGTAGTAGCAACATCAATCTAGAACATAGTGGATACTTGGGATCAATCCCCATCAAAAACTAACTCGATTACATGATAGATCTCATCCAACTCATCACCGTCCAACAAGCCTATGATGAGATTACTCACGAACGATGAAGAGCATCATGGAATTGTCGATGGAGGAAGGTTGATGATGAAGATGGCGACGATTTCCCCTCTCCGGAGCCCGAAACGGACTCCAGATCTGCCCTCCAAATGAAGAACAGGAGGTGGCGGCGCCTCCGTGTCGTAAAACGCGATGAAACCTTCTCTCTGATTTTTTTCCGGGCGAGACGAAAGATATAGAGCTGAGTTTGGGTGCGATGGTGCCACGTGGGCCCCACAAGCCCTCACGGCACGGTCAGGGGGTGGCCGCGGCCTAGGGGCTTGTGACCCACTGGCACACCTCCTCCGGTGGATCTTTGCGCAGGTATTTTTCATTTATTCCAGAAAAATTCTCCGTAAATTTTCAGGACATTCCAAGAACTTTTATTTCTGCACAAAAACAACACCACGGCAATTCTGGTGAAAACAGCATTAGTCCGGGTTAGTTCCATTCAAATCATGCAAATTAGAGTCCAAAACAAGGGCAAAAGAGTTCGGAAAAGTAGATACGACGGAGACGTATCAATTATCATCAAGATAGACATAGTAGCCAGATGTAGAGCGGTGGGTGTCAGGGCACCCAGTCCAATCAGCGTCAGAGTATGCTGTAAGCATTGTAGATGGGGAGCTCGAGAGGTGCAAGCTGAGTTTGAGGGTGCCCTTGACGTACCAGAGAATGTGCCCAACCAACTGCATATGAGGCTCTCGGGGTGCATGCATGTATAAGCAGGCCTGCTGAACTACATGCGCGATATCCGGACGCGTGAGCGTCAAATACTGTAAGGCACCGGCGTAGCTCCGATTCTCGGTGGGATCGGGGAGAAGAAGTCCATCCTGAGCTGAAAGCATGCACTTAGTGTCGATCAGAGTGGTAGAGGGATTATAATCAACCATGCCTGCGCGGTGAAGCAACTCCAGGGCATACTGTCGCTGAGAGAGAACCATGCCCGAGGAAGTCCGAGTGACTGAGATTCCAAGGAAAAATGACAAGTCACCAAGGTTCGTCATGGCGAACTCTGTGTGGAGCTGCTGTGTAAGATGGCGTAGGAGGAGATCCATCCAGGCAGTGAGAACAATGTCATCCACATACATAATAAATAAGCAAGGTCATCGTTGCACCTGTAGATGAAGATAAACACATCCGACTTCGAAGCGACAAAGCCAAGTCGATGTGCAAAGTGGGCGAACCGCTGGTACCAAGCGCGCGGGGCCTGCTTAAGACCATAGAGAGACTTGTGGAGACGACACACGTAGTACGGGCATCGAGCATCAACAAAACCGGGTGACTGCTGGCAATAGACCTCCTCAACAAGAGTGCCATGAAGAAAGGCATTCTTGACGTCGAGCTGGTGGATCGGCCAAGACCGAGAGACCGCAAAGCTGAGGACGATGTGGATCGTGGCAGGCTTGACAACGAGCTGAGCGTCTCATCGAAATCAACGCCCGGTTGTTGAGAATAGTCGCGTACCACCCATCGAGCCTTGTACCGTGCAAGGCAGCCATCCGAATGGAACTTGTGTTTGAATATCCACTTCCCTGAAACAACATGAGTGTGACGAGGACGTGGAACAAGAGACCATGTCTTGTTAGTAACAAGACCATCAAATTCCTCGGTCATAGCACGACGGCAGTGCGGGTCATGGAGTGCACCCTGGTATGTTTTTGGAAGAGGTGAATGAATGGAGTGAGTAGCGGAGAGATTAAGACGGTCGACGGGCTGGAATAGGCCACGTTTAGCACGGGTGACCATGGTGTGAGTATTGAACGGAGAGGGTGGACGGTGGACCATGACCGGCAGGGAGGACACAGGAGATGCGGAGGGAGGGGCCGGCGCTGAACCAGGCGACACTGCAAGCATGTGTGCGGGTGGCTGGCGAGGCGAAACTGCATGCGAGGGCGTGGGCGGCTGGCCAGGCGGGGCCGCATGCATGCGCCTGGACGAGGATGGAGTGGGCGAACCGGTAGCGGGCTGGTGGTGTTCGGACGTGGGAATGGATGGGGAGCCATGCATGGCATGTGGCGCATGCAAGGACGTGGGAGTGGTGTACGTGGGTATACTGGGTAGACTAGGACTGGATGGCGTGTGTTGTGTGGCTGCCAGATCTAGGAGAAAATCAAGCGCCACTAAGGGGTTGGTGGGGCGATCAGTAGAGTAGGAGAACGGAAAGACAGTCTCATCAAAAATGATATGTCGGGATATGATGACTTTGCGGGTGGAGATGTCTAGACAACGGTATCCTTTGTGGTTAGATGGGTAACCTAAGAAGACACAAGCGGTAGACCTAGGGGCGAGTTTATGCTTGGCCGTAGCAGATTGGTTGGGGTAGCAGAGGCAGCCAAAAACACGAAGAGCGGCATAATTTGGTGTTGTGTCGTAGAGACGAACGTAGGTAATGGCAAAGCCAATGGATTGAGAGGGTCGTATGTTGACGAGATATGTGGCCGTGGCAAGAGCCTAGGCCCAGTAGGGAGGCGGCATGGAGGATTGGAATAGTAGAGTGCGAGTGATGTCGTTGATAGTGCGGTTGGCACGTTCGGCCTTGCCGTTTTGGGCGGACGTGTAAGGGCATGAAAGTCGGAGGTGAATGCCATGAGTGGTGAAGAATGAAGTGACCGTAGAGTTGATAAACTCGGTCCCGTTGTCAGCTTGCATGGCAACGAGAGGACGGGAAAATTGTGTGCGAATGTAGGCAACAAAGTTGAGAAGAATAGCCGCGGCATCGGACTTTTTCCGGAGGGGAAAGGTCCACATAAAATGAGAAAAATCGTCAACAATAACAAGCTAGTATTTGAAACCAGAATTACTCAAAATTGGAGAAGTCCAAAGATCACAATGGATCAATGTAAATGGTTCGACGCTTATTGAAGTAGACCTAGCGAAGGGCAAGCGCACGTGTTTGCCAAGTTGACAAGCATGAAAAATATGCGAGGCTGCTTTATTACATGAAATAAAGGAGTTCTTATGAAGTTGGGACATGGCGTCGCGTCCCGGATGACCGAAGTGACGGTGCCAAAGCTCGGTGGAAGTGGTGGCGAGGAGTCCATGGGCGTGGTGGGAGATGACCGATGATGGGAAGACGTAGAGATCTCCAAGAGTATTGCAGCGGAGGATCAAGGCCTTGGTGCGAAGGTCCTTCACAGAAAAACCGAGGGGGTCAAACTCAATAGAGCAAAGATTATCAATCGTAAAGCGACGAACAGAAAGTAGATTCTTGATGATGTGAGGAACAAGTAGTACATTGCGGAGAAAAAGGGAACGAGTGGAAGAGGGTATGGAAGTGTGTCCAGTGTGGGATATGGGCAGGGTGGATCCATTACCCATGGTGACAACGGAGGAGGAGGGAGAGGGTGTGAGATGTTGAAGCATACCGGGGTCGGAGGCCATGTGTGTCGTGGCTCCGGAGTCCATTACCCACTAACCAACGGTTGAGGGAGTCGCGGCATTGTTCAGGGCAGCGAGCAGGGCAGAGCAGTCCCACGTCAGATTGCCGCCGTAGGCAGGAGTTGGCGGCGGATTGGTGCCGAAGGCCTGGCCATGCACTCGGGCGAGGGAGGTAAACGCCTGCGCCGGTGGGAGGACTGGGGACTGCGACCGGAGCAGGCCAGCCCCGGCGTTGGGCCTCGCTGGTGGAGTGGCCTAAAGCGGTTGGGTCTGTCCCGTATAGGGATTGAAACAGACCCAGGGGTCAACAGATGGAGATGCCCTGTTGCGCTGAAACTGGGACATCCCATCGCGGGAGTTAGAGCGGCCGCCGCTGCCTTTCCTGCCACCGGAGCCCTTCTTCTTCCTCCAGTTGTTGCCGTTGCGGTTGTCGCCGGAGGAGCCACCCCCGGAGTTCCTGCCGTACCGAGCGTCGTCGCCGCGGTGGCCAAAAGAATTGGCTCCGTGGGAGGGCGCACCACCGTAGAGAGCTGTCTGGTTCCCGATGGCAACAGAGTTCGCGAGCTGGGTCTCCAGGAGGGTGAGAAATGACCTCGTCTCGGTGAAGGACGGGAGGGGATTCTGCATGGTGACAATCGTCGTGATGTCGAAGAAGCGCGGATTGAGGCCATGAAGACAGTTGAGGACAAGCGCCTGGTCCGAGATGGGAGTGCCAACATCACCGAGGGCATCAAAGAGCGCCTTGAGACGGTGACTGTAGGCAGTGATGGAGAGGTCGCCCTGGACGAGGCCGCGGAACTCTGCCTCAAGGTAGACGCCACGGGTCATCTGATTGTCGAGGAAGAGGTTGGTGATGAGCGTCCATGCCTCGTGCGCCGTCTGGTCCTCTGCCATGATGATGTCGAGGATCTCATCGGAGATGGACCCATAGAGCCACGAGCTGATGATGTAATCCTCGCGAACCCAGTCCGCGGTGCGGTCTGCTTCAGCGGTGACGGTGTTGACATGGGGGATCAGCTCGTACTTGCCGAGGAGCACACGGATGAGCATCCTCCACTTGGTGAAGCTGGAGGCGTGGAGGTCCAGCGTCACAGGGACATGCGTGCGGACGCTCGCGATGTTGACGGCCGGAGACGCAGCAGCCGGAAGGACGGTGGTGCCATGGCGCCGCTGATGAGGGAGGAGCTGGTGGTGGGGGTGGTGGACATGGCTACGATCTAGTGTTGGAAGCTGGCGGGGTGAGGAGTCAGGATCGATGGATGTAGTCTGATACCAAGTAAACAATGTAAGATTGGATGGAATACACCACACCAGGGGCAGCCCTTGTATTCCCATTATATAGATTACATGCCTTGGCAATCAAGGCGAATCAACGCAAATCCTCAACCGAATCATACAACAATATTCGGTGGGATATTGTGCTAGTTTCCTATTACAAGAATTACAGACAAAAGGTATGCTTTAACATCCCCCTCAGCTTGTGCGTCGTAGGGAAGCAAGCATAAGCTGGAACGAAACTCACAAAAGAGCTGTGAGGGCAATCCTTGTGTCATGATGTCACCGTACTGATGTGAGGATGGCACATGAAGAACCCGGACCTTTCCAAGCGACACCTTCTCCCGTACGAAGTGAATGTCAATCTCAATGTGCTTGGTACGACAATGCTGGACCGGATTAGAGGCCATGTACACAATACTTACGTTGTCACAGAAGACAAGAGTGGCAGTCGTCAGAGGGTGATGAAGGTATGCTTCATTGTTATTGTGCTAGTTTCCTATTACAATAATTACAGACAAAAGGTATGTTTTAACAATTAGCCTCTCCTAGTTATTCCCAGAGAGCAACAAAATGTTTCTTGGTTTTACCCTTGACTTTTCTCATGAAACTATCAAAGGAGTTTTCTTCATTGTTAACCTCCTCTTGTTCATCTCCACTAACCATAGGAGAAGGGGTAGTGGAAATGATAGTTTTGATGTTGGAGGTTACCTTGTTGGATGCCTTGGCCATAAGGCACTTGGCAATGTCGTTCTCTTTGGGAGCGTTGAAGAGGGACACTTTGCTTGGGGAAGAAGATGCAATGTCCACCGTGGCCATTCCCATTACTTCACCACTTGCATCATCATCATCATCCTCATTGGAGAGATACTCTTCTTGATCCACTAACACCTTTTGGGGTATTTTATTGGAGAAGTTGTTCTTGTTGGGGAAGGGCTTGGCCTTGTCTTTGCAAATAATTTTCCACCATTATCTTCCCTCTTCTCAGAAGGATAGTCTGCCACAAAATGACTCGCATTTCCACAGTTGTAGAACGTCCTCACTAATTGCTTGCCTTTGGACCCATTTGAGTTGTTCTTGGAGAAATTGGGCTTTGATTTTCTCTTGTTTCCCCAAAACCGCCTTGATTCAAGGGGCATATGCTCGTTATAAGCATACTTGGTGCCTTCGGGGAACATTTCCTCTTCTTCTTCTTCATCTTCATCCAAAACAGCCTTGGCCTTTGAAGCAACGGTGGGAGAGTATTTTCTTGACCATTGGACATGAGCTAGAGCATTGTTAGCGGTCTTGTTCAATATGTTCATGGCAATGAACTCATCCAACACATCGCTTGAGGACATGGAGTGAGAGTCCGACCTTTGACAGATGACGGAGTACATGGATTTGTTGAAAGACATGATAGCCTTGAGAAACTTACGCTTTATCCAATTGTTATTCACATCTTGGCTTCCATGATCTTGAAGAGCAATGGCAAGCATTGTCACTCTTCGGTAGAGCTCACGAGGGTCCTCATCCTCAATCATAACAAATTCATAGTTACACAACTGAATACTAGAGATTCCCTTGTACATGGAAATGATGTGTTCCCAACAATATTTGGCACGAGTGAAGGGACGCAAATGAGCAAGATCTTCAATGGAAACTACTACTTGAAGGATGACCAATGCGGAGTGATTGAGCTGATTGTCAACCTCTTCTCTTGGAGTGAGGTTTCTTGGATCATGTGGGTAATAGCCTTGCTCAATGATTCTCCAAAGTTGTGTTGAGCTATGATTCAAAAGAGCCTTGATACGAAAAACCCGGTTAGCAAAACCATTCTTAACAAGCTTAGGAGGATGACCGAGGTTAATAATATGTGGTGGGTGAACCGGTCCTCCGTAGACCACGGGAGGAGGAGCCGAGGAAAAGGTATTTGTCCCGCTCGTTCCTTGAGGCAATTTATTTCTATCACTACTAGCATTTTCCTTTTCGAAATTGGTCCCCATGTCCGAAGTTGTGGGATTAACCACATGCAATGGATCTGTAGACGATTTGAAGCCATCAAGGAAATCTTTGAGCATGTTTTTTACCTGGATGGCCACTGAGCATCTAAAGGTGGGAATGGCCTCATTTAGATCCTCTCGGGTGACCAGCTTGCAACTGATGCCTTGGGCAACTCCACAACCTGATCCTCGTTGTCAGCCATACTCTTTGGGTGGTGAAACCCTTAATAAAGAGTCGAGGCTTTAATACCAACTGAAAGGATCGATATGGTTGACTAGAGGGGGTGAATAGGTAACTAACAAATTTTAAGCTTTTATTAATGAAATTGAGTTCAGCAACAAATAGGTTGTGTAGATATGCAACTAAGTTAGCAACCTATATGATGCTAGAAACAAGAATAACAAGTAAAAAAAATACAATAAAGGTAAGAAATAGCCACAAGTGGAACCGATGAAGACGAGGATGTGTTTCTGAAGTTCCTTCCTTTTGAGGGAAGTACGCCTCCGTTGGAGTGGTGTGGAGGCACAATGCTCCCCAAGATGCCACTAATGCCATCATATTCTCCTCACGTCCTCACACAATGCGAGATGTCGTGATTCCACTATTGGTGCCCTTGAAGGCAGCGACCGAACCTTTACAAACAATGTTGGGTCAATATCCACAGCTGAATTGGAGGCTCCCAGCGAGACCACGAAGCTTCACCACAATGGAATATGGCTTTGAGGTGACCTCTTCCGTCTAGGGTGCTCAAACACCCAAGAGTAACAAGATCCGCAAGGGATTAATGGGGGGAAACTTTTCTCTTGGTGGAAGTGTGGATCAAGGCCTGCTCATCCAAACCCTAGAGAATCAACAAGGATTGATGGCTAGGGAGCAAGATCAGGCAAGTTTGAGCTTGGGAGTGGCAATGGAGCTTTGGGCAGAAAAATGTAAAGTCTCCTCGAGGAATAACACCCCTATTTATAGTAGGGGTTTATCTAGCCGTTATTCAGCCCACTCGCTCAACTAAGCGGTAGTACCTTCCATGTGGGAGGTACTTCCACTTGCACGGAAGTACCGGCCAACACATGTGACTGGTCATAGCGAGAGGGGCGGTAGTTCTGCCCGAGCGGTACTACCGTCCTGCTGTGAGCGGTACTTCTGCTTAATTTTGACGAAGGGGAATAAGGATACCAGACGGTAATATAAGCGAAAGTAGGAGCGGTAGGGGAGGGCAGCAGTACCGCTCCCGCCTGGGCGGTACTTCCCCTCAAAAAAGAAAAATCCCCCTAGGAGACCAGAAGAAAAGAATAAGTGGAAGAGGGACCGATACTGGTGGGCGGCAGTACCGCTTGAGCGTTACTACCTCTCACCAGAGTGGTACTTCCGCTTATGCAACTTGTGGGCACTTTCAGAAAAGTTCCATTGCTATGAGAAACGGATGGGGTGCAAGTGTGTGAGAGTTTGTTCCACCCAATCATTCCAAACACGGATCCCTCTTGATAGTACGGGATTATCCATGACTCGAGTCCACCAACCCTAAATCAATAGCTAAGCACCGTCTTCTCTTTCACTTACTGAGGGGAAAATAACCATCTTGTGCCACCTGGTAATTCTGTGAAAGCTTAATGCACACGACAAGTTCGCAAATGGCATCCTCATCGACCACCAAAACTACTTGGGATAAATTGTGCTATTACACTTACGTTTATGATATTAATCATAGGTTGGGACATATGCAATATGCCCTTCTATCCTTAGGGAGGATTGAAAAGTATTCATTAGGGCTAGGACCACATGTTGAGCGTTACAACATTGCATAGGCTAATTGGTCAAAACTGACACAAGATGGATTTGATACCTTTGGAATGATAACCAAAATGGTGTCATTTATGCACTCCACATTTTCCTCCCCACAGATAGTCCTGGGTGCTGCATTCGTGATCGCTAGGGGGCACACATCCCATTGGCACTTAAAATGCATCTAGTTCCGACTCTTTCTCGGGAACATCTGGAACAATACCTTTTAACTACATTAGAGAATCTGGTGCAGTGAGAACATCCCTCATGGATGGTGTAACTTTCCTTGTAACATGAGAGTAAACCTCTAGCATCCCCTTCACTCCCACTGAGCTATATAATTCCTGGTAAAAAATAAATAGGCATTTGCTACATGTTGCTTAGATCCACTATTATAGTACTGTCCAGTTTCTTCAAAGCTCTAATGATTTTTCTTTCTCTGCATCAACGCTCTCATATGAAAAGGTTTTTTTTATCTCCAATCGAGAGCCATTCTACCAAAAATCGTCAACGCCACATGAATTCTTCCCGGTGGTAGTGCTGAAGAAGTTTAACATTAATCTTATTCTAGGCATATGAGGGACCTATACTTGCTGGATTATTACATAAATCTTTCAATTCCCTCTTGAAATTCTTTATTTCCTTTCTAATATTGTCAAAAGACTCTCCACTCCAGTGCCCAATATCATAGGCTAGTCTAGCTTTCTAGCAACGAACATCATGCGTCGTTGATTCATAGTCGTTCAACTACCATCAACATTAATAATTGGTTGTAATCCTTCATGTGTATTTCACATAACTTCATAACAAGCTGTCTATTTGCCCCGCCTTAATTTGTCTTGTTCTCCAGCCGCATCAAGATGCGGACGGCTTATCGATACTGAGCAAAGAGACAAGTTGCCATATCCGAAGGTTGCATGCAAAGAGGGTGAAGAGTGCATATCAGGTGCTCCCGGAGCTAGTCGAATCCCATGATACAAGATCACCTAGGCCATTGAATATGAGATCAAACGGTCTTCAACAGTGCTCCTGCAAATTTGCCAAAAAGAGAACTCTTGGAGTCACCTTATTACGTGCAGGTCCAAAAATCTACGGAAATGAGCATTGGATCTCAAATCTAAGAGTCTATGTGCTCATAGTATCATGGGACCATACGAGCTTTGGCAATTGTTTGACCATCCGAGTTGGGTAAGGTGGTTCACTATTCGACATAATAAGCTAGGTGAAGAGAGTTTCCAATTCAAAGTTGACCAAGCCTTCAACACATTGGGGTGAAGGTTTGGGAAAGCCCCCCCCCCCCCCTAAATTAGTATTTGTTGTGAGCGGTGGGCTTAGAAATGATGGTCTCCCATATGCTTCAGCCCTGAAGGGGTACCTCATATTTCACATCTACATATACGGGATGGGAGAAAACACGCACCCCGTGAGCGCCTTGTGCCGGTCCATGTGCCTATCGAGGCGGAGCGCCATTGTTTTCTTGCTCTTTTTTATTTTTAAACTTAAAAGGTGTTAATGATAATTCAAAAAGTGTTCATAAATTTCAGAGTGTTCAAGATTTCAGAAAATGTTCATGAATTTGAGAAATATTACTGGATTTCAAAAAATGCTCCAAAAATTAAAACTGTTCACAAACTTGCAAAAATGTTCTTGGATTTAAAAAATGCTCCTTAATTTGAAAATTGTTCTTGTATTTAAAGAGTTCTAGGATTTAAAAAATTGTTGTGAATTTGAAATATGTTCCCATATTTCAAAAAACATTCACAAATTTGAAAATGTTACAGATTCCAAAATATGTTTATTCATATTCGAATCATTCCCAATTTTTTTAAAAATTTCAAGAATTGGACAAGTGTTACAAAAAACATATCATCAATTTAGAAATTGTTCCAAATTTGAAAAAAAATCTACTATGTTCTTAAAAATCTCACAAAAAGTTCTAGAATTGGAAAAAATCGCTCTTGATTTTCAAAATAATTTACAGATTTGAAAAAAATCACGAATTTTAAAATAATAAGATACAGGTAAAAACATAAAAGAAGAAAAACTAGCTCAAGGAAGGTTCTAGAACTTTCCTAAAACCGATGTGTGAAAAACCTGAAATGCCGGCCCATAGCGCCGCCGCTTGTGTACAAGGTGTGGAATACACCGGACATAGGATCATCCCTGATGGAGAGGTTTATGAACTTGATGTCTCCAGCAAATGATGGGCGCTGAGATCTCTACGTGTATTCTTTTAGCATAGTAAAAACATAGATATGAACTTGATGTCTGCAGCAAATGATCGGCAGTGAGATCTCTACACGTATTCTTTTAGCATAGTACAAACAGTGCTTATATATACACATATAACCTCAATCTTAAAACATGAACAACTTGTAAGCACCATCAAGATAAAACCATAAACGTCTTTTGACAAAAACGAAAGAATGTACATAGCCGAAAGACCTAAAATAAATTTAAAAATGCGACCACTAATATCAAGTTTAAAGTTTGAATCCTCATGAGTTTTTTTTAGAAAAGGAGGAAGACCCCCGGCCTCTGCATCTGAGCTATGCATGCAATCATTTTATTAATTATTCACAAATAACTTACAAAGTAATACATCAGTAAGACTGAAGCCACTGTCTAGACAACATATGTCGCTACTTCTATACAGTTGATGAAGGGATGCTGATAGTCTGGGCCTAATACCAAACAGACCTCGCAGCCAAACCTAACATCTAAGACTTGATGCTCCGACCAAGCCACCTGCCGGGTATGGGGCACCTACCGGTCCGGCGCACACTCAGAGGTCGCCGCCGCCAACTGCCATCAATCCATCTTCAGAACTGTACTGACGCATCCACCTTGCCCGGTCTAGCTGCCGTCTAGCTGCCGTCGACGCCACCACAACGCTAGATAGCGTCGCCCTCCTGCGCGAGTCCATCCTCGCACATCAAACGCCTAATCACCAGGGCGCCATGCCATCGAGATCTGTCGCCTTCAATGTGCAGGATGAAGCACCGCTCCACCGAAGAAAACATCCACTGGTCCCTCGAACCCGCGTACACCTCCAAGAATGACGCCCCCAAGGGGGAGACGACACAAGCGCGCCGCCGTCTTCTAATCTATCGATCTAGGGTTTCCTCCGGAGGTAGTAGATAGTGATCTAGAACTTCTCCTCGGCGATGCCTTCAAGAAGGGAACAACGCCGTAGAGCGTCGCCATCGCCGGCCTTGGCATCTAGTCGAGAGCAGGTTTTCAGCCAGATCTGTTCGGAGAACTCCATCCATCTTCTTGTGCACGGGTCGCCGCCTTCTCTGCTGGAGACTAGATGAAAGGATCCATCCGTCGCCGCCTGAACGGCCGAAGCACCACCACGGTGCCAAAGCAGCCCGACACTGACTGGACTGCGAGTAGGAAGACGGAGACTGCAAAGGTGACGCCTTCAAGAAGGTAACGACGCGTAGGCGCCGTCATCACCCGCCACGACCGAAGTCGGATCACGGATTTCACCGGTAGCCGTCCGTCCCCACTCCATGAATAGCCAGCTGGCCGACCACCTTCGACGAAGAAGAAGGCCACCACCACCAAGCTTAGGGCCGGCGCCCCAGACATCCTCGTGTTGTAGATCAAGTCCATGAGCAGTGCACCGCTGACGGCGATTGAGATCGGTAGCACATCGAATCAGCCCGACTGAGTCAAGGCCATATATGTCGCTGCTGGTGCCGTCCTCCTACGCCGCCGCCGCACCACAACCATGCCGCTGTCTATATGCGTCATCGCCGCCGATCTAGCCAGAAAGGAGCACAGCCTCCCAACCAGATCGAGATCCAAGGAGAAAACCGCCGCCGCCGCCACGCCACAAGGGCTTTGCCCTGTGATGCCCCGGGCGATGACGGTGGAGGGGAGAGGAGGTGGGGGCGGCTGTAAGAGGAGGGCAGGGGCTCCCCGGTGCGGGGAGGCGCCGCCGCATGGGGGAGGCGGGGGGGAGGGGGTGGGGGAGGGGCTGTAGGGGAGGTCGGAGGCGGGGGGCGCTTAAAAATGGAAGAGATTTTCACTTCCCGGCCTCTGCACAAACTAGTGATGCATACATTCATTCTAGTATGAGTATGAAGATAAACATGGTCCTCAGAATTTTTTGAAATGAGTACCAAGATTTTTTTGATGAGTGATTTCACCACACATCAAATTTGATTCTCAATAAATGGCAGCAAACTCCCTGTGCATCACCTGTCAATTCTAGAAATTGAACTCGAGTAGTTGGGCTGCACAACCGCATGCCCAACCGCTGAGCCAAGGCTCTCTTTGCTAAAATGTACCTAACCATGTGAGCGAAACTCAGTTGGCAAATCCCTACATGTACTAATTCTATATACCTAAATAACTGATCTCCATCATTTCAATTATCTCAATATGCACAAATACTACCTCACTCCACGTGCCACTTCAATACTGCACTAGTTATTTCTCTTAACATGCATTGGAAATGTATTTACATTCTCTCTCAAACATGCACACATCAATCACACTAATTACATCTCCTTTAACATTCATGAGAAATGTTATTTAAGAGCATTTACAACCGGGCTTTGCAAAACCGGCCCCGCAAAACGGTCACGGACGCGAGTTCGCAAACACTCACCGGTCAAGCTTCAAATTTGTGATCCGCATCTCGATACCTCATATGATAAACCTTAAATCCATATAAAACTATGCAAACGACGTACTACGTAGATCAACTATTCTATACTATAGCATAATCCTCATCGGAGATGCCCACTATCTCCGTGCCCGGCTCCGGATACATGTGCGACAGCCGCAACTCCATCTCATGCGGCTCCTCCGGTTGCACCGCCTTCGCCACATCGTGGAGTTCGATGAAAAGAACGTCGGTCTCCGCTCACTCCTGTCGGATGAAGCGTCGGTTGACCTCCACATAGGCTCATCCTGGATGGACTCCGGGATGGCATGCAGCTCCACCATCTCATCCGCTTGGGCGATTGCGAACTCCATCTTCGCGTCCTTCATCTTGAAGACCGGAGTCGGAGCCATCTCGTCCTCCTCGATCGAATCCGGATGTTGATGCTCCTCCTCCTGCTGCTTCGACTCTGGCGAGTCTGGAGGCTGGCTGGCAACGATGCGGGCGACATGCTCGTCCAGATCTCCTGCTCGATCTGGAAGCGGCAATCTAGCGGGAGCATGGCATAGCTTGTCTTCTTTTGTCGGGCCATGGCAAAGTCGGACATAATGCGACGGATGGCGGAGCGGAAGAAAGGAGGTGGATGGGCTCGGGAAGGCGGGGCGAAGATGCAAGATGTGGATTTAGCTAGGGTTGTGGGACGCTGGCCGGTTTAAATAGTTGGATTTGACATCGGACGGCGAACCCAAGCGACGCCACATGGTGTTCACACCTCCAACGGAGGAGATGTACATCGGACTACCGGGTTTTCAAACGACTCTACGTGGGACCCCATCGTCAATCCGACCCGGCGGATGCGCCCGGACACTCATATATCCGTCCTAGATTTAGGCTAGACATGAAGGGTGTCGGTCAGTCCGGACGTTTAAGACCCGTCTGAGGTCTCCGTTTTATTTTAAATTCACCAAACCTATTATAACCAATCGCGGTAGCAACGGGCGGGTATCATCTAGTTTGATTAACGGGATCGCTAATTTTCAGCCGGATGTTTTTTGTTCGCGTTCATCCGTTTTCTGGGTCGTGCGATCTGTTGCTTGAAGATTCGTGTTTTTTCTTTTTTTCTTTTTCGCCTCTGTGTGTTTTCTTATCGGACCCGTTCAAATTTTCAGTCCAACCCATTATTTTTCCCTCACTAGCTCGCGTCGGTCGCTTCGGCTGTCTCTTCCCTTCCAGTCGGTGTCGTTTCCTTGTTGCCATTTCTTCCACGCATCTCCAGAACAGAGCTTGAGAGAGATAGCCATGGCGATTTGGATCTGCATCTCTTCGTTCGGCCTAGGTGGTTGGTATTGACTCGTCAGCGCTCTCCGTCCCGCTCGCCCGCCGGCTCCGCTCCTCTGTCGTCCTCCTTGTCTGCTGGATACGGGATCTCGGCATGCGCGCCATCCTCAGCCCCGTTTTTTCCCCTCCCACCGATTTGTTCTTCTTATCTGGTATTTTCTCTTTATTTTCTGTTAGTCCCCGCAGATCTGAGTGGTAGGTCGTATGGTTTTGTTAGTTTGTTGTTGTTGATGTGTGTATTTTCCTTGTATGCGTTCTCGTTTGCCATGGCGGATTTTGTCGCTGATTTTCTCGTTTGCCATGGCAGATGTCGGCGCTGTTTTGGCCTGTGGAAGGAGTAGATAGTCAGAGTTCCTAGGTCCGGTTGTCCCAGTCCATTCCAAGGCGAGGTGACTATAATAGGGCTTCACGATGGGGATTTATTGTTACTCTGTCATTAGATTGGTTTGTCTAGTTGTAGCAGTATGGGTTAGTGTGTTGGTGAATGTCCCATGGGAAAAATAAATTTTCCTACACGCACGAAGACCTATCATGGTGATGTCCATCTACGAGAGGGGATTTCCGATCTACGTACCCTTGTAGATCGCACAACAGAAGCGTTAAGAAACGCGGTTGATGTAGTGGAACGTCCTCACGTCCCTCGATCCGCCCCGCGAACCGTCCCGCGATCCGTCCCACGACCCGCTCCGATCTAGTGCCGAACAGACGGCACCTCCGCGTTCAGCACACGTACAGCTCGACGATGATCACGGCCTTCTCGATCCAGCAAGAGAGATGGAGAGGTAGATGAGTTCTCCGGAAGCGTGATGGCGCTCCGGAGGTTGGTGGTGATCTAATCTCAGAAGGGCTCCGCCCGAGCTCCGCAGAAACGCGATCTAGAGGAAAAACCGTGGAGGTATGTGGTCGGGTTGCCGTGGCAAAAGTTGTCTCAAATCAGCCCTAAAACCCCACTATATATAGGAGGGAGGGAGTGGAGGAGGCAGCCTCAAAACCTAAAGGTTTGGCCGAAATTGGAGGTGGAGGAGTCCTACTCCAATCCTACTTGGAGTAGGATTCCACCTTCCCACTTGGAAACTCTTTCCACCTTGTGTTTTTTCCTTCTCAAACCTTATGGGCCTTAGTGGGAACTTATTCCAGCCCACTAGGGGCTGGTTTATCTCTTCCCATAGCCCATGAGACCCCTTGGGGCGTGACACCCCTCTCGATGGTCCCCGTCACCCCTCCCGGCACTCCCGGTACACTACCGATGAGCCCAAAACTTTTCCGGTAATGCACGAAAACCTTCCGGTAACCAAATGAGGTTATCCTATATATCAATCTTCATTTCCGGACCATTCCGGAAACCCTCGTGACATCCGTCATCTCATCCGGGACTCCGAACAACATTCGGTAACCAACCATATAACTCAAATACGCATAAAACAACGCCGAACCTTAAGTGTGCAGACCCTGCGGGTTCGAGAACTATGCAGACATGACCCGAGTGACTCCTCGGTCAATATCCAATAGTGGGACCTGGATGCCCATATTGGATCCCACATATTCTACGAAGATCTTATCGTTTGAACCTCAGTGCCAAGGATTCATATAATCCCGTATGTCATTCCCTTCGTCCTTCGGTATGTTACTTGCCCGAGATTCGATCGTCAGTATCCGCATACCTATTTCAATCTCGTTTACCGGCAAGTCTCTTTACTCGTTCCGTAATACAAGATCCCGCAACTTACACTAAGTCACATTGCTTGCAAGGCTTGTGTGTGATGTTGTATTACCGAGTGGGCCCCGAGATACCTCTCCGTCACACGGATTGACAAATCCCAGTCTCGATCCATACTAACTCAACGAACACCTTCGGAGATACCTGTAGAGCATCTTTATAGTCACCCAGTTACGTTGCGACGTTTGATACACACAAAGCATTCCTCCGGTTTCAGTGAGTTATATGATCTCAAGGTCATAGGAACAAATACTTGACATGCAGAAAGCAGTAGCAACAAAATGACACGATCAACATGCTATGTCTATTAGTTTGTGTCTAGTCCATCACATGATTCTCCTAATGATGTGATCCCGTTAACAAGTGACAACACTTTCCTATGGTCAGGAAACCTTGACCATCTTTGATCAACGAGCTAGTCAACTAGAGGCTTACTAGGGACAGTGTTTTGTCTATGTATCCACACATGCAGTGTGTTTCCAATCAATACAATTATAGCATGGATAATAAACGATTATCATGAACAAAGAAATATAATAATAACTAATTTATTATTGCCTCTAGGGCATATTTCCAACAGTCTCCCACTTGAACTAGAGTTAATAATCTAGTTCACATCACCATGTGATTCCAACGAATCCAACACCCATATAGTCATGGGGTCTGATCACGTCTTGCTCGTGAGAGCGGTTTTAGTCAACGGTTCTGAAACTTTCACACCCGTGTGTTCTTTACAAATCTTTATGTCATCTTATAGATGCTGCTACTATGTGCTATTCGGAAATACTCCAAATATCTACTCTACTATACGAATCCGTTTCACTACTCATAGTTATTCGGATTAGTGTCAAAGCTTGCATCGACGTAATCCTTTACGACGAACTCTTTAACCACCTCCATAATCGAGAAAAATTCCTTAGTCCATCAGTTACTAAGGATAAATTTTGACCGCTGCTAGTGATTCAATCATGGATCACTCTCTATACCTCTCAACAGACTTTGAGTCAAGGCACACATCAGGTGCGGTACCCAGCATGGCATACTTTAGATTTTACGGCCAAGGCATAGAAGACGACCTTCGTCTATTCTCTTCATTCTGCCGGGGTCGGGTTTTGAGTCTTACTCAAATTCACACCTCACAACGCAAGCAAGAACTCCTTCTTTGCCGATCTATTTTGAACTCCTTCAGAAACTTGTCAAGGCATGGATCTTGTTGAAACTTCCATTAAGCGCTTTCGATCTATCTCCATAGATCTTTGATGCTCAACGTTCAAGTAGCGCAATCCAGGTACTCCTTTGAAAACTCCTTTCAAACAACCTTGTATGCTTTACAGAAATTCTATATTACTTCTGATCCACAATATGTCAACCACATATACTTATCAGAAATTCTATAGTGCTCCCACTCACTTCTTTGGAAATACAAGTTTCTCTTAAACCTTGTACAAACCGAAAATCTTTGATCATCTCATCAAAGTGTATATTCCAACTCCGAGATGCTTGCACCAGTCCATTGAAGGATCGCTGGAGCTTGCATACTTGCTAGTATCTTTAGGATCGACAAAACCTCCTGGTTGTATCAGATACAATGTTTGCTCAAGGAAACCGTCGAGGAAACAATGTTTTGACATCCTATGTGCAATATTTCATAAATAATGCAACAACTACTAACATAATTCTAACAGACTTTTAGCATCGCTACGAGTGAGAAAGTCTCATCATAGTCAACTGTTTGATCTTGTCGGAAACATCTTTGCGACAAGTCGAGCTTTTCTTAATAGTGACTTATCACCATCATCGTCTGTCTTCCTTTTAAAGATCCATCTTTACTCAACCGTCCTATGACCATCAAGTAGTTCTTCCAAAGTCTACACTTTGTTTTCATACATGGATCCTCTCTCGGATTTCATGGCTTCCAGCCATTTGTCGGAATCCGGGCCCACCATTGCTTTTCCATAACTCGTAGGTTCACTGTTGCTCAACAACATGACCTCCAAGACAGGGTTACCGTACCACTCTGCAGTAGTACGCGACCTTGTCAACCTGCGAGGTTTGTAGTAACTTGATCTGATGCTCGATGATCACCATCATCAGCTTTCACTTCAATTGGTGTAGGCGCCACAGGAATAACTTCCTGCGCCCTGCTACACACTGGTTGAAGTGATGGTTCAATAACCTCATTAAGTTCTACCACCCTCCCACTCAATTCTTTCGAGAGAAACCTTTCCTCGAGAAAGGATCCGTTTCTAGAAACAAACACTTTGCTTTCGGATCTGAGATAGGAGATGTACCCAACTGTTTTGGATATCCTATGAAGATGCATTTATCCGCTTTGGGTTCGAGCTTATCAGACTGAAACTTTTTCACATAAGTGTCGAAGCCCCAAACTTTCAAGAAACGACAGTTTAGATTTCTCTAAACCTCAGTCTATACTGTGTCATCTCAACGGAAATACGCGGTGCCCTATTTAAAGTGAATGCGGTTGTCTCTAATGCATAACCCATAAACGATGGTGGTAATTCGATAAGAGACATCATAGCATGCACCATACCAAATAGTGCGTGGCTATGACGTTCAGACACATCATCACACTATGATGTTCCAGGTGGCATGAACTGCAAAACAATCTCCACATTGTCTTAACTGTGTACCAAAACTCGTAACTCAGATATTCATTTCTATGATCATATCGTAGAAAGTTTATCCTCTTGTTACGACGAACTTCACTCCGAAACAGAATTTAACTTTTCAATATTTCAGACTTGTGATTCATTAAGTAAATACTCTTGTATCTACTCAAATCGTCATTGAAGTAAGAACATAATGACATCCACTGCGTGCCTCAGCACCCTTGGACTGCATACATCAAAATGTATCACTTCCAACAAGTTACTATCTTGTTTCATCTCAATGAAAACAAGGCCTTGCTCATGTGGTGTGATTTGCATGTCACTAGTGATTCAAAATCAAGTGAGTATAAAGATCCATCAGCATGGAGCCTCTTCATGCAATTTATACCAACATGATTCAAGCGGCAGTGCCACAAGTAAGTGGTACTATCATCATTACCTCGTATCTTTTGGCACCAATATCATGAACATGTGTAACACTACAATCGAGATTCAATAAACCATTGAAGGTGATTATTCAAGCAAATAGAGTAACCATTATTCTCTTTAAATGAATAATCGTATTGCAATAAACACGATCCAATCATGTTCATGCTTAACGCAAGCACCAATAACAATTATTTAGGTTTAACACCAATCCGATGGTAGAGGGAGCGTGCGACATTTGATCATATCAACCTTGGAAACACTTCCAACACGTATCGTCACCTCGCCTTTAGCTAGTCTCCGTTTATGCAGTAGCTTTCATTTCGTGTTACTAATCACTTAGCAACCAAACCAGTATCCAATACCCTCGTGCTACTAGGAGTACTAGTAAAGTACACATCAACATCATGTATATCAAATATACTTCTTTCGACTTTTGCCAGCCTTCTTATCTACCAAGTATCTAGAGTTGCTCCACCTCAGTGACTGTTCCCCTCATTACAGAAGCAATTAGTGTCGGGTTTGGGTTTAATCTTGGGTCTCTTCATTAGTGCAACAATTGTTTTGCCGTTTCACGAAGTATCCCTTCTAGCCCTTGCCTTTCTTGAAACTTAGTGGTTTTACTAACCATCAACTATTGATGCTCCTTCTTGATTTCTACTTTCGTAGTGTCAAACATCGCGAATTGCTCAAGGATCATTGTATCTATCCTTGATATGTTATTGTTCATCACGAAGCTCTCACAGCTTGGTGGCAGTGACTTTGGAGAACCATCACTATCTCATCTGGAAGATTAACTCCCACTTGATTCAAGCGATTGTCGTACTCGGACAATCTGAGCACATGCTCAACGATTGAGCTTTTCTCCTTTACTTTGTGGACAAAGAATCTTGTCGGAGGTCTCGTACCTCTTAACAAGGGCACAAGCATGAAATCACAATTTCATCTCTTTAGAACATCACTTATGTTCCGTGACGTTTCAAAACGTCTTCGGCGCCTTGCTTCTAAGTCATTAAGTATTTTGCACTGAACTATCGTGTAGTCATTAGAAACGTGTATGTCGGATGTTCACAACATCCACAGACAACGCTCGAGGTGCAGCACACTGAGTGGTGCATTAAGGACATAAGCCTTCTGCGCAGCAACGAGGACAATCCTCTGCAAAGTTTGCTACTATCAACTTTCAACTAAATTTTCTCTAGGAACATATAAAAACAGTAGAGCTATAGCTCAAGCTACATCGTAATTCGCAAAAACCATTAGACTATGTTCATGACAATTAGTTCAATTAATCATATTACTTAAGAACTCCCACTCAAAAAGTACAACTCTCTAGTCATTTGAGTGGTACATGATCCAAATCCACTATCTCAAGTCGGATCATCACGTGAGTCGAGAATAGTTTCACTGGTAAGCATCTCTATTCTAATCATATCTACTATACGATTCATGCTCGACCTTTCGGTCTCATGTGTTCCGAGGCCATGTCTGCACATGCTAGGCTCGTCAAGCTTAACCCGAGTGTTCCGCGTGTGCAACTATTTTGCACCCGTTGTATGTGAACGTTGAGTCTATCACACCCGATCATCACGTGGTGTCTCGAAACGATGAACTGTAGCAACGGTGCACAGTCGGGGAGAACACAATTTCGTCTTGAAATTTTAGTGAGAGATCACCTCATAATGCTACCGTCGTTCTAAGCAAGATAAGGTGCATAAAGGATTAACATCACATGCAATTCATAAGTGACATGATATGGCCATCATCATGTGCTTCTTGATCTCCATGACCAAAGCACCAGCACGATCTTCTTGTCACCGGCGTCACACCATGATCTTCATCATCATGATCTCCATCAACGTGTCACCATCGGGGTTGTCGTGCTACTCATGCTATTACTACTAAAGCTACGTCCTAGCAATATAGTAAACGCATCTGCAAGCACAAATGTTAGTTTAAAGACAACCCTATGGCTCCTGCCGGTTGCTGTACCATCGACGTGCAAGTCGATATTATCTATTACAACATGATCATATCATACATCCAATATATCACATCACATCGTTGGCCATATCACATCACAAGCATACCCTGCAAAACCAAGTTAGATGTCCTGTAATTTTGTTGTTGCATGTTTTACGTGGTGACCATGGGTATCTAGTAGGATCGCATCTTACTTATGCAAACACCACAACGGAGATATATAAATTGCTATTTAACCTTATACAAGGACCTCCTCGGTCAAATCCGATTCAACTAAAGTTGGAGAAACCGACACTTGCCAGTCATCTTTGAGCAAGGGGGTTACTCGTAGCGATGAAACCAGTCTCTCGTAAGCGTACGAGTAATGTCGGTCCAAGCCGCTTCAATCCAACAATACCGCGGAATCAAGAAAAGACTAAGGAGGGCAGCAAAACGCACATCACCGCCCACAAAAACTTTTGTGTTCTACTCGAGAAGACATCTACGCATGAACCTAGCTCATGATGCCACTGTTGGTGAACGTCGCATGGGAAACAAAAATTTTCCTAGGCGGACGAAGACCTATCATGGTGATGTCCATCTACCAGAGGGGATTTCCGATCTACGTACCCTTGTAGATCGCACAGCAGAAGCGTTAAGAAACGCGGTTGATGTAGTGGAACGTCCTCACGTCCCTCGATCCGCCCCGCGAACCGTCCCACGAACCGTCCCGCGATCCGTCCCACGATCCGCTCTGATCTAGTGCCGAACGGACGGGATCTAGATGAAAAACCGTGGAGGTATGTGGTCGGGCTGCCGTGGCAAAAGTTGTCTCAAATCAGCGCTAAAACCCCACTATATATAGGAGGGAGGGAGGGGAGGAGGCAGCCTCAAAACCTAAAGGTTTGGCCGAAATTGGAGGTGGAGGAGTCCTATTCCAATCCTACTTGGAGTAGGATTCCACCTTCCCACTTGGAAACTCTTTCCAACTTGTGTTTTTTCCTTCTCAAACTTTATGGGCCTTAGTGGGAACTTATTCCACCCCACTAGGGGCTGGTTTATCTCTTCCCATAGCCCATGAGACCCCTTGGGGCGTGACACCCCTCTCGATGGTCCCCGTCACCCCTCCCGGCACTCCCGGTACACTACCGATGAGCCCGAAACTTTTCCGGTAATGCACGAAAACCTTCCGGTAACCAAATGAGGTCATCCTATATATCAATCTTCGTTTCCGGACCATTCCGAAAACCCTCGTGACGTCCGTGATCTCATCCGGGACTCCAAACAACATTCGGTAACCAACCATATAAGTCAAATACGCATAAAACAACGTCGAACCTTAAGTGTGCGAACCCTGCGGGTTCGAGAACTATGCAGACATGACCTGAGTGACTCCTCGGTCAATATCCAATAGCGGGACCTGGATGCCCATATTGGATCCCACATATTCTACGAAGATCTTATCGTTTGAACCTCAGTGCCAAGGATTCATATAATCCCGTATGTCATTCCCTTCGTCCTTCGGTATGTTACTTGCCCGAGATTCGATCGTCAGTATCCGCATACCTATTTCAATCTCGTTTACCGGCAAGTCTCTTTACTCGTTCCGTAATACAAGATCCCGCAACTTACACTAAGTCACATTGCTTGCAAGGCTTGTGTGTGATGTTGTATTACCGAGTGGGCCCCGAGATACCTCTCCGTCACACGGATTGACAAATCCCAGTCTCGATCCATACTAACTCAACGAACACCTTCGGAGATACCTGTAGAGCATCTTTATAGTCACCCAGTTACGTTGCGATGTTTGATACACACAAAGCATTCCTCCGGTGTCAGTGAGTTATATGATCTCATGGTCATAGGAACAAATACTTGACACGCAGAAAACAGTAGCAACAAAATGACATGATCAACATGCTACGTCTATTAGTTTGGGTCTAGTCCATCACATGATTCTCCTAATGATGTGATCCCGTTAACAAGTGACAACACTTGCCTATGGTCAGGAAACCTTGACCATCTTTGATCAACGAGCTAGTCAACTAGAGGCTTACTAGGGACAGTGTTTTGTCTATGTATCCACACATGCAGTGTGTTTCCAATCAATACAATTATAGCATGGATAATAAACGATTATCATGAACAAAGAAATATAATAATAACTAATTTATTATTGCCTCTAGGGCATATTTCCAACATAGTGATCTATCCTTGTGGTGTGCATGTAGGTTTCTCTTATTTGTGCGTGTTGGGTTCTCCTAGGGTTGTGCCTGATCTGATTCTGTCTGTATGCTGTGGATTCACGGATGGATGTGGTCTGGTTCTGTTTCCTGTTCAAGTCTCCAAGTTCTTTTGTGGTCTGTAAATCTGATTAATGTTTTTTTAATGTTTAGTGCATTTTTGCTGCCATGTGCTATCCACAACGTACATCCTTGTGCCATCAATGTAGCTATGTGATATTTGCTAGGATTTAGACTGTATCTCGTAGTCGATTTGTTGTGTATCTCCTTGTTGATTTTTTCTCTATATGTTTGCGATGGTTATGTAGTGTATTTTTCGCTGTTTAGTGGATTTATGTTGTCTTGTGCTATTTGCTATCATTGTAGTTATGTGGCTTTTGTTAGGATTTAGACTGTAACTCCTAGTCTATATTCACTGTATCTTACTATGTATTTTTGCTATGGATTTGTAGTGTATATTTCTCATGGACTTTGCACTGTATTCTAGTGTCATTCACTTTGGATTTACATTGTAAATTTCACTCTCTTCTCAATGTAACTCCGTGTCTATTTACACTGTCATTTCGCGATGGATTTACACTGTACTTTCTATTGGATTTGCAGTGTATTTCAGGGATTTTGTTCTGTAATTTTAGTGTTATTCACTATGGATTTACACCGTAAATCTCATTTGATTTACACTGTAATTCTTAGTGTTTTTTCACTGTAATTTTGCGATGGATTTGCACAGTAATTTCTAGTGGATTTGCAGTGTATCTCAGGGATTTCACACTGTAATTTTAGTGTCATTCACTATGGATTTACACTGTAAATCTCACTCGATTTACATTGTAATTCCTATTGTTTTTACACTGTCGCTCACTATGGATTTACACTGTAAACGTCACTCGCTTTTACACTGTAATCCCTAGTGTTTTTTCACTGTATTTCACTATTGTTTTACACTGTATTTGTTCCTAGTGGTTTTAGACTGTCCATTTAGTATATTGCTCCAAGCTGCCCAACTGGTCCTTGTCGCAAATGAGTAGCAGAACGAGCGTCTTCATCTTGTAAGTCATATTTAGTGGTCTGTACTAGCAGCCTTTATTTATAGTTGTTACCCCTGTGATGTTTTGATGTATCATGGTCAGCAAACAAACTAGAGTTGAGTGTCTTCTCGTTTGGTTGTTGTTTGTTGTTTATAGTTAGTGTTATTCCCGCGTATATCAAGTGCTATTAGGTGTTATTTGCTGGAGGTAGCTAGTTTTTTGTAGTGTTTTTGTGTTTTTGATGTTAAGGGGGGTGCTAAGTGCTCTTTCTTTGTATTTTAGTAGTTTATGTTCTTATAATTTCTTAGGGCTTTTTACTGTAATTTTTTGTAGGTTATTGCAGTGTAATTCTTAGTGTATTTTGCTGAATTTCCAGTATGATTTTACAGTGCAAATCCAGTTCCACTGATATCGTAAGTGGTTTTTATATTTGTAGCTGTTCTAGCATGACCACTGTAAATCTGAGTTGGTTTCCATTGTATATTTGTGTTTTTGTATTACATTCTCAGCAGTTATAGCATGACCATCCTTGTTACTACTTGATCTAGCAGCACTGCAATGCTTCTATTAGTGATCACAACCACACTGCCATGCTTCTACTCGTATCGAAAAAATTTGTGTTGTCATGCTTGTTGATTTTTTTGCAGGGTGTTTCATATTCCTGATGTAGTGTTATTATTTTGTCATTCTTGTTGATTTTGTAGTGTTATTATTTTTTTAGTTCTTCAATAGAGATGCAATTTATTTTTGTAATTTATTTTCATCAGGATCATCATTATTTTTTTGTGTAATCCAATGTTTATTCTTGTGTATAAGATATTTGTAGATAATCAGATATCTTCTGTATTATATGATATTTTTGTGTAATGTTTATTCTTCTTGCCTTACTTATCGTTATGTTTTATTTTATGCTACTTTAAATATTTAGGAAATAGTCAAATATATGGGTAGACTCACGAAGTGTTTCGGTAAGGGCATTCCTGTTGGTTGTGCCAAATGACTTTGCTGAGGACGATGATTACCCATTTTCAGAGGTATGTTTTCGTTTTTTTGTTTGTGTTTATCCTCTTTTTCGTTTTTTGTGTATTGCTTTTGTGGGTTGCTCTATTTTTTGTCCCAGTTCTTTATTCACTCTGTTTTCTTTATTGTGTTTATGCACGATGGCGATATGGATGATGCTAAGTTTGATAAAGCTTTGTATGATTTGTATGTGACCCATATATGTGGTTTGCTGTATTTATGTTTTTTTTATCCAATCTATTTTTCCAGATTGATTTTTTGTAGAATTAACTTTTTTTCTGTCTTTATTGCAGAAAGTTAATCGTTTAAAATGGAAGCTTTCATGTGCAGCAGCTCGTAATGTGGTATTGTAGTTTTGTTTCTCTTTTCCCTTTCGGTATCTTTTGTTGTTTTTGCAGTTTTTTTTCTTCTTTCTGTTTTTTTATGTTTTCTATTTTTGTAGAAATTTAAGAGATCATCAGATTTTCCTTCAGCATCCACCTTGACTATTTATTCTGGCAAGCTTTTTTCTTCCTGTATTGCTAGCTTGTCTCCTAGGCAAGTAAGTGTAATTCAGAGTTATGGGGCTGCTTGCCTTCTCAAGTTTGTGAGGTCTGAGGTCCCTCTCAGATTTCTCAAATGGCTTGCTTCTAAGTTTGATGTCCATGCTTCTGAGATTCAAGTTAGGAAAAAGTTTATTCCTGTTACCAAATATGTTATCCATGACATCTTAGATCTTCCTGTGGACGGTGAGCCCATTTTTTTTGATGCCGAAGCTGGTCGTGAGTTTATTTTGTCTCACTTCAATGTCACTAGTATCCCACCAGTTTCATTCTTCGCAAATAAACTTAAGTCAACGACTGAAGAAATGACAGATGAAGACATTTTCACCTCCTCCATGTGTGTTGCTTTCTCCACTTTCTTGTGTCCAAATTCAAGCCTGTCTCCCAGCCCAAAATACCTCCACATATTCAGAGATTGTAGTTCTGTCATGAGCTATGACTTATCTAGGTTTGTCTATGAGTGTCTCCTTACCAGTATTAAGAAGTTCAAGGACTCTACAAAGGTTGCTTCTAAGAGATCAGTCACATTTGGCGGCTGTCACTACGCGTTTGCATGGAGTTTTGTCATATATTTTTTTGTTTTTTTAGTGTGCTTGATTTATTTTTGGTATTTTTTTAAATTTGCCTTTTTCTTTTTTCATGCTTCTGCTAGGTTTCATATCTTGACAATGTGCATTTTGGCCTTAATGCACTCCCCGACATAAAGCCTAGGATTCTAGTTTGGAGAGGAAATAAAGTTAAGCACTTCTCAAACCTGGATAAGTGCAATAGTCGTTCTTATGGTAAGAGGCCATTGAAGCGTTTGTCCCCGTCTTTGTACGCTCCAGTAAGTTTTCTTTGTATGTTTTCTTTTCATTTTGTTCCATTTTATTGTTAGTTTTTGTTTTTATGTTAGATCTTTATGTATTTTCTCCTTTTGTTTTGGCTCAGAAGTCTTGTGAGAAGTTTTCATGCTCAAGAGGTCGTGATGTAGCTACATCAAAAATTCCTTTTGCAAACAATACAACAACTTCAGAAGTTAATGCTCCAGCCGGTTCAAATGTGTCATTTGCATCTAAAGTTGAATCAGCTTATGCTTCTTGTCTCGGTATTGAGGTTAGTGTTGTTTTGGTCTTTCTTGTATTTTTCTCTCTTATTTGTTTATTTATTGTGTCTTGTTTTTATTTGTGTCATTTTTATGCGCTAATGATTTTAGTTGTTTTTTTTCTTTTTTGTAGGTTGTGAAGCAGATCATTGACCTTGTTCAGAAATCTAATGCTGATAAGCCAATAAATTTTCAAGATTGGTCGGAGTCGCTTGTGCTTAATGTACTTGGTTTGATTGGGGATTCTAAATTTAAATCCCCTGTTCGTTCATGTGCTGAATATCCTCTTGGTAGTAAAGCAGATTCTCCTACTTTTAAAAATAGTGGCTCTGATAATTTGCCAGGTCGGTTTTTTTGTTGGTTTTTTGTGTGTAGCTTTTTGGCATTTTTTGTTCTTTTCTACTAGTTTGATGGCATTTTTTGGTTTACCTATGTAGGTTGCAAGTCTGTTCCTATTCAATCTACCAAAAAGCTTCAGATGACCCATCAGTTAGCAAACTTGCCAGAATTGTTATGTCCGACGATTGTGCAAAGACAAATCTAAGTATTCCTCCTTTGGGTACCTTTGCTGCTCCTCCTAGTATTGTTCCTCCTGCTCCTGTTTATGTTCCTGTTTCTGAAGGTATTTTCCTTTTTCTGTCAATTATGCTATGTTGTCCTTGTTAGTTCCGTATTTTTATTTCTTCTTCCGGTAACCTTTTATTGATTTTCATTGTTAGGTTCGTCTCCTACAACCTCATTGTTTGCCATGCATGTTGCAATGCCCACTAGTGTTCCTTCAGGTTGTTTTTTTCTGTTTTTTCTCTCATATTAGTTGCGTAGTTGTATTCTTTTTCTTGTTTTCTTTCGTTTTTTTATGTTCTCAAGTGATTTTTGTTCATTTGTTGTGCCTGTTTCCAGGTAGCCCTTTGAAAAGGTGCAAGCCTAATGTTGGCTTGATTTCTAATGTTAGACCTTCCATGCATCGCTTCAAGTCTGATTGTGCATCAAAGGATGACCATTGTGTCAAGAAGGTAGATCAGATCTTTCGTTCAGCTGGTGTAGATTTTGAATTTCATCCACATACAAGAAACCACTCACCTCTTCTTCCAGTCAGGCTATCCCAACGATTTATTGATGATGTTGGGTTTTCTTGTTTTTTTGTATTCTTTTGTTTTTAGTGCATTTCTGTTGTTTGTTATGTTAACTGTTATGTTCTATTCATTTCGTGTTGCATACAGATCGACAGAGTTCAGTGTTCACTCTCCCAAGACTCCTTTTGAACAGGTTATTTTTATGTGCTTCTTGCTTTTAGTTTCTTTTTGCAATTCCTTGTATGTTTTTTGTCTTTGTTATATGTCTTCAGTTATTTTATTAGTTTTTATTTTTGTCAGGACCGTGTGCTTATGGTAGCACTTACTCCTTCCAACAATTCAAACCCAGCTCAATCATCAAATAAAAATCATGTTGACCTCACCTCTCCAGAAGCATTAAATGAGTTCTTCAATGGGAGAGATGATGTAATTGTACTTGTTCTGTATTTTCATTGTTATTTTCTTTTTTATTTTTGTTCTTATTTGGTGTTTTGTTCCTTATTTGTTTTTCCTGCAGGTAGTTGGTATTGATGATGTTCAAATAGTTGGCACCTCCATATTTTCTGATCGGTGTGTTAATTTCACAAAGAAGACGAATGAAGCTTATAACCAGCTCAACAAATTAGCATCGTCTTCTTCCTTCTCTCTGGTTTGTTTTTGTTTCTTCTGTGTATCTCCCTTCATTTTCTTTTGTTCAAGTTTTTGTTGTTGTATGTTATCAATGTTTTTTCAGTGTATTAGTTTAGTTATTATAATTTCATTATCTCTTCAGTGTAATTATTGTGTAGTTGCTAGTGTTATTATTATAACTGTTTCTTGAGAATCCAATTTTTTTTGTAGGGTGCTGTAAATAACCCTGAAGTCCTTATCATCTCTGATCCTCATTGTGTTGCAAAGTTAAAGGCAGCCCATCAGCATAATATATCAATCACTTCTAAAGTTTCTGATTGTTCAACATCAACAATTCAGGATGTTCCTCGAAGGATTGTTGGAGCAGCTAGATTCAATTCAGATCCTTATGTTCGGTAGATGAATCGTTTTCCTGTCACTTTGCAAGAAAGGAAGCATTATTTTGCAATGAACCGGATTGGCAAAGATGATGTTTTGTGCAAGTATGATATTTCTTTTTTTTCCTTGTACCTTTTCTTAGTTCTGTTTGTGATTTGTGTATTTACTTCTATTTCCTTTGTGATTGATTGTTTCTTTTATTTTCTTTCTACCAGATATGAAGCTATTAGATATGATAGAGCATTCTGTTCATACCGCTCACTTGCTTCCCTCTACCCTAATGGCCACATAGATAACTTCTTGCTTCTATGTTTCTGTCGATATCTTTTCAACAAGTGTCATCCTTCTAAATCGAAGAAACATTTCTTCTTCAGTTATGTTGGGGTATGCTAGCTTGTATTCCTTCTCATTTTCTATATGTATTTCTTTTTTTCTTTTCTATATGTATTGTATTGTATTTTCTTTTTCTTATTGGTGTGACAAAGTAGTTATCTGAATTGGTGCAGGAGAGCATATTGAATAACAATAATCCAGACACAAGGAATCCAGCAATTGTTCGTAACGCTTTTGAGGGAGCTTGCAGTGCTTATCTGCTGTGGAGATCGAACTTTGTAAGTGCAAGTTATATCTTTTTGTTATCTCTTGTTTGTGTTCATGCTTTTTAAATAATGTGTCTCATTGTTTTTTTGCTTTTTTATCTTTTTTATTTCAGTTGTACTTCCCTATTGGTCTCGAAAAACACTGGTTCTCGTTTGTTGTTTGTTTGAGAGATAAAACTTTTGTCTTTCTTGATTCGGCGTATGGAGAGAACTCAATGTATCACAAAGCTATCCGCAATGAGATGGTAATTTTTCTTCAACCTTTGTCTCTTAATATACTGTAACTCTACTGTAATAGTACTGTAATTCTTGTATTTTTTGTTCCTTCGCTGTAGATCTACTGTAATAGTACTGTAATTCTTGTATTTTTTTGTTAGTGCTTTAGTTGTGTAATTGTTGTTGTTTTTAGTGTTAGTTTCATTGGGTTCAATACGCACATAGTATTTTTGTGAGTGGTTTTGTTAGTGGGTCCTCACTGTATTTTTTGGTACTTGTTTTACTGTGTAAATCTAGGTAGTTTTTTACTGTGTAATTTTTTTGTTTTAAGTCTATCTGGATTTACACTGCAAGTGTTAGTAATTGTAGTATATCATCACTGTATTTTTGATAGTTGTTTTAATGTGTAAATCCAGGTAGTATTTTACTGTGTAATTTTCTATTTTTAAGCCTTCCTGGATTAACACTGTAAGTCTTTAGTAGATGCTCACTGTATTTTTTGTTAGTTGTTTTGTTGTGTAATTCTAGTTGTGTTTTACACTGTAATTCTTGGTATTTTACACTGTAAGTCTTAGTAGATGCTCACTGTATTTTTTGTTAGTTGTTTTACTGTGTAATTCTAGTTGTGTTTACACTGTAATTATTGGTATTTACACTGTAAGTCTTTAGTAGATGCTCACTGTAATTTTTGTTAGATGTTTTACTGTGTAATTTTTGTTATGTTTACACTGTAATTCTTGGTATTTACACTGTAAGTCTTAGTAGATGCTCACTGTAATTTTTGTTAGATGTTTTACTGTCTAATTCTTGTTGTGTTTACACTGTAATTCTTGGTGGATTCTCGCTATAAGTTTTATTAGTTTTTTCCATTTTAAACTGCAAGTTTGTTTTCTGTAGTTATTTGGTTTTGGTATGTTTTCCTCATTTTTTTAGTTCCACCACAGGTTAATAATTTCACTAGTCTTTGGCATGAGTTTGTCACTCCTATGATGAATAGAAGGATTGCTTTCGAATCCTTTGATGTGCTATATCCAGCTGTTCCTAAGCAAGATAATTGGTATTTTTTTATTTTTGCTTTTAATGTTTTGTTTTTCTATATAGGATTTATGATAGCTACGCGTCTACTTCTTATTTGTTTTTTTTGTTTTCTTTTTCAGCGATGACTGTGGTGTCTTCACATTCAAGTTTATGGAGATATTCACACCAAGAACCCAAATGGCAAACCTTTTCTCTAGTGCAGACATTTTAAATCTTAGGATCAGATATGCAAATGAGATGTTCTTCAGCCCCTTGAACAGATGCGACAAATCTTTTGTGACTGATTTCTTTCTTCACGTTTGTTTTTATTTTCCTTGTCATGTTTTTTTTGTCTCCTCATTTTTACTTTTAGTTTTTCTTTTTACTAATCTGGCTTTCTTTGTATTTTTTTGTAGGAAGACAATGCCAACTGATGTTTAGGACACGTGTAGTCATAGCTGGAAGACAATGCCAACTGATGTTTAGGACACGTGTAGTCATACCTGGAGTGGTGGCTGAGTTTTTTTTCATTAGCATGTTGTTTGAAGAAAAGTTATCATGCATTTGTTGTGGATAGTAGTGTTATGTTTTTAGTAGTGATATTATGTTCCATTTTGATTGTAAGCTGGGTTTTTTTTGCGATGTCTATGTTGGTGTTGCTCGGCGGTACTTATTTTCAGGACACTAGTAGTATGCTTTTTTATCTTGCTTATTGATCTTAATGATCTATACTTATTTTCAGGACACTAGTAGTATGCTTTTTATCTTGCTTATTGATCTTAATAATCTGTTCCAGGTGTCACTTTTTTTCTTAATGATCTTTGTTTCTTGTATCTCACCTTATCCTTCTCCACATTTTGTTGTGTTTTTTATTTTATTTTTGTGCAGGTTAAGGTACTAATTTTTGACGGTCTACTAATTATTTATCAAACTCCGTATCACAGGTTAGTTTTGTTTTCTGTACCTTGCCATTTTACCATTTTTATATATTGGGGTTTATGTCTTGCTTTCAGTTCACTACATTATTCTCTAGGATAAATTGTTTAAGAAACTCTTTAGACATTCAAATTAGAAAGATACTCAAGCATGTAGTGACTAACATTTTATCAGTTCTTACAAAAACTTCTCTACAACTGAAAAGTTTGTTACATAGGCAGTACCCAATCTCATACAAAAGTAGTTATGCCCATATATCAGTTCTTTTTCGCTGGTGTTTGTACCAGTAGCTTCTTGCCCCCTAGGTGTCTCTGTCTTCCAAATGGTCATCTCTAGCTACAGGATTTTGTCCCTATTGCTGGAACGGTTCATCGGGCATCCCTGATCTTCCTTCAGTTACTTTCTCTTCTCTAGTCATCTGCTTCTTCTGTGTCTTCTGTCCTGCAATTTTTGTATGTTCAAAGAGTTAGGTTGTAATCTGATATTTTCTTAGTTTGTGTTTTTTTTCTTAATAGTGTATATTTCATCACCTTTCTTTACATTCCTTGGGTTTGACTGTTTTGCTCTCCTTCTCTTTTGTAGATTGTACTCTTTATCCAAGTTCGTACAATTCTTTATTGTGTGCCTGTCAGAATGGCAATGGCTGCATTTGTAGAACTTGTTCTGCTTGATAGCTTCTCTAATACTTAGCATCCTAGGGCGGCCTTTTGTAGCAGAAACATCAGGGTCTTGTATGTTCATCCTAGATGTAGTCTCTTCTGCTTCTATGTTTGTTGCTACAGCTGTCACTGTTCTAGTAGATCCACTCTGGACATTCATGTCACTTTCTGATTCTTCATCCATCTCCTCCAACCACTTTTGTATCCTGTCTATTTCTCTTAGGAAGTACTCGTATTAACTTTTCTTCTTTGATGCATTCGATGAGACATATACTAGTTTTCTCTGCAGAACATTGTACCTTAGTGTCGAGTTCTCAGCCACAATTGGAGGTGGATCAGTTGAATGTATCTTTTGGTCACTTTTCCTCCACCTGTCAATTATATACTTCTCTCGTATCTTTTCCCTATTCAAATGGAGCATCACTTTCAGTATGTGTGAGCAGAGTAACCCATCTTTCTGGAATCCACAAAATATGCATGAGTATTCTTCATAGTTCAAGTCCATTTGCACTAGGTATTGTCTTTTCCGACGCTCTTTCAAAGGATAGTTCTCGGCTTGGTACACAAGATAGCTCCTGTCCTTCTCATGCTCTGTTATATGTAGCCTTGTTGTGTCTTCCATTTTTTTTCTGGAACTTCCTGAATATGCCTATGTTGTATAGTTCATGCACTTGTCTTTCAATGCCATACTTAGACCAAAATTTCTTCAGTGCAACCTTCTTGTTCCTTGATAAATGATCACACTCTTGTTCCCTATCTTGGATCACATTTATTATCCTGTCATACTCTCTTAGGAAACTTGTAACTGAATTTTGCCCCGACTCCTTTCTTGAACAATGAATTTGTTCCTTCGCTCCTCGCCGTGGTTTGAATGAAAGGAAAGAACTTGTCTTTGAAGTACACAGGAACAAACTTTTGTCTTGCTTCCCACATATCATTGAAGTACTTGATATGTTGAACTTCATATTTAGCTATCATCTCTGTCCAGTTTGTTTCGAACTCTTCAATTGTGAGTGAGTTGTCTATAATGTCGTGGAAGTCCTCATACAACCCTTCATTAGCTTGGAAACAAGGTCCTGCCTTCTCCTCTGCTTTCTTCTTTATGTGGAACAAGCAAACTCTGTGTATTGCTTTTGTAAATACATTTTTGATTGCTGCATCCATTGCTTTGTCTTGATCAGTGATTATAGATATAGGATGTTTTCCTCCCATTGCTGTTAAGAATTGGTTGAATAGCCAAGTGAAGGTGTTTGCTTTCTCATCCACTATGAATGCGCAAGCAAATAGATAGGTGGTTCCATGTGGTGACACTCCAACAAATGGTGCGAAGGGCAGATTGTACTTGTTTGTTAGGAATGTAGTGTCGAAACTGATGCAGTCTCCACATATGTCGTACATTAGCCTTGACTTTGCATCAGCCCAGAAGATGCTCCTCACTTTGTTTTCTTTATCCAACTCAAATGAATAATAGAATCTAGGGCTCTCTACTTGTTTCTTGTTGAACATGCGAACTACTTCCATCATGTCAGTGTTTGTCACTTCTCTGTTGATTGTGCCTGCATAGTTCGTTACATGTTTTTTTGTGTATGGCAGCAATGTCAATCCTCCCCGGAGATATGCTAGGACTGCCACGATTCTCCTTGTCTCTAGATTTGTTCTTTTCAGAGTCCTGATCAAGCATTTTTCTTCATCAGACATATACTTGTGTGACTTGAAGAATCTGTTGTTTGGTGTTAGCTCATGGTTGTGATCCAAGTTAACTCTTGTCACTTCCCAAGTTCCTTCTTTTCCTGATAGTACCAGAACTACTTTACAGTTCGTCTTTGCTATTACTGTACTTTTCCTGATTGGAACTACACTTTCTGCCTCCACCTCTTTTGTTTTCCCATGTTTGTTGCATTTCATGGTGATTTGTGTTATCTCATTGTTCCTCTTGTTACTGCTAGTCCTCTTTACAGCGCCTGTTGTGACAGAGAATCCGGCCACATGTGAGTAGAAATTAAAGAACTCCTGGCCTTCTTGCTTGCTCTTGAATCTCATTCCTACTGTGGGTTTTGTAACACTGTCGACATTCCTTAAGTTTCCTTCCTTAGCTGATGCTTCTTCATTTTCTAAGAAGTTCTGAATGTCATCCTCATTTAGGAATTCTTCTTCTTGTCCTTGTCTTGAATTGTGTGTGCCCTTCTGTTTCTCACTTGCTGGAGTGTCTTCTGATTCTTTGCTGGGCAAGTGTTGTTCTTCTCTTGCAAATGTAGATGGTTGTTGATAGTTTTGCTCATCATTCACCTGCAACACAATTTTATATAAGTAAACACAATTTTAGATACGTCAATAGAAAAATGTAGATGGTTGTTGTTTGTTCTGTAAGTTTTTGGTATATACCTTATCTAACTCCATACTGTCAAATAGACTGATATTCCATGGATTTTCTGCTCCTGCTCGATTTGCCGGTGATTCATTTTGTTCCTGCAAGAAACCCACACACGTTTTTATATTTTTTCTTTTTTTGTGTAGATATAGTCGGTAGCAAGGTCATTTGTACTTACTGAATGGATATCTTCTCCTGCTTCTGGTGTGTTGAATTTGTTGTCCAGGTCAGTTCTATCGCATTCCATGCTATTTGTCATACTTTGATACATTTGTGCATGTAGAAGCTCAGTGTAAGAAAATGACCCACCATGTAGAAGCTCTGTATAAGAACATGATCCACTCTGCATTCATGAAAACAAGTTAGAGAATGCATGCTTTTGATGTACTAATTTCTTTTTTGCAGGCATGTTTATGCTATTTTAGAAGCCTTACCTCAAGGAAATCAATTTCGTCGTGTTCAAGGTACAACGACCGTCCTTTGATGTTTCTTCCTGTTCCATTTGATGCATTCGTTGGCTCCTGCACTCATTGTTAGTTTGTTTTTGTTTTTTGTAATTTGCTAGAATATAGAAAAGCATTTGTGTCCTTTTTTCCATCTAACGTGGATTTGTAGTGTTCTATGTAGCTTGCTAAGCAATTGTAGCAGTAGTATAATCATGTTTCTGTCAGCCTATTTTTTTATTTTGTGAAACAATCTCTATTTTTGTCAATTGCAGTAGCAAATTTGATCATGTAAATAACTTTTGTATCTTGTAAGTAATTGAACAGAGAGACAGGGGAATATGTGCACTACATAGTAGTGTTATCCCTAAGTCTGAATTTGTGTAGAAAAAGGTGGATCCCGTTACTAATTGGCTTCCCATTAACTTCTGCAACATCAATTGTTTTTCAAGGGTTTCTACTAGTTCATGTTTTTCATTCCCATATGGTTTTTTTTTGTTTCTAGAAGCAGCCTCTGCATACGTTTGCTGTTGTTGTGCTCATCATATCATGTAAATGATCCTTGTAGAGAGATCAGGTATGGGTAGAGATCTTGAGGGTTCAGGAAGGGTTGAAGAATCATGGGAAGGGTTGAATCCATATGAGGGGGGAAGGGGGGCAGGGGGGTGCTCACCTGTGTATTCCAAATCATGCAGGGGGTGTCTTCTCTGGAGGTGATTCTTCCTCCTTCATGGCCCTGTTCCTCCTCCTCCATGGATCCCTCTTCCCTTCTTGGACGTGGGGGGGGGGGTGAGTGGTGGTCCTGTTTTGTGGATACCCCTTTTTATTAGCTTTCTGCCCTCATTTTTCCTTGCCAGCTAGGCTATTCCCATGTGATGTGGTTGTTAGCTTTGGTAGTTTTGCCCTCATCGACAGTAGCTACTTTTGTTGACTGGAAAAAGTTGGAAGTGTGGTACTGTTATCATTGTTGCTTCTTTTTTTTTCCTGTGTGTGAAATTCCACCAATGTCCGGTCTCCTTTTCTAGTGTAAATCTTTTGTTATTTTTGTTGTATTTCCGGTAAATTTTTAGTGGAATTACAGTCATGCATGTTTTTTTTGTCTGTATGTTTTATGTTTGCTATCTTTTTTGTAGACATGCAGTACCGGGTGTGGACCCGTTATGTGGACAGGGAGACGGGGACAACATGTCTTTAGCGACGCAGGACAGGGACAGAATAGAGGACAAGTGTCAACCTGTAATTGGATACATCTTTCGGATGAAAGCTAATTACATTTCATCCGGATGTGAAATAGACAGTCCCTTGATTAATCCATAGGTGAACGTGGAAGGTCATTTTTCCCCGCAAAAAAATAACGTGGAAGGCCATTTTAACATTCCAAAACTTCTGCCAATTCGTAGAAATGGTCCATGTCATCACAGGGGTTTGCCAACCTACAGATTGCCGAACAATCTGCCAATTCAAGACAAAACAGAGCACATTTATTCGATATGTAACATCATGCGCTACTGTATCAAGGTACTGCAACTGCCGGCCATTCCTGCAATGCAACACGCACGCGGCCCATGCATGCATGCAGCACCCGCTAACAAAGCATTACGCTCGCCGCTTGCTGCTGTTACAGCCGGATCATGGGGAAGAGCTTCTTCCACGACTTCCTAGTCCTGTACGCGGCGAACGCCCGCAGGTAGTGCTTCGGGGCGTCCCCCAACCTAGCGTCCTCGCCGGCCAGGTCCGGTTGGTCGGCGCCCCAGAACCGCGCCGCTCGCCGCTTCCGCCGGACGGCCGCCAGCACGTCGTTCCTGTTGCATATCCCCCACACCGTCACCTTCTGTTGGTGGTAATCCACCTGAACCGAGTGAATCCCTGCAAGTAGCAAGCCAGTCAACATTCATGCATGCACGGCCACCTGAATCGCCCCGGCGGTTCCCGTAGAAATGTCCTATGACATGATGCGTAAGTACGTACGTACCTTTGAGATTCGACAGCGCCTTCTTGATCTTCTTCTCGCAGCCGTAGGAGTAGAGCGGCACCTTCATCTCCACGTGCTGCGCTTCGATCGTCCCCCCTGCCAGCACGATTTGCAGATCACCCATCGAATTCTAGCTAGCTAGCTCTCAAGAATAGCAGCGTACGTATCTTCAAGAACTCGATGTGAGCTGAGCAGCATTCAGCGGCGTGCAGATAAACCTCAAGAGCGGTATGCACAGCGCTTATATACACAAGCTAAAAGGCGACGGAGCTAATTGGATAATCTTGCAGATCCCGCCGCATGTGCGCAGGGGCCTCGTCATGGCACCATGATCAAGCTCGCTTTTGAGCGCGCTTTCTTTTCTGACGCACCATGAATCAGGCTCGGGGTGTGTTCGGGGTGCAAAAGAGACTGGGTACGTGGTGGATGGGGTTACGTGGAGTGAGTGGCGGCCTGTCGGCGTAGCGTTGGGCTGACGAGGCCGGGCGTTTGCGCCCATGTGAAGTGTCGTGGAAAGCGGCGGATTTGAAGGGTGGGGCGGAGGCGACGGCGTCGTGTTGGGAGGGTTGGCTTTGGCTTTCGAGATTTGTCGTGGAAGGACGGCCTGATTGGCTGATTGGTGGGAGGGGCGTGCGTAAAAGCTAGCGTTGCAGGTGTCACGCTTAGATTCGTTCTAGGAGCTTCGTGTTTGTTGTTTTTTCATGTGGATCGTGGATCGTCTTCTGTTTATTTCCATGGCTCGTCAGCTGGGAACATTTTGGATCATGATCTAAGCTTTACTTTCTTTTCACGGTCACGGCCTTGGAAAAGGTATGCCCATGTTCTCTTTTTTGCGAAATTGTTTTGATTATAAAGGTTCATGAGAAGCAGCGGCGGAGGACGGAAATAATTTAAGGTGGGACGGACTCTAAAGCACACAGAAATTTGATGCATTTTAGCTGAAGATTAAGGAAAAAATATGACAAGTTGGTTGAGTTGGACAAATTTAGAACATTTTTTTTTCTTTCAAAACGAACAAATTCAGAGCATGAACATGAAAATGCAGAAAAATTTAAAAATTCATGACCGGCCGTCAAGCCGTCCGGGATCAAATTAAGCTGCCCAACATGCAGATGCAACCAGGCCATCCTCTTAGCCTCTTTCTTCTTTCCTCTTTCTCCCACAGACCACGTAACGTAGTAGTATCAGTTTTCCTAGGCTTTGCATGTGTACACATATACAATTCAAACAAGAAATCAAGGTCGGGCGAGTGCACAACCTCGCCCTACGGGAGCTCCGCCTGTGATGAGAAGTACGAAGGATCTTAAATATAATAAAATTTATGCCTATATAGAAGTCCCTTGATCATCGAACAACTACTAGCATCAGAGCAAGCCGGCCTAGCCTTATCGTCGTTCCTCAACGCTCCTTACTGGAGCCGACCTGGCAGCAGTAGTCACCATCGTACCTCCAAATTGACATGAAGCGCCTAACATCAAAACTTGCCGTCTTGCATGCACGTCTGAAAACTCTAACCTCATCGCTCCAAGGAGATGACAAGAAATCTATGTCGGAGCTTCGTCGACTCCGTCCCAACGGTCGAACTCGAGAAGGATCATAGCGTGGAAAACCAGTTCCAAGTCGAAGCGATGCGAGGACTAAAAAAGACCTAACCAATACTACTAGCCGGACTAGGCATCGAGATACCCCCCCCCCCCCCCCGCTAGAGGGGAGACGAATCCATGGGTTCGCCGGCGAAGACTGAAGGTAACGAAGCTTCGCCCTAGCTGCCCCTGTGGGAGGGGAAGGAATAGATCGGTTTCTCTTAAATGTGTGCCCATAATGCATAGCTTAATCGACTTACTTTGAAGCGAAAATAAATAATTCAAAATCCATCACCTCCAAAATCAAGTAAATTGAACCCCAGTTTTCCAAAATTCTTTAAACTTAGTCCATTGCCTCCACGGAAATTGGTTTTTAGTATACAAAGGCAACCCAGCCAACACAAAGAACCATATGGGAACGTCTTTTTTGAACTTTGTAACTCGGAAAGGTGAAAGATAAAACCATATTAAAACTTCACAGAAGTGGAAGAATAAAATCGTAACAGCTATAGGAAACCAGAATTGATAAAAGTTCTAAACAACGAAAGAGTACAAGAAAAAAATGAAACAATTAAATAAAAATTAAAGTTTACAATAAAACTGAATCCTTTGTAGGAATGACCATAAAAGCACTAGTATATACAAGCTAAACTTGCGTAGATAATAAAAGGTAAGATTTTACTTAGATAACAAAAACATAATTTGGTTTGAGCTCTATTGCTTTAGTAATAGTGCTTTCAATAATAGTTCTCTATCCTATATATAAGTGAATCTCACTAAGATATTTGTTTCTCAGTTTATAAACATGCCATCTCAATATGTAATCATGCATGAAAACAGACCCGCCTCATTATGCAGTTATGCATATTGGGTTGACGGGATATGAAATTCCTACTCAATACTCACCATAGTTCTCATTAACTTTCTTAAGAGTAGTCATATCTTTTCTTAGATGTCTTTATTCTGAATTATAGGGGATACGATTTTTATCATTTTCCGATAGTTCTCATTAGCTTTCAATTATGTGTCTTCTTTGAGGGCGGTAGACTCCTTGGTCGTGTGGATGACTCGGAGAGTGGATCTCGAGGTGCGGACTCTTGGAGGCTGGCGGCGGTATGTGACGTCTCCTTCATCAACAGATCGGGTTCAATGCGGCTCGGCACGTGACACATGCATCTCTTTCGAAGACGCCAATGCATGTCATCGACATGTGAAGCCGTTGGTGGATGCTACACACGAGGTCTCATGCGGAGGCGTCAAGTCATGCCTGCTATCGTCAGGTGATGCACGATGGTTCTTCCGGAGGTGTCACGTTTAGCCCATTGATGCTCGATCAAAGGTGATGCGACAGTGGTGGGAGGCATGCGGTATGTGATGTCGTTGTCTTCTGGTGTCTTTTCTAGAGGTATTCGGTCATCGAGGCATCGATTGCCGGATAAGGGATGATAGTACAAACGGCTTCAACAACGAGAGTTTATGCACTTTGTTGGAAATACGAGGTCTCCGATCGGGCTATGTCGATGTGTGTCCACGCCGTGACTTTACTCAAGGTGGTGGATTAAATCTTAGCTTTCAGGATGCGAATCTGGAGTTCAACCTTGTGTCAGACTCGCCATCATTGATGCACGTGCACCGATTCCTTCTTGAAGGCATAGCCTTGGAGTTGTTTATTTTTCGTTTGGTGTCGTCTTGTAACATAGAGTTAGTAGCTATCTGGTGGAGTTACCGTCGCGAGGCATGCAACCTCGGATTTCTTTTTTGCTTTATTTCCAGGTCGATATTGTTCATCTGCTGGATTTTGCATTCATAATAATATATAGTTGCATGCATCATCCTGATGCAAAGACCGTGGTTATAGTACTCCTTTGTGAAAAAAGACATTTTCACTTGAGAAGAACACTTCTCTATGACCATAGGCTCTGGTTGGTCTATGATGGTTGTGGAAAGGAAACCTACTAGAGAAGTAACGAAGATTCTTCTCATGTACTTCCTCCGTCCCAAAATTCTTGTCTTAGATTCGTACAAATATAAATGTATCTAGTCATGTTTTAGTATTTTCATACATCCATTTCTAGATAAACTTAAGACAAGAATTTTGGAACGGAGGGAGTAGGATATTTATCATAAGAACCCAAACTAAAAAAGACCAACGGAAATACAAAAGACCAACTAAAAGAAACACAACCTTTTACTTATTCGTGAAAAAAGAAACTCCTTTTGAGGGTTTCTAAACATGTTGTGTATCTTTTCATTGATAGAAAAGTAGAAAAGAAGTTATATGTGTGGGTTTGAGTTGGTTAATATATAAAATGACGATCAAAAGGGTTTACACAGAATAAAAAATGATTACCTTAATGGAAACTTTACTACTAGTAAGTCGGTTGAGGAGTGAGGGGCCCTTTATTTGTGGTGGGATACTACTTCAATGGGTCAAGGGATCAAGACTTCAAAACTCTTACACTTGAGAGATCACGAATGTTCAATATTGCAGATGAGGGACTAGGAATGTTTCTTAATCACTGGGCTTTAGCTTTAAAAATCAATCTTAAATTTTTGCAGCTGTTAAGCTGCATTCGTTAAGTTTCTATCAGAATCAGGGTAGAGGAATTCACATGACCCAGCGGGAGAGATTGCACTAGAAAGCAGTAATTGTGATGCTTCGTCTTTCTCAGGATGTTTATGTATAATTGTCCGAGTGTTTTTCTTGTTCGAAATTGTAATTCGTTTCATTTTTAAATAGAAAATATACTTTTCAAACGGTAATATACTTTTTAAATAGGAAACGTACATTTTCCTTTCAATAGATAATTAGATATGTATGCAGGATTGTTGGTGTACATTTTTATTGTTTCATCAAAGCCTTTTAGTAGCACGTTTATAACATTAGTACCGCCATATATATGTTGACTCTGTTGATGACAACAGCAAAGGTAAACTGAAAACTACAGAAACACGTACGCAGCGATGTAAGATCGACAGATACAATGAAAAATCACAGCACAATAAACCGTCAAGTTCTAGGAACTCTTTTTTTTTATCTGGAAAAAGTTCTAGGAACTCGACCACCTTCCCCTGGCTTTCACCTCTAAAACCTCGAGCCGAAGACGCATGATGTCGTGCGATACGAACAGAAGGAGAAAAAAAAGGTAACGCCATCTCTACCCTCAGCACTGTTATAATCATGGCCACAAGGATGATTGCCGCGGCGATGGCCGTCGCCATGCTGGCCGCGGCCGCCGGCGGCGTGGCGGCAACGGACGGGACGGGGCCGAGGAGCTACTTCTCGTCGTGGGATGGGCCCGCGTGCACGGGGCGCATGTCGAGCGCAGGGGCCTGCGGGTGCAGCCCCGTCCACTTCCACGGCGGCCACGAGTTCAACTTCCGCGGCGAGACGGCCACGCTCTACAGCGAGCACGGCTGCGCCGGCACGCCATACCAGGTGTTCGAGGACACCCAGGCCTGCGGCGACTTCGGCTGGCGCAGCATCCACATCGACTGCTGACTGCTGAGCGCGTGTGATCGCACCTTGCCCCAAAAATAAAGGAATGCACGTGTGGTGTGTGATGAATAAATGCCTGAATGTATGGTGAATTGGTGAGAAGCTGTTTCGGCAGTTCAAAAGGGAGAAAAGATCAACTGTTTCCATTCCAGCTGCATAACAAAGTAACTACTAGGTTTTCTCCGGAATAAAAGTTCAGTCTTAGCAGAATAACAACGGCACACAACTGAGCTTGACCGATCAAACGTCCATCAAGCTTAAGTTCAACAAAATACAGGGTATCTCACGACAGCAGCCATCGTAGGTGGAAATTTCTTCAGCAAAGCCTAGGTGACACAAACATCATGCCGTCACAAAACACGTACTCCTTTCGTCCGGAAATATTTGTCCTAGAAATGGATGTATCTAGACTTATTTTAGTTATAGATACATCCACTTTATTCATTTTTAGGACAAGCATTTCAGGACGAAGGGAGTACTATTTCGGGGTCCCCCTGGCATCTCATGAACGATGCTTGGACCTTGATTTCTGCATATAAAACATGAAAAACGTTAGCTCACGCTTGCCAGCAAACCGGATTTGTCAGCTCTTTGATATGACATGTTGATGAACGGTTTTCGGAAGGCTTTTGGTAATACATGTGTTGAACTGCATGTAACACTTATCTGTAACAACCGTTGGTTAGTCATGCCTAGCTTCTAGGAGGAGTAACGCCCACTCCTCACTTGTGTATATAAGGCATGTACTTTGTAACCTCAAACTATCAGTGAATATTATCTCGTTCTACTTGGTATCAGTCTCCAGGCACACGCGATGGCTTCTCCCTTCTCCAGTTCCGGCGCACTGAGCTCTGCCGACTCCCCGAGCTCTCTCTCCTCCAACGCGGTGCAACCACCCGCCACTGCCCCGACCGCCTCCGCTGCAACCTCGCCGATGCCATCTACCCCTGGTAACCCCCATTCACTTTCCAGGCCACCGCCGGCAATCCCATCTCGCAATTCGCCCCTCTCTTCACCTCCTCTACTCCGGCCGCCGCCGCGCCTCCTCCTCCTCGCCACCCGATCTTCAACGACCACATCACCAACCACATCAAATTTCTCCTCAACCCTGCCGACCACAACTACCACAAGTGGAAGTCCTTCTTCCTCATGGTGCTTGTCCGCTATGGCGTCTCGTTTCTGATCGAACACCCACCACCACCCAATGCCGACACCCAATACCGCGAGCTTGACGCCCACGTTGCCCTCTGGATCTACGCCACTCTCGCGGATCCTCTCATCGACCATGTCGTCGGTGCCACCACCACCTATGCCGTCTGGACTAAGATCAAGGACTATTTCCTTGCCAACCGCGCCGCCCGCTTCATGCTCCTCAATCGCCAATACCGCAACCTAAAGCAGGGCGACCTCTCCATCACCGAGTACGCGCGTCGCCTCAAGCTCCTCACCGACGGCCTCGCCGACATCGACTACGCCGTCACCGAGGTGGATCTGACCACGCAATTCCTCCACGGCCTGGACAAGCGCCTCGACACCATCCGTGTCGTTCTTGGTGATCAAGGGCTCCCCTTCGACACGGTGCTCTCCCGCGTTGTCCTCGCCGAAGAATCCATGACGCATCGCGCTGCCGAGGAAAGTGCGCCTGCCTTCGCCCTCCCGGGCGCCGGTTCCTCCACCAACACCGCCTCTGGCTCAGGCGGGCGTCCCACTGGCGACCGCGTTCCTGATCGCGGCTCTAACCGTCCGCCTCCGCATCACCCGCACCCTCCACAACAGCAACGTGGTCGCGACGATGGTGGTGACCGCGGTCGTGGTTGCGCCCGTGGCCGTGGACGCGGCCGTCACGACTCTGGAGGTCGTGCCCCGCCGTCCCATCCTCCGACTGCTCCATTCGCGGGATACTTCGCTCCGTACGGCATGGCCATCCCGCCTCCTCGCCCAGGTTGGGTGCCGCCCAACTCCGCCGGCGTGCTCGTCCCTCGACCTGGATCACACGCCCACGCCTACCCCGTGATCCACTCGCCGACGCCACCACCCTACTTCCCCAACCAGCAGCCCTCGTGGGATCACCTCGCCATGCTCAACGCCGCCTACAACTCTGGCGGCGTCCCCGCCACCCCCTCCACTGACTGGTACTTTAACAGCGGCGCCTCATCTCATGTCACCGGCAACCCAGGTAACCTTTCCATGTGTAGTTCTTCATTATCGCATGTACCGTCTCGCATCCTAGTCGGCAATGGGCAATCCCTTCCCGTCACTGCCGCCGGCACTACCACTCTCCCACCCCACTATTTCCATCTCACCGACGTCCTCGTCTCTCCCACCGTCATCACCAGTCTCATTTCCGTCCGCAAATTCACCAAAGATAATTCTTGTTCAGTTGAATTTTACCCCTGTGGTTTTCTTGTGAAGGACCTTCGAACGCGGAGGGTTCTCATGATCTCCATTAGCAACAACGGCCTCTACCCTTTCCGTGGCAGCCAACCTTCATCGGCCTCCGCGCTCCTCGCCCATGCCTCCTCCGCACTCTGGCATCGTCGACTCGGTCACCCTGGCGCACAGTCCCTCTCCACTTTAGCCAAAGATTTTCTTCCCGATTGCAATAAGCCTCCTACACCTCCATGTACCGCCTGTCAACTAGGACGGCAACCTCGTTTACCTTTTTCTTCTTCGTTTAGTAAAACTTGTGCCCCGTTTGATCATATTCATTGTGATCTGTGGACATCCCCTATTGTAAGCTTCTCTGGATATCAATATTATCTTGTTGTATTGGACGACTTTACTCACTACTCCTGGTCGTTCCCGCTGCGTCACACATCCGACACATCCCCTACCATACAACGTTTCTTCTCCTTTGTCCATACACAATATAACGTCATCATCAAAGCCATGCAATGCGATAACGGCGGCGAGTTCATCAACCACACTCTCCGCACGTTCTTCTCTTCCAACGGCATCGCCTACCGCTTTTCCTGCCCACAGACCTCTCCACAGAACGGCAAGGCCGAGCGTCTCCTACGTACAACAAACAACATCGTCCGTCCCCTCCTCTTTCAAGCCAACCTCACACCACCATTCTGGGTTGAAGCTCTCCATACAACCACATATCTCCTAAACCGACGACCTTCCCATGACATTGCGGACCACACGCCATACTTCCTTCTCCACGGTGTACACCCCTCTTACGACCACCTCCGTGTATTTGGTTGCCTTTGTTTTCCACACACCGCCGCAACAAATGCCACATAAACAATCTCCCCGTGCCGCTTGTTGCGTCTTCCTCGGCTACCCCCTCGAACATAAGGGGTATCGCTGTTTCGACTTAGCCACTCGTCGCGTTATCGTTTCTCGCCACGTCGTATTTGGCGAATCCTGTTTCCCGTACACCCCTCCACCAGATCCCTGGTTCGCAGAAAATCCCGGAGGGCGTATCCCACCTACCCCGCTTTCCGTTACAGCACCAGATCCAACACCCTCGTCCACCAATCCACCGCCTCCGTCCGATCCACCTCCCTCGATCGCCTCCCCATGCACGTCGCGCCAACCGTGTCGCGACGCCCACGCGCCCTCACCAGCTCCCACACCTCCGACAGCCTCGGATCACGCACCAGCCGGCAGCTCCAGCCCCACCACCCCGCCTACCGACTCGGGCGCCACCAATCCTAGCCCTCCTTCCGCACCGACCGCGTCTGCTCATTCCCCTGCGCCCGCATCTTCCTCGCTCCGCACGCCTCGCCACTCCACCACTTCTGCCGCTGACGCAACCGCATCCTCCTCGGCATCCCCACCGCCATGCACACCGCCTCGTCCGCTCCCGCGACGTGCGCACCCAGTTGCACCAACCAAAAATTCCCACCCCATGGCCACCCGTTCCAAAGCTGGTTTCTCCATGCCCCGTCGCCTATTTTTGGCCGACACTACCACCACTGCCATCTCACCCATTCCTCCAACATACAAATCCGCCCTCAAAGATCCCCATTGGCGCCAGGCTATGCAAGATGAATACAATGCTCTAATGAATAACTCTACATGGTCTTTGGTGCCTAAGCCTGCAGGTGTGAATGTGGTTACCGACAAGTGGATTTTTCGGCACAAGTTTAACATGGATGGCTCCCTGGCTCGCTACAAGGCTAGATGGGTGCTTCGCGGTTTCACCCAACGTGAAGGCGTCGACTACGACGAAACCTTCAGCCCCGTTGTCAAGCCAGCAACCATTCGGGTCGTCCTCAGTCTTGCCACCTCACACTCTTGGCCAATCCATCAACTTGACGTCAAGAACGCCTTTCTTCACGGTGAGCTCAATGAAACCGTCTTCTGCTCTCAACCAGCCGACTTTGTGAACCCAACCTCTCCGGATCATGTCTGCCGCCTCCACAAATCCCTATATGGCCTCAAACAAGCTCCTCGCACCTGGTTTCTCCGTTTCCAGACTTTCTTACTCTCCATCGGCTTCCACGCCTCCAAGAGTGACACGTCCCTCTTCATACTACACCGCGGCACCTCCATTGCCTACCTGCTCGTTTATGTCGATGACATAATACTCATCGCCAACACTACCACCACCCTTACCACCATTATCTCCTCTCTCAAGTCTGAGTTTGCCATGACCGACATGGGTCCTCTCCACCATTTCCTAGGCATCAACGTGACACCCACCGCGTCTGGTCTCTTTCTCAGCCAACAACAATACACCCTTGAAGTCCTTGAGCGTGCTGACATGTTAAATTGCAAACCGGTCTCTACTCCGGTTGACACAAGCTCCAAACTGTCCCTTTCCCACGGTCGTGTTCTCTCCAATCCAACATACTACAGGAGTCTCGCGGGGGCTCTTCAGTACCTCACCCTAACACGTCCCGACATCTCCTATGCCGTGCAACAAGTCCGCTTGTTCATGCGCGAACCACGTGACACACATATGCAGCTCATCAAACGTATCATGCGCTACCTCCAGGGCACTTCACACTTCGGTTTGCAACTCTACCGATCCCCTTCCTTGGATCTTGTCGCCTACACTGACGCCGACTGAGCTGGTTGTCTGGACACACGGAAATCCACCTCCGGGTTCTGTGTTTTCCTTGGATCCAACCTCGTCTCCTGGTCCTGCAAACGACAAGCAACCGTCTCCCGTTCCAGCGCCGAAGCCGAATACAGAGGTGTAGCCAACTGTGTCGCTGAATCTTGCTGGTTACGCCAACTCCTCACCGAGCTTCGTCACCCCCCGACACGTGCCACCGTGGTCTATTGTGACAACATCAGCGCATCATACCTCGCCTCCAACCCGGTACAACATCAACATACCAAACATATCGAGATAGACCTACACTTTGTCCGTGATCGCGTCGCCGTGGGAGATGTTCGCGTCCTTCACGTGCCATCCACATCTCAGTTCGCGGATGTCTTCACCAAGGGTCTACCGTCGCTGGTGTTCCACGAGTTCAGGTCCAGCCTCAACATCCACGGTCATGGAGTTCCGGCTGAGGGGGGTGTTGAACTGCATGTAACACTTATCTGTAACAACCGTTGGTTAGTCATGCCTAGCTTCTAGAAGGAGTAACGCCCACTCCTCACCTGTGTATATAAGGCATGTACTTTGTAACCTCAAACTATCAGTGAATATTATCTCGTTCTACTACCTGAAACCTTGGCTTGTTTATATCCAGCGAGTCCATTTTCCTTACATTATCATCGTCGCCGAGCTCGATTACTGCCTTGATTACTGCATTTGAAAGATCTTTGTCTTCATCGGCATCAAAATAGCAATCTCGGTCTTGCGCATCTTTCACTATCTTCTGCCAAACAGACTTGCTGTTGGACAACGTCGTCCCGTTTCCTACTATCCATAAACAGTGCCCGACAAGAACAACAACAAATAAGCTACTCCTGATGGCATTAGAGAGCCACATTGGTTCTCTGCGTATTTGTGACAAAAGAATTAACTGTCAAAGATAAATTTGGAAGACCACAAGGGGCATATATAATTTAAATTCATTTTGCAGGTACCCTGGAATCGAGCAACCAAAAAACATACTTAGCTCTTGTGAGAGCCACATTGGTCCTCTGCGTGTTTGTGAGAAATCCAACAGAACCAGCTTTATTGCTCCTCACAGTTGATATGATAATGATATCTTCCTCTGCGCCTTGGAAGCCATCCACAGATTTCACTTTCACAGAGAAACCATCATACCTATTGTACGATTTCCCAAGTTTTTCAGAGATTGCCCTAACTTGAGCATTATACGGGGACACGACACCAACAGAGATTTTGATTCCTGTAGAGAATGACTCTGCAATTAAGGGGAAAAACGAACTATTATACATGCGGTGAGCTAAGGACAAGCTACCTCAGATTGTATGGACATCGCAGAACAGCATACTTATTATTACTCCTTCTGCTCAGAAATATTGTGCATGCAGGATTGAATATAAATTTAGTAACAGTTCTCTCTTTTGCTTGCATCCCCCCCCCCCCCCCCCCACACACACACACACGTTTACGACTGCAAATTCACACTGACGTATTTCTCTTATTCGCAGCACATTTCTCTTGCTTTCAGGACTTTCTTAATCCATGTTTTTCAATGGAAGTCATTTATACAAAAATAGAGTGCCAAAACTGAAGAATTAATTTGTTGGTTACCTTTGAACAACCTCTGCACTATCCGCGAAACGGCAGCAGCTTCAATTGTGTTTTTCAGGCTACGCCCGTACTTCTCAGTTGTTTCATGTCCTCCATCTACATTTATGAAGGAGTATGACCCAAAGATTTTGCCTACTAAAAACTTTTTTTCATAGCTCTCTGTAGTGACATTGGGACCATCAGATATCTTGCCATCATAAAATGTAACAACTGGAAACTTGCTTATTTTTGGATGCATCCTGTATTGCACATTGAGAAGGTGCTTACTATAACCCAGCATACTTAATCTCTCAAAAACACTTCGACCGAATTTAGCATTGTCAGATATCTACATAATCAAATTACATGTCAATACATCTCTTAAGGACAAAGATAGAAGAAGAGAATAGTTAACACATATAGCTTACTTTGCTTTTCACCAGAGCAGGTAACTGATATTCGTCTCCGATAAAAACAGCCTGCTTTATGCCAGGCAGCAGCAAGGGAATTAAGGTCTCACGCTCTTTGAGCTGTGCAGCCTCGTCGACAATCAGCAAGCCAAGATTCAAATTTTCAGTCTTCTTGTCCAAACATGTATCAGATGATGAAGGGTAATTACCCATGGTCACATTGTACAACCTGAAAGAGCTGGAAACTGTACAGAGAATACATTTCGTTCTCTGCAGAAGATAGTGTTGAACTCCCCTCCCGCTATAACAATCTGGAAGAATCAGGTTTTTGCAAAGATATCTTAATTCTTGCACACACAGGGATCTAGCCAGCTTGAACTTGGATTCACTGCATGCGCTAGTCTGCACACAGGCTAGCTTCTCAGGCCAGGAAACGGGATTACAGTCCTCTTCTACTTTGCCCTCAAGAATTTCCTCTAACCATATATCATCATTACCCCTGTTATAATTTATCAAAGGATGGAGAATTTTGATTAATTCAAGTACTTCTTGCATACACTGAAAGATCTGTTCTGATTCTGAAATTCTTGGATGATCATTATATAGTTTCTCAATGCAACAGCGCAAATCCATAGAAACTTTCTTGTATTCATTTTTCAAATAATCCTTGAATGGCAGTTCTCTGAATGCCTCCATCATAGCGTCATAGTCATGCCATCCTTCCTTATGGCGCTCTTCTTCCTCGTCTTCAGGCCTGTTATGGATTGTGTTGCAGAACAGAGAGAAAGGTGCGACAAGCTGACCTAAAGGATAACTTGGGGGCAAAGAATGCTCGTCCTTGCGCAGGAGGGGTTTGTCCCCATGCTTTTCAGCTTTCTTCTTTTCCATCTCCTTTTTCTAAGAAGAAGCTCAATATGCAATTTGTACTTGGTCACAGGATTCTCAAGATCTATCAGTGAGCACAAGCAATTCCCCCAACCACTTTGTGGTACGAAACATGGCAACAGCCGCTTTGCACGTGAGTCAAGGAATACCCTGGAAAGATCATGACTATCATCTATTTTCATCCTCTCTTTATTTCCAAACAGGACAATGTCATTCAGAAAGCAGACGCTACCATTTGAGTACTCTCCAACAAGCCTGACAATTCGAGATGCAACTTCCAGTACGGCAGTATTTGTCGGTGCACAGGCAAGTGTCTTTACGCCCTTGATGAGCATTGCCCAAAGAATAGTGCTGATGGTTTTTCTTTTACCTGTCCCAGGCGGCTCCATATTAGTTTTACGGAAGGTGAGTGGCTCTCCATTACTGAGACTGGTAGAGGCTAGGGTTCTACCAGGTCTCGGACGTAGGTTGTAGGGGTGGAAGTGCGGGCTGCGAGGTTGGGGACGTCGGCGCCGGCGGCTGGGCGCCGTCGCGGCGTGAGAGAGAGAGAGGCGGCTAGGGTTTGGGGCTCTCATCTCCTGAGGGAGACGACAACATAATATACTGTTTATTGTCTGCTTAATATCGAAGGGGTACATGTGTTTATATAGGAGGACAGCCTCCACTAAACCCTAGATAACTTGGACTATAACTTGGACTCTAATATAACTTGGACTGTAAGATAGGTAAGATAACTTGGGCTAAGCCCGTAATTAGCCCTGCCCATTGGGCCTCCTTCGTTGGTACGTTGTACCGGTCATAAGATCTCTCCCCGCCTTCTCAAACAGCTCGTCCTCGAGCTGAACATCTGGAAACTGCTGACGAAAATCGTCGAGCTTCTCCCAAGTCGCTTTCTCCTCTGGCAGGCCGGTCCACTGTACCAAGACATGCCAGACGCCGCGACGCTGCTGCACCTGCAACACCTTCGCCACCTGTGCGGAAGCTGGAAGGAGGCGGCCATCCGAAGTAGGAGGAAGGGCCGGCGTCGCTGCAGGAGGGTCCCCGCGGTAGGCCTTTAGTAAGCCGACATGGAAGATGTCGTGGAGGCGAGAACCAGCTGGCAGCTCCAAGCGGTATGCGAGTGTGCCGACACGCTCCAGCACACGAAAGGGACCGGCGTAGCAAGGTCCCAATTTGCGCTTGGAGCGCGGGTCCAGAGACTGCGTGGTCCCGTGGAGGAGGCGCAGCCACACCCAATCGCCCACCGCGAACTCCGCCTCGCGATGATGAGCATCGTAGTACTTCCGAGCCAGCTGCTGTGCTTGGAGAAGACGCTGGCGTTCCTCAGCCAGAATGTCGTCGCGGGTGCGGAGTAAGTCGCCCGCCGTCTCGGACCGAGCCGTCCCAGGCTCGTAAGGGAGCATCGCTGGAGGTGGGCGCCCGTAGACCACCTTGAAAGGCGTGGTGCGCAGGGCAGAGTGATAGGAGGTGTTGTAGCAGTACTCCGCCCACGCCAACCAGTCCACCCAAGCTCGTGGACGATCACTAGTAACACATCGCAGGTACATGGCGATCACCTTGTTGACCACCTCGGATTAGCCGTCTGTCTGAGGGTGGAACGCCGTGCTCATGCGGAGCTTCACGCCCGCCAGTCGAAAGAGATCCCGCCAGACATGTCCCGTGAACACGGGATCACGATCGCTGATGATGGACGACGGAAAACCGTGGAGGCGGACGATGCCGTCGAAGAAGGCCCGCGCCACGGAGGCGGCTGTATATGGATGACCCAGGGCGATGAAGTGCACGTACTTGGAGAAGCGGTCAACCACCGTGAGGATGACGGACTTACCGCCCACCTTGGGAAGGCCCTCGACGAAGTCCATGGAAATATCCGCCCACACCTGGGAGGGTACGTCCAGCGGCTGCAGTAGACACGCGGGTCGTAGTGTCTCCGTCTTGTTCTGCTGACAGGTCACGCACGATCGCACCCAGTCGCGGACCATCGCGCCATCACCGGGGATGTAAAAATCAGCACGAAGACGATGGAGAGTCTTCTGCACGCCCTCGTGCCCTGCAGAGTGCGCCAAGGTCAGGACCTGGTGGCGCAGGTCGCCATGGTCGGGCACGAAGATGCGGCGGCCATGTAGGAGCAGCCCCTCGTCCAAGCGCCAGGGCGCGTCCAGCTCGCCAGCGTCAAGGCGCTGGCGCAGGCCCTGTGCGTCCACGGCCGTCGAAGTTGCCCGGCGAATGTCGTCGATGAAGGCGAAAGATGGCCCGGAGCGAATGCACATGATAGTGTCAGCCATGGCGACGTCGTCCGCGACATCCTCAGTGTCGCGGCGGGACAAGGCGTCGGCGACCGTGTTGAGACGGCCGGGGCGGTACTCAACGGTGAAGTCGAAGCCAAAGAGCTTGTTGATCCACTGGTGCTGCGGAACTATGGAGAGGCGCTGGTCCAACAAGAACTTGAGGCTGTAGTGGTCCGTGCGCACACGGAATGACCGGCCCCAAAGATAAGGCCGCCAGTGGCGCACCGCCTGAACCAGCCCAATAAGCTCGCGCTCATAGGCCGCGAGCTTGTGATGGCGAGCGACGAAGGGGCGGCTAAAGAAGGCGAGCGGTCCCTCGCCCTGGTGGAGGACGGCGCCGAAGCCGATGCCAGAGGCGTTGCAGTCCACCATGAACGACATATCAAAGTTCGGCATCTGGAGGACGGGTCCCATCGTGAGCGCCCGCTGGAGAGCCTCGAATGCTGTAGTCGCCTCCTCGTCCCAAGAGAAGGCGTCGCGTCGAAGGAGACGCGTCAGTGGCGCGACTATGAGGCCGAAGTCCCGGATGTACTTCCGGTAGTAGCTCGCAAGGCCGAAGAAGCCGCGGAGCGCCGGCGGTGACCGCGGGATCGGCCACGCGGCGACGGCTGCGACCTTGTCCGCGTCCATCGCTACCCCCGTCCGCCGAGATGACGTGCCCCAGGTACGCGACGGAGGTCGCGCCGAACGAGCATTTCGAGCGCTTGAGGTGAAGACGATGTGCTCGAAGCTCGTTGAAGATGATGGCCACGTGTTGTAGGTGCTCCGCCCAAGATGCACTGTAGATGAGAATGTCATCAAAGAAAACAAGCACAAAGCGGCGCAAGTATGGGCTGAGCACTTCGTTCATCAGGGCCTGGAAGGTCACCGGCGCGTTGGAGAGGCCGAACGGCATCACCAGGAACTCGAAGTGGCCATGGTGAGTGCGGAACGCCGTCTTCTCGATGTCTTCAGGATGCATGCGCACCTGATGGTAGCCCGAGCGAAGGTCGAGCTTGGTGAAGAAGCGCGCTCCGTGTAGCTCGTCCAAGAGCTCATCCACGACGGGGATGGGGAACTTGTCCTTGGACGTCAGGGTGTTGAGGGCGCGGTAGTTGATGCAGAAGCGCCATGTGCCATCGGGCTTGCGCACAAGGAGCACCGGGGCGGAGAACGGCGATGTCGAAATCCGGATGATGCCCTGCGCGAGCATGACCGCCACCTGACGCTCGAGCTCGTCTTTCTGCAGCTGAGGGTACCAGTACGGACGCACGGCTACAGGTGTCGTGTCCGGCAGCAGGTGGATGCGGTGGTCACAGGGCCGCGCGGGAGGGAGGCCCTGTGGCTCGTCGAAGATGTCGTTGTGCTGCTGCAGGAGGTCGGCCAGGAGGGGATGCACCTCGTCTAGTGCGGCCGCCATCAACTAGAGCTGTGGAGTCACGGCACCGGAGCCGCCGATGCCTGTCCACTGAATGCGACGGCCGCCCTCGCGCCAGAAGATGAGGGACAACACATCGAGGTCCCAAAGGATGGGGCCGAGAGTGGACAGGAAGTCGATGCCGAGGATGAAGTCGTAGCAACCCAGGTCGATGTCGACGCAGTCGATGGAGAACGGCTCGTCGCCGATGAGGACGGGAACCTGCTGCGCCACCCCCTGGCAAGCAAGGCGGTCCCCGTTGGCGACGGTGACGTTGAACTTCTCCGAGCCCGCTGGTTGGAGTGCGAGGCGGCGCATGGCATCCCCGGACAGGAAGTTGTGCGTCGAACCCGTGTCCACGAGCACGGTGAGACGCTCCCCGTTGATCGTCACCGGAAGCAGCATCGTCTTTGCCATCTTGATGCCAGCCATGGCATGAAGGGAGACGACGAAGGCGGTCGCGTCGACCGGCCCGTAGGTCGTGACGCCGGCCCTGGAGAGTGTGGTGGCGTCGAGCTCCGCGGTGAGGGCCTCCACCTCCGCGTCTTTGATGGTCTCCAAGTAGAACAGGCGGGCACACGTATGACCCGGCGCATACGGCTCGTCGCAGTTGAAGCACAAGCCCTTGCTGCACCGCTCGAGCTGCTCGACCGACGTCAAGCGCCGGAAGGTGCGTGTCGTCGCGGGGGCAGCCGCAGTAGCGGACGGCAGGGCGGGGCGTGTCGGGGTGGCGGCCACCGGGGCGGGGCGGGTCGGGGGTGTTGGAAATATGCCCTATAGGCAATAATAAAATGGTTATTATCATATTTCCTTGTTCATGATAATAGTCTATTGTTCATGCTATAATTGTATTAACAGGAAACAGTAATACATGTGTGAATAAATAGATCACAATGTGTCCCTAGCAAGCCTCTAGTTGGCTAGCTCGTTGGTCAATAGATGATCATGGTTTCCTGATCATGGGCATTAGATGTCATTGATGACGGGATCACATCATTAGGAGAATGATGTGATGGACAAGACCCAATCCTAAGCATAGCACTAGATCATATTGTTCGTATGCTAAAGCTTTTCTAATGTCAAGTGTCTTTTCTTTCGACCGTGAGATTGTGCAACTCCCAGATACCGTAGGAGTGCTTTGGGTGTATCAAACGTCACAACGTAACTGGGTGACTATAAAGGTGCACTACGGGTACCTCCGAAAGTGTCTGTTGGGTTGGTACGAATCGAGATCGGGATTTGTCACTCCGTATGACGGAGAGGTATCTCTAGGCCCACTCGGTAGAACATCATCATGAGCTCAATGTGACTAAGGAGTTAGTCACATGATGACGTGCTACGGAACGAGTAAAGAGACTTACCGGTAACGAGATTGAACAAGGTATAGGTATACCGACGATCGAATCTTGGGCAAGTTCTATACCGGCAGACAAAGGGAATTGTATACGGGGTTGATTGAATCCTTGACATCGTGGTTCATTCGATGAGATCATCGTGGAGCAAGTGGGAGCCACCATGGGTATCCAGACCCCGCTGATGGTTATTGGCCGGAGAGGTGTCTCGGTCATGTCTGCTTGTCTCCCGAACCCGTAGGGTCTACACACTTAAGGTTCGATGATGCTAGGGTTATAGGGAATTGTTATACGAGGTTACCGAAAGTTGTTCGGAGTCCCGGATGAGATCCCGGACGTCACGAGGAGCTCCGGCATGGTCCGGAGGTAAGGATTGATATAGAGGATGGATGGGTTTGGACGCCGAAAGTGTTTCGGGCATCACCGATAACATACTAGGACTACCGGGACCACCGGAGGTGGCCCCGGGGGTCCACCAAAGGGGGGCAACGACCCAAAGAGGCTAGATGGGCCAAGTGTGGGAGGGAACCAGCCCCTAGGTGGGCTGGTGCGCCTCCCACACCCACCCAAATGCGCAAGTGGTGGGGAGAGGGGGCAACCCTAGGCGCAGGTGGGCCTTAGGCCCACCAGGTGGTGCGCCACCCCCTCCCACCCTAGCTGTCGCCCCCCTTCTCCCATCTGGTGGCCGCCGGCTCCTAGGGAGGGAACCCTAGGGGTGGCGCAGCCCTCCCCCCTCCTCCTATAAATAGAGAGGGGTTTTGGCCCTTGGGAGACAGACTTCTCCCTCTCCCTCGGTGCAGCCCTGCCCTTCTTCCTCCTCCTCTTTGTCGGTGCTTGGTGAAACCCTGCCGGGAGACCTCGTCTCTCCATCGACACCACGCCGTCGTGCTGCTAGAGTTCTTCCCCAACCTCTCCCTCCTCCTTGCTGGATCAAGGTGCGGGAGACGTCACCGGGCTGCACGTGTGTTGAACGTGGAGGTGCCGTAGTTCGGCACTAGATCGGAATCACACTGCGATCTGAATCGCCGCGAGTACGACTCCATCAACCGCGTCCTAGTAACACTTCCGCTTAGCGATCTTCAAAGGTATGAAGATGCTCTTACCCCTCTCTCGTTGCTGGTCTCTCCATAGGAAGATCTGAATATGCGTAGGAATATTTTTTGAATTTATGCTACGTTAACCCAACAGTGGCATCCGAGCCAGGTTTTCTATGCGTAGATTCTATGCACGAGTAGAACACAAAAGTTGTGGGCGATGATTTGTCAATTTGCTTGCCGCTACTAGTCTTATTCTTTTCCGGCGGTATTGTGGGATGAAGCGGCCCGGACCGACTTTACACGTAGGCTTACGTGAGACTGGTTCCACCGACAGACATGCACACCGTGCATAAAGGTGGCTAGCGGGTGTATGTCTCTCCTACTCTAGTCGGATTGGATTTGATGAAAAGGGTCCTTATGAAGGGTAAATGGCTTTGGCATATCATCGTCGTGGCTGTCACGTAGGTAAGAAGGCGTTCTTGCTAGAAACCCAAATCAGCCACGTAAAACTTGCAACAACAATTAGAGGACGTCTAACTTGTTTTTGCAGGGTTTGACATGTGATGTGATATGGCCAAAGTTGTGATATTGCATGTATGATGTGTGAGATGATCATGTTATTATAATAGGTTTCACGACTTGCATGTCGATGAGTATGACAACCGGCAGGAGCCATAGGAGTTGTCTTAATTTATTGTATGAGATGCAACGCCATGTGCTTACTACTTTTACTTCATTGCTAACGGTTAGCTATAGTAGTAGTGATAGTAGTAGTTGGCGTGACGACTTCACGGACACACGATGATGGAGATCATGGTGTCACGCCGGTGCCGATGATGATCATGTGATACCTGAAGATGGAGATCCAAAGGGCAAAGATGATAATGGCCATATCATGTCACTATATGATTGCATTGTGATGTTTATCATTTTTTCATCTTATTGCTTAGAACGACTATAGCATAATAAGATGACCCCTCTTAAAATTTCGAGAACGTATTCCCCTAAGTGTGCACCGTTGCGAAGGTTCGTTGTCTCGAAGCACCACGTGAGGATCGGGTGTGATAGATTCTAACGTTCGCATACAATGGGTGTAAGCCAGATTTACACACCCGAAACACCTAGGTTGACTCAACGAGCTTAGCATGTACAGACATTACCTCGAATACAAGAGACCGAAAGGTCGAACATGAGTCGTATGGTTGAATACACTCAGCATGAAGTTGCTCACCATGGTGACTAGTCCGTCTCACGTGATGATCGGACACGGGCTAGTCAACATGGATCATGTATCACTTAGATGACTAGAGGGATGTCGATTTAAGTGAGAGTTCATACTTAATATGATTAAATGAACTTAATTGTCATGAACTTAGTCTAAAAGGTTGTCTTGATAAATATTGTAGATGGCCAACGTCAACCTCAATTTCAACGCATTCCTAGAGAAAAACAAGCTGAAAGATGATGGTAGCAACTATGTGGACTGGGTTCGCAACTTGAAGCTCATCCTTGAAGCAGCTAAAAAGGCTTATGTCCTTGATGCGCCGCTAGGTGACCCTCCCGGCCCCGCAGCAGCCCAGGACATTTTGAACGTCTGGCAAATGCGGAGTGATGACTACTCTCTGGTTAGGTGTGGCATGCTATACAGTTTAGAAACGAGGCTCCAAAGGCGTTTTGAGCAACACGGAGCATATGAGATGTTCCAAGAGCTAAAGCTAGTTTTTCAATCTCATGCCCGTGTCGAGAGATATGAAGTCTCCGACAAGTTCTTTATCTGTAAGATGAAGGAGAACAGTTCTGTCAGTGAGCACATACTCAAAATGTCTGGGTTACACGATCGTCTGACTTCACTTGGAGTCGAACTTCCGGATGATGCTATAATTGACAGAATCCTCGAGTCTCTCCCACCAAGCTACAAAGGCTTTATGCTTAACTACAACATGCAAGGGATGGAGAAGACCATTCCCGAGTTGTACTCGATGCTCAAGTCTGCAGAAGTAGAAATCAAGAAAGAGCATCAAGTGTTGATAGTCAACAAGACCACTAGTTTCAAGAAGGGCAAGGGTAAGAAGAACTTCAAGAAAGACGGCAAAGCTGTTGCCGCGCCCGGTAAGCCAGATGCCGAGAAGAATAAAAAGAATGGACCCAAGCCTGAGACTGAGTGCTTCTATTGCAAGGGAAAAGGTCACTGGAAGCGGAACTGCCCCAAATACTTAGCGGACAAGAAGGCCGGTAACGCTAAAGGTATATGTGATATACATGTTATTGATGTGTACCTTACCAGCGCTCGTAGTAGCTCCTGGGTATTTGATACCGGCGTTGTTGCTCACATTTGCAACTCAAAGCAGGAACTGCGGAATAAGCGGAGACTGGCCAAGGACGAGGTGACAATGCGCGTCGGGAATGGTTCCAAGGTCGATGTGATCTCCGTCGGCACGCTACCTCTACATCTACCGTCGGGATTAGTTTTAAACCTTAATAATTGTTATTTAGTACCAGCTTTGAGCATGAATATTGTATCAGGGTCTTGCTTAATGCGAGACGGCTACTCATTTAAGTCAGAGAATAATGGTTGTTCTATTTATATGAGTGATATGTTTTATGATCATGCTCCGCTGGTGAATGGTTTATTCTTGATGAATCTCGATCGTGATGTTACGCATATTCATAGTGTGAGTACCAAAAGATGTAAACTTGATAATGATAGTCCCACATACTTGTGGCACTACCGCCTTGGTCATATCGACGTTAAGCGCATGAAGAAGCTCCATACTGATGGACTATTAGAGCCTCTTGATTTTGAATCATTTGACACATGCGAACCGTGCCTCATGGGCAAGATGACTAAGACTCTATTCTCAGGAATAATGGAGAGAGCAACCGACTTATTGGAAATAATACATACTGATGTGTGTGGTCCAATGAACGTTGAAGCTCGCGGTGGCTATCGTTATGTTCTCACTCTCACCGATGATTTGAGTAGGTATGGGTATATCTACTTAATGAAGCACAAATCTGAGACGTTTGAGAAGTTCAAGGAATTTCAGAGTGAGGTTGAGAATCAACGTGACAGAAAAATTAAATGTCTACGATCTGATCGTGGAGGAGAATATTTGAGTCACGAGTTTGGCACACACCTAAGGAAGTGTGGAATCGTTTCACAACTGATGCCGCCTGGCACACCACAACACAACGGAGTGTCTGAACGTCTTAATCGCACTTTATTAGATATGGTACGATCTATGATGTCTCTTACCGACCTACTGCTATCATTTTGGGGATACACATTAGAAACTTCAGCATTCACTTTAAATAGGGCACCGTCTAAACCCGTTGAGATGACACCGTATGAACTATGGTTTGGCAAGAAACCTAAGTTGTCGTTTCTTAAAGTTTGGGGCTGCGATGCTTATGTGAAGAAACTTCAACCAGAAAAGCTCGAACCCAAAGCGGAGAAATGTGTATTCATAGGATACCCTAAGGAAACTATTGGGTATACCTTCTATCTTAGATCCAAAGGTAAAACCTTTGTTGCCAAGAACGGATCCTTTCTAGAGAAAGAGTTTCTCTCGAAAGAAGTAAGTGGGAGGAAGGTAGAACTTGATGAGGTAATTACACCCCCTCTCGAACAGGATAGTAGCGCAGCGCGGGAAGTTGTTCTTGTGGCGCCTAGACCAACTGAAGAGGAAGTTAATGATGATGATCATGAAGCTTCGGATCAAGTTACTACTGAACCGCGAAGGTCCACGAGGGCACGCTCCGCACCAGAGTGGTACGGCAACCCTGTGATGGAAATCATGTTGTTAGACAATGGTGAACCTTCGAACTTTGAAGAAGCGATGGCGGGCCCGGATTCCAACAAATGGCTTGAAGCTACGAAATCCGAGATAGGATCCATGTATGAGAACAAAGTATGGACTTTGGTGGACTTGCCCGATGACCGGCGAGCCTAAGGGTGCTAACAAAGTGTGCAAGCTCCAGCGCTCCATCTATGGGCTGGTGCAAGCATCTCGGAGTTGGAACATTCGCTTTAATGAGGTGATTAAAGCGTTTGGGTTCATACAGGTTTACGGAGAAGCCTGCCTGTACAAGAAAGTGAGTGGGAGCTCTGTAGCTTTCCTCATACTATATGTGGATGACATATTATTGATGGGGAATAATATAGATATGTTGGAGAGCATAAAGGCCTATTTGAACAAGAGTTTTTCGATGAAGGACCTTGGAGAAGGTGCATACATATTAGGCATCAAGATCTATAGAGATAGATCGAGACGCCTCATAGGTCTTTCGCAAAGTACATACCTTGACAAGATATTGAAGAAGTTCAATATGGAAAACTCAAAGAAAGGGTTCTTGCCAGTTTTGCAAGGTATGAGATTGAGTAAGACTCAGTCGCCGACCACGACAGCAGATAGAGAGAAGATGAGTTCTGTCCCCTACGCTTCAGCCGTAGGCTCTCTAATGTATGCCATGCTATGTACCAGACCTGATATAAACCTTGCCATAAGTTTGGTAGGGAGGTACCAAAGTGATCCCGGTATGGAACACTGGACAACGGTCAAGAATATCCTTAAGTACCTGAAAAGGACTAAGGAAATGTTTCTCGTTTATGGAGGTGATGAAGAGCTCATCGTAAAGGGTTACGTCGACGCTAGCTTCGACACAGATTCGGGTGACTCTAAGTCACAGACCGAATACGTATATGTGTTGAATGGTGGGGCAGTGAGCTGGTGCAGTAGCAAGCAAGAAGTCGTGGCAGCATCTACATGTGAAGCGGAATACATAGCTGCTTCAGAAGCGGCTCATGAAGGAATTCGGATGAAGGAGCTCATCACCGAACTTGGAGTGGTTCCAAAAGCGTCGGGTCCAATGACACTCTTCTGTGATAACACAGGGGCCATTGCCATAGCCAAGGAGCCCAGGTTTCACTGGAAGACAAAGCACATCAAACGCCGCTACAACTCCATCCAGGACCATGTCCAGAGTGGAGTAATAGATATTTGTAAAGTACACATTGATCTGAATATTGCAGACCCATTGACTAAACCTCTTCCACGAGCAAAACATGATCAACACCATAATGCTATGGGTGTTCGATACATCACAATGTAACTAGATTATTGACTCTAGTGCAAGTGGGAGACTATTGGAAATATGCCCTAGAGGCAATAATAAAATGGTTATTATCATATTTCCTTGTTCATTATAATAGCCTATTGTTCATGCTATAATTGTATTAACACGAAACAGTAATACATGTGTGAATAAATATATCACAATGTGTCCCTAGCAAGCCTCTAGTTGGCTAGCCCGTTGGTCAATAGATGATCATGGTTTCCTGATCATGGGCATTAGTTGTCATTGATGATGGGATCACATCATTAGGAGAATGATGTGATGGACAAGACCCAATCCTAAGCATAGCACTAGATCGTATTGTTCGTATGCTAAAGCTTTTCTAATGTCCAGTGTCTTTTCCTTCGACCGTGAGATTGTGCAACTCCGAGATACCGTAGGAGTGCTTTGGGTGTATCAAACGTCACAACGTAACTGGGTGACTATAAAGGTGCACTACGGGTACCTCCGAAAGTGTCTGTTGGGTTGGTATGAATCGAGATCGGGATTTGTCACTCCGTATGACGGAGAGGTATCTCTGGGCCCACTCGGTAGAACATCATCATGAGATCAATGTGAATAAGGAGTTAGTCACACGATGACGTGCTACGGAACGAGTATAGAGACTTACCGGTAACGAGATTGAACAAGGTATAGGTATACCGACGATCGAATCTCGGGCAAGTTCTATACCGACAGACAAAGGGAATTGTATACGGGATTGATTGCATCCTTGACATTGTTGTTCATCCGATGAGATCATCGTGGAGCAAGTGGGAGCCACCATGGGTATCCAGACCCCACTGATGGTTATTGGCCGGGGAGGTGTCTCGGTCATGTCTGCCTGTCTCCCGAATCCATAGGGTCTACACACTTAAGGTTCGATGACGCTAGGGTTATAGGGAATTGTTATACGAGGTTACCGAAAGTTGTTCGGAGTCCCGGATGAGATCCCGGACGTCACGAGGAGCTCCGGAATGGTCCGGGGGTAAAGATTGATATATAGGATGGATGGGTTTGGAAGCCGGAAGTGTTTCGGGTGTCACCGGTAACGTACCGGGACCACCGGAGGTGGCCAGGGGGGTCCACCGAAGGGGGCAACGACCCCAAGAGGCTAGATGGGCCAAGTGCGATAGGGAACCAGCCCATAGGTGGGCTGGTGCGCCTCCAACACCCAGCCCAATGCGCAAGTGGTGGGGAGAGGGGGCAACCCTAGGCGCAGGTGGGCCTTAGGCCCACCAGGTGGTGCGCCACCCCCTCCCACCCTAGCCGCCGCCCCCCTTCTCCCATCTGGTGGCCGCCGGCCCCTAGGGAGGGAACCCTAGGGGTGGCGCAGCCCTCCCCCTCCTCCTATAAATAGAGAGGGGTTTTGGTCCTTGGGAGACAGACTTCTCCCTCTCCCTCGGCGCAGCCCTGCCCTTCTTCCTCCTCCTCTCTGCGGGTGCTTGGCGAAGCCCTGACGGGAGACCTCGTCTCTCCATCGACACCACGCCGTAGTGCTGCTGGAGTTCTTCCCCAACCTCTCCCTCCTCCTTGCTGGATCAAGGTGCGGGAGACGTCACCGGGCTGCACGTGTGTTGAACGCGGAGGTGCCGTAGTTCGGCACTAGATCGGAATCACACCGCGATCTGAATCGCCGTGAGTACGACTCCATCAACTGCGTCCTAGTAACGCTTCCGCTTAGCGATCTTCAAAGGTATGAAGATGCTCTTACCCCTCTCTCGTTGCTGGTCTATCCATAGCAAGATCTGAATATGCGTAGGAATTTTTTTGAATTTATGCTACGTTAACCCAACAGGGGGACGTGTGCCGCGGCCCGGGAATGCCTGCTGCAGGGCGTTGGCGTGCTGCTCGTACGCGCGTGCATAATACATGGCCGTCTGCAGGTCCTGGGGGTCGCGCATCTCGTCGTCGATGCGGATGTGGTCGGGAATGTGACAGCCCGATGCCGACGTTCCAGAAAATTCCCCTTCTATTCCGTTTTCGTCGTGTGGCTTATTTTATTTGTGGCTTCATCATCGCATCATGCACATCATCTACATTGCATCGGCATCTCCGTTGCCGCCAGTTTTCAAACTTGCATCCGTTAGTAGTTGCCGGTTCTCGTCGTTGTCCGTTCCGAGCCCGACCACACTCGCACGCGCCCGCGGCATCGTCGAAACCCTGTTTTAAAAGTGCGTTTAAAACTTTCTCTGATCGAGGTGAAACTTGGCATGCGGTCGTGATCAGATATAGCTAGGCCGCCTGTCGAATTTTGTTGCGATCGGAGCTCATCTGGTACCCGAACGGTCGTCCGTAGCGGCACCGTATCCGGTCTACCGTCGGACGTGTTGCGGTGTTTTAAATTGCGTTGCCGCGCGGCCTGATCTCCCTCTCGTCTCCGGATATCCCCTCTACACGGCCGCGTACCCATTCCCGCGTTCGGAATCGTCCAAACCCGACCACATGGTTGGATCTGGAACGCGATTTCGGGTAACCTAGCTCCCCGTTTGTCTATATATAGGCCCCCCTCTCTCTCCTCCTAGATTTCCGTGCAAACCCTAGTCTCCCGCAGCCACCTCCCTCCTCTCTCTTCCACCTCCAGCCGCTGGGCCCGCACGAGCCCGCGCGCAGCCCGCCCCGAGCCCATCTGGCCCGAGCAGCAGCGCCCCATGCTGTCAGATCGGGAGGAGCCCCGATCCAGCAGCCTCCTCGTTGCACCACGCCGCCGCCATGGACCTCGCCGGCTCCGAGCCACCGGGCCACCTCCCACCACCCGGACCACCTCCTCCGGCCGCCCCCAGCCACCTCGCCGGAGCGTCCCTTCACCGGATGACGTCCTGGCCGCCTGGATGCCAAGCCCGTCGCTCTAGGCCCCTCGGCCAGATCCGAGAGCCTCGTGGCCGGATCGTGCCGCCAGCTGCCGCGCCCTGTCCACCCCGCACCGGTGTTGCGCCCCTCCACCTCGCCTTCCGCGCCATTGCCGGCAACTTCCTTCCGCCGCCGCGCCCCTCTCTGCTCGGGAACGAGCAGAGAGATGTGAGGCGCTGCCTCCTCGCCCCGTGGGCCGGCCTGGCCACGCAAGGCCCAGGTGGCCACAGCAGCCGGCCTTCCCACCAGCAGCTGGCCTCCAGTGCCCCCGGCCCAAGTGCTGGCCCAGGTGAGCCTATTCCCGCCCCCAGCGCTAGTTAGTATCCAGCGCCCCCAATTCGGCCCGTTGATTATTAGGATTTTTCCTGAGAATATTTTTTTCCAGGAATTAGACGATTTTAGAATGCCCGTAGATTTTATTTCGTAAGTCGGATTGAGGCGTGTAGCATATGGTTTTCGTGTAGTTTCTCACGCAGAATCCGTTTTTCAAACTTGCACAAATGTTTGACGTCGTTTAGCATGCCTAACGCCTAGTTTAGAGTGCTGTCCCAATAGAATGTTGCCCGTGTTTAATTTTCGCGTGTGTCCGGGTTGCTCGTATGCCGTAGATAAAATTTCCATGTTTTAGGAACCATTTTTGCATGTATTTTAGAGCAGTCATTAGTATTTTTGCGTGTAGGGAATTGCGCTAGTTTATTTTTTTCCGTGTCTAGGTTATTTTCTCGCATATTCGTGTGGCATTATTTTGTTGTGCACCCCCACTTATGTTATATGTTTTCGGGGTAGAAAAATCCATTGTATTTTTCTGTGCAATTAGTTTTAGCTTTTGAGGTAGTTAGTTCGCGAGATATTTTGCTATGTTGCCCTTTTGTTTAATTCGTAGGATTTAATCCGTTCTTCGTTTGACGGAGTTGTCAACTAGGGAGTTGTTCTTTGATGTTTAGTCTAGCCCCTCGTATTTTTGGTTGCAATAGAAATGCATGTTTATGTGTGGTGTGCTTGCTCTCAAGTTGCTAGAAATAGTGCTGATTTGGAGGAGCTGAAATATTTCTAAGTCTGGAATCTGTTATTATTTTGTTGCTGTTTTGTTTTGCTTCTATCTTGTGATTTGTAGCTCTTTTGAGGTTGGTCCAATGGAGTTAGTTGTAAACCTTGTGTTTCTCTAGCATGCTGTAAATTTTCTTGCCATTCGGAGTTCTGTAGATATAGGTTTTGCTGCTGTCAATATTGCTTCAGATCGAAAACTGCACTTTCATGAGGTGTAATTTTCACTAAGTCTGAAATAGTGTGTGGGATGCCATTTTGTGACTTCTTTTCCTAGTGTTCCTTGCTGCCATGCTAGTTGTTGTTAGTTGTTTGTAGTAGTGCTTCTTGCCCTCTTTCGTGCCATGCCTTTCTTGAGTTTATCGGAGTAGTGTAGCCCGTAGTTGCGGGGTGTAGAAAATGCTACGTGGCTGATTTTGGCAGATTGTAGTCAGTTCTTGTTTTGCTCGTAGTTTTTTGAACTGTAGCTCCGATTTGATCGTGTCCTACATGAAACTTTCTTAGAATCTCGTGTAGTTTCTTTTTTTTTTCTTGCTGTTTGCATGCTTAGAAGTTCTCGTGACCGCCGTTGCACACATTTTGCATTCAAGCCATCATATCTTGCGGTGCTTGTAACTTTTGATCCGTAGCTCCGTTGGAGATGATCTCTATGTGTAGATTGCTTGTATTGACGCGTAGAATCACGTGAACCTATTTGTTTTTCTGTTTAACAACCAATTAAATGCTTTGGTTTAGATCTGGACAGAATTGTAAATTAACAGGTGAGGTCGTCTCGGAGATGCTATATGTCATTTCCGACCTCATTTAAAATGCCTAGATAGGTAGATTAATTACGCTTCACCTCTTTCCATGTTTAAACACATTTAGTATAGAACTATATAATTAACATGGAGTTTCGTCAATATGCAACTCGTTGCATATTGAACTTCACTTATTGTGTAGTGTTTGATTGTGTGAATTGTCATGCCGTGACTTGCACGTATCCACCTGTTCATGCATCATTTGTGTTGTGCATCGTGTGGTGCATTCCGTGTGTTGATTTGTGTTTCCGGTTTTCTTCGTCTCGATAGAGTTCCGCAAGCGTGTCGGATGTGAGGACCCGTTCGACTACGTCGGTTCGTCTACTTCACGGAGGCATTCTTATTCTAAGCGGGATCTCAGGCAAGATGACCATTTCCCAGATATCATTACTATCATTGCCATGCTAGTTTCATCGCTTCTATCGATTATGTCTCGTTGCCTACCACATGTTAAATTTCAGCCTCTCAACAATTCCATGAAACCTTCAACCTGTTCAACCTAGCAAACCACTGATTGGCTATGTTACCACTTGCTTAACCATGTTGTTAGCATTGCTAGTTGCAGGTGCAGATGCTTCCATGCGAAAACATGGGTTCCTTGTTATATCACCATATGAAATGCTATTTAATTTAATGCACCTTATATACTTGGTAAAAGGTGGAAGGCTCGGCCTTTCTAGCCTGGTGTTTTGTTCCACCGTTGCCCCCTTAGTTTTCGGCTACCGGTGTTATGTTCCATAAATGAGCGCTCCTAACACGATCGGGGTTGTTATGGGGACCCCCTTGATAATTCGTTTTAGATTAAAGCTGGTCTGGCAAGGCCCAACTTTGGTACTACATTTGCGTAAACACCTAATAAAATTGCATAGGGACTTTCCGGACCCCGAGGATAATTTAATCAACCCCCGGGCCAGTGCTCCTCATGAGTGTTGGTCCCACCTGAGCGATGTCCGGCGCCCCTCTGGTCACCCGAAGGTTTAGCGATCCCGACGTCTAGCTCATCCGCCGTGTCCTGAGAACGAGGTACGCGACTCCTATCGGGATCGTCGACACGTCGGGCGGCCTTGCTGGATTAGTTTTACCTTTGACGAGATATCTTGTGCATCGGGATTCTGGTGATGCTTTGGGTAATCTCAGAGTTGAGGTTTTCCATTAGGGAATCCGACGAGATCGCGAGCTTCGTGATTGAGGATTTCTATGCGGCTTGTGGTAATTTGTGATGGACTAGTTGGAGCACCCCTGCAGGGTTAAATCTTTCGGAAAGCCGTGCCTGCGGTTATGTGGCAACGTGGAAGCTTTGTTTAACACTGGTTCTAGATAACTTGAAGTTAACTTAATTAAAATATGCCAACTATGTGCGTAACCGTGACTGTCTCTTTCGTGAGTTCCTTCTCCGATCGAGGACACGGTGGGGTTATGTCGACGTAGGTAGGTGTTCAGGATCATTCATTTGATCATCAGTAGTTCACGTCCGTTATTCATAGATCTTCCCCCTCTTATTTCTTGTACTCGTAAGTTAGCTACCAAATATATGCTTAGCCGCTGCTGCAACCTCACCACTTAACCATACCTCACCCATTAAGCTTTGCTAGTCTTGATACCTTTGGAAATGAGATTGGTGAGTCCCCTGTGGCTCACAGATTACTACAACACCAGTTGCAGGTACAGGTAAAGGTTACTTGACGCGAGCGCGTTGATTGTACATTTGGAGTTGCTTCTTCTTCTTCTTCATCATCGATCTAGGATGGGTTCCAGGGCGGCAGCCTGGGATAGCAAGGATGGACGTCGTTCTTATTTTTCTCGTTTGTTTTCGTCCGTAGTCGGACCCTGCTCTTAGTCTTGATGATTATGTAATGTACTGATGTGACTCTGATGTAGCTTGTGGCGAGTGTAAGCCAACTCTGTATATATATCTCTTCTTTTCAGTACATGTACTTGTAACGATATCCATTCTTGCGACACGGCGAGATGCGCTTCTATCCCTGACGAGGCCTTCGTGCCAAATTGAGGATAGGGTCGCATCTTGGGCGTGACAAGTTGGTATCAGAGCCGTACCGACCTAGGAGCCCCCTTGATTGATCGAACATGGCCGAGTCGATTCTAGTGAAAAACTGTTTGAGTCTAGTTATATATCGGAGAGCAGGATTCTTTTTTTTCTCCTCTTCTATGCTGTGGTGAGGAATCTTGACGTAATAATTTACTCTACTCCTCTTCTCACTCAAATTTTTTTAGGATCACGCGGATATTTTGGAATCTATATGATGCCGATGTGACGGAGTTCTGTCTTGGTGCCTCCTATCTGCTCTAAGTCTCAGGGGAGTTGAGCTCCAGGGGATTCTTGAGCACATCGTTATCATTCAGATTTCTTAGTATCTCAGGACGAAGGATGTTCGTAATTGCTTCAATACTAGTAGTGGCGAGATAACCCCGATGTCCCCAGTACTGGTGCAGATTGTTCGGGAGTACTGCCATACTTTGTATCGTTGTGATCACGAGGGTCTGTTGTAGATGAAGGTCCGAGATTCTGGTTGTGTGTTGACGGATGTGATACAGGTGACGGGTTAGTATAGGAGTTGTGTGAATATTACTCCTTGTATCCGTATACCAGATTGCATGACCAGATATTTCGGTAATTCATAGGTGGGAATTCAAGTAGTTACTTTTAGGACTATCTTCCAACAAACGCATGATGTTAGGTTGGGGTTCGACATATATTGGATTACTGTCCACGAAAATATCGGACGAAATCTTTCTCATGAGTTCCTTCTGGCTAATTGTAAGCCGCATCCTTTGTTTTGTTGAATATGGTAATTCGAGTTGCTTCGATGTCAAGTGGTGATTTCAGATCTTTCCTAAGAGGTGTTCTCATAATTTTTTATGTGAATGCTAATCCTTTTGCTCAATCAATTGTCTTAGCAATTTTGTCAACCGGAGTCGTCATGTTAATTCTTTTCCAACCGGTGTGTTTCTCTCCAAGTGGATTCAATCTTCTCCAGTTGTTGCAGATCATTCTCTGATTTTATTCCGGAGTTCATCTCATCTGTCCCGAGTTATTTTTGTTTTTCCCCACCCTCCCACCCTTTTCTTCAGTAATTCAATTTTCATCCAAGAGTTTTCATTTCATTGTTGCTCCCGCTATCTTTTCTTCTGTGTCCTATCCGGTGATTCATTGTGAAGATTCTCAGGAGCTTCGTGTTCATCCTTATTCAGTCGTGTTATCTTTTCCGTTGAATTCAATGCAGTTATCCGTGTTCATTGTATTCTATTCATCCTTGTAATTTTTCCCATGTTGGAAATTCTCATCAGTCTTCTTATTGTCATTTATCTCTATTCTTTCCGGAGCGTTGAAGATATCCCAGTAATTTCTTGTTATCAATTCTTTAATTATTTCAAGGTGCTCAGCCTCATCTAGTTTTCCTTATACCGGTGCAATATCTCTCGTTCTAGTAATCTTTTCAACGGTGATTTCTTTGAGTGGGCCCATAACCCACATGTTCTTTCCCAGGATCTTATCTGGCTTTTGTAATCTTTCCGGAGATCATTAATTCTTTTCAACTATGACGTAAGTATGAATTTCAACAATCATATCCCTTCTCCAAGATCAATTGGAATTAATTCTCAAATTGGCTTCACCTTTCATTCTTCTTTATTCCGGAGTGTCTCGGTATTCTTGGTGTTGTTCTCGTCGTCATTCTTAGCTTGCAATTCGAAGGAGTGTTTCTCTCAATCATGGTCCATTCTCTTGGAGATTCTTCATTTCAGCTTCGTGTTATCATCTTGAATTTGTTCCCAATCATGAGAATCCATTTCTCGCTATCCGGTGGTTTTCTGAGTTGTTTTCATTCTCGTTCCTCCGAAGGCCATCATTTCAGAAGATTCTTCGTTCTCAGCTTTCAACTTTCATCCTCAATTCTTCTCAACTGTTGTCTCTTCGTTCGTCTCTCGATTATCTGATGCCTTGTTCAAGTTTTCTCTCAGGTGGCTCATGAGCTCTTCATTCTCATGTTTCTCCATTAATTCGTGGTGTTCCCATTCAATTGTGAATTCTTACGGGCGCTTCCTTCGTTTATGCTTCATGTGGTGCATATCTATCTCTCTCTTCAAGATTCAATTCTAGTAGAATAAGTCATATGCTAAATCCGTTGCTTGTCATCAATTTAACTTGATGAAGGATAAGCATAACATAATTCTTATTCTTGTTCATAGTAATCTCAATTCTTCTTCCGGAGTGGCTCATGATATCAATTTTTTTCTCAGGTGCTTATCTTTCTTTTCCGGAGTTCCAATTCTTTTAAGTATCTCTCCGTGAGGCTTCATCTAAATCTTGGCAAGGTCATCATCTTATTCTTTTCTACCTTCTTATCGTTGCATCATTCATTGTATACGGTGGTCCTTCATGGTGGTTCATCAAGGTCTCAATCCATTCTCAAGCGTTCTTCAAGATTCTTGTTGGAGAACCTCAAGTATCCTTTCTCTTGCATTTCTATGTACAATTGTTTTTCCTTTATCCTTTGAGGTGGTATTATAGCATTCTTGTTAGTGTAGGAGCCTCGAAGAGTTTTCCTTTCAAGAATGAGATAATTAAACCCACCAATTCTTTGATCATGAGATATTTTCAACCCATGATTTCTTCTTTGAGCTATCTTGGTTTGGATTTCACCTAAAGCTTTTCCTATGGGTTGTTGCTATCATGGTGCTTGTCATTATTCCAAGTTTTCAATATATCCTCTTGGTGTAAGAAATTGTTCATATTTTGTTTCTCCCAATCAATCCTTGTTTCTTTTAGTGGTTGGTTGTCACCTCATATTTGTTGAGACGATTTTCATAAGCCCACTACTATCTTGTTCTTTTCGTTGTTGGTTTTACAACTACTAAGTCAATTCTCTGTCCGGAGGCTCTTCAATTCTATTGTGATGCTAGTTGTCATTCTCTCTTCATTCTCTTCTTCCGTATGAGTTAGTTCCTATTCTATTGTTCTGGAGGCATTGTGTTGTTCCTCTTTTGGGTCTATTATGTTGTTCTATCAAGATCTTGGTGTTCCCTTGCTCTATTTACTTGTTTGTTGTGAATATTGTCTATTTCTTCCACCTTTTCACATTTTTTGTCCCATTTTCCTACCGAAGTGCTGCCGAAATTTTCCGTGGATTCTTGCTTCTTCTCATATCAGTCCTCATCTCTTTGCAACCTTCAAGGGTCATTGGTTTCACTCGTTTGTCAAATAAGTGACTAAGTTTTACCTCTTGTTCTTTCTCATCCTCTCCCCCTTTCATTCCTGGATCTCGGGGCGAGATCCTCTTGTAGTGTAGGAGAGTTGTGACAGCCCGATGCCGACGTTCCAGAAGATTCCCCTTCTATTCCGTTTTCGTTGTGTGGCTTATTTTATTTGTGGCATCATCATCGCGTCATGCACATCATCTGCATTCCATCGGCATCTCCGTTGCCGCCAGTTTTCAAACTTGCATCCGTTAGTAGTTGCCGGTTCTCGTCGTTGTCCGTTCCGAGCCCGACCACACTCGCACGCGCCCACGGCATCGTCGAAACCCTGTTTTAAAAGTGCGTTTAAAACTTTCTCTGATCGAGGTGAAACTTGGCATGCGGTCGTGATCAGATATAGCTAGGCCGCCTGTCAAATTTCGTCGCGATCGGAGCTCGTCTGGTACCCGAACGGTCGTCCGTAGCGGCACCGTATCCGGTCTACCGTCGGACGTGTTCCAGTGTTTTAAATTGCGTTGCCGCGCCGCTCGTTCTCCCTCTCGTCTCCGGATATACACTCTAAACGGCCGCGTACCCATTCCCGCGTTCGGAATCGTCCGAACCCGACCGCACGGTTGGATCCGGAACGCGATTTCGGGTAACCTAGCCCCCCGTTTGTCTATATATAGGCCCCCCTCTCTCTCCTCCTCGATTTCCGTGCAAACCCTAGTCTCCCGCAGCCACCTCCCTCCTCTCTCTTCCACCTCCAGCCGCTGGGCCCGCCCGAGCCCGCGCGCAGCCCGCCTCGAGCCCATCTGGCCCGAGCAGCAGCGCCCCGTGCTGCCAGATCGGGATGAGCCCCGATCCAGCAGCCTCCTCGTCGCACCACGCCGCTGCCATGGACCTCGCCGGCTCCGAGCCACCGGGCCACCTCCCGCCACCCGGACCACCTCCTCTGGCCGCCACCAGCCGCCACGCCGGAGCGTCCCTTCACCGGATGACGTCCTGGCCGCCTGGATGCCAAGCCCGTCGCTCCAGGCCCCTCGGCCAGATCCGAGAGCCTTGTGGCCGGATCGTGCCGCCAGCTGCTGCGGCCTGTCCACCCCGCGCCGGTGCTGCGCCCCTCCACCTCGCCTTCCCCGCCATCGCCGGCAACTTCCTTTCGCCGCCGCGCCCCTGTCTGCTCGGGAACGAGCAGAGAGATGGGAGGCGCTGCCTCCTCGCCCCGTGGGCCGGCCTGGCCACGCAAGGCCCAGGTGGCCACAGCAGCCGGCCTTCCCACCAGCAGCTGGCCTCGGCCCGCCTCGCCTCCAGCGCCCCCGGCCCAAGTGCTGGTCCACGTGAGCCTATTCCCGCCCCCAGCGCTAGTTAGTATCCAGCGCCCCCAATTCGGCCCGTTGATTATTAGGATTTTTCCTGAGAATATTTTTTTTCCAGGAATTAGACGATTTTAGAATGCCCGTAGATTTTATTTCGTAAGTCGGATTGAGGCGTGTAGCATATGGTTTTCGTGTAGTTTCTCACATAGAATCCGTTTTTAAAACTTGCACAAATGTTTGACGTCGTTTAGCATGCCTAACGCCTAGTTTAGCGTCCTGTCCCAATAGAATGTTGCCCGTGTTTAATTTTCGCGCGTGTCCGGGTTGCTCGTATGCCGTAGATAAAATGTCCATGTTTTAGGAACCATTTTTGCATGTATTTTAGAGCAGTCATTTGTATTTTTGCGTGTAGGGAATTGCGCTAGTTTATTTTTTTTCCGTGTCTAGGTTATTTTCCCGCATATTCATGTGGCATTATTTTGTTGTGCACCCCCACTTATGTTATATGTTTTCGGGGTAGAAAAATCCATTGTATTTTTCTGTGCAATTAGTTTTAGCTTTTGAGGTAATTAGTTCGCGAGATATTTTGCTATGTTGCCCTTTTGTTTAATTCGTAGGATTTAATCCGTTCTTCGTTTGACGGAGTTGTCAACTAGGGAGTTGTTCTTTGATGCTTAGTCTAGCCCCTCGTATTTTTGGTTGCAATAGAAACACATGTTTAGGTGTGGTGTGCTTGCTCTCAAGTTGCTAGAAATAGTGCTGATTTGGAGGAGCTGAAATATTTCTAAGTCTGGAATCTGTTATTATTTTGTTGCTGTTTTGTTTTGCTTCTATCTTGTGATCTGTAGCTCTTTTGAGGTTGGTCCAATGGAGTTAGTTGTAAACCTTGTGTTTCTCTAGCATGCTGTAAATTTTCTTGCCATTCGGAGTCCTGTAGATAGAGGTTTTTCTGCTGTCAATATTGCTTCAGATCGAAAACTGCACTTTAATGAGGTGTAATTTTCACTAAGTCTGAAATAGTGTGTGGGATGCCATTTTGTGACTTCTTTTCCTAATGTTCCTTGCTGCCATGCTAGTTGTTGTTATTTGTTTGTAGTAGTGCTTCTTGCCCTCTTTCGTGCCATGCCTTGCTTGAGTTTATCGGAGTAGTGTAGCCCGTAGTTGCGGGGTGTAGAAAATGCCATGTGGCTGATTTTGGCAGATTTTAGTCAGTTCTTGTTTTGCTCGTACTTTTTGAATCGTAGCTCCGATTTGATCATGTCCTACATGAAAGATAAAAGCTGGGGTCATCTCGGAGATGCTATATGTCATTTCCGACCTCATTTAAAATGCCTAGATAGGTAGATTAATTACGCTTCACCTCTTGCCATGTTTAAACACATTTTATATTGTCGTGTATCTAATCGGGATAGAACTAAATAATTAACGTGGAGTTTCGTCAATATGCAACTCGTTGCATATTGAACTTCACTTAATGTGTAGTGTTTGATTGTGTGAATTGTCATGCCGTGACTTGCATGTATCCAGTTGTTCATGCATCATTTGTGTGGTGCATCGTGTGGTGAATTCCGTGTGTTGATTTGTGTTTCCGGTTTGCTTCGTCTCGATAGAGTTCCGCAAGCGTGTCGGATGTGAGGACCCGTTCGACTACGGCGGTTCGTCTACTTCACGGAGGCATTCTTCTTCTAAGCGGGATCTCAGGCAAGATGACCATTTCCCCAGATACCATTACTATCATTGCCATGCTAGTTTCATCGCTTCTATCGATTATGTCTCGTTGCCTACCACATGTTAAATTTCAGCCTCTCAATAATGCCATGAAACCTTCAACCTGTTCGACCTAGCAAACCACTGATTGGCTATGTTACCGCTTGCTTAACCATGTTGTTAGCGTTGCTAGTTGCAGGTGCAGATGCTTCCATGCGAAAACATGGGCTCCTTGTTATATCACCATATTAAATGATATTTAATTTAATGCACCTATATACTTGGTAAAAGGTGGAAGTCTCGGCCTTTCTAGCCTCGTGTTTTGTTCCACCTTTGCCCCCTTAGTTTTCGGCTATCGGTGTTATGTTCCATAAATGAGCGCTCCTAACACGATCGGGGTTGTTATGGGGACCCCCTTGATAATTCGTTTTAGATTAAAGCTGGTCTGGCAAGGCCCAACTTTGGTACTACATTTTCCTAAACACCTAATAAAATTGCATAGGGACTTTCCGGATCCCGAGGATAATTTAATCAACCCACGGGCCAGTGCTCCTTATGAGTGTTGGTCCCACCTGAGCGATGTCCGGCGCCCCTCTGGTCACCCGTAGGTTTAGCGATCCCGACGTCTAGCTCATCCGCCATGTCCTGAGAACGAGGTACGCGACTCCTATCGGGATCGTCGACACGTCGGGCGGCCTTGCTGGATTAGTTTTACCTTTGACGAGATATCTTGTGCATAGGGATTCCGGTGATGCTTTGGGTAATCTCAGAGTTGAGGTTTTCCATTAGGGAATCCGACAAGATCGCGAGCTTCGTGATTGAGGATTTCTATGCGGCTTGTGGTAATTTGTGATGGACTAGTTGGAGCACCCCTGCAGGGTTAAATCTTTCGGAAAGCCGTGCCCGCGTTATGTGGCAACGTGGAAGCTTTGTTTAACACTGGTTCTAGATAACTTGAAGTTAACTTAATTAAAAAATGCCAACTGTGTGCGTAACCATGACTGTCTCTTTCGTGAGTTCCTTCTCCGATCGAGGACACGGGGGGGGGGGGGGGTATGTCGACGTAGGTAGGTGTTCAGGATCATTCATTTGATCATCAGTAGTTCACGCCCGTTATGTGTAGATCTTCCCCCTCCTATTTCTTGTACTCGTAAGTTAGCCACCAAATATATGCTTAGCCGCTGTTGCAACCTCACCACTTAACCATACCTCACGCATTAAGCTTTGCTAGTCTTGATACCTTTGGAAATGAGATTGCTGAGTCCCCTGTGGCTCACAGATTACTACAACACCAGTTGCAGGTACAGGTAAAGGTTACTTGACGCGAGCGCGTTGATTGTACATTTGGAGTTGCTTCTTCTTCTTCTTCTTCATCGATCTAGGATGGGTTCCAGGCCGGCAGCCTGGGATAGCAAGGATGGACGTCGTTCTTATTTTTCTCGTTTTTTTTCGTCCGTAGTCGGACCCTGCTCTTACTCTTGATGATTATGTAATGTACTGATGTGACTCTGATGTATCTTGTGGCGAGTGTAAGCCAAGTCTGTATCTATATCTCTTCTTTTCAGTACATGTACTTGTAACGATATCCATTCTTGCGACACGACGAGATGCGCTTCTATCCCTGACGAGGCCTTCGTGCCAAATTGAGGATAGGGTCGCATCTTGGGCGTGACAGGGAAGGCCGCCGACGAAGAGCTCGGCGCGTTGGCGAGCCGTGACGTCAGGCGCATGGCAGGCCAACGTCTGGAAGCGGTCGGCGAAGTCCTGCACCGAGGTGGTGAAGGGAAGGAGACCAAGCTCGGCCAAGCGGCTCCAACGTATGGGAGGACGAACCGGAGGAGACACAGGTCGCGAAAGGGCTCCCACGGAGGCATTCTGCCCTCGTCCTGCTCGAGGGCGTAGTACCAAGTCTGGGCGGCGCTACGGAGGTGGTAGGAGGCGATCCACGTGCGGTCGGACGACATGGTCCGCTGCCGCCTGAAAAACTGGTCGCACTGATTGAGCCAGTTTAGGGGGTCGACGGTGCCGTCGTAGGTGGCGAACTCCAGCTTGGTGAAGCGGGGTGGCTGCTGCACGTGTGGCGAGGCCACGTAGGTGCCCTCGTGACAACCCAACGCGGTGGAAGGAGAGTGCTGCGGCACCACGGAGCTCCCGGCGTACGGATCAGTGTACCCGCCGAACCCCTAGAAGATGGGGCCGGGTGGCTGCAACACCGTCGGCTGTAGTGGCGACGTCGTGTAGGTCGGCGTGTCAATCCACGTCGGTAGCGGGGACGGCGATGGCAGCCACCGGACCTGGGTGATTGACAGGCCCTGGGGCGCGACAGTGGCCGGGGGCGGTGGCGCGAAGGGCGCCGCCGACGGAGGCGGTGGTGGCGGGGTTGCGTACGGAGCCTGGAGGAAAGTCCGGAGGTTTGAGACCCCCAGGTTGAGGTCGCGGATCGCCGAGGACATCTCCGTCGGGGAGAGGACGGGGGCGGGTTCGGCCGCCAGGGCCGCGGGACCGGAGGCGGCCAGACCTCAGGTGGCCGGCGGCCGCAAGTGGTGCGGCGACGGCGGCTTTTGCGAGGTGGCGGGGAAGGCGGTGGTGGCGGCGGCGGTGGTGGTGGGAAGGTCCGACAAACTCATCGAACTCAAGCTACCTGATACCAAATTGGTAGAGGCTAGGGTTCTACCAGGTCTCGGACGTAGGTTGTAGGGGTGGAAGTGCGGGCTACGAGGTTGGGGACGCCGGTGCCGGCGGCTGGGCGCCGTCGCGGCGTGAGAGAGAGAGAGAGAGGCGGCTAGGGTTTGGGGCTCTCGTCTCCTGAGGGAGACGACAACAGAATATACTGTTTATTGTCTGCTTAATATCGAAGGGGTACATGTGTTTATATAGGAGGACAACCTCCACTAAACCCTAGATAACTTGGACTCTAACTTGGACTCTAATATAACTTGGACTCTAAGATAGGTAAGATAACTTGGGCTAAGCCCGTAATTAACCCTGCCCATTGGGCCTCCTCCGTTGGTACGTTGTATCGGTCATAACAGAGACACAGTCAGCTAGTGCATTTAGCTGTGAATCATTTAAGCTGAACTTCTCAAGGCCAAGACCATCAATTGATCTATGAGTGAAGCATTGAGATATCTCCAAGCATGATGAGCTGTCATCCACTACCTTAAAGGGAAAATGGCAAGTAAGTCATTTATCTAGAGTAATGGGTATATAAACAGTTCATTGTGAAATAACGTGTGGGAGTTGTCTCATTTACATTCAGAAGACATGATCACTATCACTGTGAGGTTATATGTGATATAAACTATCAGCATTAGCAAATTATTGTTAATGCAGAGAATTTTGCATGGGGCCACGGTTGCCAAAGCATAACCAGATAGCAAGAGCCCGTGCCTATCCATGTACTAAGTTCTGACTTTTAATAATACATATAGAAGTTGATATCAGGCACAATAAGGTATCATAAAGGACCTAAACTTATTTTTGCATGTAAACAACTGGCCTACCCTTTGCTTGTATTGCCACACCAGATCGACGATGCCAGTACTACTCTTTCCGTTCTGCTGCTCTCCTTCCGAATAAAGGCAACCCCATATACGATTGTATGTCTTCATATTAATCAGAAACACAGCAAATGATGGCCCCGTAGGAATTTTTGTTTCTGGATCTACTTCAACAGGAATAGCGGATGAAAACCGAACAATACAACAATGGGATGGGATGTCCCCTTCTTCTTTGTCTCCACATTTTAGAACCGAGCCTAAAACATATGATCCCTTATTTCATGTCAAATCACACACATGTTGTGGTTTCCGCAAGGACACAACCATGATGTCCCCTTCTTTGGGATCATATGTCTCCCTTGACTTCGGATTCTTTGATGGCTCGGAAACCCCAAAACAGAATATTCATTTCTCATCATCAAGCTTCTCCACCCACATTATTTCTATAAAGTTTGCCTGAGCATAACCGTCCAATGATGAAAAGACATCAACATGTACTTCTTCAATCAGAGGGCATTTGAACGAGTTCAAATAAGTGTGCAATGATGTGAAGGTATCCAGTATGGTCTTGACCTACGTTGAGTGTCCACATAACTTGATTAGTTCTCATATGAAGTGAAATTTAATAACAAACAATGATCAGTGTGAGAAGAACGATGCAATAGACAACTCGGGTGAGGTCCACTAGGGGATACAACATATGATCTACCCTATACCCAACATAATAGAAAAAACATAGCTTGTTGATAAATCAGGATTTAGCACTAGACTAATACCAGAACAAAACAAGTCCCAAATCTATTAAAATAACAAATAAGCTAGCTCTCGAAACAGGCTTTCGCCCCGCTTTATTGATAAAACCACATCCGAAAAGGTACACGGCAGAACAATATAAGGTGGTCAGGTGGCCCTCTTACAAAGCCAATGCTAAGATGACCGGCAAAACCAAAAGAAAATACAGAAAGAACTGAAGTCAACACCACACTATGCCCTAGCACACCTAAGCTGCACGACAACGCCCTCAAGAAGGAGAACGGCGCCAAGAGTCGTCGTTGTCGCGTCCGCAACGAACAGAGTTTTCACCCGGAGCCCTGGCACGGAGAGAGGAGTCACGCCAACGTTTTCAGAACGATAGCGGTGCCCACAAGCGTCGACGCCGAGGCATAGAGCTTTTTCTTGGCAACTCACCCATGCCACCACGAGGTGCCCAAGTCTAGCACGGCGAGTTTAGGTCACCAGATCCGGATCGGGGCGCAATCACTGATAGGACAAAGAGGACGCTCAAGCCACTCGCCTCACCCGTCCTATCGCCCACACGATTAGGACAAAGAGTCACCACCGCCACGAGGTTGCCTGTCGGAGAGCTAACCAGGTGGACCACTACTCGGGGCCGCCGCCCCGACATCCATGTCCAAGCCATCACCAACCGCCCGCATCACGAAGTACCCACCACGGTAGGAGGGGTAAAAGGGGTCTCCTTTGAGTCCTAGCCCAACATCAGCAATAGAGTCTGGATCAACACCACCACAGTAGGGGCGTCCACATTCGTGCCTCCAGCCAGCCCCAGTGGACTAGGGGAGGCACATCTCCGTGACTATCGACGGCTTCCGGCGAACATGGCCACATGACACCATATCCGTAGTCTCTAACTCTGCTCTGCCCGACGGAGACATGATGACCGGACCACCACCAAGACCCGCCATACCGACAAGGAGAAGGACGACTCCCGCGGGCACCACCTAAACCCAGGGGCGGAGCCAGGATTTCAACATAGAGGGGGCGAAGAACACATTGAAACACACAAAATACATAACTTCAAAATATTTAAAGTCTTGAATATTGTAGTGTATCAAAGATGTAATAGTATAAGCTTTACAACAACAAAAAACTACATTTCTACTAGTTTGAACGAAGATCTACGCCCCCCAACTGGTCGATCGAACAAATCAATAATCTCATTAACATTGAACTTTGCAGCTATTTCCTTTCTAATGTATACAACCATGTAATGTGGAAGAAAATCATCACCCATTTTACTTCGGAGACGCGTTTTGATAACCTTCATTGCTGAAAAAGCTCTCTCCGCAGTTGCAGTTGACACCGGGAGAGTGATGATCAATCGCAATAATCTATTTGTTGGGAAACGTCGCATGGGAAACAAAAAATTTCCTACGCGCACGAAGACCTATCATGGTGATGTCCATCTACGAGAGGGGATATTCGATCTACGTACCCTTGTAGATCGCACAGCAGAAGCGTTAGTGAACGCGGTTGATGTAGTGGAACGTCCTCACGTCCCCCGATCCGCTCCGCGAACCGTCCCGCGATCAGTCCCACGATCTAGTGCCGAACGGACGGCACCTCCACGTTCAGCACACGTACAGCTCGACGATGATCTCGGCCTTCTTGATCCAGCAAGAGAGACGGAGAGTTAGATGAGTTCTCCGACAGCGTGACGGCGCTCCGGAGGTTGGTGGTGATCTAATCTCAGCAGGGCTCCGCCCGAGCTCCGCAGAAACGCGATCTAGTGGTAAAACCGTGGAAATATGTGGTCGGGCTGCCATGGCAAAGTTGTCTCAAATCAGCCCTAAAACCTCCGTCTATATAGGGGGAAGAGGGGGAGCCCCCTCCCCCGGGGTGGGTTCCCCCCCCCCCCGGTGAACACCCGGAACCCATTCGTCATTCCCGATAACTCCGAAAACCTTCCGGTAATCAAATGAGGTCATCCTATATATCAATCTTCGTTTTCGGACCATTCCGGAAACCCTCGTGACTTCCGTGATCTCATCCGGGACTCCGAACAACATTCGGTAACCAACCATATAACTCAAATACGCATGAAACAACGTCGAACCTTAAGTGTGCAGACCCTGCGGGTTCCAGAACTATGTAGACATGACCCGAGTGACTCCTCGGTCAATATCAAATAGCGGGACCTGGATGCCCATATTGGATCCCACATATTCTACGAAGATCTTATCGTTTGAACCTCAGTGCCAAGGATTCATATAATCCCGTATGTCATTCCCTTTGTCCTTCGTTATGTTACTTGCCCGAGATTCGATCGTCAGTATCCGCATACCTATTTCAATCTCGTTTATCGACAAGTCTCTTTACTCGTTCCGTAATACAAGATCCCGCAACTTACACTAAGTCACATTGCTTGCAAGGCTTGTGTGTGATGTTGTATTACCGAGTGGGCCCCGAGATACTTCTCCGTCACACGGAGTGACAAATCCTAGTCTCGATCCATACTAACTCAACGAACACCTTCTGAGATACGTGTAGAGCATCTTTATAGTCACCCAGTTACGTTGCAACGTTTGATACACACAAAGCATTCCTCCGGTGTCAGTGAGTTATATGATCTCATGGTCATAGGAACAAATACTTGACACGCAGAAAACAGTAGCAACAAAATAACACGATCAATATGGTACGTCTATTAGTTTGGGTCTAGTCCATCACAAGATTCTCCTAATGACGTGATCCAGTTATCAAGCAACAACACCTTGTTCATAATCAGAAGACCCTCACTATCTATGCTCAACTGGCTAGCCAACTAGAGGCTTGCTAGGGACAGTGTTTTGTCTATGTATCCACACATGTATATAAGTCTTCATTCAATACAATTATAGCATGGATAATAAACGATTATCTTGATACATGAATTATTATAATAACAATATTTATTATTGCCTCTAGGGAATAATTCCAACGGTCTCCCACTTGCACTAGAGTCAATAATCTAGGCCTCACATCATCATGCGAATTACATTGTAATAAATCTAACACCCATACAGTTCTGGTGTTGATCATGCTTTGCCCGTGGAAGAGGTTTAGTCAGCGGGTCTGCTACATTCAGATCCGTGTGCACTTTGCATATATTTACGTCCTCCCCTTCGACGTAGTCGCGGATGAGGTTGAAGCGTCGTTTGATGTGTGTGGACTTCTTGTGAAACCGTGGTTCCTTTGCTAGGGCAATGGCACCCGTGTTGTCACAGAACAAGGTTATTGGATTCAGTGCGCTTGGCACTACTCCAAGATCCGTCATGAACTGCTTCATCCAGACACCCTCCTTAGCCGCCTCAGAGGCAGCCATGTACTCCGCTTCACATGTAGAATCTACTACGACGCTTTTCTTGGAACTGCACTAGCTTACGGCACCCCCATTAAGAATAAATACGTATCCGGTCTGCGACTTAGAGTCATCCGGATCTGTGTCAAAGCTTGCATCGATGTAACCCTTTACGGCGAGCTCTTCGTCACCTCCATACACGAGAAACATCTCCTTAGTCCTTTTCAGGTACTTCAGGATATTCTTGACCGCCGTCCAGTGATCCACTCCCGGATTACTCTGGAACCTGCCTGCCATACTTATGGCCAAGCTAACGTCCGGTCTAGTGCACAGCATTGCATACATGATAGAACCTATGGCTGAAGCATAGGGGACGGTGCTCATATGCTCTCTATCCTCATCAGTTGCTGGGCACTGAGTCTTACTCAATCTCGTACCTTGTAAAACTGGCAAAACCCTTTCTTGGACTGTTCCATTTTGAACCTCTTCAAAACTTTATCAAGGTATGTGCTTTGTAAAAGTCCTATCAGGCGTTCCCATCTATCCCTGTAGATCTTAATGCCTAGAATATAAGCAGCTTCTCCTAGGTCCTTCATAGAGAAACTTTTATTCAAGTAATCCTTTATGCTCTCCAAAAACTCTACATTGTTTCCAATCAGCAATATGTCATCCACATATAATATTAGAAACGCCACAGAACTCCCACTCACTTTCTTGTAAATACAAGATTCTCCAACCACTTGTATAAACCCAAATGCTTTGATCACGTCATCAAAGCGTTTGTTCCAACTCCGAGATGCTTGCACCAGCCCATAAATGGATCGCTGGAGCTCGCACACCTTGTTAGCATTCTTAGGATCGACAAAACCTTCGGGTTGCATCATATACAACTCTTCCTTAAGGAAACCATTAAGGAACGCCGTTTTGACATCCATCTGCCAGATTTCATAATTGAAAAATGCAGCTATTGCTAACATGATTTTTAACGGACTTAAGCATCGCTACGGGTGAGAATGTCTCATCGTAGTCAACTCCTTGAACTTGTGAAAAACCGTTTGCCACAAGTCGAGCTTTATAAACGGTCACATTGCCGTCAGCGTCCGTCTTCTTCTTAAAGATCCATTTGTTCTGAATAGCCTTGCGGCCCTCAGGTAGTACTTCCAAAGTCCATACTTTGTTCTCATACATGGATCCTATCTCGGACTTCATGGCCTCTAGCCATTTGTTGGAATCTGGGCCCACCATTGCTTCTTCATAATTTGCAGGTTCATTGTTGTCTAACAACATGATTGACATGACGGGATTACCGTACCACTCTGGAGCAGCACGTGGTCTCGTCGACCTGCGTGGTTCGACAGGAACTTGAACCGGAGTTTCATGATCATCATCATTAACTTCCTCCTCAACCGGCGTCGCAATGACAGAGGTTTCCCCTTGCCCTGCGCCACCATCTAGAGGGATGAGAGGTTCGACAACCTCATCAAGTTCTATCTTCTTCCCACTCAATTCTCTCGAGAGAAACTCCTTCTCGAGAAAAGCTCCGTTTTTAGCAACAAACACTTTGCCCTCGGATTTGAGATAGAAGGTGTACCCAACTGTCTCTTTTGGGTAACCTATGAAGATGCACTTTTCCGCTTTGGGTTCCAGCTTTTCAGGCTGAAGCTTTTTGACATAATATCATATCCCCAAACTTTAAGAAATGACAACTTTGGCCTCTTGCTATACCACAGTTCGTATGGTGTCGTCTCAACGGATTTTGATGGTGCCCTATTTAAAGTGAATGCAGCTGTGTCTAATGCATAACCCCAAAACGATAACGGCAAATCGGTAAGAGACATCATAGATCGCACCATCTCTAATAAAGTACGATTACGACGTTCGGACACACCATTCCGCTGTGGTGTTCCAGGCGGTGTCAACTGTGAAACAATTCCACATTGTCTTAAGTGAGCACCAAACTCGAAACTCAGATATTCACCCCCACGATCAGACCGTAGGAACTTGATCTTCTTGTTACGATGATTTTCAACTTCACTCTGAAATTGCTTGAACTTTTCAAATGTTTCAGACTTGTGCTTCATTAAGTAGACATAACCATATCTACTCAAATCGTCAGTGAAGGTGAGAAAATAACGATATCCGCCGCGTGCCTCTACGCTCATCGGACCACACACATCGGTATGTATGATTTCCAACAAGTCACTTGCACGCTCCATTGTTCCGGAGAACGGAGTTTTAGTCATCTTGCCCATGAGGCGTGGTTCGCACGTGTCAAGTGAATCAAAGTCAAGTGACTCCAAAAGTCCATCGGCATGGAGTTTCTTCATGCGCTTTACACCAATATGACCTAAGCGGCAGTGCCACAAAAATATGGCGCTATCATTGTTAACTCTAACTCTTTTGGTCTCAATGTTATGTATGTGTGTATCACTATCAAGATTCAATATGAACAATCCTCTCACATTGGGTGCATGACCATAAAAGATGTTACTCATAGAAATAGAACAACCATTATTCTCTGACTTAAAAGAGTAATCGTCTCGTAAACAAGATCCAGATATAATGTTCATGCTTAACACGGGCACTAAATAACAATGATTCAAGTTCATAACTAATCCTGATGGTAACTGAAGTGAAACTGTGCTGACGGCGATTTTATCAACCTTGGAACCATTTCCTACGCGCATCGTCACTTCATCTTTCGCGAGCCTTCGTCTATTCCGCAGTTCCTGTTTCGAGTTGCAAATATGAGCAACAGAACCGGTATCGAATACTCAGGCACTACTACGAGAGCCGGTTAAGTACACATCAATAACATGTATATCAAATATACCTGATTTTTCTTTGGCCGCCTTCTTATCAGCCAGATACTTGGGGCAGTTGCGCTTCCAGTGACCCATACCCTTGCAATAGTAACACTCTGTTTCAGACTTAGGTCCAGCTTTGGGTTTCTTTGTTGGATTGGCAACAGGTTTGCCGCTCTTCTTTGAATTACCCTTCTTGACTTTGTCGTTTCTCTTGAAACTAGTGGTCTTATTCACCATCAACACTTGATGCTCTTTACGGAGTTCAGACTCTGCGACTTTCAGCATCGCAAACAACTCGCCGGGTGACTTGTTCATCCCTTGCATGTTGTAGTTCAACACAAAGCCTTTATAGCTTGGCGGCAGTGATTGAAGGATTCTGTCAGTGATAGCCTCTTGCGGGAGTTCAATCCCCAGCTCAGCTAGACGGTTTGAGTACCCAGACATTTTGAGCACATGTTCACTGACAGACGAGTTCTCCTCCATCTTGCAAGCATAGAACTTATCGGAGGTCTCATACCTCTCGATCCAGGCGTTCTTCTAAAAGATGAAATTCAACTCCTGGAACATCTCAAATGCTCCATGACGCTCAAAGCGATGTTGAAGTCCCGGTTCTAAGCCATACAAGACTGCAAATTGAACTACTGAGTAGTCCTCCTTACGTGTTAACCAAGCGTTCTTAACATCCTGGTCAGCCGTAGCGGGTGGTTCATCTCCTAGCGCAGCATTAAGGACATAATCCTTCTTCCCAGCTTGTAAGATTAGCTTAAGATTACGAGCCCGGTCTACAAAGTTGCTTCCATCATCTTTCAACTTAGCTTTCTCTAGGAACGTATTAAAATTCAGGGTGACTGTCGCGTGAGCCATGATCTACAACACAAATATATTCAAAGTGGACTTAGACTATGTTCAAGATAATTAGAGTTTAACTTAATCAAATTACTCGCTAAACTCCCACTCAAAAAGTACATCTCTCTAGTCATTTGAGTGGTTCATGATCCACTTACACTAGCTCAAGTCCGATCATCACGTGAGTTGAGTATAGTTTCAGTGGTAAGCATCCCTATGCTAATCATATCATCTATATGATTCATGATCGACCTTTCGGTCTCATGTGTTCCGAGGCCATGTCTGCACATGCTAGGCTCGTCAAGCTTAACCCGAGTGTTCCGCGTGTGCAACTGTTTTGCACCCGTTGTATGTGAACGTTGAGTCTATCACACCCGATCATCACGTGGTGTCTCGAAACGACGAATTGTAGCAACGGTGCACAGTCGGGGAGAACACAATTTCGTCTTGAAATTTTAGTGAAAGATCACCTTATAATGCTACCGTCGTTCTAAGCCAAATAAGGTGCATAAAAGGATTAACATCACATGCAATTCATAAGTGACATGATATGGCCATCATCACGTGCTCCTTGATCTCCATCACCAAAGCACCGGCACGATCTTCTTTTCACCGGCGCCACACCATGATCTCCATCAACGTGTCGCCATCGGGGTTGTCGTGCTACTCATGCTATTACTACTAAGGGGGTGTTTGGTTGGGCTTCCAGCCAGCTTCCGGCTTCCGGCTTCGAAGCCAAAAGCTCCTATTTAGGGGCTTCCGGGTGCAGCTGTGGCTTTCGGCTATGGCTGTGACAAGGCCGAAAGCCACAGCTGCAGCCGGAAGCCCCTAAATAGGAGCTTTTGGCTTAGAAGCTGGTAGACGGAAGCTGGCTGGAAGCCCAACCAAACACCCTCTAAAGCTACATCCTAGCAAAATAGTAAACACATCTGCAAGCACAAACATTAGTTTAAAGACAACCCTATGGCTCCTGCAGGTTGCCGTACCATCGACGTGCAAGTCGATATTATCTATTACAACATGATCATCTCATACATCCAATATATCACATCACATCGTTGGCCATATCACATCACAAGCATACCCTGCAAAAACAAGTTAGACGTCCTCTAATTTTGTTGTTGCATGTTTTACGTGGTGACCATGGGTATCTAGTAGGATCGCATCTTACTTACGCAAACACCACAACGGAGATATATGAATTTCTATTTAACCTTATACAAGGACCTCCTCGGTCAAATCCGATTCAACTAAAGTTGGAGAAACTGACACTTGCCAGTCATCTTTGAGCAACGGGGTTACTCGTAGCGATGAAACCAGTCTCTCGTAAGCGTACGAGTAATGACGGTCCAAGCCGCTTCAATCCAACAATACCGCGGAATCAAGAAAAGACTAAGGAGGGCAGCAAAATGCACATCACCGCCCACAAAAACTTTTGTGTTCTACTCGAGAAGAAATCTACGCATGAACCTAGCTCTGATGCCACTGTTGGGGAACGTCGCATGGGAAACAAAAATTTTCCTACGCGCACGAAGACCTATCATGGTGATGTCCATCTACGAGAGGGGATATTCGATCTACGTACCCTTGTAGATCGCACAGCAGAAGCGTTAGTGAACGCGGTTGATGTAGTGGAACGCCCTCACGTCCCTCGATCCGCCCCGCGAACCGTCCCGCGATCAGTCCCACGATCTAGTGCCGAACGGACGACACCTCCGCGTTCAGCACACGTACAGCTCGACGATGATCTCGGCCTTCTTGATCCAGCAAGAGAGATGGAGAGGTAGATGAGTTCTCCGACAGTGTGACGACGCTCCGGAGGTTGGTGGTGATCTAATCCCAGCAGGGCTCCGCCCGAGCTCCGCAGAAACGCGATCTAGAGGTAAAACCGTGGAGATATGTGGTCGGGCTGCCGTGGCAAAGTTGTCTCAAATCAGCCCTAAAACCTCCGTATATATAGGGGGAAGAGGGGGAGCCTTGCCTTGGGGTCCAAGGACCCTCAAGGAGTTCGGCCGAGCCAAGGGGGGGAGTCCTCCCCTTCCAAACCGAATCCAACTAGGTTTGGAAGGAGGAGTCCTTCCCCCTTTTCTCACCTCCTCTTTTTTTTCTCTTTGATTTTCTTCCTATGGCGCATAGGGCCTTCTTGGGCTGTCCCACCAGCCCACTAAGGGCTGGTGCGCCACCCCCAAGGCCTATGGGCTTCCCCGGGGTGGGTTGCCCCCCCCCCCCCCCGGTGAACACCCGGAACCCATTCGTCATTCCCGCTACATTCCCGGTAACCTTCCGGTAATCAAATGAGGTCATCCTATATATCAATCTTCGTTTCCGGACCATTCTGGAAACCCTCGTGACGTCCTTGATCTCATCCGGGACTCCGAACAACATTCGGTAACCAACTATATAACTCAAATACGCATAAAACAACGTCGAACCTTAAGTGTGCAGACCCTACGGGTTCGAGAACTATGTAGACATGACCCGAGTGACTCCTCGGTCAATATCCAATAGCGAGACCTGGATGCCCATATTGGATCCCACATATTCTACGAAGATCTTATCGTTTGAACCTCAGTGTCCAAGGATTCATATAATCCCGTATGTCATTCCCTTTGTCCTTCGGTATGTTACTTGCCCGAGATTCGCTCGTCAGTATACGCATACCTATTTCAATCTCGTTTACCAACAAGTCTCTTTACTCGTTCCGTAATACAAGATCCCGCAACTTACACTAAGTCACATTGCTTGCAAGGCTTGTGTGTGATGTTGTATTACCGAGTGGGCCCCGAGATACCTCTCCGTCACACGGAGTGACAAAACCCAGTCTCGATCCATACTAACTCAACGAACACCTTCGGAGATACCTGTAGAGCATCTTTATAGTCACCCAGTTACGTTGCGACGTTTGATACACACAAAGCATTCCTCCGGTGTCAGTGAGTTATATGATCTCATGGTCATAGGAACAAATACTTGACACGCAGAAAACAATAGCAACAAAATAACACGATCAATATGCTACGTCTATTAGTTTGGGTCTAGTCCATCACGTGATTCTCCTAATGACGTGATCCAGTTATCAAGCAACAACACCTTGTTCATAATCAGAAGACCCTGACTATCTTTGATCAACTGGCTAGCCAACTAGAGGCTTGCTAGGGACAGTGTTTTGTCTATGTACCCACACATGTATATAAGTCTTCATTCAATACAATTATAGCATGGATAATAAACGATTATCTTGATACAGGAATTATAATAATAACTATATTTATTATTGCCTCTAGGGCATAATTCCAACACTATCAACCATTGGATACATAGAAGCTTTACTTGTTTTATGCAATGCAACGGTCAAATCAGCAAGTGATGACGAAGATTTCAGTTCTCGATGGTTGTGAACATCTAGCTGATAGTGTGGAAGTTGTGACTCCAGATGGGCCTGCTCTTGACTAGAAAAATCCGCTGGATAAATTTTTTCCACAAGCCTGCAAATCTTTGACATGTCAAATGACTCATGCCTTGGATCCAATGATGCGCAAAGTGTCATCAGCTCTGTAGTCTGAACACTAAAACGGTCATTTAGCTCCACCAATTGTTGATCGATCGCCACATCAAATACATCAGTTTTATAGTGGTGAAGAACAGTGATGTTATTATGTTTATTCCGAGACTTAGTAACATCAACATACCTGCAAATTACAAATACAATATATGTGTTAGTAAAGCATGTGTGATTAATATATTATTCTATTATACAAATAGAGGAAAGGGACGTACTTGCGACTCATATCGGGAATCTCAACTTCGTGCTTCGTACAAAAGTTCTTAACCTCCTCTATGAGAGGTTCCCATCCTTCTTCTCTTAGATCAGCAAGGAGCATCTTAGTGTTCGATAGTGTATCTAATGCATTCAAAATGTCCAAAGGTTTCTTCTGGAGTGTTTGGCATAAGACATTTGTGATTTTCATAATCCTCTCCATGAGGTTCAAAATGAAAACAACATCAAAAGAAAAAATTATACTTAGGGCACCTCCAGCATCTCCACGGGAATATTTTGTGACCGAACGATCATTCGCTATACTTCGCAGGACTGTAACTGTAGCACCAAACATCTTCCTTAAGCTCTGAATTGACTTGAAGTGTGAACTCCATCTAGTATCTGCTGGTCTCTGTAAAGAGCCTATCTGGTTTGCCCGTTTTCCCGTATCAAGCTCCCCGAGTTCAATTTCACGTGCAATATCGGCGGCTTGGTTTGCTAGTAACTCATCGTTGCGTTTAGGTGAAGCACTAACAACATTTATGACAAAATTGGCATGTTGAAAAAAATTATGCACTTCATGTACCTCTCGAGAAGCTGCAACAAGGGCCAATTGAAGTTGATGCGCCATACAATGAATGTAGTATGTATAAGGGGACTCCTTCAGAATTAAAGCCTTCAACCCGTTCCACTCCCCTCGCATATTGCTCGCCCCGTCATAGGCTTGACCTCTGATATCTTCCACATTTAAATTGTTATCTGCTAGGATAGCGCAAATTGTCTCCTTGAGAGTCAATGCAAGAGTATCATTCACATGAATGACATCAACGAAACGCTCCTGTATAAACCCTTCAGTGTCAGGAAACCGGAGGACCAATGCCATTTGCTCTTTTTTGGATTCATCGCGAGCTTCATCAACCATTATACAAAATTTGCTATCACCTATTTCTTCTCTAATTGTTCTTTACACCTTCCGAGAAAGTATACTAGGAATTTCCTGTTGAACAAAATGGGACGTGTACTTTGCATTTCCAGGAGCATTTTCCAAGACAACATATTTCACCTCCTTGTTATAAGAAGCCAAATGTTTTACCAGTTCAAGGAAATTACCCCGGTTAATGGATCCTGGAGATTCATCGTGGCCTCTAAAAGCACAAGCCTGGAATGTTAACCACCTGCATCATATCATATAATTGTTTTGTTAGGATACTACAACATATAGAATATTTTAAATATTCTAACAAAAGATGAAAAAAATATTGCTTACCGGATAGAGTCAATTGTAACTTTGAGCCTTAGTCTTGCATCTAAAATCGTTTTTGCGGATGCTTTCACAAAAACCTTATCGATATGAGTCATGTTGTTTTTAAAATTTTCATAACAACGAACCGAGAAGTTATGGGCTGAACCAGCATTACCCACATGAGTTAAAAAACACACTCTTTCCCGTTATTCACCTTCTTCCACCTATCAAAGCCCAATACAGTAAATGTTTCTGAGCCGCACTTTTCAATTGGCTTTCTTGAGAAGAGGAAACAATGGAAGCAATATGCACGCTTTGTGTAAGGTGAAAACTCGAGCCATTCAAAATCCTTAAATCAACTATACTAGAAACGCCGACGATGTTTTGGTAAATCATCATTATATGGATACGCTCTCATGTATGGCATGTAACGACCTTCAGAAATATAGAATTGACGTGCTTCATTTTGCTTCTCAAGAGGAAGTTCCCAAATCTATTTGCGCTTTCCAGGGTCTCGCTTAAACGGTGTGCTTCCGATTCTTTGTTGTTCTAGAACTTCCACAGATGCCTCAATATTTTGCTCAGGGGGTGGCATATCAACTGAACTGAGATTGGTGGCATTATGACCAATGGGTTGATCTATGGCATCTACCATCATTGTTGCATTTGCATTTCAACTGTAGAGTTTGTAGTAATTGGCTTGAAAAAATTACTTATGAGTGGTGTCTTCCTCTTCCTCATGACCTATGAAGTTCTCACATTAGTAAAAAATAAATACGTAAATATGTATCAATGTATGAACATGTAGTGTAGACAGTAGCCATCACAAATTCACAATGACAGTAAATAAAAGCCATCCCAAGCTGAAGCTCCTACCCAAGTCCCAACGAGTGAACAGCCTGCAGCCATCCAACTATCCAAGAGACCAAGACTGAGATCAACGACAGCAGCATTACATTTACCTCTGGGCTGTGGCTGTGCAGCGTTATCCGGCGACGGGCGGACCGGCGGAGCACGACGGCGGCCGGCGGCGCGACGGCGGAGGACGGCGGCCGGCGGCCGGCGGTGCGACGACGGAGCACGGCGGCCGGCGGCACGACGACGCCTCAATGGAACCCTAGGGCTAGCGGCAGTGCCCCAACGCGATCACAGAGAAAAGCTATGTACAGATTCCTGGAACGATACATGCAGCCTGGCTTCCTTCCCTTGCGTTTTGGGCTTGAGAGTAATTAAGCCCATATATAATATTTTAACCACATGATTAAGCCCATAATGTTAATACATGGGGGTCTGGCCCCCGCTCGCCCCCATTCCCTCCGCCACTGCCTAAACCGAGCCCACCATCGTCCGCTCCGACCCGTCCCAGGCTCAAAACTGGTCAGCCCGAGCACGAGCTCCCAGCCATGACTGTCCCACTGCGCGAACAACCCGCGTCGCCGACCCGAACCAGGAAGAAGAGGGGCGCCACCACCACCCGCACCCCATCGCCGTCCGTCGGCCACCGCCAAGATGCCGCCTACCGGAACCACAGGGAGCACCCACGGCCGACCAGAGCGCAGACGACCATGAGAGGCACCCCGCGCCGCGCCCAAGCCCTGACCAGATCCGCACCGGCCTCTTGGACACGGCCGCAGCCCATGCCCGCCGCCGGTAGATGTCTGCGCGAGGGCAGAGTCATGACCTCCAGCCCGTGGTGCTCCTAGAGCCTCGCTGGTCGAGCCGACGCCACCAGACCTGACAGCCGCCGCCAAACTACCTCCGGCCCTTCGAGCACGCACCACTGCGTCAAGAGGACAGCATAACCGTTGCAGCCCGGCCCCGCTGAGCACACCACCTGGCTGATCCGCCACGGAGCGGGTCGGGGCATGCGTCAATTACCTGCTTGTTCGACAAACAAGCTAGCTAGGTGCCGAAGAATATAAATACTCCCTCCATCCACATATACTAAGGACTAATACATTTTCCAAGATAGCCTTTGACCAATGATAAAATTACAATATAAAAAATATATCATTAAAACTTTCACATACGAATTCGATTGTATGTTTTATGTAACATGCCTGTCATATATTATTGTAGGACAGTACTATGGAGCGGCGCCGCACCGATGCATTGCCATGCAGCGGCTACCTAATCAGTTTCCAGCGAATAAATGAACGTCACGTGTCTTGTGTAATTTCATTCCTACTTACGCATAATATCGTTGTTTAAGCAAATATTCTTCTAGTTTTGAGTTTTTAAAAAGTTTTATCTCCTAAACCATTAATTTAATTAATGATCCGCTTTAACAATTAGGTTCCTCACGACAAGATCTTCGAATCTAGATCCCATATTAATATGTTTCAACACCTTTTTTTTCATCGGTAATTGCCAGATTAGTATCACTTAGTTATCGGTATATTAGCAACTTAGTGACCAGTTACAAATAACTTAGTTGCCATCTATTTTTACATTTTAGTTGTGTCAAGTTACCATTTTTATTTCATGCAGCTTGCCAAAAAAATAACATTACACACTAGTTTTAAAAATATAACTTGTTTGATATTTTTTAATGTTATTTCGTACAAAGCTTTGTAGTAGTTTTCATTATACATGATATAAAAAGCATGTCGTAGGTTGTGTTTGTCAATTTAAAAATATGCCAACTTGTCATATTTACATACAACTTTGCCAAAAAACTATTTTATGTGCTTGTTAGTTTAATTATGCCGAGCTGTCATATTTACAAACGTGATCAAAAAAGATTTCCTGTGGTCACCAGTTTTATATCTGTTGAGTCATCATATTTTTACGCATAATCGCCTAAAAAAATTGTTTCTACTTGTCAATTTGATTATGAGGAGATGTTATATTTATACGTAATTTTCAAAAATATGGCATTTAAGTTATTTTTTATCAGACAAGTAAGTACTTACTAATATGACAAGTAAGTGCAACAAATGTGGTAAGTATGAGCAAAAAGAAATGTTGTCGAAATATGTCGACATGGGATCTAGTTTTGAAGATTTCATCGAAACAAAGTCAACGGCGAAAACGGATCATCGGTTAAATTAACGGTTTAAGAGATAAAAGTTTTTGAATTCTGGTCATAGAAACAGAATCTAGCGTGCGTCCGCCGCACGGGAGCACCTCTGTACGCACACTTTTTTTTAGATTTTCCCATTATATTGTATTAACACATGGTCAATGGTAAGCTGAAAAAACTTTTTTTTGTGAGGAACCTCAAAAAACGTATTAGGCCCTATATATGTGGATTGAGGGAGTATATAATCTTATCATCATATCATCGGTGGTTTCATCGGCCGCCTGCGGATATTTCACCGAGAAAAGTGCGATTTGATTGAAATCTGTTCGTATTTTAGGGGGGATTTCTGCTTGGCAAAACAACGAGCATCTAGCGTGCAAGCTCTAGTCACCACAAATAAAGCACAACTGAGTAGAAACAAGAAATGAGAGACTAGTGGGCGAAGGTGTAATAAATATACTTCGAAACGGAGAGAGATGAGAGCGGTCGACGGGCGGGGGGTCACTCCTGTGCTGGCTGCGTAGCAGCGCGGCCTCCATTGGAGGGGCTCCACCCATCATGTCTCACAACGAGGAAGCACAGGAACGAAAGAAAGGGAGAGCTTTGAATGGGGATTACCCACTACACGGCCTCTGGCCCAGAGATTGCGCGTTGCATTACTGTTGGGCTTTTGTAAAAAAAATACACCAGTAGTTTAGTACACTTGGATGCTGATTGCTGAACTGTATTAAAAAAAAACTTGGATGCTGAACTACTGTAGTACTACCTCGGTTCTTAAATATAAGTCTTTTAAACGATTTCACTACATATAAAGCAAAATGATTAAATGTATATTTTAAAGTATGTTTATATACATCCGTATGTAGTCCACTAATAAAACCTTTAGAAAGACTTATATTTAAGAGCGGAAGGAGTACTTCAGTAGTATCCTAGTTATCTTGATGACAGTGGAACTCGGCAATAAGATCGTAGAGTATGAAATAAAGATACAACTCTCAGATTATGTTCCCTAAAAAGGAAGGGTATATCATGTTGCTATCTTACTCCCTCTATATTTATATAATTGTAGTCCTAAATAATTGTAGTTGAAGAAACTAGAAGTAGTAAAGAGATCTAAATCCCTGCAAAAAATAGATGTCTTAGGCCCTGTTTGGAACCACCTAAATTATATAATCCGGTTTTTATAATCTATTATGTCTCCAAACAGGACAGATTATATTGCAGTTTATAAAAACTAGATGACTAGATTATTAAAAACTCATAATTTACTCTACCCCAGCTAAAATCAGATTATGGATTACTAATGACCCATTACCCTTGGAAAGTTGGAGATAATTACCTACTGCCACCACCACCGTCCTCCAAACATGTCCACCTAGATTATTACCTTTGCAGCTAAAAACAGAAGATAGACATGTCATTGTGTAATATAAAACCTAGATTACAGTTTATATAATCTGACCTCCAAACATGCCCACCTAGATTATTTTTATAAACCAGATTATATAATCTATCTTCATAATCTAGATTATTATAATCTACTGTGGTTCCAAACAGGGTCTTAGAAAAGCGAAAACCAGATGCGTTAATTTATTGAGAGAAATCTATCATAGGAGTATAACTTTTTTGTGAAAAAGATCTGTAATATAAGTAGCTATACAGATTATGAGCACGTAGAACCTTCTCGGCCTCCCCGAAAATACTACAGTCAAGGTACATATATTTTCTCTGCGCAAAAAAAAAAGGTCCATATATTTTCACTGCGTATCCATTTGATTTTGTTTTACTACAAAGGAGTACCACCGGTTCAGTTAAATGAACAGCAGGATGGATGAAAAAAAAGCAATCAAGCCCGGAAGAAGGAAAATATGTGGAACCACAGTGACCGAGTTAAAATGCTTCTTACAAACAAGGAAGGTGAGAACTTAAGATCAGATGTACGAGACCTGCTGCCTGAGGAGGTCTCTGTTGAGGACATCTTCGATGGACCAAGAGAATATCATGTTCTCCAGGTAGCCAAGAGAGAACTTGCTGAGCTTCCGGTCATCTTTCGCCACCGCATCCCAGTAGCTACGCACGGCCTCCCTCTTCATTTTGGCCTCCCTCTTCTTCTCGGCCTCCAGCTTGTTCTCTTCACTCAGGAACTCCTCGTCTCTGTCACCCATGGTGCTCTCCTCGCCTCAGGGAGACTGCGACTGCGAGAGTGTGTGAGGCCGATTGTATTCCCAAGCATAGGCCCTGTTTGGATACTCTAACCTGGTTAGAGTTAGAGTTAGATTCTAACCCTTGAACTAACCTGAATTAATTCTAACTCTAAAGGTGTTTGGATGGGAGGGTTAGATGGACAATAAATGCTCTTTCTTAATCATTTGACTACTTTGGACCTCTCTCTTTCTCTGAACCCCACCTACTCTAAACCAAAAAAGCACCTCTTGGATGGGTTAGAGTTTTTAGATGGGTTAGATGCATCTAACCAACTCTAACCCACCTGTTTGGATATTTGAGGGTTAGATGGCTTAAATCTAACTCACTCTAACTCTAACCCTAGAATCCAAACAGGGCCATAGGGTAGAGTGGTAGCAGAGTAGAGTAAATGTGTTTGGGTGGATATCGGTCGTGGGGATTCCCGAGTTGAAAGTAAATGCTGGTGCAAGATTGGCCGTGTGTGTTAACTGTCTCACTTCCTGATGAACGCATGCGATTGAGTAAATAAAAGACTCTAAATAAAAGTAGCAAATCGAGCGAAAGATTTGCCGTGTATAACCCAATAAGGCGGGGAGTTTAGAGCAAGTATATTAAAGTGACATAAGCAGGCTATAAGAGCATCTCTAGTGGATCCTCTATATGGACGTGTATAGTAAATATACATGATCCCAGCAGTTTTTTACTGCCCAACGACTCCCAGCGACTCATGTAAACGGGGGTCTAAAATATCCACTTCCAGCCACGACGGTACGAGGCGTGGAAACAACCACGACGAAGCCACGCTCGTGAGCTCGCCTGCTTCGTCCCGCGGCCCTACCTCGCCGCAAGGTAACTATTCCTCCCTGGCCGAGCTCACGAGCGGGAGGGCGGGAACGAGGGGCCGCACGCCCTGCAGCCAGATCTGGCGACGGGAGGGGTAGGGCGGCGGCTTGGGCAGAGGAGGGGCGGCGGCCTGGGCAGAGGAGGGGGCGGCGGCCTGGGCAGAGGAAGGGCGGCGGCCTGGGCAGAGGAGGGAGAGGCAGCGACGGGAGAGGGAGGGGGATGGGCAGCGACGGGAGAGGGAGGGGGATGGGCAGCGACGGGAGGGAGAGACAGCGACGAGAGAGGGAGGGGGATGGGCAGCGACGGGAGAGGGAGGGGGATGGGCAGCGACGGGAGGGAGAGACAGCGACGGGAGAGGGAGGGGGATGGGCAGCGACGGGAGGGAGAGACAACGACGGGAGAGGGCGGGGGATGGGCAGCGACGGGAGGGAGAGGCAGCGACGGGAGGGCCAGGCAGCGACGGGACTGAAACTTCTGAACTTTAAGATTGCTGTCAATTTATTGCTTTCTGCTAGTTGAAGACATGGATTACATCACTCATTTTTATTGATAGCTGCATTACAAAGACATGGATTACAAACTTATAACTAGGACATCACTCGTTTCCAAACTTTTGCCACACATGGTTTATATAGATCAGAAATATGGCCGTTGGAAATATAGCCGTTTGAAAATATAGCCGTTGGAAATATAGCCGTTTGAAAATATAGTCGTTGGAATATACACGTCCTAATTTACACGTTCCACTGAAAAACTAGGACATGTATAATTTAACAACGTGTATATGGACGTGTATATGAAGATATACACGTTCAAATTTACACCATCCACTAGAGATGCTCTAAGGATTAGAATATTATATTCTTGCTTAGTTGAAAGAGAGAGAGAGGAGGAAAGAGAAGAGAAGCGGACTCTTTGTGAGTAGCCAGCTACAACACGAGACCCAAAACACTTTGTGAGATTGTAAGGTGGTCCAACTACTACTAAAGTAGTACACATCTAAAATTTAATTACTACTCCCCCCATCACAATATATTGGACGTATCTCACAGGGCTCTATCTGACATGACAGCTCCTTATAGCCGATTGTTGGCTGTATTATTAACCATGCTCTTAGGGGCTCATTCGGTTTGGAGAAAAGAAAAACACATAATTTTCCCCTCCAGTCCTCAAGTAGGCAAATAGAATTATGAGTGACTTTCTTTGGCACGGCTGCAAAGATGCAAGGGCGGGCTCCTGCCTTGTCAGCTGGGCACGTGTATGTCGCCCGCTCGAGCTTGGAGGATTTGGCATCCAGGACCTTCACCGCATCGGGATTTCCCTCCGGATCCGCTGGCTTTGGCTGCAGACCACGGACTGGCTTTGGCTGCAGGCCACGGACCACGCTCGTCCATGGTACCATCTTCAGCTGCCTAAAGATACCAAGGCAACTCAGTTCTTCCGGGCATTCATCACCTGGACTGTGGGTGACGGCACAACTTGTCATTTCTGGGTTAATCCATGGCTCAAGGGTAGCTCGATCTCCCTCTTGTCCCATGTCCGGGTTGCCATCGTTTCGGCCAAGAGGCGGTGCACCCACGCGATGGTTGCGGCTCTCTCGGCCGTACTTGGATCACTAACATACAAGGTCCACGGACCTGCGACCATCCTTGAATACGTGGAGATATGTCGCAAACAGCAGCATGTGGCCCTCTTTCCCCAGCCGAATGCCATCTGGTGGCGATGGATGGAGAACGGCGAATACTCGGCCTCCTCTTGTTATACCGCCTTGTTCGCTAGATCCACGACCCCCGAGCGAGCACTTGCAGTTGGTGTCGCAGTCCGGAGCACCTATGTTTGTCAGGTTCTTCCTGTACCTGGCCTCCATGAACCGTTGTTGGTTGATACGTCTCCGTCGTATCTACTTTTCCGAACTCTTTTGCCCTTGTTTTGGACTCTAATTTGCATGATTTGAATGGTACTAACCTGGACTAACGCTGTTTTCAGCAGAATTGCCATGGCGTTGTTTTTGTGTAGAAATAAAAGTTCTCGGAATGACCTGAAAATTTACGGAGAATTTTTCTGGAATTAATGGAAAATACGTGCGCAAAGATCCACCGGAGGAGGTGAGCCAGTGGGCCACAAGCCGAGGAGGCATGGCCACGTTGCTCCACCGCCTCCAATTCCAACTCTCTTTATTCCGTCTCGCCCGAAAAAAAAATCAGGGAGAAGAGTTCATCGCGTTTTATGATACGGAGGCGCCGCCACCTCCTGTTCTTCATCTGGAGAGTAGATCTGGATTTCAAATCTGAACCTATTATGTTGTCGCCAATATATGTGTGTTTTAGATCCTATCTTGCAAGTTGTAGTAACCTACTATGTGTTATTACCCGGCAACCCCGGAGTGACAATAGCCGTAACCACTCCCGGAGATGACCATAGTATGAGGAGTTCATGTATTCACCAAGTGTTAATGCGTTGGTCCGGTTCTTTATTAAAAGGAGAACCTTAATATCCCGTAGTTTCCATTAGGACCCCGCTGCCATGGGCGGGATGGACAATAGATGTCATGCAAGTTCTTTTCCCTAAGCACGTATGACTACATAAGGAATACATGCCTACATTAGATTGACGAACAGGAGCTAGTTACATATCTCTCCGTGTTATAGATGTTACATGATGAATCACATCCGTCATAATCATCCATCACCGATCCAATGCCTACGAGTCTTTTACTACTGGTCCTTGCTATGTTACTTTGCCGCTACTGCTGTCACTATTGCTACTTTTACTCTGCTGCTACTGATGTTACTTTGCTGCTACTGGTTACTGTTGCTACTGCTGCTATCACCCTACTTTTCTACTGATACTTTGCTGCACACACTAAATCTTTTAGGTGTGGTTGAATTGACAACTCAGCTGCTAATACTTGAGAATATTCTTTCGCTTCCCCTTGAGTCGAATCAATAAATTTGGGTTGAATACTCTATCCTCGGAAATTGCAAGCTTCCGTTTCCGCGAGATCTCATCTGGAGACCCTTCCCGGCACCCTGCCGGAGGGGACTTTGGAGTTGGAGGGCTTCTTCATCATCATCATCGCCCCTCCAATGACTCGTGAGTAGTTCACTTCAGACCTACAGGTCCGTAGTTAGTAGCTAGATGGCTTGTTCTCTCTCTTGGATCTTCAGTACAAAGTTCTCCATGATCTTCATGGAGATCTATCCGATGTAATCTTCTTTGGCGGTGTGTTTGTCGAGATCCGATGAATTGTGGACTTGTGATCAGATTATCTATGATATATATTTGAGTCTTTGCTGATTTCTTATATGCATGATTTGATATCCTCATCCACTTGCTAGTCTCTTTAAGAGACCCACTCGTGTGGAACAAATTGCTAGTGAGTTGAGGGCAATTGACTATTTCTTTGGAGTTTTGCGTAAGATGCGTGAATCTGAAAATTGTGAGGAATAAATTCATGAAGTGATTCACGAGGGCTCCTTGGATGAAAAGCATGATTGCAATGATTTCACTATAAATCCTATTAGTGACAATCATGCTAAAAATATGCAAAACCCTAAGCTTGGGGATGCTAGTTTTGCTTTGTCCACTACTTGTTGTAATAATCATGATTGGGGTGATGATCTTTCTTATGATCTTGAAAATTTATTCAAACCTCATGATGAATATGATGTTTGCAACAATACTGAAAGTGGGATTGGAGAAGTCATGACATTATTTGATGATAATCCCATTATTTTTGAAGAGCGTCAACTTTGCATGCATGTGGATCATGAAAAGAATATCCTATGGGATAGCTATATTGTTGAATTTGAATATGATCCCACATGTAATTGCTATGAGAGAGGAAAATATTTTGGTAGAAACTTTCATGTTACCAAATTACCTCTCGTTATGTTGAGATTGGTATTGTCTCTTTCTTCTTCCTTGCATATGGTAACTATTGGTTGTCTTGCCAATTTGTTTTCCTATAAAATGCCTATGCATAGGAAGTATGTTAGAATTAAATGTGATTTTCACATGCTTTAGGATGCTCCCGTTGTGCTTCAATTCTTGTCTTTTGTGAGAGCATCATTGAATGCCTAGCTAAGGGCGTTAAACAAAAGCGCTTGTTGGGAGGAAACCCAACGAATCTATCATTTTTCTTTCTGTTTTGTGTTTTCTACACTTTCATAATTCTGTTATGATTGTGTTTTTTGTGTTTCTTTTTGCGTTTGTGCCAAGCAAAACCGTTATGATTAGTTTTGGGGATGATCGTTTGGTCACGCTGGAAAAGACAAAAACTTTCTGCTCACGAAAAGACTTTTCATTTTTTTTGTAAGAGCTTTTGAGTTGATTCCTTTTGCTGCTGATTGCTACGCAAATTCTTCAGACTGTCGTATTTTTTCAGAATTTTTGAAGTACCAGAGGTATACGAAACATACAGATTGCTACAGACTGGTCTGCTGTTAACAGATTCTGTTTTTGTTGTGTTGGTTGCTTATTTTGATGAAACTATGGATAGTATCGGGGGGTATTAGCCATGGAAGATTGAAAGTACAGTAACCCAACATCAGAAAAAGTAGAATTTAAGTTTGCTAAAGTACCTAAGGAAGTGGTGGTTTGCTTTCTTGTACTAATGTTATCACGAGTTTCTGTTTAAGTTTCGTGTTGTGAAGTTTTCAAGTTTTGGGTGAAGTTCTGATGGACAAAGAGATAAAGAGTGGCAAGAGCTCAAGCTTGGGGATGCCCAAGGCACCCCAAGAGATTCAAGGATGCCGTAAAAGCCTAATCTTGGGGATGCCCCGGGAAGGCATCCCCCCTCTCGTCTTCAATCCATCGGTAACGTTACTTGGGGCTATATTTTTATTCACCACATGTTATGTGTTTTTGATTGGAGCGTCTTGTATCGTAGGAGTATTTTATTTTGTTGTGTCACAATCATCCTTGATGCACACCTAGATAGAGATACATGCACACACCATGATTTCGTCGAGCTTCACTTATATCTTTTGGTAGACAATTCAGCTCACATGTGCTTCACTTATATCTTTTGAGCTAGATACTTTTGCTCTATGTGCTTCACTTATATCTTTTAGAGCATAGCGGTGCGTGGCTTGGTAGTGGATCTATGCTTTGAAAGTAGTCTCAAAAGGGGTAGTTATCCAAAGGGATACGAAAACTTCCACGTTCATGTGCATTGAATAGTTAGAGAAGTTTTATTCATCTCAATTAGTTTTGAGTTGTGGTTATGGTAATATTGAAGTCATGCTAGTAAGGTGTTGTGGATCTAGAAATACTTGTGTTGAAGTTAGTGATTCCCGTAGCATGCACGTATGGTGAACCTCTATGTGATGAAGTCTGAGCATGATTAGTATATTGATTGTCATCCTTTGCATGGCGGTCGGGATCGCGCGATGGTTTATACCTACCAACCCTTCCCCTAGGAGTATGCGTTGAATGCTTTGTTTCGATTACTAATAGAACTTTTGCAACAAGTATATGAGTTCTTCATGACTAATGTTGAGTCCATGGTTTAGATGCACTTTCACCTTCCACCATCATTATCTTCTTAGTATCGTGCAACTTTCGCCGGTGCACAAAACCCACCATTAGCCTCCCTCAAAACAACCACCATACCTACCTACTATGGCTTTTTCAAAGTCATTCTGAGATATATTGCCATGCAACTACCACCATGATATGTGCCACCACGTCTACATTGCCATTGCATGATCGTAAGATAGCTAGCGTGATGTTTCCATTGATGTCTATGCCATGCTAGATCATTGCCACGGTACACTACCGAAGGCATTCCATATAGAGTCATAGTTGCTCTAAGTTTTGAGTTGAAAGTATGATGATCATCATTATTGGAGCATTGTCCCATTTGAGGAAATAAAATAGGCCAAAGAAGCCCATAAAAAAAGAGGCCAAAGAGCCCACCAAAATAAAAAAAAATGAGAGAAAAAGAGAGAAGGTACAATGCTACCACTTTTTCCACACTTGTGCATTTTGAGCACCATGATCTTCATGATTGAGAGTCTCTCGTTTTGTCACCACCATATAGCTAGTGGGAAATTCTCATTATATAACTTGTCTTGTATATTCCAATGATAGGCTTCCTCGAAATTGCCTTAGGTCTTCGTGAGCAAGCAAGTTGGATGCACACCCACTAGTTTTCTTTAAGAGCTTTCACATACTTGTAGCTCTAGTGAATCATTTGTATGGAAATCCCTACTCATTCACATTGATATCTATTGATGAGCATCTCCACAGCTCATTGATATGCCTAGTTAATGTGACTATCTTCTCCTTTTTGTCTTGCAACCCCCACCACATTCCACACCATCTATAGTGCTATAACCATGGCTCACGCTCATGTATTGCGTGAGAGTTGAAAATGTTTGAGAAGGTAAAGGTGTGAAACAATTACCTGGCCAATACCGGGGTTGTGCATGATTTAAATTCGTTGTGCAATGAAGATAGAGCATAGCCAGACTATATGCTTTTGTAGGGATAACTTTCTTTTGGCCTTGTTATTTTGGAAGTTCATGATTACTTTGCTAGTTTGCTTGAATTATTATTGTTTCCACGTCAATAGCAAACTATTGTTTTGAATCTAATGGATATGAACATTCATGTCACATAAGAGGAATTACAAAGGACACCTATGCTAGGTAGCATGAAAGCATCAAAAATTCATTCTTATCACTTCCCTACTCGAGGACGAGCAGGAGTTAAGCTTGGGGATGCTTGATACATCTCAAACGTATCTATAATTTTTGATGGTTTCACACTGTTATCTTGTCTTCTTTTTATGTTTTACGTACCTTTTTATATCTTTTTGGGACTAACTTATTAATTCAGTGCCAACTGCCAGTTCCTGTTTTTTCCGTGTTTTTGACTCTTTTCAGATCAAATTTTGGAACGGAGTCCAAACGGAAGAAAAACCCCGAAATGATTTTTTCTCGAACGGAAGAAGTCGAGGGGCTTTTGGGCCAAGCCAGGTGGGCTCCAGGGAGCCCACAAGCCCCTACTCCGCCACCAGGGGGGAGGCGGCGGTGGGCAGGCTTGTGGCCTCCCTGGCCGCCCCCTGACCTAGATCTTTGGCCTATAATTTCCCAAATATTCCGCAAAAAATCAGGGGAGCCTCGAAAATACTTTTCCGCCGCCGCAAGCTTCCATTTCCGCGAGATCTCATCTGGAGACCCTTCCCGGCACCCTGCCGGAGGGGACTTTGGAGTTGGAGGGCTTCTTCTTCATCATCATCGCCCCTCCAATGACTCGTGAGTAGTTCACTTCATACCTACGGGTCCGTAGTTAGTAGCTAGATGGCTTCTTCTCTCTCTTGGATCTTCAATACAAAGTTCTCCATGATCTTCATGGAGATCTATCCGATGTAATCTTCTTTGGCGGTGTGTTTGTCGAGATCCGATGAATTGTGGACTTGTGATCAGATTATCTATGATATATATTTGAGTCTTTGCTGATTTCTTACATGCATGATTTGATATCCTGGTAAGTCTCTCCGAGTCTTGGGTTTTGTTTGGCCAACTAGATCTATGATTCTTGCAATGGGAGAAGTGCTTGGTTTTGGGTTCCGCCATGTGGTGACCTTTCCTAGTGACAGTAGGGGCAGAAAGGCACACATCAAGTAGTTGCCATCAAGGGTAAAAAGATGGGGTTTTTATCATTGGTTTGAGATTATCCCTCTACATCATGTCATCTTGCTTAAGGCGTTACTCTGTTCTTATGGACTTAATACACTAGGTGCATGCTGGATAGCGGTCGACGTGTGGAGTAGTAGTAGTAGATGCAGAAAGTATCGGTCTACTTGTTTCAGACGTGATGCCTATAGAAATAATCATTGCATAGATATCGTCACGACTCTGCACATTTCTATCAATTGCTCCACAGTAATTTGTTCACCCACCGTCTACTTGCTTTCATGAGAGAAGCCACTAGTGAACACTACGGCCCCCGGGTCTATTCACATCCATCGTTTACATCTCTGCTTTTACTTTGCTTTGTTACTTTGTTGCTTTCAGTTCTCACTTGGAAAACAATCTATAAGGGAGTGACAACCCCTTCATAGCGTTGGGTGCAAGCTTTTGTGTTTGTGCAGGATCTTGAGATACTCTTCCACCGGATTGATACCTTGGTTCTCAACCTGAGGGAAGTACTTACCGTCGCTGTGCTACATCACCCATTCCGCTTCGAGGGAACACCAACGCAAGGCTCCAAGGCCATGGGGGAAATCCTTTGCATACTTGCCTAGGTAGTCCCTTAAGGCGTAGCCGTAGCTGAAGGATTCCTGGTGCCGTCGACAGAACTGGCGCCATTGCAAGGGATACAGAGCAAACATCAAAAGTATTTCTGGCGCCGTTGCCGGGGATCTTTTTGAAGTAGCAGTTATCAAGACATTTTTCTGGCGCCGTTGTCGGGGAAACCAAGTCAAGAATATTCTCCCGTCAACGTACCATTTCTATGGCGTCATTGCCGGGGAAGCACAATTATATTCTCTGAGTCACTTGGGATTTACGTCTGCTGGTCACTATGAAGAATCTGAGAGATCCAAGAATAAAGTCTTGCCCTCAACTACGAGGATAGGTAAGGAACCGCGAACTAGCTCTGCACTTGATTCACCTTCAGTTATGAGTAAGTTTGCGACACCACCTCCTGCTAGAAATCTTGATATGTCGCGTGTGCTCGATGATGCTACTTCTGTTGCCCATGATGCTTATGATGATGCTATGCTTGATACTGCTTTGCCTGCTGATGCTATGCTTGATACTGCTTTGCCTAATGATGCTATGCTTGATACTGCTTTGCCTGATGATGCTATGCTTGATACTGCTTTGCCTGATGATGCTATGCTTGATACTGCTTTGCCACTAGGTGCATTCCTTGATGCACAAATTGCTAGAGTTGCTGCTAGATGTGATGATACTTCTGAAACTGCTGATACTATTGAAGTAGAACCTGCTATATTGCCTGATATGCCTGATATGTGTTATGTTATGGAGGGAGAGATATATGAGGACTTTCTTGCGTGTAAGGATAGCTATGATGTTGAGAAATTACTTCGCAAGTGGAAAGAAAAATCTCTGAACGCTAGGATGAATTACGACCCGAAGTTTGCCACTTGCCTATCTTTGTGACCGATAAGGATTATGAATTCCTGTCGACCCTGAGTTAATCACTCTGGTTGAATCTGATCCTTTTTACGATTATGAGTCTGAAACGGTTGTAGCCCATCTTACCAAACTGCACGATATAGCCACCCTATTCACTAGTGAGGAAAAGATCCGCCACTACTATATCCTCAAGCTGTTTCGTTTCTCACTAAAGGATGATGCTAAGACCTGGTTCACTTCTCTTGCTCCTGGTTGTGTGCGTAGCCCCCACGATATGGTCTACTACTTCTCTGAAAAATATTTCCCTGCCCATAAGAAGCAAGCCGCCTTGCAGGAAATATACAACTTTGCTCAAGCTGAAGAAGAGAGTCTCCCACAAGCTTGGAGGAGGCTCGCCCAGCTGCTGAATGCTTTGCCTGATCACCCTCTTGATAAGAATGAAATACTTGATATATTCTATAATGGACTTACGGACGCTTCCAAAGACCACCTAGATAGTTGTGCTGGTTGTGTTTTTAGGGAACGAACCGTAGAACAAGCTGAGATTCTACTGAATAATATCTTGTGCAACAAGAATGCCTGGACTATTCCCGAACCAACTCCTAAGCCAACTCCGAATAAAAAAGGTATTCTATTCCTCAGTCCCGAAGATATGCAAGAAGCTAAGAAATCTATGCGAGAGAAAGGCATTAAATCTGAAGATGTCAAAAATCTACCACCTATCAAAGAGATCCATGGTCTTGATAACCCGATACAGGTAGTAGAAGTAAATTTTGTTCGTAGATTTGATGAGAGCGATATTCCTTTTGATAAACCTGCTAGCTTATGCCTGGATGAATTTGATAACTTTGTTGCTAAACAACCGAGTTTCAATGATTATGTTAGCACACAATTGGAATAGAATGCTCGTATGCTTAGTCATTTAAGTGCTTGTGTGGACAGAAATGTCAATTATCTTAAACTTCTGAGTAAACATGCCTCTATGGTTACTACTGAGGTAGAAAAAGTACTTAAAGCTCAAAATGACTTGCTCAATGAGTTGAATGACAATTCTTTCAGAGTCGTCACTAGAGGCGGTAGGATGACTCAGGAACCTTTGTATTCCGATGGTCATCCTAAGAGAATTGAACAAGATTCTCAAGGAGTTAGCACTGATGCACCTAGTCATCCTAGAAAGAAGAAAGATGATAGGAACTTGCACGCTAGCAACCCCGTTGCTGCTACACATGAGAGTCCAAACGATGTCTCTGTCTCTGATGCCGAAACACAATCTGGTGATGAACATGAGCCTAATGATAATATCAATAGTGATGTTCATGAAGATGCTCAACCTAGCAACGATAAGGATGTGGAGATTGAACCTGTTGATCTTGATAACCCACAACCTAAGAATAAGAGATACAATTAAGAATGACTTCGCTGCTAGGAAGCACAGTAAAGAAAGGGAACCATGGGTTCTGAAACCCATGCCCTTTCCTCCCAAACCATCCAGGAAAAAGGATGATGATGATTTTGAGCGATTTGTTGAAATGATTAGACATGTCTTTCTGCAAATGCGTTTGACAAATATGCTCAAAATGTCTCCGTATGCTAAGTACATGAAAGATATTATGACTAATAAGAGGAGGATACCTGAGGTTGAGATTTCCACCATGCTCGCTAGTTATACCTTCAAGGGTGGAACTCCTAAGAAACTAGGTGATCCCGGTGTGCCCACTATACCTTGCTCCATTAAAGGCAACTACGTTAGAACTACTTTATGCGACCTTGGAGACGGTGTTAGTGTTATGCCTCTCTCTCTTTATCGTAGACTTGAATTGGATAAGTTGACACCCACTGAAATCTCTCTCCAAATGGCCGACAAATCAACTGCTTTCTCTATCGGCATTTGCGAGGATGTGCCTGTTGTGGTTGCCAACGTCACTATCTTAACACACTTTGTTATTCTGAATATTCCCGAGGACGGTGCCATGGCGGTCATCCTCGGAAAACCCTTTTTAAGCACTGTAGGGGCTGTTATAGATTGCAACAAAGGCAATGTCACTTTCCATGTCAACGGTAATGAGCATACGGTGCACTTTCCGAAGAAACAATATCGAGCGCATTGCATCAATGCTATCGAAAAAACTTCATCGATTCTTATTGGGAGCTTTGAATGCCCTATTCCTCCTGTTAAGATGAAGTATGATTTGCTTGTTGGGGAGATACACATGCCCATTGAAGTAACCTAGTGACTATTCGAAAATTCTCTGTTCTCTTTTGCGATTCGAAAAGGTTTGTCAAGGAGACTTGATCAACCTCATTGACGAATTTCTTTCGATGACCATGAGACGGATGAATCGAGGAGTCACAAACCTCTATTCCAAGCTTTAACCTTCAGTTGCTTAGAAGAAAAATGATAGGTTTAGCTTAGTTTTCCCTATTTTCTGTTTTAGCGTCCCGTGGAAAAGTACTCCGAAAATAATAGTTCTCCGAACGTCCTGAAAATCAAGTATGATTTTTTCTGGAATTTTTGAAAAATACTGAGGCGAAGAGCTAGTCTGTGGGCTGCACCAGTGGGCCACAAGCCCTGGAGGCGCGGGCACCCCCTAGGCACGCCTACCAGGCTTGTGGGGCCCACGTGCACCCCCTCCACTTATTCTAGCTCCCATCTACTACTCCTACCTCTAGAAAAAATTATTTCGCAGCTCGAACCAGTGTTCTTGCTCTTCTTGCTGGGATTTTCGATCTCTTTGCTCAAGGCACCATTCTCCGAACTGTTTTCGGGAAATTACTCCTTGGTAAGTGACTCCTCCATTGGTCCAACTAGTTTTTGCTCTAGTGCCTTATACTCCGCGTATTTTTGCTACCTTGGTGACCCTGTTCTTGAGCTTTGCATGCTAATTTTAGCTGGTCCCAAGTAGTTTTGATGCGTAATATGGCCTCTAGGCAGTTGTGGGAGTAGTTGCTATGAGTTTTGTTGAGCCTTGTTCACTTTTCCTTAGAGCCACTAAAAATTTCAGAAATTTTCAGAGATAGAAAAGGGAAAAGATGAGGAGGTTCTTAAGAGGCTCTTCAAGCCGTGACCCCAAGGATGATGGAAGTGAGAAGAAGCCCAAGTATCTGGTCCCTCGAGTTGCAGAAGTTCGAGCGTGCGAATGGCCAAGCGATGTGTTCTTACGCGCCGCCAGACTTTATGAGGACTTTTATCACTTGGTGGAGAATGTAGGCCTTACCGCCTTCGTTGAAGATAAGTGTCCGCAATACCTCCTCCTCACTAATATCTTCGTACAAAGCTTTAACTTTTATCCGAGGAAAAATCCTCCTATGGTTGAGTTCAAACTTTATGATATCCCCCAGCGTATGTCACTCCAGGATTTTTGCAATGTTTGCAAATTACCATATGTTGGGGATATTCATGAACCTCGTCCACGGGACTTGGAGGCTTTCATCGATACAATTGTTGTAGGAGAGGAGAGAGGAGTGTCTTGTGCTAGAGATGCTAGCATTCATTTTCCCGTGCTTCGGTACTTCTCATTATTTGTGGGAAAATGTTTGATTGGTCGTGGGAAAGCTGGGTCCCTTAGCTCCCCATATCTTGCGGTCTTGCGCGAAGCCCTTTATAACGATAAAACTTATAGCTTGGGCGCTATAGTAGCTCAACAGTTGAACATGAACCGTTCTAAAGGCGTTGTCTATAGAGGTATCTACGCTACTCGTCTTGCCAGACATTTTGAGATACCTATTAGACTGGACGAGGAAGAAGATATTCTTCTTCTCGAGAGATATCTAGATTACGATAGCATGGTTCGCCATGACTTTCTTGATAGAGATATAAATAGAAGGATGATTTATAACTTGGTATTTAGTCAGGTACTCGTGAGACTATTACTTTGCCTGCTCCCTCTTTGTTCAATCTTCATGCAGACAGGTACATTATTATGCCCTCGGACATCTACGCATATTGGGGCTTAGCCCAACCACAGGTGCCCGTGCCCGAGCCACTAGTCGAGTACCAGACGCCAGTTTATCAGTGGGAGCCAGAGGATCTCACACAACAGTGGCATCCTCAGTCCACTCTGGAGTACCCCGGAGCTTGTTATTTCCCTCCTTGGGAGTATACCAACTTAGGCCAAAAGCCTAAGCTTGGGGGAGTATGTGTTTCTCACCGACTATACATTCTTGCTTATGCGTTCACTTTGTTCGTCGGTGTTCACACTTTGCCACTGTATCATCCATGCTAGTTTATTTTCTTTTTCTCGTTTTCTTTTCGTGTGTCTGTCTAGTTTGAGAAAACCCAAAAAGATTTTATTTTTCTTCTTTTGCTTGTTGAGAGCTTTCCCATGTAGATAGTTTTCTTTTTCTTTGGGTCAAGGTAGAAGACCATGTTTACAATATTTAGTGGATCTCGCATGCATACCTGTTTAGCTATCAAGAGTCATATTACTTTGTCTTCTCCTTTGTGTTTGCCTGCAGATTCCAGCTTTAGTCCAATGTACGAGCACTCTTATTATTGTTCACATCGTTAGATCGTGCAAGAGAAAGGCAATAATGACGATATATGATGAAGTGACTGAGCCTGGAAAAGCTGGTATGAACTCGATCTATTTTGTTTTTGTAAATATGACTAGCTCACTGTTCCTAGTTCAGCTTTGTTGTGAGAGAAACATGTTTGCAATGACAACTTAGAGATCATAGTTGCTGATGCCATGCTTAATTAGCTAGGAGTTTATAATGGTTTGTCTTGGTTGCCCACATGAATGTTGAGATGACTATGATGTAGTGTGATAGGATGGTATCCTCCTTTGAATGTTTCAAGTGGCTTGACTTGGCGCATGTTCACGCATGTAGTTGAAACAAAATTAACATAGCCTCTATGATATTCATGTTCATGGTGATTTATGTCCTACTCATGCTTGCACTCAATGTTGGTTAATCTCAATGCATTTTGATGACTGTTGTCGCTCTCTAGTTGGTCGCTTCCCAGTCTTTTGCTAGCCTTCACTTGTACTAAGCGGGAATAATGCTTGTGCATCCACTTCCATAAACCCAAAGTTGTTCCACATGAGTCCACCATACCTACCTATGTGCGGTATCTACCTGCCGTTCCAAGTAAATTTGCATGTGCCACTCTCTAAACCTTCAAGAAATAATCTGTTTTGCATGCCCGAACCGCTCATGTGGTGACAGGGGGCTATCAGTTTCTTCCATGCTAGGCGTGTTATCCTCGATATCTGTTTATTCACTATCATTCACGAGAAAGGGGCCGGTAATTGGAATTCCCAGTTCCATGCTCAAATCGAAAAGATAATTACAAACAAAACTCCCCCTGGATTGATGTTGGTATGGACGGTACCCGAGGATTCGGCTAGCCGTGGAGTGTGATTGATTGGTGGTGGGGAGTCAAAAATTTACTTTTCTATTTGGGAACCGCCTATAGCATGTGTAGCGTGGAAGATGTTGAGCTCTGGCACCTCTGCAAATCCATGCTTCCCTCTGCGAAGGGCCTGTCTATTTGTGTTCCCGTTGAGTCATCCTCCTCTTATAAAAGCACCAATTAGAGAGCACCTCTGTCATTTTTATGCTTTGCTTTTAACTGTGCTGAGTATGACTGTGACTGGCTCTTCTTTGCCATGAATTACAATGTTTAGTCAGCCCTTGGTTCTTTGAAGGTGCTCTGCATTTATGTTTTGCGGTCTCAGAAGAGCTAGCGAGATACCATCTATTCGTAATTCTTCATGTTGTGTTGATTGAAGTGTTGACGTTGAGACTTATTATTATTTGCTCGCTAGTTGATTATGCCATTGATATGAGTTTACCGTGAGACCTAGATGTCATTTGCTTATGTGGTTTGCTTGTGATCTTGCTGAAACTCTGGATATGAGTTAGACATAGTTGCAACAACAAGATCAAACAGAGTTTGTCAAAGTTTTTCTTTTGTCTCTTTCAGTTTATCAACTGAATTGCTTGAGGACAAGCAAGGTGATGACCCACCAGTATAGGGGATCAATCGTAGTCCTTTCGATAAGTAAGAGTGTCGAACCCAATGAGGAGCAGAAGGCTCTGATAAGCGGATTTCAGCAAGGTAATAACTGCAAGCACTGAAAGTAGCGGCAAGAAGTGATTATGTAGCGAGGTCAAACGTAGCAAGCAAAGAGTAACAAGTAACAAGTAGTAGAAACGGTGCAGCAAGTGGCCCAATCCCTTTTGTAGCAAGGGACAAGCCTGAACAACGTCTTATAGGAGGAAAAACGCTCCCGAGGACACACGGGAATTTCTGTCATGCTAGTTTCATCATGTTCATATGATTCGCGTTCGTTACTTTGATAGTTTGATATGTGGGTGGACAGGCGCTTGGGTACTTCCCTTACTTGGAAAAGAACCCCACTTATGATTAACCTCTCTCGCAAGCATCCGCAACTACAAATGAAGAATTAAGACAAAGTCTAACCATAGCATTAAACTAGTGGATCCAAATCAGCCCGTGACGAAGCAACGCATAGACTGGGGTTTAAGCTTCTGTCACTCCAGCAACCCATCATCTACTTTCTACTTCCCAATGCCTTCCTCTAGGCCCAAATATGGTGAAGTGTTATGTAGTCGACGTTCACATAACACCACTAGAGGAAAAACAACATACATCATGTCAAAATACCGAACGAATATCAAATTCACATGACTATCATCAGCATGACTTATCCCATGTCCCCAGGAACAAAAGTAACTACTCACAAGACATAATCATAATCATGCCCAGAGGTGTAATGAATAGCATCAAGGATCTGAACATAAACTCTTCCACCAAGTAATCCAACTAGCATCAACTACAAAGATTAATCAACGCTACTAGCAACCTTACAAGTACCAATCGGAATCGCGAGACGAAGATTGGTTACAAGAGATGAACTAGGGGTTGGAGAGGAGATGGTGCTGATGAAGATGTTGATGAAGATGCCTCCCCTCCGACGAGAGGAGTGTTGGTGATGACGATGCCGATGATTTCCCCCTCCGAGAGGGAAGTTTCCCCGGCAGGATCGTCCTGCCGGAGCTCTAGATTGGATCTGCTCAAGTTCCGCCTCGTGGCGGCGGCGAAACCACGAAAAAGCTCCCTCTTGATTTTTTCCAGACCAGGACGCTTCATATAGCAAAAGAGGGGGGCTAGTGGGCCTTCAGGCAGCCCACAAGCTTGCCCACGCCACTAGGGGGTGGTGGCGGAGTGGGGGCTTGTGGAGCCCTGGTGGCCCCCCTCCGGTAGTTCTTTCGCCCAGTATTTTTAATATAATCCAGAAACAATCCACGTAAATTTTCAGGGCATTTGGAGATGTGCAGAATAGTGGACTAGGATTTGCTCCTTTTCCAGTCCAGAATTCCAGCTGCCTGAATTCTCCCTCTTCAAATAAACCTTGCAAAATAAGAGAGAAAAGGCATAAATATGGTACGAAAAGTAATAAAACAGCCCAAAAAGCAATAAATATCAACATGAAAGCATGATGCAAAATGGATGTATCAACTCCCCCAAGCTTAGACCTCGCTTGTCCTCAAGCGAAAACCAAGTTCCATAAACATGTCCACATGTTGAGGGACGAAGGTGTCGATAAAACATAATACAGACATGAGGGCATCATGATCACACATAGAACAACAATATATCATAAAGATTCTTATGGGAAAGTAACAATTCCTTCACAAAGCAAAGCATGAAGCAAAAACCTTACCGAGAAGTAACCAACAATAGTTCATAATCATTGAAGCAATTGCAATTTATCACAACACCAGGAAGAGTCAAATAAGAGCTTGTAAGGCAAACCCACATACTCAATCATCACTTTTGTTTTCCACAATTGTTACAACTCACGTTGTACTCATGTTGTCAAAGTTTTAGCTGGACACAGAGGAAGATAGGGGCTTATAGTTTTGCCTCCCAACAGTTTACCTCAAGGGTAAAGTCAACAACAATAAAGCGTAAGTACTCAACTCCAAGTTGATATATGAATATAGATCTTTCCCAAACATGTGACGGTAGCCAAGACAAAGGCAAAAAGGGAATTGGTGATGATCACCATGACTCTTACAAGGGTAAAAAGTAAAGGTACAAGATAGGCCCTTCGCAGAGGGAAGCAGAGGTTGTCATGCGCTTTTGAGGTTTGAATGCGTGTCCTCTTAGTGCGGAGGAATGTCACTTTATATTGCCTCCCGTGATAAAGAACTTTACTATGCATTCTGTCGCTTTTATGTATTCCTCATCACAGGTTCGTACAAAGCTTATTTTCCACACACTAATAGATCATACATATTAGAGAGCAATTTTTACTGCTTGCACCGATGACAACTTACTTGAAGGATCTTATTCAACCCATAGGTAGGTATGGTGGACTCTCATGGCAAAACTGGGTTGAAGCTTTATGGATGCACAAGTATTATCTCTACTTGGTGCGGGAGTTTTGGCTAATATGAGGTGGAAGCAATCGTCACATGCTAAGGGATCTCTAATCATATAACTTTGTTTGGAACCAAGCAAACACAATTCATTATGTTGTCTTCCTTGTCCAACATCTACTCGTAAGCATGCAATAGTTTGGTGAGTGCTCACAATTGTAGAAAGTGTCTAAGATGATATATTTATATGTGAACCTCTCTTTCCTTATTACTTCTTATTAATTGCAACAATGACTAATGTCTATGTTGATTTATTCTCAACAAGTTTCAATCATCATACATGTCATAAGTGAAGTTATCACTTTCCATAAGATCGTCTCATGATCTTTCATGCTATCGTTCTTTTCATACTTTTGATCATGGCACAAAGCAAAGCCCTTGACTAAGACACTCTTTATTATATAGCTCGTAAGCTCAAATACAACGGGGGAGAGACAAAAGCAAAAGACTCAAACTAAAAACTAAAGACTTATTCCTCTAAAAGATGAAATAAAAACTGAAAAGGAAAGAAATAAAACAAAGGTAAAAGCAAAAGATATAAAGGTGATACGATACTAGGGCAACTCCCCCAAGCTTGGCAGAAGCCAAGGGGATAGCCCATACTAATGCTTAGTTGTCTTCCTTTGGCGGTGATGGTGGTGGAGTTGTTGGAGCACTCTTGAGCTTGTCTAATTTCCACTTGAGCAAAAAGTTCTGCTCCCTTAGATCGTCATTTTCCTCCTCAAGTTTCAACACTCTATGGCAAAGTTCCTGCTTACTCTCCTGCAAGAAACATAAAGGGATAAACAAGGTCTTAGGCTTCTTCCTATGGTCAAGGAGGCTTGACTTCTTGAACTCCGCATGGGTGTTTGCAGGTTGAGGTAGAGGAGCCTCCTCTTTATCGAAACTCGTTTGTTCCTTCCCCTTGGGCTCATAGTCCTCTTCCTCATCAGTGGTCCAGCCATATGGTTCCAAGTCCCCAAAGACCTTGGGGTTAGCAAGGTAGTCAGACACATAGCTCTCTCCCTCTGAATCGTGAGAAGACATCTTGACCTAAATCTGCGGCAGAAACAGGCTCGAAACGAAAACAGAGGAAAACTGCGCGATACGGAGATCAAAACCTTCGGGCGACTATATATTGATTTTTTTCTGAGCCAGAAGGAGTCCTCCGCAAGAAAACAGAGTCCGGGAGGCACACAAGGTGCCCACAAGCTTGCCCACCGCCACCAGGGGGGTGGTGGCGGAGTGGGCCCTTGTGGCTGGCTCGTTCGCTCTCCAGACTGCTTTTTATTTTTCTAATTTTCCAAAAATTCCAAAACGGAAGAAATTTCCTATTGGAAAAGTATCGGAGTCTAATTTCTTGCCGAAACAAGTACATCTTCGTTTTCAAGGTCTGAAATAGGCTGATAAACATCCCTTATGTATTCCTCTGGAGTTATGACATTGATGATATTGGTCTCAACATTTATGGGAGTACCAGAGATGTAAGGCTTGATTCTTTGCCCATTTACCACTCTAGGAAAATTTCCTTCCGTGTTATTGATTTTGATGGAACCGGAACGATATACTTCCTCGACAACATAGGGACCTTCCCATTTAGAGAGGAGCTTGCCTGCTAAGAATCTCAAACGAGAATTGTATAGCAAGACATAATCACCTACGTTGAACTCTCGTTTGTGTATTCGTTTATCGTGCCATCTCTTAACCTTTTCCTTGAACAACTTGGCATTCTCATATGCCTGGGCTCTCCATTCATCTAACGAGATGATATCAAACAACCGCTTCTCACCGGCAAGTTTGAAATCAAAGTTGAGCTCTTTGATTGCCCAATAAGCTTTGTGTTCCAGCTCAAGAGGTAAATGGCAGGCCTTACCGTAAACCATTTTATACGGTGACATGCCCATGGGATTCTTATAAGCAGTCCTATAAGCCCATAGTGCATCGTCAAGTTTGCTAGACCAGTTCTTTCGAGATCTATTGACGGTCTTTTGTAGGATCAACTTGATCTCCCTATTACTCAACTCCACTTGACCACTAGACTGAGGATGATAAGGAGATACAACCCTATGGTTGACATCATACTTAGCTAGAATCTTGCGGAAAACACCATGAATGAAGTGGGAACCGCCATTAGTCATCAAGTATCTAGGGACTCCAAATCTTGGGAATATGACTTCTTTAAGCATCTTAATAGAGGTGTGGTGATCAACATTTTTAGTGGGGATAGATTCTACCCACTTAGTAACATAATCCACATCAACTAAGATGTGAGTGTACCCATTGGAACTCGGGAAGGGTCCCATATAATCAAAGCCCCACACATCAAATGGTTCAATGACAAGTGAATAGTTCATAAGCATCTCTTGACGCTTACTGATGTTCCCTATCCTTTGGTATTCGTCACAAGACAAGACAAACCTACGGGCATCCTTGAAGAGAGTGGGCCAATAGAAACCTGATTGCAATACCTTATGGGCAGTTCTATCTCCAGCGTGGTGTCCTCCGTAGGCTTCGGAATGACACTTCTACAGGATCTGTCCATGTTAATGCCTGAGGCACACAATGTCTAATAACACCATCTACTCCTTCCTTATAAAGGTGAGGATCATCCCAAAAGTAATGTCTCAAATCAAAGAAGAATTTCTTCTTTTGTTGATAGGTGAAACTGGGTGGTATGTATTTGGCTACGATATAGTTTGCATAATCGACATACCACGGTGCACTATGTGAAGTGCGGATGACATTAATTGCTCACTAGGAAAGCTATCATCAATAGGTAGTGGGCCATCAAGGACTTTCTCTAGCCTAGACAAGTTATCTGCTACAGGGTTATCAGCACCCTTTCGGTCAACGACGTGCAAATAAAATTCTTGTAGCACGAGAACCCATCTGATCAGCCTAGGCTTAGCGTCCTTCTTCTACATGAGGTACTTAATAGCAGCATGATCAGAGTGAATAGTGACTTTGGAGTCAACTATGTAAGATATGAACTTTTAACATGCAAACACAACTGCTAAAAATTCCTTCTCCGTAGTGGCATAGTTTCTTTGGGCACTGTCTAGAGTTTTACTAGCGTAGTGAATGACATTCAACTTCTTGTCAACTCTTTGTCCTAGAACAACACCAACAGCGTAATCACTAGCATCACACATGATTTCAAAGGGCAAGTTCCAGTCAGGTGGTTGAACAATAGGTGCGGTTATCAAAGCCTTCTTAAGTATTTCAAAGGCTTCCTCACAATCCTCATCAAAAACAAAAGGAACATCCTTCTGCAAGAGGTTGGTAAGAGGCCTAGAAATCTTAGAGAAGTCTTTAATGAACCTTCTATAGAAACCAGCATGACCTAGGAAACTTCGTATACCTCTGATATCTGTGGGGCAAGGCATTTTCTCAATTGCATCAACCTTCGCCTTATCAACTTCAATGCCTCTCTCAGAGATTTTGTGTCCTAAGACGATACCTTCATTAACCATAAAGTGACACTTCTCCCAATTCAAGACGAGGTTGGTTTCTTCGCATCTCTGTAAGACTCGATCAAGGTTGCTGAGGCAATCATCAATGGAAGACCCGTAAACGGAGAAGTCATCCATGAAAACCTCGACAATCTTTTCACAGAAGTCAGAGAATATAGCCATCATACATCTTTGGAAGGTGGCATGTGCATTACATAAGCCAAAAGGCATACGTCTATAGGCAAAGGTACCAAAAGGGCAGGTGAAAGTGGTTTTCTCTTGATCAGGTTGTGCAATAGGTATTTGCAAGAAACCTGAATAACCGTCTAGAAAGCAGAAGTGCGTGTGTTTTTATAGCCTTTCTAGCATTTGGTCGATGAACGACAAAGGATAATGATCTTTCCTGGTTGCCTTGTTCAGTTTCCGGAAGTCTATCACCATTCTATAGCCGGTAATAATCCTTTGTGGGATTAGTTCATCCTTATCATTAGGAATGACGGTGATACCTCCCTTCTTAGGTACGCAGCGTACTGGACTTACCCAATCACTATGAGCAACAGGATAAAAGATTCATGCTTCCAGAAGCTTTAATATTTCTTTTCTAACGACCTCTTTCATCTTAGAATTCAATCTCCTGTGATCAGCAACTGGTTTAAAGTTAGGATCGGTTTTAATCTTGTGCTGACATAGAGTAGGACTAATACCCTTAAGATCATCAAAAGTATATCCAATAGCAGCGCCGTGCTTCCTCAGAGTTTTTAGTAACTTCTTCTCTTCGCGCTCTGAGAGGAGAGCACTAATAATGACAGGATATATCTCCTTCTCATCAAGATAGCCATACTTAAGAGTATCAGGCAACTGTTTAAGCTCGAACAGAGGATCACCCTTTGGTGGGGGAGGATCCCCAAGCAGTTTAACAAGCAGATTATTCTTGAGAATAGGATATTGTTTTAAGACAATTTTATCTATCTCATCTCTCTCCTCCATATGCATATCATTTTCATGCTCAAGCAGATATTGCTCTAAAGGATCCGTAGGAGGTACATCAATAGAGGCAAGAGCAATGATTTCATCCCTACCAGACGACTCTCTTTCATGGGTTTGTCTTCCAAACTTGGAGAAGTTAAATTCATGAGACACACCCTCGAAACTTACTGTGACAGTCTGCTTAATGCAATCAATGTGAGCATTGACAGTGTTGAGAAAGGGTCTACCAAATATGATGGGACAAAAGCTATCTTGTGCAGTACCAAGGACGAGGAAATCAGTAGGATACTTTGTCTTACCACACAAGACTTCTACGTCTCTCACAATTCCCTGAGGGCAGATAGTGTCTCTATTAGCTAGCGTAATACTGACATCAATGGGTTCTAACTCAGAAGGTGCAATCTCATCTTTGATTTCATCATATAGAGAACGGGGTATTGCACTAACACTAGCTCCCATATCACATAAACCATGGTAACAGTGATATCCTATCTTATCAGAAACAACGGGCAGGCCAACTACAGGTCCGTGTTTGTCTTTCGCGTGAGGTTTAGCAATTCTAGCGGAGTCCTCACAGAATTTGATGACATGCCCGTTTATGTCTTCGGCTAAGAGATCTTTGATAATAGCAACACTAGGTTCAACTCTAATCTCCTCAGGGGTGCAGGTGGTCTAATGTAACCCCTACGTATCAGAGTTGGAGCTTTAGGATAATCCTTTATCCTAGCAGGGTATGGTGGTTTCTCAGTGTAAGCACAAGGAACAACAGGATCACTAAAAGCTATGATTTTCTCCTCAACTAGATTGGTTTTGGCTATGTTGCTTTCTACAGGAGGATGATATTTAAACCACTTCTCTTTGGGAAGATCAACATGAGCAGCAAAAGATTCACATAGAGAAGCTACTATCTCAGAGTCAAGTCCATACTTAGCGCTAAAATTTCTAGAAGTCTTTGTCTCAACAAAAGATTTAACGCAATCAAACTGGAAATTCATACCTGACTCCTTACATTCCTCCAGCTCCCAATCTTCAGAGTTGCGTTTGATTCTCTCCAATAAATTCCACTTGTGATCAATATCCTTCTTCATAAAAGAACCGACACAAGAAGTATCAAGCATGGTACGATCTTCATGAGAAAGCCGATCATAAAAATTTTGAGTGATGATTTCTCTCGAGAGCTCATGATTGGGGCATGAATATAGTATTGATTTAAGCCTCCCCCAAGCTTGAGCTATGATTTCCCTGTCACGAGGCCAAAAGTTATAAATAAAGTTCACGATGTACTAAATGCATAGGATAGAACTTTTGATGAAATTCCAATTTCAACCGATTGTAGCCCCATGATCCAGTATCATCACATAGCCTATACCATGTCAACGCCTTATCCTTCAAAGATAAAGGAAAGACTTTCTTCTTTACCTCATCCTCGGGCAAACCTGCAAGCTTAAATAAACCACAAACTTCATCTACATAGGTTAGATGAAAGTCTCCTGTAAAAAGATTAGCCAGCAGTTTCTCAAGCATACCCAAAGGAATTTCATAAAAGATATTTTCAGTAGGCACCTCAGGTTGAGGAGCAACACATCGTGCTTCCGTTTGTGGTGAAGATACCCCGAAAAAACTCCTCAAAGGAAGAGTTTCCATAGTGACAAGTGACAATAAATTTCAGCACAATATAAAAATGTTTCATTACCAATTTCTACTTACCAAAGGCGCTTCACTCCACGGCAACGGCGCCAGAAAAGAGTCTTGATGACCCACAAGTATAGGGGATCAATCGTAGTCCTTTCGATAAGTAAGAGTGTCGAACCCAACGAGGAGCAGAAGGCTCTGATAAGCGGATTTCAGCAAGGTAATAACTGCAAGCACTGAAAGTAGCGGTAACAAGTGATTGTGTAGCGAGGTCAAACATAGCAAGTAGAGAGTAACAAGTAACAAGTAGTAGCAACGGTGCAGCAAGTGGCCCAATCCCTTTTGTAGCAAGGGATAAGCCTGAACAAAGTCTTATAGGAGGAAAAACGCTCCCGAGGACACACGGGAATTTCTGTCATGCTAGTTTCATCATGTTCATATAATTCGCGTTCGTTACTTTGATAGTTTGATATGTGGGTGGACCGGCGCTTGGGTACTGCCCTTACATGGACAAGCATCCCACTTATTATTAACCTCTCTCGCTAGCATCCGCAACTACAAAAGAAGAACTAAGACAAAGTCTAACCATAGCATTAAACTAGTGGATCCAAATCAGCCCCTCACGAAGCAACGCATAGACTGGGGTTTAAGCTTCTGTCACTCCAGCAACCCTTCATCTACTTACTACTTCCCAATGCCTTTCTCTAGGCCCAAATATGGTGAAGTGTTATGTAGTCGACGTTCACATAACACCACTAGAGGAAAAACAACATACATCATATCAAAATACCAAACAATATCAAATTCACATGACTATTATCAGCATGACTTATCCCATGTCCTCTGGAACAAAAGTAACTAGTCACAAGACATAATCATAATCATGACCAGAGGTGTAATGAATAGCATCGAGGATCTGAACATAAACTCTTCCACCAAGTAATCCAACTAGCATCGACTACAAAGAGTAGTCAACACTACTAGCAACCTTACAAGTACCAATCGGAATCATGAGATGAAGATTGGTTACAAGAAATGAATTAGGGGTTGGAGAGGAGATGGTGCTGATGAAGATGTTGATGAAGATGCCTCCCCTCCGACGAGAGGAGTGTTGGTGATGACGATGGCGACGATTTCCCCCTCCGGGAGGGAAGTTTCCCCGGAAGGATCGTCATGTCGGAGCTCTAGATTGGATCTGCTCAAGTTCCGCCTCGTGGCGGCGGCGAAACCACGAAAAAGCTCCCTCTTGATTTTTTCCAGACCAGGACGCTTCATATAGCAAAAGAGGGGGGCTAGTGGGCCTTCATGCAGCCCACAAGCTTGCCCACCGCCACCGGGGGGTGGTGGCGGAATGGGGAATTGTGGAGCCCTGGTGGCCCCCTCCGGTAGTTCTTTCGCCCAGTATTTTTAATATAATCTAGAAAAAATCCACATAAATTTTCAGGGCATTTGGAGATGTGCAGAATAGTGGACTAGGATTTTCTCCTTTTCCAGTCCAGAATTCCAGCTGCGTGAGTTCTCCCTCTTCAAATAAACCTTGCAAAATAAGAGAGAAAAGGCATAAATATGGTACCACAAGTAATAAAACAACCCAAAAAAGCAATAAATATCAACATGAAAGGAAGATGCAAAATGGACGTATCACAAGGCTTTAAGCTTGGGGGAGTTGATACGTCTCCGTCGTATCTACTTTTCCGAACTCTTTTGCCCTTGTTTTGGACTCTAATTTGCATGATTTGAATGGAACTAACCCGGACTAACGCTGTTTTCAGCAGAATTGCCATGGTGTTGTTTTTGTGCAGAAATAAAAGTTCTCGGAATGACCTAAAAAATTACGGAGAATTTTTCTGGAATTATTGAAAAATACCTACGCAAAGATCCACCGGAGGAGGTGAGACAATGGCCACAAGCCCAGGAGGCGCGGCCACCCCCTAGGCCGCACCTACCAGGCTTGTGGGGCCCACGCTGCTCCACCGCCTCCAATTCCAGCTCAATTTAGTCCGTCTCACCCGGAAAAAAATCAGGGAGAAGCGTTCATCGCGTTTTACGATACAGAGGCGCCGCCACCTCCTGTTCTTCATCTGGAGGGCAGATCCAGAGTCCGTTTTGGGCTCCGGAGAGGGGAAATCGTCGCCATCGTCATCATCAACCTTCCTTCATTGCCAATTCCATGATGCTCTTCACCATTCGTGAGTAATCTTATCGTAGGCTTGCTGGACGGTGATGAGTTGGATGAGATCTATCATGTAATCGAGTTAGTTTTGACGGGGATTGATCCCTAGTATCCACTATGTTCTGAGATTGATGTTGCTACTACTTTGCCATGCTTAATGCTTGTCAGTAGGGCCCACGTGCCATGATTTCAGATCTGAACCTATTATGTTGTCGCCAATATATGTGTGTTTTACATCCTATCTTGCAAGTTGTAGTCACCTACTATGTGTTATGACCCGACAACCCCAGAGTGACAATAGCAGGAACCACTCCCGGAGATGACCATAGTATGAGAAGTTCACGTATTCACCAAGTGTTAATGCGTTGGTCCGGTTCTTTATTAAAAGGAGAACCTTAATATCCCGTAGTTTCCATTAGGACCCCGCTGCCACGGGAGGGATGGACAATAGATGTCATGCAAGTTCTTTTCCCTAAGCACGTATGACTACATACGGAATACATGCCTACATTAGTTTGACGAACGAGAGCTAGTTACATATCTCTCCGTGTTATAGCTGTTACATGATGAATCACATCCTGCATAATCATCCATCACCGATCCAATGCCTACCAGTCTTTTTCTACTGGTCCTTGCTACATTACTTTGCCGCTACTGCTGTCACTGCTGCTACTGTTACTCTGCTGCTACTGTTGTTACTTTGCTGCTACTGGTTACTGTTGCTACTGCTCCTATCACCCTACTTTGCTACTGATACTTTGCTACAGACACTAAATCTTTCAGGTGTGGTTGAATTGACAACTCAGCTGCTAATACTTGAGAATATTCTTTCGCTTCTCCTTGAGTTGAATCAATAAATTTGGGTTGAATACTCTACCCTCGAAAGTTTTTGCGATCCCCTATACTTATGGGTTATCATTGATCTGCCGACAGGCTTGCTCGACATGGCCTGCTGCATGAATGAGCATTCGTCCTTTGCTTGTAGGAGTTGGAAACTCTACAGCATATCCTGATGGGATACGTCTTTGTGTGTTCGTCTTGCACGAGATCCTTGCTTGGTGTAGCCCTATCACACCCTCGCCCGATGGTACCGTTGGATACTTCGACTATCACACCTCGCCCGATGGTACCGTTGGATACGTTGACTGACTAACCGTCGCACATCTCACGCTGCCCATAGCTAAAATACGCGGGCTCACGACCATTGCCGGCCTTGTAGCATGGACACTATGGTGTCACCGCAATGCAATTATATTTGACAAGATCCCTCCCTCTACCTCCAGTCGCGACTATCAAAATTAAAGCTCGCTCCTGGGCCACGGCCGGAGCGAAAGGACTTAGAAATCTTACCCATGTAAGCCAAAATCATGTAAGGGGCTGAGCAACCCCATCTCCCTCTGCTCGTACAATTGCCATGAACATGTGCAAACCCATCTCCCTCTGCTCGTACAATTGCCATGAACATGCCTTCCAGTGCACATGTTCATGGCATCCGCCAGTTGTTTCACTCCTTCTATCAATACAAAGATACGATAACTAGGCGTATTCGCGAAAAAGAAACACATAATTTAGGAATAGTACTGAAATTTGATAGGATGGCACTTGTCATCATAAGGATTTTTCTTGCCGGGTGCTTATGTAAAAATGAGTTTTGTGCGTATGTATAGATTGCTCCGAAAACACACGAAAATGAATAGTATTTCTATGTAATTCTCGTATGCGTTTTCTACAAACAGAAAGCATCAATAGGGAAAATTCACGTGGAATCCTTATTCCTCTGTTTTTTTTGTAAAAGTCCTCCAAACCGAATGAGGCCAAGGATACGAATTGTTTCCTTGCCAACAGTATTCCTTCATTTTTTACTAAGGTTTTCTCGTAAACCAAAAGAGCCTAGAGCATCTGCAACGGCGACCCTCAAACAACCGCAACCATTCGGACCGTGAGGTCCTAATATGTTTTGTCATTCAACGCAGTCTTGCATCTGTTCGCAGATTAGTTAGGACGTGTTTTTTTATAAAACGGAAACAAAGTAGTGGCGGGCGTCCGGACCGCTGCCACGTCCGCCTGTGAATATCGTGGCCCACCCAAAATCCTCCTCCCTCGCCCACGTGTGTTCCTCCTCGTCATCAGCTGCCCGCATTCACGTCGTTCTAGAGCGGTCGCTCTGCATTGACGCCGGCACGGAGCGGACATGTGAAAGCACATATGCTTTTTGGTGGTTTTGATAATTCATGACAACATAAATTGTCTTTGGACTAAGATTTTTACCTAGTGTATTTCACGTATAGTCCACAGGGAGCATTGGCTAAAGGATTGTGAAGAGAAACTCCTTGATGGAAGGAAATGAATATGATTGCTCAAGCTTCAAGTAAGAGGACTCTACATTTTACATTTGCGAGAAGTCACTTTTGTGTTCATAGGAAAGACAATACTATTAAAAGGGGGTGAGGTATTATGATGAATTGGTTGCTCAAGTGCTTAGAGCATCTCTAGCCATTCGCCCCCCAAGGGCGTGAAATAGCGCCACTTGGGGCCGCGCCGAAAAAAAAATGGCATGGGGGGCTCGGGTTCCCAGTCCCCCCCCAAAGGTAGCCCCAACTGTTTTTAAACAAACTCGGCACAATTCGACCAAAACTGACTCAAATTCGAAGGAAATTCATAATTTTCATTAAAATTTGTACAAAGTTGAAACAAAAACATAATTAAATATAATTAAACTAATCATCGCCCGCCCGCCGCTGACGCCCGACACCGCCGCCTTCTACATGTCGAGAAGCTTGTAGAAATTGGTGTAGTCACCATCGTCGTCCTACGCTCCACCGTTGTCCTTGCTGCGACCCTGCCCTAGGTCGCCATGGCGAACAGGGTTGGAAGGCCCTGATGCCTCCTTGTCGCTATCGTCGAGGATGATGACGCCACCCTCCTTGCAGCCGCGGTGCCGAGCGGTTATCTCCTCAAGGGCGCGGCGCCTGCACTCCATCTCGTCCCGGACGTAGTCATCCCACGCCCATTTGAGAGCGGTCTCATCGGCGGTGGCCTTGGCCAGGTGTTCCTGATTGATGGGGAGGAGTCATGGCTCCGTCTTCGTCTTGACGAGGTGGGAGGAGGCGTCGAGCTCGTTAATGACGATGCCGCCGCTGCGCGTGCGCCACCCCAACGGCGTCTCTTGCGGCTTCGGCTTGACGGGGAGGAATGCCTGCGACCCGGAGGAGCGGGAGCGGGAGCCGGCCGAGGAGGACAACGTTGTCTCCATCCACCTCGGCGTCTAGGAGCTGCCGCGGCGGGAGAAGGCATGTGGTGGTGGGTACTCGTACCTCGGTGAATTGTCGCCCTTGATGTGCTTGAGGACGACCTCCAATGTGCGTCCGGGGATGCCCCACCATTGGTGGCGCCCCTCGGAGTTGTGGCGGTCGCGTGGTTTGACCCATTGGTGGCGGCGAGCTGGTAGGCGTGCCGGCATTCGAAGAACGCCGTCCACAGCGTGTTGCAGTTGGGGGCGTACCTCGACAGGTTGCGCGAGCTCCCTGGCAACGATGACCGGATGTGCGCGATCTCCACCCGCCGGTCAGCTCTAGAGAGCGGCGGTGGCACCGGGACTCCGCCGGCGCTCAGTCTCCATGCCCCCAACACCCGCATGTTCGGTGGCGCCGGGTAGTCCGCCTCATAGAGAAGGCGGACCTCGTCCTCCTGGAGGTGATGGTGGCCAAAGCCATTGGCTGACGCTTCATCGTCAGGGAAGTGTTCGGCCTTTTTTTGAGGATAAAACGGAAAGGAGGCGCCGGTGATGAAGAAGGAGAGGAGAGTGCGTCGACAAGAGAGGTGTGTGGCCACTAGCAGGGAGAGAGCACCTTATATAGCCGCGGGCGGGTGGGAACCTAGAGCGAACCGATGGGACGTGCACCGCCGAGATGCGCGTCACCGCGCCTTCACTGCGCTGCACGTGAATCGATGGAAGGCTGACCGGAGGCGCAACCTTCACATTGATTCCCATGGGAAACGAGGCGATGAGGACGACGACCGTGCGTGCCAGTCTCTGACTCGGCGGACCTAGAGTTTTTCGTGCCAAAAATGTTTCCGTCGGCACTCCCGGGCGGCCCCCCGCGCGCTGAGTTCAGCCTGGGACCGCCGAGGTCAATTTCGGCCCTAGCCGACGAAAAATGGGCTCCTGGGGTCGCGACTGGGCTGTTTTTCCCCGCAGGCAAAAAATGGTCGGGGGGCCTGTTGGGGGCGCGACTGGAGATGCTCTTAGAGATAGCCACCAAAAATACTCAACATTTCTCTCATAAAAATCTCAGTCCCAAGCCAAAACAGCAAAATCGGGGCTACCAAGTTTTCCTACTCGGTCCTACGAATTTTCCGAGTGATAGATCCTTTGCCAAACCCTAATCTGTCGGTACCAACAAGTTTCACATCGGTGCCACCGGAATACAGTGACCAACTTTCTGGTATCTTGAGTTCAAGAATCGGAATTTCCAAGATCGAAATTGGTACCACCGAGATTTGGAAGCTGCCCAAGGCCATCGTATCGGTACCATCGAGATTCATGTATCGGTCTCACCGAGAATTCAAAATTTGTCACATCTGGTGCAACTCGGTACCACTGAGATTCATTTTGGTGTCATCGAGTTAGTCAATAATGTTGTAATGGTTGAATTTTGGGGGTGCCTATATATACCCCTCCACCTCCTCTCATGCACAGAGGAAGCACTCAGAACACATACACTTGCCAGATCCATTTTTCTAAGAGAGAGCCACCTACTCATGTGTTGAGATCAAGAGATTCTAGTCCATCCATTTGAAACTTGATCTCTAGCCTCCCCAAGTTGCTTTCCACAAAATCAATCTGTCCTACTCATGCCAAATCTATGAGAGAGTGATTGAGTGTCGAGGAGACTATCTTTTGAAGCACAAGCACAAGGAGTTTATCGTCCTACCGCATCGATTACCTTTTGGAGGGTGGTGCCTCCTAGATTGGTTAGGTGTCGCTTGGGAGCCTCCTACTTCATGTTGTGGAGTTGAACCAAGAAGTTTTTACGAGCAAGGAGATCGCCTACTTCGCGAAGATCTACCATGAGTGAGGCTAGTCCTTCATGGACGTAAGCCATGGTCGAGTAGATAAGGCCGCTTCTTCATGGACCCCTTGTGGGTGGAGCCCTCCGTGTACTCTCGCAGCCATTACCCATTGTGAGTTAAAGTCTCCATAACATGGACATACGATAGAGCTACCTATCGGAACCACGCCAAAAATCGTCGTGTTCATCTTTGTGTTTGATCTTATCTTCCTAAACTCTACTCCTTACTTACATGTGCAATGTATATATTTTCTTATGTCGTATATGTTGACTAGCATCTGTAGGGTGCACTAGACTTATTAGAATTGCCAAAATATGCCAATCATTAAAATTAGGAAAAAGCTAGGACTTTATTTTATGCAAGTAGTCTATTCACCAACACCCCCTCTAGACACCCCTTCTATCGATCCCACAATTGGTATTAGAGCCTTGGTATCCGTAGCCTTGTTTTAATCACCATTGGAGGAAGATGGATGTGCATAGTTTGGGGAGTCTTAGTTGTAGAGTGCCTATTCTCGATGGGGAGCATTATAGACAATGGAAAGATGAAATGCTTGATGTATTCAATAAATTCCATTTAAGCAAGTATGTTGTATATTCCTATGTGCCTCCCATTGATCCCTTACATCTTTCTTATGATGATGATGTTAATATGCTTGGCAATGTTAAAATTGTTAATCTTATCATTACAGGACTGCCAAGAAACGTGCTTAATCAAATGAAGAGATTTGAGTGTGCTTATACTTTGTGGAAAGATTTGGAGGAAAGATATCCCAACTACTCACTGAAAAATCTTGATATCATTTTGCAAAAATTCAGTGCCTTTAACAAAACAAATGATCCTAATTTTGATAAATGTCTATTTGAGCTTTGTAACCTCATGCATGCCAAAGTAGATGTCATTACCAATAACAATATCATTGTTGAAGCCATTCACATGCATAAACATGAACATTCTCATAGTCGGAATTCTGATGAAATTTCTGATTCTTATGACAACAATATTCTGTCTGACGATGACAATGTGGAGCATAGCTGCTACGATGAAGATGAGCAGTTTGACATCGTGTATGAGAAGACCATGAGGAACCTTAGTCTTACGGAGAACTTTTGAGACTACATGGCGGGAGGAAAAGAGTGGACACTTGATAGTAGATGCACCGATGACATGACCGGAGATAAAGACATGTTTCATGAGATCATACCAAACCACGGACCTTGAAGGTATGTGACCATTGGTGACAGCTCCAAGGGTAAGGTACTTGGTCTCGGTAAGTTGGCCATATCTCATGATAGTTCCATTCAAAATGTCATACTTGTTGAATCTCTTGGCTACAATCTTCTTTCCATATCTAGACTAGCAGACTTTGCTTTCAATGAGCTATTTACGGAAGTTGATTGCCAAGGGTTTCACGATGATAATCATAACATGGTCTTTACTGTTTTTCGTAAAGGTGATCTATACATTGTCGATTTCACTAAAAAAATCCAAACCCCGTACATGTCTTATTGCAAAATCTTTAAAGGTTAGTTATGGCATAGAAGGCTACGACATGTTGGTATGCGTAAGCTTGACATGCTTATAAAATGTGATCATATTCTTGGTGTTAAAAATGTTATCTTTGACAAAATAGACCTTGTAGTGCTTGTCAAGCAGGAAAGCAAGTCGGTGGAATTCATCCCATGAAGAACATCATGACTACAAGAAGGCCACTCGAGCTACTACACATCGATCTTTTTGGTCCCAATGCTTACAAGACCCTCGATGGAAGTTCTTATGGTTTAGTCATTGTTGATGATTTTTCCAGATTTGCGTGGGTATTCTTTCTTGATGATAAGTCGCAGGTTTGAGTTGAAGATCAAGAAAGTTCGGAGCAACTACAGAACGGAGTTCAAGAACACAAATGTTGATACTTTTCTTGGCAAAGAAGGTATCTCACATGAGTTGTCGACAACATACACTTGATGGAAATAAGCCCTAGAAGCAATAATAAAATAGTTATTATTATATTTCTTGTTTCATAATAATCATTTATTATCCATGCAATAATTGTATTGAATGGAAACATAAATGCATGTCTGGATATATAGACAAAACTGTGTCCCTAGTGAGCCTCTAGTTGACTAGCCTGTTGATCAAGGATGGTTAAGGTTTCCTAACACTACGGGCATCTCCGAAGGTGTCCGTTGAGTTAGCATGGATCAAGACTGGGATTTGTCTCTTCGTGTGACGGAGAGGTATCTCGGGGCCCACTCGGTAATACAACATCACATACAAGCCTTGCAAGCAATGTGACTAAAGAGTTAGTCACGGGATGTTGTATTACGGAACGAGTAAAGAGACTTGTCGGTAACAAGATTGAAATAGGTATGGGGATACCGACGATCAAATCTCGGGCAAGTAACATACCGAAGGACAAAGGGAATGATGTACGGGATTGTTTGAATCCTTGACATAGAGGTTCAACCGATAAGATCTTCGTATAATATGTAGGATCCAATATGGACGTACAGGTCCCGCTATTGGATATTGACCGGAGAGTGTCTCAGGTCATGTCTACATAGTTCTCGAACCCGCAGGGTCTGCACACTTACGGTTCAGTGACGTTTATGTATAGTTCAGTTATAGGTGCTGGTGACCAAAGTTTTCTTTAGAGTCCCGGATGAGATCCTGGACGTCACGAGAGTTTCCGGAATGGTCGGGAAACGAAGATTGATATATAGGAAGTTGATATTTGGAATCCGGAAGGATTTCGAGCATTACCGGCAGTGTGTCGGGAGTGACGAATGGGTTTCGGGGCCCCACTAGGTGGGCTCACCACGCCCCAAGGGGTCCACATGGGTTTATTGGATGTGCAATAAGGCTTAATGGGCTTACAAGTCATCCAAGGAAAGCCCATGAGGAAAAAGGTGGAAACTCCAAAAGAGGTGGGCAATTTAGGAAGGAGTCCTAATCCAAGTAGGATTGGAGGAGGACTCCTCCCTCCTCCACATTAGCCGAGCCAAGGAGGCTCTCCTTGGTGCCCAAGGATAGCCCCTCCCTCCTCCTATATATACTAGAGGTTTTAGGGTTTTTAAGACACAACTTTAGCCACGTGGAACCCTACCCTCTAGTTCGTAGTTCTTCCTCTAGATCGGATTTCTGTGGTGCTTTGGCAAAGCCCTACATGAATAGATCATCACCACCACCGGCGCGCCGTCACGCTGCCGGAGAACTCATCTAATTCCCCGTCTCTCTTGCTGGATCAAGAAGGCGGAGATCGTCATCGAGCTGTACGTGTGCTGAACGCGGAGGTGCCATCCTTTCGGTGCTAGATTAGGACGGATCGTGGGGCTGCAGTGATTTGAATCATGGAGAAAGTTCCACTATATCGACCACGTTTATTAATGCTTCCCGCTTAGCGATCTACAAGGGCAGGTGGATCCGATCTCCCTCTCATAGATGATCACCACCATGATAGTTCTTCGTGTAAGTAGGAAATTTTTTGTTTCCCATGCAACGTTCCCCAACAACACTCCTCAACAAAATGGAGTTGTTGAGAGGAAGAACCAAACTCTCATAGAGATGGCCAGAACGATGCTTGATGAATACAAGACGCTAAGATACTTTTGGGAAGAAGCCGTGGAAAGAGCTTGTCATGCCATAAACCTACTCTACTTACACAAGCTTCTCGGTAAAACGACATACAAGCTACTCATCGGTAACAAACCCCAAGTTGGATACTTTTGAGTATTCGGCTCTAAGTGATACATTCTTGATAAGTGTCATCACTCTAAATTTGCTCCTAAGTCTCATGAAGGTTTCCTACTTGGTTACGGATCAAACTCTCACACTTACCGTGTTTACGACAGCTTCACTCAAAAAGTTGAAGAGACGGTAGATGTGAAGTTTGATGAATCTAACGGTTTGCAAGTCGAACAATTGCCAAACGATGTAGCATACAAGGAACTTTTGGAAGCCATCCAAGATCTACCTATCAGCAAGATTCGTCCCATAGAGGTGAAGGAAAGTACTTCATCAACTCAAGCGGAAGCTCCCACTTCGCGTCAAGGCGAACCACAAAATGACATGGAGGCATCCACAAGCAGTACACGACATGATGAAGAAGAGGAAGAAGTACATCATGAGGATTCACCTCAACCTTCCTCACCACCACCTCAAGGAGATGACACCGCCAACGACAACGAACATGAAGATGATGATGAGTAAGCTCCACCATCCAACAAGAAGAAGTTGTCACGAGTTCGAGCAAGAGTGGACAAGGATAATCCGCTGAATCACATCTTCGGTGACATACAAACCAGGAGAATCACTTGCTCTAAATCTTGTTTAGCTAACTTTTGTGAGCATTACACATTTATCTCTAGCATTGAGCCTATGAAGATTGAAGAAGCCCTTCAAGACCCCGATTGGATGAATGCCATGCACGAAGAGCTACACAACTTCGAGAGGAACGAAATTTGGACACTTGTGGAAAATCCCAAGGATGACCACAACATCATTGGTACAAACGGGTGTTTCGGAACAAGAAAGATGAAGATGGTCAAGATATACGCAACAAGGCGCATGTTGTATCCCAAGGTTACATGAAAGTCGAAGGTATGGACTATGGTGAGACCTATGCCCCCATTGTTAGACTTCAAGCCATTCTTATTCTTCTCGCTTATGCTAATCACCATGATATCACTCTCTACCAAACAGATATCAAAAGTGCTTTTATAAACGGTGAAATTGAGGAGGAAGTTTATGTCAAACAACCTTCCGGCTTTGTGAACCCTAAGAAACCTAATCATGTTTACAAACTTCATAAAGCTTTATATGGTCTTAAACAAGCCCCTAGAGCTTGGTACAAATGCCTAACAATGTTTCTCATTGAAAACGGTTTTGAGATTGGTAAAATTGATGCAACTTTATTCACTAAAATAGTTAATGGTGAACTATTTCGGTTCCAAATATGTCTGGATGATATTATCTTTGGTTCTACTAACCCACATTTTAGAGAGAAATTTGGAAGGTTGATGTCCGACAAGTATGAGATGTCTATGATGTGTGAGATAAAAATCTTCCTTGGTTTGTAAATCAAACAATCGAGAGAAGGTATGTTTATCTCTCAAACCAAGTACACCAAGGACTTAATCAAGAAGTTTAACATGCAAAAGTGCAAAGGTATGAGAACCTCCATGCCTATTAGGGAACATGTTTACCTCACTAATGAGGACAAACAAGTTGATCAAAAGGTTTATCGATCAATGATTGGTTCATTGTTATATCTATGTGCCTCACGTCCCGATATCAAGTTAACTATTTGCATGTGTGCCTCGATATCAAGTGACACCCGAAGAGTATCATCTAAAGGTTGTGAAAAGAATTGTGAGATACTTGATACATACACCAAACTTGTGCATATGGTATCCCAAGGGTTCTTATTTTAATCTTGATGGTTATTCCGACTCGGACTATGCCGGAGAGAAGGTTAATAAAAAATCCACCTCAAGTACATGTCAATTTCTTGGGAGATCCCTTGTGTCTTGGTCATCCAAGAAACAAAATTCGGTATCTTTATCTACCGCCGAAGTGGAATACATTTTCGCCACATCATGATGTGCGCAATTACTATGGATGACGAAAACTCTCAAGGATTATGACATCCATGTGAGACATGCTCCATTGTTGTGTGCTAATGAAAGTGCTATTAAAATTACCTATAATCATGTGCAACATTCTTGAACTAAACATATTCAAGTGCGACATCATTTCATTCATGATCATGTTGGTAAAGGAGATATAAATCTCGAACATGTTCGTACCGACAAATAATTGGCTGATATCTTTAACAAACGACTTGATGAGAAAGTATTTTGTCATTTGAGAAGTGAGTTGAACATCATTGATGCTTTTTTGACTGGAAAATAGTAGGAGAGGCTCCTACTATGCTATATTAGAATAAATAATATTTACATGAAGAGGAGGAAACTCCTCAAAATAAGAAAAGAGCAAAACAAAGATAGTCTACAGATTGTTTACAAGGGAAGTGATATAATCACTCAGATCAGTAGACACTCTAGATCTAAGCCAACTAAGATCAGCCTTAGTCTTTTCAAGCCAAGAGTTATGTGTAGGATTGATCTGATTGAAGATATAATTTTTCCTCTCTTTCCAAATATTCCAGGCAGTAATAGTGAAGATTTCAAAGAAGAGTCTGCCAGAATAATTTTCTTTTGCTCTAGTTGTAGCTTCAATTCTTGAGGTATTGGAGTTGTAAGATATACCAATCTTGACCCAGCAATGTTGACTGAATTGACAACTAAAGATTAAGTGGTCAATGGTCTATTCCTCTTGAGTTGTGCATAGAACACATGATTCTATGTCATCAATGTGATAGTGTTTCCTTTTCAGCATGTTCCTTGTGTTCAGTCTGTCAGCTAGTAAGAACCACATGAAAACCTTCAGTTTCATTTGTAGTTTTGATTTCCATGTCCATTTGAAAGGTTGTGGATAGGTAATGTGTCTATGGCAGTGCTTATAATATTTTTTATCCGAATAGACAGGTCCCCATGGGTATGACCACATGTCTTCATGTTCAGAGTGCAACACATTTGTGGGGTTTTAAACTATTTATAGTTTGCAACTCTGTGAGTGCCTCAGGGGAAAGTGGCAGATGGAACAGCAAGATCAAATTCTCAGTGTCATAATATGTGTGAACTGATATGTCTTCATCGTTTGCATAAGAGAATAGACATCCATAGTTTTCAGCCAGTATAAGATCATTCCAATTATCATGCCACATGGAGACATGTTTACCATTTTGAACTCCACATTTGGCTAGTCCTGTGTAAATAGGCATTAATTTGATCAAAGATCTCCACCAGAAAGAGCCACACTTAGGGATAGCATGAGGGACAACACCTTCATAGTATGATTCCCATAGAAATTTTACCCATTGAAGGTCTGCATGATTGTAAAACTTGTCCAAGAATTTCAAAAGAACAGCTTGATTATGTACTCTGCTGTTAATTACTCCAAGGCCTCCTTTATCTTTAGGGCAACATACTCTGTTCCAAGCAACCAAAGAGTTACACGACTCACCATGTTCATTGTTTTTGTGCCATAAACATCTCCTTCTAATCTTGTCAAACATATCAAAGAACTTAACTGGCAGTTCCAGGGTGCAAGACACAAATGTGATCATTGAGGATACCATTGAATTTATGAGGGTTATTTTCCGACCATGGCACATAAGAGCTGATGTACTAGAGATGCGACGTTGTACTCTATCAATTAATGGCACAAGGTCATTCATGGATGGTTTTGTGGTACCCAGAGGTAGTCCAAGATAGGTAAATGGGAAGGATCCAACCGAGCATCCAAAAATACTTGCAAGCTGTGAAGCTTTCTCATCAGAAATATTGATTGGTATAAGATTTGACTTTTGAAAATTTATCCGAAGCCTAGTGTATATAGCAAAGTCATTCAATATTGTTTTGAGGTTAGCAAGGTGAACATGGCAAGCTGGGATGATCAAGATTGTATCATCCGCGTATTGAATAATCGGGTATGCTCGAGAGCGATCAATTGGGAGCTACAGCCTTCCCTCATTGTACTCGTTGTTGATAACATATTGCAGCAGATCATCAACTATAGCAAATAAGAGAGGTGAAATTGGATCCCCCTGGCGTACCCCACGTTTGCAACGAAAACTCTTCCCAGGAATTCTATTTAAGAGAACCGAAGATTGACCAGATGAATGAATAGAGTTTACCCAGTGAATCCATTTAGAGTCAAATCCCAACTTTTCCAACATCGAAAGGATGACGTCATGTTCAATTAGGTCAAAGGCTTTTTCAAAGTCTAATTTGAGAATGATAACTTAATTTCCAGATTGCTCACATTGGAAAATGTATTCAAAGGCCCAGGCTAGACAGTCATTGATCGTTCTTCCTTTTTATAAATCCATACTAATTTGAATGTAGCAAAGATAGAATGACCTTTTGAAGACGATCAACAATAATATTTGTGATGAGCTTTAGGTAGCAGTTCGGCAGAGATATAGGCCGATAGTCATTTACCCAAGTAGCGTTCATCTTTTTGGGATAAGACTGATCAAAGAGGCATTCAAACAATTCAGAGAGATGGATCCTTCCCAAAAGGTGGTGCATAAGTTATAGAAATCCGGTGCAATCAAGTCCCAACATTGCTTTTAAAAAACAACCATTAAATCCATCTGGACCTGGAGCTCGATCTATTGGCATTTTGGCTACTACCTCATGAATCTCTTTTCTCGAAAAAGGTTGTGAGAGACCCTCAAGGTTTCCTATAGGTTCGATGAGATTGTCAAGATTAAACTTCATTTCATGATCAACAGATACACCCAGTCTCGCTTTGAATGCCTGGTATATAACTTCTACTTTAGCCTCATGATCCTCAACAAGAGAACAATCAGGGAGAGACAAGGATGCAACAACGTTAGGTCTGTGTCTTTCACTCGCCAAAGGATGGAATAGTTTTGTGTTTTCATCTCCACCCTGTATGTATCTGATTGTGCAATGTTTACGCCATAATTGCTGTCTGTAAGATTCTAGACGAATGATGTGGGTTTTCAAAAAAATTCGGAAGTTCCATTCTTATATGAATAAAGATCTTTTCTCTTCAAGGCCATCCAAGTGAGCAAGATCCAAGTGACAGTTATTTAGAAGCAACGAAAGCTTAGATAATCCTTTACTCCATCTTTTTAGAACTCGTCTAAGATTTCTAAATTTAGCCGAGACGACAAGAGCAGCATTAGAAGAGTGAATGGGCATCTCCCAGGCTGCTTTAAAGTGTCTTTAAAACCAGGGTGCAGGGGCCAGTGATTTTCAAAACGAAAGATCTTTGATCGCGGAATACTATATTGAACCAAAATCAGACATGGCGTGTGATCTGAAACAGGTCTTGGGAGAGCTTTGATGGTTGTATTAGGATATATAGATGTCCAGTGATTGGATGTAAAAAACCAGTTGATTTTTTCTAATAGCGGAATGGATTGCATATTACTCCAAATGAAAGACGCGCCCTGTAATGGTAAATCCACGAGTAGCTATGCGCAAATAATATCGTTAAAAGTGATCATGTCATTAGGATTACCTCCCACGCGATCACGGTTTTCAGGCGATCGGATGAAGTTAAAGTCCCCCACTAGAAGCCAATTCTCCTCATCTCCAATATGAAGATCATAAAGCCAGTTGACAAAATTCTCCCTTTCATTCCCCGCACTCGGCCCGTAAATATTGACTACCGTCCAAACGTCAGATGAGATCGTGGATTTGAAGTTTAAGATTTGAGCCCACTGCTGATGTTCAATCATTGTCGCAGAGAAAACAATGTTGTTCCAAATTACAATCATACCACCTGAGATACCGACCGAGGGGACAAAATGGAACTTATCAAACCTACGCCGGAAAAATTTACGAATATATGAATGATCAGAGTGCTCTCGCTTAGTTTCTTGTATGCATATGATTTAGCAGCCCGAACTATTGATCGTGGAGCGTAATGCATCGTGCTTTTCATCAGAGCTGATACCACAGATGTTCCAACAAAGAAAATTCCATGATCGAAGTTGGCAGTTCATCAAGATATTGAAAGAATGATAATAGGTCCAGGCGCAGAAGCAGAATAAAATAATACTTGTCCAATGATAGAAAGCAAATAGATCGCGCCTAACTAAGAATTATTTGTCCACGAAATGGACATGAACTTACTGCTTGTCATCATCCATCCCCTTGGCTAGCAGGCCTTCATCAGTAAGCTCCTTAGGAGGAATACCACAGAGCCTGGTGCCAACCTACTGAATGTGTTTGATGATCATAGGAGATGGCGGTGGAGTAGAGCTTGAACTAGCATTTTCATCGATAGTTGATGGAGCAAGGTTAGAGATCACAATGGAAGGCCTTGGTTTGATCAATGATTTACGACCACGAGCATCAGATGGCAGATCCACTTTGAACCCCATATGTTTATTAGTACGAGGATGGCAACGAACTTCAGTAGTGCAGAGAGGAGTAATAGACTTAGGACTTATGCCTCTTTTGCGCCATGGGGAGACATGAGAATCCACATACATAGCATAAGGTGTAAGCTCAAAACCTTCAGTGTTATCTGTAGCTTGAGACTCATTGTCATCATCAAGTTCTGTGATAACCACTGACGAAGGAATTAGCTCAAATTGATCCGATGATGAAAGGTGTCCTCAAACCATAACTTTTAGGGCCACTTATCTAGCAGGAGCCACTGGGATCAAGTGATAAGCATCTTCTTCATATTGTGGGTTCCATACAATCATATGAAGGGGCATTGGATGGTTTTTAATTCCAAAAGGTCCACTACAATAGTTGGATTCTGCAGATTCATAATAACAGATTCTGCACTGTAGCATTATCGACAAAAATTGCAGCAGCCACATGAGATCCCGTTGATCCAGACAAAGTGATAGACAAGGAAACCGAGATAGGGAATGATACCAATTGACCAAAATCATCTGATGAGTCTGACCTTTCCTCACTGATATTATCATTCCAAGCTAACATTGGAGTATCGATAATATTATCATTGATGCTTCAAACCTGAATTAGACTCACCCGAGTGCATGCAAGGGCATGAGCATACTTGAATATTCCATGATTCTATTGATATCACACTATCTTATATCTTGGAAAACTATGCTCCCTTGTATTGCATCTAACCTTTTTGTAGGTACTTGGAAGAACTACTTCACAAGATTGTCATCAACTCACATCAAAAGAATTCTTGACATAGCCAAGTATCAATAACCCTTTCTTCGGAGATGAAGGAAGAAGACAACAAAATCATATCCTTGACAACAATTTGATGGATACAATCACTCATATCAATTGAATATATATTATGTTCTTCCTTGCATTACTAACCACTATAGGTGAAAAGTGAACCAAAACAACAAGGATTGCTCCAAATTCGAGATGATCTTCATCAACATTCAGCATCCACAACAACTTCGCCTACATGTCGCGTGATCAACATCACTCGAAGGTATGTACTCATATCCTTAATAAAGCTTTGCACCAAGTCATGAGGTAAAGCAACTCAAGTGATATGAAGACATTAAAATGCTTAATAAAAAAACAGTAACCCTATTTTGCGCTTAACAATGAGTGTGACCTATGATCAAGAATTCTTGCTTGACTCCTCAAGTCAATATACTCTAATATAGGTGACCTAGTCACCGCCCAACATCTAGATGGAGATTCTTGTATAGTTCATAACATTGTTGCATGCTTTCTTGGAACCATTAAACTCTCATCTATATTTATGTATACATTTCAAAAAAACAAAAAACAAAAAAACTTTTTTTAATCTTTGGATATTTCCTTTTTCAATGTTTGTGGATATTTTCTCTATAGTTGAGTTGAGAAGTTGATTTTCATTGCAACTCGGTCTCACCGATCTCACAAACTCGGTCTAACTGATTTCTCCCACACACCTACTATAATTCTTGGTTCTACCGAACCATATTGCCTCAATGACTCCAAATTTTGTCACTACCTATGGACATTGGGAATTTCTGGATTTTTTGACACAAAGGGAGAGAAGTTTTTCAATGATCCCAAGCCTTGTTACCTCTTGAGCTCTTATTGATCATTTCCATACATACCAAAGGGGGACATAATCTTGTTTCCCACAATCTTCTAAGGAGGAGAAAACTTCAATGATCCAACAATACAAGAGGGAGAAATTTCTATGATCCCTAACAAAGGGGGAGATAATTCAAGGAACTCTTATCTATACTTAAGGGGTAGAAAAGAAAAATTCAAGGAACCCTTGTCAAAGAGAGAAGAATCCAAGATCCCTTACTCTCAATGAGACCTTACCCTCTGACCTTTTTGGAAATTAAGGTCAAAGGGGGGATATCAAAGCTTACAATGAGCTTCATTCAAAGGGGGAGATATTACTCACGGGGAGAAATACCATTAAGGGGGAGAGATATAAAACTTACATAAATTGTTTTATTGGATTGAACTTGTCTCACCATACCTACTCCCAATATCTACATGCTATGATTCGGGGGGAGTGGTATGTTGGAAGTATGACCTAGAGGCAATAAAAAATAGTTATTATTATATTTCCTGTTTCAAGATAATCGTTTATCACCCATGCTATAATTGTATTGAATGGAAACATAAATGCATGTGTGGATATATAGACAAAACTGTGTCCCTAGTAAGTCTCTAGTAGACTAGAATGTTGATCAAGGATGGTTAAGGTTTCCTAGCCATAGACAAGTGTTGTCACTTGATGATGGGATCACATCATTAGGAGAATGATGTGATGCACTAGCCCCAAACTATGAATGTAGCATATGATTGTGTCATTTTGTTGCTATTGTTTTTTGCATGTCAAGTATTAATTCCTATGACCAAGAGATCATGTAACTCACTGACACTTGAGGAATGCCTTGTGTGTATCAAACATCGCAACGTTACTGGGTGACTATAAAGGTACTCTAAATGCATCGCCGAAGGTGTCCGTTGATTTAGCATGGATCAAGACTGGGATTTGTCACTCCGTGACGGAGAGGTATCTCGGGGCCCACTCGGTAATGCAACATCACATATAAGCCTTGCAAGCAATGTGACTAAAGAGTTAGTCACGGGATCTTGTATTACGGAACAAGTAAAGAGACTTGCCGGTAACAAGATTGAAATAGGTATGGAGATACCGACAATCGAATCTCAGGCAAGTAACATACCGAAGGACAAAGGGAATGGTATACAGGATTATATGAACCCTTGACATAAAGGTTCAAGCGATAAGATCCTCGTAGAATATGTAGGATCCAATATGGACATCCAGGTCCCTCTATTGGATATAGATCGGAGTGTGTCTCAGGTCATGTTTGCATAGTTCTTGAACCCGCAGGGTCTGCACACTTAAGGTTCTGTGACGTTTCGATATAGTTGAGTTATAGGTGCTTGTGACCAAAGTTTTGTTCGGAGTCTCGGATGAGATCCCGGACGTCACGAGGAGTTCCGGAATGGTCCGGTTGTTGGTGTTTACTCACAACATAAGCCATGGGTAGGCTAAAGATGGTGGGAACCGAAGTGGCACCGGAGGGCGCTGGGAACGAGGATGGTACAAGCATGGAACGCACGATGTACCCAGGTTCAGGGTTCTCCGTAGAGATAATACCCCTAATCCTCCTGAACTGTATGATGTATGAACGAGACTACAAAGTGCTCCTGGAGCTGTATTGCGGAGGAGGAAGAAGGAGTTGCCGGATCGCGTCGGCCTCTCCTATGTGGTGTGTGTGTGTATGCTGAGTTGACCGACCCTCTGCATGGAGGGGGCCGGGGGTTTTATAGACGAACCCACCGACCTACAATATGGATAAAAGTATAAGAATGGGACCCGGTTGGCAGCCTCGCCAGCTGTCCAGGGGGCCCACGAGGGTCTTGTCTTGTCGTTGGAGGGGGCCGTCGGCTGTGAGGTCCCGTCTGGCTGTGGGATCCGCCGGCTAGCGAGTAAGGATCTCGCGTAAGGTTGACGCATGACACGTGTGGTACGTCCAGCGTCGTCCACCGAGAATCGTCATGGGCAGATAGTACGACCGTCTGCACTCTTTCCACGCCGAGTGCAGTAATGGAGTGGGAGTTTGACGGGCTGACACTGTGCAGGGTGATGGCTCGGAGCCGGAGGAGGTCAGCGGCGTGGCCGCCGACGCTGTACCTGCCATGCACCCCGATCCAGTACCTTTGGTGACGCGTAGCCACCTTTAACTGTAGGGTCTAGTCATGACCTACCGTCTAATGTGACTTGAGCTCCCTAGACGGCTAGTCGCTTTACTAGCCGGCCTGGGTACGGCCGCCTCGCCTTTAGCCGGCCTGCTTGGCCTAGACGGCCAGAGGGAGGTAACCGTCTCATCTCTAGCCGGCAGGTGCTTCCTGTCCGGCTAGAGAGTTGGCCGTCTCGCCCCCAGCCGGCACGTACTTCCTAGCCGGCCAAGGGGACTTGGGCTTTGCAGAATGGTTCTTGTTGTTCCTTCTATGTTGAAGGCAAAGGAGTAGGCTTGATGAGCCTACCCCGGGGTTATCCCCCCGGCAGTAGCCCCCGAAGCAGGGGAGGCCCGCCGCCTTGGAGCGGGTGGCCTCGCCGGCTTGAGTTGTTTGTTGTTGAATTCCTGCCGCCGCTTGCGGCAGAGACGCCGGCTCGGAAGCCGGCTGGCTTCCAAGTGACGCCTCGGCTTCGTCGTAGGTTGCGCAAGTTGCGCCACGTGCCAGGACCGGCCTAACATGATGATGGATTGCTCACATGACGGGACTGGGCCTTAGCCCCAGGTCCCGCCACAGCGCCCCCTCGGCCCCGCCGCGGAGGATCCTCTGCGGATTTACTCCGTGATGGTTGGGTTTCGGGAGTCGGAATGCCTCCGTAATAATCGGAGATTTTGGGACCGATGCACATCGGATCCCCTCCCCACGATCCATCATGGGGTTTAAATGGGGTGCAGGGGTACCGAGGAGGCCATTCGCCCCCCTCGCCCCACACTTGCGCTCCCTCCTTCCCTGAGCCTAGAGAAAGAGAGAGTCTCGTCTTCTTCTTCATCTTCGCCGTCGCGCAGACCATCGCTGCCTCCCCTTCGATCTCTCGTTGCTCGCCCCATGTCGAGCAGCTCTTCCAATAAGGGTGTAACGCCCCGGACACACCCGCCGACGGTCGTTACTCCTGGCGGGATCTAGACTGGCCCCACATATCAATGCTAGTCTTTTATGCGCACTTTGTCCTCACTCATGCGCACCCGGGACCAACTTCCCGGTCGGTCACCCATCCTAGAACTACTCCAAGCCTAGCACGCTTAACGTGGGAGTTCTTTTCGAATGGGCTCCCGGAAAAGAAGGAATTCCTTATTTATATGAGTAGTCTATCATCCCTAATAAGCCAGGCTATCACAAAGGGCCAGCACAACGGTGCTTGGCTCGGCAGCGACATCTGCGCCGAACACATCGACACGCTCCGCCATTGCCGAATGCTGCCTCCGGCCTCCCTCGTGGCCATGCGGATCCCCGGAGCCGAGAACGCCCCAACGCCACAGGATCGAGAAGTAGTCGTGTTCGATGAACACTTCTACAGAGGCTTTGGGCTCCCGGCGAGCACCTTCTTCTCCAACTTCCCCACCTTCTTCGGCTTGCAGTCGCACCATCTGGCGCCAAATGCCATCCTTCAGCTTGCATCGTTTGTCGTCCTCTATGAGGGCTTCCCAGGGATCGAGCCCCGCCTCGATCTCTGGCAGAGCATGTTCTTCTTCAAGCAGCAGTCCATTAAGATGCACAAGGCCGAGGTGGATAAGCTCGATGGCCCTCGCCCAATAACCCAGTGCGGTGCGGCACTGGTGCATCATCGGACGAAGTGCGGCTTCCCCCAGATGTCGCTCCAGGACTCCATCAAGCAGTGGCAGAGGGGCTTCTTCTATGTGAAGAACGTCAGCCCCTCCCGCAACGCCATCAACATGCCCCCCTTCGCCAACGAGCCTCCGATGGCGAAGAAGAACTGGCAAGCCAAGTACTCGAAGCCAATTGCTAGGGTAGCGCAGATAGGCGTCTACCTCGAAAGCCTAAAGCTCGCGACCTTCTGGGCCGCGACCTGCTCACCACCATGATGACCCGACGGATCCTGTCGCTGCAGAGACGACCTCATCTGATATGCCAGATGAGCGGCCGATACGATCCCTGCCGGCTCTCCACCAAAACCTTTCATGCCAGCGCAGTGGCGAAGAACGTGAATGAGATCTCCTCCGCCAACATGAATGAAGGAGGAGACTGGGAATGGGGTCTAGTCCCTTACGACAGAGTCCATCCTCCTGATACACCTCCAACGTATCTATAATTTTTATGGTTCCATGCTATTATCTTGTCAACTTTGGATGTTTTGTATGCATGAATATGATATTTTATATCTTTTTTGGGACTAACCTACTAACCTAGTGCCAAGTGCCAGTTCCTGTTTTTTCCGTGTTTTTGACCCTTTTTGAGAGAAGAATATTAAATGGAGTCCAAACGGAATAAAATCTTCGGAATGATTTTTTCCGTAACAGAAGATACGCACGGAACTTGAGAACCAAGGAAAAGGACCCCGGGGGAGGCCAAAAGCCCCCTAGCCGCGGCCTTCGAGGGCACCTTCCAGGCTTGTGGGCCCCCCGTGGCTCCTTTGGCCTACTTCTTCCGCCTATAAATTCCCTAAAAATCCAAAACTGCCAGAGGGAGCCACGAAAATACTTTTCCGCCGCCGCAAGCTTCTGAGCCCATCTGCGGCACATTCTGGTGCCTTGTCGGAGGGGGGATTCGGACACGGAGGGCTTCTTCATCAACACCATTGCCTCTCCGATGATGCGTGAGTAGTTCACCACAAACCTTCGGGTGCATAGTTAGTAGCTAGATGGCTTCTTCTCTCTCTTGGATCTTCAATACAAAGTTCTCCATGATCTTCATGGAGATCTATCCGATGTAATCTTATTTTGCGGTGTGTTTGTCGAGATCCGATGAATTGTGGATTTATGATCAGATTATCTATGAATATTATTTGAATTTCCTCTGATCTCTTATATGCTTGATTTCGTATCCTTGTAATTCTCTTCGAGTTGTGGGTTTCGTTTGGCCAACTTGATCTATAACTCTTGCAATGGGAGAAGTGCTTGGTTTTAGGTTCATACCGTGCGTGTCCTCACCTAGTGACAGAAGGGGTAGCGAGGCACACATGGTGTTGTTTCCATACAAGGGTAGAAGATGGGTTTTATATCTATTGTATGAATTTATCCCTCTACATCATGTCATCTTGCTTAAGGTGTTACTCTATTGTTATGAACTCAATACACTAGACGCATGCTGGATAGCGGTCGATGTGTGGAGTACTTGTCTCGGACGTGATGCCTATATGTATGATCATTGCCTTAGATATCATCATGACTTGCTCAACGGTAATTCCTTCACTCACCGTAATACTTGCTATCATGAGAGAAGCCTCTACTGAACACTATGGCCCCCGGGTCTACTTCACATCATATTTTCAGCTCTATACTTTTACTTTTTTGCACTTTCCACCTTCAGATCTCACCTTGCATTTAATCGTGAAGGGATTGACAACCCCTTTATAGTGTTGGGTGCAAGTTTGTTTGTTTTTGCGCACGTACATTGGAGACTTGTGTTGATACTCCTACTGGATTGATACCTTGGTTCTCAAACTGAGGGAAATACTTACTGCTACTGTGCTGCATCACCCTTTCCTCTTCAAGGGAAAAACCAACACAAGCTCAAGAGGTAGCAAGAAGAATTTCTGGCGCCGTTGCCGGGGAGTATCAAGTCAAGAATAGTCTTCCTTCGACGTGTCAATTTCTGGCACCGGGGACTGTTCTATGTGAAGCTTATCCAAGTAACTGTCGCAAACTCATCTCTTGCATTTACTTTTTTGCCTCTTGTTTTCCTCTCCCCCACTTCTGAAAAACAAAAATATTTGCCTTTTTCGTTCGCCCTTTTCTTTCGCTTGCTTTCCGTTCGCTTGTGTGCTTGTCTGCTTGCTGAAGTCACCATGACTGAAAACACCAAACTGTGTGACTTCTCGAATCCTAATAATAATGATTTTATTAGTACGCCGATTGGTCCCGCCACTAGTGCGGAATCATATGAAATCAATGGTGCTTTGCTGAATCTTGTTATGAAAGAGCAATTTTCCGGCCTTCCTAGTGAAGATGTCGCATCCCATCTTAATACCTTCATTGAGTTACGCGATATGCAAAAGAAGAAATATGTGGATAATCATGTGATTAATTTGAAGCTATTTCCGTTCTCATTGTGAGATCGAGCAAAAACTTGGTTTTCATCTTTGCCCAAAAATTGCATTGATTCTTGGAACAAGTGTAAAGATGCTTATATATCCAAGTGTTTTCCACCGGCTAAGATTATCTCTCTCCGTAATGATATCATGAATTTTAAGCAACTAGATCATGAACATGTTGCACAATCTTGGGAGAGAATGAAATTGATGATTAGAAATTTTCCCGCTTATGGCTTGAGTCTTTGGATGATTATACAAATCTTCTATGCTGGTTTGAATTTTGTTTCAAGAAATATCTTGGATTCCGCCTCCGGTGGAACTTTCATGGATATCACATTAGAGAGGCCACAAAACTCCTAGACAATATCATGGCAAACTATTCTCAATGGCACACTGAAATGTCACCTACTAGTAAAAAAGTGCATGCTATAGAAGAAATTAACTCTTCGAGTGCTAAGATGGATGAGTTAATGAAATTGTTTGCTAGTAAAGGTGCTCCTCTAGATCCAAATGATGTGCCTCTGTCTTCCTTGATTGAGAATACAATGAGAGCTTGGATGTTAATTTTGTTAGTAGGAATAATTTTGGCAACAACAATGCTTATAGAGGAAACTTGGTTCCTGGCCTTTTCCTAGTAATCCCTCTAATAACTTTTGCAATTCCTACAACAATGCTCATGGAAATTACAATAAATTACCCTCTGATCTAGAGAGTAATATTAAAGAGTTTATCAACTCGCAAAAGATTTTCAATGCATCCATAGAAGAAAAACTGCTCAAAATTGATGACTTGGCTAGGACCGTTGATAGAATGTCTCTTGATATTGATGCTTTGAAATTGAGATGTGGTCCTCCCAAGATAAATATGGATGAAACTTTGAAAGCTATGCGTGTTTCCATGAATGAGAGTAAAGAAAGAACCGCCTAAATTCGTGCTAGACATGAATGGCTTAAAAGGGCGTGTTCTCGTGATGAGAATCACGAAGATCTTAAAGTGCTTGGTGTGACTCCTATTGAATCCTTGTTTTCTAATGTCAAACCTAATGATGATGGGGTTGGATATGAATCCACTTTGGTTGAGAAACGCCCCAATGATTCGGAGTCTATCTATCTTGATGCTAAAAGCATTGAAAGTGGAGAAGAGGATATCAAAACTTTGAGTAGTAATGAAATTACTACTTTGGATTTCAAGGAATTCAATTAAGATAGTTGCTCTTTGATTGAATGTATTTCCTTGATGCAATCCATGCTAAACTCTCCACACTCTTATAGCCAAAACAAGGCCTTTACCAATCATACCGTTGATGCTATGATGAAATCTCTTGAAGAGAAACATCAGTTGGAAGTTTCTATTCCTAGAAAACTTCATGATGAGTGGGAAACTACTATCAAAATTAAGATTAAAAAACTATGAATACAACGCTTTGTGTGATTTGGGTGCTAGTGTTTCCGCTATTCCAAAGTCTTTATGTGATGTTCTAGGCTTCAATGAGATTGATGAGTGCTCTCATAATTTGCATCTTGCGGATTCTACTGTTAAGAAACCTATGGGAAGGATCAATGATGTTCTTATTATTGCAAATAGGAACTATGTACTCGTAGATTTCATTGTGCTTGATATTGATTGCAATCCGACATGTCCCATTATTCTTGGTAGACCTTTCCTAAGGACTATTGGTGCTGTCATCGATATGAAGGAAGGGAATATTAGATTTCAATTTCCATTAAAGAATGGCACGGAACATTTTCCTAGAAAGAAAATAAGATTGCCTTATGAATCCATGATGAGGGCCACTTATGGTTTGAGCACCAAAGACGATGATACTTGATTCTATCGCCTTATGCCTAGCTAAGGGCGTTAAACAATAACGTTTGTTGGGAGGCAACCCAATGAATTTATCTTTACTTTTTGCTTTCTGTTTTGTTGTGTCCACACCATCATAATTCTGTTATGATTGTGTTTTTTGTGTTTCTTTTTTGTTTGCGCCAAGTAAAACCTTTATGACCAGTTTTGGTGATGGTTGTTTGATCTTGGTGAAAAAGACAAAAACTTTGCGCTCACGAAATTATTTTTAATTCCTATCCAAAAAGAGATTTTGAGTTGATTCTTTTTGCTTCTGGTTTATATGCCAATTTCCCTAATTGTCATAATTTTTCAGAATTTTTGAGATACCATAAGTATAGGAAGTATACAGATTGCTACAGACTGGTCTGTTTTTTACTGATTCTGTTTTTGTTGTGTTGATTGCTTATTTTGATGAAACTATGGATAGTATCGGGGGCGGGGGGTACTAGCCATGGAAAAGTGAGACTATAGTAATATAACACCAATATAAATATAAATCAAGTTTGCTACAGTACCTACAGAGGTGGTGGTTTGTTTTGTTATGCTAATGATATCACGAGTTTCTATTTAAGTTTTGTGTTGTGAAGTTTTCAAGTTTTGGGTGATGCTCTCATGGACAATGGGATAAACAGTGGAAAGAGCTTAAGCTTGGGGATGCCCAAGGAATCCCAAACCAAATTCAAGGACACCAAAAGCCTAAGCATGGGGATGCCCCGGGAAGGCATCCCCTCTTTCGTCTTCAATCCATCGGTAACGTTACTTGGAGCTATATTTTTATTCAACACATGATATGTGTTTTGCTTGGAGCGTCGTGTATTATATTAGTCTTTTATTTTTTTGTGTCACAATCATCCTTGTTGCACACCTTTTTGAGAGAGACATGCACTCATCATAAATTTGCTAGAATACTCATTGAGCTTCGCTTATATCTTTTGAGTTAGGCAATTTAGCTCGCTTGTGTTTCACTTATATCTTTTGAGCTAGATAACTTTGCTCTAGTGCTTCACTTAGAACTATTTAGAGCACGACGGTGTCATATTTTGGAGAAATAAGAACTCTCGATCTTCACTTATATCTTTTTGAGAGTGCTCTCTCTGAGTAACTTGGTAATTGGCTTGTGCTATGAAAGTAGTCCTAAAGATGATAGGCATCCAAAGAGGATATAATAAAAACTTCTGTATTCATGTGCATCGATTAGTAAAGAGAAGTTTGATTCCTTTCAATTTAGTATTGATATATGGATTTGGTAATATTAGAGTTATGTTAGTAAGGTGTTGTGAATCTAGAAATACTTGTGTTGAAGTTAGTGATTCCCGTAGCATGCACGTATGGTGAACCGCTATGTTAGGAAGTCGGAGCATAATTGATTTATTGATTGTCATCCTTTGTGTGGCGGTCGGGATCGTGTGATGGTTAACACCTACCAACCCTTCCCCTAGGAGTATGCGTTTAGCACTTTGTTTTGACTACTAATAAAACTTTCGCAATAAGTATATGAGTTCGTCATGACTAATGCGAGTCCATGGTATAGATGCACTTTCACCTTCCACCATTGCTAGCTTCTCTAGTGCCGCGCAACTTTCGCCGGTGCAAACCCACCATATACCTTCCTCAAAACAGCCACCATACCTACCTATTATGGCATTTTCATAGCCATTCCGAGATACATTGCCATGCAACTCCCACCGTTCCGTCTCATGACTTGTGCCGTCACTTTCATGTTGCCATTGCATGATTGTAAGATAGCTAGCGAGATGTTTCAACATCATACGCTAAGCTTGATCGTTGCACATCCCGGTACACTGCCGGAGGCATTTCCTATAGAGTCATCATTGCTCTAAGTATTGAGTTGTGAGTAAATAAAAGTGTGATGATCATCATTATTAGAGCATTGTCCCATGTGAGAAAAAAATGAAAAGAGGCCAACGATGCCCACCAAACAAAATTAAAAAAGAGAGGCCAAAGAGCCCAAACAAAATAAAATGAGAGAAAATGAGAGAAGGGACAATGCTTCTATCTTTTTCCACACTTGTGCTTCACAATGGCACCATGTTCTTCATGATTGAGAGTCTCTCGTTTTGTCACTTCCATATACTAGTGGTAATATTCATTATATAACTTGGCTTGTATATTCCAATGATGGGCTTCCTCAAAATTGCCCTAGGTCTTCGTGAGCAAGCAAGTTGGATGCACACCCACTAGTTCTCCTTTTGAGCTTTCACACACTTATAGCTCTAAGTGCATCTGTTGCATGGTAATCCCTACTCATTCACATTGATATCTATTGATGGACATCTCCATAGCCCGTTGATACGCCGAGTCAATGTGACCATCTCCTCCTTTTTGCCTCACAACCTCCACCACACTCTATTCCACCTATAGTGCTATATCCATGGCTCACGCTCATGTATTGCGTGAGAGTTGAAAAAGTTTGAGAAAGTAAGAGTGCGAAAACAATTACTTGGCCAATACCGGGGTTGTGCATGATTTAAATTCATTGTGTGGGGATGATGGAGCATAGCCAGACTATATGATTTTGTAGGGATAACTTTATTTGGCCTTGTTATTTCAAAAGTTCATGATTGCCTTGCTAGTTTGCTTGAAGTATTATTGTTTTCATGTCAATAGAAAACTATTGTTTTGAATCTTACGGATCTGAACATTCATGTCACATGAAAGAAGTTACAAAGGAAAAATATGTTAGGTAGCATTCCACATCAAAAATTCAGTCTTTATCACTTCCCTACTCGAGGACGAGCAGGAGTTAAGCTTGGGGATGCTTGATACGTCTCCAACGTATCTATAATTTTTGATGGTTCCATGCTATTATCTTGTCAACTTTGGATGTTTTTTATGCATGAATATGCTATTTTATATCTTTTTTGGGACTAACCTATTACCCAGTGCCAAATGTCAGTTCCTGTTTTTTCTGTGTTTTTGACCCTTTTCAGAGAAGAATATTAAACGGAGTCCAAACGGAATAAAATCTTTGGAATGATTTTTTCTGTAACAGAAAATACGCAGGGAACTTGAGAACCAAGGCAAAGGACCCTGGGGGAGGTCACAAGCCCCCTAGCTGTAGCCTGGGGGCGCCTACCAGGCTTGTGCCCCCCCCCCCCCCCCCCCGTGGCTCCTTTGCCCTACTTCTTCAACCTATAAATTCCCTAAAAATCCAAAACTACCAGAGGGAGCCACAAAAATACTTTTCTGCCGCCGCAAGCTTCTGTCTCCGCAAGATCCCATCTGGGCACGTTTTGGTGCCCTACCAGAGGGGGGATTCGGGCATGGAGGGCTTCTTCATCAACACCATTGCCTCTCCGATGATGTGTGAGTTGTTCACCACAGACCTTCGGGTCCATAGCTAGTAGCTAGATGGCTTCTTCTCTCTCTTGGATCTTCAATACAAAGTTCTCCATGATCTTCATGGAGATCTATCCGATGTAATCTTGTTTTGCGGTGTGTTTGTCGAGATCCGATGAATCGTGGATTTATGATCATATTATCTATGAATATTATTTGAGTTTCCTCTGATCTCTTATATGCATGATTTTGTATCCTTGTAATTCTCTTCGAGTTGTGGGTTTCGTTTGGCCAACTTGATCTATAACTCTTGCAATGGGAGAGGTGCTTGGTTTTGGGTTCATACCGTGCGGTGTCCTCACCCACTAACAGAAGGGGTAGCGAGGCACGCATCGTGTTGTTGCCATCAAGGGTAAAAAGATGGGGTTTATATCTATTGCATGAATTTATCCCTCTACATCATGTCATCTTGCTTAAGGCGTTACTATGTTTGTTATGAACTCAATACACTAGATGCATGCTGGATAGCGGTCGATGTGTGGAGTAATAGTAGTAGATGCAGACATTATCGGTCTACTTGTCTCGGACGTGATGCCTACATGTATGGTCATTGCATTAGATATCATCATGACTTTGCGCAGTTCTATCAATTGCTCGACATTAATTCGTTCACCCACCATAATACTTGCTATCATGAGAGAAGCCTCTAGTGCACATTATGCCCCCCGGGTCTACTTCACATCATATTTTCAGCTCTATGCTTTTACTTTATTGCACTTTCTACCTTCAGATCTCACCTTGCATTTAATCGTGAAGGGATTGACAACCCCTTTATAGCGTTGGGTGCAAGTTTGTTTGTTTTTGCGCAGGTACATTGGAGACTTGTCTTGATACTCCTACTGCATTGATACCTTGGTTCTCAAACTGAGGGAAATACTTACTGCTACTGTGCTGCATCACCCTTTCCTTTTCAAGGGAAAAACCAACGCAAGCTCAAGAGGTAGCACCTCCCCCCGTGGTGAGTATCTTCTCCGATCTTGTTTTTTCTTTGTCTTTTTGAAATTGTTGTTTCCTCTCTTGAGCCGGCTACACATTTTATTGCCGTAGCTGTTTGAGAACCTGCAAAGGCTCAACCCGCCGGCTCCCGACGTAGAGATGTCAGACCCCTCGGAGATTCAAGACGAGGGGATGATCGAGTCGCAGGACGCCGTCTTGGAGGAGGCGCTGGAATCGGAGGGATCCGAGCCGTCTGGTGAGCACCTGAGGCCTCCCCTTGTTGACTGGACGGACGATGATGAGATGCCGCCTTCTTCATGTGATGCAGCCTTCGAGGAAGACGCCGAGGAGGTGGAGGAAGTCACTAGCCCTCCCTGACATGGGGCAACCACCATGCTAGCGAGACGGCCGTGCCTGGCGAGGTGGCCCGGAACAAGGGCAAGGGTGCCACAACCTCCAAGCCGGCCCCCAAGCGGGCTGCGCCAGGACTTCCAGCTGGAGGACGAGCAGGCGGTGCCAAGAAGCACCGAGCCGGCACCAGCACGAAGCAGGTGCCCGTCGTGGCACGGTAAGAGTCCTTCGTTGTCTCTTTTTATTTTGTCGTGCAAGAATATGATCCTCAAATTGTGCCTGGCAGGGGGGGAGAAGACGTGGAGGAGGAAACCTCCTCCGCCACCGAGCGAGCCGACTGGGCGACGGCTGACGCTGCCTAGAAGGCTCTGGATGATGAATCCGCCCTTCGCTCGGAAGTGGCAGCGAAGAAGATGGTCGCGGGCCAATCTCAGTCCAGCCGGTCTGAGAAGCCCAAGGAGAAGCGCACGAAGGCTAGACATGACCCCTACAAGCGAACTCGTGTGGAGGAGCCAACTAGTGACGCGGCACCGAGGCACACCTAGGGGACCGAGGCGGCCAAGCATCCTGAGCCGGCCATCACCACACTTGCGGACCTCGAGGTGATCCCCGACACGCCGGAGCTGAACCTCGAGGCGCCAGAGGTGACCATGGATGCGCCGGAGGCGACCGGTCCACCCCTAGCTGTAGAGACGACGCCGACCGGAACGTCCACGGAGCCGGCCACCAACCAGCCACCTGGAGCCGGCGCCATCATCGTCACCAACCGCGGCCCAGCCGCTCCAGGAGCCGGCTCCAGCGCGGGGAGCTGGCTCGTGGAGAATTGGTGCATGGCCAACGTCGAGCACCTAACGATGGCCCCAGGCGCAGCGCTCGGCGGTGTCCTGGAACTGGTGGTGATGTTTACCAGTAGCCGGGACAAGGTGAAGCAAGCGGTCAGGGTGGCCCACAGCGATCTGGAGCGCCTGGACGAACGCACCAAGGTAAGTCCTTCATCCTTTGTGTCTTCGTGGCCTTGGATTTGGGTTTTTCTGTTCTTGAATCAGTGGGGGTGCGCCAGCGCACGCACTGGGTGTAGCCCCCGAGAATCGGGCCGGCCAAGTGTTGGTCGGGCCGAATCTCCTTGTGCTATATTTTGCCTATGCTTTTTTAGTGGGGGCGCGCTAGCGCACCCACTGGGTGTAGCACCCGAGAATCGGGTTGGTTGTGAATTAGCCGGGCCGAATCTTACTTCTTGCTTCTTTTGCTTTGCTCGTAGGAGCTTCATGATGCCCAAGTGCAGGCGTACAACATGCTGCGGGCCCAGACCCAGGCGGCTGACGGCCAAGTTGCTGATCTTCAGGGCCAGCTGGGTGTGGCCGCCTTGGAGCATGACGCCTTGCGCGAGGCGGGTCAGCGGCTCCAGCAGCAGCTGGATCTTCTCCAGATGGAGAAGAAGGATCGCGAGGCGGCCCTTCAGGCCAAGCTGGGGCAGCTGTGCATCACCCTTGAGGAGAAGGACACCTCCTATGCTGCCGACACGGAGCGCCTCAAGACGGCTCATCTCGAGGAGATGAAGCTCAAAGACGCCGCCATGAAGGAGAAGGAGGAGGCCCTGATCCAGAAGCAGGTGCAGTTGGCCAAGGCGATGGAGATGGCCGCGGCCCTCCAGGAAGAGCTTTCCCGCGCAACCCAAGTGAGCGCGGTCCAGGTACGCGAGGCCATGGAGGAGGCCCACGAGACCGATATCCATTTCAACTGTAAGCCTTTCTTTCATTTTGTCTTGAACTTTTTCTTCTTTCTTTCTCTCCCCTCTTATTCTTCTCTGCACCACTTCCTGTGCCCCAGGAATCTTCCCTAAGTCACGGGAAGCGGCTGAAACGGCCGTTGAGACCATCCACGAGGAGCATCGCTCTGCTGGTGAGGAGGTGGACGCCGACGCCGGCTGGAATGTGGAGGAGATTGATGTGGGCATCAGAACCCGTCTGCTTGTCCTCGCCGAATCCATGGAATGACTCCAGAGTGCCGGCGCATCGATGATAAAGGCTCTGTGGCCCAAAGCCGCAGAGCCGGTGTCAGTGAGCCAGCTATTTCGTTGGCTTGCTGCTGGTGGCGATCGTCTTGACGCTTGGCGTGCCTCAGCCGCGAGTGCTGGTGCCTACATGGCGCTGCGCTTGGCCAAGTCCTGGTATTGGAACCTGGACTTGGGCAAGCTCATCGCACAGCATGAAGGCTCGGAGGGGGAGCTGTAGGCTATGGAGGACTAGTTGCGGATGATGGCCAGCGACATCGCCTCATATGCCGCCTAGGACGAGCTCAACTTGGAGGGGATGAAGACGGCAACGTGGTCCTTGAGTACTTGCACCGTCTTCAGCCGTATGATGCCGATGGTAGCTCCGACGAGGCGGCCCTTGAGGAGGAAGACGCCGACTCCAGCAGCGAGGCTTATGACGACTCCGCCAGGGACGGAGCTGAAAGCTCTCGTGGTGGAGACGGCGCCACCGCCCCGGGAGCAGCCAGCGATGGTGAAGCCACCACTTCAGGAGCTGCAGCCGGGGCAACAGACGAGACCGCCGCCCCCTTAGCTGGTCCTGTTTTTGTTTTTGTTGTCTGCAATGCATCGTCAGTCCAAAAGTTCCACCCACTAGGGGGTGCTAATGAACTTCGGTCGTGGGCCAAATGCTTTTGAATGTACATATTCTGCATTAGATTCTTAACACCATGCTTGCTGCCTTGTGTTTTCATCTTTTGATTCCTGCTTGACTTCTTTTTCTCCAACCCCTTTGTTCCCTCTAGCATCCACCTCGCCAGCCCGACAACCGGGAGCCGGTCTATGAATGGGTCGAGGTTTCTGCCTTTTAGAATATTAGACTTAGATTTTTCGAAGCCGTCAAGACTTAAAGATTCAAACACAAGCGAGCAGAGGCCGGATAGAATGATGAGATTGTAAAAGGATCAAACCAACCCGAGCCGACAACCCTTTTTTGTAGTTGAATTTTTCATGCAACTGGCCTTACCTGGCGCCGCCTCGTTAGCCGGACAGCCGAGAGCCAGTCTGTAGCTGTTACGAGGCGGCCAGGGTTTGACCCAGCATGCACTATATGCTCGTCTACAACTAAGGAAACCGTTTGGGTTGGCTAGCGAGCCCCTGAGCCTGTGGGTCCGGACCAAGGGACTCACAAAACGAGTGAAAACTCTTGTTATGAATCCAAAAGAGGTGTGTCCCAAGCCCCGGCTTGAAACACCCATTGCATTCATTGGAAATCCCTAAGAGGGAGAAAGATACATATGTACATGCTCTTTCCATTTTTATTACTTGCATTTAGCAATAGAACGGGCGAAGCAACACCCTGTTCCATGGACGCTCCGTCTCCTGGCCGGAGTCATCTCTCTTGTGCTTCCTTGGCTTCTGTGCATCGATTAGGTAGTGTGCATTGTTATGCAATGCCCGGCTGATGATGAAGGGGCCCTCCCATGGGGATGAGAGCTTGTGCTGGCCGGCTGTTCGTTGGATTCTTCTGGGTACCAAGTCCCCCTTCTTGAAGGACAGAGGCTTGATCTTCTTGCTGTGGTAGTATCTTAGCTTCTGCTGATAAATAGCTGTCCGGCTCAAGGCTAGGTCCCGTGCCTCCTCGAGCAGATCGACGCCGTCTTCTCTTGCCTCCTTTGCTTTTGTCTCTGTTATAAGGTGACCCGAGGCGAGTCGAACTCGACATCCGTGGGGATGATTGCCTCGGACCCATATACCAGAAAGAATGGGGTGAAGCCGGTTGACCGGTTCAGCGTGGTGCGGAGGCTCCACAACACTACCGGCAGCTCTTCGATCCAGCAGCGGGCTGACCTGACGAGTGGCGCCACCAGTCTTGGCTTGATGCTGGCCAGGATCAGGCCGTTGGCCCTCTCCACCTGGTCATTGGATTGTGGGTGCACCACCGACGCCAAGTCGAGTCGGATGCCTTCCTTGGAGCAGTAGAGTGCCAAAGCACCCTTGGCGAAGTTGGTGCGGTTGCCGGTGATGATGTTGTGGGGGATGCCATAGGGACAGCAATTTCCTTGATGAACTTGACGGCCGTGGGGCCGTCAAGATTCTTGATGGGCCTAGCCTCGATCCACTTGGTAAATTTATCGATGGCTACCAAGAGATGTGTCATGCCGCCTCGAGCGGTCTTGAATGGCCCCACCATGTCCAACCCCCAGACCGCGAATATCCATGACAGGGGGATGGTTTTGAGGGCTGAAGGTGGCATGTGGCTCTGTGCGCCAAATGTTGGCAGCCCTCGCATTTTTGACCATGTCCACGGCCTCCTCGAGGGCCGTGGGCCAGTAGAATCTGTGGCGGAACGCCTTGGCCACCAGGGTTCTAGAGGTGGCATGATGACCACACTCCCCCTGGTGAATTTCTGTGAGGATCTCCTGCCCCCTTTCTGATTCGACACAACGCTGGAACATGCCAGTCACGCTACGCCGAACCAGCTCGCGATTCATGATGGCGTAGGCTGCTTATCTGCGCTGAATATGCCTTGCCTCTGCCTCATCTTAAGGAAGCTCGCCGTGAAGAAGGAAGGCCAAGATGGGTTGAGCCCATGACGGATCCAACACAAGGGCTGGCTTCGTCTCGACGTGAGTGTCACGGGCTTCTGCAGCCCCCACGCTTGATGAAGCAGTCGCAGGCTCGAGACTCTGTGTCTCCGATGCTGTCCTGGCAGCCGGCTGGCCGTCTACCTCCATGATGTCCACCCACTTGGTGTCGAGATGACATGATTCGAGGCTTGGCAAAGCCGGATTTGTTGTTGTAGCCGGCGGAGTAGTCGTAACATGCAAGGTGGCTGAAACCGTCACATCAATTGGAGTCGGTAGAGCCAATTTATTCGGCACGGGAGCTGTAGCCGGCACAGCTGGCATAGCCGATGGCGCTTGTACTCAGGGATCAGCCGGCACAAAAATTGACGCCGACTCTAGAGACGGCTTGATGGACGGCTTGTGCTGCTGTTCGAGGGAGACGCCGACTGGAATTGCTTGTCTTGTAGATCCAATCTTGGCCAATGTATCAGCCGCCTTGTTGTCTGCCCTGGGGACATGGTGAAACTCACAACCCTCGAAAGGGCCACTGAGCTGCTGGATGAGGAAGCGATAGCTCGCCATGTTGGCATCCCCGGCGTCACTTTCGCCAGAGACTTGTTGCACCACGAGATCCGAGTCACCGAAGCAAAGGAGCCGCCGGATGCCAATCTCCTTGGCAAGCCGGAGGCCATGAGCAAGTGCTTCGTACTCGGCGACATTGTTGGAGGCGGCAAAGTTAATCTGGAGAGCATACTTGAGTTGGTCTCCTTTTGGAGACGTCAAGACAATGCCGGCTCCCAGACCAGTTCGCATCTTTGAGCCGTCGAAGTGCATCCTCCAATGAGTGGAGTCCGGAGGTGGCGGATCGAATTGAGTTTTGGCCCAATCGACAAGGAAGTCGGCTACCACCTGGGACTTGATAGCAGTGCGTGGCTCGTAGCGAATGTCGTGGTCAGCCATGGAGATGGACCACTTGGCAATCCGGCCAGTTGCATCACGGTTGCCCATGATTTCGGAAAGAGGAGCAGTTCTCACCATAGTGATGGCATGCTCTTGGAAGTATTGCTTCAACTTTTTTGCGGCAAGGTAAACACCGTAACACATTTTTTGGTAGTGGGGGTAGTTCTGCTTGGAGGCGGACAAGACCTCGCTGAGGTAATAGATAGCGCGTTGCACTAACAGTACCTTGCCCTCCTCCGTGCGCTCTACTACCAACACTACACTAACCACGCGAGTGGTCACTGCAATGTATATGAGGATGGGTTCCCTTTCAGCCAGTGCTGCCAAGATTGGCAGGCTTGAGATGACCCGCTTGAGGTCGCGGAAGGCTTCGTCCGCCTCGTCATTCCACTCAAACCTTGTTGTTTTCTTCATGAGATGGTAGAGTGGAAGCGCCTTCTCATCGAGCCGGCTGACGAACCATCTAAGGGAGCCAGGCAGCCGACAAACTTTTGGATGGTGAGGATTCGAGCCGGCTTGACCATCCGCTCGATGGTTCCGATCTTCTAGGGGTTCGCTTCGATGCCACGAGTGGACACGAAGAACCGAAGAGCTTGCCTCCTGGAACTCCAAAGACGCACTTCTTCAGATTGAGTCGGATCTTGTATTCGCGCAGGTTGGCGAATGTCTCCCGCAAGTCATCATGGAGGCCGAAGTGATGCTTGATCTTGACGACGATGTCATCCACATATAGGTGGATGTTTCTGCCAATCTATGGCAGGAGGCACTGCTACATGCAGCGTTGGAATGTCACACCAGCGTTCCTCAGACCGAACGTCATGGTGGTGTAGCACTTGGCCCCGAAGGGCATGATGAAGGAGGTCTTCAGGCGATCAGCTGGATCCAGCTTGATTTGATGATAGCTTGAATAAGCATCCAGAAACGACAGTAGTTCGCAGCCGGCTGTGGAGTCGATCACTTGATCTATCTTGGGCAAGGCGAAAGGGTCTTTCGGACATGCCTTATTCAAGCTCGTGTAGTCGATATGCATTCGCCATGTGTTGTTCTTCTTCAGCACCAGGACTAGATTGGCTAACCAGTCCGGGTGGAATACCTCCATGATGAAGCCGGCTGTAAGGAGCCGGGCAATCTCTTCTCCAATCGTTCGCCGCTTCCCCTCGGCGAAGCGGCGCAAAGGTTGTTTCACCGGCTTTGCATCCGGTGGCACATGAAGTTTTTGCTTGGCGTACTTCCTCGAAACCCTTGGCATGTCTTTGGGAGACAATGCAAAGATGTCCCGATTCTCATGGAGGAAGTCAATGAGCTCGCCTTCCTATTTGGGGTTGAGGTTAGCCCCGATGGTGACGCACTGCTTGGGGTTCGCAGGGTCGAGTGGCACCTGCTTGGTTTCTTTGGCCGGCTTGAACGAGCCTTTGCGGGCCGACTGGGATGGAGGAGAAGGGATCGCCGGTTGCTCGGTAGCCTGAGCCACGAGCCGGTCGATCTGCCTTTTCTCCTCAGCAATCACCATGGCATCGGCTTGGCGGCTGCTGTCATGTGCACACTCGAGCGACTTCTTATAGTCGCCAACGATGGTGATGATGCCCTTCATACCCGACATCTTCATCTTGAGGTAGGCGTAATGGGGGATGGCCATGAATTTGGCCTGAGCCGGCCTGCCCAGCAGCGCGTGATACGGGCTGCTAAGATCCACCACCTCGAACCATATAGACTCACGGCGGAAGTGCGCCATGTTGCAGAAAAGGACGTCCAGATGGATTTTGCCGATCGGCGAGCAAGACTGTCCCCGCACGATGCCGTGGAAGACAGCGCTGGTCGGCTGGAGGTCCTTCTCCTTGAGCCCAAGCTTGAGCAGGGTGTCGAGGTAGAGGATGTTGATGCTGCTGCCGCCATCGACCAACACCCGGGAGAACCGGCAGGTAATCCTCTGTGAGGCAAAAGTGGGGTCGAGGACGAGCGCGTATGAGGCAGGATTTGGCATCACCGTAGGATGGTCAACCCGGCTCCATATGATGGGCTTTTCAAACCAATGCATGTATTGGGGAACCGGGGGACCGTGGCATTCACCTCACGCCGGCGTAGGCACTGGTTGTGCTTGTCGTCACCCTCGCTGGTGAAGACAACAAATGCTCTGTCTTGATGGGGGTAGTCGTCGTGGAGATGGCCGTCGTTGTGAGGCGGCGGTGGCGGAGCCGGAGTATGAGGCGCTGCAACCGCACCTGGGGTAGCCGGCAGGCCCTCCCCCTGCGACAGTCGTCGTGCAAAGCTGCACTGTCGAAGAGTATGGGTAGAGGGCTTCGCCCCAGAGTGCATCTCGCAGGGCGCGTCGAGCATTTGCTCGAGGCTGAACTTGGGCTGCGAGTCATTCTTGCCGGTCCGCCTCCATTGAGAGCCGGCCTAAGTAGTCGGCACCTCTCCCTCCACGTTGGCCACCAGCTTGTTGTTGGAGCGTGGATCAAGTTGATCCGCCTTATGTTTGTTGTTGTTCTGGCCACCTCGATTGTCGCTAGCCGGCTTGGGAGTATTCTGCGTGGGGACAACCTTGTCTGAGGCGGTCACCTTGACCCGCATGGCGGAGTCGGTCGCGGCGTACTTGTCCGCCTTGGCCATGAGCACCGCCAGAGAGGTGGGCTCGGAGCACATGAGCTTGTGCTTGAGAAGAGTACCGTCTCGGCAGCCATCGATGAAGTACTGGATGGCATGTACCTCATGCACTCCCTCGCAGGAGTTGCGAAGCTCTGTCTAATGCGTGACGTAGTCGCGAAGGGGTTCATCGGGCCTCTGGACGCACATGTCCAGCTCGCGAGGTCAGCCAGGGCGCTTGTAGGTGCCAGTGAAGTTGCGGACGAATGCCTCCTTGAAGTCAACCCTTGAGTTGATGTTGTCGGCTCGAAGGCTGTTAAGCCATGTCCTGGCCGAGCCGGCCAGCATGAGTGGCACGTAGCGGACGGCTACACGCTTGTTGCCCCTGGCGATGCCAACGACAGTGGTGTAGTCAATCAGCCAGTCTTCTGGCTTTGCAGTACAGTTGTACTTGGGGGTGTCCCGAGGAAGAGTGAAGCCTCGGGGAAACGGCTCCCCTCGGATCCAGGGGCCAAAGCACGTTGGACCGATGGGGTCGTCCTCCTCCAGGAGAGCTGATTGTGTGAGGGCGTTGAGACGCTTGCCAGCGTCGTTGTCGCCATGGACGCGAGCGCCGATCCGAGCCGTGATCGGAAGGGTGCCTTGTGAGCCAGCAGCATGGGTCCTACCCGGACGAGGAACCTCGTACACCGAGTCACTCTCATCTTCTCCACGACGCCGGCTCGAAGTCGGCTCGCTCTGGCGCTGAGAATGCCTGTCGTGGCTGCCCTCGCCCTTCCGGCCGAAAGTGCGATGCGAGGAAGATCCCTCGGCTTGATGATGAACGTTGGGGTTACGGCGTGCTCTAGAATTGGGCCCCGGAGACTCCGCATGTGCTTGACCAGGGTCAAGCCGTGTCTGCCGCTCGTTGGCGGCGTCAAGGAGATCCTTGACCCGCTTCTCCTGAAGGACGCGCTCCTCGCCCTCCAAGCCTAGCATTTCTGCCATGGCCGACTGCACAGCCCGTAAGTTGGCCGCAGGAGTCTCGTAGATGGGCTGCTTGCCGCGTAGGATCTCTGCAATGACCCAGCCGCGGCCGCGGACCGAGCCAAACCAGCTAGGACCCTCAGAAACCGGAGTGAGGCCATAAGCGGAGTAATACTTGCGCAGTGTGGCCTCCATCCGGCGTTTAGCCGCAACGATGGCGATGCCCTCCTCCAAGATCTGCCTGCGAGCCTCCTCCGACGAGGCCCGCGCGTCGATGGGGTTTGTGGAGGTGGTGATGGGTGTCTTCAAGCCGTCAAGGGCAGCATGAAGCGTGTCGGCGAAGAGAGCAGCAGGCTCATGATAACCCACAAGTATAGGGGATCACAACAGTTTTTGAGGGTAGAATATTCAACCCAAATTTATTGATTCGACACAAGAGGAGCCAAAGAATATTCTCGAGTATTAGCAGTTGAGTTGTCAATTCAACCACACCTGAGACTTAGTATCTGCAGCAAAGTTTTAGTAGCAAAGTACTGTGATAGTAACGGTAGCAGCGGTAACCGTAACAGTAGTGACAGCAGTAGAGGTAAAGTAACTTAGCAAGAACCAGTAGGAAAAGCTCGTAGGCATTGGATCGGTGATGGATAATTATGTCAGATGACATTCATCATGTAACAGTTATAACATAGGGTGATATGTAACTAGCTCCAATTCGTCAATGTAATGTAGGCATGTATTCCATATTTAGTCATACGTGCTTATGGAAAAGAACTTGCATGACATCTATTGTCCATCCCTCCTGTGGCAGCGGGGTCCTAACGGAAACTAAGGGATATTAAGGTCTCCTTTTAGTAGAGAACCGGAACAAAGCATTAGCACATAGTGAATACATGAACTCCTCATACTATGGTCATCTCCGGGAGTGGTTCCGGCTATTGTCACTCCGAGGTTGCCGGGTCATAACACATAGTAGGTGACTACAACTTGCAAGAGAGGATCAAGAACACACATATATTGATGAAAACATAATAGGTTCGGATCTGAAATCATGGCACTCGGGCCCTAGTGACAAGCATTAACCATAGCAAAGTAGTAGCAACATCAGTCTTAGAACATAGTGGATACTAGGGATCAAACCCCATCAAAACTAACTTGATTACATGATAGATCTCATCCAACCCATCACCGTCCAGCAAGCCTATGATGAGATTACTCACGAACGATGAAGAGCATCATGGAATTGGCGATGAAGGATGGTTGCTGATGACGACGGCATCGATTTCCCCTCTCCGGAGCCCAGAACGGACTCCAGATCTGCCTCCCGAGGAAGAATAGGTGGTGGCGGCGGCTCCGTGTTGTGAAACGCGATGAAATCTTCTCTCTTAATTTTTTCTGCGCAAGAGAGAATATATAGAGCTATAGTTGGAGGCTACGGAACCACGAGGGCCTCACAAGCCTGCCAGGCACGACCTAGGGGGGGGGGTCGCGCCTCCTGGGCTTGTGGGCTCCTGGCTCCGTGTCTCCAGGTAATTCTTGCACCAGTATTTTTAATATATTCCACAAAAAGTCCTCGTAAGTTTCCAGGTCATTCCGAGAAATTTTATTTCTGCGCGAAAACAACACCATGGCAATTCTGCGGAAAACAACATCAGTCCGGGTTAGTTCCATTCAAATCATGCAAATTAGAGTCCAAAACAATGGCAAAAGAGTTTGGAAAAGTAGATACGATGCAGACGTATCAACTCCCCCAAGCTTAAAGCCTTGCTTGTCCTCAAGCAATTCAGTTGACAAACTGAAAGAGACAAAAGAAAAAACTTTTACGAACTCTGTTTGATCTTGTTGTTGTTGATCATAAGATAACCACATAAGCAATAACATTTAGGTCTCATGGTGTACTCATATCAATGGCATAATCAACTAGCAAGCAATAATAATAAGTTTCAAATGTCAACACTTCAATCAAAACAATCATAATACAATATGAACAGATGGTATCTCGCTAGCCCTTTCTGAGACCGCAAAACAGAAATGCAGAGCACCTTCAAAGACCAAGGGCTGACTGAACATTGTAATTCATGGCAAAGAAGATCCAGTCATAGTCATACTCAATATCAATTAATAGCAAAGCATAAAAATGACGGAGGTGCTCTCTAATTGGTGCCTTTTAATAAGAATCGAAAGACTCAACAGAAACGTAAATAGAAAGGCCCTTCGCAGAGGGAAGCATTGATTTGCAGAGGTGCCAGAGCTCAAGCTTGTAAAATAGAGATAAATAATTTCGGGTGGTATGCTTTCATTGTCAATGCGATGACCAAGAGTTTTCACCATCTTCCATGCTACACATATTATAGGCGGTTCTCAAACAGAAAAGTAACGTTTTGACTCCCCCTCCACCGATCAATCACACTCCACGACAAGCGGAATCCTCGGGTGCCGTCCATACCAACAACAATCCAGGGGAAGTTTTGTTTGCAATTATATTTTTGATTTGAGCATGGAACTGGGCATTCCGATTACCGGCCCCTTTCTCGTGAGTGATAGTGAATAAACACGTATCGATGATAACACGCCTAGCATGGAAGATACTGACCGCCCCTTGTCACCACATGAGCGGTTCGGGCATACAAAACAGATTATTATTTGAAGATTTAGAGAGTGGCACATGCAAATTACTTGGAACGACAGGTAGATACCGCATATAGGTAGGTATAGTGGACTCATATGGAACAACTTTGGGTTTATGGAAGTGGATGCACAAGCAGTATTCCCTCTTGGTACAAGTGAAGGCTAGCAAAAGACTCGGAAGCGACCAACTAGAGAGCGACAACAATCATTAATATGCATTGAAATTAACCAACATAAAGGCTATGTTGATTTTGTTCCAACTACATGCGTGAACATGTGCCATCCTATCATTCAAAGGAGGATACCATCCTATCATACTACACCATAATCATCTTGAAATTCATGTTGGCATCCAAGACAAACCATTATAAGCTCCTAGCTAATTAAGCATGGCATCAGAAACTATGATCTCTAAGTTGTCATTGCAAACATGTTTTTCTCATAACAATTCTGAATTAGGAACGATGAGCTAGTCATATTTACAAAAACAAAATAGGTCGAGTTCATACCAGCTTTTCCAGGCTCAGTCACTTCATCATATATCGTCATTATTGCCTTTCACTTGCACGATCGAATGATGTGAATAATAATGAGAGTGTTCGTGCATTGGACTAAGCTGGAATCTGCAAGCAAACTCAGAGGAGAAGACAAAGCAATATGGCTCTTTGATAGAAAATCAATAATGCATATGAGAGCCACTAAACATTTTAATCATGGTCTGCTACCTTGACCCAAAGAAAAAGAAAACTATTTACATGGGAAAGCTCCCAACAAGCAAAAGAAAAAAACGGGAAATCTTTTTGGGTTTTCTTTTTATTACCACTAAGCAAGCTGGAAAGTAAACTTACAACTATTTTTTTATCAATTTAAACAAACACACGAGAAGAAAGCGAGAAAAATAAATAAACTAACATGGATGATACAATGGCAAACTGTGAACATCGACTATGAAAGTGAATGTGTGAGCATGAATATAAAGTCGGTGAGAAACACGTACTCCCCCAAGCTTAGGCTTTTGGCCTAAGTTGGTCTACTCCCACGGCTGGTCCGGGCGATATCCTAAATCATAATGGGGGTTATACGGGAACGCGGCAGCTACCGCCTGAATAGCTGCCTCACGGAGGCGAGCAGCCTTCGCCACCCTCTCATACTCCTCTGCCTCTCCTCTGGTTATGTAATATCTCCGTTTTCCCTGAAAGTCAAAGAAGGAAGGAGTGGGAAGGGTAATATGGAAAACACATTGTCGGTTAAATATTAACCGGTATAGGAGGGATTCATTATCCCTCTCAGGGAACTGATAACGTCTCATAGTGGCGCGATCAAGGAAAGTTGTATGGAGCAGGGGATCTCCTGTGCGGATGGGTATTCCAAGAAAATTTGCTATGCGAGTGGCATAGATCCCACCAAACAAATCCCCTTCATTAGCATTATTATTTAGCCTCCTCGCAATTATAGCTCCCATGTTCAAACTTCTATCACCCGTTACTGCGCTCTTAAGAATACTAAGGTCAGGTGCGCAGAGGTGACAATGCTCATGCTTGCCTTTAATGCATCTACGTATGAAGAGGGAAAAATAATGTAAGGCAGGAAAATGAATGCTCCCCATGGTAGCCTGCGTAATATCTCTAGTTTCTCCAATAGTTATACTAGAAATAAAATCTCTAACCGAAGACTTAGGGGGATCATTGGGACTACCCCAATCAGGTATCTTGCAAATTCTATTAAAATCCTCTAAATCCATGGTATACGATTTGTCATAAAGATCAAACAGTATGGATGTGTCACGGCCAACTGAAAATTTCAATCTACGAACAAAAGAGGCAGTGAGTAAAGTGTATTGTTCACATTTATTGGAGATAAATTCCTTGAGCCCGGCGTTGTGAACAAATGTATCAAACTCGTGCTTGAAACCTGCATAAATCAGGAATTCATCGGAAGGCCATTCACATGGTTGTACCTATGCGTTCTTCGGCTGATAAGGATCAGGCTCCCGAATCGCGAGACGGGGACCCCTTGTGCTTGAGGAACCACCATGATAGTTTTTCCTGAACATCTTCTTGTTCTGAAATTTTAATGACTCAAAATAAAAGTGAACAAGGCTCAACAAAACTCATAGCAACTACTCTTACAAGTGCCTAGAGGCCGTATCATGCATCAAAACTACTTGGGACCAAATAAAATTAACATGCAAAGCTCAAGAACAGGGTCACCAAGACAGCAAAAATACACAATGAAGAAAGCACTAGAACAAAAACTATTTGGACCAATGGAGGAGTCACATACCAACGAACAATTCCCCAAAACAGTTTGGTGAATGGGGCTTTGCACAAGGAGATCGAAAAATGCAGCAAGAAGAGCAAGACCATGGTTTTGAGGTGTCGAATGATTTTTTCTGGAGGTAGAAGAAGGAGTTGGAATAACTGGAGGGGGGCCACGTGGGACCCACAAGCTTGCCACGCGCGGCCAGGGGGGTGCCCGCGCCTCCTGGGCTTGTGGCCCACCGGTGCATCCCCCTGACTAGCTTCCTATCTCAGAAATTTTTAAATATTCCAAAAAAAATCATACTTGAATTTTAGGGCATTTGGAGAATTTTATTTTCGGGTCACTTTTCTATTGAACAGAAAACGCGGAAAACAGGAAAAATAAAGCTAAATTTATCATTTTTCTTCTAAACAATACAAAAGTAAAAGTTGGGAACAAAAGGTTGTGACTTCTAGATTCATCCATCTCATGGTCATCAAAATAAATCCGTCAATGAGGTTGATCAAGTCTCCTTGACAAACTTTTTTCGAATCACATAAAACCGGAGAATGTTCGAAAAATCACTAGCTTACCTCAATGGGGATGTGCATATCCCCAACAAGTAAATCATACTTCATCTTGACAGTAGGTATAGGGCATTCAAAGCTTCCAATAATAATCGATGAAGATTTCTCAATAGCATTGATGCAATGAACTCGATATTGTTTCTTCGGAAAGTGCACCGTGTGCTCATTACCATTAACATGGAAAGTGACATTGCCTTTGTTGCAATCAATAACAGCCCCTGCAGTGTTTAAAAAGGGTCTTCCAAGGATGACCGCCATGGCATCATCCTCGGGAATATCCATAATAACAAAGTCCGTTAAGATAGTAACGTTCGCAACCACAACAGGCACATCCTCGCAAATGCCGATAGGAAAAGCAGTTGATTTGTCGGCCATTTGCAAAGAAATTTCAGTGGATGTCAACTTATCCAATTCAAGTCTACGATATAAAGAGAGAGGCATAACACTAACACCAGCTCCAAGATCACATAAAGCAGTTCTAACATAATTTCCTTTAATGGAGCAAGGTATAGTGGGCACTCCGGGATCACCTAGTTTCTTAGGAGTCCCACCCTTGAAGGTGTAATTAGCAAGCGTGGTGGAAATCTCTACCTTAGATATCTTCCTTTTATTAGTCACAATATCTTTCATGTACTTAGCATAAGGAGACATTTTAAGCATATCTGTCAAACACATTTGCAAAAAGACAGGTCTAATCATTTCAACAAAGCACTCAGAATCCTCATCATCCTTTTTCTTGGATGGTTTGGGAGGAAAGGGCATGGGTTTCTGAACCCATAGTTCTCTTTCTTTACCATGCTTCCTAGCAATAAAGTCGTTCTTATCATATCTCCTATTCTTAGGTTGAGGGTTATAAAGATCAACAGTAGGTTCAATCTCCACATCCTTATCATTACTAGGTTGAGCATCAACATGAACACCACTATCAATATTATCACTAGGCTCATGTTCATCACCAGATTGTGTTTTGGCATCAGAAATAGAGACATCATTTGGATTCTCAGGTGTAACAGCAACAGGTTTGTTAGCATGCAAGTTCCTATCATCTTTCTTTTTCTTCTTAATACCAGGATGACTAGGTGCATCAGTGTTAACTCCTGGAGAATCTTGTACAATTCACTTATGATGGCCCTCAGGATACCAAGTTTCCTGAGTCACTCTACCACCTCTAGTGACAACTCTAACAGAATTGTCATTCAACTCATTGAGCAAGTCATTTTGAGCCTTAAGTACTTGTTCTACTTGAGTAGTGACCATAGAAGCATGTTTATCCAAAAGCTTAAGATCATTGACATTTCTACCCACACAAGCACTTATATGATTAATCATACGAGCATTTTGTCTCAATTGTCTGCTAACATAATCATTGAAACTTTGTTGTTTGGCAACGAAGTTATCAAATTCATCTAAGCATAAGCTAGCAGGTTTATCATAAGGATTATCACTCTCATTGAATCTACGAATAGAATTTACCTCTACTACCTGTGTCGGGTTATCAAGATCATGTATTTCTTCAATAGGTGGTAGATTCTTAACATCTTCAGATTTAATACCTTTATCTTGCATAGATTTCTTGCCTTCTTGCATATCTTCAGGACTGAGGAATAGAATACCTCTTTTCTTCGGAGTTGGCTTCGGAGGTCGTTCGGGAATAGTCCAAGCATTATCATTGCTCAGTATATTATTCAATAGAATTTCAGCTTGTTCCACAGTTCGTTCCCTGAAAACACAACCAATACAACTATCTAGGTGGTCCCTAGAAGCATCGGTTAGTCCATTATAAAAGATATCAAGTATTTCATTCTTCTCAAGAGGGTGATTAGGCAAAGCATTAAGTAAGTGGACAAGCCTCCCCCAAGCTTGTGGGAGACTCTCTTCTTCAACTTGCACAAAGTTATATATATCCTACAATGCATCTTGTTTCTTATGGGAAGGAAAATATTTCTCAGAGAAGTAGTAGATCATATCCTGGGGACTACGCACACAACCAGGAGCAAGAGAAGTAAACCAAGTCTTAGCATCACCCTTTAGTGATAAAGGAAACAACTTAAGGATAGAGTAATGGCAAAAAAATTCCTCATTCGTGAATAGGGTGGCTATATCATTCAGTTTAGTAAGATGTGCTATAACCGTTTCAGATTCATAACCATGAAAAGGATCGGATTCAACCAAAGTTATTAACTCAGGATCGACAGAGAATTCATAATCCTTATCAGTAACAAAGATGGGTGAAGTAGCAAACTAAGGATCGTATTTCATTCCAGCATTCAGAGATTTTTCTTTCCACTTGCGTAATAAATTCTCAAGATCATAGCTATCCTTAGAAGCAAGAAAGTCTTCAGCTACCTCTCCCTCCATAACATAACCATCAGGTATATTAGGCAATTCATATCTAGGAGAGCTAGGTCTGACAGGTGAAACAACAGGTTCCACTTCGATAATTTCATGAGTTTCAGAAGTATCATCACATTCAGCAGTAACTCTAGCAATTTGTGCATCAAGAAATGCACCCAGATGCAAATCATTATCAAGCAAAGCATCATCATAAGCATCATGGATAGCAGAAGTAGCATCATCAAGCACAGGCGACATATCAGAATTACCAATAGGTGGTGGTGTCGCATATTTACTCATAACTGAAGGTGAATCAAGTGCAGAGCTAGATGGAAGTTCCTTACCCGTCCTTGTAGTTGAGGCAAGACTTTAGTTTTTGGATCTCTCGGATTCCTCATAGTGATCAACAGACGTAAATCTCAAGTGACTCAGAGAATAAAGTTATGCTTCCCCGGCAACGACGCCAGAAGAAGGTCTTGATAACCCAAAAGTATAGGGGATCGCAACAGTTTTTGAGCGTAGAGTATTCAACCCAAATTTATTGATTCGACACAAGGGGAGCCAAAGAATATTCTCGAGTATTAGCAGTTGAGTTGTCAATTCAACCACACCCGAAAGACTTAGTATCTGCAGCAAAGTTTTAGTAGCAAAGTACTGTGATAGTAACGGTAGCGGCGGTAACCGTAAGAGTAGTGACAGCAGTAGCGGTAAAGTAACTTAGCAAGGACCAGTAGAAAAAGCTCGTATGCATTGGATCAGTGATGGATAATTATGTCGGATGACATTCATCATGTAACAGTTATAACATAGGGTGATATGTAACTAGCTCTAGTTCGTCAATGTAATGTAGGCATGTATTCCATATTTAGTCATACGTACTTATGGAAAAGAACTTGCATGACATCTATTATCCACCCCTCCCGTGGCAGCGGGGTCCTAATGGAAACTAAGGGATATTAATGTCTCCTTTTTATAGAGAACAGGAACAAAGCATTAGCACATAGTGAATACATGAACTCCTCATACTATGGTCATCTCCGGGAGTGGTTCCCGCTATTGTCACTCCGTGGTTGCCGGGTCATAACACGTAGTAGGTGACTACAACTTGCAAGATAGGATCAAGAACACACATATATTGATGAAAACATAATAGGTTCAGATCTGAAATCATGGCACTCGGGCCCTATTGACAAGCATTAAGCATAGCAAACTAGTAGCAACATCAATCTTAGAACATCTTGGATAATAGGGATCAAACCCCATCAAAACTAACTCGATTACATGATAGATCTCATCCAACCCATCACCGTCCAGCAAGCCTACGATGAGATTACTCACGAACGATGAAGAGCATCATGGAATTGGTGATGAAGGATGGTTGGTGATGACGACGGTGTCGATTTCCCCTCTCCGGAGCCCAGAACGGACTCCAAATCTACCCTCCTGAGGAAGAACAGGTGGTGGCGGCGGCTCCGTGTTGTGAAGCACGATGAACTCTTCTCTCTTAATTTTTTTTGCGCGAGAGAGAATATATAGAGCTCGAGTTGGAGGCTACGGAGCCACGGGGGCCTCACAAGCGTGCGAGGCGCGACCTCGGGAGGGCGCGCCTCCTGGGCTTGTGATCCTGGCTCCGTGTCTCTAGGTAATTCTTGCGCCAGTATTTTTTATATATTCCCCAAAAAATCCTCGTAAGTTTCCAGGTCATTCCGAGAACTTTTATTTCTGCGCAAAAACAACACCATGACAATTCTGCTGAAAACAGCGTCAGTCCGAGTTAGTTCCATTCAAATCATGCAAATTAGAGTCCAAAACAAGGGCAAAAGAGTTTGGAAAAGTAGATACGATGGAGACGTATCAGCTCACCAGCATCAGCCGACGCCTTGCCATGAGCCTTGCTGGTGTGGGCACCAATGACCATCACCTCCACGATGTTGGAGACGATGACGACATGATACGGGGTAAGGAACCCCGCAGACGATGGCGGACCGTCGAAGACGAGCACGTTGCTGGGGTACACGTCAAATGTAGGCGTCTCGGCGAGGGAGAGCCTACTGAAGGTGGCGCATAATGCCTCAACGTAGAAGTCCTCGCCGGGGTAGCGAGGGCCATCGTTGAGACGCATGTCGCTGAAGAGAACACTGAGGTTCTCAACAGCAGCGACAACGATGCTGGGGAGTGACTCGTCGTCAGACTGCCCATCAGAATCCGCATGACGGACTGGGTCGTCGACCATCATCGGTGAAGCCTCATCGAAAGCAGGCTCCACGGGCATGCAAATCGGTCCAGTTGTGAAGCATCCGGCGGTGTAAGAACAGGGCCCCGCCCAGCGCGTAAAGCGAGCCGATGCCACGGACGGCCCCACGGTGGGCGCCAAATGTCGGTGTTTACTCACAACATAAACCATGGGTAGGCTAAATATGGTGGGAGCGAAAGTGGCACCGGAGGGCGCTGGGAACGAGGATGGTACAAGCATGCAACGCACGATGTACCCAGGTTCAGGGCTCTCCGTAGAGATAATACCCCTAATCCTGCCGTAGTGTATGATGTATGAATGGGACTACAAAGTGCTCCTGGAATTGTATTCTGGAGGAGGAAAAATGAGCTCCCGGCTCGCGTCTGCCTCTCCTATGTGGTGTGTGTGTGTGCTGAGTTGACCGACCCTCTGCATGGAGGGGGCCTGGGGGTTTTATAGACGAACCCACCAACCTACAATATGGATTAAAGTACAAGAATGGGACCCGGCTGGCAGCCTCGCCGGGTGGCCAGGGGGCCCACGGGGGTCTTGTCTTGTCGTTGGAGGGGCCCGCCGGCTGCAAGGTCCCATCTTGGTGTGGGACCCGCTGGCTAGCCAGTAAGGAACTCCCGTAAGGTTGACGTAGGACACATGTGGTACGTCCGGCGTCGTTCAGCGAGAATCGTCATGGGCAGACAGTACGGCCGTCTCCACTGTTCCCACACCGAGTGCAGTAATGGAGTGGGAGTTTGACGGGCTGACACTGTGCAGGGTGATGGATCAGAGACGGAGGAGGTCAGCAGTGTGGCCGCCGACACTGTACCTACCGTGCACCCCGATCCAGTACCTTTGCTGACGCGTAGCCACCTTTAACTGTACAATCTAGTCATGACCTATGGTCTGATGTGACTTGAGCTCCCTAGCCGGCTATTCACTTTACTAGCCGGCCTAGGTACGGCCGCCTCGCCTTGAGCCGGCCGGCTTGGCCTAGACGGCCAGAGGGAAGTAACTGTCTCCTCTCTAGCCGGCAGGTGATTCCTGGCCGTCCAAAGAGTTGGTCGTCTCGCCCCCAGCCGACAGGTACTTTCTAGCCGGCCAGGGGGACTTGGTCTTTGTAGAATGGTTCTTCTTGTTCCTTCTTGGTTGAAGGCAAAGTAGTTGGCCTGATGAGCCTACCCTGGGGTTATCCCCCCGACACTGGAAATGAAGATTTATATATAGGAAGTTAGTATTTGTTTTCCAGAAGAATTTTGGGCATTCCCGGCAGTGTACCAGGAGTGACAAATCAGTGCCGGGGGTCCACCAGGTGGGCCCACCACTCCCCAATAGGGCCAAGTGGACTTGATGGTGGCGCAATAGCTCTTAGTGGGCTGACTAGTCAACTGAAGAAAGCCCATGACGTAAAAGTGGAAAAAACCAAAAGTGGTGGACAACTTGGGGAGGAGTCCTACTCCTAGTAGGATTGGAGGTGGACTCCTCCTCTCTAGCTTCGGTCGAGCCCAAGGAGGTTATCCTTGGTGCTCAAGGCTAGCCCCTCCTTCCTCCTATATATACTAGATGTTTTAGGGTTTCTGAGACACAATTTCAGCCATGTGCAACCATCTCCTCTAGTTTGTAGTTCCTCCTCTAGATCGGATTTCTGCGGTGCTTAGGCGAAGCCCTGCAGGAATAGATCACCACCATCACCGGCGCGCCGTCACGCTGCCGGAGAATTCATCTACTTTCCCATCTCTCTTGATGGATCAAGAAGGTGGAGATCGTCATCGAGCTGTACGTGTGCTGAACGCGGAGGTGTCGTCTGTTCGGTGCTAGATCGGGACGGATCGTGGGACGGCGGCGGTTTGGGTCGAGAAGACGTTCCATTACATCAACCGCGTTTCTTAATGCTTCCCGCTTAGCAATCTACAAGGGTATATAGATCTGATCTCCCTCTCGTAGATGATCATCACCATGATAGGTCTTCGTGTGCGTGGGAAAGTTTTGTTTGCCATGCAACGTTCCCCTACAGTGTCATCATGAGTTGGGTTCATGCGTAGATGATATCTCGAGTAGAACACAAAAGTTTTTGTGGGCGTTGATGTTCGATTTGCTACCCTCCTTAGTATTTTCTCGATTCCGCGGTACTGTTGGATTGAAGCGTCCCGGACCAACCTTACTCGTACGCTTACGAGAGACCGGTTTCATCGACTAACATGCAAATTGTTGCATAAAGATGACTGGCGGGTGTCTGTTTCTTCAACTTCAGTTGAATCAGATTTGACCGAGGCGGTCCTTGGAGAAGATTAAATATCAATTTGCATATCACCATTGTGGCTTTGCGTAAGTAAGATGTGATCATACTAGATACCCATAGCAGCCACGTAAAACATGCAACAACAAATTAGAGGACGTCTAACTTGTTTTTGCAGGGTATGCATGTGATGTGATATGGCCAAAGACATGATGTGATATATTGGATGTATGAGATGATCATGTTGTAATAGTTAAATATCGACTTGCACGTCGATGCTACGACAACCGGAAAGAGTCATGGGGTTTTATTTAAACTAACGTTTGTGCTTGCAGATGCGCTTACTATATTGCTAGGTAGTAGCTTTAGTAGTGATATCATAGATAGCACGACAACCTCGATGTCGGCTCAATGATGGAGATCATGGTGTGGCGCCGGTGATGATGAAGATCATGCCGGTGCTTTGGTGATGGAGATCAAGAAGCACAAGATCATGGCCATATCATGTCACTTATGAATTGCATGTGATGTTAATCCTTTTATGCACCTTATTTTGCTTAGAACGACGGTAGCATTATAAGGTTATCCCTCACTAAAATTTCAAGATAAAATTGTGTTCTCCCCGACTGTGCACCGTTGCGACAGTTCGTTGTTTCGAGAAACCATGTGATGATCGGGTGTGATAGACTCAACGTTAACATACAACGGGTGCAAAACAGTTGCACACGCGGAACACTCGGGTTAAACTTGACAAGCGTAGCATGTACATACATGGCCTCGGAACACAAGAGACCGAAAGGTCGAGCATGAGTCATATAGTAGATATGATCAACATGGAGATGTTCACCACTGAAACTATACTCAACTCACGTGATGATCGGACTTGAGTTAATGAATTTGGATCATGCGACACTCGAATAACTAGAGGGATGTCTATTTGAGTGGGAGTTTATAAGTAATATGATTAGCTAAACTCAATTGTCTTGAACATAGTCTAAGTAATCTTTGCAAAAATTTGTTCTAGATCAATGGCTCGCGCAGTAGCTTTTGGAAATATGCCCTAGAGGAAATAATAAATTGGTTATTATTATATTTCCTTGTTCATGATAATGGTTTATTATCCATGCTATAATTGTATTAATTGGAAACTCAAATACATGTGTGGATACATAGACAACACACTGTCCCTAGTGAGCCTCTAGTTGACTAGCTCGTTGATCAAAGATGGTCAAGGTTTCTTGGCCATAGACAAGTGTTGTCACTTGATGACGGGATCACATCATTAGGAGAATGATGTAATGGACAAGCCCCAAACTATGAACGTAGCATCTAATCGTGTCATTTTATTTCTATTGTTTTCTAAGTGTCAAGTATTCATTCCTATGACCATGAGAGCATGTAACTCACTGACGCCGGAGGAATACCTTGTGTGTATCAAACGTCACAACGTTACTGGGTGACTATAAAGGTGCTCTACAGGTATCTCCGAAGGTGTCCGTTGAGTTAGCATGGATCAAGACTGGGATTTGTCACTCCGTGTGACGGAGAGGTATCTCGGGGCCCACTCGGTAATACATAATCACATATAAGCCTTGCAAGCAATGTGACTCAAGTGTTAGTCACGGGATCTTGTATTATGGAACGAGTAAAGAGACTTGCCGGTAACGAGATTGAAATAGGTATAGGGATACCGACGATCAAATCTCGGGCAAGTAACATACCGAAGGACAAAGGGAATGTTATACAGGATTATATGAATCCTTGGCACAGAGGTTCAACCGATAAGATCTTCATAGAATATGTAGCATCCAATATGGACATCCAGATCCCGCTATTGGGTATTGGCCGGGGAGTGTCTCAGCTCATGTCTGCATAGTTCTCGAACTCGCGCGGTCCGCACACTTAAAGTTCGGTGACATTTCGGTATAGTTGAGTTATAGGTGGTTGTGACCGAAGGTTGTTTGGAGTCCCGGATGATATCACGGACGTCACGAGGGTTCCCGGAATGGTCCGAAAACGAAGATTGATATATATGATGGTTTCATTTGGTCTCCGGAAAGATTTCGGGCATTACCGGCAATGTACCGGGTGTGACGAATGGGTTCCGGGTTTTCACCGGGAGGGGCCCACCCACCCGGGAGTGAGGCCAATAGTCCAAGGGTGGCGCACCGGCCCTTAGTGGGCTGGTGAGTCCAGCCCAAGTGGGCTATGGCGCTAGGAAAAGAAAACCAAAAGATAAGAAAAAAAGAGGGAGGTGGGAAGGAAGAGGAGGACTCCTCCTTCCCCAAACCGAATTGGAGTTGGAGTCCTCCTCCTCCTTTCGGACGGCGCCCTAGGGGCTCTCTTGAGACCCAAGGCTAGCCCCTCCCCCCCCCCTCCTATATATACTAGAGGTTTTAGGATTTTTGAGACACAACTTTGCCACGTGCAACTCAAACCTCTACTTCGTAGTTCTTCCTCTAGATCGGTTTTCTGTGGAGCTCGGGTGGAGCCCTGTAGGAATAGATCATCACCATCACCGGCGCGCCGTCACGCTAGCGAAGAACTCATCTACTTCCTCATCTCTCTTGTTGTATCAAGAAGGCGGAGATCGTCATCGAGTTGTACGTGTGCTGAACGCGGACGTGCCGTCCGTTTGGCGCTAGATCGGAACGGATCGTGGGACGGCGGTGATTTTAATCACGAAGCTGTACCACTACATCAACCATGTTTCTTAACGCAATGTGGATCCGATCTCCCTCTCGTAGATGAACATCACTATGATAGGTCTTTGTGTGCGTAGGAAAATTTTTGTTTCCCATGCAACGTTCCCCAACAGTGGCATCATGAGCTAGGTTCATGCATAGATGTAATCTCGAGTAGAACACAAAAGTTTTTGTGGGCGTTGATGTTCGACTTGCTGTCCTCCTTAGTATTTTGTTGATTAGATGGTATTTTTGGATTGAAGCGGCCCAGACCAACATTACTCGTACTCTTACGAGAGACCGGTTTCATCAACTAACATGCAACTCGTTGCATAAAGATGACTGGCGGGTGCCTGTTTCTTCAAGTTTAATTGAATTGGATTTGACCGAGGCGGTCCTTGGAGAGAGGTTAAATAGCAATTTTACGGTGAGAATGAAACCAAGACCCCTCTCTGCAGGATAACCACAAATGGTACACCACCATGAGAATCATCGATAGGTTAGTTAGAATTGATCACGAGACTGTCAGTTAAAGATGACCCAGTAACGGAAGAAGCTTATATCAACGGGAGAGCATCACCAAAGGATTTAATATGAAGACTATGCGATGTCAGTTGCCAAAACCCCAGAGGATCGTTAAAGCATTTTTGAGGGACCAGTATCTCTCATTTTAAGTGTTGTAGCATCCCACCTTGTCGGAGATTGGAATTGTTAGAAGACCCCCAAACCCTAACCTTTCTTTCTAGCCTCTTCGAATCTCGAGGACGAGATTCATTTTAAGTGTGGTAGGTTTGTAACATCCCAAATTTTGGAATGTTAATAATATTATTAGAATGATTGTTTGTTTGATTGGGTGATTGAAACTTGAGTGAAATTTGAAACTTTTCAAAACTTTTGAATGAGAGGGAATAAAATGACTTTCCCCTTCTCCGGTAAATTCAAATTCAGCGAGTTAAAAACAAAGAGAGAAGATGACGTGACTTCTTCAACTATAAAGAATTTGAACGGAGATTTGCATTTGAATTCCTTCGACTTTTGCTTTTGCATTTCTAATTTCCCTCCACTCGAGAAATGCCGGGGAATAATATTCTGTCAAACAGAAAAGAGAGGAGGAACATGACCCTCCAAAGCCAGGGGCATTTTGTTGAAGTATTTTGAGCCAAGGAAACAAAATTTAATTTGAGAAAATAATTGCAAAGAGAAATAATGCTTTTAGGGATTTTTGGAAAAAACATTTTTTTTTGTTTTTATTTTTGCCGTGGAAAAATGCCCATCATTTATATTTTATTTTTCTGATAATTTTAGTATATAGAAACTCTTTATTCCGAATTGATTTGATTTCCCTTTTATCGTTTTAGTTTCCTAGTTTTAAAAATAGGAAAGGAATCACTTTTATTTGGAAACTCCTGCTGGCCCATTAAGAGGTTTCCTAAACTGGCCCAATAGAGGATCATCTTCTTCCTCTGTTTCTTCCTCACGTCACAGGAGCCTTCCTTCCATGGACAGAGAGATCTTCACCTCCGGGATTCGCGAAGCTCTTTCCCTCCCAGCACCTCCCGTCGCCTCTATAAAAACCCCCATGGCCTCCTCGTTCCATTCCCGTTGAAACCGCCGCCTCTCCCCACCTCCTCCTCCCCCTGCACCATCGTCGGAGTCGGTCACCACAGAGCTCGCCGTGCTCCTCCACGTCGCCCCTGCACCCCCTCCCCTACCTCGCTGCACCCCTCCCCACCCCTGTCGCGCCTCCCCACCACTTCGGCCCGTCCTCCACCACCCCTCCCGTCGGCCCCCTCCCCATCCCCACGAGAAGCTGCTGCTTCTCCCCATTGCCAGGAGCACGAGCAGCCAGGAGATCCCCCCTTCGGCCCCCCCTGCAGGTCCCTCCCCTCGTCGCCCCCCCCCCCCCTGCCACCCCTCCCCCACGGGAAATCGACCCCACCCCACCGGAGTGCCCTCTTCCCCCGCCAGTGCAGCTCCCCATCGCTGGAGTGCCTCGCCGTGCTTCCTCTGTAGCACGAGGTAACCTCTCCTCCTTCCTTTTTTCTTTTACTTGTTCTGTTTTTTTTTGTATTACCGTTAGATCTAGATCCCACGGTGTAGATTAGAGTAAGGATAACCTTTCGGTTTTTAAACAAAAACCGCGCTGGTTTTTATTTACTTAACTATTAGCCGGAGCTTTTAGTTAGATTTCGGCCGTTTGCTTATATGTCTCGCAGCAAACACCCCCTGACCAATCAGGAGCCGCCACGTAGTTAGTTAGCTTTTATTCTATTTTTTTATGTTTAGTTCAAAAACAGAAAAGTTCCAATCTTGTTTAGCCCATAACTTTTGATCCACAACTCCAATGGAGTTGATTCTTTTTCCAGTAGCTCAAAAAGTTCCGGTAGTTTGTAAAAACATATAATTTGTCTATGTTTGAAATTTTCAAATTTGAATTAGATCAGATTTAGTTTAAACCTTGTTTTGCTTATTCCAGGAGTTTAAAAATAGATTTTAATTTGATTCTTTTTGCTACTGATCACTAGTGATCTTATTTATCAGTGGTAGAGATTTCAGATTTGTTTGAGTATTTTAGCTCACTGTTTCTTGTGAAACAATTTATGTTTCACCTTTTTTAGGACTATGGCTATTTCCTTTTTCTGTAAATTGTTTTAAATTATTTTCTTTTTTATTTCAGAAAGATTATTTTTTTGTTTATGTTAGTTAATAGTAGTTTTGCAAAAAGTTTTGATTTTATTTTTATTTGTTATCATGAAATCAATTCTATTTCCTTAGTAACTTGCAATTGGTTTCTCCACTGTTTCAAATCCCGTTCGGAAATACTTTCAAATAGTTTTGTGAAAAAATACTTTATTTTTATCTTAGTTAAATTTATATCTTAGTTCCTTGTTATTATTTTCTGTTAGACAAAAACTATTTAGTGTTTGACGTAGTAGAAGACTCCCTAGTCTTATTTGGAGTTTCCTTCGGATTCCATTTCGCTTTCTCTTTTGTTTTGATTTCTAGAATGATTGCTAGTATGAGTGCTTATGTGAATGATATGTTTGTTAAATAGATTTCATCGGAGAGTGACGAGTAGTCTATCAAGTTAATTCTCGAGAAATTATTCTTCGTCAACATCACCAGGCAAGTCATTTGATCATGTATCACCTATGTTTTATGCATCGTAGTTCTACCATCCTATGCCCAATTGCATGCTGACTAGGTACTTGGAAATTATGGTTACATATTGTAGTATCACGTGGTAGGCACCCAACAACCCCGTTACTAGGCCCGGGACGACAAATTTCATATTGCTATGCTTGAGTAGACGGGATTCGGTTGAGTGCATAACACGAGTGATGCGAGGTTAATTAAATAATCAAGACCGGTTAAGACAAGATTTTCAAGACCTCGGACACAATGCAACTCTGGGTGAAGGACGGTTGATCGTCTCCCTGGAGAACCCAGTGGATGACCCGGGATGCTGAAGAGGCCATGACATCCTGCGGAAAGCTTCACCCAGGCTCAAAGGGACGGACGGATATTTTCAAGACCCAAGGCTTACCTGCACAGCCACAAGTCATTATGGGCTCTGGCTTGGTTGGACAACGCGGCGACTCTGGACAGGCGGTGCTAGCAGATGTAGAAGAACGGTAGGAATGGATGGGCACCGACAGGGATTCAGAGGGACAAGTTGAAAGACCATGTTTTGATCATCCGGTCTTCAAACACCCTGAAGTGCGAGGACATACACGGAGGCGATCAAATCTTGTGGGGAACATGTGCAAAACTCTGCAGAGTACTCAAACCTAATCGATTAGCCGTGTCCACGGTCATGGACAACTTGAGCCAAAGGAACTGAAGTTATCTGGATTTCTCAACACCATTAAATATATTTGATGAGGGTAATTATTGACAACTCGGTACGAGAACTGGTTGGCGGAACCATCTCGTTAACAACCAACAAAGTAGTAACATTTTGCTTTTAGCCCTCTCTTGTTGTAGGAAAAAAATTTTCTTTACGCAAAAACTTACAACCCCACCTACCATATATGCATATAGTATAGATGACATTTTACCCCTCTTTTATGTGACTTGCCAGCATATTCAATATGCTGACCTACACGGCTGCAACGTCTTATGTTGCAGATATTTTTCTTCGACGAGTAAGAGTACGATTCAGGGTTACGGTCTACACTCAACTTTCCGTTGGTGTTTATTGGGACTCAACTCCCTTGACTGCTTCCGCTGAGATATTTAAGGTATATATCAGTTTTACGCTATTTACATGTGATTGCACTTTGATATATACATTGATGTACTGTGTGTGCCAGCATACTGATCCAGGGATGGCACAGATACACAGAGGCTTGACTTGTTTTGAGTCGGGTCGCTACAAACAACAATGAACCTACGAGCTATGGAGAAGCGATGGTGGGCCCGGATTCCGACAAATGGCTGGAGGCCATGAAATCCGAGAGAGCATTCATGTATGAAAACAAAGTGTAGACTTTGGAAGAACTACTAAGACCATTCAGTACAGATGGATCTTTTAAAGGAAGACAAACGATGATGGTGAAAGTCACCATTAAGAAAAGCTCGACTTTTCACAAAGATGTTTCTCACAAGTTCAAAGAGTTGACTATGATGAGCCTTTCTCACTCGTAGCGATGCTAAAAGTCTGTTGGAATTATGTTAGCAGTTGCTGCATTATTTATGAAATATTGCACATAGGATGTAAAAACATTGTTTCCTCAACGGTTTCCTTCAGGAAAGGTTGTACGTGATACAACCAGAAGGTTTTGTCAATCCAAAGGATGCTAACAAGTATGCAAGCTCCAGCGATCCTTCTATGGGCTGGTGCAAGCATCTCAGGAGTTGGAATATACGCTTTGATGAGATGATCAAAGCTTTTGGGTTTATACAAGGTTTATGAGAAACTTGTATTTCCAAAGAAGTGAGTGGGAGCACTATAGGATTTCTGATAAGTATATGTGGTTGACATATTGTTGATCGGAAGTAATGTATAAGTTCTGTAAAGCATAAAGGATTGTTTGAAAGGAGTTTTTTTAAAGGAAAACCTGGATAGAGCTACTTGAATATTTAGCATCAAGATCTATAGAGATAGATCAAAACGCTAAATAGAACTTTCAATGAAATGCATTCCTTGACAAGTTTTTGAAGGAGTTCAAAATAGATCAGCAAAGAAGGAGTTCTTGGCTGTGTTATAAGGTGTGAATTTGAGTAAGACTCAAAACCCGACCACAGCAGAAGAAAGAGAAAGGACGAAGGTCGTCCCCTATGCATTAGTTGTAGGCTCTATAGTATGCTATACTGTGTACCGCACCTGATGTGTGCCTTGCCATGAATCTATCAAGGGGTACAAAAAGTGATCCAGGATTGAATCACTAAACAGCGGTCTAAGTTATCCTTAGTAACTAGTGGACTAAGGATTTTTTTTTCTCGGTTATGGAGGTGATTAAAGAGTTCATCGTAAAGGATTACGTCGATGCAAGCTCTGACACTAATCCGAATAACTTTGAGTAGTAAACCGGATTCTTGTAGTAGAGCAGTCATTTGGAATATTTCCAAATAGCACGTAGTAGTAGCATCTATAGGATGACATAAAGATTTGTAAAGCACACACGAATCTGAAAGGTTCAGATCCGTTGACTAAAACCTTTCTCACAAGCAAGACATGAAAGGTTCATTAAAATCACATAGTGATGTGAACTAGATTATTGACTCTAGTGCAAGTGGGAGCTATTTTAAATATGCCCTACAGGCAATAATAAATTGGTTATTATTATATTTCCTTGTTCATGATAATCGTTTATTATCCATGCTAGAATTGTATTGATTGGAAACTCAAATACATGTGTGGATACATAGACAACACACTGTCCCTAGTGAGCCTCTAGTTGACTAGCTCGTTGATCAAAGATGGTCAAGGTTTCCTGGCCATAGACAAGTGTTGTCACTTGATGACGGGATCACATCATTAGGAGAATGATGTGATGGACAAGACCTAAACTATGAACGTAGCATGTGATCATGTCATTTTGTTGCTATTGTTTTCTACGTGTCAAGTATTCATTCATATGACCATGAGATCATGTAACTCACTGATGCCGGAGGAATACCTTGTGTGTATCAAATGTCACAACGTTACTGGGTGACTATAAAGGTGCTCTACAGGTATCTCCGAAGGTGTCCATTGAGTTAGCATGGATCAAGACTAGGATTTGTCACTCCGTGTGACGGAGAGGTATCTCGGGGCCCACTCCGTAATACAACGCCACATATAAGCCTTGCAAGCAATGTGACTCAAGTGTTAGTCATGGGTTCTTGTATATATGGATACCGGCGATCAAATCTCGGGCAAGTAACATACGAAGGACAAAGGGAATGTTATACGGGATTATATGAATCCTTGGCACAGAGGTTCAACCGATAAGATCTTTGTAGAATATGTAGGATCCAATATGGACATCCAGGTCCCGCTATTGCGTATTGACCGGGGAGTGTCTCAAGTCATGTCTGCATAGTTCTCGGACCCGCAGGGTCTGCACACTTAAGGTTTGGTGACGTTTCAGTATAGTTGAGTTATAGGTGTTGGTGACTGAAGCTTGTTCGGAGTCCCGGATGATATCACGGACGTCACGAGGGTATATAGGATGGTTTCATTTGGTCTCCGGAATGATTTCGGGCATTACCGGCAGTGTACCGGGAGTGACGAATGGGTTCAGGGTTTTCACCGGGAGGGGCCCACCCACCCGGGAGTGAGCCCAATAGTCCAAGGTGGCGCACAAGCCCTTAGTGGGATGGTGAGGCCAGCCCAAGTGGGCTATGGCACTAGGAAAATAAAACCAAAAGAAAAAAAGAGGGAGGTGGGAAGGAAGAGGAGGACTCCTCCTTCCCCAAACCGAATTGGAATTGGAGTCCTCCTCCTCCTTTCGGCCGGCGCCCTTGGGGATCTCTTGAGCCCCAAGGCTAGCCCCTCCCCTCCTCCTGTATATACTAGAGGTTTTCGGGGTTTTAAGACACAACTTTGCCACGTGCAACTCAAACCTCTACTTCGTAGTTCTTCCTCTAGATCGGTTTTCTGCGGAGCTCGCGCGGAACCCTGCAAGAATAGATCATCACCATCACCGGTGCACCGTCATGCTGCCGGAGAACTCATCTACTTCCCCGTCTCTCTTGGTGGATCAAGAAGGCAGAGATCGTCATCGAGCTGTACGTGTGCTGAACGCGGAGGTGTCGTCCATTCGGTGCTAGATCGGAACGGATCCTGGGACAACGGTGATTTGAATCATGAAATTGTACCACTACATCAACCGTGTTTCTTAACGCTTCCCTCTTAGCGATCTACAAGGGTATGTGGATCCGATCTCCCTCTAGTAGATGAACATCACCATGATAGGTCTTCCTGTGCGTAGGAAAATTTTTGTTTCCCATGCAACGTTCCCCAACAGTAGCAACCCTGAATTTCAATATGTTCCTAGAGAAAGCTAAGCTGAAAGATGATGGTAGAAACTTTGTAGACTGGGCTCAAAATCTGAGGCTTATCCTTCAAGATGGGCAAAAGAATTATGTCCTTGATGCAGCGCTAGGAGATGAACCACCCGCTACGGCTGAACAAGATGTTTTGAACGCTTGGCAAGCTCGTAAGGATGACTACTCACTAGAACAATGTGCAGTTTTGTATGGCTTAGAATCGGGACTTCAACGATGCTTTGAATGTCATGGAGCATACGAGATGTTCCAGGAGTTGAAGTTTATCTTTGAGAAGAATTCCCGGATTGAGAGGTATGAGAGCTCCGATAAATTTTATGCTTGCGAAATGGAGGAGAATTTGTCTGCGAGTGAACATGTGCTCAAAATGTGTGGGTACTCAAACCGTCTAGCTGAGCTGGGGATCGCTCTCCTGCAAGAAGCTATCACTGACAGAATTCTTCAATCACTGCCACCTAGCTACAAGAGCTTTGTGTTGAACTATAACATGCATGGGATGAATAAGTCACCCGACGAGTTATTTGTGATGCTGAAAGTCGCTGAGTCAGAAATCCAGAAAGAACATCAAGTGTTAATGGTCAATAAGACCAGTAGTTTCAAGAAGAACGGCAAAGGCAAGAAGGGTAACTCCAAGAAGAGTGGAAAGACTATTTCCCCTCCGATGAAGAAACCCAAGGCTGGGCCTAAGCCGGAAATTTCGGGCATTGCCGGAGTGTACCGGGAGTGACGAATGGGTATCAGGGCCCACCAGGTGGGCCCACCACTCCCCAAGACAGCCACCTGGACTTGATGGTGGCGCAATAGCTCTTAGTGGGCTGACTAGTCAACCAAAGAAATCCCATGAAGTAAAAGTGGAAAAAACCAAAAGAGGTGGACAACTTGGGGAGGAGTCCTACTCCAAGTAGGATTGGAGGAGGACTCCTCTCTAGCTTCGGCCGAGCACAAGGAGGTTCTCCTTGGTGCTCAAGGCTAGCCCCTCCATCCTCCTATATATACTAGAGGTTTTAGGGTTTTTGAGACACAATTTCAGCCACGTGCAACCCTCTCCTCTAGTTTGTAGTTCCTCCTCTAGATCGGATTTCTGCGATGCTTAGGTGAAGCCCTGCAGGAATAGATCACCACCATCACTGGCGCGCCGTCACGCTATCGGAGGACTCATCTACTTCCCCGTCTCTCTTGCTGGATCAAGAAGGCGGAGATCATCATCGAGTTGTACGTGTGCTGTACGTGGAGGTGTCGTCCGTTCGGTCCTAGATCAGGACAGATCGTGGGACGGCGGCGATTTGGATCGCGAAGACATTCCACTACATCACTAGAGTTTCTTAACGCTTCCCGCTTAGCGATCTACAAGGGTATATAGATCCGATCTCCCTCTTGTAGATGATCATCACCATGATAGGTCTTCGTGTGCGTAGGAAAATTTTGTTTCCCATGCAACGTTCCCCAACATAGTAATCTTGCATATTCATTCTAAAGGGAGAAAGTTCTAAATATTCTTGGAGACATATCTATCATCAAATAAGATTTCTCAAATGTTCTCCATATCTCGGTACTTTCGAAGCTCTTTGCATCTTTACAATAGAGTACTCTTGTGTTATCTAACATTTGTTTTTCCAAGTGTACTCCTACTGCTAAGATGATCAAGAACTTCAAGGTAAGTATATGCATCATATCCTTGTTCAGGATGATCTCTTGTCTCTTGCACATACTGTTTGCAAGAGTGAGTCTTGAACATGGAAGTTCTTCATTCACATATGTTTGATGCATATAGCCAAGATTTACATGACTTATCTTGTCCTTCAACCATATGTGTGCCCATGCAGTCCAAATACACTATGCTTTAAAAGGGGATTGCACACATTTAGGGGGAGCTTATATTAGTCATGTATCTCTCAAAGTTGTCATATTCTAATGCATATCTTTATTAGAAGCTTTCATTGTATGTTTTCGTAATTACCAAAAAGGGGGAGATTGAAAGCACATATGCTCCCTTCTTGGTTTTGATAATTCATGACAACATACATTGTCTCTTTGACTAACACCTTTAGCTAGTGTATTTCAGGTATAGTCCACATAGAGCATTGGCTAAAGGATTGTGAGGAGAAACCCGTTGATGGAAGGAAAGGAATAGGATTGGCTCAAGATTCAAACAAGAGGACTCTACATTTTACATTTGTGACAAATCAGTTTTGAGTCCATAGGAAAGACAATACTATTAAAAGGGGGTGAGGTATTATGATGAATTGGTTTCTCAAGTACTTATAGATAGCCACCAAAAATACTCAGCACTTCTCTCACAAAAATCTCTGTCCCAGGCCAAAACAAAAAATTCGGTGCCACCAAGTTTTCCCACTCAGCCGTACCGATTTTCCTAGTGACATATCCTTTGCCAAACCCTAATCCCTAGGTACCACCAAGTTTCACATCGGTGCCACCGAAATATAGTGACCAACTTTCTTGTATCTCCAGTTCAAGAATCGGAACTTCCTAGATTGAAATCGGTACCACCAAGATTTGGAAACTGTCCTAGGTCATCGTGTCGATACCACCGAGATTCATGTATCGGTCTCACCGAGAATTCAAAAGTTTCCACATCTAGTGCAACTCGGTACCACCATTGATTCATTTCGGTGTCACCGAGTTGGGCAATAATGTTGTAACGGTTGGGCAATAATGTTGTAACGGTTGGATTTTGGGGGATGCCTATATATACCCCTCGATACGTCTCCAACGTATCTATAATTTATGAAGTATTCATGCCATGTTTACAATAATTTTATATGATTTTGGTATGATTTTATTAGAACTAACCCGGACTGACGTTGTTTTCAGCAGAACTACCATGGTGTCATTTTTGTGCAGAAATAAAATTCTTGGTAATGGGCTGAAAATTTACGGAGAATATTTTTAGAAACTATAAAAAATACTAGAGCGAAGAGGTGGGCCAGGAAGTGGACTAGGAGGCCACAAGCCTGCTAGGCACGACCACCCCCTAGTCGCGGCCCTGTGGCTTGTGACCTCCTCGGGAACCTTCCTGGCGTGATTCCAATGCTAAGTACTCCTATAGACACCCAAACCTCCGGAAAATATCTAGATCGGGAGTTCCGCCACCGCAAGCCTCCAGAGCCTCAAAAAACCAATCGAGAGCCCGTTCTGGCGCCCTGCCGGAGAGGGAAACCATCGCCGGAGGCCATCTTTATCATCCCGGCGGTCTCCATGACGAGGAGGGACTAGTTCACCCTCGGGGCTGAGGGTATGTAACAGTAGCTATGTGTTTGATCTGTATCTCTCATATTCTTGAGATGGCACGATCTTGATGTATCACAAGCTTTATTAATATAGATGAATCATATGGAGTTTTCCCCTCTCTATCTTCTTGTGATGAATTGAGTTTTCCCTTTGAAGTTTTCTTATCGGATTGAGTCTTTAAGGATTTGAGAACAATTGATTTATGTCTTACGATGGGATATCCGTGATGACAATGGGGTGCTCTATTGATCCACCTGATGTATGTTTTGGTGGTCAACTTGCGGGTTCCGTGACCTTGGGAATCTATGCATAGGGGTTGTCACATGTTGTCATCTTGACTCTCCGGTAGAAACTTTGGGGTACTCTTTGAAGTTCTTTGTGTTGGATTGAACACGATGAATCTGAAATTGTGTGATGCATATCGTATAATCAAGCCCATGGGTACTTGTGGTGACATTGGAGTATCTAGGTGACATTAGGGTTTTGGTTGATGTGTATCTTAATGTGTTATTTTAGTATGAACTCTAGGGTTGTTCATGACACTTATAGGGATAGCTCATAAGATTGATCAGAGAACATAACTTTGAGGTGGTTTCGTACCCTACAATAATTTCTTTGTTAGTTCTTCGCTATTTGTGACATTGGAGTGAACTCTTTGTCACATGAGAGGTATTTACATATGATTCAACTATGTTAGTATTGTTGAGAGAACTTGCACTAGTGAAAGTATGAACCCTAGGCCTTTCTTCTAAGCATTGCAATACCATTTGTGCTCACTTTTATCATTAGTTACCTTGCTGTTTTTATATTTTCAGATTACAAAAACCTATACCTACCATCAATATTACACTTGTATCACCATCTCTTCGCCGAACTAGTGCACCTATACAATTTACCTTTGTATTGGGTGTGTTGGGGACACAAGAGACTCTTTGTTATTTGATTGCAGGGCTGCTTGAGAGAGACCATCTTCATCCTACGCCTCCCACAGATTGATAAACCTTAGGTCATCCACTTGAGGGAAACTTGCTATTGTCCTACAATACTATGCGCTTGGAGGCCCAACACGAGTCTACTAGAAGAAGGTTCTGTAGTGGACATCAAGCTCTTTTCTGGCGCCGTTGCCAAGGAGGTGAGTGCTTGAAGGTATATCTTTAGATCTTGCAATTAAATCTTTTAGTATCTTGTTTTTCACTAGTTTGGTTTCATAAAAGGAAACTACAAAAAATGGAATTGAGGTTGCCTCATATGCTTCATCTGATCCCAATGCTACCCAACATAAAAATAGCATCCAATGAACAACAGCACCTCAATATGCAAGAAGCACATGATGCATGAGATGAATATGAGCATGCATCCCTATTCTACTCACTAGCACAAGCATGAGAAGCAAATGCATGTTCCTGGATAGAACTGCACCCTAAGCTATCTTGACATGCATGAGAATGACATGATCAGATGGGTCACGTGAAAACGATGCAAAAGCATATAAAGAACATTACAAACGGAGCTACGGATCAACGGGAAACAACGAAACAATAAATGAAGTGCTACATGTCAAATTCATGACAACACACCCCAATGGCATAACTCTGGTATTTCCAGGTTGCCAAGACATAAGGCAAACCAGCATGTATGGGGTGGTGCAAAGAATAACACCCACCATCATCTAAGCACTCACAATCATCAAAACACCAAAACTACACAATCTGCCATAAACAGCATCATAGCCTTTTGAGGGCTACATGCAAAGCACCTACAACCACCCAAATATGCCAAATAAGATATGTGGCAGTAGCTATCCAAGAGTACTACAAGCACAAGCAAAAATATAATGCAAAGGAGTTCCCCACAGAAAGTTACACAGCTGCTAACTTGGACAAAAACATCAGTTTTCAGGGACTTAGTGAAAATTCCAGATTCTCACTATCTGTTTATGCTTTGAAGAATTTTGACAGCACCCAAAACAATATCTACAGAACTCCAAATGGAATGAAAATTTATAGGTAGCTAGTCAAACATAAAAGCTACAACATCCCAGTTGAAAGCTAAGGCTGAATCACAACACATGGACCTACACAAGCTCATCAACACGAGAAGAAAATATAAATAGATTCTCAGACTTAGTGAAAATCACAGATTTTCACTAATCTGGAATTTCAGCCACATGCCTACTTTGATTGGGCAAAACTTGCACATATGAATTCCTAAGCATGAAACAAAACCAATATGTGGTAGAGGGGGTCATGAAACCACACCTCATGAAACCAAGCTCTAAACATAGAACAAATCTGAAATAAGTCATCTCCAGGAAGTGTTCCAATGGCAAAACTGACTTCACCAATGGATTCCTGGGAAGATTCTACCCCAAAAACATATATAACACCTATGCACTTGCTTGGAACAAATGAGCACAAACTAGAAAAGAAAATCTACATAGAATCACATATAGTGAATAGTGCATCATCACATGTGCTATTCACTAGAACAATATCTACACAAGCACTTGCACTCTTACAACACTACTTAGGTGCACATTAGGGGTATACCTCATGCTCTTGTGCCTTATCACACCTCCTCACCATCACATGTATCAAGCACAACATAATGAAAACACCTACACATGATAAAAAGAACACCCTCTAGCTTATGCTCATAATGCATCCTATACCTACACATGTAAGCATGCTCATGAGCTCAACTCTGTTGTCCATGTTTTGTCATGTATGTGGACACACAAACCCCAACACACCAATAAGATAAGAACAACTATCTACACCACACACACACAAGGGCACCTACATATCACTCTCACAAGGTGTGTGGGGGAACCCACACACACATTACCACACTTGCACTTACTAGTGCAGCATGGGTTCATCACATTAGTGCCGTATACACACAAGATGCACACACACATATAGGATTCCTCACATGCATATCCTCTTGCCAAGTAACCTACACATGTAAAAACTACACGTGCTAGCAATATAAAGGACACCACATGTTGTTGAGAGCTGGAATAAAACCACATGGAGTAGAACATACCATAGCAACACATCTAGAAAACCAAAGAAAGAAAACAGCAAGTGAAAGAAAAAGAAAATAAAAAGGTTTGCGAGGGGTTTTGAACCCTGCAACCCCTGGTATCTACACCCAACAGCAAGCCACTACGCTACTACAAACGAGCTCGACAAAGAAGGATAGCTAAGCAGGAAATACTGCTCTGCTGCTGCTACGCCACTGTACCGCAAATAATTTGCAAAAAGGGGGTCGAGGGGGAATCGAACACACGACCTAAACTACACCAACGCACTGCATCTACCACCACGCTGCACTTCGGGATCTGACAGAGAGGGGGCAGCCTACAAGGTAACCTATAGGTATGCCCTGCTTTGCCAACAGAGAGTTGCCGGCGATAGAGAGGCTGCCGGAGCTGCACTACTCTGCTATATTGCTTCTACGAGGGGGATCGTCTACGCTAGCAACCTACTATGCTGCGAGGGTGCCATCTCACTGATCCACGACGAGCAGATCCATCTACCAGACACCACACACAAAACGCACAGCATCACAGTACTGCATCTGTCGAGCTACTATCGGGACAGAGGTATTCCGGCGAGACCTAAGCCGATCCAAACGAGGGGGCAGGGAGAGAAGAGGCTGGCTCACCTCGGGGAAGGAAGCAGAGGGACCGATCGGGAAGAAGAGCGCATGTAAAGGAGGTAGTGGACGCCCTGACGAAGCCTGAACGGAACCGACGGGGAAGGAGGAAGAACGCCAGGGCCGAGCCGTTGGTGAACTCTTTCCCATCGGTGAGGTCGCTCCTCGACCTCAGCGACGGCGGGGACGGAGCGCGGGGAGCATCCCCGAGCCCCTGGACATGGCAGCGGCGCCGGGCGACGACGGGAGCAGGGGTAGACATCGGCGACTACTACTCTCCTCTCTCTGTTTCGATCTGTAGAGACTTACCGGAGGGGGAAGGAAGGAAGGAGGGAGATGGAGAGAGGTGGCGGTGGTGCAAGAGGGAGGTTCGGAACCCTAGGAGAAGGAGGGCACGAACGCCAACGTTATATGGGGAGCCTCGACGTCTGTGATGCTCACAGCGGCTCGCTCTCTCTCTCTCTCTCTCTGTGAAACGGGACGGAAAGCAGGCGGGATGCAGACGGCGTGAGGAGGAGGAAGGAGGTCGCGCTGGGGTGGGCTGCAGCGCTAGGAGAGGAAGAGATGGGCCGCTAGGGGGAGAGAGCCCACCTATGGCGCCACATAAGATGAAATAACTCCTAGGGGTTTTATTAAATAAAACAAGACCAGGAAAGAAACAAAAGCACAGGCTAATCCTATGAAGCTAAAAATAAAACAAAGGCACCCCTCGTCATAAGAAAATAAGCCCTATTTGAATAAATTATAAAATGAATATTTGGAGCAACTAAATATTAACAAAACAGAATTATTGGAGTCTGTTTTGTATCTATTTGCACCATTTGCACACCTATCAAAAGAGCAATAACACATCACAAATTCACCACAAACATAAGCTAAATCAGGGACATTTTTAAAACAGAAAAGGATCAAATGAAACTTTACCTTGAGATGAAATAGAGAGGGGGGAAGATGGTTTAGAAACCTATGCAAATCACAAGGTGATTCCTACTAACACATGCATACTCCACACAAGCTAACCCATCACATCACTACACCACCATGGATCACACAAACACATAAGATCACAAGGCATCACACATAACACATAGAATGATATGGAATGCATGCATGCAAAGGAAGAAATAACAAGGTGGCATCACATGAAATCATATGCATTGAACTCACTCATATCAATGACAAGGTGGACCCACATGGGAAGGTTCCAAATCTGGTAAGCTACACACTTGGGGCTTTACAAACTCTCCCACACTACAAAAAGATCTCACCCCGAGATCTACGCCTGAAAGAACTCCGGAAATTCAGAACGGAGGTGATCCTCGCGTTCCCAAGTAGCCTCTTTATTGGAATGGTGTGACCATTGCAGTTTGAGAAATTTGCCAGTCTTGTTGCGGGTCTTGCGCTCATTCGCCTCGAGAACCGCAAATGGATGCTCGCGATAAGATAGGTCAGGCTGAAGGTCGATGTCTTGATGATGAACAGTGCGCTCGGGGGTCTTGAAGCACCTCCGAAGCTGAGAAACATGGAACACATCATGCACATTTGCAAAGTTTGACGGGAGCTCAAGCTGGTACGCAAGGTCGCCTCTCTTGCCAACAACTCTGAACGGACCCACGAAATGAGGCGCAAGCTTGCCTTTGATGCCAAAGCGCCGCATACCCTTCATAGGCGACACCTTGAGATAGACGAAGTCATCAAGCTCATAAGACATGTCATGATGCTTGATATCATAATAGCTCTTCTGACGGGACTGAGCTGCTCTGAGGTTGTCACGAATGACCCGACACATCTCCTCAGCTTCTTCTATCAAATCATTCCCAAGGATCTGACGCTCGCCAGTCTCGGACCAGTTGAGCGGGGTATGGCACTTCCTGCCATAGAGAATTTCAAACGGAGCCTTGCCAGAACTAGCTTGATAACTGTTGTTATACGAGAACTCCGCAAAAGGCAGACAATCCTCCCACTTCATACCAAAAGAGATAACACAGGATCTCAGCATATCCTCAAGGACTTGATTGACTCCTCCACTTGACCACTAGTCTGAGGATGAAAAGCTGTGCTGAAGCGGATCTTCGTGCCCATCGTAGACTGAAAAGAGTCCCAAAACTTGGAAGTGAAGATACTTCCGCGATCCGAAGAAATCATCATAGGCACGCCGTGCAAAGACACAATCCTGGAACTGTACAACTCTGCAAGCTGAGCTGCTAAAATAGATTCCTTGACTGGAAGAAAATGAGCCACTTTACTCAACTTGTCGATGACGACGAAGATGGCATCATTACCCTTCTTGGACTTTGGAAACCCGGTGACAAAATCCATCTCAATGTGATCGAACTTCCACTCGGGAATGGGCAAAGGATGCAAAAGACCTGCTGGACGTTGATGCTCTGCTTTCACCCTTCGACATACATCACATTCATTTACGAACTGAGCAATCTCACGCTTCATACGAGTCCACCAGAAGGTCTGTTTCAAGTCCTGATACATCTTGGAGCTTCCAGGATGAATAGAGAGCAGAGAGTTATGAGCTTCTTCCATGATTACCTTTCTGAGATCACCTTTCGGGATGACAAGACGATCCTCAAAGAACAACGTGTCTCTGGCATCAAAAGTGAAGCACTTATACTTGGGAAGACTCTTTGCCACGCTAATCTTGACTTTCTTCACCATTGCATCAAGAAGTTGTGCTGCTCGGACCTGGTCTTTCAAGGTAGGAGAGATCTGAAGGTTTGCAAGAAATCCCTGAGGTAATAACTGAAGGTTGAGTTTCCTGAAAGACTCACAAAGGTCAGCCTGGAGAGGTTTCAGAATAAGACTGTTGCAATACGCCTTCGTGCTCAAGGCATCTGCCACGACATTAGCTTTGCCTGGCGTGTACTCAACACTCGGATTAAAATCTTGGAGCATTTCCACCCAACGTGTTTGCCGGAGATTCAAGTTAGGTTGAGTGAAGATGTACTTGAGACTCTTGTGATCGGTGAAAACTTCAACCTTTCGTTCCAACAAGAGGTGTCTCCAAGTCATCAGAGTGTGTACTACAGCTGCTAGCTCAAGATCATGCACATGATAGTTCTTCTCCACTGGCTTCAACTGCCTGGAGGTATAAGCAACCACTATCTTCTCTTGGATCAGAACTGCACCAAGACCCTAGAGAGAAGCGTCGCAGAACACCTGGTAAGGCTTCGAATCATCCGGAGGAACCAAGACTGGAGTGGAGGTGAGCTTCTCTTTGAGCGTGTCGAAGGCCAACTGACACTCTGGAGACCAAGCATACTTCACACCTTTCTAAAGAAGACTTGAGAGCGGCTTAGCAATCTTGGAGAAGTTCTCAACGAACCTTCTGCAATAGCTTGCGAGCCCGAGAAAGCTTCAAAGTTGCTTCACATTCTGCGGAGGCTCCCATTCAACAATGGCCTGCACCTTGGACGGATCAACTTTGATGCCCTCGGCAGAGATAATGTGACCAAGATAGATGACTTCATTCAGCCAAAACTCACACTTGGAAAACTTGGCATACAGCTTGTACTCTCTCAGCTTATCAAGCACCAATCTGAGATGTTCTTCATGTTCTTCCTCAGTTTCAGAAAAGACCAGAATATCGTCGAGATAGAGCAAGACGAAGTCATTCTTGAACGAAGAGAATATGTAGTTCATCAATCGATAGAATGTCGGAGGAGCATTTGCCAGACCAAAAGACATGACCATTGATTGCAATCTCTGGCGATAGCTAGACGAATGTTGATGACAAGAAACCTTCCCTTGCAACGGCACCAGAAGAATGCTGCTAGCAATCCCCGGCAACGGAACTAGAAGAATGTTGTTGATGGCCCACCAGCGCGTGGGTTCGCAGCAGTTTTCGAGGGTAGAGTATTCGACCCAAATTTGTTGATCGCCTATAGGAGGTGAGAGAATACTCTCGAGTATTAGTAGCTAAATTTGTCAGATTCAACCACACCTGAAAGATTAGTATCTGCAAAGCACAGTAGTAACAGCAAAGTAATATGATAACAATGGTGTCAGAAACGATCTGTTGACGGTAGACTATTCCTAACGATTGTATCAAAGGCGCCTCCGTTGCCGCGCTGACGGAAGTTGTCAGTTCCCGTCAACGTCCGGTGAACCAACAGTGTAGCAGGTAGCAGCAGTGTAACGAGCAATAGTAGTGGCAAGGAATAGCAGTAGTGACAGTAGTAGCAAGTAGCAACAGTAACAAGCGACAGTAATAGCAACAGTAGCAGCAGAGCAAAACAAGTAACAGCAGTAGCAACAGTAGCAGCAGCAGCAGAGCAAGACAAGTAACAGCAGTAGCAACAGTAGTACCAGCAGCAGAGCAAGACAAGTAACAGCAATAGCGACAGTAGTAGCAGCAGCAGTAGGACAAACTCGTAGGCAATGGGTCGGTGATTTGTTTGGATGATATTCATCATGCAACAGCTATAACATGGAAAGATATGTGGCTAGCTCTCGTTCGTCAATGTGATGTAGGCATGCATTCCGTGTGTCGTCATACGTGCTTAGGGAAAAGAACTTGCATGACATCTATTGTCCATCCCTCCCGTGGCAGCGGGGTCCAAAAGGAAACTACGGGATATTAAGGTTCTTCTTTTAATAAAGAACCGGACCAACGCATTAGCACTTGGTGAACACATGAACTCCTCAAACTATGTTCATCACCGGGAGTGGTTCCGGTTATTGTCACTCCGGGGTTGCCGGATCATAACACATAGTAGGTAACTACAACTTGCAAGATCGGATCTAAAACACAAATATATTGGTGACAACATAATAATTTCAGATCTGAAATCATGGCACTCGGGCCCTAGTGACAAGCATTAAGCATGGCAAAGTAGTAGCAACATAAATCTCAGAACATAGTGGATACTAGGGATCAATTCCCATCAAAACTAACTCGATTACATGACAGATCGCATCCTACTCAACACCGCACAACGAGCCTACGAATAGATTACTCACGAACGACGAAGATCTTCATGGAATTGGAGAGGGAACAAGGTTGATGATAACGATGGCGACGATTTCCCCTCTCTGGAGCCCAAGACGGACTCCAGATCTGCCCTCCAGATGAAGAACAGGTGGTGGCGGCGCCTCCGTATCGAAAACGCGACGAAAACTTCTCTTTTTATTTTTTCTAGGATGAAAGGCAACTTATAGAGCTGGAATTGGGGGCGGCAGAGCCGTGTGGGCCCCACAAGCCTGCCTACCGCCACCACGGGGGGTGGTGGAGGAGCAGGGGCTTGTGGCCCACTGGCCCACCCCCTGAGGTGGAACTTGGCGTAGATATTTTTGATATTTTCCAAAACTGCTCCCCGTAAATTTTCAGGACGTTTGGAGAACTTTGATTTCTGCACAAAAATAACACCAAGGCAATTCTGCTGAAAACAGCGTCAGTCCAGGTTAGTTCCATTCAAATCATGCAAATTAGAGTCCAAAACAAGGGCAAAAGAGTTTGGAAAAGTAGATACGACGGAGACGTATCAACTCCCCCAAGCTTAAAACTTTGCTTGACCTCAAGCAACTCAGTTGACAAACTGAGAGAGAAAGAAAAACTTTGACAAACTCTGTTTGATCTTGTTGTTGCAACTATGTCTAACTCATAACCAGAATTTTATCAAGATCACAAGTTAACCACATAAGCAAATGACACAAAGGTCTCACGGTAAACTAATATCAATGGCATAATCAGCTAACGAGCAAATAATAATGAGTTTCAAATACCAACACTTCAATCAAAACAAGCATGAAGCAATATGAATATGTGGTATCTCGCTAGCTCTTTCTGAGACCGCAAAACATAAATGCAGAGCACTTTCAAAGATCAAGGGCTGACTAAACATTGTAATTCATAGAAACAAAGATCCAGTCATAGTCATACTCAATATCAATCAAAAGCAAAGCATAAAAATGACAGAGGTGCTCTCTAATTGGTGCTTATATAAGAGGAGGATGACTCGACAGGAAAATAAATAGACATGCCCTTCGCAGAGGGAAGCATTGATTTGCACAGGTGCCAGAGCTCAAGCTTTGAAAACAGAGATAATAATTTTGGGTGGCATGCTTTCATTGTCAACACAATGACCAAGAGTTCTCAATATCTTGCATGCTACTCATGCTATAGGCGGTTCCCAAACAGAAAAGTAAAGTTTTAACTCCCCCACCACCAATCAATCACACTCCACGGCTAGTCGAATCCTCGGGTACCGTCCACACTAACATCAATCCGGGGGGAGTCTTGTTTTATAGTTATGTTTTCGATTTAAGCGTGGAACTGGGCATTCCAAATACCGGCCCCTTTCTCGTGGAAGACTGTGAATAAACACATGTCGAGGATAACACTCCTAGCATGGAAGATACCAATAGCCCTCTGTCACCACATGAGCGGTTCGGGCATGCAAAACAGATTATTTCTTGAAGGTTTAGAGAATGGCACATGCAAATTTACTTGGAACGGCAGGTAGATACCGCAAATAGGTAGGTATGGTGGACTCTCATGGAAAAAAAATTGGGTTTATGGAAGTGGATGCACAAGCGGTATTCCGCTTAGTACAAGTGAAGGCTAGCAAAAGACTGGGAAGCGCCCAACTAGAGAGCGACAACAGTCATCAAGATGCAATGAGGTCGACTAACATTAAATGCAAGCATGAACAGGATATAAATCACCATGAACACGAACATCATAGAGGCTATGTTGATTTTGTTTCAACTACATGCATGCACATGCACCAAGTTAAGCCACTTGAAACATTCAAAGGAGAATACCATCCTATCATACTACATCATAGTCATCTCAAAATCTATGTTGGCATTCAAGACAAACCATTATAAGTTGTTAGCTAAATAAGCATGGCATCAGAAACTATGATCTCTAAGTTGTCATTGCAAACATGGTTCTCTCACAACAAAGCTAAATCTCGGTCGACAAGCTAGTCATATTTACAAAAACAAAATAGATAGAGTTCATACCGGCTTTTCAGTCTCAGTCACTTCATCATATATCATCATTGTTGCCTTTCATTTGCACGATCGAACGATGAAAACGATAATAAGCGCATTGGACTAAGCTGAATCTGTAGGCAAACAAAAAGGATAAGACAAAATAATATGGCTCTTTGAAAGCTAAACAGGTAAGCATGTAAGAACCACTAAGCATTGTAACCAATATCTTCTACCTTGACACAAAGAAAAAGAAAACTATTTACACGGGAAAGCTCCCAACAAGCAAAAGAAGAAAGAAAAATCTTTTTGGGTTTTCTCAAAAGGACACAAAACAAGAAAACAAGAAAACGAAAAGAAATTAGCATGGATAATACAGTGGCAAAGTGTAAACACCGGCTAACAAAGTGAAAGCATAAGCATGAATGTAAAGTCGGTGAGAACACGTACTCCCCCAAGATTAGGCTTTTGGCCTAGCTTGGTCTACTCCCATGGATGATCCTGGCGAAACCCAAAGTCATAATGGGTGTTATACGAGAGTGTTGCAGCCACTGCCTGAATAGCTGCCTCACGAAGTCGAGCAGCAGTCGCCTCCCTCTCATACTCCTCTGCCTCTCCTATGGTTATGTAGTATCTTCGTTTTACCTGAAAGTCAAAGAAAGCAGGAGCAGGAAGGGTAATACGGAAAACACGATGCCGGTTAAATATCAAGAAGTATAGGAGGGATCCATGATCTCTCTCAAGGAACTCGTAGCGTGTTAGAGCGACACGGTCAAGGTAGGCTGTACGGAGAGGAGGGTCTTCTGGACGGATGGATACCCCAAGAAAATTTGCTAAGCGTGTAGCATAAACTCCACCAAAGAAATCCCCCTCACTCGCATTTTTATTCAGCCTCCTTGCTATAATAACTCCCATATTGAAGCTCATGTCACCTGTTACTGTGCTCTTAAGGATACTAATGTCGGAAGCGCATAGGTGACAATGTGCACCCTTGTCGTTAATGCACCTACCTATGAAGAGGGCAAGGTAGTGCAAGGCAGGGACATGGATGCTTCCTATGGTGGCTTGCGTGATATCTCTGGTTTCTCCAACAGTTATACTGGAGACAAAGTCTCTGACCGAAGACTTAGGAGGATCATTAACACTACCCCAATCGGGTATCTCGCAAATCCTATTGAAATCCTCCAGATCCACGGTATAGGATTTATCGTACAGATCAAACAGTATGGATGATTCACGGCCAGCTAAAAATTTAAATCTACGCACGAAAGAGGCAGTGAGCATAGCATACTGTTCACATTTATCTGAGAGGAATTCTTCTAACCCGGCATTGCGGACAAGTGCATCAAACTCATCCTTGAAACCTGCTTCGATCATGAACTCATCGGAAGGCCATTCACATGGTTGTACCGGTGCGTCCCTTAGTTGAAAAGGTTCGGGCTCCCGAAAAGAGAGACGAGGACCCTTCTTACTTGAGGAACCACCATTAAACTTCCTCCTGAACAAAATTTCCTTATGCTAAAATTTTTGAAGTTCAAGAGAAAAGTGAATAAAGACCCACCACACCTTGTAGCAACTACTCCCACTAGTGCCTAGAGACCGTATCACGCGCTAAAACTACTTGGGACCAACTAAAATCAACATTTCTAGCTCAAGAACAGGGTCACCAAGGTAGCAAGAATACGCGAAGGATAAAGCACTAGAGCAAAAACTAATTGGACCAATAGAGGAGTCACTTACCAAGGAGTAATTTCCCCAAAACGGTTCGAAGAATGGTGCTTTGACCAAGGAGATCGAAAATCACAGCCAAATGAGCAAGAACACGGGTTTGAGCTGCGAAACAATTTTTTCTGGAGGTGGAATAAGAGGCTGGGAGCTGGAATGAGTGGTGGGGGTGCCTGTGGGCCCCACAAGCTTGCACCCCGCCACCAGGGGGTAGGTGGCGGTGGCAGGGCTTGTGGCCCACTGGTCTGGCCCCCAGGCCAGCTCTCAGGCCCAGAAATTTTCAAAAATTCCAGAAAAAATCATACTAAATTTTCAGGACCATCGGAGAACTTTTATTTTCAAGGTATTTTTCTCCGGGACGCTAAAACAGAAAACAGGAAAAACTAAACTAATTCTATCATTTTTCTTCTAAGCAACAGAAAAGGAAAACTCAAAACAGAGGTATGTGACTCTCTGATTCATCCGTTTCATGGTCATCGAAATAAATCCGTCAATGGGATTGATCAAGTCCTTATGACAAAACCTTCTCGAATCGCAAGAGAGAACGGAGAATTTTAGAATAGCCACTAAGTCACCTCAGTGGGGATATGTATCTCCCCAACAAGCAAATCATACTTCGTCTTGACACGAGGAATAGGGCATTCAAAGCTCCCAATGAGAATCAATGAAGTCTTTTTGATAGCATTGATGCAATGTACTAGATATCGTTTCTTCGGAAAGTGCACTGTGTGCTCATTACCGTTGACATGGAAAGTGACATTGCCTTTGTTGCAATCTATAACAGCCCCTGCGGTGTTTAAAAAGGGTCTTTCGAGGATGATAGCCATGGTATCATCCTCGGGAATATCCAAGATAACAGAGTCTGTTAAGATAGTGGTATTAGCAACCACAACAGGCACATCCTCACAAACGCCGATAGGGAAAGCAGTTGATTTGTCGGCCATTTGCAGAGAAATTTTAGTGGGTGTCAACTTATCCAATTCAAGTCTACGATAAAGAGAAAGCGGCATTACACTAACACCGGCTCCAAGGTCACATAAGGCAGTTCTTACGTAGTTTCCTTCAATGGAGCAAGGTATAGTGGGCACTCCGGGATCACCAAGTTTCTTAGGAGTTCCACCTTTAAAAGTGTAATTGGCAAGCATGGTGGAGATCTCAAGATCTGGTATCTTCCGTTTATTAGTCATGATATCTTTCATGTACTTGGCATACGGAGACACCTTGAGCATATCAGTTAACCGCATCTGCAGAAAGACGGGTCTTATCATCTCAACGAATCACTGAAAATCCTCATCATCCTTTTTCTTGGATGGCTTAGGAGGAAAGGGCATAGGTCTCTGAACCCATGGCTCTCTTTCTTTACCATGCTTCCTAGCAGTGAAGTCATTCTTATTGTACTTCTTAGGTCGTGGATTATCATGATTAACCGTAGGTTCAATCTCCACATCCTCATCATTGCTAGGTTGAGCATTATTATGAACATCACTGTCCATATTGTCACCAGGTTCATGTTCATCACCAGATTGTGTTTCTGCATCAGACGCAGAGATATCATTAGGTTCTTCAGGTGTGACAGTATTTTGTGAACTGGCGTGCAGGTTTCTATCATCCTTCTTCTTCTCCTTAGGATGACTGGGTGTATCAGCATTGATTCCTTGAGAATCTTGATCAATTCTCTTAGGATGACCTCCAGGATACAAAGGTTCCTGAGTCATTTTGCCTCCTCTAGTAATGACTCTGACAGAGTTGTCATTTAATTCATTGAGCAGGTCATTTTGAGCTTTAAGTACTTGTTCTACCTGAGTAGTAATCATAGAGCCATGTTTACTCAGAAGCTTCAGATCATTGACATTTCTATCTACACAAGCACTTAAATGGCTAAGCATACGAGCACTTTGTTCCAAATGTCTGCTAACATAATCATTGAAACTTTGTTGTTTGGCAACAAAGTTGTCAAATTCATCAAAGCATAGGCTAGCAAGTTTATCAAAAGGAACATCACTCTCATCAAACCTACGCAGAGAATTCACTTCTACTACCTGTATCGGGTTATCGAGACCATGGGTCTCTTCAATAGGTGGTAGATTTTTAACATCTTCAGATCTAATGCCTTTCTCTTGCATAGATTTCTTGGCTTCTTGCATATCTTCAGGACTGAGGAATAGAATACCTCTTTTCTTAGGAGTTGGCTTAGGAGGTGGTTCGGGAATAGTCCAAACATTATCGTTGATCAAGAGGTTATTCAGTAGGGTCTCACCTTGTTCTATAGTTCGTTCCCTCAAAACACAACCGGCACAACTATCTAGGTGGTCTCTAGAGGCATCGGTAAGTCCGTTATAGAGGATATCAAGTATCTCGTTCTTCTTAAGAGGGTGATCAGGCAAAGCATTCTGTAGCTAGACGAGCCTCCCCCAAGCTTGTGGAAGACTCTCTTCTTGGAGTTGAGCAAAGTTGTATATTTCCTGCAAGGCAGCTTGCTTCTTATGGGCAGGGAAATATTTCTCACAGAAGTAATAGACCATCTCGTGGGGACTACGCACACATCTAGGAGCAAGAGAGGTGAACTAGACTTTAGCGTCATCCTTTAGAGAGAAAGGAAATAGCTTAAGGATATAGTACTGGCGGATCTTATCCTCATTAGTGAAAAGGTTGGCTATTTCGGATAGTTTGGCAAGATGGGCTATGACCGTCTCAGACTCATAACCGTGAAAAGGATCAGATTATACTAGAGAGATTATCTCACGGTCGACAGAGAATTCATAATCCTTATCGGTGACAAAGATAGGCGAAGTGGCAAACTTCGGGTCATTTTTCATCCTAGCTTCCCGAGATTTTTCCTTCCACTTGAGAAGTAATTTCTCAGTGTCATAGGCATCCTTACACGCAAGAAAATCCTCAGCTATCTCTCCCTCCATAACGTAACCCTCGGGTATATCAGGCAATTCATATCTAGGAGAGCTAGATCTAGCAGGAGCAAAAGCAGGTTCTATCTCAATAGTATCGGTAGTTTCAGAAGCATCACGAGCATTGCCAGTAACTCTAGCAATAAGAGCATCAAGGAACATCCCTAGTGGAACATCAGGCAAAATAGCATCTCTATCATCATCAGGCAAAGCAGTAGTATCACAAGCACCATCAAGCACAGGCGACATATCAAGATTTCTAGCAGGAGGTGATGTCGCAAACTTACTCATAACTGAAGGTGAATCAAGTGCAGAGCTAGATGGCAATTCCTTACTCTCCTCGTAGTTGAGGGCAAGACTTTGGTCTTCGGATCCTTCAGATTCTTCATAGTGATCAGCAGATATAAATCCCAAGTGACTCAGAGAATATAGCAATACCTCCCCGGTAACGGCACCAGAAAAATGCTGATTGCAATCTCTGGCGACAGCTAGACGAATGCTGATGACAACAAACCTTCCCTTACAACGGCACCAGAAGAATGCTGCTAGCACTCCCCGGCAACGGAACCAGAAAAATGTTGTTGATAGCCCATCAGCGCGTGGGTTCGCAGCAGTTTCCGAGGGTAGAGTATTCGACCCAAATTTGTTGATCGCCTATAGGAGGTGAGAGAATACTCTCGAGTATTAGCAGCTAAATTTGTTAGATTCAACCACACCTGAAAGATTAGTATCTGCAAGCACAGAAGTAACACCAAAGTAATATGATAACAACGGTGTCAGAAATGATCTGTTGACGGTAGACTATTCCTAACGATTGTATCAAAGGCGCCTCCGTTGCCGCGTTGACGGAAGTTGTCAGTTCCCGTCAACGTCCGGTGAACCAACAGTGTAGCAGGTAGCAGCAGTGTAACGAGCAATAGTAGTGGCAAGGAACAGCAGTAGTGACAGCAGTAGCAAGTAGCAACAGTAGCAAGCGACAGTAATAGCAACAGTAGCAGCAGAGCAAAACAAGTAACAGCAGTAGCAACAGTAGTAGCAGCAGCAGAGCAAGACAAGTAACAGCAATCGCAACAGTAGTAGCAGCAGCAGAGCAAGACAAGTAACAGCAATCGCAACAGTAGTAGCAGCAGCAGAGCAAGACAAGTAACAGCAATAGCGACAGTAGTAGCAGCAGCAGTAGGACAAACTCGTAGGCAATGGGTCGGTGATTTGTTTGGATGATATTCATCATGCAACAGCTATAACAAGGAGAGATATGTGGCTAGCTCCCGTTCGTCAATGTGATGTAGCCATGCATTCCGTGTGTCGTCATACGTGCTTAGGGAAAAGAACTTGCATGACATCTATTGTCCATCCCTCCCGTGGCAGCGGGGTCCAAAAGGAAACTACGGGATATTAAGGTTCTCCTTTTAATAAAGAACCGGACCAACGCATTAGCACTTGGTAAACACATGAACTCCTCAAACTATGGTCATCACCGGGAGTGGTTCCGGTTATTGTCACTCCGGGGTTGCCGGATCATAACACATAGTAGGTAACTACAACTTGCAAGATCGGATCTAAAACACACATATATTGGTGACAACATAATAATTTCAGATCTGAAATCATGGCACTCGGGCCCTAGTGACAAGCATTAAGCATGGCAAAGTAATAGCAACATCAATCTCAGAACATAGTGGATACTAGGGATCAATCCCCATCAAAACTAACTCGATTACATGATAGATCTCATCCTACTCATCACCGCCCAGGGAGCCTACGAATAGATTACTCACGAACGACGAAGATCTTCATAGAATTGGAGAGGGAAGAAGGTTGATGATGACGATGGCGACGACTTCCCCTCTCTAGAGCCCAAGACGGACTCCAGATCTGCCCTCCAGATGAAGAACAGGTGTTGGCGGCGCCTCCGTATCGAAAACGCGACGAAAACTTCTCTTTTTATTTTTTTCTCGGACGAAAGGCAACTTATAGAGCTGGAATTGGGGGCGGCAGAGCCGTGTGGGCCCCAAAAGCCTGCCCACCGCCACCAGGGGGTGGTGGCGGAGCAGGGGCTTGTGGCCCACCGGCCCACCCCCTGAGGTGGAACTTGGCGCAGATATTTTTGATACTTTCCAAAACTGCTCCCCGTAAATTTTCAGGACATTTGGAGAACTTTGATTTCTGCACAAAAATAACACCAAGGCAATTCTGCTGAAAACAGCGTCAGTCCAGGTTAGTTCCATTCAAATCATGCAAATTAGAGTCCAAAACAAGGGCAAAAGAGTTTGGAAAAGTAGATACGATGGAGACGTATCAACCGTATACTCATACGAGCAAAAACTAGTCCTGAAAGCAGTCTTCGGAATATCTTCTTCGCGAATGCGAATATTATGATAGCCCATTCTGAGATCGAGCTTGGAGAAGATCTTAGCCCCTTTCAACTGTCCGAACAACTCAGTTATGTTCGGAAGTGGATATTTGTTCCTGATTGTCTTCTTGTTCAATGGACGGTAATCGACACACATCCGGTCCGTGTCATCCTTCTTCTTGACAAACAGAACTCCACAGCCCCACGGAGACGAGCTCGGTTTGATCAAACCCAAACGCTCCTGCTCACCGAGTTGCCTCTTAGGTTCCTTCAACTCTTCTGGACCCAATTTGTACGGCCGTTTGCATACCGGCTCGGTACCTAGCTCAAGATCAATGACAAATTCAACTTCTCGGTGCGGAGGCATGCCTCGTAGCTCTTCTGGAAACATATCTTCATATTCGCAGACCACTAGGACTTGCGAAATAGGATTAATCTCACCCTTTTCATTCAAAGAGAATAGACGGATTGTATCATCGCGCGCCGCGAATATAATCACGTCCTCCGAAGAGTGGGTAAGCTTCACTTCTTTAGCTTCACAATCAATCGATGCCTTGTTCATGGCCAGCCAGTCCATACCAAGGATCAAGTCAATGTCATAATTTCCCAAGACAATAAGTGACGCTAGAAAATGATAACTGCCTATCTTGACAAAAGCATCCGGAACCAACATGTGAGAACTCATGCGCGTGCCCGGAGAAACCACACGGAAGGGACTATCCAAATGAATTGCAGGAATATCATTAACGAGGAGGTTACCCATGATCACATCTGACGAGTTTTCTGCCTCAGCTGCATTCACCATGTTGACTCGAGCTGATCTGGGGTTGAATTTGACAAGAGCATTACTTGGAGGTTTGCCTGGAGGAGGAGGATGGAGACGAAGCTGAGAGGTGCACTTGTTGGCATAATGACCCTTCTGACCACACTTGTGACAAGTAACCTCTGCTGGTTGCCGGTACTGTGTCTGAGGAGGCCCTTGCTTCTGATGCTGGAATCTCTGCTGAAAGACTGGGTTGGGAGAGTGGGAAGAACCACGGCCACCAGAATGCTTGAGCTGCTGCAAGTGCCGAGGAGGAGGAGGAGACACCCAAAACTTTTGTTGCTTCTAAACCACCTGAGTAGAGGAAGAGCTGGAATCTCTGAAGCGCTTCTTAGAACTCTCCACCATGAGCAAGGCTGCCTCTACCCTCAGAGCTAAGTTGTAGAACTTGTCGAACTCCTCAGGATCGTGCAAAGAAAGAGCTAACTACAAATCTTCTTTCAAGCCACCTCTGAACTGATAAATCTTGCTCTTCTAATCAGGGATATCCTGCAAGGTGTATCGGGCTAGCTCGTAGAACTCGACGTTGTACTTGTACACGGAGTTACCACCCTGCTTCAAGCGCCTGAACTTCTCACGCATTTCCTCCACGAAGCTGGAAGGAATGTAGTGGGACCTGAAGTCACGGCAGAACTCATCCCAAGTGATCACTCTAGCGCCCCTTCAGCTGGAAAGTTGCAAATTTGACAAAATCCTCAGGACGAACATTGTTGCACTCAAAATGCTTGTTCATGTCGTGGATCCAATCCTCGGCATCAAATGGCTGGTCACAAGAAGTGAAAGTCTTCGGCTGATTCGACAGGAACTGACTCAAATTAGCAAACTGATTGCCACCATGCTGGAAATTGCCTTGCTGCTGATTGGCTCTCTCTTGCAACAACTGTAGAAGCATTTGAGTGTTTGCATTTGTAGCAGCCATCACCGCTTGCCAGGCCTCTGCAGGAGGAGGCGGCGGAGGAGGAGGATTCTCCGGAGGAGGAGGTGGTGGCATATCCTCACGCCGTGGGTTCTGACGAGTTGGTGGAGCCATCCTGAAGACGGACAACACATTAGCCCACAGAATAAATTGAAGATATAGTTGAATCAAAATGACAGGAATATCTAAACAGGAATACAACAATTGCACTCGAACAAAATAGTAAGAATGCTTCCTCAAAGTGATGGTCAACAAAATTCTGATTAAGAGCACTTGCAAACAAGTATGAGCTAGAACTGCTCGAAACAAACATATGATCGAGATTTCATCTGATATCTTCGTGGATAAGGTCGCACGGGCTCGAATTTACAGTAGCCATCCTGTGCAAGGTACTGCACATGACTTATGAAGTATCCCTGAGTCGTAGCGAGCTACAAGAACTCTTTAAGACACAACGAGAACTGTTGTAAGACGACCGTGAACAAACATACCCACTGAACATCGAATCCCAACCTCACATCATGCATCTGTAGGAAGATTGCCCTATAAGTTACTACTTGATATCCCACCTATGAATTCCCAAAATATCAGGTCATGCAATCTGGTACATGAATACAAGGAGTAATATCACACAACTCCTATACTAACTCGTCACATGTATCACATCCGTCAACACACAACCAGAATCCCGGACCTTCATCTACAACAGACCCTCTGATCACAACGATACAAAGTATGGCAGTACTCCCGACCAATCTGCACCAGTACTGGGGACATCGGGGTTATCTCACCACTACTAGTATTGAAGCAATAACGAACATCCTTCGTTCTTAGATACTCAAAAATCTGAATGATGGCGATGTGCGCAAGAATCCCCTGAAGATCAACTCCCCGGAAGAAATCAAGGCAGACAGGAGGTACCAAGACAGAACTCCGTCACATCGAAATCATATAGATTTCACAAATACCCGCGTGATCCTAAAAAAATTTGAGCGAGAAAAGGAGTAGAATTAAGAATTCCTAAGTCGGGAACCTCACCAGAGCATGGAAGAGGAGAAAAAAGAATCATACTCTCCGATATAACTAAGACTCAAAACATTTTACTAGACTCGACTCGGCCAAGTACGATCACACAAAGGCTACTATGGTCGAAAGGCTCTGATTACCAACTTGTAACGACTAAGATGCGGTCCTTTCCAATTTAGGGAACGAGGCCCGAATTGGAAAGAAGCGCATCTAAGCGTTTCACAAGCACGGTAACATAGCACATACATAATAATAACATACTAACAATAAGGGATTCAATTGCCATCTCATAAATATATCAGAGTTACATCACGCATCCAAACAAGGTAGTTCCGCTACAGACTACAAAACAGGAGAAATGACTATGCTACTCTGCATGCTGGCCCACGATCACGACCACGCCTCAGTCTTCTGGATAGTTCACGTACAGGTGGTCGTTCTCCTCATCATACTGCCACGCCAGCTGTGTGTCGTCGGGATCACCTGTCTCGGGGGTACCTGAACCTGTTGGTGTTGTGAAGGAATCTGTGAGCCACGGGGACTCAGCAATCTATGACCTCGGTGCAAGAACTAGTCAAGTTATTAGGTTGGAAGGTGGAGTATCTAGGTTGCAGCATCCTAAGCTTTATATGGTGGCTAACTTACGTAGAACATGTATTGAAGGTAGTCTATACTAGCGATCGATGAAAAAGATGATCACTAAGTGATCATGAACACCTACTTACGTCAGTCATAACCCCACTGTGTTCCCGATCGAAGAGAGATCTTCGAAGGGGACAGTCACGGTTACGCACACAGTTGGCAATTTTATTAGCTTATGTTTAAGTTATCTATTACCGGATGTCAACAAATATTCCAAGTTGCCACATAACCGCGGGCACGACTTTCCAAAAGATTAAACCCTGAAGGGGTATTCCAACTAGTCCATCACAAACGTACACGGGCCACAAAGTAATCCTCTATCACGAATCTCGTGATCTCGTCAGATTCCTTAGAGGAAAACCTCAACTCTGGGGAGAACCAAAGCTTCACCGGGATTCCTATACGCAAGATATATCTCTAAGGTAAGACAAGACTAGCAGGACCTGCCGACGTGTCGACGACCCTGATAAGAGTCGCGTATCTCAGTCTCAGGACACGCCGGATGAGCGATGGTTACCACGCCAAAACACCGAGTTGCCCCGGGGAGCGTAATAAGCTTCTCTGGGTTGGACCAACACTCATGAGGAGCACTGGCCCGGGTTGTTGATTAAATTCCTCGGGGTAGCTATTCCCTATGTAGATTATTATTAAGTGATTAGCAAATTAAAACCAATGTTGGGTCCTGCCGGACAAGTCTTAACACTACACGATTTATCAAGGGGGTCACCATAACAACCCCGAACGTGTTAGGAGCGATCATTATGGAATCAAACACCGGTAGCCGGCAACTATGGCGGCAATAACGGAACAAAACACCCGGCAAAAGGCTAGGCCTTCCGTTATTTACCAAGTATATAGGTGCATTAATTAAATAACAGATTTAACATAATGATAACAAACTCATGTTATCACATGAGACAATTGCACCTCCATCTAGCAACGCTAACATTAGTAGCTGAGCAAAGCCTACTTAGCCATTCAAGATTTGCTAGGAAGGGATAAGTGTTTGGGTTTCATGGCAATTCAGGGGGCAATTATTTCAGTGGTAGGCAGCGAGCATATGACGAATAAAACGTAATCTAGCATAACAAGTCTATAGATGGAATCAAGGTCATATCATCTTGCCTGTGATATCCTCAGCTTGGAACTGCTCTTGTTCGTCCTGCACGTACTCTCCCGAATCCACGTACTCGTTCTCCGATCCCGGTGTTACCCAACATTAAAATAGCAACCAATGAACAACAGCACCTCAAGATGCAACAAGCACATGATGCATGAGATGAATATGAGCATGCATCCCTATTCTACTCACTAGCACAAGCATCAGAAGCAAATACATGTTCCTGGACAGAACTGCACCCTAAGCTATTTTGACATGCATGAGAATGACATGATCAGATGCGTCACGTGAAAACGATGCAAAAGCATATAAAGAACATTACAAACAGAGCTACGGATCAACGGGAAACAACAAAACAAGAAATGAAGTGCTACGTGTCAAATTCATCACAACACACCCCAATGGCATAACTCTGGTATTTCCAGGTTTCCAAGACATAAGGCAAACCAGCATGGATGGGGTGGTGCAAAGAATAACACCCACCATCATCTAAGCACTCACAATCATCAAAACACCAAAACTACACAATCTGCCATAAACAGCATCATAGCCTTTTGAGGGGTGCATGCAAAGCACCTACAGCCACCCAAATATGCCAAAAAAGATATGCGGCAGTAGCTATCCAAGAGTACTAAAAAGCACAAGCAAAAATATAATGCAAAGTAATTTCACACAAAAAGTTACACAGCTCCTAACTTGGACAAAAACATCAATTTTCAGGGACTGTGAAAATTCCAGATTCTCACTATTTGTTTCTGCTTTGAAGCATTTTGACAGCACCCAAAACAATATCTACAGGACTCCAAATGGAATGAAAATTTACAGGGAGCTAGAAAAACATAAAAGCTACAACATCCCAATTGAAAGCTAAGGATGAATCACAACACATGGACCTGCACAAGCTCATCAACACGAGAAGAAAATATAAACAAATTCTCAGACTTATCACTAATATGGAATTTCAGCCACATGCCTACTTTGATTGGGCGGAACTTGCACATATTAATTCCTAAGCATGAAACAAAACCAATATGTGGTAGAGGGGGTCACCCTCTACTGCCACAACCAAGAACCAAACTCTTGTGCTCACCACACCTCATGAAACCAAGCTCTAAACATAGAACAAATCTGAAATAAGTCATCTCCAGGAAGTGTTCCAATGGCAAAACTGACTTCACCAATGGATTCCTGGGAAGATTCTACCCCAAAAACATATATAACACCTATGCACTTGCTTGGAACAAATGAGCACAAACTAGAAAATAAAATCTACATAGAATCACATATAGTGAATAGTGCATCATCACATGTGCTTCACTAGAACAATATCTACACAAGCACTTGCACTCTTACAACACTACTTAGGTGCACATGAGTGGTAGACCTCATGCTCTTGTGCCTTAGCACACCTCCTCACCATCACATGTGTCAAGCACAACATAATGAAAACACCTACACATGATAAAAAAGAACACCCTCTAGCTTATGCTCATAATGCATCCTATACCTACACATGTAAGCATGCTCATGAGCTCAACTCTACTCTCCATGTTTTGGCATGTATGTGGACACACACACCCTAACACACCAACAATATAAGAACAACTATCTACACCACACACACACAAGGGCACCTACATATCACTCTCACAAGGTGTGTGGGGGAACCCACACACACATTACCACACTTGCACTTACTAGTGCAGCATGGGTTAATCACAATAGTGCCATATACACACAAGATGCACACACACATATAGGATTCCTCACATGCATATCCTCTTGCCAAGTAACCTACACATGTAAACACTACACGTGCTAGCAATATAAAGGACACCACATGTTGTTGAGAGCTGGAATAAAACCACATGGAGTAGAACATACCATAGCAACACATCTAGCAAACCAAAGAATGAAAACAGCAAGTGAAAGCAAAAGAAAATAAAAAGGTTTGGGAGGGGTTTCGAACCCTACACCCCCTGGTATCTACACCCAACAGCAAGCCACTACGCTACTGCAAACGAGCTCGACAGAGAAGGATAGCTAAGCAGGAAATACTGCTCTGGTGCTGCTACGCCACTGTACCGCAAATAATTTGCAAAAAAGGGGGTCGAGGGGGAATCTAACCCACGACCTGAACTACACCAACGCACTGCATCTACCACCATGCTACACTTCGGGATCTGACACAGAGGGGGCAGCCTACAAGGTAACCTGCAGGTATGCCCTGCTCTGCCAAGAGAGAGTTGCCGGCGACAGAGAGGCCGCCGGAGCTGCACTACTCTACTATGCTGCTTCTACGAGGGGGATCGTCTACGCTAGCAACCTACTACGCTGCAAGGGTGCCATCTCACTGATCCACGACGAGCAGATCCATATACCAGAGACCACACACAAAACGCACAGCATCACAACACTGCATCTGTCGAGCTACTATCGGGAAAGAGGTATTCCGGCGAGACCTAGGCCGATCCAAACGAGGGGGAAGGGAGAGAAGAGGTGAGCTTACCTCGGGGAAGGAAGCAGAGGGACCGATCGGGAAGAAGAGCGCATGTAGACGAGGTAGTCGACGCCCTGACGAAGCCTGAACAAAACCGACGGGGAAGGAGGAAGAACGTCGGGGCCGAGCCGTTGGCTAGCTCCTGCCCGTCGGTGAGGTCACTCCTCGACCTCAGTGACGGCGGGAACGAAGCGCGGGGAGCATCCCCGAGCCCCTGGACATGGCGGCGGCGTCGGGCGACAACGGGAGCAGGGGTAGACGCCGGCGACTACTACTCTCCTCTCTTTGTTTCGATCTGTAGAGACTTACTAGAGGGGGTGGGAAGGAAGGAGGGAGGGAGATCGAGAGAGGTGGCGGCGGTGCAAGAGGGAGGCACGGAACCCTAGGAGAAGGAGGGCACGAACGCCAACGTTATATGGGGAGCCTCGACGTGTGTGATGCTCACGGCGGCTCGCTCTCTCTCTCTCTGAAACAGGACGGAAAGCAGGTGGGATGCAGACGGCGTCAGGAGGAGGAAGGGGGTCGCGCTGGGGTGGGCTCCAGCGCTAGGGGAGGAAGAGATGGGCCGCCAGGGGGGAGAGAGCCCACCTGTGGCGCCACATAAGATGAAATAACTCCTAGGGGTTTTATTAAATAAAACAAGACCAGGAAAGACACAAAAGCACAGGCTAATCCTACAAAGCTAAAAATAAAACAAAGGCACCCCTGGTCATAAGAAAATAAGCCCTATTTGAATAAATTATAAAATGAATATTTGGAGCAACTAAATATTAACAAAACAGAATTATTGGAGTCTGTTTTGTATCTATTTGCACCATTTGCACACCTATCAAAAGAGCAATAACACATCACAAATTCACCACAAACATAAGCTAAAGGAGGGACATTTTTAAAACATAAAAGGATCAAATGAAACTTTACCTTGAGATGAAATAGAGAGGGGGGAAGATGGTTTTGAAACCTATGCAAATAACAAGGTGATTCCTACTAACACATGCATACTCCACACAAGCTAACCCATCACATCACTACACCACCATGGATCACACAAACACATAAGATCACAAGGCATCACACATAACACATAAAATGATATGGAATGCATGCATGCAAAGGAAGAAATAACAAGGTGGCATCACATGAAATAATATGCATTGAACTCACTCATATCAATGACAAGGTGGACCCACATGGGAAGGTTCCAAATCTGGTAAGCTACACACTTGGGGCATTACAACCCAGTGCCAGTTTATGTCTGCTGATGTCTACTTTGCAGGGGCTTTTACCCAATTTTCCGAAGCCCGAAAAATTCCAGGAAAAATCTATAAAAAATCAGCATAACGGAAGCTTCCATATCACCCAAGATGGGACACACGGGGGCCAGGGGCCGTCCAGGCAACCTGCTGGCGCGGCCTACCCGCTGGCCGCGCTAAGAGGTCGCCTGGGTGGGGGCCACCTCCTCTGGTGCCCTCCTTTGGCCTATATTTAGTCCTCCAAGAGGAAACGCTTCCACAACTTCCAGAATCATGAATTTCTCCATCGTTCCGCCGCCGCAGCGCTTCCGAGATCGGGAGCGTCAGGAGACCTCTTCCCGGCACCCTGCCGGAGGGAGGATTGACCTCCGGGAGCTTCTCCACCGCCATGGACGCTTCCCGGACATGCCGTGAGTAGTCCTCCTTGAACCATGGGTCCATGACCAGTAGCTATGTGATGTCTTCTCTCTAATCTAGTGCTTCAATGGTTAGTCCTTGTGAGCTGCCTACATGATCAAGGCATCTATGTAATTATCTTGATATTGCTATGCTCGGTTTGTTGGGATCCGATGGATTATGAGATTATGTTCAGATTGTTATGAGTTATATATTTGATTATCCATTTATATTATGTTCCTTTGTGATTCATGCATGTTCTCTGTTGCTATTTATTGCGTTGACCGAGTAGTAGATTGTAACTTCAAGACGAAGTGTTATGAATGATTGTGGGTTCATGCCCCTGGATGTCTAGCTTGAGTGACAGAAACATGGGACTAGGGGATGTGTTGCTGCCACCAGGGAGAAAACAACGGTACTTGTGACCATGGTTGCAAGGATTGTTTACCTTATGCATAGTTCGTTAATGCAGTTGTCCGTTGCTTTGAGTTTACACTTTGGGTAGGGCTCGCAACTTAATACCGGAGAGATGTTCTGGATAGATATCTCAAGGTGGATGATTAGTAAGTAGATGTTGATGAATAAACGGTCTACTTGTCTTGGCATACTGCCCATTACTATTGAACCTCTAACTATCAAGTAGCATAATTAGCATTGCGGTGCATTCGTAATTCTGTCAATTGCCCAACTGTGATTTGTTTACCAAAGCATAGTTGTTTATCGTATTTTGGGAGAGAGACATCACTAGTGAACATCATGTGACTCCGGTCCATATCATCATCATTGTTTACACCTCCACCATTTACCGTTTTCATTTACTCATCCGTTGCAATCACTATTACTTTCCCACTTGTGTTTTGATCCTTTGCAAACTACAAGGCCGGAGAGATTGACAACCTTTGTGTACTCGTTGGGAGCAAAGTTATTTGTTGTGTGTGCAGGTCCACGTCTTCCGCTGACCAGGAAAGGAGACACCTACTTGTTGATCCTAGGAGTCCTCCTGGTTCGATAAACCTTACAGTCTTCGTGTAAGGGAAAACTTGTTGCTGACTACATCTCAACCTTCCACTTGGGGTAACCAACGAGGTGCGAGAAGTATATACATCATCTCATCATCAAGCAAAGTTTTCTGGGGTCGTAGCTGGGGACTCCAGTCTTCAAGATAGGGGAGTTGCACGCTATCCTTTACTTTTGCTTTTTAGTCTTGTTATTTTGCTTTCTAGTTTTTGCTTTAGAGTCTTATACCAAAAACCACAAAAAAATAGTTGCTTTGTTCTTGCTTGTTGCTACTACTATGGGTTCCACTAAGAACACCAAGTTGTGTGACTTCACTAGTCACAACAACAATGACTTTATCTTCACTCCTATTGCTGCTCCCGCCACTTGGGCTACCTCCTATGAGATTAAGCCTGCTTTACTGAACCTTGTTATGGAAGATCATTTCTCCGGTGCTGGAGATGATGCTGCTTTGCACTTGAATAATTTTGTTGAGCTCTATGACATGCAAAAATATAAAGAAATAGATGGTGATATTGTTAAACTTAAGCTTTTTTCCTTTCTCCTTGAGAGGAGGAGCTAAAGTATGGCTTCAATCTTTGCCTCAGAATAGCATAGATTCTTGGGATAAGTGCAAAGATGCTTTTATTGGCAAGTATTACCCGCCTGCTAAGATTATCCAGTTGAGGAGTAACATTATGAAGTTTAGAAAATTGGATAATGAACATGTTGCTCAAGCTTGGGAACGTATGAAATCTCTTGTTAAGAATTGCCCTACACATGGTTTGACTACTTGGATGGTTATCCAAACTTTGAATGCGAGATTGAACTTTACCTCGCGGAATCTATTAGACTCGGCCGCGGGAGGAACCTTTATGTCAACTACACTTGGTGCTGCCACAAAGCTATTGGATGAGATGATGAAAAATTATTCTCAATGGCACACCGAGAGAGCTCCAACAAGTAGGAAGGTAAACTCTGTTGAGGAGATCTCCTCCCTTAATGATAAGGTTGACATGATCATGACTCTACTTACTAAGAAAGCTCCTATTAATCCTCATGATGTTCCTTTAAATTCTTTGGTTGCTCAAGAAAGAGAGCAAGTTGATGTTAATTTTATCTCTAGGAACAACTTTAATAACAATGCTTATAGGAGTAATTTTGGTAGCAATCCTAGATCGTTCCCATCCAACAACTATGGGAACAACAACAATTATCCTAGCACCAAAAACTCCACTTCTGAATTAGAGAGCTTGCTTAAAGATTTTATCACTTCTAAAAAAGCCTTCAACAAGAGTGTAGAAGAGAAACTAGAAAAAAATAGATAGTCTCTCTTTCAAGGTGGACAACATAGCTCATGATGTAGAGATGCTTAAAATTAGAACTTCCCCCCTTGAGGAAAGGAACACCACACCCATGAATGTTATCCAAGTCCAAATTAATGAGAACATAATAATGCTAGCCAAACTTAAAGAGAGATGGGCTAGAGAAAAAGAAGAGGAAGAGAGAATTAAGAGCCTTCCTGCACACACTACATTGCTACTATACAAGTTGTTGAGGACCTCAAAACTTTTAGCACCCATCACACTCCTAGTCCTAGTGGACCTATTAATGGTGATGCTAATACCTCAACTATAGGACAAGAAAGTCCTTTGAATTTAGATACTACCAAGAGAATGAGCTTAGATGACATTACTACCACTTTAATTAATGGTAGTAACCTTTATTTTGACAATTGTAGTCTTTCCGAAGTCATCACCTTTTTGCAAAGAATGGCTAAAGACCCCCCACACTAGTACACTCAATATTGCCTTCACCGAGCATATTACCAATGCTCTTATCAAAGCTAGGGAGGAGAAGTTCAAGCTAGAGACTTCTATTCCTAGAAAACTAGAATATGGTTGGGATCCTATGGTCAAAATAAAATCGAATAATATCTCTTGCTTTGCTTTGTGTGATGTTGGAGCTAGTGCCTCTGTTATGCCCAAAAGAATGTATGACATGCTTGATTGGAGACCTTATGATCCATGTTCTTTTGGTGTTCGTCTTGTTGATTCTTACATAAAGAAACCTTTATGGAGAATTTATGATGTGCTTATTATTGTCAATTATAATTATGTGCCCGTTGATTTTCTTATTATGGACATTGAATGTGATCCTTCATGTCCAATTATTTTGGGACGTCCTTTTCTCCGCACCGTTCGTGCTATCATTGACATGAAAGAGGGAATCATTAAATTCCAATTCCCCCTTAAAAAGGTAATGTAACACTTCCTAGAAATAATATTAACTTACCTTATGAGTCAGTTACTCGGGCAAGTTATTCTTTTGGAGTTGATAACACTTGATCTTGCATTATGCCTAGCTCAAAGGCATAAAAGAAAGCGCTTGTTGGGAGGCAACGCAATTTGTTTTTACTTTCTGTTTTAGTGGTCTTGATGCTTGTTACTACTGTAGCAACATCATTGTACCTTTATTTTGAAGCTTTGTGCCAAGTTATAGCCTCCGATTGCAAGAAATTTCAAAAATTGTGACATGTTGTCCTGAAACAGATTCTGTCTTCTTGATGGAACAATTTGCAAAAAATCGCCAGATCATATTTTTGATCTGAATTTTTTTCAAAGCATGCTGTATATAATTGCCTTTCTTTCATACGTTCTGAGTTTTTTCAGTTTAGTTGCGGAAGTGACCCGAATAAATTATTTACTACCTGTTGTTCTGTTTTTCACAGATTCTGCCATGTTTTGCGTTTTCATTGTTTTGCAAATCCTAAGCTTACTTTTTATTTGCAAAAACCTTTTGGAAATCATTAGAAGCAGTAGATTTTCATGAGAATCTTTATTTCCAGCAGGTAATGAATTATTTTATTAAGGGTACTAACCACTCTAATCAGCTTATGATCAGTTTCGTATGAAGGGAGTTTTCAAGTACGCGATGGGAGATGATGAAAGAAGATACAGGAGTGTCAAGCGCTCAAGCTTGGGGATGCCCCCATGCACCCCAAGAAATATTCAATGAGTCTCAAGCGTCTAAGCTTGGGGATGCCCCCGTGCATCCCCTTCTCTATCAACAATCATTAGTTCGTCCATGCCCGTGCTATATTTTGATCACTTCATATGTTATGTGCTATGCTTGGAGCGTCCCGCTATTTATTTTTTAGTTTGTTTTAGTTTTGCTTGTTGTTCATAACAAGTCGGAACCTAGCCTACCTTGTTTGGGAGAGAAACACGCTCCATTCCACTCTAGAACTCAACATAGGTTTTCATGCTTATCTTTTATGTGTGTTCTCTATCTTTTCGTAGCTACTGTCATGCTTAGCTCTTAGTTTTCATGCTTATATTTTTAAGAGCTTTTATTTAGGTTGCTTTTGGAACTCTCTTGAGTTATCTTGCTTATCTTGTTTAGATAGTTGGCTCGTTGCACTGAGTTGTGTGTCTTGCATGAGTGGGTAATTGAGATTGCTATTTAAGTACAATAGTAACTTGCAATAGTTTTGAGGTATTGATTTGAGTAACGTTTGGACTATTGGTACCAAGAGCTTGAGCCTATTAGTGATAGGTGTCGTATTTTGGGAAATCTGTGTGTTTTTCAAAAACTAAAAAATAGTTGAGAACTCTAGCTACTAAATTGATCACTAACCTCTGGAGGGGTTGGAATATATAGAGTACCCTCACGTTACCATGACTCGAGGATGCACAAGGATAACCAAACCCCCAAACACTCCTCCTCGAGGTACTTGTCTCTTTGTGAATTTCCTAACTAGATAGAGATTTACTGATAATAAGTGTATGAGTTCTTCAGACTAATGTGAGTATTCGGTTGTTGGCACTTCCACCATCCATATTTTGCTAGCCTCTTCAGTATTGTACATTGCCCTTTCTCACATTGAGACTTGGTGCAAACTCCGTCGGTGCATCCAAACCCATGACATGATACGCTCTGTCATACATAAGCCTCATTATATCTTTCCTCAAAACAGCCACCATACCTACCTATTAAGGCATTTCCATAGCCTTTCTGAGATACATTGCCATGCAACATCCACCATCTCATGACTTGATCTTCATGTCATACATGCTTTTGCTTGATCGTAGAGCCGCATGATAGTTGGTCCTTGCCCCAATTATTGCTACATGACGCGCTAGTATCATTGCATATCCTGCTACACTGGAAGAGGCATACATTTGCACACATCATGATAGTTTTCACTTGTCTTTATGTTGAGTACTTCCTATAAAGTGTGATGCTCTTCTTTTTATTCATGTAGAACATAGATGTAGCCCTTAAGTGAGGAAAAGATCCCAAAGAGGACAAACAAAAGATCCCAAAGAGGACAAATGAGAGTTAAATAGAAAGAGCCAAAGAGGCCACAGAAAAATAAAAATAAAAAGAGAAAAAGAAAAAGAAAAAATAAATAAAAATAAAAAGAGAGAAGGGGGCAACACTACTATCCTTTTGAAAGATCCACACTCGTACTCCATTGCTATACTGGTACTACATAGAGATTATCATTCATGCATAACTATGTGGGGACCCTTAGACTATAGAACTTAGTTTGCATATTCCAATGATTAGCCTCCTCAAATGATCTCTAGGGCTTCATGAGCAAACAAGTTGGATGCACCCCCACTAGTTCCATTGGAGAGCTTACCTTAGCTCATATGTGCATCCGTTACATGGCAATCCCTATTCCTCACATCATATCTATCATTTGGCTTTCTCTCGCCTATGGTTGTCCTCAATGATGTGAGCATTTCATACCTTTTTGTCTTTCACCACATCATTATTCTATTTGCCATCCTAAGTGCCAGCATATCTTGCTTACGCTCATCCATTGCATGAGTGCTCAAAGTCGAAAGGCAGAGGATCATTTTGACTTGTGCCTGACTAGTGGTCTGGGGATGAGTCAAAATAAGATTTTGAAGGAGACCAAGTGTGAAATTTTAGTAGATTGAGTTCTCAATTAAAAAATATTTTATGATCTCAACCCATCTCCCACTTTTTGCATGCAAACACCATTTGGAGACATTGTGTCACGGACATCGAGAGCTCTTGCACATTTATGTTCTTACTTTGCTAATCTCAATACTAGATATAAACTCTTGCTTGTTATTGTCTTGACTTGAACTGCATATCTTACTTGCTTAACTTTGAAGTTCTTATGTGTGTGTTAGCATTTCACCACAGATATTATTGTGTTATCAGTTATCTACTCGAGGACGAGCAGAAATTAAGCTTGGGGATGTTGATATGTCCCAAACGTATCTATAATTTCTGCTTGTTCCATGATCTTTTGGGTGACATTGTTATATGTTTTGCTACACTTCTATATCATTTTACACATATTTGGACTAACCTACTAACTCAGTGTACCCAGTGCCAGTTTATGTCTGCTGATGTCTATTTTGCAGGGGCTTTTACCCAATTTTCTGAAGCCCGAAAAATTCTAGGAAAAATATATAAAAAATCAGCATAACGGAAGCTTCCAGATCACCGAAGATGGGACACACTGGGGCCAGGGGCCGTCCAGGCGACCTGCTGGCGCGGCCTACCCGCTGGTCGCGCCAGGAGGCCGTCTGGGTGGGCCCACCTCCTCCGGTGCCCTCCTTTGGCCTATATTTAGTCCTCTGAGAGGAAACCCTTCCACAACTTCCAGAATCACGTATTTCTCCATCGTTCCGCCGCCGCAGTGCTTCCGAGATCGGGAGCGTCAGGAGACCTCTTCCCGGCACCCTGCCGAAGGGAGGATTGACCTCCGGGGGATTCTCCACTGCCATGGATGCTTCCTGGATGTGTCATGAGTAGTCCTCCTTGGACCATGGGTCCATGACCAGTAGCTATGTGATGTCTTCTCTCCAATCTTGTGCTTTAATGGTTAGTCCATGTGAGCTGCCCTACATGATCAAGGCATCTATGTAATTCTCTTGCTATTACTATGCTCGGTTTGTTGGGATCCGATGGATTATGAGATTACGTTCAGATTGTTATGACTTATATATTTGATTATCCATTTATATTATGTTCCTTAGTGATTCATGCATGTTCTCCGTTGCTATTTATTGCTTTGGCCGAGTAGTAGATTGTAACTCCAAGAGGGAGTGTTATGCATGATTGTGGGTTCATGCCCCTCGATGTCTAGCTTGAGTGACAGAAATATGAGACTAGGGGATGTGCTATTGCCACCAGGGAGAAAACAACGGTGCTTGTGACCATGTTGCAAGCATTGTTTACCTTACGCGTAGTTCGTTAATGCAGTTGTCTGTTGCTATGAGTTTACACTTTGGTGGGGCTCGCAACTTAATACCGGAGAGATGTTCTTGATAGATATCTCAAGGTGGATGATTAGTAAGTAGATGCGGATGAATAAACGATCTACTTGTCTTGGCGTACTACCCATTACTATTGAACCTCTAACTATCAAGTAGCATAATTAGCATTGCGGTGCGTTCATAATTCTGTCAATTGCCCAACTGTGATTTTTTTACCCAAGCATAGTTGTTTATCGTCTTTTGGGAGAGAGACATCACTAGTGAACATCATGTGACTCCGGTCCATATCATCATCATTGTTTACACCTCCACCATTTACCGTTTTCATTTACTTTTCCGTTGCAATAACTATTACTTTCCCGCTTGTGTTTTGATCCTTTGCAAACTACAAGGCCGGAGAGATTGACAACCTCTCTGTACTCATTGGGAGCAAAGTTATTTGTTGTGTGTGCAGGTCCACATCTTCTGCTGACCAGGACAGGAGACACCTACTTGTTGATCCTAGGAGTCCTCCTGGTTCGATAAACCTTACAGTCTCCGTGTAAGGGAAAACTTGCTGCTGACTACATCTAAACCTTCCACTTGGGGTAACCAACGAGGTGCGAGAAGTATATACATCATCTCATCATCAGCGACCATGTGGATTGTGACCTTCTCGGGAACCTTCCTGACGTGATTCCAACGGTAAGTACTCCTATAAATACCCAAACCTCTGAAAAGAAACCTAGATCGGGAGTTCCTCCGTCGCAAGCCTCCAGAGCCACGAAAAAACAATCGGGAGCCCGTTCCGGCACCCTGCCGGAGGGGAAAACCATCACCGAAGGCCATCTTCATCATCCCGGTGGTCTCCATGACAAGGATGGAGTAGTTCACACTCGGGGCTGAGGGTATGTACCAGTAGCTATGTGTTTGATCTCTCTCTCTCTCGTGTTCTTCAGATGGCACGATCTTGACGTATCGCGAGCTTTATTAATATATATGAATCATATGGAGTTGTCCCCTCTCTATCTTCTTGTGATAAATTGAGTTTTCCCTTTGAAGTTTTCTTATTGGATTGAGTCTTGAAGGATTTGAGAACACTTGATGTATGTCTTGCAATGGGATATTCGTGGTGACAATGGGTTGTTCTATTGATCCACTTGATGTATGTTTTGGTGGTCAACTTGCGGGTTCTGTGACCTTGGAAATCTATGCATAGGGGTTGGCACATGCTGTCGTATTGACTCACCGGTAGAAACTTTGGGGTAATATTTGAAGTTCTTTCTGTTGGATTGAACATGATGAATCTGAAATTGCATGATGCATATCGTATAATCAAGTCCATGGGTACTTGTGGTGACATTGGAGTATCTAGGTGACATTAGGGTTTTGGTTGATGTGTATCTTAAGGTGTTATTTTAGTACGAACTCTAGGGCTGTCTGTGACACTTATAGGGAAGCTCATAAGATTGATCGGAAAAGATAACTTTGAGGTGGTTTCGTACCCTACAATAACTTCTTCGGTAGTTCTACGCTATTTGTGACTTGGGAGTGAACTCTTTGTCGCACGAGAGGTATTTACATATGATTCAACTATGTTAGTATTGTTGAGAGAACTTGCACTAGCGAAAGTATGAACCCTAGGCCTTGTTTATAAGCATTGCAATACCGTTTGTGCTCACTTTTATCATTAGTTACCTTGCTATTTTTATATTTTCAGATTGCAAAAACCTGTATCTACCATCCATATTACACTTGTATCACCATCTCTTCGCCGAACTAGTGCACCTATATAATTTAGCATTGTATTGGGTGTGTTGGGGACACAAGAGACTCTTTGTTATTAGATTGCAGGGTTGCTTGAGAGAGACCATATTCATCCTACGCATCAAGGGAGAGCATTTCTTCTGCCATTGATCACGGCGAGGACTAGGTCGTTCTAGGATCCGATCGCAATTGGATTCCATAGAAGTAAGTACTGAATCTCGCATTTGTGTGATTTAGCTAGTAAATACAGGGATAATTGAAAATAGTACGTTGATTTTTGTTAAATAGAATCGACAAACAAATTGCTTATCGTTTGGCGGTCAGGATGGAAACTTTTGTTATGGGTTCGAATGAACCGTCCAAGGGGTTTTGGTATCCGTTAGTGGTATAGACGAGTTGTACGTTCAAAGATTTGTTGGGTGCAATGTGTACGAAATATGCTTGGTCCGAAGGCGATTCAGTTCAGGTGAAATACTAGGAAATGCTTGATGAGCAATTTGTCCCACTACAAAATGAAGAGCAGATAGGTTGTATATTTGCTCAGAACATGAACAACCGCTTTGGTAGAATTGAAGTGAGAGTGGTTCATAAAATAAAAGTATTGCCAAAGGAAAAGGGGAAGGGGGTGGCTGTGGAGAAATTGAAGTCTGCTAATTCTTAGTTTCCACCGACACCTCGTAGGCCCAATCCATATAAATCTACTGGCAGTGCAAGTCAGACCACTGCAGCTAGTGTAGACGAGGATGTGTTGCCCGATGAGGCCATGCCTCGCGACGATGATGAAGATGAGACGTTGTTCCCTAAACATGTGGATGATCCGACCAAATTGTTCCTCATTCAATTTGTAGATACTGATTCTAAAGAGGAGGAGGAGAACGATGACATGTTGATTGAAGAGGAATACAAAGGCGAAGACATGTCAAAGATTGAATGGGACAGAGATAATCCTAATCTTGATGCAGGTGCAATACAAAAAAATATGGCTGAACTTCGGAATGCACTTACAATGTACTGCATTCAGAGCAATAATGTTTATGGCACTGAGAAGAATGAGAAACGAAAGCTGACGGTGCACTGCCCAGATCTTAGGTGTAGTTGGAAGTTGCATGCCACTCGTATGCGTGGGAAGAAGACTATTCAAGTAATTGGTTAATCTCAGTGTCCTAAAAAATTTTTACATGTTTGCTTGAGCTCAATCTCATTGTCTAACACATACTTCTCATTGTATTTCACATAAGTTACAACAACAATCCGCACCCTTGTCCAGCTAAGGTGGAGATGCATAAATCAAAATTAGCAGCCAAAAATTGGCTCATAGAGGTAATGACGCCATGGCTAAGAAAGGATTCATCCAATGGAGCAACTGCCCTAGGTAAAAAATATCAGAGATTTATGGCTTTGAGGAGAAACTACCTTACATGAGGTCATGGAATGCTAGAATGGTTACTCTTTAGAACATTAACGGTACTGAATGGGAGGAAAGTTTTGAGTCGCTATACACATACAAAGCTGAGGTTGAGAAGGCAAGTCCAGGCAGTGTGGTAGAGATCGATCATCACAATGTGAGTTACCAAGGGAAAAAGGGAAGATGCTCGAGAGAACATGCTTCAGTAGGGCTTTTGTCTCTTTCAAGGCTTGCCATGAGGGTTTTCTAAGAGGTTGCGGGCCATATTTGGATGTGGATGCAACTACGCTGAATGGAAGATGGAAAGGATAGTTAGTAGTTGCTTGTGCAGTTGATGCACACAACTGGATTTTTCCAGTTGCTTTTGGTGTGGAGGAGGTGGAATCAGAGGAAACTTGGAGGTGGTTCTTGGGGAATCTGTGCAATGTCATAGGGTGCCTAGAAGGAATGTCTATACACATAGATGCTTGCAAGGGTTTGGAGACTCTAGTAGAACAAGATTTTCCTGAAGCGGAGCATAGGGAATGTATGTGACACCTTGCTGGTAATTTCATGAAGAAGTTCAGGGGAAAGTTTTTTATGACAATCTGTGGCCAGCATCGTACACATGCATCCAGAAGAAGCATAGCCACCACTTGAGGGTGATGTACACTGAAAATCCCTCGGTGCAGACATACTTGGAAACACATCACGGTAAGTTGTGGACAAGAAGAAAATTTGGTCACACGTGCAAGGTGGACTATGTGACAAGTAACCTCGCTAAAGTTTCAACGCAAAGATTAAGGGATTGAAATCTCTTTTTGTGTGGGAAATATTTGTCAAGATAAGGCAGATGATAATGCAGAAGATGGTATTGCGAAATGGAATTGGGCATGTTTCATATGTTGGCCATCTCATCATTCCATCTGTGATCAAGGCTTTGCATTTGAAAGGTAGACATTACCAGGGTAATATGAGTTATCTTAGATGGTCAGAAGTTGAGGCCGAGGTGACATATGATAACGGGAAAGGAGGGTGTTGGAGGTACCTAGTGAATTTGAGAGAAAGGACGTGTAGTTGTATGCGATGGCAGTGTTAGGGAACGTCGCATGGGACACAAAAAAATTCCTATGCACACGCAAGACCTATCGATGGTGATGATCATCAACGAGAGGGGATATCGGATCCACATACCCTTGTAAATTGCTAAGCGGAAGCGTATATAACGCGGTTTATGTAGTGGAACATCTTCGCGATCCAAATCGCAGCCCGTCCAGCGATCTCATCACGATCCGTCCCGCGATCCCATCACGATCCATCCCGATCTAGTGCCGAACAGACGGCACCTCCGCGTTCAGCACGTGTACAACTTGATGACGATCACCGCCTTCTTGATCCAGCAAGAGGGGCGGAGAGGTAGATGAGTTCTCCAGCACGGCGGTGTGGTGGTGGTGGTGGTGAACTAATCCAGCAGAGCTTCACCTAAGCACCACCGAACCAGACTAGAGGAAGAACTACGATCTAGAGGAAGAAGGAGCACGTGGCTGATTTTTGTGTCCAAAAAACCTCAATACCTCTAGTATATATAGGAGGAGGGAGGGAGGAGGTTGCGCCCTAGGTCTTGGCCGCAAGGAGGAGAGGAGGAGTCCTCCTCCAATCCTAGTAGGATTAGGACTCCTCCTTCCCACTTGGAAACTCTTTCCACCTTGTGTTTTTTCCTTCTCAAACCCCATGAGCCTTAGTGGGGGCTTAGGCCAGCCCACTAGGGGATGGTTTGTCTCCTCCCACAGCATGTGAAGCCCCTCGGGGCATGACACCCCTCCCGATGGTCCTCGATACCCTCTCGGCACTCCCGGTACACTACCGAAGTACCTGAAACTTTTCCGGAGACCAAAACAGGACTTCCTATATATATCAATCTTTACCTCTAGACCATTCTGAAGCTCCTCATGACGTCCGAGATCTCATCTAGGACTCCAAACAACTTTTGGTACCAACACACATAACTCAATAATACTGAAACGTCATCGAATCTTAAGTGTGCAGACCCTGCGGGTTCAAGAACTATGTAGACATGACTTGAGACATTCTCCGGTCAATACCAATAGCGGGACATGGATGCCTATATTGGCTCCAACATATTATATGAAGATCTTTATCGATTGAACCTCTATGTCAAGGATTCAGTTAATCCCATATGTTGTCCCCTTTGTCCTTCGGTATGTTACTTGCCCGAGATTCAATCGTCGGTATATCTATACCTAGTTCAATCTCGTTACCGGCAAATCTCTTTACTCATTCTGTAATACAAGATCCAGTAACTAACTCCTTAGTCACATTGCTTGCAAGGCTTATTGTGATGTTGTATTACCGAGTGGGCCTCGAGATACCTCTCCGTCACACAGAGTGACAAATCCCAGTCTTGATCCACGCCAACCCAAAAGACACCTTCGGAGATACCTGTAAAGCACCTTTATAGTCACCCAGTTACGTTGCGACGTTTGATACACACAAGGTATTCCTCCCGTGTCAGTGAGTTACATGATCTCATGGTCGTAGGAATGAATACTTTACACTTAGAAAACAATAGCAACAAAATGACACGATCACATGCTACGTTCATAGTTTGGGTCTTGTCCATCACATCATTCTCCTAATGATGTGATCCCGTTATCAAGTGACAGCACTTGTCTATGGCTGGAAAACCTTGACCATCTTTGATCAACGAGCTAGTCAAGTAGAGGCTCACTAGGGACAGTGTGTTGTCTATGTATCCACACATGTATTTGAGTTTCCAATCAATACAATTCTAGCATGGATAATAAACGATTATCATGAACAAGGAAATATAATAATAACCAATTCATTATTGCCTCTAGGGCATATTTTCGACAGTCTCCCACTTGCACTAGAGTCAATACTCTAGTTCACATCACTATGTGATTGTAAAGAATCTAACACCCATACAGTTCCGGGCCTCGATCATGTCTTGCTTGTGAGAGAGGGTTTTAGTCAACGGGTCTCAACCTTTCAGATCCATGTGTGCTTTAGATATATCTATTTCATCCTATAGATGCTGCTACCACGCGCCATTTGGAACTATTCCAAATGACTCCTCCACTATACGAATTCGGTATACTACTCAGAGTTATCCGGATTAGTGTCAAAGCTTGCATCGACGTAACCCATTACGACCAACTCTTTTATCACCTCTATAATCGAGAAAAATTCCTTAGTCCACTAGTTACTAAGGATAACTTCTGACCGCTCTCGAGTAATTAATTCTTGGATCACTTCTGTATCCCTTGACAGATTCATGGCAAGGCACACATCGGGTGCGGTACACAACATAGCATACTATAGAGCCTACGGCTGATGCATAGGGGACGACCTTCGTCCTTTCTCTTTCTTCTACCGTGGTCGGGTTTTGAGTCTTACTCAATACACACACCTTATAACACAGTCAAGAACTCTTTCTTTGACTGGTCTATTTTGAACTCCTTCAAAATCTTGTCATGGTTTGTATTCATTTGATAGTTCTATTAAGCATTTTGATTTATCTCTGTAGATCTTGATGCTCAATGTTCAAGTAGCACAATCCAGGTTTTCCTTTGAAAAACACTTTTCAAATAACTCTATATGCTTTCCAGAAATTACACATCATTTTCGATCAAAAATATGTCAATCACATATACTAAGCAGAAATTCTATAGTGCTCCCACTCTCTTCTTTGGAAATACAAGTTTCTAATAAACCTTGTATAAACCCAAAAGCTTTGATCATCTCATCAAAGCGTATATTCCAACTCCGAGATGCTTTCTCCAGTCCATAGAAGGATTGCTGGAGCTTGCATACTTGTTAGCATCCTTTAGGATCGACAAAACCTTCTGGTTGTATCACATAGAACCTTTCCTCAAGGAAACTGCCAAGGAAACAATGTTTCGACATCCTATCTCCAAGATTTCATAAACTAGTCGTAAACACGTGCATTCGCACGGACGCATCTATAATCATAGCAATGGTAATATTCAAGAAAATAACATGAACCACAAACATATGTTTGCATATGAAGTGCAATTTTGTTTTGGTTATTATCATTTAAGTTAATGACTATAAACAACAAAAAGGATAACTACAAAGAAACAAATTATTTGTCAAGCCGGTGAGAATTTGGTCAAAAGTTCATACAAATTTTAATAGTTGACTAAATGATCATGAAAAATAAAAGTTAATACTTATTTTGTATCGGGAATTTATATGGAGCAATATCAGAGAATCTTTAGGACGTACATGACACATCTCAAAAATCAGATAGAAAGGATATATAAGAACCATGTATAATGAACAACATATAGCAATCTTGTGTGTGTGTTTGTGTGTGTATGTGTCAAGAGGTCCGTTGTCAACTTGTTTCTCTAGTATTCTCTTGATGTGACATTACGAGTTAATAAAAAGCTTCATTTATTAGAAGAATCAAATATAATAAATGATCGATATAATAGTATGATTAATACTGAATACCATATGCATTTGATATCATCCCTAAATTACACAAAAATACATCATTATACACTGGACAACCAAGCTACATAGCTTCATACCCACATCTCATAGAGATACTCCATAATAGTAAGAATCACCAATACACTATATTTTGTACAAAAAATGAATAGAAAAGGAAGGCAGTGAAGAAGCATCTCTCTATGTTAATATGAGTAGCTAGCATTATTACCATATCCATTTTAGTTACCATAGAGGTTGTTCATAGCTGAAACGAAAACAAAATCTTAATCGTAGTCACCTACAGTTTAGTGATAATATAATGTTAAAAGCAAGTTCAATCAATGTTATAATATATTCTAATTATCGTAGATATAGTCAAAACAAAATAAACTTCCCAAATAATTTTCTAGATATTTGTGCACAAAACCCTTAACAAATAAATGAAACTGTGTAAAAGATGTCCTTGGTCATTCATGAAACAAATATTGTGTCTATATTGTAATTTAATAAGTATATAAAAATAATTATAACAATCTTATCAATTATCATTTAATTACAAAATAATTCCAAGTCCTATGTCTCAGTAACTAAAATCGTACTCCTATCTTTGTGAAATTAGGAAACATAATTAAAAAAATTCTCATGATGCATGTCAAATATAATATATTTATGTGCATGGTAAACATACAAATTATTTTTGTAACATCGGCCTAGAGATAAATTTCCTACAATGTTCATATTTAATTGGCTTGTAACTCAATGATGGAAATACACGCGTAATTTAGATGTATTATTTTTTAAATGCATGACAATGCTACAGTCAATGCCAAACAAACCACAAATAATATAATTTATTGATTTGAACAATCATCTTAATTATATTTCCAAGAGATTATATTGACAACAAAGCAATAAACCAAGTTATATGGTAGATGTTAGATCCATTGGTACAGTGGTTTACCCGCTAATTTTTTTTAAATATTGCTTTTTTCAAATCTTTTTAAAAAATAATGTGTCTATTTTCAAAAATATTATAACGTCGGCCTCCCAGTGGTCGACTGCCACTTGTCGGCTTGCCACTGGCCGAAAGGTGGCAGTCGGCCACCAGTTAGCCGACAGGAGTTGAGTCGGCCACGCGTCGGCCGTGTACTGGCCAGAACACGTCGATGGAGCCCTGTCGGCTTGCGCCAGCCAGTCGGCCTCCTGGTGGCCGACAGGAGGCCAGTCGGCCACCTCTTGGCCGAGAGCGGCAACAGCTCTCTCCTTCCCTTCCTTCTTTCTTCTTTCTTCTTCTTCTTTCTTCTTCTTCTTTCTTCTCTATCTTCTTCTTCCTCCCTTTCTTCTCCTTGCTCTCATTTCTCTCTTTCTCCCCCAGACGAAAAATCTTCCGATAAAACTACGTTTTGAACCATGGTAACTTCAATACCGTTGACCCTGCTGAAAGGGTATATATACCACACCCTGCACATATGCGTACGAGTAGAGGGAGGCGACAGTCTCAGCGCATCCGAAATGACATGGATGAATCGTAGGCGCGCGGACAATGCATTTTATGTAATGAATTTGGGCATACGGATAGTAATTGTCCCACTTTCGTTACTGGAGGCCCGAGGCGTGGACGAAGCAGCCGGGGAAGAAGAGGAGGAAGAGGGGGCCAAAGAGGACGTGGAAGAGGGGGTGCAAGAGGCTGAAGAGTTTAAGATTTATGTAATAGCACTATGTTTTAAGTTTCTAAAACCACTATGTTTTAAGTTTCTAATACCACTATGTTTTAAGTTTGTAATAGCACTATGTTTTAAGTTTCTAATACCACTAAAAGGGTCAAAATGGGTCAAAATGGGTTCATTTCATGCTCAAAATTGAGAGGAAGGTTAAAACAATGAAAAAAAGGAGTTTCCCGCCCAAAGGCCACCTGTCGGCTCAGAGGAGGCCGACAGGGACTTGTCGGCTACGGGCAGGCCGACAGGCCCCCCTCCCCTGCCGACTGCCCCCTCCTGCCTCCTGTCGGCTAACTGGTGGCCGACTGCCACCTTTCGGCCAGTGGCAAGCCGACAAGTGGCAGTCGGGCACTGGGAGGCCGACGTTATAATATTTTTGAAAAATTTCAAATAGACACATTATTTTTCAAAAAGATTTGAAAAAAAGCAATATTTAAAAAAAATTAGCGGTTTACCCGGTGTGCGGTCGTCGGAATTCAGATTGATTTACACTGGTCATGCATGCGTGTCAGTAGTTAATTGAATATGCATGTATGGGCTGGATGGTGCACCTACGTGACTTCATGGATAAGTTGGCCATTCGTGTGTGACATGCGCATGATCACTCCAGCGTGCGCCTGCGCTTGCGCTTGCGCTTGCGCTTGCCGGACTTGATGATGCATGTAGCGTGGGCCTTATGCGCGGAGTGCGTGTGGCCATTAGCGGCGGATGCTCGTGCCTATCCGACTGAGAGACGCGGTGCAATGCATGGTGCGACTGCTGGATTGCATGCAGGGAAATTCACATACTCCCTCCGTTTCTAAATATAAGTCTTTTAAGAGATTCCACTAGAAGATTACATATGAATGTATATAGACATACTTTAGAGTATAGGTTCACTCATTTTGCTCCGTATGTAGCCCTTTAGTGAAATCTCTAAAAAGACTTATATTTAGGAACAGAGGGAGTACAACAATCAGGATTGATTGCCGGTCTTGATGGCCAGGTTAACTAGAGCAAGGTTAGATTAGAGGATGTGGGAATATGGTAAAGCGGACCGATGAAATCAACTATTTTTTTTCTTTTTTTCTTTTTTTTAATTGAAGATTAGATCTGAATCTCTCCCTAATAATAAAGCAAATTGAATTTCTGATCGTCCGTCGTGGCGTTTTTGCACAAAAGCCCCTGCCGTTTTCAGTAATCAATCCGCACTCCGGTAAATAAGGGAAAATAACGTTTCGTATTTCTGCCCCACGCTCAAGTCGAGCGACCGCACCTCCCAACCCTATCTGGATCCGCCGCCGGTCCTCATCCCGTCCTCCCCGCACCCCGGCCTACGTCCTCCCCCGCGCCACCTGAGTCCTCTGCGCGTGGTTCGCCGACGTCGAGGCCCAGGCCGCCGTGCTTCGGGCCCGCGCCAACGACCGTGATGGGCTGCTCAACACTCTCCTCGCCGCCACGGACAAATGGCCAGGAGGAAGAGGAGGACGCAAGGGAGGTGGGGCAGCGTCAGAATAAGCGAGCGCTGGATCCGGCCGAGGGTTACGACGAGACGGGCGTGAAGGCTTTGGTCGTGGCCGCCGCGCTCTATGCTCTGCCCCTATTCTAGGCGTCAATCATGGCTGCTCATGAGGTAAGAGAAGGAAAGATGATGAAGGACACGAACTACACACCTTTTATATGATTAATTGCAGTGCAGGAAGAAACGGCGGTGGCTCCACCATGGCCTTCACCACGCCTCCACAAGGCAATGGAGGTTGGATGCGGTGGTGGGCGGGATGGGATGCAGCTACTCGCAGGGGCAAGGCCTTCGGCGGCCGGCTCTGAGGCATGGGATCCTATTTGTGCGGTGGAGTCAGTTTGCATGTTGATTGAGTGTGCTAGCTTGTTCTGTAGTTACTCTGTAGCTATCAGTGGTCGAAGTTGGAAGCTCAATGTAAGCTGCACAGTTAAGCTTCTTTACTGGTGATGGTTTTTCCATGCTTGATTCTATGGGGCGTAGGAATTTTACTGAAACAAGCTTGATTTCCATAAGAATCTAAACCTAGCCTGAAAGATACATATTTGGGTAGATAAGTTTTAGTGATTGAAACTATTACATGTTATTATTGGTGAATAAGTTCACGTTCATGGGCAAATAAACTCGAAGATCAGGGATACATTGCTATCAATTTTGATTTGTTACTCTGACGTATTCTGTTGTCGATAAAATCATATAGTCAAGTGAGGCATGTAGCACAGGTATTCAATCTAGACTGATTTTTTGGTGGGAATAATTAATCATGAATTTCCTTGGGTTCTCTCCTGATATTTGGCAGTTGTAGAATATCATATTCATTATTCATATGAAATATGACATCTCCATTGTTACTGTAGAATATGATATACATTATTTATTTGATATATGACATCTCTATTATTACTACTGGAGCTGAAAAATATATTTCACAACTACCTAAACATATCTATTTTATCATCTATTACTGACTTTTTGGCTACCAGGTTCAAATAAAAAAGTTGTGCAAGTGCAACCTTATGTATGAATGTACAAAAAATCCGTAGGTTAGCCAATAAAAATGATGAGCAAAAGTATTTCATCATAAAGTAGCCATGTGATCATATCTAGATTTATCGTCATCAAACATGTTCCTTCGACACATCATAGCTTCGTCAAACATCAAAGAAAAGTCATTTTTGTGTTTTCACATTCCACAAGTAATTAAAGCCTTGATTTGCTCTTCCCAACTTAGTGAAGAATCATTATGACCTTTTGAGAAACATCCAGATTGCTCCGCTAGGTTGAAATTCAAAAACCCAGTAGCTTATAAAGCCTATAATTAACTTTTCAAGATTATTATATGATTTTCTGTCAAGATGAATACATGGATACTCCACTATCTACAGTATTGTAATTTTCTCTTCGTGTTTGATACAACTCTATGATAGTTGCATCTTCACATAATCCGAAATATTGTTCGAACAAACTAACTCTTGGAGGTTTAGTTTTTTTTGTGATTGCAAAAAATGGATGACAAAGCTGAATTAAGCATCGTTGAGGATTTTGATAACCGACCATCAAAAAAGGCAAAATGCTCTAAATCAGTGTACTACTCTAAATTGCCAGAACGATCAGGTGTCTTGCTATATGAACCTCTAGGCACTGGGAAGGTAGGTGTACTGAGTTTTATTCTTTGTCTGAATTGAGTTTGCATTTCCATATGCTCAATCACTGAATGAAAGTAAAAGGCCTCAAAAACACTTAGAAACAGCAGCCCTAAAAGCGCACCCCATTCATAAAAAAATTGTTTAGTTTTTGTTTTGTTTGGCCTTTACTCCAACGACACATATATTTGCTACACTTTTTTAAAGGTGGTCTGCTTAAAAAAATAATTATTCTTCATGTTAGAGATGTTTGACGTGGGTAATAAATCAAATCATCAGTTATGTTTTATACCATGCTTGTTGTCATCACTTATATTTTAAGCGATACTTATGTTTTTTTAAAGAAATCATGATGATTGTATCACGAATACCGGAGTCAATGATATTTTTTCCCGTTGCAACGCACGGGTCATTTTCCTAGTCATTATAATGAGGACCCACAAGTTCAATGTTTTTTATTATGAGTTAATCTACACCGTTATAACTCGGTCCTATCGAATGAATGGCTCGTATTTACTGATTAACGTGATAATTTCTTAAGAGTCTATAATTAGTATAACTATAGACTATAGATAATGCAGCAACTGCTAACATAATTTCAACATACTTTTAGCATCGCTATAAGTGAGAAAGTCTCATCATAGTCAACTCTTTGAACTTGTCGGAAACATCTTTGCGACAAGTCGAGCTTTCTTAATGGTGGCATTCACCATGATCGTTTGTCTTCCTCTTAAAGATCCATTTGTACCTAACAGCCTTACGACCATCAAGTAGTTCTTTCAAAGTCTACACTTTGTTTTCATACATGGATCCTACCTCGAATTTCATGGCGTCCAGCCATTCATCAGAATCCAGGCCCACCATCGCTTCTCCATAGCTCGTAGGTTCATTGTTGTCCAACAACATGACCTCTAAGACAGGATTACCGTACTACTCTGGAGCAGTATGTTTCCTTGTCGACCTACCAGGTTTGGTAGTAACTTGATCCAAAGCTTCATGATCACCATCATCAGCTATCCAGTTCAACTAGTGTAGGCGCCACAGGAACATCTTACTGCGCCTTGCTACTCATTGGTTGAAGTGACGGTTCAATAACCTCATCAAGTTTCCACCATACTCCCACTCAATTCTTTCGAGAGAAACTTTTTCTCGAGAAATGACCCTTTTCTCGAAACAAACACTTTGCTTTTGGATCTGACATAGGAGGTATTTCCATCTGTTTTGGGTATCATATGAAGATGCATTTACCCGCTTTGCGTTCGAGCTTATCGGGCTGAAACTTTTTCACATAAGCCTCGCAACCCCAAATTTTTAAGAAACGACAGCTTAGGTTTCTCCAAACCATAGTTCATACGATGTCATCTCAATGGAATTACTGGTGCCCTATTTAAAGTGAATGCGGTTGTCTCTAATGCCTAACCCAAAAACGATAGTGGTAATTCGATAAGAGACATCATAGTATGCACCATATCCAATAGGGCACGGTTATGACGTTCGGACACACCATCACACTATGGTGTTTCAGGTGGCATTAGTTGTGAAACAATTTCCACATTGTCTTAAATGTGTACCAAACTTACAACTCAGATATTCATCTATACGATCATATTGTAGACATTTCATCCTCTTGTCACGACGATCTTCAACTTTACTCTGAAATTGCTTGAACCTTTCAATAATTCAGACTTGTGTTTCATCAAGTAAATATACTAATATCTACTCAAATCATCTGTGAAGTAAGAACATAATGATATCTACTGCGTGCCTCAGCATTCATTGGACTGCATACATCAAAATGTATCACTTCCAATAAATCACTATCTTGTTCCATCTCACTGGAAAACGAGGCCTTTGGTCATCTTGCCCATGTGGCATGATTTGCATGTCTCAAGTGATTCAAAATCAAGTAAGTCCAAACGATCCATCTCCATGGAGTTTCTTCATGCGTTTACATCAATAGGCATGGTTTTCATGTCTCAAACGATTCAAAAACGAGTGAGTCCAAAGATCCATCAGCATGGAGCTTCTTCATGCGTTTTATACCAATATGACTCAAGCGGCAGTGCCATAAGTAAGTGGTACTATCATTACTACTTTGCATCTTTTGACAACAATATTATAAACATGTGTATCACTACGATCGAGATTCAAATAAACCATTTATTTTAGGTGCAAGACCATTGAAGGAATTATCCAAGTTAAATAAAGTAACCATTATTCTCTTTAAAAGAATAACTGTATTGCAATAAACACAATCTAATCATGTCTATGCTCAACGCAAACAGCAAATAACAATTATTTAGGTTCAACATTAATCCCGATGGTAGAGGGAGCGTGCGATGTTTGATCACAACAACCTTGGAATTACTTCCAACACACATTGTCACCTCGCGCTTGCTAGTATCCGTTTATTCCGTAGCTATAATTTTGAGTTACTAACACTTAGCAACTGAATCGGTATCTAATACCCCGGTGCTACTATGAGTACTAGCAAGGTACACATCAATATCACATATATCCAATATACTTTTGTCCACTTTGCGAGCCTTCTTATCTACCAAGAACCTTGGGTAGTTCCGCTTCAGTGACCGTTCCCCTCATCACAGAAGCACTTAGTTTTGGATTTGGGTTCAAACTTGGGTTTATTTACTAGAGTGGCATCAGGTTTGCCATTCATGAAGTATCCCTTCTTGCCCTTCTTGAAACTAGTGGTTTTACTAACCATCAACAATTGATGCTCCTACTTGATTTCTACTTTTAAAGTGTCAAACATCGCGAATAACTCAAGGATCATCTCTATCCCTGATATGTTATAGTTCATCATGAAGCTCTGTAGCTTGGTGGCAGTGAATTTGGAGCCTGGGGAGAATCCAGGGGGAGCTGAGCTGAGATGTGACGGCCCACCTGCCCCCCACCCCTAGCAGTCGTAAAAGGTCGAAGGGTCCGAAGGGGGGAGGGGGAGCAGCTCTCCTCCGAGCCCTCGTCGTCGACGTCAAAGTGATGCGGGTGCCTTTGTCGCCCGTGGTAGTCATCGGGATCACCTTGGCCATCGGCGGGCGGGCCATCACCAGAGAAGCGGGGGCAGCCCACATGGTTGGGCGGCTCCAGGGCGATTGAGAGGTCGAACCCGTCGTCGTTGAAGAACATTCGGACCACCGCCCGGAGCTTGGAGGAGTCCAGGCACTTGACCTTGACGCAGACCTCCTCCTCCTTGCACAGCGAGAGCTCGTCCACCACCACCACCACGCCAAGGAACTTGGACATGCTGTGAATCACGCTCTCCGAGCGAGCAATGTCCGACAAGCCAGAGATGAGGATCCAAGCCGTGTCGGGGACCGCAACCGGCAAGGCGTCGCCGGCCGGCTCTCGGATGTCCACCACGAGCTTGTCCACCCAAATATTTACTGTTAAACCATTCCCAATTCTTCAAATACACCCTTGATTAAAAACTTCAATACCTGAACATATGCTTTGCCAAACATAAGAAGATCCCTTCTTCAGCTGAACTGACAATATATTACCATCCGGATAATATTTGGCCCTAAGGATTCTTGCACATAAGGATTCATTATTTTCAATCAATCACCACACTTGTTTAGCTAGGAGTGTTCTATTAAAACTACACAAGTCTCTACACGATCCAGCCAGTTGGGAGAATATATAACCTGGTTACTACGGCTGGGTGGAAGTGGAACCAGCAAAACAGGACGGCATGCTCGCGCAACAAGAGAGGGCAGGACCAAACGAGCTCCCAACAGCCTCGAAAGAAGTACGAGTCAGCAGGCAAGGGAGCTGCGAGCCAAGCGTCCGACATGGTTTTTCAGCCTTCCCGGCGGGAGATCTTGCGAAACATCAACTACAAGGTTCAAACGTGCACCAAGATCAAGCTACATATAGGTTCAACAAAATACGGGGCGTCTCATGACATAAGCCGTGCCTTACTAATACTAGCTAACGCAGGTGGAGGTTTCTTCAGTTCCTGATATCTCGTGAACGGTATTTGGGCCTTGATTGCTGCACATGAAACACCAAAAAATATTAGGTCACACTTGCTAGCAACTCTTTTTGTCCACTCAATGGAGAATTTGAGTAGGCCTTTTGGCAAATACCTGAAACCTTGGCTTGCTTATATGCAGCGAGTCCATTTTCACTAGATTATCAGCATCGTCAAGCTCAATGACGGCCTTGATTACTGCATTTGAAAGATCTTTGTCTTCATGAGCATCAAAATAGCAACCTCGGTCTTGTGCATCTTTGACTATGTTCTGCCAAACAGACTTGCTGTTGGACAAAGTCGTCCCATTTCCTACTATCCATAAACAGTGCCTGACAACCAACAGATAATAAGTTACACCTTCTGATGAAACTATGCTGTTTTCAACCAGAGGCTGCTCCAAAAAATGAATGCTTTTGTAACATAGAAGTGATACTGTTGGATTCATATCCTAAAATGTCACGATTATGGTTTCAATTCTTTTTTACCCTCCGATTATAGTTTCATAGTTAATACCATATTGCAAAAGCATTAACTATCAAAGTTAATTTTTTGGAAGATCTTGAAGAGTATATTTTCTTAAATCATTTTTGCATGTAGCCTGGAATAGAGCAGCCGAAAAACTTACTTAGCCCTTGTCAGAGCCACATTGGTCCTCTGCATGTTCGTGAGAAATCCAACAGAACCAGCTTTATTGCTCCTCACTGTTGATATGATAATGATGTCCTCCTCTGCACCTTGGAAACCATCCACGGATTTCACTTTCACAGAGAAACCTTCATGCATATTGTAGGATTTCCCAAGTTTTTCATGAATTGCTCTAACTTGAGCATTATATGGGGACACAACACCAACAGAGATTTTGATTCCCGTAGAGAATGACTCTGCAATTAGGAGAAAAATAATAACTACTCCCTCCGTCCCAAAATTCTTGTCTTGGATTTGTCTAGATATGAATGTATCTAGTCACGTTTTAGTATTTTGATACATCCATTTTTAAACAAATCTAAGACAAGAATTTTGGGACGGAGGGAGTATTATACATGCTGTGAGCCAAGGAAAAGCTACTAGTGTCTCAGATTGTATACTTGTTACTCCTTCCGTTCAAAAATACTGCACATGTAGGCTTGCATGCAAATTTAGTGACATTTTTCTCTGTTTTGCACACATATCGCTTCCCCCTCTCTAAAACATTTATGAAATCAAACCCAACTCTTCTCTTAATAGAAATTATAGGCAACATGTTGCTTGTTCTTGAAAAAAAGAAACCAAATCCATCAAAACATATCTCTCATGCCCAACACATTAATACCATAGATAGCATGGTCATTTCCCTCAAGTAAGCTATTGGTTTCATGACTTCTTGTGACGAAACAAAAAAACTACCTCTTACATGTTTCTTAAGGAGGTTATTATTAAAAATTGGTAAAACAATTAAAGAATTAATACTGATGGTTACCTTTAAACAACCTCTGCACTATCCGTGATACTGCAGCAGCTTCAATTGTGTTTTTCAGGCTACGCCCATGCTTCTCAGTTGTTTCATGTCCTCCATCTACATTTATGAATGAGTATGACCCAAAGATTTTGCTTGCTAAAAACCTCTTTTCATAGCTCTCAGTAGTGACATTAGGACCGTCAGATATCTTGCCATCGTAAAATGTAACAAGTGGAAATTTGCTTATTTCTGGATGCATCCTGTATTGCACATTGAGAAGGTGCTTACTGTATCCCAGCATACTTAACCTCTCAAAAACACTTCGCCCGAATTTAGCATTGTCAGATATCTACAGAATCACAATACATGTCAATTCATGGCTTCCAAATGGAAAAATGAAAGAAAAGAATAGTCAACACATATAGCTTACTTTGCTTTTCACCAAAGCAGGTAACTGATATTCATCTCCGATAAAAACAGCCTGCTTTATGCCAGGCAGCAGCAAGGGAATTAAGGTCTCACACTCTTTAAGCTGTGCAGCCTCGTCAACAATCAGCAAGTCCAGAAGATTTGGCTTTTCAGGCTTCTTGAGCAATCTGCCGGTATCAGAAGGAGAATTGTCCATGGGCACACCATACAACCGGAAAGAGCTGGAAACTGTACAGAGAATGCATTTCGTTCTCTGCAGCAGATACAGTTGAATTTGCCTCGTGCTGTAATAATTTGGAAGCTCTAAGTTTTTGCGAAGATATCTTAATTCTTGCACACAGAGTGATCTAGCCAGTTTAAACCTGGATTTATTGCATCTGTTAGTCTGCACACAGGCTAACTGCTGAGGCCAGGACACAGGGTTACAGTCCTCTTCTACCTTGCCCTCAAGAAGATCATCTGAGCATATATCATCAGTATTCTTGTCACAATTTATCAAAGCATGGAGAATTTTTATCAATTCAAGCACTTCCAACATACACTGAAAGCTCTGTCCTGTTTCTGAACTTCTTGGATGATCATTATATAGTATATTGATGCAATAGCACAAATCCTTAGAAAGTTTGTTGTAATTATGCTTCAAATAATCCTTGAATGGCAGTGTTCTTAATGCTTCCATCATAGTTTCAGAGTCATCCCATCCTTCCTTATGGCACTCTCCTTTCTCAGCCTCAGGCCTGTTATGGGTTATCTTGCGGAACACCGAGAGAGGTGCGACAAGATGATCTTTGGAGTTCGGATTGGATCGTAAAGGATACCTTAAGGGCAAAGAATTCATGTCCTTGCGCGGGAGGGGTTTGTCCCCATCCTTTTCAGGCGTCTCCTTTTCCATCTTCATCTTCTCAACAATATCCTGAATGTGCAATTTGTACTTGGCCACAGGATTCTCAATAAGATCTATCAGTGAGCACAAGCATTGCCTCCAACCAGTGTGTGGTACAAAACATGGCAACAACCGCTCTGCACGCGAGTCAAGGAATACCATGGAAAGATCATTACTATCATCTATTTTCATCCTCTCTTTATTTCCAAACAGGACAATGTCATTCAGAAAGCAAGCGCTGCCATCTGAAGACTCTCCAACAAGCCTGACAATCCGCGATGCAACTTCCAGTACAGCAGTATTGGTTGGTGCACAGGTAAGTGTCTTTAGGCCCTTGGCGAGCATTGCCCACAGGATAGTGCTGATCGTTTTAGTTTTACCTGTCCCAGGGGGGCCCCATATGAGTTTTAGGGAAGGCGAGTGGTTCTCCATTACAGAGACACAGTCTGCTACTGCATTCAGCTGTGAATCATTCAGGCTGAACTTCTCAACGCCAAGACCATCAATTGATCTCCGAGCGATGTACTGAGATATCTGGTAGCATGACAAGCTATCATCCAGTACCTTCAAGGGGAAATGTGCAAGTAAATCAAGGATCTAGAGTAGTGTGTGTGTAAAATCATACATTTGTAAAAGAACATAGGGGAATTATCAGTTCTCTCATTTCAGATTCAGAAGGATATGATTAACATTACTGACAGGATCAATGTGATCGTGATGCAAGGTGTTAGCAGAAGTAATATTAACACAGAAGAAATCTCATGTGGAGAGCCATAGGTTGCCAAAGCATAATAAGACAGCAAGAGCATGTGCCTGTCCTTATACTAAGTACTAACTTCTAAGTATGACCTTTATAACACACACACACACACACACACACACACACACACACACACACACACATACATATATATATATATATATATATATATATATATATATATATATATATATATATATATATATATATATATATATATATATATATATATATATATATATATGTTGATGCCAGGCATAGTAAGCTATCAAAAAGGACCTAAACTTAATTTTAAATGTAAACATCTGGCATACCCTTCGCTTGTATTGCCACACCAGATCAACGATGCCAGTACTACTGCTTCTGTTCTGATTTTCTACTTCCATACGAAGGCACTTCCAGATCCGATTGTATGTCTTCATATTTATGAGAAACACAGCAAACGATGGCGCCACAGGCAATTTTGTTTCTGGATCTACTTCAATTGGAATAGCAGCTGAAAACCGAACAATGCAACAATTGGGTGGGAAATCTCCATCTTTGTCTCCACATTTTAGAACTGAACCTAAAACATAAGATGCCTTATTTTGTATCAAATCAGACACATGCTGCGGTTTCCGCAAGGAAACAACTATTATGTCCCCTCCTTTGGGACTGTATGTCTCCCTTGACTTAGGATCCTTTGCTGGCTCCGCAACCTCAAAACAGAATATTGATTTCTCATCATCAAGCTTCTCCACCCAGATTATTTTTATAAAGTTCGACTGAGCATAATCATCCAATGCTGAAAATACATCAGCATGTACTTCTTCAATTAGAGGGCATGTGAATGAGTTCAAATAAGTGATTTTTGACGTGAAGGTATCCGGTATGCTCTTGACCTGCAATGAATGTCCACATAGCTTGATCAGTTCTCATTTGAAATAAATTCTACTGTAAGAAGTAAGAACAGTCAGTGATCAGTAGGATAAGAACAATGCAGTAGAAAATCTGGATGAGATCCACAAAATAGGACACAAACCATATGATCAGGATTCTTTTTGGTTTTGCAGTAAGCGCGGCATAATTAAGAACGTAATTTTGCTAAGAAATCAGGATTCTTTCGTTTTGTCGGATAACAAATAAGGATTCAGCACTGAAACGAATACCAGAACAAAAAACTACCAAGACAACTAAACCGAGCAAACATACCAAGTCCACAAAGAATGTAAACGAAACTGTACCTAAGTCGCAGTGATATGTTCAAGAAAAACAGGTTCAGTCCTGCCATGCGTGTGGTTTATTCAGTCACCTGCTGCGGATTTTACAGAAAAATTTGCGATTCGGTTGAAACCTGCTCCCATTCAAGGGGGGCTTTCTGCTTGGCAAAACAACGAGCACCGAGCATACAAGCTGCGGTCACCGCGCATAACGCACATCTGAGCAGAAAATAGAGATGGCAGAGGAGTGAATATACTGACTCGACGAGCGAGGAGCGCCGTCGACAGACGGGGCCTCACTCCAGTGCGGGCAGCGTAGCGGCGCGGCCTCCATTGGAGGAGCTCGAGCCACCATCAACCTGAACCTGGGCAACGAGGAACACAGAACAAGAGAACGGAGGACGTTGAATGGGCCATTGCCGAGCTGCGGGAGAGCCTAGGTGCGGAGGGGATTTCCCCTCCAAAAAAAAAGATGGGGAAGGATTACGCACAACTTGGGCCGAACAGGCCTCTACCGCAGAGATAAATATTGGGCTTCTTCAGAATACGTCATTTTCGTCACTCCTCTAAAATATTTCTCAAAAAACACCATCACTCCTCTAAAATATTTCTCAAAAAACACCATCACTCCTCTAAAACATCAACATAATACGTTCCCTTCCCAAAAGCGAAAATCCTATGCCTAATTTTTTTAATAATATTTTTTTAGCGAACTTTGTAATACCTTTTCGGGAGAAATTCTGTAATATAATTAGCCATACAAATTGTATGGGCACTCAAAAACCCTGGTGGAGTCCATCTAAAAGTTCAGGAAGATACTATTGTCAAAGTGAGTACCACTCACCAAATTCATTTCAGGCAAACATTTTTTTTGTTTTGTTTTACTATATAAAGGAGTAGTACCAGCCGGATGGATAACAAGAAATGGAGCCCGAAAGAAGGAAAATACGTGCAGATTACAAGCAAGCAAACAAGGTGAGATGAGAACTCAAATCTCAAAAGATGCCGTTCGATCGTACGCACGCTCACCTGCTGCCTGAGGAGGTTCTTGTTGAAGATATCGTGGACGGACCAGGAGAAGATCTTGTGCTCCAGGTAGCCCAGGGCAAACCTGCTGAGCGCCTTGTCGTCCTTCTTCACCTCCGCCCAGTAGCTACGCACGGCCTCCCTCTTCCTCACGGCCTCCTCCTCGGCATCCATCCTGCTGTCGTCCTCTGCGCTATGGAACACCTCGCCGAGGTCGCTCATGGTGCTGGTGCCGCTCTCCTCGCTCGGACCCTTGGTAGCTCCTACACCCATGAAGACCGCAGGCGCGTGTTTGGGAAGAGACTGCGAGACTACTCCTATATATGATGTCGTTGGAATTTCCGAGGTTAAAAAGGTAGTGAGGAGTAGAGCAAATGTGCCTAGGTTGATATAGGCGGTGGGGATTCCGGAGCTGAAGTAAATGCAGGTGCGAGACGACTGGGCGTGTGCGTGAGCTGTCTCACTTCCCGATGGCCGCATGCAGCAGTAGCAAATCGAACGCAAGATCTCCCGGATATGGGGGGATGCAGCAGGCTTGAAACCAAAAAACGCAAGATTTACCAGAGTACTGTAGAGTACTATCGGAGCGATGATATAGTAGTATACGTACTAGTACTTCGCACTTTCAACAATTATAGGGCTTTTTTTCTTGGTGATTTTGAGTTGTACACTGAAAAATGCAAATGCATATACAACATTGATTATAGCTGGCCAAATAGGCTGGGCTAAACAGACCGGTCCACGAGCCCGTCATGGGCCAGACACGACACGACCTAAACGGGCCCGTGCCAAGCACGCAGCACGCCTTGGGCCGTGCTTAGGCCTTGAGGCTAGGCACGCGGGCCGGCTAGGCACGGCCCGTTTATTTTTTATATATTTATATTTTTTAATATATATATACATAATAAATGATCCAAATAGGCCTCAAAATCAGTCCATAAAATTAAAAATATATTACCCAGCGTGCTAATCGGGCCAACATGTCGGCCCGTTTATTAACCGAGTCGTGCCTGGGCCTGGAGGCGCAGCCCACGGGTTGGCACGGCACGGCCGGATTAGTAAACATGCCGGTGCGGGCTGTGCCGTGTCGGGCCCGTTTACAATGGATCGGGTCGTGTTGTGTCGTGTCGGTCCGTTTGGTCAGGTATGACATTGATGCAATGGTGCGCTTTTAAATGCCACTTAAAAATTAGGGTGGGAGCATGATGAAGTAGGATCTGACAGTGGAGATGCGTGGCGCTGCTGCCGCCCGTCCAAGGTCCAACACTTGGCACGGCGACTACCTCGGTGTCCAGGTGTCCGGTGTCCAGATCGAGAAGATTGTTCACCGAAAAATAGTCGCACCTCCGACCCGAGGCCAAGGGAGAGCGTTCAATTCTGAGACCGCTATGAAATCGATTACGGATAGACGTGGAGGTAGAGTATATCCATTCCTATTGAGGTGAATGTTCGTTCTCTTTGCATTCATGAGTTAGAGTTAGAGTTGATTAGATTGGACTGCTTAATCCTAAAACATCAAACAGAAGGATTAGAGTTGGTTGGATGCATCTAACCCATCTAAAAAAACTAACCCATCCAAGAGGTGCTTATTTGGGTTAGAGTTAGGTGGGGCCCAAAAAAAATTATTTTTCCCTCTACCTCCACCATAACAAATTTTGGTAAAATGAGCCAAATGATTGGAAAAAGTGCATTTATTAACAATTTAACCCTGCCATCCAAGCACCTCTTTGGTTAGAGTTAGTTCAGAGTTAGTGAAGGGTTAGAATCTAACTCTAACCTCTAAGGGCATTTCTAACAGTTTGTTGGTTATCTTGTTGGTAAAATATGTCATGTCATTAACCAACACCTTAACATACAACTACTCCAATAGGTTGTATCTAGTTTGGCCAATAAGATGTGAGATAATAAATAAGGTGCTCTCTCATTCTACATTGGAACTTGTGCAAGGGTGTTGGTTAATTTACATATAACCTTGCTCTCTTTCCTTATTTACTGCATGACACATCATCAAAAATCTTATGTGTCAAAATCGACCAACAGCTATCTTACAAACATTGAAGATGCCCTAACTGAGTTAGAGTGTCAAAACAGGGCCAACGGTGCTCTAGGCCTGACGCGTGTCTGTGTATCACAACAACTTGTAGTAATACGCACGCGCGAGATCTGCCAGCAAGCGCGACCTCCAAATGCATTGCAGAGACAAAATTTGTGTTAGAACAAGTACAATAGAGCTGAATCATCTGGCTATAAGAAAAAAAAAAAATATTTTTGTTTAGTTGGAGGAAAGAGAAGATAAGCGGGCTCCTAGTTAAGACCCAGCTCTAGCACATGTTTCTAGGCATTTTGTGAGAGTGAAAAATGGACCATGTAATAAAAAAGTAGTGTTTTTTCTAACTAACTATTGTACATATTAGTTATAAGATGAGCTATAGATGACATGTCAATGCCTTATAGTCAGCAGCTGGCTATAGTATTAACCATGCTCTTATAACCTTTTATGCTTACAAAATACAAAATAACATCGTTTATAAAAAATTCTAAAACTAATCTGTTTTGATCACGCCAACATCCCTGACGTGTAAGTTACACGAAAAACGTCACGGTCTCTGTCGTCTAGTATGGTGCCCGCACAACCGGCTGACCCATTGCCTAGCTGACGTGACAAAGGACCAGACGTAAGGCTTCCTGGCGTCTGATCCTGGTAAGTGACCACACGCTAGGGACCTTGGCTTCTTTTACGTTACACAAACAACTTTTTGATAATACGTGACATGTCATCTAGTCGTAAGGTCCTTACATTTGGTCATTTATCAGGAGCAGACGTCAGGGTCCTTCGAGTCTGATCCTTTGATCAACGGGTCAATTGGTTGTGGGGGACACATATCAAACGCCAAGAATCACGGCGTTTCACATGCATTCCGGACACCAGGAATGTTGGCTTGACCAAAACAAGTCAAAAAAACAAGGTCAATTCTGTATTTTGTTAGTACAAAAGGCTAAAAAGATTGTCCCATTGCAGGCGCCACGACGCCCGCCCGCCCATCAACTTGTTCTGCCCGCTGCTTGGTCATGGTGCTTTCCGCCCTGGCTGCTCGTTCGCTCGGTCGCCCTCTCCACTGCCTCCAACCCAAGCAAGACTTCCTCTTCCTGTGACCCCCTCAGAGCCCAAGCTCATGAACAACATCTTGGCTATTATCTGAACATCCGCCATGCGCGTTGTTAGAGTTGTGTCGAATATTCTTGTATAAGGTAGATTACAGTTGGACTTTGAGTAGTATCATGTTTAGACAGGATATGGAGTCGTGTCCTGATAGGACACTTGTATCCTAGGCCTCTCATATATAGGGGGTAGACACACGATGTAACATATGCCAACATAATAGCACAGGTACGCGGGCGAGCCGGCGGCGTGTGCCGGCGCCCGGGCGGTCGGGGTGAGGTATTGTGATGGTGTCACGGGGAGGAGCGCCTCTAGTCAGGCCCCGGGGATGTAGCCATATCGGTGAACCTCATTAACAATCTTGGTGTCGTGCTCGTGTGATTGCTTGGTCCTCGGTAGATCGACGGATTGCCTCAGATTATTCTAACAAGTGGTATCATGAGCAAGGTTCAAGAAGGCTGCAGATCGTTGGTCTAGAGGAGAGGAGCGAAAAGATTCGTCGGATCGATTGTGCAAAAGTCGGTTGGTTGAATCGGCAAGTGCTGAAGGTTGATAGTCGGCGTGGTTCTATTCGGGTTTATGGAAGCGATCAGAGGCAGCAGATTCATGCAGCAGCACACGTATAAAGCTCGCGTGATCAAAAAGCGGGCAACAGGCTGGCATCGCGTGCAGGCGGGTAGTATGCGGCAGATCAATTCGGATCAAGGCTGGCCGAGCGACACATTTGATCAGGAAGCGACTTGGCGGTGGCGGAACGTGCGTCTGCACAAGTAGCGATCGAGAAGATGCGGTTGTGTCGGTAGTGCGTACATCAGGAGTTAGCACGCGCTGTCAAGCTGGCCCACGCGGGGCTGACTGAGGCGGACCAGACGTGCATGGCCAGGCTCGATTCATGGCTTCGCGCTGCAGGGATTGCGAGCATATGGCCGGAGGGCGATCGAGACAAGTCGCAAGTGCTGGAGAGTTGCAGGAGGTTGTACGTATATGTGCATGCAAGATTTGTTAAAGGAAAAAGTCCAAAAAAAACCTTGAACCGGTAGACGGTGGCGAGATTCCACCCTGAAGTGGTAATCCCTGAAGTTTGCACTCTCAAGTCAGTAATCCGAGTCTAAAAATAACCTTGACAACATTCCCAAACAGGGATTGCATGCGTGGCAAGTGAGGGTCGGGTTTGTTTTTTTTTCCTTTTTTGGACCAAAGGAGAAGGCGTTGTTACTGCTTATAGGGTGGGCCGGCCCAGCTTAACAACCCATTTACTGATTTAGACCAGGATGGCCGCCCAGCCCGAGGAGTGTCTCCTTGTCTTCTTCTCTGCTTTGGCGACGGCAATGGCGATGGCCTGGTGATCGACGGAAGCGGCAACGATCGGGGCGGCGCTCGACGGCAAGCGTCAGGCGAAGGTATGTCCCCATCGTTCACCTCCGCTGGGCACCGTGTTGGAAATATGCCCTAGAGGCAATAATAAAATGGTTATTATCATATTTCCTTGTTCATGATAAATCGTCTATTGTTCATGCTATAATTGTATTAACAGGAAACAGTAATACATGTGTGAATAAATAGATCACAATGTGTCCCTAGCAAGCCTCTAGTTGGCTAGCTCGTTAGTCAATAGATGATCATGGTTTCCTGGTCATGGGCATTAGATGTCATTGATAACGGGATCACATCATTGGGAGAATGATGTGATGGACAAGACCCAATCCTAAGCATAGAACTAGATCATATTGTTCGTATGCTAAAGCTTTTCTAATGTCAAGTATCTTTTCCTTCGACCGTGAGATTGTACAACTCCCGGATACCGTAGGAGTGCTTTGGGTGTATCAAACATCACAACGTAACTGGGTGACTATAAAGGTGCACTACGGGTACCTCCGAAAGTGTCTGTTGGGTTGGTACGAATCGAGATCGGGATTTTTCACTCCGTGTGACGGAGAGGTATCTCTGGGCCCACTCGGTAGAACATCATCATGAGCTCAATATGACTAAGGAGTTAGTCGCATGATGACATGCTACGGAACAAGGTATAGGTATACCGACGATCGAATCTCACGCAAGTTCTATACCGACAGACAAAGGGAATTGTATACGGGGTTGATTGAATCCTTGACATCGTGGTTCATCTGATGAGATCATCATGGAGCAAGTGGGAGCCACCATGGTTATCCAGACCCCGCTGATGGTTATTGGCCGGAGAGGTGTCTCGGTCATGTCTGCCTGTCTCCCGAACCCGTAGGGTCTACACACTTAAGGTTCGATGAAACTAGGGTTATAGGGAATTGTTATACGAGGTTATCGAAAGTTTTTCGGAGTCCCGGATGAGATCCCGGACGTCACGAGGAGCTCCGGAATGGTCCGGAGGTGAAGATTGATATATAGGACGGATGGTTTCGGACATCGGAAGTGTTTCGGGCATCACCGGTAACGTACCGGGACCACCGGGACCAGCGGAGGTGGCCCCGGGGGTCCACCGAAGGGGGGCAACGACCCCGGGAGGCTAGATGGGCCAAGTGGGGGAGGGAACCAGCCCCTAGGTGGGCTGGTGCCCCCCCCACTCAGCCCAAGGCGCAGGGGAGAGGGAAGGGGGGCAAACCCTAAGCCAGGTGCGCCTAAGGCCCACCAGGGGTGCGCCACACCCCTCCTCCCCTCCTGGCCGCCACCTCCTGGCGCAGATGGGGGCTGCCACACCCCTTGGGGGTGGGAACCCTATGGGCTGCGCCCCCTCCCTCTCCCCCTATATATAGTTGAGGTTTGGGGCTTTTTTGAGACAGACTTTTCCCTCTCCCTCGGCACAGCCCTGCCCTTCTTCCTCCTCCTCTCTGCCGGTGCTTGGCGAAGCCCTGCTGGGAGACCTCATCTCTCCATCGACACCATGCCGTCGTGCTGCTGGAGTTCTTCCCCAACCTCTCCCTCCTCCTTGCTGGATCAAGGTGCAGGAGACGTCGCCGGGCTGCACGTGTGTTGAACGCGGAGGTGCCGTAGTTCGGCACTAGATCGGAATCACACCGCGATCTGAATCGCCGCGAGTACGACTCCATCAAACGCGTTCTAGTAACACTTCTGCTTAGAGATCTTCAAAGGTATGAAGATGCACTCACCCCTCTCTCGTTGCTGGTCTCTCCATAGGAAGATCTGAATATGCGTAGGAAAAAATTTGATTTTCTGCTACGTTACCCAACAGTGGCATCCGAGCCAGGTTTTCTATGCGTAGATTCTAGGCACGAGTAGAACACAAAAGGTTGTGGGCGATGATTGGTCAATTGCTTGCCGCTACTAGTCTTATTCTTTTTCGACGGTATTGTGGGATGAAGCGGCCCGGACCGACTTTACACGTACGCTTACGTGAGACTGGTTCCACCGACAGACATGCACACCGTGCATAAAGGTGGCTAGCGGGTGTCTGTCTCTCTTACTCTAGTCGGATTGGATTTGATGAAAAGGGTCCTTATGAAGGGTAAATAGCTTTGGCATATCATCGTTGTGGTTGTCACGTAGGTAAGAAGGCGTTCTTGCTAGAAACCCAAATCATCCATGTAAAACTTGCAACAACAATTAGAGGACGTCTAACTTGTTTTTGCAGGGTTTGACATGTGATGTGATATGGCCAAAGTTGTTATGTTGCATGTATCATGTATGAGATGATAATGTTATTGTAATAGGTTTCACGACTTGCATCTCGATGAGTATGACAACCGGCAGGAACCATAGGAGTTGTCTTAATTTATTGTATGAGATGCAACGCCATGTGCTTACTACTTTTACTTCATTGCTAACGGTTAGCTATAGTAGTAGTGATAGTAGTAGTTGGCTTGACGACTTCACGGAGACACGTTGATGGAGATCATGGTGTCACGCCGGTGACGATGATAATCATGCGATGCCTGAAGATGGAGATCAAAAGAGCAAAGATGATAATGGCCATATCATGTCACTATATGATTGCATTGTGATGTTTATCATGTTTTTCATCTTATTGCTTAGAACGACGGTAACATAATAAGATGATCCCTCTTAAAATTTCGAGAACGTATTCCCCTAAGTGTGCACCGTTGCGAAGTTGTCTCGAAGCACCACATGATGATCGGGTGTGATAGATTCTAACGTTCGCATACAACGGGTGTAAGCCAGATTTACACACGCGAAACACCTGGGTTGACTCGACGAGCTTAGCATGTACAGACATGACCTCGAATACAAGAGACCGAAAGGTCGAACATGAGTCGTATGGTTGAATACGATCAGCATGAAGTTGCTCACCATGGTGACTAGTCCGTCTCACGTGATGATCGGACACGGGTTAGTCAACATGGATCATGTATCACTTAGATGACTAGAGGGGTGTCAATTTAAGTGGGAGTTCATACTTAATTTGATTAAATGAACTTAATTGTCATGAACTTAGTCTGAAAGTTGTATTTAGAAATATTGTAGATGGCCAACGTCAACCTCAATTTCAACGCATTCCTGGAGAAAAACAAGCTGAAAGATGATGGTAGCAACTATGCGGACTGGGTTCGCAACTTGAAGCTCATCCTTGAAGCAGCTAAAAAGGCTTATGTCCTTGATGCGCCGCTAGGTGACCCTCCCGCTCCCGCAGCAGCCCAGGACATTCTGAACGTCTGGCAAATGCGGAGTGATGACTACTCTCTGGTTAGGTGTGGCATGTTATACAGTTTAGAAACGGGGCTCCAAAGGCGTTCTGAGCAACACGGTGCATATGAGATGTTCCAAGAGCTGAAGCTAGTTTTCCAAGCTCATGCCCGTGTCGAGAGATATGAAGTACCCGACAAGTTCTTTAGCTGTAAGATGGAGGAGAACAGTTCTGTCAGTGAGCACATACTCAAAATGTCTGGGTTACATGGTCGTCTGACTTCACTTGGAGTCGAACTTCCGGATGATGCTATAATTGACAGAATCCTCGAGTCTCTCCCACCAAGCTACAAAGGCTTTGTGCTTAACTACAACATGCAAGGGATGGAGAAGACCATTCCCGAGTTGTACTCGATGCTCAAGTCTGCAGAAGTAGAAATCAAGAAAGAGCATCAAGTGTTGATGGTCAACAAGACCACTAGTTTCAAGAAGGGCAAGGGTAAGAAGAACTTCAAGAAAGACGGCAAAGTTGTTGCCGCGCCCGGTAAGCCAGATGTCGGGAAGAAGAAAAAGAATGGACCCAAGCCTGAGAATGAGTGCTTCTATTGCAAGGGAAAAGGTCAATGGAAGCGGAACTGCCCCAAATACTTAGCGGACAAGAAGGCCGGCAACGTTAAAGGTATATGTGATATACACGTTATTGATGTGTACCTTACTAGCGCTCGTAGTAGCTCCTGGGTATTTGTTACCGGTGTTGTTGCTCACATTTGCAACTCAAAGCAGGAACTGCGGAATAAGTGGAGACTGGCCAAGGATGAGGTGATGATGCGCGTCGGGAATGGCTCCAAGGTCGATGTGATCGCCGTCGGCACGCTACCTCTACATCTACCGCCGGGATTAGTTTTAAACCTTAATAATTTTTATTTAGTACAAGCTTTAAGCATGAACATTGTATCAGGGTCTTGCTTAATGCGAGATGGCTACTCATTTAAGTCAGAGAATATTGGTTGTTCTATTTATATGAGTGATATGTTTTATGGTCATGCTCCGCTGGTGAATGGTTTATTCTTGATGAATCTCGATCATGATGTTACGCATATTCATAGTGTGAGCACCAAAAGATGTAAAGTTGATAATGATAGTCCCACATACTTGTGGCACTGCCGCCTTGGCCATATCGGTGTTAAGCGCATGAAGAAGCTCCATACTGATGGACTATTAGAGTCTCTTGACTTTGAATCATTTGACACATGCGAACCGTGCCTCATGGGCAAGATGACTAAGGCTCCATTCTCAGGAATAATGGAGAGAGTAACCGACTTATTGGAAATAATACATACTGATGTATGTGGTCCGATGAACGTTGAAGCTCGCGGTGGCTATCGTTATGTTCTCACTCTCACCGATGATTTGAGTAGGTATGGGTATATCTACTTGATGAAGCACAAATCTGAGATGTTTGAAAAGTTCAAGGAATTTCAGAGTGAGGTCGAGAATCAACGTGATAGAAAAATTAAGTGTCTACGGTCTGATCGTGGAGGAGAATATTTGAGTCACGAGTTTGGCACACACCGAAGGAAGTGTGGAATCGTTTCACAACTGACGCCGCCTGGCACACCGCAACGCAAGGAGTGTCTGAACGTCGTAATCGCACTTTATTAGATGGTACGATCTATGATATCTCTTATCGACTTACCGCTATCATTTTGGGGATACGCATTAGAAACTGCAGCATTCACTTTAAATAGGGCACCTTCTAAATCCGCCACCGTATGAACTATGGTTTGGCAAGAAACCTAAGTTGTCGTTTCTTAAAGTTTGGGGCTGCGATGCTTATGTGAAGAAACTTCAACCAGAAAAGCTCGAACCCAAAGCGGAGAAATGCGTATTCATAGGATACCCTAAGGAAATATTGGGTATACCTTCTATCTTAGATCCGAAGGTAAAACCTTTGTTGCCAAGAACGGATCCTTTCTAGAGAAAGAGTTTCTCTCGAAAGAAGTAAGTGGGAGGAAGGTAGAAGTTGATGAGGTAATTACACCCCCTCTCGAACGGGATAGTAGCGCAGCGTGGGAAGTTGTTCCTGTGGCGCCTATACCAACTGAAGAGGAAGTTAATGATAATGAAGCTTCGGATCAAGTTACTACTGAACCGCGAAGGTCCACGAGGGCACGCTCCGCACCAGAGTGGTACGGCAACCCTGTGATGGAAATCATGTTGTTAGACAACGGTGAACCTTCGAACTATGAAGAAGCAATGGCGGGCCCGGATTCCAACAAATGGCTTGAAGCCATGAAATCCGAGATAGGATCCATGTATGAGAACAAAGTATGGACTTTGGTGGACTTGCCCGATGACCGGCGAGCCATAGAAAATAAATGGATCTTCAAGAAGAAGACTGATGCAGAAGGTAATGTAACCGTTTATAAAACTCGACTTGTCGCAAAGGGTTTTCGACAAATTCAAGGAGTTGACTATAAGAGACTTTCTCTCCCGTAGCGAATCTGAAATCAGTCCGAATCATGTTAGCGATTGCCGCCTTTTATGATTATGAAATTTGGCGAATGGACGTCAAAACAACGTTCCTTAACGGGAACCTTAAGGAAGAGTTGTATATGATGCAACCAGAAGGTTTTGTCGACCCTAAGGGTGCTAACAAAGTGTGCAAGCTCTAGCGCTCCATCTATGGGCTGGTGCAAGCATCTCGGAGTTGGAACATTCGCTTTAATGAGGTGATTAAAGCGTTTGGGTTCATACTGGTTTACGGAGAAGCTTGTCTATACAAGAAAGTGAGTGGGAGCTCTATAGCTTTCCTCATACTGTATATGGATGATATATTATTGATGGGGAACAATACAGAAATGTTGGAGAGCATAAAGGCCTATTTGAACAAGAGTTTTTCAATGAAGGACCTTGGAGAAGCTGCATACATATTAGGCATCAAGATCTATAGAGATAGATCGAGACGCCTCATAGGTCTTTCGCAAAGTACATACCTTGACAAGATATTAAAGAAGGTCAATATGGAAAACTCAAAGAAAGGGTTCTTGCCAGTTTTGCAAGGTATGAGATTGAGTAAGACTCAGTCGCCGACCACGGCAGCAGATAGAGAGAAGATGAGTTTTGTCCCCTACGCTTCAGCCGTAGGCTCTCTAATGTATGCCATGTTGTGTACCAGACCTGATATAAACCTTGCCATAAGTTTGGTAGGGAGGTACCAAAGTGATCTTGGTATGGAACACTGGACATCTGTCAAGAATATCCTTAAGTACCTGAAAAGGACTAAGGAAATGTTTCTCGTTTATGGAGGTGACGAAGAGCTCGTTGTAAAGGGTTACGCCGACGCCAGCTTCGACACAGATCCGGATGACTCTAAGTCACAAACCGAATACGTATATGTTTTGAATGGTGGGGCAGTGAGCTGGTGCAGCAGCAAGCAAGAAGTCGTGGCAGCGTCTACATGTGAAGCGGAGTACATAGCTGCTTAAGAAGCGGCTCATGAAGGAATTTGGATGAAGGAGCTCATCACCGACCTTGGAGTGGTTCCAAGCGCGTCGGGTCCAATGACACTCTTTTGTGATAACACTGGGGCAATTGCCATAGCCAAGGAGCCCAGGTTTCACCGGAAGACGAAGCACATCAAACGCCGCTACAACTCCATCCAGGACCATGTCCAGAGTGGAGTAATAGATATTTGTAAAGTACACACGGATCTGAATATTGCAGACCCGTTGACTAAACCTCTTCCACGAGCAAAACAGGATCAACACTATAATGCTATGGGTGTTCGATACATCACAATGTAACTATATTATTGACTCTAGTGCAAGTGGGAGACTGTTGGAAATATGTCCTAGAGGCAATAATAAAATGGTTATTATCATATTTCCTTGTTCATGATAAATCGTCTATTGTTCATGCTATAATTGTATTAACAGGAAACAGTAATACATGTGTGAATAAATAGATCACAATGTGTCCCTATCAAGCCTCTAGTTGGCTAGCTCGTTAGTCAATAGATGATCATGGTTTCCTGGTCATGGGCATTAGATGTCATTGATAACGGGATCACATCATTGGGAGAATGATGTGATGGACAAGACCCAATCCTAAGCATAGCACTAGATCGTATTGTTCGTATGCTAAAGTTTTTCTAATGTCAAGTATCTTTTCCTTCGACCGTGAGATTGTGCAACTCCCGGATACGTAGGAGTGCTTTGGGTGTATCAAACGTCACAGCGTAACTGGGTGACTATAAAGGTACACTACGGGTACCTCCGAAAGTGTCTGTTGGGTTGGGATTTGTCACACCATGTGACGGAGAGGTATCTCTGGGCCCATTCGGTAGAACATCATCATGAGCTCAATATGACTAAGGAGTTAGTCACACGATGACGTGCTACGGAACGAGTAAAGAGACTTACCGGTAACGAGATTGAACAAGGTATAGGTATACCGACGATCGAATCTCATGCAAGTTCTATACCGACAGACAAAGGGAATTGTATACGGGATTGATTGAATCCTTGACATCGTGGTTCATCTGATGAGATCATCATGGAGCAAGTGGGAGCCACCATGGTTATCTAGACCCCGCTGATGGTTATTGGCCGGAGAGGTGTCTCGGTCATGTCTGCGTGTCTCCCGAACCCGTAGGGTCTACACACTTAAGGTTCGATGAAACTAGGGTTATAGGGAATTGTTATACGAGGTTATCGAAAGTTTTTCAGAGTCCCGGATGAGATCCCGGACATCACGAGGAGCTCCGGAATGGTCCGGAGGTGAAGATTGATATATAGGATGGATGGTTTCGGACACCGGAAGTGTTTCGGGCATCACCGGTAACGTACCGGGACCACCGGGACCACCGGAGGTGGCCCCGGGGGTCCACCGAAGGGGGGCAACGACCTCGGGAGGCTAGATGGGCCAAGTGGGGGAGGGAATCAGCCCCTAGGTGGGTTGGTGCCCCCCCCCCCACTCAGCCCAAGGCGCAGGGGAGAGGGAAGGGGGGCAAACCCTAAGCCAGGTGGGCCTAAGGCCCACCAGGGGTGCGCCACACCCCTCCTCCCCTCCTTGCCGCCACCTCCTAGCACAGATGGGGGGTGCCGCACCCCTTGGGGGTGGGAACCCTAATGGTTGCGCCCCTCCCTCTCCCCCTATATATAGTTGAGGTTTCGGGCTGTTTTGAGACAGACTTTTCCCTCTCCCTCGGCGTAGCCCTACCCTTATTCGTCCTCCTCTCTGCCGGTGCTTGGCGAAGCCCTGCCGGGAGATCTCGTCTCTCCATCGACACCATGCCGTCGTGTTGCTGGAGTTCTTCCCCCAACCTCTCCCTCCTCCTTGCTGAATCAAGGTGCGGGAGACGTCACCGGGCTGCACGTGTGTTGAACGCGTAGGTGTCGTAGTTCGGCACTAGATCGGAATCACACCGCAATCTGAATCGCCGCGAGTACAACTCCATCAACCGCGTTCTAGTAACGCTTCTATTTAGCGATCTTCACAGGTATCAAGATGCACTCACCCCTCTCTCGTTGCTGGTCTCTCCATAGGAAGATCTGAATATGCGTAGGAAATTTTTTGATTTTCTGCTACGTTACCCAACACGCCGTTCTTGCTGTTCCTTGCAGAACATTAGGGTTAGGGGTTAGGGTTTTTGTGGCGGGTAATTTGGCGGTAAAAGCTGCGATTTTGGTGCGGGTAGTGACGTGTCTTTGTTTTTTTCAGTTTAATCATGGATCCATTAGAGATTTTGAACGTCCGATTCCACATTGGTGGCGAGTTTGTTGGCATTGGTCCCAATTTGCAGTATGTTGGTGGGGATGAAGAGATGTCAGAAATCGAGAGAGATTAGCTCTCACTGCAGGAGGTGAAGGGCTTTCTGAATGATCATATGCAGTTGAAGGAGTCAATGAAATTATATTTTCAGGTGCCAGGGAAATCAATGGCAGATGGCTTGATGTTTCTGCATGATGAGAGAGCATGTCTGCAGATGGGAGAGTACACAGATGTTGGAGGAGTTGCCGACATTTTTGTTGAGTACCATGGAGAAGAAGACAGTGAGAATAGCAGCAGTGGGAGTGATTTTGAGATGGATGAGATGGTCAATTTGAGTGATGATGATGAACCTGCCATAGTTATAAGTGCTGAGCCAGCAGCCTTTTCTGATGATGATGTGCAGTTTGTGCAGGAAGTGTTGGTTCCACATGATAGTGGTGTGATAACTCAAATTATTTCTAGTCCTGTGAAGCACATCCATGTAGATGCCAGAGCAAGGAGAGTTGGAGCACACCAAGTTGCAGAAGAGCAGGTGCGTGCAGAGAAAGTGCAAGATGGATCTCAGGTTGCAATTTCTCACGTGTTAAATCCTGTAGCTCATGCATCAGGACATGGTACAGAAACTCCAAGTGAAGCACAACCTGCAGATTTAGATCGTGACTCAGATTCAGACCCTGAGTAACTGGCACACAGTGAGGACAGTGGTGAAAATTCAGAGGTTGTTGAGCTTAGAAGGCATGCTAGAAAATTCAAGAAGAAAATGAGAGACACCAAGAGTTGGATTGGCAGAGATACCACAGAAGTTGTTCCATTGGAGCTCATTGCAAATATGGAGGAACGATTAGAAGAAGATGACAAACAGTGGGGCTATGATTCATCTGATGAGGATTACTCTTATGATGAAGATTCAGATGGACATCAAGTGAGGAGGAAGAGCAAGTTTCCAAGGTATATCAATGACACAGAGATTCCATTTCAGTTTGTCAATGGTGTTTAGAAGCAAGAACCATCTTGTTAAAGCACTCAAGAGATATGGCATTGTAACTAAAAGGAGCATTAAGTTTGTTAAATCAGAGGCTGACAGGGTAAGGGCCAAGTGTGGATGGGATGGTTGCCCCTGGCTTATTTATGGTGCCAAAACCTCAAGAACAAACAGGTTTCAGATAATTACATACAATGATGAGCACCATTGTGCTGCTAAAGTCATTGCTCAGAGATATGAGCATTTTATCTTAGCAAACCCAATGTGGAAGATTGAGAGCATGAAGGCAACTGTTTTACAGGACATGTTTGCAGATGTTTCCCCTTCTAAGTGCAAGCATGCAAAGAAAATTGTCATGAACAAGTTAATGGCTGGCATGAAAGAAGAGTACACAAGAGTATTTGATTATCAGCTGGAGTTGCTAAGAAGTAATCCTGGTAGCACAGTTGCAGTTTGCTTGGATCCAACAATCATGGATAGGAATGCTTTCCAAAGCTTCTATGTGTGCTTCAATGCTTTGAATTTAGGCTTCAAAGCTGGGTGTAGAAAAGTTATTGGTTTAGATGGATGTTTCTTCAAAGGAGCAGTAAAGGGAGAATTGTTGCGTGCCATTGCTAGGGATGCCAATAACCAGATGTATCCAGTGGCTTGGGCTGTTGTTGAACAAGAAACAAATGAGAGTTGGAAGTGGTTCATTGGCTTGCTTATTAAAGACCTAGAGATCAACAACAATGCTTATTTGCTATATGTTCTGCCAGCTATTTGTTGTATGTTCTGCTATGTTCTGACTGACAATCTGAATGACAAGTTCATATGATTGAAACTGATAGCATAATGCACTTCACAGATTTTAAATAACTGACATTCCTTACATAGATAATGTACTTCAGTACACTGCCATTCCTTACAAAACCCAGTGCATACATGTTCCTAATTTACTTTAGTACACTTCCAATTTACCTACAACTAGACCTAACACAAACACAATGCAAATCACCACAACATTCATATATTTTCCCTTCAGAGCTTCAATTTCTGCATCCTTCTCCTTCAACTGAACTTGCGGAGCCTCAATTGCATTGGATATTGCTTCTTCATGTCCAGCATTCACTACTGAAATTCACAAATTTGCCGTCTGCCATGGCAAACGGCAAAGGGGGGGAACCACGGACGGCAAAGGCTTTATCGTCGGTCAGCTGATGGCAAACTACACGGTAAAAAAAATTCGGTGAAGAGGTTCTTTGCCGTCTGCTTTTTTAAAGCGGATGGCAAAGAATCTTTGCCATGAGGGGGCAGACAGCAAACTAAATGGGACGGCACATAGTGCAACGGCCCCGTTAAGTGTTAACGGCAGGCCTCCTCTCTTTGTCGTCCGCCATCCCCCCCCCTTTGCCATGTGGGGGCAGACGGCAAAGAGGGGAGAGAGGGGGGCGGATTCCCCGCAAAGAGGGGAGAGAGGGGGGCGGATTCCCCTCTTTGCCGTCTGCCTACCCCCCCCCCCCTTTGCCATGTGCGGGCAGACGGCAAAGAGGGGAGAGAGAGGGGGCAGATTCCCCCCTTTGCCATCTGCCATCCCCCCTTTGCCATGTGGGGGCAGACAGCAAAGGGGGGAACTGGCCCCTTTTTAATTTCTTTTTTATTATATCCAGCATTTTAAACAATAATCAGGATATATATATATATTTGACATAAATAAATTGCTTTCCGTACTCATAACCATATTAAAATAACTCTCATCCATAGTGCATACATATTATGCAAGTTGCATCCGTACCAAACCATATATTACACCAGTTTCATCCACATGCATACAAAGTTTCATATATCCATATACTACAATAGTTTCAATACAAGCCATGGTACAAGAAATCATCTTCAAGCATTCCATCAATATAATCCAAGCTTCCCGTGAAGTGAAGGTAATCTGCAAAATGACAAATAAGAAAGTTAGAAGAATAATACTAGATGAAGAAGTGTATACATAGGTTATTTCGGAGAGAAATTAGCTAAGTATAGACCATTTAGGAGCTAACTAAGCTAATTATGTCATTTAGGTGGAACCCTAGCTAACTATAGGTCGTTTCGGAGCTAACTTGGGTAAAATAAGTCATTCCGGAGCAAACTATGCTTATTAAGCCATTTTGGATCTAGCTAGGCTATTTATAGGCCATTTAATACCTAAGTTAGGGGGAATAGGCCATCTTGCAGCTACGTAAGCCTTATTATGTCATTTAGGAGAGAACTTAGCTAACTATAGGTCATTTTTTATTAAATAGGTCATTTTGGAGCTAACTAAGCTAATTATGTCATTTCGTAGGATAATTAGCCCATTTAGCCTTTCTTGGATGAGTCTAAGCTACGTAGAAGAAGAGAAAGAGAAGAAGAAGTAAAAGAAGAAGGAGGAGGAGTAGGAGGAGGAGGAGAAGGAGAAGGAAGAGGATAAGAAGAAGAAAAGAAGAAGGAGAAGGAGAAGGGGAAGGAAGAGGATAAGAAGAAGAAAAGAAGAAGGAGAAGGAGAAGGAGGAAGAAGGAGGAAGAAGAAGGAGAAGGAGCTCCTCCTTCTCCTTCTTCTCCTCCTTCTTCTCCTTCTTCTTATCCTCCTCCTTCTCCTTCTTCTTCTTCTCTTCTTCTTCTTCCTTCCTTCCTTTCATTTTTCCTCTTTCTTCTCCTCTTGTCCCCTTCTTCGGGCTAAATTGGCTAAGAATGCCTTTTTGGAGCTAATTATGTCATTTCGAGGATAATTAGCTAAGTATAGGTCATGTTTTATTAAATAGACCATTTAGTACCTAACTAAGCTAATTATGTCATCTAGGTGGAACCCTAGCTAACTATAGGTCGTTCCGGAGCTAACTTGGGTAAAATAGGTCATTCCGGAGCAAACTATGCTTATTAAGCCATTTTGGATCTAGCTAGGCTAATTATAGGCCATTTAATACCTAAGTTAGGGGGAATAGGTCATCTTGCAGCTACGTAAGCCTTATTATGTCATTTAGGAGAGAACTTAGCTAACTATAGGTCATTTTTAATTAAATACGTCATTTTGGAGCTAACTAAGCTAATTATGTCATTTCGTAGGATAATTAGCCAATTTAGCCTTTCTTGGATGAGTCTAAGCTACGTAGAAGAAGACAAAGAGAAGAAGAAGTAAAAGAAGGAGGAGGAGGAGAAGGAGAAGGAAGAGGAGAAGAAGAAGAACAGAAGAAGGAGAAGGAGAAGGAGGAAGAAGGAGGAAGAAGAAGGAGAAGGAGCTCCTCCTTCTCCTTCTTCTCCTCCTTCTCCTTCTTATCCTCCTCCTTCTCCTTCTTCTTCTTCTTCCTTCCTTCATTTTTCCTCTTTCTTCTCCTCTTGTCCCCTTCTTCGGGCTAAATTGGCTAAGAATGCCTTTTTGGAGCTAATTATGTCATTTCGAGGATAATTAGCTAAGTATAGGTCATGTTTTATTAAATAGACCATTTAGTACCTAACTAAGCTAATTATGTCATCTAGGTGGAACCCTAGCTAACTATAGGTCGTTTCGGAGCTAACTTGGGTAAACTAGGTCATTCTAGAGCAAACTATGCTTATTAAGCCATTTTGGATCTAGCTAGGCTAATTATAGGCCATTTAATACCTAAGTTAGGTGGAATAGGTCATCTTGCAGCTACGTAAGCCTTATTATATCATTTAGGAGAGAACTTAGCTAACTATAGGTCATTTTTATTAAATAGGTCATTTTGGAGCTAACTAAGCTAACTATGTCATTTCGTAGGATAATTAGCCAATTTAGCCTTTCTTGGAGCTAACTAAGCTAATTATGTCATTTAGATGGAAGTCTAGCTATTTTTTATTAAAACACTAGAAATAACATACCATTATCGTCATCACAGCGGTGAAGCACAGTGGCTCTGGCTTGTTTCACCTGGGGAAGGCTGCCCTGGAGAAGGCTCGACTGTAGAAGGGTCGTGCGATGCGTTTCGGGAGATATTCTGCACCAAACATCGTTTGCAATGTGTAGTTAGCATGAGGACACTCTTAAGATCACTGCACTGAAATGAAACTCACCGTCCTCGCCACGTTAATGACTGGCATCGACGGAGGGACTTGGCCGCTCTTCTCGCACATAGACTGTACATTTGGTTTCGACAAGTCAAACTTTTTATTTATTAATGAAGCGGACATTCAAATGCAAGATTTGAAATAACATGAAGAAGAAACTTACCACGAAGAGCTCGTATATGGCCCTGTTAGACGCATCATTCCGTGCCCTCTCCGCCTCCACCAATGCAGTCGTCCTCTCCTCTAGCTCCCTAATTTTCTTATCCTTCTCCGCCATAGCCGCCTGCATTGCCTCTCTCTCTTTATGAATAGCAGCCTGCAACACAACTCATTGTTAGCAATGTAATCATATTGGTTCCAACGCACAACATAATGCGGAAAGATAGTTGAGTCCATTAAACTAACCTCGATGGCGAGCTCGACTGGCCGTGGACGACGTGTTATCTTCGGACAAGAGCTCGTTTGGCGTGCCTTTATCTGCCGGAGAGTGCTAGGACAACGTATAAGGCCGTCTCCAATGGCGATCGAGCCATGGGGCCTCCCGTTGCCAGCTATCATCACCAGCTCTGGATCAATAGGCCCCTCGCTCGGGTTAAAGTCCTCCCCTTTCCTCGCCTTCCCGTGATCTCTGTACTTCACGAGCTTGTGGTGGGAGGAGATGTTGGTGAAGTTTTCTGGATGCTCGAGGTCGGACTCAGAGAATGCCTTGACCTTTTTGTACGAGGCAGTATGGGCCATCGCATACAGGTCGTACATCTGTGGCACCTCCGTCTTATTGTGACGCGCCTAAAAGAGAGAGAGAGAGAGAGATAGGAAAATTGTATTAGTAAAGGGCTCAAGATAGCATTAAGAATGAATTGCATGAGGCATGAAGCAAACCACATACCCAGTTCTCGCCAAATTGGATTAAGTTGACGCTCCCTTGATGGTGTGGCACGCCAACCATTTTGCCACGCCTCTCCTTGGCGTTGTTGTGGCTGGCCTGCCACGTTCCGGAGCACCACTGATCCACCAAGGCCTCCCAACAACCCATCTTATCCACACACCATCTCGGGGGCACCTAAGTTAATAAGGAGAAATTTGAGCGCGTAAGAACCAAATCAAGGAAACTAACTACAAAGCCTTAATAATATGTAATTACCTTCATGTAATGCTCCTTCTCCATCTTAGCATCACGGCACTTCGCCTTGTCAATCCTAATACGCCGCGTGGCATAGTAGTCTCGAACAGCCTGCACCTGAGCCTCGTGCCGAAAGTTTTGAAGTAGGCGGCGACATTCGGTTTCGATAACCTTTGCCGCGTCCTCCTCGTATCCCTCCTCACACCTGTAGTAGGTGTGCAAACGAGACAACACCGATTAGTACAATAAATTGCTATGGTTGATTTATAATTGTGTGAAGGAGAAATTACCCAGAACTTTCGGATCACCATGTCCGCCCTCGTGTCGTACAAAACACCGTCGATCTCCACCTCCGGCGGGGCCGGGGCACCCAAGTAGTGCTCCCAGGTCATTCCTACCTCTCGCTCCCCACCGGGCAACGTAACAAACCCTGGGAAGTTTTTACGGCAAAGAACACCAAGGACACTGTTGGGCTTGCGGACACCCTTGGCAACAATCCAACCCCTACGGTATGACAAATTAAAGCCAAAACATTAGATATTTGAGAAAACGCGAAGGAAAAAGGTTAAATAAGAGTAAATTAACTTACTTGTCCCCATTTGGCCTAATCGACCACCTCTGCTCGGGGGTCGCTGGCACGAGCAGGAGCCCCGAACTACCACGCTGGTAGACGATAGCCCCCTCACCCAGCTCCTCGTCGCTACCAGCATCCCACTAGGTCTCTTGGGACGTACCCTCATCCCTGCTTTGCTCCGGATTCGCCTGGAAGGAAGCCTCTGGGACACGAGTCTCGTGGGTCGAAGGCTCGTCGACCTGAGGCTCGTCGACCCAAGGCTCGTGAACCGGAGACCGTGTAGCCTCCACCTCAGACAAATCCACCCTAGAAGTCATGTGCTTAGGTGAATCAGCTTGGGGTGGTGGCGGAGACCGTGTAGCCGCCACCTCAGAAGGCGTGGCAGCCACCGCCCTACCTCTCCCGCGGCCACGTGTACCTTTAGTACAACATAAATACCAACATGAGTAATAAAATGTATATAAAATACCAATATGCATACAACATGAGTACAACATAAATACCAACATGAATACAACGTGTACCTTTACTACCTCTCGGCTTCGCGGGGGGTCGACCTCCTCTCACGGGGGGCGCTCCTTGTAGAGTGGAGAGCAACGCTCTCCGAAGAGGCAAGGCAGGAATGGAAGTACCCATCCCATCACCCGCCGACGAAGAAGGAGCCGCGGAGTGCTTTCGACCCTTTCCCACCACCTTTCAACACCTGTCATGACAAAGAGTAAATGAAATTAGTACAACATAAATACCAACATGAGTAATAATAGTTGAATACCTGACATGAACTCAAAATTTATATATAGTATAATAGTTGAATACCTAACATGAACTCAAAATTTATATATAGTATAATAGTTGAATACCTAACATGAACTAATAACAATCGCGCTCGTCTATATATGCTTCGGGGTCAATAAATGCAGCATGATCATCACTATCATCAATAAATGCATCATCACTATCACGAAGAACATGTGGAAGGCCACCATTATGTAATCGGTCAAGAAGTGACAGGTCATCCGCAGCAGTAACCTCTTCTTCTTCCAGCTCTTCCTATTCGGGCTCAGGGGTTAAGACGGATTCACTGTCGCTGTCTACTTCAATGTTCTGGGGTGAAGTAGAGCGGTTCTTGAAACGTTTCTTGGACATACGTGTTTCTTGGAAGAATTCTCCTTCATATGTGTCTGGGTTAATGTGAGGTTCGTAATCCTCTTCATTGAGGGTAGGTGGTCTAAAATGTGGTGGCACTTCATAAACGACATCCCAACCTTTGAGGTTTGGATCAGTTTGGCAGGCCCACGGTAGATAGAAAACTTGTGTCACCTGTTGAGCCGTAATATAGACATCGGGAACATCTAAGTGGGTGTTTTGGTTGATTTCGACTAGTCCTATATGTTCATGAGTCCTTCTAGTCTTCCTCGGCTCAAACCAATAACATTTGAAGACTATGACGGTCGGTGGGTTTTCACCATAGAATAGAAGTTCATAAATTGCTTCAACTCTTCCACAATACTCGGTGTCTCCTTCGCCGATAGCAGAGACAGAACAATTTGTAGTCTTTAGGTCGGGCATAGATAGCTCTTTGCCAAAGGTACGAAAGTGATACCCGTTGATGTTGTATTTGTCAAATGAACAGACCTTATAGTCAAAACCATTAGCGACTTGTCTCAACTCGGCGTCCATAGACTCTGCATCAACCTACAAGTTTAATACGAAAGAATGGATGCATTAGCCGCAAATTAGACCAAGAAATCAAATGGGCCCTTAATGGTAATTAATTACCCTTTGTTTGAACCAAGAGATGAAACCGGGATAGTCGCCTCCATGCTTTGCGAGAAGCTCATACTCTTCGACAGAATCCTTTTCGATGACCGCTCCATCCGAGAATTCGGCGACGTATCGACTATATCAAATATCCGGGAATAAGAGTAGTTCAAAGCAATTAGAAGTTGCGGAACAATAAATTACCGAGAACTTACTCGATGTACGGCCGCACTTCTGTTAGGTTGGTGAAGATATACAATGAAATGGTCCGCCATTCTTCGACATCCAACGATTTTCCTTTCGAAGCATCGGATGGTGAGAGCTTACCTTTGAATAGGCTGAGGTTGGATCGAACTTTTTTTCGATCGCCATCATTGTACCAAGGCTTCGGGTTATGCAAATGATGATTCTTGGCTTCGTAGTGTGCTGTCATGAAGTTTGCCGCCTCCTCAGTAATGAATGCCTCGGCCATCGATGCTTCAATTCTACGTTTATTTTTACACTTAGCTCGAAGCGTCTTCTCATCCTCTCAGTTGAGTAGCACCATTGATTTTGAACGCCCCCCCCCCCATTCTTGCCTCGGTCGGGAGATGCAAAATCAAATGTTGCATTGGATTAAAGAAGCCCGGTGGAAAGATCTTTTCTAATTTGCAGATCAACTCCGGCGCCAACTCTTCCATTTCATCTAGCACGCTAGGCGATAGTTCTTTCGCACAAAGAGAACGGAAGAAATAGCTCAGCTCTGCCAGTACTAGCCATTCATCCCCAGGGATAAAGCCAAGCAACATCACCGGCATTACCCGCTCAATCCATATGTGCCAATCATGACTCTTGAGCCCAAATTTTTCAATTTCTCAAGACTCGCTCCCCTCTTTAGATTCGCAGCATACCCATCGGGGAACATCAACCGCATTTTCACCCACAATAGCATTTCCCTCATAGCTGGCCTTTCAAGATTGAACCATGCCTTTGGCTTCGCTATGCTTTGCTTTCCTTTCCGTTATCGCAAGTTTTGCAACGGTCTATCACATAGAGCCTCCAGGTCGATTCTAGCCTTAGGATTATCTTTTGACTTCCCCTCTATGCCGAACAATGTACCAAAAATGGCCTCCGCAATATTCTTTTCAGTGTGCATCACGTCAATATTGTGTGGGCAAAGGAGGTATTTGAAGTAAGGCAGATCCCATAAGCATGACTTGTGTGTCCAGGCGTGTTCCGTATTATACCCTTTGAAGTATCCTGGACGCAAAGGATCAGGCTCGAGAGCGTTTAACTGATCAAGGGTCTGTTGGCCTGTCAACGCAGCTGGTGCAGTGTTTTTGACAACTCTACCTTTGATGAAATTCTTCTTGTCTTTTCTGAACTTATGGTCAGGATCCAGGAATTGTCTATGCATGTCGAAGCAAGAATACTTGCGACTAGCCTGCAGCCAACGGAACTGAAGAGCTGCCTTGCATGTGGTGCACGGGAACCTTCCATGCACACACCAGCCAGCGGATAGCGCAAACGCCGGATAATCATGCGTCGAGTACATGTACCACACATGCATTTTGAAATTTGTTTTGGTAGCCGCGTCGTAGGTCTTGATCCCATTATCCCAGGCTTCTTGCAACTCATCCTTAAGCGGCTGCATGTACACATTCATATTCTTCCCTGGATAGTTGGGCCCTGGAATTATCAACGTCAGGAAAATGTTCTTTCTTTTCATAATCTCTCCAGGTGGCAAATTTAGTGGAATGACAAATACAGGCCAACAACTGTATTGTGCTGCCGTCATACCATACACATTGAACCCATCCGTGCTGATGGCAACTCTAGGTTGCCTTGGATCTTCCGATTTATCCTTATGTAATGCATCGAAGTGCCTCCACACAAAACCATCTGAAGTGTGTACCAGCATCTTGTTCCCATCCGCATCTAATTCGGTTCTTTTGCCCAATTTGTGCCATGTCATCTGTCTGGCCGTCTCTTCGACCATGAAAATATGTTGAAGTCTTGGTACGATTGGCAGATATCGAAGAACACTAATGGGGATTTTGGTCTGGTTCTTCTCACCCATGTTGTTGTCTACCACAATATACCTGGAAGAATTGCAAATGGGGCAATAGTTCAAGGCCGCATACTCAAGCCTAAATAAGGCACATCCATTCTCACAGGCATGTATCTTCTCATAGGGCATCTTAAGTACACGGAGGATTTTCTCTGACTGGTACAGGTTTGCAGACAATACATGGCCTTTGGGTAGAAAGCGTCCAAATATCGTCATCATCGCGTCGTAGCATTCTCTGCCTAGGTTGAATTGAGCCTTCAGAGCCATTACTTGCGCGATGGCATCCGGCTGACAAAGCTTAGTCTGCTCGTGGAGAGGACGTTTTGAAGACTCCAATATTTCATAGAAGGCCTTTGCAGATTCCTCCATCTCATCGTCCGAATCCCGAGCATCTCGGTACCATGCTCGTCGGTGCGACGACAATCACCATGAAAAGTCCACACCGTATAATTAGGCGTAAAACCCCACTTCTGCAGGTGTTTACCCATTTCAAACTCTGTCTGCTTTTTCCAGTTGTCGCAGTTGGGACAGGGGCACCATGTTTTTTGCTGGCCATTTGCAAATGCGGCTCTCACAAACCCCCTAGTTTTTGTTAACCATTCATGGGTCATGTCTTTCCGACTAGGGTGACCAGTGTACATCCAAGCACGATCACTCATGTTGCCTAGCTACTTATGGGGGCACAAGAAATAAATATATAATTCATCATCTATATTCATACGCTAATCAAGTTTGTCAGTTTTATTACGTATATGCAACCTACACGATAATAGGTAAAGATAGGTCCTAATCCCACCCGAGTATGTGTAGATTGGGTTCGTTTTCCCATGCTCTGCTCCAGATGCGACGCAGAATTTCGGCAGCACCTCCCCGATGTTCTCCGGATACACGTCTCGGCAATAAGCAGAGAGGATGTGTACCCGGAGAACAACAGGGGAGGCACTGACGAAATTCCGCATCGGATCCGGAGCACAGCATACGGGAAAACAAACCCAATCTACACATACTCGGGCTGTCCATGGATAATGTTGGACAAATTCGAAAGGATGGCGGTTATAAATATGCAAAGAAATGCATATTTATAGATGTCGCCCTTTCGAACGGGAGACGCATACTGGTCACGCATACTCATGATTGAAGAAACCTATAGCTAGCAAGTTTCATCAGCACGAAGACCGGGACAGAGCAAATTAAGGGGGTATGAGGAGAAGTCATTTGTGCTCACCAACAAACGCAAGGACGGAGCTCGTCCAACGCACGTGGAGGTCGTCGAACAACTGCACATTGAAATTCACACGATCAACACAAATATGATGTTTTTATAATTAACATAATCGGAAAATATGTGACCTAACTCATAATTTACAAAACTATGACCCTGTCGGTTTGTGGAAGGCCGAAAAGCACCTTCTCGTTCAACCGGAGGCAGAAGGGTTGTCGGGGGTCGGGGATTAGTGGCGTCGGGACTCAGTGCCGTCGAGGGTCGGTGGTGTCGGGTGTCGGTGGCGTCGGGGTTCGGGGGTTAGTGGCATCGGTGGTCGGGGGTCAGCGTTGTCGGGGGTCCAGGGTCAGTGGCGTCAGGGGTCGGTGGTCGGGGGACTTTTCGGTCAACAAGAGGCCCAAGAGGTGTCGGAGGTCGGGGGTTGGGGGTCATTGGCGTCAGGGGCGGCATATTCTGCCAGGGTGTCGTCAGGATGTCGTGTCGGGGTTTCGGGCATCGTGTCGGGGTGTCGAGGGTGTCATTTTCTTCTTCTTCATCTTCTTTTTTTCCTCCTCTTCCTTTTCTTCTTCTTCTTCTTCTTCCTTCCTTCCTTCCTTTTCTTCTTCTTCTTCCTTCTTTTCCATTTCCCTCTTCTTCTTCTTCTTCTTCCTTCTTTTCCTTTTTCATCTTCTTTATTCTTCTCCTCTCCTCTTTTTCTTCTTCTTCTTTTTATCCTCCTCCTCCTCCTCTTCTTCTTATTCTTCTTCCCTTATCTACTTATTCTTCTTTTATTCTTCATCTTTTTTCTACTTATTTCAATTATATATGACTATGTAGAATCTAAACCTATCACTAAACCTATCGCTAAACCTATATAGCACTAAACAACAGCAAAAATAACAAAAACAAAATCTACCAATCATTAACTAAAAAAGAATCTACCACTAATTAACAAAATAGAATCTACCTCTAAATTAACAAATCAAATAACTAACTAAACCTACTATTCAAATCAACTAACTAAATCTAATTAAAACAACTAACTAAATCAACTACCACTAAATCAACTAACTAAATCTAATTAAATAAAAAAACTCACCTAGCCGGGGAGGAGGGGCGGGGAGGAGGGGTGGGAGGGGAGGCGGCCGGCAGGCGGGAGGGGAGGCGGCCGGCGGGCGGGGAGGAGGGCGCGGGGAGGAGGGGGCGGGAGGGGAGGCGGCCGGCGGGGGGGGGGGAGGGGAGGCGGCCGGCAGGTGGGAGCAGAGGCGGGCGGCGGGCGGGGAGGAGGGGTGCCGCGGGCTGGCGCGGGGAGGAGGGCACGGGAAGGAGGGGCGGGAGGGGAGGCGGGCGGCGGTCGGGGAGGAGGGGTGCCGCGGGAGGGAAGGAGGGGCGGGGGAGGAGGCGGCCGATGGGAGGGGAGGCGACCGGCGGGCGGGGGACGAGCGGCTGAGAGAAACTGTCGGAGCGGAGGAGACTGGCCAGTGAGAGTGAGAGGGAGAGGGAGACGGCCGTTAGGGGGGAGGCTCGCTTTGCCGTCCGCCCCCCGACGGCAAAGAGAAGGAGGGTAGACGGCAAAGGGAGCGCCCGTTATGGGGTGGGAGGGGGTGTACGGTGGCACCCCCTTTGTCGTCTGCCACCCCTTTGCCGTCCGCCTGTGGTTCCTTTGTCGTCCACTGGCCGACGACATAGGGAAGGCCGACGGCATAGGGAAGGCCGACGGCAAAGAAATTTTTTGCCTTAGGTGTTGTCTTTGACGTATGCTTTGTGCCAGCTGATGGCAAAGAAGCTCTTTGCCATGTGTCAGCAGACGGCAAAGGAAAGGCAGACGGCAAATTTCTGAATTCCAGTAGTGATTCGCCAGCACTGGACATTCATCATCATCTCGAGCAGCAGAACCTAGTCCCTTGAGCCTCCAAACCTCATCCTACAAATCTCCAATGAGATCACTAAAAAAATTTGGCAGCTCCGGATCATGCCACTCAACATAGCCACACCCACCGTGCTATTCATTCAAACAAAATCAATCTCAACAATCAGAAACAGATAGGAGCAGAGGAAGAAGGAGACATGAGCAAAAAATCGAGCAAAAAACAAACTCACCATGGCATCCACGCAGGCATAGTATCTCCTCCCAGGATTGTGCCTGCTCCACGAGATCCATCGGGGGGCCTTCCGGGGAGGATTGCACCGACACTTCTTCTCCGGCTCGTAAGCCATTGCGCTCTCCCTGTAGGGCACAGGCGACCTCGACTCCACGCCCCTCCGTCCACTTGCTCGACGGAATCCCGGAGCAGAAGATGCCCCCGAAGACCAAGACATCGCACGCAGCCGTCACCATCCTCTGCGCGCCGCACGGGCTCTCTTTGTAGGATGAACCCTAGCTCCCAATCTCCCCCAAATCTGTTTGAACAGATGCGCCCGCACAGGTCATCACTACCCCTGTCTGGCCCACATTTCAGGTCAATCCCGATTGACCACTGCTACGTCAGCGATTTTAGCCTAAAACGCTGTCAAGGTTATTTTTAGACCGGGATTACTGACTTGAGAGTGCAAACTTCGGGGATTACCACTTCGGGGTGCGATCTCGCCACCGTCTACCAGTTCAAGGTTTTTTTTGGACTTTTTCCTTTGTTAAAAAAGGATTGAAACAAGTCCCAGGAATGAGGTGAGAGACGGAGGGACATGACTCTGAAAGTTTTGGAAACGTGTCATGCAATGCATGGGCGTGGTGGGTGCATGCAATTATCAATTGGTAGGTGCACATGGTATGTATTTGCATCATGTGGCTGTATGAAGCAAGCTGGAGTCGGACGTGGGTGTGGTCAAACTGGCATTGACTCGAGAGACCAATGAGTAATCATGAAGCGATCAAGGTATCCGGGACAAGTTTCAACGCTGGTGACGTGCGTATAAGGCTTGGGAGTCTGGAGTGTGTCACAGCAGGTTCATGCATACACAGGGTGTCAAGCAACGTAGAAAGATGTGCGGACGGACACGACGCGGCGTGAAGCATAGTTACAGTCGGATAATTTCGGCTGGGTCGGACTGGACAGTCCGACGAATCAACGGGGATGTCAGTCAAAGCAGAAGACGACGATGATTTCAGCGACGACGACATAGGAGCGTGATGCTGATGGTGACCAACTTCTGGGGCGTGGAAACACGTGGTGCGGGTCTGAGGGCTTGTGTGGCTTCGACACACTATGACGTAGGGTTGATTCAAGGCAGTGCACACATGAGAGCTTGAAGTCGACAGGGCGCAGGGTAGCACGGCCAACTACATGGAGTCATGTTGAAGGTGAAGCTGAAGTCTGGTGGAAGACTTCACTCTGTGCTGATGGAGGGGCTACGGCGTAAGAATTCGGAGAATCGTAGCCTATTTCAGTGGGATAGCGAGAGACACGTGGATTGGACTGGGTACCAGTGGTCTGATGGAGACGTGATACTCGGCATCGGTCGGTGATGATCGGTGGTTCTCTGCAGTGGGGTTGAGTGGTGTGGGTTCGCGACCTTGGAAAACTTTACCAGGACAGCAGAGGCTCGACGCGGTGATAGCGACGAGGTGTGCGGTAAGCACGGGACACAATGACAGAACAATGCACCGGTGGTCAGACATGTTGTCAGACAAAGTGTGTAAAGGGTGCTGAAGTAGTGTTGACGAGTACCAGATTGAAGTTGGTGACTGGGTCTATCGGTGCTAGTTGATGGACATGAGTTGACCATGAAGAATCTGAGAAAGTGACGGAAAGTCTGAATTGTCATAAGCGAAGAAAGTACATGGCCGCATATGCTGTGGTGTTTAGTGCACATGGGAAGATGCATATGACAAGTACAGAAGGAGGCAGAGTGCTATAGCTTTGGGACATGTCAGAGACTATCCGGGAAAAGGATGAGACAACTGCGAATTTGACTCCGGGGTGACACAGGGTGACGGTGAAATTCCTTCAATTTTCAGATAGACGGTCAAGGAAGAGCGAGGATGTTGAGTTCAGATAACTCTTATATGTGGCATCCAATATGTGGGTTGTTCACTGTCATGCAGGTCAGTGATCAGTGATGGCGTTGAATGGATACTCCAGAAGTTGGAAGCACAAAGTAGAGTAATAAGGAACTTAACTTTGCTCGAGGGTTGACTGTGAAGAAGACGAGAAGGGACTACAGTTGCAGGTGGAGTCACATGGAGTCTGGGAGTAGCAGTGGTGCTCATGGCGTATCTCAAGTCCAATGTACATGGAAGTTTGACGCATGGATGAACTCAAGGTGGTGGAGAATATTCGTCAAGGTGGAGTTTGTTAGAGTTGTGTCGAATATTCTTGTATAAGGTAGGTTACAGTTGGACTCTGAGTAGTATTGTGTTTAGACAGGATATGGAGTCGTGTCCTGAGAGGACTCCTAGGCCTCTCATATATAGCGGGGATAGACACACGATACATAATAGCACATGTACGCGGGGGAGCCAGCGGCGTGTGCCGGCGCTTGGACGGTCGGGGTGAGGTATTGTGACGGTGTCACGGGGAGGAGCGCCCGTAGTCAGGCCCCGGGGATGTAGCCATATCGGTGAACCTTGTTAACGAATCTTGGTGTCGTACTCGTGTGATTGCTTGGTCCTCGATAGATCGACAGATTGCCTCGGATTATTCTAACACGCGTGAACTGTCTCACCTCTGGATACTTACATGTTGCATAATCAGACTTACTAGGAGAAATTCAAATTGCATGAACTACAAATTACTAAAGCTGTATGATCTGAAAGAAAATCATGATATATAGTACCTTCTCCATCCAGAAATAACTGTCGCTCAGGCGGATGTATAGTACTACTAACTGCTGATAAGTTTTCTTTTTCGTCCAGCAAAACAAAGGCATGATGATATAGTACATCAAAACAAAGGCATGATGATATAGTACATCAAAACAAAGGCATGATGATATAGTGGAGTACTACATCAAAACAAAGGCATGATATAGTTCTACTAGCACAGTATTAATCGATACAGTGTCATATTCAAGTATCAGGAGCACAGCCGACACTTCAGATCTCGGAAAATCGGCACTCACGCCGGCAGTAGTACTAGCATTTACGTTCAAGAGCATTTTGCCTACAGTCTGGACATCCAAACTTTACAGCAATCCCAAACCAAGGCAGACCTCCACTCAACGCAAAAATCGCAGACTAGAATCTTATTGGCCATTGGCCAATGAGCTTGTACAGGATGAAGTCACCGCTTCCAATTTTGTACAGGATAAAGTGCAGCGTTTCGGTGTTCTGACGCACCCGGTCAGAAGAAAAATCAAAACAAATATTAAAAAAAATCCAAAAAAAATCTCGTGATAGATAATTTAATGCATGAGGTCCAATACAATTTCTGAATCATTTGGACATCTGAGCAGCTCTCAGCAAAAAAAAAAAATTGGGTCAAAACAGTGCATGAACAGTAAACTTTTTTAGGGACCCTGAATTTATCTTTTTTACCGAGAGCCGCTCAGATGTCCAAATGACTCAAAAACTAGAGCAGACCTCACGCATGAAATTATCTATCACCCCCAAAAAATGAATTGTTTGAATTTTTTCAGTATTTGTTTTGATTTTTCTTATTCAGCGCGGGGTGCAGATGAGCCTGGGCTCAGGAATGGATTTTCGATGGTCTTAGCTCATCTCCGAAAAGAACTTGGCTCTCAAGGGTGAAGATTGTTCAACGGAGTCTAAGACTGCTGAAGGAAGCAGTGAGATCTTCGACGATCCCTTTATCCTTTCGGCGACACGGATCGGAACCGGAAGCGACACCGCCTGGTGGACGGCTCCCGGCATCAGATGGACCACATTTCAAAGAAGGGTGTAGTTGACGTTTCCGCCCCTTTCGAGTTCGAGATGGTGCCTGAACCTGAATGGACACCGGAATTATGAGTTACACAAGGCAACAACTTCAAATTCCATAATTACTTAGCACGTGGACCATAACAAATGTTGCACGCAATATATTGAATTGCTTATACCATGTTATTGACTGTACCGATAGTAGCACAGTTACATAGTCGGACTAATAATTAAGCCATTTAATCACAGCTTATGTTCTCTTGTTGCTGCATTTTCTAGTTTGAGCAATATGAAGATGGATTCCTGACTAGTGAAATAGCCTACTTCTGAAAAATTGATCTTGTATGATTCCATAGCACTAAAAGAGGTAATCTCATATTCATACCTAAACAAATTAGGGCCACTGACACAAGAGAAGTCTACAACAAGTTCCTGCAGGTAATATATTTGGCAACACATGTTTCTGTTTAAAACAGATAAACAGCACATTCATGAATGCTTCACTTGGCAAATTGAACATGAAAAATTGATGCAAAACTAATTCTAGATAACTCGTAGGTAGTAGAGGAAAGGGACAAGCGAGTCAATACCCGAACAGTCTTATCTATAACTTGTAAATGTGTAAGACTTTTGTCTTTAACTGAACTGAGCTCACTCTCATGCTTAGCAATCACACGAGAAATAGCCCCATCACTTTTTAGATTGAAGAAACACTTCCGTTCCTTGGCATTGCGCACTAGATCAGCCCAGATAGAACCACTCCTGGATAGAGTTGCTGCATTTCCCAAAATCCAAAGGCAATGTCTGTATTCAAAGTAGAATAAGTAACACACTGAGAAGATAGACAAAACCGATCACAAAAAGAACGTGAGATCACAGCATAAGATACCTTGCTCTTGTCAGAGATACATTTGTACGTTGTCGATTTGAAAGAAACCCTACCACCCCATCAGAGTTGGACCTGACAGTTGATAAAATGATTATGTCTTCCTCACCACCTTGGAAGCCATCAACAGAATTAATTTTCACTGACAAGGGGCCAAACTTCATTTTCCTCAGTTTTTCTTGAATTGCTAGAACTTGAGCAGCGTATGGGCATATGACACCAACTGCGACCTTCTTCATACTCTTAGAACAAGCTGCATGGTGAAATACGTAGAGTAAGCATGTGCCCTGATATTCATGCTATAAAGAACAGAGGAAAAGGAAATCACCCTGAGTATATGCTGTTTTAACAATTAGCACTGCGATATCCTGTTAGAGTTAAAGTCCATTGGGCGTCACACTATCATTATTTATGTTTCCAATTTTTCTGGAATGAACAAAAGGACAAGGTTCAAAGTTCCAGAAACAGAAACATTGTTACTGGTGTGTGCTATATATGCAACCTTCCTAAATAGAACATAACAACCTAATAGCATACCATGAAACTAATTGGACTTTTTAATTAAAAATCTATGTTTAATGATCCTCTTTCCATATAGCTAATAAACATGTTCAATCATCAATTTAAGTCCAGTTGAAAACTACAAATAAATGGTTCAGAAATAAATCCAATACTCTTGTAACAACATAAGGTAGAATAAATAAATAAATTTCACACGTAATAAAATAGCATGATGGCAGAACACATGCCTCTTCGGAGATTTTGCAAGATTTCCTGGATAACGGTAACTTCAACCACGTTCTTCCTGCTATGATCAAGTTCATCGACATCCTCCCAACTATCTTCAATATTGAAGAAAGAGTAAGTACCAAACATAGAACCTGGAAGATACTTCTTTTGGTGTTCTTTTTGCATGACACTAGGAGCATCCAAGAGTTTCCCGCCATAGAAGCTGGTGTTTGGAAAAATGCTAATGGATGGATGCATTCTGTATTGCATATTAAGCAGATACTTTTCATGTCCCAGTGAACTCAACCTCGCAAAGAGACTTCTCCCAAATAATGCATCCTTGCAAACCTATAGGAATCACAAGTTGAGATGACATGACACAAATGTAACAAAACAAATGAGAATGCTTGACAGATTAATACACATGCACAAGAATATAAGATCAAGAACTAACCTTACTAACAACTGTTGCTGGTAGTTGGCACTCATCACCAATAAGGATAGCATGCTTCAATGCATGTAAACGCAAAGGGATCAATGTTTCACATTCTTTCAACTGAGCAGCCTCATCGACAACAAGCAACTCTAGTTTCTTATTGCTTGTTACTTTGGAAGAGCTAGAAACAGTGCAGAAAATTATGCTGGCACTTTCCATACAGAATTTTCGGATGGTGTGTTTGGAGGATGTTATAGGAAGTTTCAAGCAACTTAATAGCATCTTTAGCAGCTCAAGGCATTTAATTCTGGTTTTGCCAATGGTTATCACTGTTTTGGGAAGAATGTCCATGCTGAATTTCCCTGGAACATCTTTATACATGAAAACTTCCTTTATCTCAACCCCGGTAGTTTTCCTCTGGAGTGTATTGAAATCTTCAAGCAGTTCGAGAAGTGAAATGATGTTATTGTAATTCACCTCCAAAATACAAGATTTGGGGACATGAAATAGTAGCTGTTTGAAGCATCTTCGGAGCTCAGCATAAATAACATCAAGTTTTTTCCTGGTGTAATGCAAGAAGGAAGGTTTATCCTCCTCCTTTTGTTCATCAAAATACCGAAGGTACTGGGAGTAACCATTCTCAAGAAAATCGTACATAGAAGACAGACAATGTCTCCATCCAGTCAATGGTGCAAAGCAAACAAGAAGCTTCCTTACACGATCATGTAAGTAAATCTCTTTCAGATCATCCTCGACACACATGCGATGTTTATTGCCAAACAACAGAACATCTCCTAAGCAACTTGTATCCAGAGGGTTCTCTTTGCTCAACCTTAAGAAACATGAAGCAACTTGTTTAACAGCAAGGTTTGTCGGTGCACATGTAAGTGTACCATGTTTCAGTTTCCTCATTAACCACAAGAGTACAGTGATTGTTTTGGTTTTTCCTGTGCCAGGAGGTCCCCAGATAAGGCTTAAACTGCTGCTGCTGTTGCAGAGCATTGCTGAAATACAGTTCAGGATGGCGTCATTCTGAGAGTTGTTAAGATCCATTGTAGACAATTCACTCCATATTTCCATGCTGTCAATTGAAGCAATACCCTTTGCATTTTTTGGGACAATATTTGCAACCTGCAAACACCAGAAAAGGAGCTAAGCAAATTAATAGATTCTTTTACAGCTGCCCAAAAGCCTCTGGTGATCAGTTCTCGTTATGATGTGATCATAGCTGGGGTATTTCCTATGCAATAAACAGAAATTTTACATACGCGTATATTCTTTAGTAAGGAAATGAGGGTGATGATTTCAAAATTAACTTCTCTCTTTTGCTCTATCTAACATTTCATGATCTGATCTGAGGAACAAACTCACGTCATTGTCAATATCATTGAGAGTATAAGAGCATACATACCCGTGGATAATGTACCATCTCCTGTATGAGGTTTTGGTTTCTCCTGACTGTTGTGTAGTCAAGGCAGCGCCATATGCGGATGTAGGTCACGATATTCAGCAAATGAACTGCAAAAAGTGAGTTCCTCTTCCCATCTTGACTGACCTTGTCTGCAGCATCAATTTTTCCTGATGCTCTTATCGCATAGCTGGCTGGAGGTGAGTCATCATCTTCATCCGCTCCATCAGTAATGAAGGCAATACAGTACGGCCTCCCATTGCAAGTAATATCAGATATGTTTTCTGGCTTCGCATCACACAGGATAATGATATCACCAACACTTCGACCATTACCTTCAAGTTTGTTACAAGACTTTGTATTCTGAGAATCAGCCTCAAAAGCAATCTTATAAACTGCACTGTATTTTGTTTGCTCGATCCATGCTACTTTGACAAAAGACTCGGTGGAGATGGCTTCCAAGCTGGACGACATATCAGCTCGCAACTCCTCCAACAGTGGAGATGTGTAGAATCCTAAGTAGCTCTTGATATCATTGAATATGGACGGTATCATTTTCACCTGCAATTTGAAGCCTCATAGTTAGAACTTGATGATAGGAATTCACGGATATAAACACACACCAATTAATGTGAAACTGCTGGTATCGAGAATAAAGAAAAAAAGACAAGCAGTCAGTTATGGACATTGCATTGCACCCAATTGGTACAGCAATGGTTGTCTTTTTTGGGTCCATGGTGCTAGTGATGGATTGGAATATGAAATTTGGCAGGTTTGTGTTACTTCATATTTAATGCATCCATGATTTCTTTGAAATGTAATGTAACACTCTTTAATGCTCAAATCCTCTTCAGGCAGAGTATAAAGACCCAAAATTGGTCAGGAGGCTCGCAAACTTCTTCTAACTTCACAATTGGCATCAAACCCCTTGGGGCCTGTTTGGATTGAGGGTATTTATTGATAAAGTTTAGATATTTAGTCCACATTTGACTTAAATGACAAAACTTTACCGAGAAATACCATGTTCTGGCCAGCCCTAGAATTTGGAGAATAAAGATCTCCACGGCCAGAACAGCTTAAATCAACTTATTTGGAGGACCATCAGAGCAGCCAAAGGGAAAACCACAACAGGTCGTACTAGATCGAACTAAAGCCTACGGGAGTAAGTAGATTGAACTAAACCCTACGGGGGTAGTACGGCACAACCAACACGCCAAGAACAGCTCAAGAAAACCAAAGGAGCAGTAGTACGACCCACCTTGTCCTTGAAGATACCCTCGTCCATGACGTCCTCGAGACTCCAAGACAGCACCACGTCGACGAGGTGCGGCCATTCCTCGTCGGCGTACCTCCTCGGCCACCATTCGTCGCCGGCGTCCCTCCTCGGCGGACGACCACGAGCGCCCTTCTTCTTCCTGGTCATGCGGCCAGCGCGCTGCGGTCTCGGGATCGACCTTGCTTGTCCCGGCCGCGAAGGAGGCGGCGGCGGCGGCGGCGGACAAGCGAGGCTCGTGGCCTTTGTGGCGAGACGGAAGAGGAAGGCCCGGGATGCCCGGGAAGGACAGAGAGGGAGGGAGGGAGGGTAATGGTATGAAGGAAAACGGAAAAGGGAGGGGAAAGTGAAAATCAAAAATGAAAGTGTAGCCCTTCCTTCCTTGAGAAGCCTCGCTGCTGTACTTGTACTTGCCCGGTGGCCCGTACTCGCGAGTCACGGGTGGCGATGACCGTCGTCCACGACTTTGGGCGCCGAATCCGCTCGGGGAATATCTCCATGTTTTGTACTAGTAGTAAGTAAGTTTTTTTTTTAACTAGGAACGCCCCATGGTAAGTTTATTAGAACAACTTTAACCGCCGACTCAAACCGATAACGATTTTGTTCGCTTTTTGTTTGTTTATAAGTCGGTTCGGCAGACATCAACGTCCCCTTCCGCGTTTGAGTCGACGCATGCAATCAACACTGGCCCGACCTATTTTTGCCGGCGCATGAAAAAAATTCAAACATTTTTGAAAATAATGAACAAACATTAAAGCCGGCCATAAAGGCCTACGGGAGTCATGCATCCCCATTATATTAATTAAACATTAAAAAACCTAAACTACGATGCGGTCCTAGGCGGCGGCGACGACGACGTTGGGGCCGGTGAGGTCAACCAGCGTTGGCGCAGGGCCGGCCGAGGGGAACGCCGTATTCCAGAGCGTCGCTGCGTGCGCCTCCGTCGTCTGTCCCGCCAGCGCGGGATGTGCTGGTGGCGGTGGCAGCATGGCATGGGCGCGCTCCTCCTCCTCCATCTCCCATCGTTCCTCCTCCGCCTCCCGCTCGAGCATCATCTGTCGACGGTCGTCGGCGCGCTCCTTCGCCAGGTGATGCGCCCTCCAGTGCTGGAGGTAGGCTTCCTTCTCGTGCGGTGTCGCGCCCAACCAGATGGGCGGCGTGCTGACCCACTTGTGGAGGCAGACGGTCCACCGGCAGACCTCCTGATGCGGCTCTGTGGGCTTGGTCTTCGCGGAGGGGCACGACGCAGTCGCCGGCGGCGGATAGCGCGATGGCCTCCGTGAGCTGCGCCTCGTACGTCGCGTCCTCCACCTCGGTCTTGCGCCGCTCTTCCTCATCGCTCTCGCGGAGTGCGGCTGCCAGCGCCGCCTGGTAGGCGGCCTCCGCCTCCTGGTCCTCGTCGCTAACGATGGGCGGGGGGCGATGGAGGGCCTCCTGGCTGCACGTCGCGCACGCCGCGCCAGCGCTGCTCCTCGTGCTCGACCGCGAACCAGACCTCCCAGCGGGGAGAGCCGGCCACTTACACAGGATTGAGCTGCTGCTTCGGTGTCAACTGCCGTCGGCGGAGACTCACCTCCTCCGCGTGCATCCGCGCCGACCGCGGCACGGCTGGCACCGGGATCCTCTCCGGATCCAGCTGCCAGTGATGCGGGAGGGTGACATCCGGGTACGGCAGCAGGACATGGTGCTCCCAGTGCCACCACGCTTACTGCACCGGAACGCTGACACGCTCGGGAGGCCAGCGGGCAGACGTCGGCGGGAGATCGCCGGGGGGTAGACGGGGGACTTGCCCTTGTTTTGGAAGGAGCCGACCATGGCTGCCGGCTAGGGTTTGGTCGCCGACGAGGTGGAGAGATGTGGACGGGGGCGTTCTAGAAGCAGATGAGGCCAAACCCCATCGCACGCTCGGATTAAAAAAGGCCGACCGCGGTCGCTGACGCGTGGCCCATGGAGGGTGGCCGTCATAAATTAAGTTGACTGTCGGTAGTTGGGGCGGACACAGAGAGGGCGCGCGCGCGCTCGCTTCTCGTCCGTGCCGATGCATTTCAATCCCAGATTTGGGCCGGAAATGGGTCGGCGCAGACGCGTTTTGGCAATGAATCGGCTCGTTGGGCCGTCACTTTTGTCCACGCGGATCCAAACGGAGGACGGCGGACGTAGTGGGTCGCCCCGTTGGAGTTGCTCTAAACTTCTCTACGTCTTATTGCGAAATGTATTAACTTTTATATATCATCCACTTTATTTTGTAAATTTCACGGTTTTCATGTCCCTCAAACATTACACTCTCCAAGAGGGGAAGTCAGGGCGCACGGTGGGCATGTCCACGTTGATAGCGTAGGAAAATATATCGAGGTAAATAAGAGAGAGAGAGAGAGAGAATGCAGCCACTTCGTTTCCTTCATTAAGAAGGCAACTCCACATCAGAGATCGCACGCCACCGTCCCCTCTCATCTCTCACATTAGTCATCCCCTCCTCCTCTCGCTCCTGGCCTTCCGCTCCCTCGCTGTCGCTGCTCCTCCTCTTCTTCCTTGTGCACCTCTCATTCCCTCCTTCACAAGCTATGTGGTAGACAGTCCCCTCAACGATGGATGCATGAATGGGAGAATCCGGGCAGGTGGGGGTAAATCTAGGCTCAATTTCGAGGCCTATCATGGATGCGTCCATGCCACCTGCGCTCCTACCCTCCTGCGGTGATATTGGTACTTCTAGAGCTCGATGCGGACAAAGCTACGTTCGACCGCCGGCCAATGGAAGGCCCTCCTCGACCTCTTCCCTAGAGCAAGAACTCCCTCACTACCCGACGTGCGTTTCCTCTCCCTCTCCTCGCGCCACCGCTTCGTGCCCACGTTCAAACAATCGCTGCTACCGGAGCGCCCTTCGACAATGAGGAGGTGCATCCGTGTAGGGTGACACACATGACACGATTCCTGATAGTTTAATCAGCCTTCAGTATGCAGATGACACGATTTTATTCTTAGATCCGAATCCTGGGTATGCTAAAAACCTTGAACGGTTATTGGCTTGTTTTGAGAATCTCTCTGGTATGAAAATTAATTACGATAAATGTGAACTTGTTGCGATCAACTTAGGAGAAGATGAGATTATGAATCTCTCTAAATTTTCTATTGTAAAGTTGGGGATTTCCCCTTGAAATATTTAGGAGTGTCGCTTCATTACCTGAAATTAAGGAGGGAAGACATACAACCTATTATTGATAAAATTATTAAAGAATTTGTGGATGGAGAGGCAGGCTGGTTAGTTATGAGGCCAAGCTGATTCTACTTTAGACTTGCATTGCCAGTATTCCTATGTATTTGATGTTTATGATCAATTTTCCAAAAATGGGGAATTAAGGCCATTACATCAGAGATGTATCATTTTTTCTAGGGTAACATGGGAGAGGTGCACAAGTACCACCTTGCCAATTGGGGCTTAGTCTCCCAGAAAAAGGCCTTTGGGGGTGTGGGGGTCATAAACATGAGAGAGTTTAACATGGCTTTGCTTGCTTCCTAGTCTAAAAGATACCTATGGGGATCACAAAAGCATTGGATGATTTTGATCAACTACAAATATAACACCACAGGGCCTAATATCCTATGGTCCACGGAAGGAGTGGGTTCTCCATTTTGGAAAGGGGTCACCTGGGCACTGGTGGGCTCGACCTTTCTATATGTGGGTCTTGGGCAATGGGGCTCTCATCAGTTTTTGGAATGATATCTGGGCGGGGTGAGACTACTTTAAAAACTCAGTTTTGGAAGATCTTTGAGACCTGCCAACAAAAGAATAGTACATTTGCTCAAGTTTGGGATGGTGAGGTGCTGAAATTGACTTTTAGCAGATGCGAGGATGAAAAGTTTATGAAAATTTGGCAGAAACTCTTGTTGGCAATTACCAACCTTATTCCTAATAAGGAGAATGATAAACATATATGGATGCTGGAACACAATGGTGTATAGTCTGTTAAATCCTACTATAACACCATTAACTGGGAGGGGTTTCTACCGTTGTATGAAAAAAATTCTGGAAAATTAATGTTCCCAATGGATATTTAATTTTTATCTAGCTGGCATACCACAAATAAGATTCTTACTAGAGACAACTTAGTTAATAGGCAACATGTGGACGATGAAACATGCTTATACTACAATGAAAAGGAAACTGTTCACCACCTTCTTTTCGAATGCATTGTTGCTAGAACCATTTGGCATGATATTGCTGGAGTGTTTAGCTTCATCCAACCAAACAACGTGAATGAATATGGTGTTCTCTCGAACACTAACAATAAGAAAACTATGGTAAATATTGCTTGTGTTGCTTGATACGTCCATTTTGCATCATGCTTTCATGTTGATATTTATCACTTTTTGGGCTGTTATTTCACTTCACGGTACAATACTTATGCCTTTTCTCTCTTATTTTGCAAGGTTTACATGAAGAGGGAGAATGCCGGCAGCTGGAATTCTGGCCTGAAAAAGGAGCAAGTTTGAGATACTTATTCTGCGCAACTCCAAACGCCGTGAAAATCAATGATGATTTTTTTTCGGGATTTATAAAAAATACTGGGCCGAAGAAGTGCCAGAGGGGCGCCAGCAGGTGGCCACAAGCCTGCTAGGCGCGAACACCCCCTGGCCGTGCCTAGGGGGCTTGTGGGCACCCAGTTGGCCTTTGGCTCCCCCCTTTTGCTACAAGAAGGGTTTCGTCCGGAAAAAAAATCAGGAGGAGGCTTTTCGGAGGATTCGCCGCCGCCACGAGGCGGAACTTGAGCAGAACCAATCTAGAGCTCCGGCAGGACGATCCTGTCGGGGAAACTTCCCTCCCGGAGGGGGAAATCGTCGCCATCGTCATCACCAACACTCCTCTCATCGGAGGGGACTCATCACCATCAACATCTTCATCAGCACCATCTCATCTCCAAACCCTAGTTCATCTCATGTAACCAATCTCCATCTCGCGACTCCGATTGGTACTTGTAAGGTTGCTAGTAGTGTTAATTACTCTTTGTAGTTGATGCTAGTTGGATTATTTGGTGGAAGAGTTTATGTTCAGATCCTTGATGCTACTCATTACCTCTTTGGTCATGAATATGATTATGCTTTGTGAGTAGTTACTTTTGTTCCTGAGGACATGGGATAAGTCATGCTAATAGTAGTCATGTGAATTTGGTATTCGTTCGGTAATTTGATGTGTTGTATGTTGTTTTTCCTCTAGTGGTGTTATGTGAATGTCGACTACATAACACTTCACCATTATTTGGGCCTAGAGGAAGGCACTGGGAAGTAGTAAATAGATGATGGGTTGCTAGAGTGACAGAAGCTTAAACCCTAGTTTATGCGTTGCTTCGTAGGGCGTTGATTTGGATCCACTAGTTTAATGCTATGGTTAGACTTTGTCTTAATTCTTCTTTCGTAGTTGCGGATGATTGAGAGAGGGGTTAATCATAAGTGGGATGCTTGCACAAGTAAGGGCAGTACCCAAGCACCGGTCCACCCACATATCAAACTATCAAAGTAACGAACGTGAATCATATGAACATGATGAAAACTAGCATGACAGAAATTCCCGTGTGTCCTCAGGAGCGTTTTTCCTCCTATAAGACTTTGTCCAGGCTTGTCCCTTGCTACAAAAGGGATTGGGCCACTTTGCTGCACCATCGTTACTTTTGTTACTTGTTGCTTACTACGAATCATCTCACCACACAATCACTTGTTGCCGATAAATTCAGTGCTTGCAGATTTTACCTTGCTGAAAACCACTTGTCAGATCCTTGTGCTCCTCGTTGGGTTCGACACTCTTACTTATTGAAAGGACTACGATAGATCCCCCATACTTGTGGGTCATCAAGACTCTTTTCTGGCGCCGTTGCTGGGGAGTGAAGCGCCTTTGGTAAGTGGAAATTGGTAAGGAAACATTCATATAGTGTGCTGAAATTTATTGTCACTTGTCACTATGGAAATTAATCCTTTCAGGGGCTTGTTCGGGGTATCTTCACCTCGAACAGAAGCACAAAGAGTTGCTCCTCAACCTGCTGCACCTACTGAAAATATTTGCTTTGAATTTCCTGCGGGTATGCTTGAGAAACTGCTGGCTAATCCTTTTTCGGGAGATGGAACATCACATCCAGACTTGCATCTAATCTATGTAGATGAAGTTTGTGGTTTATTTAAGCTTGCAGGTTTGCCCGAGGATGAGGTCAAGAAGAAGGTCTTTCCTTTATCTTTGAAGGATAAGGCATTGACATGGTATAGGCTATGTGATGATACTAGATCATGGGACTACAATCGGTTGAAATTGGAATTTCATCAAAAGTTTTATCCTATGCATCTAGTACATCGTGATCGGAATTATATTTATAATTTTTGGCCTCGTGACAGAGAAAGCATCGCTCAAGCTTGGGGGAGGCTTAAATCAATGTTATATTCATGCCCCAACCATGATCTCTCGAGAGACATTATCATTCAGAACTTCTATGCTCGGCTTTCTCATGATGATCGCACCATGCTTGACACTTCTTGTACCGGTTCTTTTATGAAGAGAGATATTGAATTTAGATGGAATTTATTGGATATAATTAAACACAACTCTGAAGATTGGGAGCTTGAATAAGGTAAGGAGTCAGGTATGAATTTCAAGTTTTATTGCGTTAAATCCTTTGTTGAAACAAATACTTTTTGTGACTTTAGCGCTAAGTGTGGACTTGACTCTGAGATAGTAGCTTCATTGTGTGAATCATTTGCTGCTCATATTGATCTCCCCAAAGAGAAGTGGTTTAAATATCCTCCTCCTTTAGAAGTCAATGTAGTTAAACCCAATCCAGTTGAAGAGAGAGTCCTTGCCTATAATGATCCTATTGTTCCCAGTGCTTACATTGAGAAACCACCTTTCCCTGTTAGGATAAAGGATCATTCTAAAGCTTCAATTGTCATATGTAGAGGATACATTAGAACACCTACACCCCCTGAGAAAATTAGAGTTGAACCTAGCATTGCTATTATCAAAGATCTTCTGTCCGACGATGTTGAGGGACATAAATTCACTTCTGTGAAGATGTTGCTAGAATTGCTAAACCTCATGCTAGAGACAAACATAGGCCTGTTGTTGGCACGCCTGTTGTTTCTGTAAAGATAGGAGATCATTGTTATCATGGTTTATGTGACGTGGGTGCTAGTGTTAGTGCAATACCTCAATCCCTATATGATGAAATCAAATATGAGATTGCACCTATTGAGATAGAGCCTATTGATGTCACTATTCAGTTTGCCAATAGAGATACTGTATGCCGTGTGGGAATTGTTAGGGATGTTGAAGTCTTGTGTGGTAAAACGAAGTATCCTGCTGATTTCCTTGTTCTTGCTACCGCACAAGATAGCTTTTGTCCCATCATATTTGGCAGGCCCTTCCTCAATACCGTCAATGCTCATATTGACTGTGAGAAGCAAACTGTCATTGTTGGCTTTGAAGGTGTGTCACATGAGTTCAATTTCTCCAAGTTTGCTAGACAACCTCATGAAAAAGAGTTGCCTAGTAGGGATGAAACTATGGCCTTAGCTTATCCCTTAGAGCAATACTTGCTTGAGCATGAAAATGATATGCATATGGATGAAAGGGATGAAATAGATAGAGTTGTCTTAGAACAATATCCTATCCTTAAGAATAATCAGCATGTTGAACTGCTTGGGGATCCACCCCCACCAAAGGGTGATCCTGTGTTCGAGCTTAAACAATTTCCTAATACTCTTAAGTATGCTTATCTTGATGAAAAAGAGATATATCATGTTATTATTAGTGCTAGCCTCTCAGGGCATGAAGAAAAGAAGTTACTAAAAACTCTGAGGAAGCACCGTGCTGCTATTGGATATACTCTTAATGATCTTAAGGGCATTAATCCCACTCTATGCCAGCACAAAATCAAAACTAATCCTGATTCCAAACCAGTTGCTGATCATCAAAGGAGATTGAATCCTAAGATGAAAGAGGTAGTAAGAAAATAAATACTAAAGCTCCTGGAAGCAGGTATTATCTATCCTGTTGCTCATAGCGATTGGGTGAGTCCGGTGCATTGCGTCCCTAAGAAGGGAGGCATTACCGTTGTCCCTAATGATAAGGATGAATTGACCCCACAGAGGATTATTACTAGCTATAGAATGGTGATCGATTTTAGGAAATTGAATAAAGCCACTAGGAAAGATCATTACCCTTTGCCTTTTATTGACCAAATGCTGGAAAGACTGTCTAAACACACACACTTCTGCTTTCTAGACGGTTATTCTGGTTTCTCCCAAATACGAGTTGCACAATCTGATCACGAAAAAACCACTTTCACCTGCCCTTTCGGTACCTTTGCTTATAGACGTATGCCTTTTGGCTTATGTAATGCACCTGCTACCTTTCAAAGATGTATGATGCCTATATTCTCTGACTTTTGTGAAAATATTGTTGTGGTTTTCATGGATGACTTCTCCGTTTACGGGTCTTCTTTTGACGATTGCCTCAACAACCTTGATCGAGTCTTGAAGAGATGTAAAGACACCAATCTTGTCTTGAATTGGGAGAAGTGCCACTTTATGGTTCATGAAGGCATCGTCTTAGGACATAAAATTTCTGAAAGAGGTATTGAAGTCGATAAGGCTAAGGTTGATGCAATCAAGAAAATGCCATACCCCACAGATATCAAAGGTATAAGAAGTTTCCTTGGTCATGCTGGTTTCTATAGAACGTTTATTAAAGACTTCTCTAAGATTTCTTGGCCTCTTACAAATCTCTTGCAAAAGGATATTCCTTTTGTTTTTGACGATGATTGTGAGGAAGCCTTCGAAATACTTAAGAAGGCTTTGATAAATGCACCTATTGTTCAACCACCTGATTGGAACTTACCTTTTGAAATCATGTGTGATGCTAGCGATTATGCTGTTGGTGCTGTCCTAGGGCAAAGAATTGATAAGAAGTTGAATGTTATTCACTATGCTAGTACAACTCTAGACGGTGCCCAAAGAAACTATGCTACTACGGAAAAGGAGTTTTTAGCAGTCGTGTTTGCATGTGAAAAGTTGAGGTCTTACATAGTTGATTCCAAAGTCACTATTCACACTGATCACGCTGCTACTAAGTACCTCATGGAGAAGAAACACGCTAAACCTAGACTGATCAGATGGGTTCTCTTGCTACAAGAATTTGATTTGCACGTTGTCGACAGGAAGGGTGCTGATAACCCAGTAGCATATAACTTGTCTAGGTTGGAGAGCGTTCTTGATGACCCACAACCTATTGATGATAGATTTACTGATGAGCAATTGAATGTCATCAATGCTTCACGTAGTGCACCGTGGTATGGTGATTATGCAAACTATATCGTTGCCAAATATATACCACCTAGTTTCACATACCAGCAAAAGAAGAAATTCTTCTTTGACTTGAGACATTACTTCTGGGATGACCCTCACCTTTATAAGGAAGGAGTAGATGGTGTTATTAGATGTTGTGTACCTGAACATGAATAGGGACAGATCCTACAAAAGTGTCACTCCGAGGCCTACGGAGGACACCATGCAGGAGATAGAACTGCACACAAGGTATTGCAATCAGGTTTCTATTGGCCCACTCTCTTCAAGGATGCCCGTAAGTTTGTCTTGTCTTGTGACGAATGTCAAAGAATAGGTAATATCGGTAAACGTCAGGAAATGCCTATGAACTATTCACTTGTCATTGAACCATTTGATGTTTGGGGCTTTGATTATATGGGACCTTTTCCAAAATCCAACGAGTATACTCATATCCTAGTTGTTGTTGATTACGTCACTAAGTGGGTAGAAGCTATCCCCACTAGTAGTGCTGATCACAACACCTCTATCAGGATGCTTAAAGAAGTTATTTTCCCTAGATTTGGAGTCCCTAGATATCTAATGACCGACGGTGGTTCACATTTCATTCATGGTGCTTTCCGTAAAACGCTTGCTAAGTACGATGTCAACCATAGGATTGCGTCCCCCTATCACCCTCAGTCGAGTGGTCAAGTAGAGCTAAGCAATAGAGAGATTAAATTGATTCTGCAAAAGACTATCAATGGGTCTAGAAAGAATTGGTCTAAGAAGCTCGATGATGCACTGTGGGCTTATAGAACTGCCTATAAGAATCCCATGGGCATGTCTCCGTACAAAATGGTGTACGATAAAGCATGTCATTTACCTCTTGAGCTAGAACATAAAGCTTATTGGGCAATCAAAGAGCTCAACTTTGATTTCAAACTTGCCGGTGAGAAGAGGTTATTTGATATTAGCTCCCTTGATGAATGGAGAGCTCAGGCATATGAAAATGCCAAGTTGTTCAAAGAAAAGGTTAAGAGGTGGCATGATAAGAGGATACAAAAGCGTGAGTTCAATGCAGGTGATTATGTCTTGCTATATAATTCTCGTTTAAGATTTTTTGCACGCAAGCTTCTCTCTAAATGGGAAGGTGTGAGAGCCCGAGACCGACGTCCCAGAAGATTCCCCTTTATTTCAGTTTTCGTCGTGTGATTAGTTTATTTGTTGCATCATCATTTAGTTTGCATCGTCGCATCATGCGTGGCATCATGTCAACTGTGTTATTTGTCGGTGTTGCTTGTGAGTGCTTTGTGAGTGTGGCGTTGTTCGTTGGCGTGATGAGAGTGGGTGTGTGAGGGCCACCTCTAAATCCCGTTGCACCGCGAACCTAAAACCTTCTCTCCCCTCTTATTTCATTTTGTGGTTTTGCTAAAGATTTCAGACTTAACCCCCCCCCTTTTAAAAATTTGTCTCGTTTTAAAATGTCCTTTTATTAAATGTGGCGGCAACCCTTGGGTTTTCTTTTATATTATTTCTCCTTTTGTTTTATTTTTAAACTGTCTCATTTTTCTTTTCTCTTTTAAAGAGATTTTATTTTTATTCTTTAAATAAAAGAGGTTTTATTTTATTCTCTTGTCAAAAGGGATTTGAATTTTATTATTTTGCAAACGGGTTTTAATTTTTAATTCTTCAAAAGGGTTTATATTAGTTCTTTTAAAAATGCCCAACTATTTCTTATAGTTGGGAATATATTTTTTTCAAAAAAAGGGAGCCAAAAGCATTTTTCTATTTTGTTAAAAAACCTTTTACATTTTGTTGGTGTTTTCTATTTTTTTTAAAAGAGAAAAAAAAACCAAGTGGGGGAGGAGCCGGCCCAAGGCCCAGCTTCCCCTCCCTGACCTAGCCCGTTGCCCCCGTGCCCGATCCCATCGTCATCCCCGTCCCAGCGCCGTCTCCTCCCGATGCCCCTCCCCCTCGCTCGCAGGGAGAAGCTCCCGCGCCGCCCGCCGCGCCTCGTCTTCCCCCCGGAACCCTAGCCCTCCTTGCCAGCCACCGCGAGCTCGCCCCGCTGTCCCCGCGCGCCATGGCCTCTCCTCGGCCTCGCCTTGCCTCGCCATGGCCGCGCGCCGCCGCCTCCAGCAGCTGTTCCGCCGCGTCGCCTGCACCTTTGCCCGCCGCCGGCTCGCCCCTGTGCCGAGGTCCTTCGCCAGTGCGCCGCCTCGCGAGCTCACCAGCCCCGTTCCTTCCTCCCTCCTGTCCCGAGGCCCTGCTGCCTGCTGCGACCGAGCCACCACAGAGGCCAAGGCCGCCGCCACTACCACCTAGGTCGCCGCCGCTCCCCATGGCGCCCCGCCGTGCTCGCCTCCCCATGGTACCCGCCGGTTGCTCGCCCCATCGTCTTGCCGCGCTGTGGCCTCCTCGTTCCTCGCGGCTCGCTCGCCTCCTGTTGCTGTTGCTGCTGCAGGAACTGTGACCGCCTTCCCTAGTGAAGCCAATCCCGAGCCGTCCTATGCCGAGCCGCCGCTGCCGTGTGATGTTGCTACTGTGTGCTGCCGCAGCTAGCTAGCTTAGCTGCTACTAGGTGTGCCTGCCGCCGCTAGGTAGTTGTTGTGCGTGTGTTCGTTGTTGCTGTCTCGTGTTACTGCTTGCTGCCGCATGTGCATGTACCGTTGGCCGATGCTCTAGCGGTTGCTCTTGATGTGCCGATGGCTGCTGCTATTGCTTGCTGCCACCGCTTGCTGCTTTGCTGTTGCTAGTGCTGCTGCCTGCCTGCGCGTTGCCTTTTTTTTGCTGTTGCTTAGTGGCGTAGATGATTGTTGTCCCACTGCTTGCTGTTGCCTGCATGCCGCTGCTGCCGATTTGTAGTTGTTGTTGCCTTTGCTTAGCTAGCTACCTTGCTTTGCTTTGCTTTGCTGTGTTTTGTTGTTAGCTGTTGCTGTAGTTAGTTTTTGCTGTTAGATGCTAGGTTGCCTAGCTGCTGTGCCGAGTGTTGCTGCTAGCGCTAGATGTCGTAGCTTGCTATTAGTTGCTGCCGCTTGTAGCCGTGGCCTCCGCTCGCTTTTGCTCGTGCTGCCGCCTGCGTCGCCGCGTGTGCCATCCCCGCCACCGTGGCCCAACGACAAGTTCACGAGTACCACTACTCCCACGACGTCCTCGACGACCCCCAGAACGTGTTCGACTACCGATGCCAAAGACCCTGTGCCGACGAGAAGAACTGTGTACGACTACCATCGACGAGACCGTGTACGACTACTTCCACGACGACCGTTGGTCTCCTTCTCCGAACCGAACCGCTCCAATTCGCACGCGTCAAAGGTATACCGATGAGACGTGTCGTGACCATGTGCATGTGATGTATGAGATGTAATGTATGATTGTACCGTATGTTGCCCGTGCACGTTGTCCCTCTTATGTTGTGCCCGCCACATGGGAACCCGAGATACGGGATCACCCCATCTTAATTTAACGTTCCCGCACGCGCTTCATATACGTTGGCACGATATCTCGACGAGTTATCGTGATAGGGACGTTGCCGTGGCATCGTTTTCGTCTTGCCGCCTTGGTTCCCTCTCGCTCGCCGTGGCGACACCTGTTTCTTTCCCTTCTTGCCCGTGTTGAAACTCGCTTGGATGGCGCATTCATGGCATATATTCTTGTGTTGCATGTTCTTGTGCCGTAGCTCGATCTATGCTCCGCGTGTTAACCGAGTAGGACATGTAGGTTCATCGCTACACCCTTGCCATGTTAAAACATTTAATATTGTCGTGTAAATAATCGGGAGTGAATTAAATAATTAATCGTGGATTTTCGTCGATATGCAACCGTTGCATATCGAGCTTCACTTAATGTGTAGGGTTTGTGTGAGGTGAATTGCCATGACATGCCTTGCATTTTAACCTGTTCATGCATCATAGTGGGCTGTGCATCATGTTGTGCATCGTGTGGTGAATATCTGTGTTGATGTTGTTTTCGGTTCACTCCGTCTCGATAGAGTTCCGCAAGCGTGCCGGATTGTGAAGACCCTCGACTACGTAGGTTCGTCTGCTTCACGGAGTTGTTCTTCTTCCAAGCGGGATCTCAGGCAAGATGACCATTTCCCCAGATACCATTACTATCATTGCCATGCTAGTTTTACCGTTTCTACCGATTATGTCTCGTTGCCTACCACATGTTAAATATCAGCCTCTCAACAATGCCATGAAACCTTCAACCTGTTCGACCTAGCAAACCACTGATTGTCTATGTTACCGCTTGCTTAACCCTGTGTTAGCATTGCTAGTTGCAGGTGTAGATGCTTCCATGTGAAAACATGGGTTCCTTGTTATATCACCCTATTAATGCTATTTAATTTAATGCACCTATATACTTCGTAAAAGGTGGCAGGCTCGGCCTTTCTAGGCTGGTGTTTTGTTCCACCTTTGCCCCCTTAGTTTCGGCTAGCGGTGTTATGTTCCATAAACGAGCGCTCCTAACACGATCGGGGTTGTTATGGGGACCCCCTTGATAATTCGTTTTAGATTAAAGCTGGTCTGGCAAGGCCCAACATTGGTTTTACATTTGCCCAAATAATAATTTGATAATACTGAAATGCATAGGGAGTTAGCGCTACCCGAGGAGTAATTCTACATAAACAAGAGGGGCCAGTGCTGATGGTGTTGGCCCCAAACGGTCCGCCTGCGGGGCCACCGCGAGGAAACTCGAGGTTTGGAAATCGTAGCTAGTTCCTTCCGTCGTGTACTGAGAACGAGATACGCGGCTCCTATCGGGTACGTCGACACGTCGGGCAACCTTGCTGGATTAGTTTTTACCTTTGACGAGATATCTTGTGCATCGGGATTCCGGTGATGCTTTGGGTAATCTCAGAGTTGAGGCTTTCCACTAGGGAATCCGACGAGATCGCGAGCTTCGTGATTGAGGATTTCTATGCGGCTTGTGGTAATTTGTGATGGACTAGTTGGAGCACCCCTGCAGGGTTAAATCTTTTCAGAAAGCCGTGCCCGCGGTTATGTGGCAACATGGAAACTTTGTTTAACACTGGTTCTAGATAACTTGAAGTTAACTTAATTAAAGTATGCCAACTGTGTGCGTAACCATGACTGTCTCTTTTGTGAGTTCTTTCTCTGATCGAGGACACGGTGGGGTTATGTCTGACGTAGGTAGGTTTTCACGATCATTCATTTGATCATCAGTAACTCATGTCCGTTATGCGTAGATCTTCCCCCTCTTATTTTCTTGTACTCGTAAGTTTAGCCACCAAATATATGCTTAGCCGCTGCTGCAACCTCACCACTTAACCATGCCTCACCCATTAAGCTTTGCTAGTCTTGATACCTTTGGAAATGAGATTGCTGAGTCCCCTGTGGCTCACAGATTACTACAACACCAGTTGCAGGTACAGGTAAAGGTTACTTGACGCGAGCGCGTTGATTGTTCATTTGGAGTTGCTTCTTCTTCTTCTTCTTCTTCTTCGATCTAGGATGGGTTCCAGGCCGACAGCCTGGGATAGCAAGGATGGATGTCGTTCTTATTTTCTCGTTTGTTTTCGTCCGTAGTCGGACCCTGCTCTTACTCTTGATGATTATGTAATGTACTGATGTGACTCTGATGTAGCTTGTGGCGAGTGTAAGCCAACTCTATATATATCTCTTATGTTCAGTACATGTACTTGTGACGATATCCATTCTTGCGACACGACGAGATGCGCTTCTATCCCTGACGAGGCCCTCGTGCCAAATTGAGGATAGGGTCGCATCTTGGGCGTGACAAGTTGGTATCAGAGCCGTACCGACCTAGGAGCCCCCTTGATTGATCGAACTTGGCCGAGTCGAGTCTAGTGGAAAACCGCTTTGAGTCTAGTTATATATGGGAGAGTAGGATTCGTTTTTTCTCCTCTTCTATGCTCTGGTGAGGAATCTTGACGTAATAATTTATTCTACTCCTCTTCCCACTCAAATTTTTTTTAGGATCACGCGGATATTCTTGGAATCTATATGATGCCGATGTGACGGAGTTCTGTCTTGGTGCCTCCTATCTGCTTTGAGTTTCAGGGGAGTTGAGCTCCAGGGGATTCTTGAGCACATCGTTATCATTCAGATTTCTTAGTATCTTAGAATGAAGGATGTTCGTAATTGCTTCAATACTAGTAGTGGCGAGATAATCCCGATGTCCCCAGTACTGGTGCAGATTGTTCGGGAGTACTGCCATACTTTGTATCGTTGTGATCACGAGGGTCTGTTGTAGATGAAGGTCCGAGATTCTGGTTGTGTGTTGACGGATGTGATACAGGTGACGGGTTAGTATAGGAGTTGTGTGATATTACTCCTTGTATCCGTGTACCAGATTGCATGACCAGATATTTCGGGAATTCTTAGGTGGGAATTCAAGTAGTTGCTTATAGGACAATCTTCCAACAAATGCATGATGTTAGGTTGGGTTTTGACATCTAGTGGATTCGTTTGTTCAGGGTCGACTTACAGCGGTACACGTTGTGTCTTAAAGAGTCCTTGTAGCTTGCTACGACTCGGGGATGCTTCGTATGTCGGGTGCATTGCCTTGCACTTGATGGCTACTGTAAGGATCGAGCCCGTGCGATCCTGTCCACGAAAATATCGGACGAAATCTTTCTCATGAGTTTGTTCTGGCTTGTTTCATAAGCATCATCCTTTGTTTTGTTGAATATGGTAATTCAAGTTGCTTCGATGTCAAGTGGTGATTTCAGATCTTTCTAGTGGTGTTCTCATATTTTTATGTGAATGCTAATTCTTTTGCTCAAATCAATTCTCTTGTCAATTCTTGTCTACCGGAGTTGTCATATCAATTCTTTTCCAACCGGTGTGCTTCTCTTCAGTGAATTCAATCCTCTCTAATTTTTGCAGATCATTCTCTTATCCCATCCGGAGTTCATCTCATCTGTCCCAAGTTGTCTTTGTTTTCCCCGCCCTCCCACCCTTTTCTTTAGTGATTCAATTTTCATCCAAGAGTTTTCTTTTCACTGTGCTTCCGCTGTGTGTTCTTTTCTCTCTTACCCGGTGATTCGTTGTGAAGATTCTCAGGAGCGTCATGTTCATCTTTATTCATTCTTGTCATCCTTACCGGTGAATTTAATTCAGTTGTCCGTGTTCATCATATCCTTTTCATCCTTATAATTTTTCCCATGTTGGAAATTCTTATCACTCTTCTTGTTATTCATTCCTCTCTTTTCTATCCGGAGCGTTGAAGTTACCTCAGAAGTTTCTTGCTTTCAATTCTTTAATTATTTCGAGGTGCTATCCTCATCAAGTTTTCATTTCTACCGGTGCAATATCCCTCTTGCTAGCAATCTTTTCAACGGTGATTTCTTTGAGTGGGCCCATAACCCACAGGTTTTTCCCAGGATCTTATCTGGCTCTTTTAATCTTTTTTCGGAGATTATTAATTCTTTTCAACTATGACGTCAGAATGATTTTCATCAGTCATATTCCTTCTTCAAGATCAATTTGAATTAGTTCTCATAGTTGGCTCAACCTTTCATTCTTCTTTATTCCGGAGTGTCTCATTATCCTTGGTGCTGTTTCTCGTCATCATTCTCAGCTTGCAAATTCGACGGAGTGTTTCTCTCAAATCTTGGTCTATTCTCTTGGATATTTGTCATTTCAGCTTGGTGTCGTCATTTTATTTGTTCCAATCATGAGAATCCATTTCCTGCTATCCGGTGCATTTCTGTATTTTCATTCTCGTTCCTCTGAAGGCCATCATGTTAGAAGATTCTTCGTTCTCAGCTTTCAGCTTTCATCCTCAATTCTTCTCAATTGTTGTCTCTTCGATCGTCTCTCGGGTTTTTTCGGTGCCTTGTTATAGTTTTCTCTCAGCTGGCTCATGATCCCTTCTTTCTCATGTTTTTCCATTCATTGATGGTTGCCTCATTTATTTCAATTCTCACCGGTGTTTCTTGCAACAATTCTTCTAGTTTGTGCTCATATCTCTCCTCAATCTTTTCAGAAGAATAAGTTGGATGCGAGATCCATTGCTTGTCATCAATTTAATTTGGTGAAGGATAAGCATAACATAATTCTTATTCTTGTTCTTCCTTCTTCCAAGATATTTCTATTCTTCTTCCGGAGGACTCATGATATCAATTATTTTCTCAAGTGCCTATATTTCTTTTCCGGAGTTCCAAGTTCTTTTAAGTATCTCTTTGTGAGGCTTCATCTTAATCTTGGCAAGGTCATAATCTAATTCTTTTCTACCTTCATATCGTTGCATCATTCATACAGTGGTCCTTCATGGTGGTTCATCATGATATCAATTCATTCTCAAAGTGTTCTTCAAGATTCTTGTTGGAGAACCTTAAGTATCATTTCTCTTGCATTTATATGTGCAATTGTTCTTCCGTTATCCTTTGAGGTGGTATTACAACATTTTTGTTAGTGTAGGAGCCTCGAAGAGTTTTCCTTTCAAGAATGAGATAATTAAATCCACCAATCCTTTAATCAGGAGATTATTCTTAACTCATGGTTTCTTCATTGAGCTATCGTGGTTTGGTTTTCACCTAAAGCTTTTCCTATGGATTGTGCTATCATGGTGCTTGTCATTAATCCAAGTTCTCAATGTATCCTCTTGGTGTAAGGAATTGTTCATATCTTGTTTCTCCCAACCTATGCTTGTTTCTTTTAGTGGGTGGTTGTCACCTCATAAATGTTGAGATGATTTTCATAAGTCCACTACTATCTTGTTATTTTTCGTTGTTGTTTTTTCCAACTACTACGTCTATTCTTTGTCCGGAGGCTCTTCAATTCTATTGTGATGATAGTTGTCATTCTTTTCTTCATTCTCTTTTTCCGTATGAGCTAGTTCATATTCTCTTGTTCCGGAGGCACTGTGATATTGCTATTTTGGGTCTATCTTGTTGTTCTAGCAAGATCATGGTGTCCCTTGCTCTATTTAGTTGTTTGTTATGAATATTGTCTATTTCTTTCTTCTTATCGATTTTTTTGTCCCATTTTCCTACCGAAGTGCTGCCGAAATTTTCCGTGAATTATTGCTTCTTTCTCATATCATTCCTCATTGCTTTGCAACCTTCAAGGATCGTTGGTTTCACTCGTTTGTCAAAGAAGCGACTACGTTTTTACCTCTTGTTCTTTCTCATCCTCTCCCCCTTTCATTCTTGGATCTCGGGGCGAGATCCTCTTGTAGTGTAGGAGAGTTGTGACAGCCCGAGACCGACGTCCCAGAAGATTCCCCTTTATTTCCGTTTCCGTCGTGTGATTAGTTTTATTTGTTGCATCATCATTTAGTTTGCATCGTCGCATCATGCATGGCATCATGTCAACTGTGTTATTTGTCGGTGTTGCTTGTGAGTGCTTTGTGAGTGTGGCGTTGTTCGTCGGCGTGATGAGAGTGGGTGCGTGAGGGCCACCTCTAAACCCTGTTGCACCGCGGACCTAAAACCTTCTCTCCCCTCTTATTTCATTTTGTGGTTTTGCTAAAGATTTGAGACTTAACCCCCCCCCCCTTTTAAAAATTCGTCTCGTTTTAAAATGTCCTTTTATTAAATGTGGGGGCAACCCTTGGGTTTTCTTTTATATTATTTCTCCTTTTGTTTTATTTTTAAACCGTCTCATTTTTGTTTTCTCTTTTAAAGAGCTTTTATTTTTATTCTTTAAATAAAAGAGGTTTTATTTTATTCTCTTGTCAAAAGGGGTTTGAATTTTATTCTTTTGCAAACGGGTTTTAATTTTTAATTCTTCAAAAGGGTTTATATTATTTCTTTTAAAAATGCCCAACTATTTCTTATAGTTGGGAATATTATTTTTCAAAAAAGGGAGCCAAAAGCATTTTTCTATTTTGTTAAAAAACCTTTTACATTTTGTTGGTGTTTTCTGTTTTTTTTAAAAGAGAAAAAAAACCAAGTGGGGGAGGAGCCGGCCCAAGGCCCAGCTTCCCCTCCCTGACCTAGCCCGTTGCCCCCGTGCCCGATCCCATCGTCATCCCCGTCCCAGCGCCGTCTCCTCCCGATGCCCCTCCCCCTCGCTCGCACGGAGAAGCTCCCGCGCCGCACGCCGCGCCTCGTCTTCCCCCCGGAACCCTAGCCCTCCTTGCCAGCCACCGCGAGCTCGCCCCGCTCTCCCCGCGCGCCATGGCCTCTCCTCGGCCTCGCCTTGCCTCGCCATGGCCGCGCGCCGCCGCCTCCAGCAGCTGTTCCGCCGCGTCGCCTGCACCTTTGCCCGCCGCCGGCTCGCCCCTGTGCCGAGGTCCTTCGCCAGTGCGCCGCCTCGCGAGCTCGCCAGCCCCATTCCTTCCTCCCTCTTGTCTCGAGGCCCTGTTGCCTGCTGCGACCGAGCCACCACAGAGGCCAAGGCCACCGCCACTACCACCTAGGTCGCCGCCGCTCCCCATGGCGCCCCGCCGTGCTCGCCTCCCCATGGTATCCGCCGGTTGCTCGCCCCATCGTCTTGCCGCGCTGTGGCCTCCTCGTTCCTTGCGGCTCGCTTTCCTCATGTTGCTGTTGCTGCTGCAGGAACTGTGGCCGCCTTCCCTAGTGAAGCCAAGCCCGAGCCGTCCTATGCCGAGCCGCCGCTGCCGTGTGATGTTGCTACTGTGTGCTGCCGCAGCTAGCTAGCTTAGCTTCTGCTAGGTGTGCCTGCCGCCGCTAGGTAGTTGCTGTGCGTGCGTTCGCCGTTGCTGTCCCGTGTTACTGCTTGCTGCCGCATGTGCATGTGTCGTTGGCCGATGCTCTAGCGGTTGCTGTTGATGTGCCGATAGCTACTGCTATTGCTTGCTGCCGCCGCTTGCTGCTTTGCTGTTGCTAGTGCTGCTGCCTGCCTGCGCGTTGCCTTTTTTTGCTGTTGCTTAGTGGTGTAGATGATTGTTGTCCCGCTGCTTGCTGTTGCCTGCATGCCGCTGCTGCCGATTTGTAGTTGCTGTTGCCTTTGCTTAGCTAGCTGCCTTGCTTTGCTTTGCTTTGTTGCGTTTTGTTGTTAGAGACGTGTCGTGACCATGTGCATGTGATGTATGAGATGTAATGTATGATTGCACCGTATGTTGCCCGTGCACATTGTCCCTCTTATGTTGTGCCCGCCACATGGGAACCCGAGATACGGGATCACCCCATCTTAATTTAACGTTCCCGCACGCGCTTCATATACGTTGGCACGATATCTCGACGAGTTATCGGGATAGGGACGTTGCCGTGGCATCATTTTCGTCTTGCCGCCTTGGTTCCCTCTCGCTCGCCGTGGCGACACCTGTTTCTTTCCCTTCTTGCCCGTGTTGAAACTCGCTTGCATGACACATTCATGGCATATATTCTTGTGTTGCATGTTCTTGTGCCGTAGCTCGATCTATGCTCCGCGTGTTAACCGAGTAGGACATGTAGGTTCATCGCTACACCCTTGCCATGTTAAAAACATTTAATATTGTCGTGTAAATAATCGGGAGTGAATTAAATAATTAATCGTGGAGTTTCGTCGATATGCAACCGTTGCATATCGAGCTTCACTTAATGTGTAGGGTTTGTGTGAGGTGAATTGCCATGACATGCCTTGCATTTTAACCTGTTCATGCATCATAGTGGGTTGTGCATCATGTTGTGCATCGTGTGGTGAATATTTGTGTTGATGTTGTTTTTGGTTCACTCCGTCTTGATAGAGTTCCGCAAGCGTGCCGGATTGTGAAGACCCTCGACTACGTAGGTTCGTCTGCTTCACGGAGTTGTTCTTCTTCCAAGCGGGATCTCAGGCAAGATGACCATTTCCCCAGATACCATTACTATCATTGCCATGCTAGTTTTACCGTTTCTACCGATTATGTCTCGTTGCCTACCACATGTTAAATATCAGCCTCTCAACAATGCCATGAAACCTTCAACCTGTTTGACCTAGCAAACCACTGATTGGCTATGTTACCGCTTGCTTAACCCTGTGTTAGCGTTGCTAGTTGCAGGTGTAGATGCTTCCATGTGAAAACATGGGTTCCTTGTTATATCACCCTATTAATGCTATTTAATTTAATGCACCTATATACTTGGTAAAAGGTGGCAGGCTCAGCCTTTCTAGCCTGGTGTTTTGTTCCACCTTTGCCCCCTTAGTTTCGGCTACCGATGTTATGTTCCATAAACGAGCGCTCCTAACACGATCGGGGGTGTTATGGGGACCCCTTGATAATTCGTTTTAGATTAAAGCTGGTCTGGCAAGGCCCAATATTGGTTTTACATTTGCCCAACATAATAATTTGATAATACTGAAATGCATAGGGAGTTAGCGCTACCCGAGGAGTAATTCCACATAAACAGGAGGGGCTAGTGCTGATGGTGTTGGCCCCAAACGGTCGGCCTGCGGGGCCACCGTGAGGAAACTCGAGGTTTGGCACTCGTAGCTAGTTCCATCCGTCGTGTCGTGAGAACGAGATACGCGGCTCCTATCGGGTACGTCGACACATCGGGCAGCCTTGCTGGACTAGTTTTTACCTTTGACGAGATATCTTGTGCATCGGGATTCCGGTGATGCTTTGGGTAATCTGAGAGTTGAGTCTTTCTACTAGGGAATCCGACGAGATCGCGAGCTTCGTGATTGAGGATTTCTATGCGGCCTGTGGTAATTTGTGATGGACTAGTTGGAGCACCCCTGCAGGGTTAAATATTTTCGGAAAGCCGTGCCCGCGGTTATGTGGCAACGTGGAAACTTTGTTTAACACTGGTTCTAGATAACTTGAAGTTAACTTAATTAAAGTATGCCAACTGTGTGCGTAACCATGACTGTCTCTTTCGTGAGTTCTTTCTCCGATCGAGGACACGGTGGGGTTATGTCTGACGTAGGTAGGTGTTCAGGATCATTCATTTGATCATCAGTAAGTCATGTCCGTTATGCGTAGATCTTCCCCCTCTTATTTTCTTGTACTCGTAAGTTTAAACACCAAATATATGCTTAGCCGCTGATGCAACCTCACCACTTAACCATGCCTCAGCCATTAAGCTTTGCTAGTCTTGATACCTTTGGAAATGAGATTGCTGAGTCCCCTGTGGCTCACAGATTACTACAACACCAGTTGCAGGTACAGGTAAAGGTTACTTGATGCGAGCGCGTTGATTGTTCATTTGGAGTTGCTTCTTCTTCTTCTTCATCGATCTAGGATGGGTTCCCAGCCGGCAGCCTGGGATAGCAAGGATGGACGTCGTTCTTATTTTCTCGTTTGTTTTTGTCCGTAGTCGGACCCTGCTCTTACTCTTGATGATTATGTAATGTACTGATGTGACTCTGATGTAGCTTGTGGCGAGTGTAAGCCAACTCTATATATATCTCTTCTGTTCAGTACATGTACTTGTGACGATATCCATTCTTGCGACACGACGAGATGCGCTTCTATCCCTGACGAGGCCCTCGTGCCAAATTGAGGATAGGGTCGCATCTTGGGCGTGACAGAAGGTCCCTATATTGTTGAGGAAGTATATCGTTCCGGTGCTATCAAGATCAACAACACGGAAGGTAATTGTCCGAGAGTGGTAAATGGGTAGAGAATCAAGCATTATATCTCAAGTACTCCCATAAATTTTGAAAGCAATATTATCAATACCATAACTTCAGAAGAATACCTAAGGGATATTTATCAGCCTGTTTCAGACTCCGAAAATGAAGAGGTATGTGTTTCGGTAAGAAAAAAGACTCCAAAAATTTTCTAGTAGGAATTTTTCTCCGTTTTGGAATATTTGAAAAAATAGAAAATTTGGAAGTAGTCCGGAAAGCACGCGAGGAGGCGACAAGCCTGCCAGCCGCGGGCCCACCCCCTGGCCGCGCCTAGGGGGCTTGTGGACACCTCGTGTGCCTCCCGGACTCCGTTTTTGTGCGGAGTACTCCTTGTGGTCGGAAAAAATCATTATATATTCTCCCGAAAGGTGTGACCCTCGTATCACGCAGATTTCCTCTGTTTTCGTTTCGAACATGTTTTCTGCCACAGATTTAGGGCAAGATGTCTTCTCAAGATTCAGAGGGGGAGAGCTATGTGGCCGATTACCTTGCTAACCCCAAGGTCTATGGGGACTTGGATCCTTATGGCTGGACCACTGATGAGGAAGAAGATTATGATCCCAAGGGGAAGGAACAAACAAGTTCGGATGAAGAGGAGGCTCCTCTACCTCAACCTGGACACACGCATGTGGAGTTCTGATGACGGGAAAATGACGGGCGTGTAGAACACGCGTCCACGTCATTGATACAGAATGAATAAATATAAAGCGCATACAATGCATACAATAAAATGAAAATCAAACATTGCAGGTACATATTTCCAGAACTCTTATATTTATATAAAAATTCTGTTAATTACATCTCCCAAGAGAAAACCCCCGATTAAGAATTTCAACATTTCTAATACAAAGGATTACATGACATATGACTATTACAAACTATAAAAAAATAAAATGGAAGATCCTCCTCGCTATCGTCAATGCCGGCATGCTCGGGGGAGCTTTGAACTTTGTTGATGTTATCACATGTAATACCTTTCATTTTATATTTTTCTTCGACTTATACTGATATTGGCAGTACATGTATGCATGCTTGAATGGCTTTATCAATTTTCCCAAACTGACTAACCAACATATATACTTTGATCTATTTCCCTTTAGTTTATATGAGGAGATTATCTTAATTAATGGTTAATCAATCTGCTAAATGAGCTTTCAAACATCATAATATGGGGGCATGAAATCATGCACGTATGCTATGCATGTAAAACACTTTAGTACTAACAGACATAGTACCCTTTCTTTTGTAAGTAAATGATTATATCTATGTTTTCTAAATATATGCAAGCCGTATGAGGGATGCATGGTCTAACTTTCATCTTATGTGAAGATAAGCTAGATGTGCTTTTTAAGCATAACATATATGAAGAGGATAAAATATTTGATTTACTTTGGTAACCCATGCACTACAATATTTTAAGTGCAGTCAGACTCAAATTATGACTCTGGTCATCTTTTAGTTTGTTTTTTATGTGTGTGTACGTCCACATACAGGGACCATACACCTCATTTTAGTCAGGTAGACGCACGCCAATTAGCCCAGAATTAGCTACGTACAACATATTCATTTTACCTTGCATGCGCATACTAGATTCTCCAATATCTAGTTATTTGCCGATGATGCAGGCTAGCATAATTTGGGGCCGATGCATTTTGTTTTAGATTGTACTTTTGATTATACTATATGGTTTTCCTTAATGATTAATTGTCGCATGCATTAAAGGGGTATAGGATCATGTGCGTGGTATTTCCTACATGCACGAGAATTTAAGCAATGCATGGTATGCTTGTCATACAATATTTTGTTTGAGTTAACATATTTACCTGGCGAGCTTCATTTATTTTACTACCAAATTATTTGGTGTGATAACATAGTTTTGGTTTAGCTAGGCATACTATTTGATTTCATCTTACTTTGCATCATAGGATAAATGACACATATGGAGGGTGCAACATGATTTAGTGATATACATTTGAAGTGACTTGGCTTATGTCAATATGACCAAACCAAGCACAATATTTATCTCTAGATACATTTAGAGTACACCTTGGTTTGTGTCAATATGACCAAACCAAAGGCATGATTTTATCAAGTTAAATAGTTTTAGTGCAACTTGGTTCATGTCAATGTGACCAAACCAAGAGGCCCAATTTAATGATATGTGAATTTAGAGATATTTAGATAATACCATCATGAACCAATAAATGTCAAATTTCAGGAATATATGTTTCTTAGTGCCACTTGGTTTGTGTCAATATAACCAAACCAAGGGCCAATATTTTATCAAGATGTCAATTTTTAATAACAACTTGGTTTGTGTCAATGTAACCAAACCAAGAGTTATGAGGAGAAAACTCCATGGTTGTGTCAATATAACCAACCGAGAAGTAAGAACACATCTGGCAAATATGAAGAAAGATTCCCTAGTTTGTGTCAATGTAACCAAACTCGAGAATTATGAAATAAAACTCCATGGTTGTGTCAATATAACCAACCAAGAAGTAAAAATCATGTAGCCAATATGAAGAAATATTTCCTAGTTTGTATCAATATGACCAAACTAGAGAATAGGAAGAAGAAGCTCCATGATTGTGTGAATATAACCAACCAAAGGACAAGAAAAGAACTACAATCCCATCTTCTTCAAGTCTTTTTTTTTACGTACGGAGTAGTGCAAGGGCAAAAGAAGTATGAGTTCAATTTGCCTCGTTTCTCACCTTGACGGTAGAGTCGGACGAGCGGCCGGCGGTGATGTCGACGACGACGAGACGAACGCCGCCGACGACGGTGAGCGGATGACGATGACGGCAGCAAGCGAACGGCCGGTGACGACGACGGTGAGCGGACGGCCGGCGGCGACGAAGCGATGGATGGATGATGTGCTTAACGATGGTCTGATGTGTATGGAAGCAATGACTGAATGGACGAAAGCAGCGATGGACTGAATGAACATGAGATGGATCAGTGAGCCCGTGAACTGAATAAATGAGCCGAAGGAACCCAAAGCACCCAAGGTGTCCGCTATTTATAGGGGAAGGAAAGAGCGGAGTGAGGCTTTCGCTGAACGCGTGCACACGATCGATCGTGGGATCGTGCGAATCATGGGAGGTCGTGGCAGCGTGAGCTACTTTTCCCTTTGTTTATTATATTTCCCTAATCACCAGCTAATCCCACGGTAGTTTACCTAGCTAGCCCACTCCACACGTACTTACGAACCGGTGTAAGCTAAATTTCGTTCTCATTCTAATTAATTAATATGTTGGCCTTGGCATTGACCCATTGCGTGATTGGGCTGATGGCTGGCTCTACATGCACATGTGCGTGTGTGTAAGTGAACCCAAATCACAGTACATGGCCATTTTGTTTAAATAGGCTAAGTCTAATTAGTTGAAACGGATCACCTTATTTCCTGTACGTGACTAAATGCATGCGAATATATTCTTTCCATCAAAATTTATTGCCAATATTTCATGAATAGCCTGATGCGTTTTTTTAATATGTCGTCATACGAGGCATTTTTCTTTTATATGCATGCACGTGACATTTCATTAACATTGCCGAAATAACGTCTGCAATTAGTTTGCCACCTAGTATTTCAGCAATATCAATAATGCTTATGACCAATTGAATTTATGTCGACATTAGAACTCTACCGTTAACGACAGTGGATGTGTGTGCAAGCTATGTGTCCTCTATAATTTCCTTAGGACAAGGAGTTGATGAGTCTTTATTTGTTTCGCCATATTTTACAATTGTCGGTTTAATGCATGCATTATCGACATTCAAAAATATATCACATGCCTATTTTTGTCAATTCGCAATTTGAACGGTTAATTACATATCCCTTTAATTTTTTATTTTCATTATAAACAGATTTTTGCCATTTTGTATTTATATTTTATGTGGTTTATGCATTTTATTTGATCTTGGTCAAAATGCATGTCAACAAGTTCAAGAAGTCGAGCCTTCCTGACTCAAGGAAGAAGCCTAAAACTTTGTTTATCCCTTCTCGTTTCTTGCAGGAGAGTAAGCAGGAATTATGCCAAAGGGTGTTGAAGCTTGAAGAGGAAAATGATGATCTGAGGGAGCAGAATTTTATGCTCAAGTGGAAATTAAACAAGCTCAAGACCGTTGCAACAACTCCACCACCATAACCACCAAAGGAAGACAACTAAACATGGGTATGGGCAATCCCCTTGGCTTGTGCCAAGCTTGGGGGAGTTGCCCCGGTATCGTATCACCATCACATCTTTTGCCTTTACCTTTGTTTTAGTTTGTTCCTTTTCAGTTTTCTCTTTCTCTAGTAGAATAAAGGTCTTAGTGTTTTAGGCTTGAGTTTTGCTTTGTGTCACCCCCGATGTATTCGAGCTCGTGAGCCATATAATAAAGAGTGTCTTAGTTGAAGGGCTTTGCCTCATGCCATGATCAAAAGTGTGAGAAAAGAACAAAAGCATGAAAGATCATGTAATGATATTATGGGAAGTGATGGCTTCGCACATAAAAAGAATGATGATTGAAACTTGTTGAGGGTAGACAAACGTAGACCTTGGCCATTGTTGCAATTAATAGGAAGTGATAAAGAAGGAGAGGTTCACATATAAATATATCATCTCTGACACCATCTATGATTGTGAACACTCACTAAACTATTACATGCTTAGAAGTAGATGTTGGACAAGGAAGACAACATAATGAATTGTGTTTGCTTGATTCCGAACAATGCTATATGATTAGGGATCCCTTAGCATGTGACGATTGCTTCCACCTCATATTAGCCAAAACTCCCGCACCAAGTAGAGATACTACTTGTGCATCCATAAACCTTCAACCCAGTTTTGCTATGAGAGTCCACCATACCTACCTATGGATTGAATAAGATCCCTCAAGTAAGTTGTCATCGGTGCAAGCAATAAAAATTGCTCCCTAATATGTATGATCTATTAGTGTGTGGAAAATAAGCTTTGTACAAACCTGTGATGAGGAAGACATAAAAGCGACAGACTGCATATTAAAGTTCTTTATGACAGGAGGCAATATAAAGTGACGTTCCTCCGCACTAAGAGGACACGCATCCAAACCTCAAAGGCGCATGACAACCTCTGCTTCCCTCTGCGAAGTTCCTATCTTGCACCTTTACTTTTTGCCCTTAAAAGAGTCATGGTGATCTTCACCAATTCCTTGTTTCGCCTTTATCTTGGCTAACGTCATATGCTTGGGAAAGATCTATATTCATATGTCAACTTGGACGTAAGTATTCATGAATTATTATCGTTGACATTACCCTTGAGGTAAGCAGTTGGAAGGCAAAACTATAAGCCCCTATCTTTCTCTGTGTCCAGCTAAAACTTTGATCTCATGAGTACCACGTGAGTTATAGCAATTGTAGAGAACGAAAGGATGATTGAGTATGTGGATTTGCTTTACAAGCTCTTATTTGACTCTTTCTGATGTTGTGATAAATTGCAATTGCTTCAATGACTACAGGCTATCGGTTGTTACTTCTCGGTAAGGTTCTTGATCCATGCTTTACCTAGTGAAGGAATTATCACTTTAGCATGAGAGATGATATGATGGTATTGCTGTTCTGATCATGATCATGATGCCTGCATGTTCGTATCTTGTTTTGCCGACACCTCTCTCCCTAAACATGTGGACATATTTATTGAGCCAGGCTTTCGCTTGAGGACAAGCGAGGTCTAAGCTTGGGGGAGTCGATACGTCCATTTTGCATCATGCTTTAATGTTGATATTTATCACTTTATGGGCTGTTATTTCACTTCACAGTACAATACTTATGCATTTTCTCTCTTATTTTGCAAGGTTTACATGAAGAGGGGGAATGCCAACAGCTGGAATTCTGGCCTGAAAAAGGAGCAAGTTTGAGATACCTATTCTGCGCAACTCCAAACGCCGTGAAAATCAACGATGATTTTTTTCGGGATTTATAAAAAATACTGGGCCGAAGAAGTGCTAGAGGGGCGCCAGCAGGTGGCCACAAGCCTGCTAGGTGCGGCCACCCCCCTGGTCGCGCCTAGGGGGCTTGTGGGCACCCAGCTGGGCCTCTAGCTCCCCCCTTTTGCTACAAGAAGGGTTTCATCCGGAAAAAAAATCAGGATGAGGCTTTTCGGAGGATTCTCTACCGCCACGAGGCGGAACTTGAGCAGAACCAATCTAGAGCTCCGGCAGGACGATCCTGCCGGGGAAACTTCCCTCCCGGAGGGGGAAATCATCGCCATCGTCATCACCAACACTCCTCTCATCGGAGGGGACTCATCACCATCAACACCTTCATCAGCACAATCTCATCTCCAAACCCTAGTTCATCTCTTGTAACCAATCTCCGTCTCGCGACTCCGATTGGTACTTGTAAGGTTGCTAGTAGTGTTAATTACTCTTTGTAGTTTATGCTAGTTGGATTATTTGGTGGAAGAGTTTATGTTCAGATCCTTGATGCTACTCATTACCTCTCTGGTCATGAATATGATTATGCTTTGTGAGTAGTTACTTTTGTTCCTGAGGACATGGGATAAGTCATGCTAATAGTAGTCATGTGAATTTGGTATTCGTTCGGTAATTTGATGTGTTTTATGTTGTTTTTCCTCTAGTGATGTTATGTGAACGTCGACTACATAACACTTCACCATTATTTGGGACTAGAGGAAGGTATTAGGAAGTAGTAAGTAGATGATGGGTTGCTAGAGTGACAGAAGCTTAAACCCTAGTTTATGCGTTGCTTCGTAAGGGGCTGATTTGGATCCACTAGTTTAATGCTATGGTTAGACTTTGTCTTAATTCTTCTTTCGTAGTTGCGGATGCTTGCGAGATGGGTTAATCATCAGTGGGATGCTTGTCCAAGTAAGGGCAGTACCCAAGCGCCGGTCCACCCACATATCAAACTAACAAAGTAACAAACGCGAATCATATGAACATCATGAAAACTAGCATGACAGAAATTCCCGTGTGTCCTCGGGAGCGTTTTTCCTCCTATAAGACTTTGTCCAGGCTTGTCCCTTGCTACAAAAGGGATTGGGCCACTTTTCTGCACCGTTGTTACTTTTGTTACTTGTTGCTTGCTACGAATTATCTCACCACACAGTCACTTGTTGCCTATAATTTCAGTGCTTGCAGATTTTACCTTGCTGAAAACCACTTGTCAGATCCTTCTGCTCCTCGTTGGGTTCGACACTCTTACTTATCGAAAGGACTACAATAGATCCCCTATACTTGTGGGTCATCATTTCTACATATGGAGCATTTGGACTATGCGTAACAAAATGTGTTTCCAGGACGTGCCATGGACAAGTACTCATGCTATCTATCGTGGTATTTCTGGGACAGATGCCATGGGGTGGCTTAACTCGTGGTTTGGGACCGATGGGCGCTGACGGCGTCTGGGAATGGGTGTAGGTGCAACACACATGACGCCATTTTACCCAGATTCAGGGCCCTCTGATGAGGTAAAAACCCCAGTCCTGCCTGTGTGACTATATGAGAATCACAGTACAAAGGTGCTCCTTGAGCTGTTCGTGAGGAGGGAGACGGAGCTCTGGCTTCCGATCTCGCTGCCTCAATGGTGTGGGTGTGTCTCTCATGTGAATCTCTATGTGTCTAAACGTCTATCCGCCTCGCCGTCTCTCGGTTGTCGTGGCCTCTCTCCGGCGTAGAAGGAGGCTTTATAGTGTAGCTAGGGGGATACAGTGGTAAGGGTAGGACGGGAGGTGGGGGTGGCTGTCAGCCCCTCGGGCTGGTTGCGGGGCCTGCCGACTGTCGAGTCTTGTCGCGGGGCCCGCCGACCATGTGCATCAGCGGCTGACGCGCCGAGTCGTCACGGCGCGTGCATATGAGGGATCGTGGATACATGCCGCCTCGCCTGGTTAGCGTCGGTGATGATTGGGGCCCTATAGCCCTGTTGACCCCTCCATCATCATGTTGTGGTCGTGCCAGGCATGTCAGCGCGTATTGCTGCCGGAATGGCCTCGATATCATTTGTCCCATCTTGTCTTTGTACGGGGGTATGACCTGATGGGACGGGAGCCGACCATCCAGCTGGCGGCGGGCCAGCCAGCCGGCCGAAGCCCGTCAGGCGGCCCGGCATGGGTCGGCCAAGCGATCCGGCTATTGCCAGCCGGCAATCACGAGCTGGCCACGCAGGTGCTGGCCGAAGGGGCCGGCTATTGTCTAGCCACCTAGACAAGTGTTGGCCGAATGGGACGACTATCCGCAGGCGACCCCCGAATATCTTGGAGATGGATAATCTCCGCTCTTGGTATACCCACGGGTAGTATTCCCATGAGTAGCCCCCGAAACCGTTGCGGTCCGGAGGCCTCCGTGCAAGGGGCCCCAGCATTCCGCCCCCCCCCCCGCACCTAAAGGAGTTGTCGAGACTGGCCGGCCGACCGAGGCTGGCAGGCGGCAAGGCTCATGGCCGACTGGAGTGGCAGCCAGCCAGGCCGCAGCTTGCCAAGGCCGTAGCCGGTCGCCTCCGACTTGGCCATCGCGGCGCCTCGGGTTCCTTCGTGTCGCCTCGGTTTCGGCGGAGGATGGGGTGCGCCACGTGCACGCCAATGGCTGGTGGCGGGCCCGCCACTGTCTGCACGATGGGACGACGCTACATGCCCAGCCTGGCGCGCCTCGGCCCACGCATGGATTTACTGCAGCCACGCATCGTCGGTTGGAGTTCTCCGCGCGTTTTAATGCGCGGAGATCGTGGGAAGTGGGGGTCATGGGCGCAACCAATCCCACGTGCCCCTCACCTCCTGGGGTTTAAAAGGGGAGGGGAGGCCGAGTCCTCCATTCGCTCCCCTTCTCTCCCACACCTCTCGTGCTCTTGCGCCGTTGCTCTCCGTCTCCTTCCTTCCCCCTCGCGCCCGCAGCGCTTACCCGCGGTCAATCCGTTGGGGGACCGTCTCTCTTGCCTCTACCTTTCCATCTTGCCGTCGGCATCGGTTGAGATGGGTGCACTCCCCTACGGCTCGTGGGACGGCTCGATTATGACGGAGGAGCGGGTCGAGCACCTCCGGAGGATGTGGAGACTTCGGGCCGCGGAGCTCGTCGAGGCCCGCGCGCCCGGACGGGAGCTCACGCCGGATCCCCGCAACGGGGAGCACGTCGTATTTGGGATGCACTTTGAGGTCAGCTTTGGGCTATCGGGGAGCCCCTTTCTCTGACAGTTCTTCGACTTTTATGGGATCCACATACATCATCCGATGCCCAACTCTGTCTTGTACTTCACGTTCTTCGTCACGTTGTGCGAGGCGTATCTAGGGTTTTGGCCCTTCCCTTCCTTCTTCCACCACTTCTTGTACTTCCGTGCACAGATGCATGGTGCAACGTGGTACTCCTGCGACGGCGTGGTGGTGTATAGGCGGAGTGGCCGACTGTTCCCGAAGATGAAGTTCACGGAGTCCTTCAAGAAATGGCAGCTCATACGTCTCCAACGTATCTATAATTTTTTATGGTTCCATGCTATTATCTTGTCAACTTTGGATGTTTTGTATGCATGAATATGCTTTTTATATCTTTTTTGGGACTAACCTAGTAACTCAGTGCCAAGTGGCAGTTTCTGTTTTTTCCGTGTTTTTGAACATTTTCAGAGGAGAATATTAGACAGAGTCCAACCGGAATAAAACCTGCGGAATGATTTTTTCCATAACAGAAGATACGCAGGAGACTTGAGAACCAAGGCAGGGGACCTCGGGGGAGGTCACAAGCCCCTAGCCCCGACCGGGGGGGGGGGGGCTAGTAGGCTTGTGGGCCCCCCGTGGCTCCTCTTCCCTACCTCTTCCGCCTATAAATTCTCTAAAAATCCAAAACCACCACAGAGAGCCACGAAAATACTTTTCCGCCGCCGCAAGATTCTGTCTCCGCAAGATCCCATCTGGGGACCGTTCTGGTGCCGTGCCGGAGGGGGGATTCGAACACGGAGGGCTTCTTCATCAACACCATTGCCTCTCCGATGATGCATGAGTAGTTCACCACAGACCTTCGGGTCCATAGCTAGTATCTAGATGGCTTCTTCTCTCTCTTGGATCTTCAATACAAAGTTCTCCACGATCTTCATGGAGATCTATCCAATGTAACTTTCTTTTGCGGTGTGTTTGTCGAGATCCGATGAATTGTGGATTTATGATCAGATTATCTATGAATATTATTTGAGTCTCCTCTGATCTCTTATATGCATGATTTCGTATCCTTGTAATTCTCTTCGAGTTGTGGGTTTCGTTTGGCCAACTTGATCTATAAGTCTTGCAATGGGAGAAGTGCTTGGTTTTGGGTTCATACCGTGCGGTGTCCTCGCCTAGTGACAGAAGGGGTAGCGAGGCACGCATCATGTTGTTGCCATCAAGGGTAAAAAGATGGGGGTTTATATCATATTGCATGAATTTATCCCTCTACATTTGTTGGGGAACGTCGCATGGGAAACAAAAATTTTCCTACGCGCACGAAGACCTATCATGGTGATGTCCATCTACGCGTACCCTTGTAGATCGCACAGCAGAAGCGTTAAGAAATGCGGTTGATGTAGTGGAACGTCCTCACGTCCCTCGATCCGCCCCGCGAACCGTCCCGCGATCAGTCCCACGATCTAGTGCCGAACGGACGGCACCTCCGCGTTCAGCACACGTACAGCTCGACGATGATCTCGGCCTTCTTGATCCAGCAAGAGAGACGGAGAGGTAGATGAGTTCTCCGGCAGCGTGACGGCGCTCCGGAGGTTGGTGATGATCTTATCTCGGCAGGGCTCCGCCCGAGCTCCGCAGAAACGCGATCTAGAGGTAAAATCGTGGAGATATGTGGTCGGGCTGCCGTGGCAAAGTTGTCTCAAATCAGCCATAAAACCTCCGTATATATAGGGGGAAGAGGGGGATCCTTGCCTTGGGGTCCAAGGACCCTCAAGGGGGTCGGGCGAGCCAAGGGGGGGAAGTCCTCCCCTTCCAAACCGAATCCAACTAGGTTTGGAAGGTGGAGTCCTTCTCTCCTTTCCCACCACCTCTTTTTTTCTTTCTCTTTGATTTCTTATCCTTTGGCGCATAGGGCCTTCTTGGGCTGTCCCACCAGCCCACTAAGGGCTGGTGCGCCACCCCCAAGGCCTATGGGCTTCCCCGGGGTGGGTTGCCCCCCCGGTGAACACCCGGAACCCATTCGTCATTCCCGGTACATTCCCGGTAACTTCGAAAACCTCCCGGTAATCAAATGAGGTCATTCTATATATCAATCTTCGTTTCCGGACCATTCCGGAAACCCTCGTGACGTCCGTGATCTCATCCGGGACTCCGAAAAACATTCGGTAACCAACCATATAACTCAAATACGCAAAAATTAACGTCGAACCTTAAGTGTGCAGACCCTGCAGGTTCGAGAACTATGTAGACATGAACCGAGTGACTCCTCGGTCAATATCCAATAGCAGGACCTGGATGCCCATATTGGATCCTACATATTCTACGAAGATCTTATCGTTTGAACCTCAGTGCCAAGGATTCATATAATCCCGTATGCCATTCCCTTTGTCCTTCGGTATGTTACTTGCCCGAGATTCGATCGTCAGTATCCGCATACCTATTTCAATCTCGTTTATCGGCAAGTCTCTTTACTCGTTCCATAATACAAGATACCGCAACTTACACTAAGTCACATTGCTTGCAAGGCTTGTGTGTGATGTTGTATTACCGAGTGGGCCCCGAGATACCTCTCCGTCATACGGAGTGACAAATCCCAGTCTTGATCCATACTAACTCAACGAACACCTTCGGAGATACCTGTAGAACATCTTTATAGTCACCCAGTTACGTTGCGACATTTGATACACACAAAGCATTCCTCCAGTGTCAGTGAGTTATATGATCTCATGGTCATAGGAACAAATACTTGACACGCAGAAAACAGTAGCAACAAAATGACACGATCAACATGCTACGTCTATTAGTTTGGGTCTAGTCCATCACATGATTCTCCTAATGATGTGATCCCGTTATCAAGTGACAACACTTGCCTATGGTCAGGAAACCTTGACCATCTTTGATCAACGAGCTAGTCAACTAGAGGCTTACTAGGGACAGTGTTTTGTCTATGTATCCACACATGCACTGTGTTTCCAATCAATACAATTATAGCATGGATAATAAACGATTATCATGAACAAAGAAATATAATAATAACTAATTTATTATTGCCTCTAGGGCATATTTCCAACAGTCTCCCACTTGCACTAGAGTCAATAATCTAGTTCACATCACCATGTGATTCCAACGAATCCAACACCCATATAGTTATGGGGTCTGATCACGCCTTGCTCGTGAGAGAGGTTTTAGTCAACGGTTCTGAAACTTTCAGATCTGTGTGTTCTTTACAAATCTTTATGTCATCTTATAGATGCTGCTACTATGTGCTATTCGAAAATACTCCAAATATCTACTCTACTATACGAATCCGTTTCACTACTCATAGTTATTCGGATTAGTGTCAAAGCTTGCATCGACGTAACCCTTTATGACGAACTTTTTAACCACCTCCATAATCGAGAAAAATTCCTTAGTCCATCAGTTACTAAGGATAAATTTTGACCGCTACTAGTGATTCAATCATGGATCACTCTCTGTACCTCTCAACAGACTTTGAGTCAAGGCACACATCAGGTGCGGTACCCAGCATGGCATACTTCAGATTCTACGGCCAAGGCATAGAAGACGACCTTCGTCTATGCTCTTTATTCTGCCGGGGTCGGGTGTTGAGTCTTACTCAAATTCACACCTTACAACACAACCAAGAACTCCTTCTTTGCTGATCTATTTTGAACTCCTTCAAAAACTTGTCGAGGCATGCATCTTGTTGAAACTTCTATCAAGCGCTTTCGATCTATCGCCATAGATCTTTGATGCTCAACGTTCAAGTAGCGCAATCCAGGTATTCCTTTGAAAACTCCTTTCAAACAACCTTGTATGCTTTACAGAAATTCTACATTACTTCTGATCCACAATATGTCAACCACATATACTTATCAGAAATTCTATAGTGCTCCCACTCACTTCTTTGGAAATACAAGTTTCTCATAAACCTTGTACAAACCCAAAATCTTTTATCATCTCATCAAAGTGTATATTCCAACTCCGAGATGCTTGCACCAGTCCATTGAAGGATCGCTGGAGCTTGCATACTTGCTAGTATCTTTAGGATCGACAAAACATCCTGGTTGTATCACATACAATGTTTGCTCAAGGAAACCTTCGAGGAAACAATGTTTTGACATCCTATGTGCAATATTTCATAAATAATGCATCAACTACTAACATAATTCTAACAGACTTTTAGCATCGCTACGAGTGAGAAAGTCTCATCATAGTCAACTATTTGATCTCGTCGGAAACATCTTTGCGACAAGTCAAGCTTTTCTTAATAGTGACTTATCATCATCGTCGTCTGTCTTCCTTTTAAAGATCCATCTTTACTCAATAGTCCTACGACCATCAAGTAGTTCTTCCAAAGTCTACACTTTGTTTTCATACATGAATCCTCTCTCGGATTTCATGGCCTCCAGCCATTTGTCGGAATCCGGGCCCACCATCGCTTCTCCACAGCTCGTAGGTTCATTATTGTTCAACAACATGACCTCCAAGACAGGGTTACCATACCACTCTGTAGTAGTACACGACCTTGTCGACCTACGAGGTTTGTAGTAACTTGATCCGAAGCTCAATGATCACCATCATCAGCTTCCACTTCAATTGGTGTAGGCGCCACAGGAACAACTTCCTGTGCCCTGCTACACACTAGTCGAAGTGATGGTTCAATAACCTCATCAAGTTCTATCACCCTGCCACTCAATTCTTTCGAGAGAAACCTTTCCTCGAGAAAGGATCCGTTTCTAGAAACAAACACTTTGCTTTCGGATCTGAGATAGGAGATGTACCCAACTGTTTTGCATATCCTATGAAGATGCATTTATCCGCTTTGGGTTCGAGCTTATCAGACTAAAACTTTTTCACATAAGTGTCAAAACCCCAAACTTTCAGGAAACGACAGTTTAGATTTCTCTAAACCTCAGTCTACACTGTGTCATCTCAACGGAAATACGCGGTGCCCTATTTAAAGTGAATGTAGTTGTCTTTAATGCATAACCCATAAACGATAGTGGTAATTCGATAAGAGACATCATAGTATGCACCATACCAAATAGTGCGTGGCTATGACGTTCAAACACATCATCACACTATGATGTTCCAGGTGGCATGAACTGCGAAACAATTTCCATATTGTCTTAACTGCGTACCAAAACTCGTAACTCAGATATTCATTTCCATGATCATATCGTAGACAGTTTATCCTCTTGTTACGACGAACTTCACTCTGAAACGGAATTGAACTTTTCAACATTTCAGACTTGTGATTCATTAAGTAAATACTCCTGTATCTACTCAAATCGTTAGTGAATTAAGAACATAATGATATCCACTGCGTGCCTCAGCACCCATTGGACTGCATACATCAAAATGTATCACTTCCAACAAGTTACTATCTTGTTTCATCTCAATGAAAAACAAGGCCTTGCTCATGTGGTATAATTTGCATGTCACTAGTGATTCAAAATCAAGTGAGTATAAAGATCCATCAGCATGGAGCCTCTTCATGCAATTTATACCAACATGACTCAAGCGGCAGTGCCACAAGTAAGTGGTACTATCATCATTACCTCGTTTCTTTTGGCACCAATATCATGAACATGTGTAACACTAAGATCGAGATTCAATAAACCATTGAAGGTGATTATTCAAGCAAATAGAGTAACCATTATTCTCTTTAAATGAATAATCGTATTGCAATAAACACGATCTAATCATGTTCATGCTTAACGCAAGCACCAAATAACAATTATTTAGGTATAACACCAATCCCGATGGTAGAGGGAGCGTGCGACGTTTTGATCATATCAATCTTGGAAATACTTCCAACACGTATCGCCACCTCGCCTTTAGCAAGTCTCCATTTATGCCGTAGCTATCATTTCGTGTTACTAATCACTTAGCAACCGAACCGGTATCCAATACCCTCGTGCTACTAGGAGTACTAGTAAAGTACACATCAACATCATGTATATCAAATATACTTCTTTCGACTTTTGCCAGCCTTCTTATCTACCAAGTATCTAGAGTTGCTCCGCCTCAATGACTGTTCCCCTCATTACAGAAGCACTTAGCCTCGGGTTTGGGTTTAATCTTGGGTCTCTTCATTAGTGCAACAACTGTTTTGCTGTTTCACGAAGTATCCCTTCTAGCCCTTGCCTTTCTTGAAACTTAGTGGTTTTACTAACCATAAACTATTGATGCTCCTTCTTGATTTCTACTTTCGCAGTGTCAAACATCGCGAATCGCTCAAGGATCATTGTATCTATCCTTGATATGTTATAGTTCATCACGAAGCTCTCACACCTTGGTGGCAGTGACTTTGGAGAACCATCACTATCTCATCTGGAAGATTAACTCCCACTTGATTCGAGCGATTGTCGTACTCAGACAACCTGAGCACATGCTCAACGATTGAGTTTTACTCCTTTACTTTGTGGACAAAGAATCTTGTCGGAGGTCTCGTACCTCTTAACAAGGGCACAAGCATGAAATCGCAATTTCATCTCTTTAGAACATCACTTATGTTCCGTGACGTTTCAAAACATCTTCGGCGCCTTGCTTCTAAGCCATTAAGTATTTTGCACTGAACTATCCTGTAGTCATCAGAAATGTGTATGTCGGATGTTCATAGCATCTACAGACGACGCTTGAGGTGCAGCACACCGAGTGGTGCATTAAGGACATAAGCCTTCTGCGCAGCAACGAGGACAATCCTGTGCAAAGTTTGCTACTATCAACTTTCAACTAAATTTTCTCTAGGAACATATAAAAAACAGTAGAGCTATAGCGCAAGCTACATCGTAATTCGCAAAGACCTTTAGACTATGTTCATGACAATTAGTTCAATTAATCATATTACTTAAGAACTCCCACTCAAAAAGTACATCTCTCTAGTCATTTGAGTGGTACATGATCCAAATCCACTATCTCAAGTCCGATCATCACGTGAGTCGAGAATAGTTTCAGTGGTAAGCATCTCTATGCTAATCATATCAACAATACGATTCATGCTCGACCATTCGGTCTCATGTGTTCCGAGGCCATGTTTGCACATGCTAGGCTCGTTAAGCTTAACCCGAGTGTTCTGCGTGTGCAACTGTTTTGCACCCGTTGTATGTGAACGTTGAGTCTATCACACCCGATCATCACGTGGTGTCTCGAAACGAAGAACTGTCGCAACGGTGCACAGTCGGGGAGAACACAATTTCGTCTTGAAATTTTAGTGAGAGATCACCTCATAATGCTACCGTCGTTCTAAGCAAGATAAGGTGCATAAAGGATTAACATCACATGCAATTCATAAGTGACATGATATGGCCATAATCATGTGCTTCTTGATCTCCATCACCAAAGCACCGGCACGATCTTCTTGTCACCGGCGTCACACCATGATCTCCATCATCATAATCTCCATCAACGTGTCGCCATCGGGGTTGTCGTGCTACTCATGCTATTACTACTAAAGCTACGTCCTAGCAATATAGTAAACGCATCTGCAAGCACAAACGTTAGTTTAAAGACAACCCTATGGCTCCTTCCGGTTGCGGTACCATCGACGTGCAAGTCGATATTAACTATTACAACATGATCATCTCATACATCCAATATATCACATCACATCGTTGGCCATATCACATCACAAGCATACCCTGCAAAAACAAGTTAGACGTCCTCTAATTTTGTTGTTGAATGTTTTATGTGGTGACCATGGGTATCTAGTAGGATCGCATCTTACTTACGCAAACATCACAACGGAGATAGATGAATTGCTATTTAACCTCATCCAAGGACCTCCTCGGTCAAATCCGATTCAACTAAAGTTGGAGAAACTGACACTTGCTAGTCATCTTTGAGCAACGGGGTTACTCGTAGCGATGAAAACAGTCTCTCGTAAGCGTACGAGTAATGTCGGTCCAAGCCGCTTCAATCCAACAATACCGCAGAATCAAGAAAAGACTAAGGAGGGCAGAAAAACGCACATCACCGCCCACAAAAACTTTTGTGTTCTACTCGAGAACACATCTACGCATGAACCTAGCTCATGTTGCCACTGTTGGGGAACGTCGCATGGGAAACAAAAATTTTCCTACGCGCACGAAGACCTATCATGGTGATGTCCATCTACGAGAGGGGATGAGTGATCTACGTACCCTTGTAGACCGTACAGCAGAAGCGTTAGAGAACTCGGTTGATGTAGTGGAACATCCTCACGTCCCTCGATCCGCCCCGCGAACCGTCCCGCGATCAGTCCCACGATCTAGTGTCGAACGGACGACACCTCCGCGTTCAGCACACGTACAGCTCGACGCTGATCTCGGCCTTCTTGATCCAGCAAGAGAGACGGAGAGGTAGATGAGTTCTCCGGCAGCGTGACGGCGCTCCGGAGGTTGGTGATGATCTTATCTCGGCACGGCTCCGCCCGAGCTCCGCAGAAACGCGATCTAGAGATAAAACCGTGGAGATATGTGGTCGGGCTGCCGTGGCAAAGTTGTCTCAAATCATCCCTAAAACCTCCGTATATATAGGGGGAAGAGGGGGAGCCTTGCCTTGGGGTCCAAGGACCCTCAAGGGGGTCGTCCGAGCCAAGGGGGGAAGTCCTCCCCTTCCAAACCGAATCCAACTAGGTTTGGAAGGTGGAGTCCTTCTCTCCTTTCCCACCTCCTTTTTTTTTCTTTCTCTTTGATTTCTTATCCTTTGGCACATATGACCTTCTTGGGCTGTCCCACCAGCCCACTAAGGGCTGGTGCGCCACCCCCAAGGCCTATGGGCTTCCCCGGGGTGGGTTGCCCCCCCCCCCCCGGTGAACACCCGGAACCCATTCGTCATTCCTGGTACATTCCCGGTAACTCTGAAAACCTTCCGGTAATCAAATGAGGTCATCCTATATATCAATCTTCGTTTACGGACCATTCCAGAAACCCTCGTGATGTCCGTGACCTCATCCGGGACACTGAACAACATTCGGTAACCAACCATATAACTCAAATACGCATAAAACAACGTCGAACCTTAAGTGTGCAGACCCTGCGGGTTCGAGAACTATGTAGCGGGACCTGGATGCCCATATTGGATCCTACATATTCTACGAAGATCTTATCGTTTGAACCTCAGTGCCAAGGATTCATATAATCCCGTATGCCATTCCCTTTGTCCTTCGGTATGTTACTTGCCCGAGATTCGATCGTCAGTATCTGCATACCTATTTCAATCTCGTTTACCGGCAAGTCTCTTTACTCGTTCCGTAATACAAGATACCACAACTTACACTAAGTCACATTGCTTGCAAGGCTTGTGTGTGATGTTGTATTACCGAGTGGGCCCCGAGATACCTCTCCGTCATACGGAGTGACAAATCCCAGTCTTGATCCATACTAACTCAACGAACACCTTCGGAGATACCTGTAGAGCATCTTTATAGTCACCCAGTTACGTTGCAACGTTTGATACACACAAAGCATTCCTCCGGTGTCAGTGAGTTACATGATCTCATGGTCATAGGAACAAATACTTGACACGCAGAAAACAACAGCAACAAAATGACACGATCAACATGCTACGTCTATTAGTTTGGGTCTAGTCCATCACATGATTCTCCTAATGATGTGATCCTGTTATCAAGTGACAACACTTGCCTATGGTCAGGAAACCTTGACCATCTTTGATCAACGAGCTAGTCAACTAGAGGCTTACTGTGGACAGTGTTTTGTCTATGTATCCACACATGCATTGTGTTACCAATCAATACAATTATAGCATGGATAATAAACGATTATCATGAACAAAGAAATATAATAATAACTAATTTATTATTGCCTCTAGGGCATATTTCCAACAACATCATGTCATCTTGCTTAAAGCGTTACTGTGTTTGTTATGAACTCAATACACTAGATGCATGCTGGATAGCGGTCGATCGATGTGTGGAGTAATAGTAGTAGATGCAGACAGTATCGGTCTACTTGTCTCGGACGTGATGCCTATATGTATGATCATTGCCTTAGATATCATCATGACTTTGCGCGATTATATCAATTGCTCGACAGTAATTTGTTCACCCACCGTAATACTTGCTATCATGAGAGAAGCCTCTAGTGAACACTATGGCCCCCGGGTCTACTTCACATCATATTTTCGGATCTACACTTTTACTTCGTTGCAGTTTCCACCATCGGTTCTCACCATGCAAATAATCGTGAAGGGATTGACAACCCCTTTATGGCGTTGGGTGCAAGTTTGTTTGTTTTTGCGCAGGTACATTGGTGCCTCATCTTGATACTCCTACTCAATCGATACCTTGGTTCTCAAAGTGAAGGAAATACTTATCGCTACTGTGCTGCATCACCCTTTCCTCTTCAAGGGAAAAACCAACGCAAGCTCAAGAGGTAGCAAGAAGAATTTCTGGCGCCATTGCCGGGGAGGAGGATCAAGTCAAGAATAGTCTCCCGTCAACGTGCCAATTTCTGGCGCCATTGCCAGGGAGGATCAAGTCAAGAATAGTCTCCCGTCAACGTGCCAATTTCTGGCGCCATTGCCGGGGATACTATTCTAAGTGAAGCATATCCAAGTAACTATCGCAAACTCATCTCTTGCATTTACTTTATTTGCCTTTTGCCTCTCATTTTCCTCTCCCCCACTTCTGAAAAAAAATACAAAAATATTTGCCTTTTTCGTTTGCCTTTCCTTTGCTTGTGTGCTACGTGCCTTCAATATGCTAGCATCTTTGCTTGCTAAAAATCTAGTGATATGGATCCTCACCCACTTGCTAATCTCTTTAAGAGATCCAATTATGTTGAACCAATTGCTAGTGAGATGAGTGCACTTGACTATCTTTATTAAGTTTTGCTTGAGATGCGTGAATCTGAAAAATTGTGATGAAGAAATTTATGAAGTGATTCACGAGGGCTCCTTGAAGGAAAAGCATGATTGCAATGGTTTCACTATGAATTTTATTAATGTCAATCATGCTAAAAATATGCAAAACCCTAAGCTTGGGGATGCTAGTTTTGCTATGTCCACTACTTGTTGCAATGATCATGATTGGGGTAATGATTTTTCTTATGATCTTGAAAATTTGTTTAAGCCTCATGATGAATATGATATTTGCAATAATATTGAAAGTGGGTTTGGAGAAGTCATGACTTTAGTTGATGATAATCCCACCATTTTTGAAGAGCGTCAACTTTGCATGCATGTGGATCATGAAAAGAATATCCTATGTGATATCTATATTGTTGAATTTGAATATGATCCCACATGTAATTGTTATGAGAGAGGAAAATATTGTGGTAGAAACTTTCATATCACTAAATCACCTCTCGTTATGTTGAGATTGCTATTGTCTCTTTCTTCTTCCTTGCATATGGTCGTTATTGCTTGTCTTGATAATTTGTTTTCCTATTAAATGCCTATGTATAGGAAGTATGTTAGACTTAGATGTGATTTTCACATGCTTTATGATGCTCTCGTTGTGCTTCAATTCTTGTCTTTTGTGTGAGCATCATTGAATTATCAATGCCTAGCAAAAAGGCTTTAAACAAAAGCGCTTGTTGGGAGGCAACCCAATGAATTTATTTTTGCTTTTTGCCTTCTATTTTGTTGTATCCACACCATCATAATTCTGTTATGATTGTGTTTTTGTGTTTCTTTTTGTGTTTGTGCCAATTAAAACCTTTATGATTAGTTTTGGTGATGGTTGTTTGATCATGCTGAAAAAGGCAGAAACTCTGTGCTCACGAAATTATTTTAATTCCTATCCAGAAAGAGATTTTGAGTTGATTCTTTTTTCTGCTGGTTGATATGAAAATTGCCCTAATTTTCATAATTGTTCAGAATCTTTGGGATACCAGAAGTATACGAAGTATACAGATTGCTACAGACTGGTCTGTTTTTGACAGATTCTGTTTTTTGTTGTGTTGATTGCTTATTTTGATGAAACTATAGATAGTATTGGGGGGTACTAACCATGGAAAAGTGAGAATACAGTAATCTAACATCAATATAAATAGAAATCAAGTTTACTACAGTACCTAAAGAGTTGGTAGTTTGTTTTCTTATGCTAATGATATCACGAGTTTCTGTTTAAGTTTTGTGTTGTGAAGTTTTCAAGTTTTGGGTTATGTTCTCATGGACAATGGGATAAAGAGTGGAAAGAGCTTAAGCTTGGGGATGCCCAAGGCGTCCCAAGACAAACTCAAGGACACCAAAAAGCCTAAACTTGGGGATGCCCTGGGAAGGCATCCCCTCTTTCGTCTTCAATCCATCGGTAACGTTACTTGGAGCTATATTTTTATTCACCACATGATATGTGTTTTGCTTGGAGCGTCGTGTATTATAGGAGTCTTTTCTTTTTGTTTTGTCACAATCATCCTTGTTGCACACCTTTTTGAGAGGGACATGCACTCATCGTGATTTTGCTAGAATACTCTTTGAGCTTCACTTATATCTTTTGAGCTAGATAATTTTGCTATAGTGCTTCACTTAAATCTTTGTAGAGCACGGCGGTGTCATATTTTGTAGAAATAAAAACTCTCGATCTTCACTTATATCTTTTTGAGAGTGCTCTCTCTTAGTTACTTGGTAATTGGAGTGTGCTATGAAAGTAGTCCTAAAGATGATAGGCATCCAAAGAGGATATAATAAAAACTTCCATATTCAAGTGCATTGATTAGTAAGAGAAGTTTGATTCCTAACAATTAAGTTTTGAGATATGGATTTGGTAATATTAGAGTTATGTTAGCAGGGTGTTGTGAATCTAGAAATACTTGTGTTGAAGTTAGTGATTCCCGTAGCATGTACGTATGGTGAACCACTATGTTAGGAAGTCGGAGCATAATTGATTTATTGATTGTCATCCTTTGTGTGGCGGTCGGGATCGTGTGATGGTTAACACCTACCAACCCTTCCCCTAGGAGTATGCGTTTAGCACTTTGTTTTGATTACTAATAAAACTTCCGCAATAAGTATATGAGTTCTTCATGACTAATGTGAGTCCATGGTATAGATGCACTTTCACCTTCCACCATTTCTAGCCTCTCTAGTGTCGTGCAAATTTCGCTGGTGCACAAACCCACCATATACCTTCCTCAAAACAGCCACCATACCTACCTATTATGGCATTTTCATAGCCATTCCGAGATATATTGCCACGCAACTCCCACCGTTCTGTCTCATGACTTGTGCCGTCACTTTCATATTGCCTTTGTATGATCATAACATAGCTAGCGAGATGTTTCAACGTCATATGCTAAGCTAGATCATTGCACATCTCGGTACACTGTCGGAGGCATTTCCTATAGAGTCATCATTGTTCTAAGTATTGAGTTGTGAGTAAATAAAAGTGTGATGATCATCATTATTAGAGCATTGTCCCATGTGAGGAAATAAAAAAGAGAGGCCAAAGATGCCCACAAAAAATAATATTGAAAAGAGGCCAAAGAGCCCAAACAAAAAAAAGAGAGAGAAAAAGGGAGAAGGGACAATGCTACTATCTTTTTCCGCACTTGTACTTCCAAATAGCACCATGTTCTTCATGTTAGAGAGTCTCTTGTTTTGACACTTCCATATACTAGTAGGAATTTTCATTATATAACTTGGCTTGTATATTCCAATGATGGGCTTCCTCAAAATTGCCCTAGGTCTTCGTGAGCAAGCAAGTTGGGTGCACACCCGCTACTTTTCCTTTTGAGCTCTCACACACTTATAGCTCTCGTGCATCCATTGCATGGCAATCCCTACTCATTCACATTGATATCTATTGATGGGCATATCCATAGCCCATTAATACGCAAAGCCAATGTAACCATCTCCTCCTTTTTGCCTCACAACCTCCACCACACTCTATTCCACCTATAGTGCTATATCCATGGCTCACGCTCATGTATTGCGTGAGAGTTGAAAAAGTTTAAGAAATTAAGAGTGCGAAAAAAATTACTTGGCCAATATCGGGGTTGTGAATGATTTAAGTTCATTGTGTGGGATGATGGAGCATAGCCAGGCTATATGATTTTGCAGGGATAACTTTCTTTGGCCTTGTTATTTCAAAAGTTCATGATTACTTCGCTAGTTTGCTTGAAGTATTATTGTTTTCATGTCAATAGTAAACTATTGTTTTGAATCTTACGGATCTAAACATTCATGCCACAAGAAAGAAGTTACAAAGGACAAATATGTTAGGTAGCATTCCACATCAAAAATTCAGTCTTTATCACTTCCCTACTCGAGGACGAGCAGGAGTTAAGCTTGGGGATGCTTGATACGTCTCCAACATATCTATAATTTTTGATGGTTCCATGCTATTATCTTGTCAACTTTGGATGTTTTGTATGCATGAATATGCTTTTTACATATTTTTTGGGACTAACCGATTAACTCAGTGCCAAGTGCCAGTTTCTGTTCTTTTCATGTTTTTGACCTTTTTCAGAGGAGAATATAAAACGGAGTCCAAACGGAATAAAACCCGCAGAATGATTTTTTCCATAACAGAAGATACGCAGGAGACTTGAGAACCAAGGCAGGGGACCTCAGGGGAGGTCACAAGCCTCCTAGCCCCGGCCTGGGGGCGGGCCTAGCAGGCTTGTGGGCCCCCTGTGGCTCCTCTTCCCTACCTCTTCCGCCTATAAATTCTCTAAAAATCCAAAACCACCAGAGAGAGCCACGAAAATACTTTTCCGCCGCTGCAAGTTTCTGCCTCCGCAAGATCCCATCTGGGGACCGTTCTGGTGCCCTGTCGGAGGGGGGATTCGGACACGGAGGGCTTCTTCATCAACACCATTGCCTCTTCAATGATGCGTGAGTAGTTCACCACAGACCTTCGGGTCCATAGCTAGTAGCTAGATGGCCTCTTCTCTCTCTTGGATCTTCAATACAAAGTTCTCCATGATCTTCATGGAGATCTATCCGATGTAACTTTCTGTTGCGGTGTGTTTGTCGAGATCCGATGAATTGTGGATTTATGATCAGATTATCTATGAATATTATTTGAGTCTCCTCTGATCTCTTATATGCATGATTTCGTATCCTTGTAATTCTCTTCGAGTTGTGGGTTTCGTTTGGCCAACTTGATCTATAATTCTTGCAATGGGAGAAGTGCTTGGTTTTGGGTTCATACCGTGCGGTGTCCTCACCTAGTGACAGAAGGGGTAGCGAGGCACGCATCATGTTGTTGCCATCAAGGGTAAAAAGGTGGGGTTTATATCATATTGCATGAATTTATCCCTCTACATCATGTCATCTTGCTTAAAGCGTTACTCTGTTTGTTATGAACTCAATACACTAGATGCATGCTGGATAGCGGTCGATGTGTGGAGTAATAGTATTAGATGCAGACAATATCGGTCTACTTGTCTCGGACGTGATGCCTATATGTATGATCATTGACTTAGATATCATCATGACTTTGCGCGATTCTATCAATTGCTCGACAGTAATTCGTTCACCCACCGTAATACTTGCTATCATGAGAGAAGCTTCTAGTGAACACTATGGCCCCCGGGTCTACTTCACATCATATTTTCAGAGCTACACTTTTACTTTGTTGCACTTTCCACCTTCAGTTCTCACCTTGCAAATAATCGTGAAGGGATTGACAACCCCTTTATAGCATTGGGTGCAAGTTTGTTTGTTTTTGCACAGGTACATTGGTGCCTCATCTTGATACTCCTACTGGATCGATACCTTGGTTCTCAGACTGAGGAAATACTTATCTCTACTGTGCTGCATCACCCTTTCCTCTTCAAGGGAAAAACCAAGGCAAGCTCAACAGGTAGCAGCGGCGTAACTTTTTCTATGTCTGCGACATCGGCTTGGGGCGAGATTGGGTCGACCTCCCGCCCTTCACCGATGAGCCGCCGACTAGAGTGCACTCTGACGAGTTGTTGGTGATCGATGGACGGCTGCAGGAGCTCGTGGGCTCCATAGTGTTGGTGGCCTCGAATCTGGTAGCAGCCTTCGTCTCCCACCGAGTGATGTCGTTGCAGGCGAGGCCGCACCGGATCTGCGACATGAGCGGCCACAAGGACCCGATCCAACTGTCGACGATAAGATTGACACTGAGCCAGGTGGCCGCCCGGGTGAATAAGATGACCAACTTCCAGCTCGACGAGGATGAGTGGGGGTTTGGCATGGTGTCGTATGATCGCGGCAACCGGGCACCGACGGTAAGTCTTTCGTTCGACTAGAATCTTTTCCCCTTTCCTTTCTGGCAATGTTTGACGCGTAGTGGTGACGCTCCTCAGCTTTTTGTTCGGCAGAACACGCTAGACGGCCCGAACCCGAAGATTTTCCACCCGGTCCGGGAGGACTCCGACGCCGACGATTTTGAGTCCGATGAGGAGCCCGAGGGCTCGGACGCACCAGAGGCGGAGGAGGGCGACGACAACGAGGAGGATGGAGGCGAGGAGAACGAGCCGGCCGATGCCGCAGCAGGCGGGGCGGGGTCATCGCGCCACCCTCCCGATGGGTCCATGCAGGACTCGATGGACGACGACGACAATGTGCACGTGGTGGATGCGGCTCCGAACATGGTGGGGCCGCCTTGGGGCCATCACTATGGAAGTAGCGTAGAGTTGCTAGCTGGAGGCCGTTACCCAGCCGGCCCGTCGCCAGATGGTAGAAGAACGTCACGGCGAGAAGCGGACAGCCGATGGTTCGGCCGATGCCCCGATCGCCAAGAGGACTCGGTCGATGGTCTTGCCAGTAGGCTCCCCTCTGCCGATGCGAAGGAGGCTTAGGTGTGGGCCCTGCGAGATCCCCCTCGGCACCGGGTAAGATTTCTATCAAGGCTCATGCATCTTTCTTCTTTTTCCTTTGTTGCCGCATGGCGCTTGACCTCATGCCCGTTCATTCTGTCTTTTGCAGTGACGCCATTTAGTTGCCAGAGGCGGAGGCGGAGGCCCGCGAGGCCGAATAGGTTGCGTCGCTTTCCGCGGAGCACGCGACAACGAAGAGGGTCAAGAGGGAACATCGTGCAAAGGGTAAGGCCGCGCCGGCTGGGGCAGCCAGCGCCGGCGGCCCCTCGACCGAGGCGGCCAGTGATGCTGCAGCACCGACGGCCCCCGAGGCTTCCGAGATGGGGCCTCGCCTACGCGTGTGGAGGCGGCTAGGTGGCGGCGCCGCCTGCTGGCGAGCCGGCCGCTCAGGAGCTGGCTCGTTTGGCATCCAACCCGGGGGCGTGCTCTAGATCCGAGGCCGACGCTGCTGACGGCGATGATCGTGCCATCGTCGTTTTTGGGGCGCAGGCGACCTCGACAGTGCGGGCGACGGACGGAGGCAGCGGTAGCCGGGCCTGTTCATTGTCGGAGGTGGTGGTGGCATGGGCGCAGCTACATGGTGCCCCACCTGCGACCGGGGCGAGCTCCTAGACCACCGGCAAGGTTGTGGCGATGTCATCGGCCATAGATGTACTGGCCCGATACAAGGGCAGGGTGGTCGCCTTCGTCCAGTCGGCGGTGGCCAACCTCAAGGTGTTAGAGAAGGCGCTGCAGGTAAGCTCTTCGCCTGGTTATTGTTTCTTTGTGCTTGCCTGGTGGTGGGTGCTCACCAGCACACCCACTAAGTGCAGTCCCCGAGATTCGGGTCGGCTGAGCGACTTCGGGGCAACCGGGCCAAATCTTATCCTCTTTCGATCTTCTTTTTTCAGGCTGAGCACACGAAGCGCGAGGCGATCTTCCAGGACACGGTAGATTTGTGCCGCTATGCCAAGGGTTGTTACTTCAAGGCCCACACGGACCTTGTGGCTCAGACGACTGAGCTGGAGGCGGCTAAGGGTAAGGCCGCCCCTTTTTTGTTGGTGGCCGCGCGCCCACTCAGTGTAGTCCCTGAGATTATATATCGGCTACGCGGCTTCCGAGCACCGGGCCAAAATCTTATCTACTTCATGTCGTTGTAGTCTAGCCGACTTCTGACTTGTTTCTGTGCAGCGGCGGCCATTCCTGCTGCCCAGGTGGAGGAGTTGTGTCAGTCACTCGCCAACGTCCGAAGCAAGCGCGATGAGGTCGCTGGCGAGCACGACCAACTGCAGAAGGACCTGAGCGTCGAGCAGGCGGCCATGACGAAGCTGAAGGCGAAGGTGGAGTGGCTCGCCAGCGTGCTTCAGGCGGAGAAGGAGACAAAGGAGGAGGCGCAACAGGTGGTGTCCCCTAGTGATGAGGCGGCGATGACCCTCCGGGCCGAAGTGGCTCGACTTGGAGAGGAGACGCGCCGAGCCAATGAGCTCAAGGAGGGACCGAACCGGGAGGCGGCCGACGCACTCGTCCTTCTTCGCGGGTTTGATGGCACCTTGGATGGTAAGGATCGTAGGCTTTGCTCATCGTTTTGCCTGGTCTCCCTGTGTTTTCTTATTTTCTTTTCGCCAACCAGCCCACTTCCCAAAGACGCAGGCGCGGGCGGAGCGCATCGCGGAGGCCCGCCGGGAAGAGCAGCGCCGAGCCGACCGCGAGCCGGTCGAGGATGCCGGCTGGTCGGCAGGGCAGATGACGCACGCCTGTGAGACCTGGGCGGTCTACCTTCAAGTCCTTTGGGATCGGCTCTTGCGGGTGGGCCAAGGCATTGTGCAGGCCCTTTGGCCCGACCGGGCGGAGGGGGTTCCTAAGAGCTGGGTCGCGACGTGGTTGGAGCACACCGCACACCTTTTCGATGCGTGGAGGGCGTCGGCTGCGCGGGCCGGCGCCAGGACCGCTGATACGTCCATTTTGCATCATGCTTTCATGTTGATATTTATTGCTTTTTGGGCTGTTATATTACTTGTGGTACCATATTTATGCCTTTTCTCTCTTATTTTGCAAGGTTTATTTGAAGAGGGAGAATTCAGGCAGCTGGAATTCTGGATTGGAAAAGGAACAAATCCTATTCCACTATTCTGCACATCTCCAAATGCCCTAAAAAGTTACGTGGATTTTTTGGGATTATATAAAAAATACTGGGTGAAAGAACTACCGGAGGGGGGCTGCCAGGGCGCCACAAGCCCTGACACCGCCACCCCCTGGTGGCGGAGTGGGGGCTTGTGGGCTCCCTGACGGCCCACTAGCCCCCTTCTTTTGCTATAAGAAGCGTCCTGGTCCAGAAAAAATCAAGAGGGAGCTTTTTCGTGATTTCTCCGCCGCCACGAGGCGGAACTTGAGCAGATCCAATCTAGAGCTCCGGCAGGACGATCCTGCCGGGGAAACTTCTCTGCCGGAGGGGGAAATCATCGCCATTGTCATCACCAACACTCCTCTCATCGGAGGGGAGGCATCTTCATCAGCACCATCTCCTCTCCAATCCCTAGTTCATCTCTTGTAACCAATCTTCGTCTCGCAACTCCGATTGGTACTTGTAAGGTTGCTAGTAGTGTTGATTACTCTTTGTAGTTGATGCTAGTTGGATTACTTGGTGGAAGAGTTTATGTTCAGATCCTTGATGCTATTCATTACACCTCTGATCATGATTATGATTATGTTTTGTGAGTAGTTAATTTTGTTCCTGAGGACATGGGATAAGTCATGCTGATAATAGTCATGTGAATTTGATATTCGTTTGGTATTTTGATATGCTGTATGTTGTTTTTCCTCTAGTGGTGTTATGTGAACGTCGACTACATAACACTTCACCATATTTGGGCCTAGAGGAAAGCATTGGGAAGTAGTAAGTAGATGATGGGTTGCTGGAGTGACAGAAGCTTAAACCCCAGTCTATGTGTTGCTTCGTGAGGGGTTGATTTGGATCCACTAGTTTAATGCTATGGTTAGACTTTGTCTTAATTCTTTTTTTGTAGTTGCGGATGCTCGCGAGAGAGGTTAATCATAAGTGGGATGCTTGTCCAAGTAAGGGCAGTACCCAAGCGCCGGTCCACCCACATATCAAACTATCAAAGTAACGAACGCGAATCATATGAACATGATGAAACTAGCATGACAGAAATTCCTGTGTGTCCTCGGGAGCGTTTTTCCTCCTATAAGACTTTGTTCAGGCTTGTCCCTTGCTACAAAAGGGATTGGGCCACTTGCTGCACCGTTGCTACTACTTGTTACTTGTTACTCTTTGCTTGCTACGTTTCACCTCGCTACACAATCACTTGTTACCGCTACTTTCAGTGCTTGCAGTTATTACCTTACTGAAATCCGTTTATCAGAGCCTTCTGCTCCTCGTTGGGTTCGACACTCTTACTTATCGAAAGGACTATGATTGATCCCCTATACTTGTGGGTCATCAAGACTCTTTTCTGGCGCCGTTGCCGGGGAGTGCCTTTGGTAAGTGGAAATTGGTAAGGAAACATTTTTATACTGTGCTGAAATTTATTGTCACTTGTCACTATGGAAACTGTTCCTTTGAGGAGTTTGTTCGTGTTATGACCGATACAACGTACCAACGGAGGAGGCCCAATGGGCAGGGTTAATTACGGGCTTAGCCCAAGTTATCTTACCTATCTTAGAAGTCCAAGTTATATTAGAGTCCAAGTTATATTAGAGTCCAAGTTAGAGTCCAAGTTATCTAGGGTTTAGTGGAGGCTGTCCACCTTTATAAACACATGTACCCCTTCGATATTAATCAGACAATAAACAGTATATTCTGTTGTCGTCTCCCTCAGGAGACGAGAGCCCCAAACCCTAGCCGCCTCTCTCTCTCTATCACGCTGCGACGGCGCCCAACCGCTAGCGCCGGCGTCCCAAACCTCGCAGCCCGCACTTCCACCCCTACAACCTACGTCCGAGACCTGGTAGAACCCTAACTTCTACCAATTTGGTATCAGGTAGCTTGGGTTCGATGAGTTTGTCAGACCTTCCCACTACCACCACCGCTGCCACCACCGCCTTCCCCGCCACCTCACAGCAGCAGCCGCCGCCGCACCACACACCGCCGCCGGCCACCTCAGGCCCGACCGCCTCCGGTCCCGCGGCCCTGGCGGCCGAACCTGCTCCCGTCCTCTCCCCGGCGGAGATGTCCTCGGCGATCCGCGACCTCAACCTGGCGGTCTCGAACCTCCGGACTCTCCTCCAGGCTCTGTACGCAACCCCGCCACCACCGCCTCCGCCAGCGGCGCCCTTCGCGCCACCGCCCCCGGCGAATGTCGTGCCCCAGGGCCTGCCGATCACCCAGGTCCGGTGGCCGCCGTCGCCGTCCCCGCTACCAACGTGGATGGACACGCCGACCTACACGACGGCGCCACTACAGCCGACGGTGTTGTAGCCACCCGCCCCCACCTTCGGGGGGTTCGGCGGGTACACTGAACCGTACGCCGGGAGCTCCGTGGTGCCGCAACACTCTCCTTCTGCCGCGCTGGGCCGTCACGAGGGCACCTACGCGGCCTCGCCACACGTGCAGCAGCCACCCCGCTTCACCAAGCTGGAGTTCGCCACCTACGACGACACCGTCGACCCCCTGAACTGGCTCAATCAGTGCGACCAGTTTTTCAGGGGGCAGCGGACCATGGCGTCCGACCGCACGTGGATCGCCTCCTACCACCTCCATGGCGCCGCCCAGACTTGGTACTACGCCCTCGAGCAGGACGAGGGCCGGATGCCTTCATGGGAGCGCTTTCGCGACCTGTGTCTCCTCCGGTTCGGCCCCCAAACGTGGGAGCCGCTTGGCCAAGCTCGGTCGCCTTCCCTTCACCACCTCGGTGCAGGACTTCGCCGACCGGTTCCGGACGTTGGCCTGCCGTGCGCTTGACGTCACGGCTCGCCAACGCGCCGAGCTCTTCGTCGGCGGCCTTCCCGACCACATTCGCATCGACGTCGAGATGCGCGACCCCCAGGACCTGCAGACGGCCATGTATTACGCACGCGCGTACTAGCAGCGCGCCAACGCCCTGCAGCAGGCGTTCCCGGGCCGCGGCACGCGTTCCCCGACCCGCCCCGCCCCGACGGCCGCCACACCGACACGCCCCACCCTGCCGGCCGCTACGGCGGCTGCCCCCGCGCCGACACGCACCTTCCGGCGCTTGACATCGGCCGAGCAGCTCGAGCGGCGCCGCAAGGGCATGTGCTTCAACTGCGACGAGCCGTATGCGCCGGGTCATACGTGCGCCCGCCTGTTCTACTTGGAGACCGTCGACGACGCGGAGGTGGAGGCCCTCACCGCGGAGCTCGACGCCACCACACTCTCCGAGGCCGGCGTCACGACCTACGGGCCGGTCGACGCGACCGCCTTCGTCGTCTCCCTTCATGCCATGGCTGGCATCAAGACGGAAAAGACGATGCTGCTTCCGGTGACGATCAACGGGGAGCGTCTAACCGCGCTCGTGGACACGGGTTCGATGCACAACTTCCTGTCCGGGGACGCCATGCGCCGCCTCGCTCTCCAACCGGCGGGCTCGGAGAAGTTCAGCGTCACCGTCGCCAACGGGGACCGCCTTGCTTGCCAGGGGGTGGCGCGGCAGGTTCCCGTCCTCATCGGCGACGAGCCGTTCTCCATCGACTGCGTCGGCATCGACCTGGGCTGCTACGACTTCATCCTCGGCATCGACTTCCTGTCCACTCTCGGCCCCATCCTTTGGGACCTCGATGTGCTGTCCCTCATCTTCTGGCGCGAGGGCGGCCGTCGCGTTCAGTGGACAGGCATCGGCGGCTCCGGCGTCGTGACTCCACAGCTCCAGTTGATGGCATCCGCACTGGACGAGGCGCATCCCCTCCTGGCCGACCTCCTGCAGCAGCACAGCGACATCTTCGACGAGCCACGGGGCCTCCCTCCCGTGCGGCCCTGTGACCACCGCATCCACCTGCTGCCGGACACGGCACCTGTAGCCGTGCATCCGTACCGGTACCCTCAGCTGCAGAAAGACGAGCTCAAGCTTCAGGTGGCGGTCATGCTCGCGCAGGGCATCATCCGGATTTCGACATTGCCGTTCTCCGCCCCGGTGCTCCTTGTGCGCAAGTCCGACGGCACATGGCGCTTCTGCATCGACTACCGCGCCCTCAACACCCTGACGTCCAAGGGCAAGTTCCCCATCCCCGTCGTGGATGAGCTCTTGGACGAGCTACACGGAGCGCACTTCTTCACCAAGCTCGACCTTCGCTCAGGCTACCATCAGGTGCGCATGCACCCTGACGACATCGAGAAGACGGCGTTCCGCACTCACCATGGCCACTTTGAGTTCTTGGTGATGCCGTTCGGCCTCTCCAACGCGCCGACGACCTTCCAGACCCTGATGAACGACGTGCTCAGCCCATACTTGCGCCACTTTGTGCTTGTTTTCTTTGATGACATTCTCATCTACAGTGCATCTTGGGCGGAGCATCTACAACATGTGGCCATCATCTTCAACGAGCTTCGAGCGCATCGTCTTCACCTCAAGCGCTCGAAGTGCTTGTTCGGCACGACCTCCGTCGCGTACCTGGGGCACGTCATCTCGACGGACAGGGTAGCGATGGACGCGGACAAGGTCGCCGCCGTCGCCGCGTGGCCGATCCCGCGGTCACCACGGGCGCTCCGCGGCTTCTTGGGCCTCGCCGGCTACTACCGGAAGTACATCCGGGACTTCGGCCTCATCGCCGCGCCACTGACGCATCTCCTTCGACGCGACGCCTTCTCCTGGGACGAGGAGGTGACTACGGCATTCGAGGCTCTCCAACAGGCGCTCACGACGGGACCCGTCCTCCAGATGCCGGACTTTGATATGCCGTTCATCGTGGACTGTGACGCCTCTGGCATCGGCTTCGGCGCCGTCCTTCACCAGGGCGAGGGACCGCTCGCCTTCTTCAGCCGCCCCTTCGCCGCTCGCCATCACAAGCTCGCGGCCTACGAACGCGAGCTTATTGGGCTGGTTCAGGCGGTGCGCCACTGGCGGCCTTATCTTTGGGGCCGGTCATTCCGTGTGCGCACGAACCACTACAGCCTCAAGTTCTTGCTGGACCAGCGCCTCTCCACAGTTCCGCAACACCAGTGGATCAGCAAGCTCTTTGGCTTCGACTTCACTGTTGAGTACCGCCCCGCCGTCTCAACACGGTCGCCGACGCCTTGTCCCGCCGCGACACTGAGGATGTCGCGGACGACGTCGCCATGGCTGGCACTATCATGTGGATTCGCTCCGGGCCATCTTTCGCCTTCATCAACGATATTCGTCGGGCAACTTCGACGACCGTGGACGCTCAGGGCCTACGCCAGCGCCTTGACGCCGGCGAGCTGGACGCGCCCTGGCGCTTGGACGAGGGGCTACTCCTACATGGCCGCCGCATCTTCGTGCCCGACCATGGCGACCTGCGCCACCAGGTCCTGACCATGGCGCACTCTACAGGGCACGAGGGCGTGCAGAAGACTCTCCATCGTCTCCGTGCTGATTTTTACATCCCCGGTGATGGCGCGATGGTCCACGACTGGGTGCGGTCGTGCGTGACGTGCCAGTGGAACAAGACGGAGACACTACGACCCGCGGGTCTACTGCACCCGCTGGACGTACCCTCCCAGGTGTGGGCGGATATTTCCATGGACTTCATCGAGGGCCTTCCCAAGGTGGGCGGCAAATCCATCATCCTCATGGTGGTTGACCGCTTCTCCAAGTACGCGCATTTCATCGCCCTGGGTCATCCATATACAGCCGCCTCCGTGGCGCGGGCCTTCTTCGACGACATCGTCCGCCTCCACGGTTTTCCGTCGTCCATCGTCAGCGATCGTGATCCCGTGTTCACGGGACATGTCTGGCGGGATCTCTTTCGACTGGCGGGCGTGAAGCTCCGCATGAGCACAGCATTCCACCCTCAGACAGACGGCCAATCCGAGGTGGTCAACAAGGTGATCGCCATGTACCTGCGCTGTGTTACTGGTGATCGTCCACGAGCTTGGGTGGACTGGTTGGCGTGGGTGGAGTACTGCTACAACACCTCCTATCACTCCGCCCTGCGCACCACGCCTTTAGAGGTGGTCTACGTGCGCCCACCTCCGACGATGCTCCCTTACGAGCCTGGGACGGCTCGGTTCGAGACGGTGGGCGACTTACTCCGCACCCGCGACGACATTCTGGATGAGGCCCGCCAGCGTCTTCTCCAAGCACAGCAGCTGGCTCGGAAGTACTACGATGCTCATCATCGCGAGGCGGAGTTCGCGGTGGTCGATTGGGTGTGGCTGCGCCTCCTCCACAGGACCACGCAGTCTCTGGACCCACGCTCCAAGCGCAAATTGGGACCTCGCTACGCTGGTCCCTTTCGTGTGCTGGAGCGTGTCGGCACACTCGCATATCGCTTGGAGCTGCCAGCTGGTTCTCGCCTCCACGACGTCTTCCATGTCGGCTTACTGAAGGCCTACCGCGGGGACCCTCCTGCAGCGACACCGGCCCTTCCTCCTACTTCGGATGGCCGCCTCCTTCCAGCTTCCGCACAGGTGGCGAAGGTGCTACAGGCGCAGCAGCGTCGCAGCGTCTGGCATGTCTTGGTACAATGGACCGGCCTACCAGAGGAGGAAGCGACTTGGGAGAAGCTCGACGATTTCCGCCAGCAGTTTCCAGATGTTCAGCTCGAGGACGAGCTGTTTGAGAAGGCGGGGAGAGATGTTATGACCGGTACAACGTACCAACGGAGGAGGCCCAATGGGCAGGGTTAATTACGGGCTTAGCCCAAGTTATCTTAGCTATCTTAGAAGTCCAAGTTATATTAGAGTCCTAGTTAGAGTCCAAGTTATCTAGGGTTTAGTGGAGGCTGTCCTCCTTTATAAACACATGTACCCCTTCGATATTAATCAGACAATAAACAGTATATTCTGTTGTCGTCTCCCTCAGGAGACGAGAGCCCCAAACCCTAGCCGCCTCTCTCTCTCTCTCTCTCACGCCGCGACGGCGCCCAACCGCCGGCGCCGGCGTCCCCAACCTCGCAGCCCGCACTTCCACCCCTATAACCTACGTCCGAGACCTGGTAGAACCCTAGCCTCTACCAGTTCGGGGTATCTTCACCACGAACGGAAGCACGAGGAGATGCTCCTCAACCTGAGGTACCTACTGAAAATATCTTTTATGAAATTCCTTCGGGTATGCTTGAGAAACTGCTGGCTAATCCTTTTACAGGAGATGGATCTTCACATCCAGACTTGCATCTAATCTATGTAGATGAAGTTTGTGGTTTATTTAAGCTTGCAGGTTTGCCCGAGGATGAGGTAAATAAGAAATTCTTTTGTTTATCTTTGAAGGATAAGGCGTTGACATGGTATAGGCTATGTGATGATACTGGATCATGGGGCTACAATCGGTTGAAATTGGAATTTCATCAAAAGTTTTATCCTATGCATTTAGTACATCGTGATCGAAACTTCATTTATAACTTTTGGCCTCGTGACAGGGAAAGCATAGCTCAAGCTTGGGGGATGCTTAAGTCAATGCTATATTCATGCCCCAATCATGAGCTCTCGAGAGAAATCATCACTCAAAACTTTTATGCTCGGCTTTGTCATGAAGATCGTACCATGCTTGACACTTCTTGTGCCGGTTCTTTTATGAAGAAGGATATTGATCACAAGTGGAATTTATTGGAGAGAATCAAACGCAACTCTGATGATTGGGAGCTGGAGGAAGGTAAGGATTCAGGTATGAATTTCCAGTTTGATTGCGATAAATCTTTTGTTGAGACAAACAGTTCTAGAGATTTTAGCGCTAAGTATGGACTTGACTGTGAGATAGTAGCTTCTCTATGTGAATCTTTTGCTGCTCATGTTGACCTTCCCAAAGAGAAGTGATTTAAATATCATCCTCCTATAGAAAGCAACATAGCCAAAACCAATCTAGTTGAGGAGAAAGTCATTGCTTTTAGTGATCCTGTTGTTCCTTGTGCTTACACTCAGAAACCACCATACCCTGCTAGGATAAAGGATTATTCTAAAGCTCCAATTGTGATACGTAGGGGTTACATTAGACCACTTGCACCCCCTGAGGAGATTAGAGTTGAACCTAGTGTTGCTATTATCAAAGGTCTCTTAGCCGAAGACATAGATGGGCATGTTATCAAATTCTGTGAGGACTCCGCTAGAATTGCTAAACCTCACGCGAAAGACAAACACGGACCTGTAGTTGGCCTGCCCGTTGTTTCTGTTAAGATAGGAGATCACTGCTACCATGGTTTATGTGATATGGGAGCTAGTGTTAGTGCAATGCCCCGTTCTCTATATGATGAACTCAAAGATGAGATTGCACCTGCTGAGTTAGAACCCATTAATGTCACTATTAAGCTAGCTAATAGAGACACTATCTGCCCTCTGGGAATTGTGAGAGACGTAGAAGTCCTGTGTGGTAAGACGAAGTATCCTACTGATTTCCTCGTCCTTGGTACTGCACAAGATAGCTTTTGTCCCATCATATTTGGTAGACCCTTTCTCAACACTGTCAATGCTCACATTGATTGCATTAAGCAGACCGTCACAGTTAGTTTCGAGGGTGTGTCTCATGAATTTAACTTCTCCAAGTTTGGAAGACAACCCCATGAAAGAGAGTCGTCTGGTAGGGATGAAATCATTGCTCTTGCCTCTATTGTCGTACCTCCTACGGATCCTTTAGAGCAATATTTTCTTGAGCATGAAAATGATATGCATATGGAGCAGAGAGATGAGATAGATAAAATTGTCTTAGAACAATATCCTATTCTCAAGAATAATCTGCTTGTTGAACTGCTTGGGGATCCTCCCCCACCAAAGGGTGATCCTATGTTCGAGCTTAAACAGTTGCCTCATACTCTTAAGTATTCCTATCTTGATGAGAAGGAGATATCCTGTCATTATTAATGCTCTCCTCTCAGAGCACGAAGAGAAGAAGTTACTAAGGACTCTGAGGAAGCACCGTGCTGCTATTGGATATACTCTTGATGATCTTAAGGGTATTAGTCCTACTCTATGTCAGCACAAGATTAAAACCGATCCTGACTTTAAACCAGTTGCTGATCATCAAAGGTGATTAAATCCAAAGATGAAAGAGGTCCTTAGAAAAGAAATATTAAAGCTTGTGGAAGCAGGAATCATTTATCCTGTTGCTCATAGTGATTGGATAACTCCCGTACATTGCGTACCTAAGAAGGGAGGTATCACCGTCGTTCCTACTGATAAGGATGACCTAATCCCACAAAGGATTATTACCGTCTATAGAATGGTGATAGACTTCCGGAAACTGAACAAGGCAACCAGGAAAGATCATTATCCTTTGCCGTTCATCGACCAAATGCTAGAAAGGCTATCAAAGCACACACACTTCTGCTTTCTAGACGGTTATTCAGGTTTCTCGCAAATACCTGTTGCACAATCTGATCAAGGGAAAACCACTTTCACCTGCCCTTTCGGTAACTTTGCCTATAGACGTATGCCTTTTGGCTTATGTAATGCACCTGCCACCTTCCAAAGATGTATGATGGCTATATTCTCTGACTTTTGTGAAAAGATCGTCGAGGTTTTCATGGATGACTTCTCCGTTTACGGGTCTTCCTTTGACGATTGCCTCAGCAACCTTGATCGAGTCTTAGAGAGATGCGAAGAAACCAACCTCGTCTTGAATTGGGAGAAGTGCCACTTTATGGTTAATGAAGGTATCATCTTAGGACACAAAATCTCTGAAAGAGGCATTGAAGTTGATAAGGCTAAGGTTGATGCAATTGAGAAAATGCCTTGCCCCACAGATATCAGAGGTATACGAAGTTTCCTAGGTCATGCTGGTTTCTATAGAAGGTTCATTAAAGACTTCTCTAAGATTTCTAGGCCTCTTACCAACCTCTTGCAGAAGGATGTTCCTTTTGTTTTTGATGAGGATTGTGAGGAAGCTTTCAAAATACTTAAGAAGGCTTTGATAACCGCACCTATTGTTCAACCACCTGACTGGAACTTGCCCTTTGAAATCATGTGTGACGCTAGTGATTATGTTGTTGGTGCTGTTCTAGGACAAATAGTTGACAAGAAGTTGAATGTCATTCACTACGCTAGTAAAACTCTAGACAGTGCCCAAAGAAACTATGCCACTACGGAGAAGGAATTTTTAGCAGTCGTGTTTGCATGTGAAAACTTCAGATCTTATATAGTTGACTCCAAAGTTACTATTCACTCTGATCATGCTGCTATTAAGTACCTTATGGAGAAGAAGGACACTAAGCCTAGGCTTATCAGATGGGTTCTCCTGCTACAGGAATTTGATTTGCACGTCGTTGACCAAAAGGGTGCTGATAACCCTGTAGCAGATAACTTGTCTAGGTTAGAGAATGTCCTTGATGACCCACTACCTATTGATGATAGCTTTCGTGATGAGCAAATTAATGTCATCCCCACTTCACATAGTGCACCGTGGTATGCAGATTACGCAAATTATATCGTAGCCAAATACATACCACCCAGTTTCACCTATCAGCAAAAGAAGAAATTCTTCTTTGATTTGAGACACTACTTTTGGGATGATCCTCACCTTTATAAGGAAGGAGTAGATGGTGTTATTAGACGTTGTGTGCCTGAACATGAAGAGGGACAGATCTTGCAGAAGTGTCATTCCGAAGCCTGCGGAGGACACCATGCTGGAGATAGAACTGCCCATAAGGTATTGCAATCATGTTTCTATTGGCCCACTCTCTTCAAGGATGCCCGTAAGTTTGTCTTGTCTTGTGACGAATGCCAAAGAATAGGGAACATCACTAAGCGTCAGGAAATGCCTATGAACTATTCACTTGTCATTGAACCATTTGATGTTTGTGGATTTGATTATATGGGACCCTTCCCAAGTTCCAATGGGTACACTCACATCTTAGTTGCTGTGGATTACGTCACTAATTGGGTAGAAGCTATCCCCACTAAAAATGCTGATCACCACACCTCTATTAAGATGCTTAAAGAAGTCATATTCCCAAGATTTGGAGTCCCTAGATACTTGATGACTGATGGCGGTCCACACTTCATTCATGGTGTTTTCCGCAAGATGCTAGCTAAGTATGATGTCAACCATAGAGTTGCATCTCCTTATCATCCTCAGTCTAGTGGTCAAGTGGAGTTGAGTAATAGGGAGATCAATTTGATCCTACAAAAGACTGTCAATAGATCTCGAAAGAACTGGTCTAGCAAACTTGACGATGCACTATGGGCTTATAGGACTTCTTATAAGAATCCCATGGGCATGTCACCGTATAAAATAGTTTACGGTAAGGCATGTCATTTACCTCTTGAGCTGGAACACAAAGCTTATTGGGCAATCAAAGAGCTCAACTTTGATTTCAAACTTGCCGGTGAGAAGCGGTTGTTTGATATCAGCTCGTTAGATGAATGGAGAGCCGAGGCATACGAGAATGCCAAGTTGTTCAAGGAAAAGGTTAAGAGATGGCACGACAAACGAATACAGAAACGAGAGTTCAATGTAGGTGATTATGTCTTGCTATACAATTCTCGTTTGAGATTCTTTGCAGGCAAGCTTCTCTCTAAATGGGAAGGTCCTTATGTTACGAGAAAGTATATCGTTCCGGTGCCATCAAAATCAATAACACGGACGGAAATTTTCCTAGAGTGGTAAATGGGCAAAGCATCAAGCATTACATCTTTGGTACTCCCATAAATGTTGAGTCCAATATCATCAATGTCATAACTCCAGAGGAGTACATAAGGGATGATTATCAGCCTGTTTCAGACCCTGAAAACGAAGAGGTATCTGTTTTGGTAAGAAATTGGACTCTGATACTTTTCCAATAGGAAATTTCTTCCGTTTTGGAATTTTTGGAAAATTAGAAAAATAAAAAGCAGTCCGGAGAGCGAAAGAGGCGGCCACAAGCCCTGCCACCGCCCCCTACCTCCTGGTGGCGGAGGGCACGCTTGTGGGCACCTCGTGTGCCTCCCGGACTCCGTTTTCTTGCGGAGGACTCCTTCTGGTCCAGAAAAAATCAATATATACTCGCCCGAAGGTTTTGATCTCCGTATCACGCAGTTTTGCTCTGTTTTCGTTTCGAGCTTGTTTCTGCCGCAGATCTAGGTCAAGATGTCTTCTCAAGATTTATAAGAAGAGATCTATGTGGCCGATGACCGTGCTAACTCTAGGATTAATGGGGACCTAGAATCTAATGGCTGGACCACTAACGAGGAAGAGGACTATGAGCCCAAAGGGAAGGGACAAACGAGTTCAAATGAAGAGGAGGCTCCTCTACCTCAACCTGCAAACACCCATGTGGAGTTCAAGAAGTCAAGCCTCCCCAACTCCAGGAGGGCGCCTAAGACCATATTTATCCCTTCTCGTTTCTTGCAGGAGAGTAAGCAGGAACTTTGCCATAGAGTGTTGAAACTTGAGGAGGAAAATGACGATCTAAGGGAGCAGAACTTTTTGCTCAAGTGGAAATTAGACAAGCTCAAGACTGCTCCAACAACACCACCATCACCACCAAAGGAAGACAACTAAGCATTGGTATGGGCAATCCCCTTGGCTTCTGCCAAGCTTGGGGGAGTTGCCCTGGTATCGTATCACCTTTATATCTTTTGCTTTTACCTTTGTTTTAGTTCTTTCCTTTTCAGTTTTTATTTCTTCTTTTAGAGGAATAAGTTTTTAGTTTTTAGTTTGAGTCTTTTACTTTTGTCTCTCCCCTCATGTATTCAAGCTTACGAGCCATATAATAAAGAGTATCTTAGTCAAAGGCTTTGCTTTGTGCCATGATCAAAAGTATGAAAAGAACGATAGCATGAAAGATCATGAGACGATCTTACGGAAAGTGATAACTTCACATATGACACGTATGATGATTGAAACATAGACATTAGTCATTGTTGCAATTAATAAGAAGTAATAAGGAAAGAGAGGTTCACATATAAATACATCATCTTAGACACTTTTTACAATTGTGAGCACTCACCAAACTATTACATGCTTAGGAGTAGATGTTGGACAAGGAAGACAACATAATGAATTGTGTTTGCTTGGTTCCAAACAATGTTATATGATTAGAGATCCCTTAGCATGTGACGATTGCTTCCACCTCATATTAGCCAAAACTCCCGCACGAAGTAGAGATACTACTTGTGCATCCATAAACCTCCAACCAGTTTTGCCATGAGAGTCCGCCATACCTACCTATGGATTGAATAAGATCCTTCAAGTAAGTTGTCATCGGTGCAAGCAATAAAAATTGCTCTCTAATATATATGATATATTAGTGTGTGGAAAATAAGCTTTGTACGAACCTGTGATGAAGAAGACATAAAAGCGACAGACTGCATAATAAAGTTCTTTATCACAGGAGGCAATATAAAGTGACGTTCCTCCACACTAAGAGGACACACATTCAAACCTCAAAAGCGTATGACAACCTCTGCTTCCCTCTGCGAAGGGCCTATCTTGTACCTTTACTTTTTGCCCTTGTAAGAGTCATGGTGATCATCACCAATTCCCTTATTTTGCCTTTGTCTTGGCTACCGTCACATGTTTGGGAAAGATCTATATTCATATATCAACTTGGAGTTGAGTGCTTATGCTTTATTTTTGTTGACTTTACCATTGAGGTAAACCGTTGGGAGGCAAAACTATAAGCGCCTATCTTCCTCTGTGTCCAGCTGAAACTTTAACACCATGAGTACCACGTGAGTTGTAACAATTGAGGAAAACAAAAGAGATGATTGAGTATGTGGGTTTGCCTTACAAGCTCTTATTTGACTCTTTCTGATGTTGTGATAAATTGTAATTGCTTCAATGACTATGGACTATTGTTGGTTACTTCTCGGTAAGGTTTGTTGCTTCATGCTTTGCTTTGTGAAGGAATTGTTACTTTCCCATAAGAATCTTTATGATGTATTGTTGTTCTATGTGTGATCATGATGCCCTCATGTCCGTATTATGTTTTTTTCGACAGCTTCGTCCCTCAACATGTGGACATGTTTTTGGAACTTGGTTTTTGCTTGAGGACAAGCGAGGTCTAAGCTTGGTGGAGTTGATACGTCCATTTTGCATCATGCTTTCATGTTGATATTTATTGCTTTTTGGGCTGTTATATTACTTGTGGTACCATATTTATGCTTTTTCTCTCTTATTTTGCAAGGTTTATTTGAAGAGAGAGAATTCAGGCAGCTGGAATTCTGGACTTGAAAAGGAGCAAATCCTAGTCCACTATTCTGCACATCTCCAAATGCCCTCAAATGTTACGTGGATTTTTTTGGGATTATATAAAAAGTACTGGGCAAAAGAACTACCACAGGGGGGCTGCCAGGGCGCCACAAGCCCTGACACCGCCACTCCCTGGTGGCGGAGTGGGGGCTTGTGGGCTCCCTGACGGCCCAGTAGCCCCCCTCTTTTGCTATATGAAGCGTCCTGGTCCAGAAAAAAATCAAGAGGGAGCTTTTTCGTGGTTTCGCCGCCGCCACGAGGTGGAACTTGAGCAGATCCAATCTAGAGCTCCGGCAGGACGATCCTGCCGGGGAAACTTCTCTCCCGGAGGGGGAAATCATCGCCGTCGTCATCACGAACACTCCTCTCATCGGAGGGGAGGCATCTTCATCAACGTATTCATCAACACCATCTCCTCTCCAATCCCTAGTTCATCTCTTGTAACCAATCTTCGTCTCGCAACTCCGATTGGTACTTGTAAGGTTGCTAGTAGTGTTGATTACTCTTTGTAGTTGATGCTAGTTGGATTACTTGGTGGAGGAGTTTATGTTCATATCCTTGATGCTATTCATTACACCTCTTATCATGATTATGATTATGTTTTGTGAGTAGTTACTTTTTTTCCTGAGGACATGGGATAAGTCATGCTGATAATAGTCATGTGAATTTGATATTCGTTCGGTATTTTGATATGTTGTATGTTGTTTTTCCTCTAGTGGTGTTATGTGAACGTCAACTACATAACACTTCACCATATTTGGGCCTAGAGGAAAGCATTGGGAAGTAGTAAGTAGATGATGGGTTGCTGGAGTGACAGAAGCTTAAACCCCAGTCTATGCGTTGCTTCGTGAGGGGCTGATTTGGATCCACTACCTTAATGCTATGGTTAGACTTTGTCTTAATTCTTCCTTTGTAGTTGCGGATGCTTGCGAGAGAGGTTAATCATAAGTGGGATGCTTGTCCAAGTAAGGGTAGTACCCAAGCGCCGGTCCACCCACATATCAAACTATCAAAGTAACGAACGTGAATCATATGAACATGATGAAACTAGCATGACAGAAATTCCCGTGTGTCCTCGGGAGCGTTTTTCCTCCTATAAGACTTTGTTCAGGCTTGTCCCTTGCTACAAAAGGGATTGGGCCACTTGTTGCACCGTTGCTACTACTTGTTACTCTTTGCTTGCTACATTTCACCTTGCTACACAATCACTTGTTACCGCTACTTTCAGTGCTTGCAGTTATTACCTTGCTGAAATCCGTTTATCAGAGCCTTCTGCTCCTCGTTGGGTTTGACACTCTTACTTATCGAAAGGACTACGATTGATCCCCTATACTTGTGGGTCATCAACCGCCTTGACCTTTGCCCTCTCCTGGTACTCCAGCATCAACCTGGACCGGCTGAGCACCATGAGGGCAGCGTTGCAGGTGGACATGGCGCAGCGTGAGGAGGAAATCGGCTTCCCAACCCACGAGCATGCTAGCTACGTGGCGCTGGACAACTACTTACCCAAGCTTGACGAAGATGGCGTGCCCCTCCCAGAGGATGACTACGATGTTCCCATCATCGACGGTGACGAAGAGGTGGCGTCCAACTCAGAGGAGCCCGAAGGCGATGAAGGAGCTGCCAAGATGGCTGCCTGGGGCGCAGCCGAGTCTTACGACCAAGGGATGCAGCCGAGTCTTATGCCCAAGGGATGCAGCCGCCTCTAGCGATGGCGGGGTGCCGTCGACTGGGGATGGTGGAGTGGAGCCGGCTAGCGACACGGAGGTGTCGCCGACTGGTGACAGCGGAGCGCCGCCGGCTAGTGATGCGGAGGTGCCGCCGTATCACGAAATGGAGGCGAGCAAGGAAGTGTCGCCAATTCCCAACGCTTAGACGAGCCAGACGACCACGGCGGCTGGGACCGGGAGGAGGCACTGTTGTAGCCATCTGTTATCTTTCTTGTTTTCCTTAGAATCTGAAGTTTGTTATGAACAAGTCCACCCACTGAGGATGTATTGTAACGTACTATCGGCCTTGTGCCTTTATATTTTTATTTAAACACCGCACTTTTGGTTTTAATATGTTGCTCTCTGTACTTTTGCTCATTATCTTTCCTTGCTCCGAATCCTTTTTTCCCATGTTCCCCGCTCCTTTGCCTTTTTTCCTGCCAGGAGGCCGGCTTGCGGACTGTGGCCGGGAAAAGAGTGGGCTGCCAGAGGCGGGGTGTTGGTACTTTAGATTTTTGCAAGTTAGATTTTTGAACGGTCTGGACAGTGTGGCTAGACCCGGCCCGCCCCTTGTCAATATTTCCCATGTACCCCGCCCCCTTGTACATGTGCACCTGCCGGCTGGATAGCCAAGTTGTGGTATGCAGCCGGCTAGGGTTAAGCCGTCAAGGAGGGGGGCTATGGTACTTTACCGAGCTGGGGTGGGGATTGGGTGAGCCGGCAGTCCCCGGGTTGGCCGAGCCAACTCGGGGCACCCGGTACGGAAGAAAACTTAACCATAGCTAAGATGGAAAGGCAGTCCCCGAGTCCTGCTCTAGGGTGCCCGCTGCTCATTCATTGAAAGTAGGGCGGATACATACATACAGTTTTCAAATGTAAAACGGGCGGAGGAGTTCTACGTTCCATGGCACTTTGTCTCGAGGCCGGAGGCGTCCTTCTTGTTCTTTCTTTCCTTCTGAGCGTCGATCAGATAGTAGGCATTATAGCTCAAAGCCTTGCCAATGATGCATGGGCCCTCCCATGGGGCGGACAGCTTGTGCTGGCCGACTGTCCTTTGGATCAGCAGGAGCACCAGGTCGCCCTCTCGGAATGAGAGTGACTTGACCCGCCGACTGTGGTAGCGGCACATGGCCTACTGGTAAATGGCTGTTCTGGACAACGCCAGCTCGCGTGCCTCCTCGAGGAAGTCGATGCCATCTTCTCTAGCCTCCTTGGTGTCAACCTGAGTGTATAGGGTGACCTGAGGTGAATATAACTCCGTATCGGTGGGGATCATTGCCTCGGCCCCATAACAAAGAATAATGGGGTAAAACCAGTCGAGCGATTGGGCAAGGTTCGCACGCTCCATAGCACAACCCACAATTCCTTAACCAAGGCACCGGCCGAGCGCTCGAGCGGATCGACCAGCCTGGGCTTAAGGCCGACCAGGATGAGGCCGTTTGCCCGCTCGGCCTGGACGTTTGACTATGGGTGGGCCACGGACGCGAGGTCCAGCTGAACTCCGGCTCGCTGCAGTAGCGGGCGAGCGCTGATACGTCTCCAACGTATCTATAATTTTTTATGGTTTCATGCCATTATCTTGTCAAACTTTGGATGTTTTGTATGCCTTTTATATCTTTTTTGGGACTAACTTATTAACTCAGTGCCAAGTGCCAGTTCCTGTTAGTTTTCCTTGTTTTTGACCCTTTTCAGAGGAGGATTTTAAACGGAGTCCAAATGGAACGAAACTGCCAAAAAGATTTTTTCTGAAACAGAAGACGATCGGGGAACTTGAGAACCAAGGCAGGGGGCTACCAGGGACCGCACAAGCCCCCTAGCCGCGGCCAGGGGGCGCGCCTCCCAGGCTTGTGGGCCCCCTGGGCCTCCTCTTCCCAAGGTATTTCGCCTATATATTCCCTAAAATCCCAGAAAAAATCAGGAGATCATCGAAAGTACTTTTCCGCCGCCGCAAGCTTCTGTCTCCGCAAGATCCCATCTGGGGCACGTTCTGGTGCCCTGCCGGAGGGGGGATTCGGATACGGAGGGCTTCTTTATCAACACCATGACCTCTCCGATGATGCGTGAGTAGTTCACCATAGACCTACGGGTCTATAGCTAGTAGCTAGATGGCTTGTTCTCTCTCTTGGATCTTCAATACAAAGTTCTCCATGATCTTCATGGAGATCTATCCGATGTAATCTTCTTTTGGAGTGTGCTTGTCGAGATCCATTGAATTCTGGATTTATGATCAGATTGTCTATGAATCTTATTTGAGTTTCTTCTAATCTCTCTTATGCATGATTTCATATCCTTGTAATTCTCTTCAAGTTGTGGGTTTTGTTTGGCCAACTTGATCTATGATTCTTGCAATGGGAGAAGTGCTTGGTTTTGGGTTCATACCGTGCGGTGACCTCACCCAGTTACAGAAGGGGTAGCGAGGCACGCATTGTGTTGTTGCCATCAAGGGTAAAAAGATTGGGTTTTCATCATTGGTTTGAGTTTATCCCTCTAAATCATGTCGTCTTGCTTAAGGCGTTACTCTGTTCGTCATGAACTCAATACACTAGATGCATGCTGGATAGCGGTCGATGTGTGGAGTAATAGTTGTAGATGCAGAAAGTATCGGTCTACTTGTCTCAGACGTGATGCCTATATGTATGATCATTGCCTTAGATATCATCATGACTTTGCGCGGTTCTATCAATTGCTCGACAGTAATTTGTTCACCCACCATAATATTTGCTATTTTGAGAGAAGCCTCTAGTAAACACTATGGCCCCCGGGTCTACTTCACAACATATTTTCAGCCTTACTCTTTTACTTCATTGCACTTTCCGCCTTCAGATCTCACTTTGCAATCAATCTTGAAGGGATTGACAACCCCTTTATAGCGTTGGGTGCAAGCTCTTTTGTGTTTGCGCAGGTACTCTGGACTTGACGAGATTCTCCTACTGGATTGATACCTTGGTTCTCAAACTAAGGGAAATACTTACTGCTCGTGTGCTGCATCACCCTTTCCTCTTCAAGGGAAAAACCAATGCAAGCAAGTCTCCGTCAACGTGTCAATTTCTGGCGCTGTTGTTTGAGAAGTAGCAAGCGCACCCTTGCCGAAATTGGTGCCGCTGTCGGTGATGATGTTTTTGGGGATGTCGTAGAGGACAACGATGTCCTTGATAAAAGTGACGACCGTAGGGCCGTCGACGACCACCAGGAGATGCGTCACGCCGCCCCGGGCAGTCTTCAATGGACCCACCATGTCCAGGCCCCACAGGACAAACGACCATGTGAGGGGGATGGTTTGAAGAGCCGCCGCCGGCTGGTGGCTGCGCGCCTTGAAGCGCTGGCAGCCATTGCACTTGTCGACCAATTCCTTGGCGTCCTTTACGGCGGTCGGCCAGTAGAACCTGTGGCGGAATGCCTTGGTCACCTAGGAGCGTGTGGCAGCGTGGTGGCCGCACTCGCCCTGGTGGATGTCGAGGAGGATCTTGCATCCTTTGTCCGCCTTGATGCAGCACTGGAAAACTCCAGACACGCTGCGCATCACGAGCTCATTGCTGATGATGGTGTAGCCGATAGCCCCCGAGTCGGCATCGACAGCCCCCGGGACCGACGGCGCAGCCCCCGAGTCTGCCGGAAAGATGATGGACTCGGACTCTAGAGAAGGTGTGATGGAGGGACTACACAGGTGCTCCAAGGACACGCCAGCTGGGATGGGCTGTCTCGTGGAGCCAATCTTTGCTAGCGTGTCGGCAGCCTCATTGTCGGCTCGCAGGATGTGGTGGAATTCACAGCCCTCGAAGCCGCCAGTCAGCTGCTGGACCAGGAAGCGATAGTTGATCATGTACGCGTCCCTAGCGTCCCATTCGCGTGTGACTTGCTGCACTACCAGGTCAGAGTCACCGAAGTAGAGTATGCGTCGAACGGCGATCTCCGTGGCCAGTCGGAGGCTGTGGGTGAGCGCTTCGTACTCTGCCACGTTGTTTGACGCAGCAAAGTGGATCTGCAGGACATACTGCACCCGGTTCTCCTTGGGGGAGGATAGAACGATGTCGGCTCCGAGGTCGGTGCGCATCTTCGAGCCATTAAAGTGCATGCGCCAATGGGTGGAGTCGAGAGGCGACGGCAGGTACTCCGTTTCTGCCCAGTCGACGAGGAAGTCCGCCAATGCTTGTGACTTGACGGCAGTGTGGGACTCATACCTAATGTCATGGTCGGCTAGCTGGAGAGCCCACTTGGCGATCCGGTTAGCCACGTCCATGTTGCCCATGATCTTCCCAAGGGGAGTGGTCCTCACCACTGTGACCGGGTGCTCCTCTAAGTAGGGCTTGAGCTTCTGGGCTGCCAGGAACACATCGTAGCACATCTTCTCGTAGTGCGGGTAGTTTTGCTTGGAGGCGGACAACACCTCGCTCAAGACGTAGACCGCTCACTGGACCGGCTGGGCTCGGCCCGGGTCCGAGCGCTCGACGACCATGACGATGCTGACGACACGGCTGGTCGCTGCAATGTAGAGAAGCATCGGCTCTTTGTCCGCTGGTGTGGCCAGCACCGACATTGTGGTCACCGCGCGCTTGAGGTCGCGCAGAGCCTTGTCGGCTTCGTCTCTCCAGACGAAGTCATCTGCCTTCTTGAGCAGGCGATAGAGTGGGAGGGCCTTCTCTCCCAGCCGGCCAGTGAAGCGGCTGAGCGAGGCGAGGCAGCCAATGACCTTCTGGACGCTGACCAGGTGACTCGGCCCCGCCATTCGCTCGATGGCCCAAATCTTCTCCGGGTTTGCCTCGATCCCTCTTTCGGAAACGAGGAAATCAAGGAGTTGTCCGGCTGGTACGCCGAACACGCACTTCTCTGGGTTCAGCAGGATCTAGAACTCGCGCAGGCTCGCGAACGTCTCTTTGAGATCGTCCAGGAGGGTGCGACTTTCATTGGTCTTGACCACAATGTCGTCTACATTAGGAATGTTGGATGGGAAACAAAAAAATTCCTACGCACACGAAGACCTATCATGGTGATGTCCATCTACGAGAGGAGATTGGATCTACGTACCCTTGTAGATCGCTAAGCGGGAAGCGTTAAGAAACACGGTTGATGTAGTGGTACAACTTCGTGATTCAAATCACTGTCGTCCCATGATCCGTCCGACGATCCATTTAGATCTAGCGCCGAATGGACGGCACCTCCGCATTCAGCACACATACAGCTCAATGACGATCTCGGCCTTCTTGATCAAGCAAGAAAGACGGAGAAGTAGATGAGTTCTTTGGCAGCATGACGACGCTCCGGTGGTGGTGATGATCTACTCTTGCACGGCTCTGCTACGGCAACAAAAGACCTTCCCCGGCAACGGCGTCAGAGGTCCTTCTACTGCTGGCTACGCCTAGAGGGACTTCCTTGGCAAATATGCAAAGGATTCCCCCGCGGCCTTGGAGCCTTGCGTTGGTGTTCCCTTGAAGAGGAAAGGGTGATGCAGCACGGAAGCAGTAAGTATTTCCCTCAGTTTGAGAACCAAGGTATCGATCCAGTAGGAGGATCGCGTCAAGTCACAAGTACCTGCACAAACACAAAGAGCTTGCACCCAACGCTATGAAGGGGTTGTCAATCCCTTATAGATTGTTTGCAAAGTGAGAACTGAAAGCAAAAGTAAACAAAGCAAAGTAAAAGTAAAAGTGGAGACGATAGTTGTGAATAGACCCGGGGGCCGTAGTGTTCACTAGTGGCTTCTCTCATGAAAGCAAGTAGACGGTGGGTGAACGAATTACTGTCGAGCAATTGATAGAACCGTGCAAAGTCATGATGTTATGTATGGCAATGATCATATCTATAGGCATCACGTCCAAAACAAGTAGACCGATACTTTCTGCATCTACTACTATTACTCCACACGTCGACCGCTATCCAGCCTGCATCTAGTGTATTGAGTTCATAAGAACAGAGTAACGCCTTAAGCAAGATGACATGATGTAGATGGACAATCTCAAATCTATGATGAAAGCCCATCTTGTTACCCTTGATGACAACAACATGATGCGTGCCTTGCTGCCCCTTCTGTCACTGGGAAAGGTCACCGCACGGTATGAACCCAAAACCAAGCACTTCTCCCATTGGAAGAATCATAGATATAGTTGGCCAAACAAAACCCAATACTCGGAGAGACTTACAAGGATATCAAATCATGCATATAAGAAATCAGCAAAGACTCAAATATAAATCATAGATAATCTGATCAGAAATCCACAATTAATCAGATCTCGACAAACACACCGCCAAAGAGGATTACATCGGATAGATCTCCATGAAGATCATGGAGAACTTTGTATTGAAGATCCAAGAGAGAGAAGAAGCCATCTAGCTACTAACTACGGACCCGTAGGTCTGAAGTGGACTACTCATGAGTCATTGGAGGGGCGATGATGTTGATGTAGAAGCCCTCCAGCTCCAAAGTCCCCTCCGACAGGGCACCGGGAAGGGTCTCCAGATGAGATCTCGCGGAAACGGAAGCTTGCGGCGGCGGAAAATTGGTTTCGTGGACGCCCTGATTTTTTCTGGGATTTTAGGGAATTTATAGGCCAAAGAGCTAGGGCAGGGGAGCGCGAGGGAGGCCACAAGCCTGGTCACCGCGGGCCCCCCTGGCCGCGGCAACAGGGCTTGTTGGCTCCCTGTGGGCCTCGTGCCTTGGCCCTCAAGTCCCCCGATCTTCTTCTGTTCTAGAAAAATTTATTTCGGGGATTTTATTCCGTTTGGACTTTGTTCCAAAATCAGATGTGAAAAGAGTCAAAAACACAGAAAAACAGGAACTGGCACTTGGCACTGAATTAATAAGTTAGTCCCAAAAAAGATATAAAAGGTATATAAAACATCCAAAGTTGACAAGATAACAACATGAAACCATCAAAAATTATAGATACGTTTGAGACGTATCAAGCATCCCCAAGCTTAACTCCTGCTCGTCCTCGAGTAGGGAAGTGATAAAGAATGAATTTTTGATGCTTTCATGCTACCTAGCATAGATGTCATTTGTAACTCCTCTTATGTGACGTGAATGTCGATACGTCCATTTTGCATCATGCTTTAATGTTGATATTTATCGCTTTATGGACTGTTATTATACTTTGTGGAACAATACTTATGCCTTTTCTCTCTTATTTTGCAAGGTTTATTTGAAGAGGGAGCATACCAACAATTGGAACTTTGGACTAGAAAACGAGCAAGTCTGAGTCCTCTATTGTGCGCAACTCCAAATGCCCTGAAAATCAACGTGGAATTTTTTGGGAATATATAAAAAATAATGGTGGAAAGAAGTGTCAGAGGGGAGCTACCAGGGGCCCACAAGCCTGGTTGTCACGGCCTACCCCCCTGGCCGCGGCAACAGGGCTTGTGGGCACCCTGGTGGCCCACTGCCCCCCTATTTTGCTATATGAAGGGTTTCGTCCGAGAAAAAATCAAGGTGGAGCTTTTCCGTGGATTCGCCGCCGCCACGAGGCGGAACTTGAGCAGAACCAATCTAGGTCTCCGGCAGGATGATCGTGCCGGGCAAACTTCCCTCTCGGAGGGGGAAATCGTCGCCTTCGTCATCACCAACATTCCTCTTTTCGGAGGGGAGTCATCTCCATCAACATCATCATCAGCACCATCTCCTCTCCAAACCCTAGTTCATCTCTTGTAACCAATGTCCGTCTCGCGACTCCGATTGGTACTTGTAAGGTTGCTAGTAGTGTTGATTACTCTTTGTAGTTGATGCTAGTTGGATTACTTGGTGGAAGAGTTTATGTTCAGATCCTTGATGCTATTCATTACACCTCTAATCATGATTATGATTATGCTTTGTGAGTAGTTACTTTTGTTCCTGAGGACATGGGATAACTCATGCTAATAATAATTATGTGAATTTGGTACTCGTTCGGTATTTTGATAAGTTGTATGTTGTTTTTCCTCTAGTGGTGTTATGTGAACGTCGACTACATAACACCTCACCATATTTAGGCCTAGAGGAAGGTATTGGGTAGTGGTAAGTAGATGATGGGTTGTTAGAGTGACAGAAGCTTAAACCCCAGTCTATGTGTTGCTTCGTAAGGGGCAGATTTGGATCCACTAGTTTAATGCTATGGTTAGACGTTGTGTTAATTCTTCTTTCATAGTTGCAGATGCTTGTGAGAGGGGTTAATCATAAGTGGGATGCTTGTCCAAGTAAGGGCAGTACCCAAGCGCCGGTCCACCCACATATCAAACTATCAAAGTAACAAACGCAAATCATATGAACATGATGAAACTAGCATGACAGAAGTTCCCGTGTGTCCTCGGGAGCATTTTTCCTCTTATAAGACTTTGCTCAGGCTTGTCCCTTGCTACAAAAGGGATTGGGCCACTTTGCTGCACCGTTTCTACTACTTGTCACTTGTTACTTTTTGCTTGCTACGTTTCACCTTACGACACCATCACTTGTTACCGCTACTTTCAGTGCTTGCAGTTATTACCTTGCTGAAAACCGTTTATCAAAGCCTTCTTCTCCTCGTTGGGTTTGACACTATTACTTATCGAAAGGACTACAATTGATCCCCTATACTTGTGGGTCATCAAGACTCTTTTCTGGCGCCGTTGCCGGGGAGGGAAGCGCCTTTGGTAAGTGGAATTTGGTAAGGAAACATTTATATACTGTGCTGAAATTTATTGTCACTTGTCACTATGGAAACTGTTCCTTTGAGGAATTTGTTCGGGGTATCTTCACCACGAACGGAAGCACGAGGAGTTGTTCCTCAACCTGAGGTACCTAGTGAAAATTTCTTTTATGAAATTCCTTCGGGTATGCTTGAGAAACTGTTGGCTAATCCTTTTACAGGAGATGGATCTTCACATCCAGACTTGCATCTAATCTATGTAGATGAAGTTTGTGGTTTATTTAAGCTTGCAAGTTTGCCCGAGGATGAGATAAAGAAGAAAGTCTTTCCTTTATCTTTGAAGGATAAGTCGTTGACATGGTATAGGCTATGTGATGGTACTGGATCATGGGACTACAATCGGTTGAAATTGGAATTTCATCAAAAGTTTTATCCTATGCATTTAGTACATCGTGATCGGAATTATATTTATAACTTTTGGCCTCGTGACAGGGAAAGCATAGCTCAATCTTGGGGGAGGCTTAAATCAATGCTACATTTATGCCCCAATCATGAGCTCTCGAGAGAAATTATCACTCAAAACTTTTATGCTCGGCTTTCTCATGAAGATCGTACCATGCTTGGCACTTCTTCTACCGGTTCTTTTATGAAGAAGGATATTGACCACAAGTGGAATTTATTGGAAATAATCAAACGTAACTCTAAAGATTAGGAGCTTGAAGAAGGTAAGGAGTCCGGTATGAATTTCCAGTTTGATTGCGTTAAATCTTTTGTTGAAATAAACACTTCTAGAGATTTTAGCGCTAAGTATGGACTTGACTCTGAGATAGTAGCTTCTCTATGTGAATCTTTTGCTATTCATGTTGATCTTCCAAAGAGAAGTGGTTTAAGTATCATCCGCCTATAGAAGTCAACATAGTTAAACCCAATCTAGTTGAAGAGAAAGTCATTGCCTTTAGTGATCCTATTGTTCCTTGGGCCTACGCTGAGAAACCACCTTACCCTACTAGGAAAAAGGATTATTATAAAGCTCCAACTCTGATACGTAGGGGTTACATTAGACCACTTGCACCCCCTGAGGAAATTAGAGTTGAACCTAGTGTTGCTATTATCAAAGATCTCTTAGCCGAAGACATAGACGGACATGTTATCAAATTCTGGGAGGAGTCCGCTAGAATTGCTAAACCTCACGCGAAAGACAAATACGGACCTGTAGTTGGCCTGCCCGTTGTTTCTGTCAAGATATGAGATCACTATTATCATGGTTTATGTGATATGGGTGCTAGTGTTAGTGCAATACCCCAGTCCCTATATGATGAAATCAAAGATGAGATTGCACCTACTGAGTTAGAACCCATTGATGTCACTATTACGCTAGCTAATAGAGACACTATCTGCCCTCGGGAATTGTGAGAGACATAGAAGTCCTATGTGGTAAGACGAAGTATCCTACTGATTTCCTCGTCCTTGCTACTGCACAAGATAGCTTTTGGCCCATCATATTTGGTAGACCCTTTCTCAATACTGTCAATGCTCACATTGATTGCATTAAACAAACTGTCACAGTTAATTTCGAGGGTGTGTCTCATGAATTTAACTTCTCCAAGTGTGGGAGACAACCCCACGAAAAAGAGTCGTCTGGTAGGGATGAAATCATTGCTCTTGCCTCTATTGCCGTACCTCCTACAGATCCTTTAGAGCAATATCTGCTTGAGCATGAAAATGATATGCATATGGATGAAAGAGATGAGATAGATAAAATTGTTTTAGAACAATATCCTATTCTCAAGAATAATCTACCCGTTGAACTGCTTGGGGATCCTCCCCCACCAAAGGGTGATCCTGTGTTCGAGCTAAAACAGTTACCAGATACTCTTAAGTATGCCTTTCTTGATGAGAAGGAGATATATCCTGTTATTATTAGTGCTCACCTCTCGAATCACGAAGAGAAGAAGTTATTAAAAACTTTGAGGAAGCATCGTGCTGCCATTGGATATACTCTTGATGATCTTAAGGGTATTAGTCCCACTCTATGTCAGCACAAGATTAAAACCGATCATGATTCTAAGCCAGTTGTTGATCAGCAACGGAGATTAAATCCGAGGATGAAAGAGGTCGTGAGAAAAGAAATATTAAAGCTTCTGGAAGCAGGAATCATTTATCCTGTTGCTCATAGTGATAGGGTAAGTCCAGTACATTGCGTACCTAAGAAGGGAGGTATCACCGTCGTTCCTAATGATAAGAATGAACTAATCCCACAGAGGATTATTACTGGCTATAGGATGGTGATAGACTTCCGGAAACTGAACAAGGCAACCAGGAAAGACCATTATCCTTTGTCGTTTATCGACCAAATGCTAGAAAGGCTATCTAAACACACACACTTCTGCTTTCTAGACGGTTATTCGGGTTTCTCGCAAATACCTGTTGCACAATCTGATCAGGAGAAAACCACTTTCACCTGCCCCTTCGGTACCTTTGCTTATAGACGTATACCTTTTGGGTTATGCAATGCACCTGCCACCTTTCAAAGATGTATGATGGCTATATTCTCTGACTTTTGTGAAAAGATCGTTGAGGTTTTCATGGATGATTTCTCCCTTTACGGTTCTTCCTTTGACGATTGCCTCAGCAACCTTGATCGAGTCATACAAAGATGCAAAGATACCAACCTCGTCTTGAACTGGGAGAAGTGCCACTTCATGGTTAATGAAGGCATCGTCTTAGGACACAAAATCTGTGAGAAAGGCATTGAAGTTGATAAGGCTAAGGTAGATGCAATTGAGAAAATGCCTTGCTCCACAGATATCAGAGGTATACGAAGTATCCAAGGTCATGCTGGTTTCTATAGAAGGTTCATTAAAGACTTCTCTAAGATTTCTAGGCCTCTTAGCAACCTCTTGCAGAAGGATGTTCCTTTTGTTTTCGATGAGGATTGTGAGGAAGCTTTCGAAATACTTAAGAAAGCCTTGATAACCGCACCTATTGTTCAACCACCTGATTGGAACTTTCCCTTTGAAATCATGTGCGATGCTAGTGATTATGCTGTTGGTGCTGTTCTTGGACAAAGAGTTGACAAGAAGTTGAATGTCATTCACTACGCTAGTAAAACTCTAGACAGTGCCCAAAGAAACTATGCCACTACGGAGAAGGAGTTTTTAGCAGTCATGTTTGCATGTGAAAACTTCAGATCTTATATAGTTGACTCCAAAGTCACTACTCACTCTGATCATGCTGCTATTAAGTACCTTATGGAGAAGAAGGACGCTAAGCCTAGGCTAATCACATGGGTCCTCCTCCTACAGGAATTTGATTTGCACGTTGTTGACCGAAAGGGTGCTGATAACCCTGTAGTAGATAACTTGTCTAGGCTAGAGAATGTCCTTGATGACCCACGACCTATTGATGACAGCTTTCCTGATGAGCAATTGAATGTCATCCGCACTTCACATAGTGCACCGTGGTATGCTGATTACGCAAATTGTATCGTAGCCAAATACATACCACCCAGTTTCACCTACCAGCAAAAGAATAAATTCTTCTTTGATTTGAGACACTACTTTTGGGATGATCCTCACCTTTATAAGGAAGGAAGATATGGTGTTATTAGATGTTGTGTGCCTGAACATGAACAGGGATAGATCCTGCAGAAGTGTCATTCCGAAGCCTACGGAGGACACCATGCTGGAGACAGAACTGCTCATAAGGTATTGCAATCAGGGTTCTATTGGCCCACTCTCTTCAAGGATGCCCGTAAGTTTGTCTTGTATTGTGACGAATGCCAAAGAATAGGGAATATCAGTAAGCGTCAAGAAATGCCTATGAACTATTCACTTGTCATTGAATCATTTGATGTCCGGGGCTTTGATTATATGGGACCTTTCCCGAGTTCCAATGGGTATACTCACATCTTAGTTGCTGTGGATTATGTCACTAAGTGGGTAGAAGCTATCCCCACTAGAAATGCTGATCACCACACCTCTATTAAGATGCTTAAAGAAGTCATTTTCCCAAGATTTGGAGTCCCTAGATATCTGATGACTGATGGCGGTTCACACTTCATTCATGGGGTTTTACGCAAGATGCTCGCTAAGTATGATGTCAACCATAGAGTTGCATCTCCTTATCATCCTCAGTCTAGTGGTCAAGTGGAGTTGAGTAATAGGGAGATCAAGTTGATCTTACAAAAGACCGTCAATAGACCTCGAAAGAATTGGTCTAGCAAACTTGACGATGCACCATGGGCTTATAGGACTGATTATAAGAATCCCATGGGCATGTCGCCGTATAAAATGGTTTACGGTAAGGCCTGTCATTTACCTCTTTAGCCGGAACACAAAGCTTATTGGGCAATCAAAGAGCTCAACTTCGATTTCAAACTTGTCGGTGAGAAGCGGTTGTTTGATATCAGCTCATTAGATGAATGGAGGGCCCAGGCATATGAGAATGCCAAGTTGTTCAAGGAAAAGGTTAAAAGATGGCACGATAAAAGAATACAAAAACGAGAGTTCAATGTAGGTGATTATGTCCTGCTATACAATTCTCGTTTAAGATTCTTCGCAGGCAAGCTTCTCTCTAAATGGGAAGGTCCCTACGTTCTCGAGGAAGTATATCGTTCCGGTGCCATCAAAATCAATAACGTGGAAGGTAATTTTCCTAGAGTGGTAAATGGGCAAAGAATCAAGCATTACATCTCTCATACTCCCATAAACGTTGAGACCAATATCATCAATATCATAACTCCAGAGGAGTACATAAGGGATGTTTATCAGCCTATTTCAGACCCTGAAAACGAAGAGGTATGTGTTTCGGTAAGTAATTGGACTCCGAAACTTTTCCAATAGGAAATTTTCTCCATTCTGGAATTTATGGAAAATTAGAAAAATAAAAAGCAGTCCAGAGAGCGCACGAGGCGGACACAAGCTTGGTTGTCGCAGCCTCCCCCCTAGCCGTGAGAACAGGGCTTGTGGGCACCTCGTGTGCCTCCCGGACTCCATTTTCTTGCGGAGCACTCCTTCCGGTCCAGAAAAAATCATTATATATACACCCGAGGGTTTTGATCTCTGTATCGCGCAGTTTTCCTCTGTTTTCGTTTCGAGCCTGTTTCTGTTGCAGATCTAGATCGTCATGACTTCCCCAAAAGTTCCTAAGGACAAGACCTTCGAGAAGGTCATCAATCCCTACCTCACGGAAGTATTGCAGCACCCCCAATCTATCAAGATGAGCGAGGGGATGTTGCACGTCGGTGATGTTGAGGGGCATAAGAAGACCGGAAGCATGGAGACGAGGCTCGAAGCAATGGAGCAACAAGTCTTCAAGTGCCAAGGGATGGTGGAGCGTGGACTCAACGCCAACCAAATGATGATCACAGAGTTCACCAACAATCACAAGATGGATGCCATTGACATTGGGAAGCACCTCTCCAGGCTCTATGACAGGGTTGATCAACTCCAGGGCCAGATCTATGACCCGCAGAACCAAAATTGTGAGTATGAGTATAGATTTAAATCAATACGGTTGGCTGCAAATTTGAGGATTCCGGCGACTCGTTCATCCTGCCATGATGGAGCACCTATGCCTTGGAAGACGGAGGATCAAACTCATGATGCAACTTCACCACCATCACCACCAAAGGAAGACAACTAAGCATTGGTATGGGCAACTCCCTTGGCTTATGCCAAGCTTGGGGGAGTTGTCCTGGTATCGTATCACCTTTATATGTTTTGCTTTTACCTTTGTTTTAGTTCTTTCCTTTTCAGTTCTATTTATTCTCTTAGTGGAATAAGTCTTTAGTGTTTTAGTTTGAGTCTTTTGTCTTGTGTCTCCCTTGATGTATTCAATCTTGCGAGCTATATAATAAAGAGTATCTTAGTCAAGGGCTTTGTTTTGTGCCGTGATCAAAAGTATGAAAAGAACGATAGCATGAAAGATCATGAGATGATCTTATGGAAAGTGATAGCTTCACATATAACAAGTATGATGATTCAAACTTGTTGAGAGTAGACCAACATAGAACTCAGTCATTGTTGCAATTAATAAGAAGTAATAAGGAAAGAGAGGTTCACATATAAATATATCATCTTAGACACCTTCTATAATTGTGAGCACTCATCAAACTATTACATGCTTAGAAGTAGATGTTGGACAAGGAAGACAACATAATGAATTGTGTTTGTTTGGTTCCAAACAATGTTATATGATTAGAGATCCCTTAGCATACTACTTGTGCATCCATAAACCTTCAACCCAGTTTTGCCATGAGTGTCCACCATACCTACCTATGGATTGAATAAGATCCCTTAAGTAAGTTGTCATCGGTGCAAGCAATAAAAATTGCTCTCTAATATGTATGATCTATTAGTGTGTCGAAAATAAGCTTTGTACGAACCTGTGATGAGGAAGACATAAAAGCGACGGACTGGATAATAAAGTTCTTTATCACAGGAGGCAATATAAAGTGACGTTCCTCCGCACTAAGAGGACACGCATCCAAACCTCAAAAGCACATGACAACCTCTGCTTCCCTCTGCGAAGGGCCTATCTTGTACCTTTACTTTTTTCCTTTGTAAGAGTCATGGTGATCTTCACCAATTCCTTATTTAGCCTTTTTCTTGGTGAACGTCATATGATTGGGAAAGATCTATATTCATATATCAACTTGGAGCTGAGTACTTATGCTTTATTGTTGTTGACTTTACCCTTGAGGTAAATGGTTGGGAGGAAAAATTATAAGCCCCTATCTTTCTCTGTGTCCAACTGAAACTTTGATATCATGAGTACCACGTGAGTTGTAACAATTGTGGAAAACAAAAGAGATGATTGAGTATGTGGATTTGCCTTACAGGCTGTTATTTGAGTCTTTCTGATAATATGATAAATTGCAATTGCTTCAATGACTATGGCCTGTTGTTGGCTACTTCTCGGTAAGGTTTTTGTTTCATACTTTGCTTTGTGAAGGAATTGTTACTTTCCCATTAGAATCTCTATGATGTATTGTTGTTCTGTGTGTGATCATGATGCCCTCATGTCCGTATTATGTTTTATCGACAACTTCATCCCTAAACATGTGGACATGTTTTGGGTCTTGGTTTTCGCTTGAGGACAAGCGAGGTCTAAGCTTTGGGGAGTTGATACGTCCATTTTGCATAATGCTTTCATGTTGATATTTATCGCTTTATGGACTGTTATTATACTTTGTGGAACCATACTTATGCCTTTTCTCTCTTATTTTGCAAGGTTTATTTGAAGAGGGAGAATACCGGCAACTGGAATTCTGGACTGGAAGAGGAGCAAGTCTGAGTCCTCTATTCTGCGCAACTCTAAATTCCCTGAAAATCAACGTGGAATTTTTTGGGAATATATAAAAAATACTGGGCGAAAGAAGTGTCAGAGGGGAGCTGCCAGGGCCCCACAAGCCTGGTTGCCGAGGCCTACCCCTTGACCGCGGCAACAGGGCTTGTGGGCACCCTGGTGGCCCATTGGCCCCCCTCTTTTGCTATATGAAGGGTTTTGTCCGATAAAAAATCAAGGTGGAGCTTTTCCGTGGGTTCGCCGCCGCCACGAGGCGAAACTTGAGCAGAACCAATCTAGGGCTCCGGCAGGACGATCCTGCTAGGGAAACTTCCCTCCTGGAGGGGGAAATCGTCGCCTTCGTCATCACCAACACTCCTCTCATCGGAGGGGAGTCATCTCCATCAACATCTTCATGAGCACCATCTCCTCTCCAAACCCTAGTTCATCTCTTGTAACCAATCTCCATCTCGCGACTCCGATTGGTACTTGTAAGGTTGTAGTAGTGTTGATTACTCTTTGTAGTTGATGGTAGTTGGATTACTTGGTGGAAGAGTTTATGTTCAGATCCTTGATGCTATTCATTACACCTCTGATCATGATTATGATTATGCTTTGTGAGTAGTTACTTTTGTTCCTGAGGTCATGGGATAAGTCATGCTAATAATAGTTATGTGAATTTGGTATTCGTTCAGTATTTTGATATGTTGTATGTTGTTTTTCCTCTAGTGGTGTTATGTGAATGTCGACTACATAACACTTCACCATATTTGGGCCTAGAGGAAGGCATTGGGGTGGTAAGTAGATGATGGGTTGCTAGAGTGACAGAAGCTTAAACCCGAGTCTATGCGTTGCTTCGTAAGGGGCTGATTTGGATCCACTAGTTTAATGCTATGGTTAGACGTTGTCTTAATTCTTCTTTCGTAGTTGCGGATGCTTGCGAGAGGGGTTAATCATAAGTGGGATGCTTGTCCAAGTAAGGGCAGTACCCAAGCGCTGGTCCACCCACATATGAAACTTTCAAAGTAACGAACGCGAATCATATGAACATGATGAAACTACCATGACAGAAATTCCCGTGTGTCCTCGGGGGCGTTTTTCCTCTTATAAGACTTTGCTCAGGCTTGTCCCTTGCTACAAAAGGGATTGGGCCATTTTGCTGCACTGTTGCTACTACTTGTCACTTGTTACTTTTCGCTTGCTACGTTTCACCTTACGACACCATCACTTGTTACCGCTACTTTAAGTGCTTGCAGTTATTACCTTGCTGAAAACCATTTATCAGAGCCTTCTTCTCCTCATTGGGTTCGACACTCTTACTTATCGAAAGGACTACGATTGATCCCCTATACTTGTGGGTCATCAAATGTTCAGATCCATTAGATTCAAAACAATAGTTTGCTATTGACGTGGAGACAATAATACTTCAAGCAAACTAGCAAGGTAATCATGAACTTTCAAAATAACAAGGCCAAAAGAAAGTTATCCCTACAAAATCATATAGTCTGGATATGCTCTATCATCCTTGCACAACGAATTTAAATCATGCACAACCTCGGTATTGGCCAAGTAATTGTTTTCACACCTTTACTTTCTCAAACTTTTTCAACTCTCACGCAATACATGAGCTTGAGCCATGGTTTTAGCACTATAAGTGGAATGGAGTGTGGTGGAGGTTGCAAGGCAAACAAGGAGAAGAAGGTCACATTGACTAGGCATATCAACGAGCTATGGAGATGCTCATTAATAGATATCAATGTGAATGAGTAGGGATTGCCATACAAATGATGCACTAGAGCTAAGAGTATGTCAAAGCTCTTAAAGAAAACTAGTGGGTGTGCATCCAACTTGCTTGCTCACGAAGACCTAAGGCAATTTTGAGGAAGCCTATCATTGGAATATACAAGCCAAGTTATATAATGAAAATTTCCCACTAGCTATATGGTGGTGACAAAATGAGAGACTCTCAATCATGAAGATCATGGTGCTTAATAAGCACAAGTGTGGAAAGATAGTAGCATTGTCCCTTCTCTCTTTTTTCTCTCATTTTTTTGGTGGGCTCTTTGGCCTCTTTCTTTTTTGGTGGGCATCTTTGGCCTCTTTTTGTAAATGGGCTTCACTGGCCTCTTTTATTTCCTCACATGGGACAATGCTCCATAAATGATGATCATCACACTTACAACTCAAAACTTAGAGCAATTATGACTCTATAAGGAATGCCTTCGGTAGTGTACCGTGACAATGATCTAGCATGGCAGAGACATCAATGGAAACATCATGCTAGCTATCTTATGATCATGCAATGGCAATGTAGAAGTGGTGGCACATGTCATGGTGGTAGTTGCATGACAATATATCTCGGAATGGCTTTGAAGAAGCCATAGTGTGTAGGTATGGTGGCTGTTTTGAGGGAGGCTATATGGTGGGTTTATGCACCGGAGAAAGTTGCATGACAGTAAAGAAGATGGTGATGGTGGAAGGTGAAACTGCATCTAAACCATGGACTCAACATTAGTCATGAAGAACTCATATACTTGTTGCAAAAGTTTTAGTAGTAATCAAAACAAAGCATTCAACGCATACTCCTAGGCGAAGGGTTGGTAGGTATAAACCATCGCGCGATCCCGACCGCCACACAAAGGATGACAATCAATAGACTAATCATGCTCAGACTTCATCACATAGCGGTTCACCATACGTGCATGCTATGAGAATCACTAACTTCAACACAAGTATTTCTAGATCCACAACACCTTACTAGTATAACTTCAATATTACCACAACCACAACTCAAAACTAATTGAGATGAATCAAACTTCTCTAACTATTCAATGCACATGAAGGTGGAAGTTTTCATATCCCTTTGGATAACTACCCCTTTTGAGACTACTTTCATAGCATAGATCAACTACCAAGCCATGCACCGCTGTGCTCTAAAAGATATAAGTGAAGCACATAGAGCAAAAATAAACTAGCTCAAAAGATATAAGTGAAGCACATAGAGCAAAAATCAACTAGCTCAAAAGATATAAGTGAAGCACATGTGAGCTGAATTGTCTAACCAAAGGATATAAGTGAAGCTCGACAAAATCACGGTGACTGCATGTCTCTCTCTCTAGGTGTGCAGCAAGGAAGATGATGACACAACAAAAATAAAAGACTCCTACAATACAAGACGCTCCAAGAAAAACACATAACATGTGGTGAATAAAAATATAGCCCCAAGTAACGTTACCGATGGATTGAAGACGAAAGAGGGGATGCCTTCCCGGGGCATCCCCAAGCTTAGGCCTTTACGGCATCCTAGAATGTAAGCAGCTTCTCCCAGGTCCTTCATAGAGAAACATTTATTCAAGTAATCCTTTACGCTCTCCAAAAATTCCACGTTGTTTCCAATCAGCAATATGTCATCCACATATAATATTAGAAACGCCACAGTGCTCCCACTCACTTTCTTGTAAATACAAGATTCTCCAACCACTTGTATAAACCCAAATGCTTTGATCACCTCATCAAAGCGCTTATTCCAACTCCGAGATGCTTGCACCAGTCCATAAATGGATCACTGGAGCTTGCATACTTTGTTAGCATTCTTTGGATCGAAAAAACCTTCGAGTTGCATCATATACAACTCTTCCTTAAGAAAACCGTTAAGGAACGCTTTTTTGACATCCATCTGCCATATTTCTAAATCGAAAAATGCAGCTATTGCTAACATGATTCGGACGGACTTAAGAATCGCTACCGGTGAGAACGTCTCATCGTAGTCAACTCCTTGAACTTGTGAAAAACCCTTTGCCATAAGTCGAGCTTTTATAAACGGCCACATTACCGTCCGCGTCCGTCTTCTTCTGAAAGATCCATTTGTTCTGAATATCCTTGCGGCCTTCAGGTAATACTTCAAAGTCCACACTTTGTTTTCGTACATAGATCCTATATCGGACTTCATGGCCTCCACCCATTTGTTGGAATCCGGACCGACCATTGCTTCTTCATAATTGGCAGGTTCATTGTCGTCTAACAACATGATTGATAAGACAGGATTACCGTACCACTCAGGAGTAGTACGTGATCTTATCGACCTGCGAGGTCCGATAGAACTTGATCCGAAGTTTCATGATCATCATCATTAATTTCTTCCTCAACTGGTGTCGCTTCGACAATGGTTTCCCCTTGCCCTGCGCCACCATCTAGAGGGATTAGAGGTTCAACAACCTCATCAAGTTCTATCTTCCTCCCACTCAATTCTTTCGAGAGAAACTCCTTCTCAAGAAAAGCTATGTTCTTAGCAACAAACACTTTGCCCTCGGATTTGAGAAAGAAGGTGTACCCAATTGTCTCCTTTGGGTAACCTATGAAGACGCACTTTTCCGCTTTGGGTTCCAGCTTTTCAGGATGAAGCTTTTTGACATAAGCATCACATCCCCAAACTTTAAGAAACGACAACTTTGGTATTTTGCCATACCACAGCTCGTATGGTGTCGTCTCAACGGATTTTGATGGTGCCCTATTTAAAGTGAATGCAGATGTCTCTAATGCATAAACCCAAAACGATAACGGAAAATCGGTAAGAGACATCATAGATCGCACCAGTTCTAACAAAGTACGATTACGACGTTCGGACACACCATTACGCTGTGGTGTTCCAGGTGGTGTCAACTGTGAAACAATTCCACATTGTCTTAAATGAGCACCAAACTCGAAACTCAGATACTCACCCCCACGATCAGGACGTAGGAACTTGATCTTCTTGTTACGATGATTTTCAACTTCACTCTGAAATTGCTTGAACTTCTCAAACGTTTCAGACTTGTGCTTCATCAAGTAGATATATCCATACCTACTCAAATAGACAGCGAAGGTGAGAAAATAACGATATCCGCCGCGCACCTCCATACTCGTCGGACCACACACATCGGTATGTATGATTTCCAACAAGTCACTTGCACGCTCCATTGTTCCGGAGAACGGAGTCTTAGTCATCTTGCCCATGAGGCATGGTTTGCACGTGTCAAGTGACTCCAAAAGCCCATCGGAATGGAGTTTCTTCATGCGCTTTACACCAATATGACCTAAGCGGCAGTGCCACAAAAACATGGCGCTATCATTGTTAACTCTACATCTTTAGGTCCCAATGTTATGTATATGTGTATCATCGCTATCAAGATTCAATATGAACAATCCTCTGACATTGGGTGCATGACCATAAAAGATATTACTCATAGAAATAGAACAACCATTATTCTCTGACTTAAACGAGTAACCGTCTCGCAATAAACAAGATCCATATATAATGTTCATGCTTAACGCAGGCATTAAATAACAATTATTTAATTTCATAACTAATCCTGATGGTAACTGAAGTGAGACTGTGCCGACAGCGATTGCATCAACCTTGGAACCATTTCCCACGCGCATCTTCATTTCATCCTTTGTCAGCCTTCGTTAATTCCGTAGTTCCTGCTTCAAGGTGCAAATATGAGCAACTGAATCGGTATCGAATACCCATGCACTATTACGAGAGTTGGTTAAGTACAAATCCATAACATGTATATCAAATATACTTGATTTTCCTCGGCCGCCTTCTTATCAGCCAAATACTTGGGGCGGTTGCGCTTCAAGTGACCCACTCCCTTGCAATAATAACACTCTATTTCAGGCTTAGGTCCAGCCTTGGGTTTCTTCGTCGGATTGGCAAGAGGTTTGCCGCTCTTCTTGGAGTTACCCTTCTTGCCCTTGTCGTTTCTCTTGAAACCAGTGGTCTTATTGACCATCAACACTTGATGCTCTTTCCGGAGTTCTAACTATGCGACTTTTAGCATCGCGAATAACTCACCGGGTGACTTGTTGATCCCTTGCATGTTATTGTTCAACACAAAGCTCTTATAGCTAGGTGGGAGTGATTGAAGAATTTTGTCAGTGATAGCCTCTTGCGGGAGTTCAATCCCCAGCTCAGCTAGACGGTTTGAGTACCTAGACATTTTGAGCACATGTTCACTGACAGACGAATTCTCCTCCATCTTGCAAGCATAGAATTTATCGGAGGTCTCGTACCTCTCGATCCGGGCGTTCTTCTGAAAGATAAACTTCAACTCCTGGAACATCTCATATGCTCCATGACGCTCAAAGCGACGTTGAAGTCCTGGCTCTAAGCCATACAAGACTGCACATTGAACTACTGAGTAGTCCTCCTTACGTGTTAACCAGGCGTTCAGAACATCTTGGCTTGACGTAGCGGGTAGTTCATCTCCTAGTGCAGCATTAAGGACATAATCCTTCTTCCCAGCTTGCAGGAGAAGCTTTAGATTACGGGCCTAGTCTACAAAGTTGCTTCCATCATCTTTCAACTTAGTTGTCTCTAGGAACGTATTAAAATTCAGGGTTGCTACTGCGTGAGCCATTGATCTACAACACAAATATTGCCAAGTGGACTTAGACTATGTTTAAGATAATTAGAGTTTAACTAATCAAATTATTGATAAACTCCCACTCAAAAAGTACATCTCTTTAGTCATTTGAGTGGTACATGATCCAAATTCACTAATTCAAGTCCGTTCATCACGTGAGTTGAGAATAGTTTCAGTGGTAAGCATCTCTATGCTAATCATATCAACTATACGATTCATGCTCGACCTTTCAGTCTCATGTGTTCTGAGGCCATGTCTGCACATGCTAGGCTCGTCAAGTTTAACCCGAGTGTTCCGCGTGTGCAACTGTTTTGCACCCGTTGTATGTGAACGTTGAGTCTATCACACCCGATCATCACGTGGTGTCTCGAAATGACGAACTGTCGCAACGGTGCACAGTCGGGGAGAACACAATTTCATCTTGAAATTTTAGTGAGAGAACACCTTATAATGCTACCATCGTTCTAAGCAAAACAAGGTGCATAAAAGGATTAACATCACATGCAATTCATAAGTGACATGATATGGCCATCATCTTGTGCTTCTCGATCTCCATCACCAAAGCACCGGCATGATCTTCTTGTCACCGGCGCCACACCATGATCTCCATCATCGTGCCGCCATCGGGGTTGTCATGCTATCTATGCTATTACTACTAAAGCTACGACCTAGCTATATAGTAAACGCATCTGCAAACACAAACGTTAGTTTAAAGACAACCCTATGGTTCCTGTCGGTTGTCGTAGCATCGACGTGCAAGTCGATATTAACTATTACAACATGATAATCTCACACATCCAATATATCACATCACGTCATTGGCCATATCATATCATAAGCATACCCTGCAAAAACAAGTTAGACGTCCTCTAATTTGTTGTTGCATGTTTTACGTGGCTGATATGGGTATCTAGTATGATCGCATCTTACTTACACAAAAACCACAACGGAGATGTGCAAATTTCTATTTAACCTCTCTCCAAGGACCGCCTCGGTCAAAACCAATTCAACTAAAGTTGAAGAAACCGACACCCGCCAGTCATCTTTATGCAACGAGGTTGCATGTCAATCAATGAAGCCAGTCTCTCGTAAGCGTACGAGTAATGTCGGTCCGGGCCGCTTCAATCCAACAATACCGCCGAATCAAGAAAAGACTAAGGAGCACAGCAAATTGAACATCAACATCCACAATACCTTTTGTGTTCTACTCGAGATAACATCTATGCATGAACCTACCTCATGATGCCACTGTTGAGAACGTTGCATGGGAAACAAAAAAAATCTACGCACACGAAGACCTATCATGGTGATGTCCATCTACGAGAGGAAATTGGATCTACGTACCCTTGTAGATTGCTCAGCGGGAAGCGTTAAGAAACGCGGTTGATGTAGTGGTACAGCTTCGTGATTCAAATCACCGTCGTCCCATGATCCGTCCCACTATCCGTTCCGATCTAGCGCCAAACGGACGGCACCTCCGCGTTCAACACACGTATAGCTCGATGACGATCTCGACCTTCTTGATCCAGCAAGAGAGACGGAGAAGTAGATGAGTTCACCGGCAGCGTGACGACGCTCCGGTGGTGGTGGTGATCTACTCCTACAGGGCTACGCCCGAGCTCCGCAGAAATCCGATCTAGAGGTAAAACTACGTGGTATAGGTTTGAGTTGCACGTGGCAAAGTTGTGTCTCAAAAACCCTAAAACCACCAGTATATATAGGAGGAGGGTAGGGGCTAGCCTTGGGGCTCAAGGATCCCCTTGGTGCGCCGACCGAATTTGAGAGGAGGACTCCTCCAATTCGGTTTGGGGAAGGAGGAGTCCTCCTATCCCTTCCCACCTCCCTCCTTCCTTTTTTTCTTTCCTTTGGTGTTTTTCCACTTGTGGCGCCATGGACCTATTGGGCTGGCCTCACCAGCCCACTAAGGGCTGGTGCGCCACCCTAGGGTCACTGGGCTCACTCCCGGGTAGGTGGGCCCCTCCCGGTTAATACCTGGAACCCATTCGTCACTCCCGGTACACTGCCGGAAATTCCCAAAACTTTTCAGTGACCAAATGAAACCATCCTATATATCGATCTTCGTCTCCGGACCATCCCGGAAACCCTGGTGATGTCTGTGATCTCATCCGGGACTCGGAACAACATTCAGTAACCACACATATAACTCAACTATGCTAAAACATCATCGAACCTTAAGTGTGCAGACCCTGCGGGTTCGAGAACTATGCAGACATGACCCGAGACACTCCTAGATCAATATCCAATAATGGGACATGGATGCCCATATTGGATCCTACATATTTTCCGAAGATCTTATCGGTTGAACCTCAGTGCCAAGGATTCATATAACCCCGTATGTCATTCCCTTTCTCCTTCGGTATATTACTTGCCCGAGATTCGATCATCGGTATCCGCACACCCATTTTAATCTCGTTACCGGCAAGTCTCTTTACTCGTTCCGTAATACAAGATCCCGTAACTTACACTTAGTAAAATTGCTTGCAAGGCTTGTGTGTGATGTTGTATTACCGAGTGGCCCCCGAGATACCTCTCCGTCACAGGAAGTGACAAATCCCAGTCTTAATCCATACTAACTCAACGAACACCTTCGGAGATACCTATAGAGCACCTTTATAGTCACCCAGTTACATTGCGACGTTTGATACACACAAGGTATTCCTCCGGTGCGAGTGAGTTATATGATCTCATGGTCACAGGAATAAATACTTGACACGCAGAAAACAATAGCAACAAAATGACACGATCACATGCTACGTTCATAGTTTGGATCTAGTCCATCACATGATTCTCCTAATGATGTGATCCAGTTATCAAGCAACAACACTTGCATATAGTCAGAAAACGTTGACTATCCTTGATCAACTGGCTAGCCAACTAGAGGCTTGCTAGGGACATTATTTTGTCTATGTATCCACACATGTATCTATGTTTTCATTCAATACAATTATAGCATGGATAATAAATATTATCTTGAAACAGGAAATATAATAATAACTATTTTATCATTGCCTCTAGGGCATATTTCCAACACAAGGTGCTTGTAGAGGCATCGCTGCATGCAGCGCTGGAACATGGCGCCGACATTTTTCAGCATGAACGTCATCGTGATGTAGCAAAACGCCCCAAATGGGGTAATGAAAGTTGTTTTGAGCTTATCGGCTGGATTTAATTAGCTTGATCTGGTGGTAGCCTGAATATGCGTCCAGGAAGGACAGTAGCTCGCAGCCGGTCGTCGAGTCAATCACTTGATCGATACGGGGCAGAGAAAATGGATCCTTGGGGCATGCCTTGTTTAGGCTCGTGTAATCGATGCACATGCGCCAAGTCTTATTTTTCTTCAGCACGAGGACAGGGTTCGACAACCAGTCCGGGTGGAAGACTTCCATGATGAAGCCGACTGCTAGCAGACGGGCAACTTCTTCACCAATGGTATTCCGCTTCTCCTATGAGAAGCGCACACGGGTTACCTAACCGGTTTTGCATTCGGTCGGACAAGAAGAAAGTGCTCGGCGAACTTCCTCGGGACTCCTGGCATGTCTTTTGGGGACCATGCAAAGATATCCCAATTCTCACGGAGAAAGTCGGCGAGCTCGCTTTCCTATTTGTCGCTGAGGTCGTCCCCACCAGGACATACTTGTCGGTGGGGTCGGCCAGGTCGAAACGGGCCTTCTTGCTGTCCTTTCCAATGGCCGGCTAGAACTGGGCCTCTTCAATAGTAATGGGAAATACGCAGAGACAAGTAGACCGTTTATTCATCAGCATCTACTTACTAATCATCCACCTTGAGATATCTATCCAGAACATCTCTCCGGTATTAAGTCGTGAGTCCCACCCAAAGTGTAAACTCAAAGCAACGGACAATTGCATTAACGAACTATGCGTAAGGTAAACAATCCTTGCAACCATGGTCACAAGCACCGTTGTTTTCTCCCTGGTGGCAACAAGCACATCCCCTAGTCTCATGTTTGTGTCACTCAAGCTAGACATCGAGGGGCCCAAACCCACAATCAGGCATAACACTCCCTCTTGGAGTTACGATCTACTACTTGGCCAAAGCAATATAAAGCAACAGAGAACATGCATGAATCACTAAGGAACATAATAAAAAAGTATAATCAAATATATAAGTCATAACAATCTGAACATAATCTCATAATCCATCGGATCCCAACAAACCGAGCATAGCAATAGCAAGAGAATTACATAGATGCCTTGATCATGTAGGGTATCTCACAAGGACTAACCATTGAAGCACAAGATTGGAGAGAAAACATCACATAGCTACTGGTCATGGACTCATGGTCCAAGGGAAACTACTCATGTCACATTCGGGAGGCGTCCATGGTGGTGGAGAAGCTCCCGGAGGTCAATCCTCCCTCCGACAGGGTGTCGGGAAGAGGTCTCCTGATGCTCCCGATCTCGGAAGCGTTGCGGCGGCGGAACGATGGAGAAATTCGCGATTCCAGAAAGTCTACGAGGGTTTCCACACGGATCTCTAAATATAGGCCAAAGGAGGGCACCGGAGGAGGTGGGACCCACCCAGGCGACCTCCTGGCGCGGCCTAGGGCCTGGCCGCGCCAGTAGGCCTCCTGGCAGGCCCCTGGCCCTCCTTCGGTGATCCCAAAGCTTTTGTTTCGCTGACTTTTTATATATACTTCTGGATTTTTTCGGACTTCGAAAAATTGGGTAAAAGACCGTGCAAAATAGACATCAGCAAACTAAAACTGGCACTGGGTGCACTGAGTTAGGCCTAGTTCTTTTGCCGGAATCTGGGCCTTCTCCCAGAATCCGACCCCTCCCCAGCTTCTCCCAGAATCTTTGACCCCCATTTGTTTTACAATCCTATCTAATTAGACCCTAACTAGATAGGATTATAAAATAAATGAGGCTCCAAGATTCTCGGAGAAGCTAGGGAGGGGTCAGATTCTGGGAGAATCCTGGGATTCTGGCAAAAGAACTGGGCCTTAGTAGGTTAGTACAAATATGTGTAAAATGGTATAAAAATGTAGCAAAACATGTAACAATGTCACCCAAAAGATCATGGAACAAGAAGAAATTATAGAAACGTTTGGGCTGTATCAGAGGGCCACGAGCCAGTCAATCTATCTCTGCTCCTCGACGATGACGAGCGACTCGGCCAGCTTGGAGCCGGCCAGAGCACACTTGGATGACTTCTTGTAGTTGCCTCCAACGGTTATGATTCCGTGCGGGCTTGGTGGCTTCATCTTCAGGTAGGCGTAATGCGGGACCGCCATTAATTTAGCGAGGGCCAGCCGGCCCAAGATGGTCTGGTAGGAGCTGGTGAGGTTGACGACCTCGAATTAGATGGGCTCACGGCGGAAGTTCTTCGGCGAGCCGAACAGCACGTCCAGCCAGACCTTGTCGATTAGCGAGCAAGAGTGGCGAGGGACGATGTCGTGGAACACCGTGCGAGTTGGCTGGAGCTCGAACTCCAGAATGTCGAGCTTCTGCATGCTATCCCGGTAGAGGATGTTGATGCTGCTACCACTGTCGATGAGCACTCACTGAAGCGGCACGTGCTCTATCGGGAGACGAAGGTTGGATCCAGCACCAGCGCATAGCCTCGTGGCATCGACATCACAGCCGGATGGTCCTCACGGCCCCACGTGATTGGCTTGTCCGACCAGTGCATGTACTGAGGGACCGGCGGGACGATGGCGTTGACCTCCAGCGCGCGCTTGCGCTGGCTTTGCTTGTCGTCAGGCTCGCTGGTTAAGATGACGTAGGTTGCATCCTGATGAAGGTATTCGTCGTGGCCCCGCCAACTCCCGAAGCGAAAGGCGACGGCGGCGGCGGCGCGGGCGACAGAGCCTCGCCACGCGCGATCTTGTTGAACCAGCTGCACTAGCGGGTGGTGTGCGTCGCCGGCTTGGCCCCACTATGGAACTTGAAGGGCCCGTCGAGCATGGCCTCGAAGGTGTACTTGGCTTGCCACGGCTGCTTGCCTTCGTCGGTACGCTGGCGCCGACTGGAGCCTTGGCCGTCGGCCATGCGGCCGTCCTCGACGGCCGCGACCTGGCGGGCGTCCGGCTGGTCGGCCTTGCACTTGCTTTGATCCGGCTGGGATTGGCCGACTGTCGGGTCGGCAGCCGGCTTTGACATAGTCAGCTTGCCAGCCGCGTCGACGAGCACGGGGAGTTTCATGGATGACTCGGCCATGGCGTACTGATCGACGACAGCCATCAGCTGCGCGAGGGTAGAGGGTTCCCGACGCATAAGCTTGTGCTTGAGGAGGGTGTCGTCTCGACAGTCATCGATGAAGTACTGGATCACTTGCATCTCATGGACGCCCTCGCAGGAGTTGCGGAACTTGGTCCACCACGTGAGGTAATCGCGGAGTGGCTCCCCGGGCCCTGTACGCACAGAGCGAGCTGCTGGGGCCGACCAAGGCGCTTGTACGTGTCGGTGAAGTTGCGCACAAACGCCTCCTGGAAGTTCAGCCAACCGTTCATGCTGCCGGTCGACAGGCTTTTAAGGCACTCCCGGGCCAAGCCGAGAAACATGAGGGGCGCTAGAGTATCGCTACGCGCTTGTTGCCGCCGACGATGCCGACGGCGGTGGTGTAGTCGGTCATCCAATCCTCGGGCTTGGTCGACCCGTTGTACTTGGGGGTGTCGCACGCCAAGGTGAAGCCTTTAGGGAAAGGCTCCTTGAGGATGCGTGGCTCGAAGCACGGCGGGCCGACAGTGCGTTCCTCCTCGGCGGCGCGGGATTTGGCAAGACACTCTAGGCGGAAACGCTCGTCCTGGTCGTCAAGCTGGCGCGCGCCGATCCGCTCGTATGCCGGCACGCGAGGTGCCGCCGACCGATCACGCTCCTCGCGTCGGCCGCTCCGTGCCAACTTGCGGTCGCCCTGGCTAGCCGACACCCGCACGCGGCTGTCGACAACCGACGGGCTATGGTCCCGTCGGCCGTGGCTGCCCGCTTGTCGGCTGCCGCGAAGGTGATGGGTGTCGGCACACGAAGAAGCCTGATTTGTCTCCCGTCGGTCGGCTACGGGCTGGCTGGCGTCATTGTAGGTCCTTGAGCGGGAGCCGGCCGGATCGCGGGATGACTAGGCCTGCCGCGCGTTGGTGGCCTCTATGAGGACGCGGATGCGCTCCTGGTGCGCGTCGCGGGCGGGACCATCGAGCCCTTCGAGCTCACTGATGGCGGCCTGCGCAGCTCGCATGTTCTTGACTGTGGTATCGTAGACGGGGCGGTCGCCGACCAGCTCCTGGCCGACTGCGCCTCCTCAGCGTCTTACTGGCTCTAGCTGGCTGGGCCCAGGGGCAGCCGGCGTGAGACCATGGGTCGCGTTAAACTCGCGTCGAGTGGTCTCAAACTCGCACTGAGCGTCCTGTCTCCGGCTCTTGGACCATCAAAGAGGAGAACTGCTACGAATCGCCTCGAGATGAAAAATCGGGCTGGAGGTTTTGCTTGATTGGAAGGTTGTTTCCTTAGGGCGCATTCTGGTTGATGGGCCATCAAGCTTCCAATCCAGTCTGCTGGTAAGCCTCGAATTGCTCTATTTCTTCGTTTTTTCCTTATGTCTGCTTGGGTGTTGGCCTTGTTTGCATTGTAATAAGTAAGCATTTTGCCCTCCCTGGCTTGAAGTTTGGATCCCGTAGGCTGGATATGTTGAACAACTCTATGCTCCATTTTATGCAATAAAATAAAGTGGGGAAAACTCCTTTCGATCAAAATAAAGTTTGGAAAAGGAGGAACGCCCGCGTCTTCCGTGGCAAGGTGGTGTGAGTTGGGGTTCTTGTCCCTAGAATCGAAGATGAGTTCGAGTTGCGGTGTTTCGCGGGGGCTAAATTCTTGAGTAGTTATATGCCACTAGAGTAATGTGTTATAATTCGGCCTTGGGCCTAAAAGCTCTAAACATCTTCTTAATCAATGAATTTGTCAAATCTTTTGCTGAGTTCCAAAAAAAAAACACATACACACTGCCAAAAATATTTGAAACTAGGTTCGACCACCATTCAGTTTTAGATTTGTCCAGTGAGCTGAAACCTGAAAAGAAGGGTTGCAGTCCATGCACGACCGCTTGCCGAACAGGCACACCCCAAGTCTAACACCCAAAAGAACCAAAAAAAGGAGAAATCGCCACTGCTCCACCGATGGTGCATTCTCTAAGCGAGTCGCAGGGAACCTAGAGCGTCACAGATACTGTCTGCTTCACACCCCACCAGCTGCGTGTCAAAAGCTGAAGCTGCTCCACCGCGTTCAGGCCCGATCAGTCGAGCGCGGTGAGAAATGGCCCGAGAAGCGCTCGTGCCACCATCGTCCCAGTCGAAGAAGCACCGACGCTCCTTGGCGTCCTGGACCAGCTCTCCCCAGATCGAGCCGCTGCCGCTCAACGTCGTTGCATTGCCCAGGATCAGAGGCAGTGCCTGCAACCAAAAACCAAGCAAACCGATCGAGGCGACAGGTAAATATCAGGCCTTTCCAGGTTCAGGCAGGATTGCCTACGTCTCAGTCAAGTAATATAACATGCAAAAAGAAAAAAAACTGGGAAATTTTTTCATTTGCACGAATCTTGATGCAAAATCAACGGACAACAATATCGACTGTGAAGTCTCAGTCGACTGATTTTTAGCAAAGCCGTTTACATTTCATCCAGATCTAGGTGTGCGCACGAACGCACGTACCTTGCCCTCGTCAGGGCGACGTTGGCGCGTCGCCGGTTGGAGAGGAAGCCGATGGAGCCCGTGGCGTTGGACCTGACGGTGGAGAGGATGATAACGTCTTCCTCGCTGCCCTGGAACCCATCCACGGAGTTGACGCGAAGAACCAGGGGCCGCATCGCCTTTACATCCCCTGTCCTCCCCTGAATCGCCTCCACCTGCGCGGCGTACGGGCATATGACGCCCACGCTGACCACCTGCCCCGCGCTGACACAAGCTGCACGGTAAACCACACGGCATAAGCAGTGAGCATGCAGATGTTCAGAGAGAAACTCAGTGACAGGCCATATATGTGGACGCACCTTGCTTGAGACTGCCCAGTATATGCAGTATGGCTGCCACCTCGGCCATGTTCCTCTTGCTGCGGCCGCGATCTTCCAGGCTGTTGATGTTGATGAACGAGTATGGCCCGAACATCGCGCCTGGGAGGTAGCTACGGCCGTGTTTCGTCTGCGTGACGTTGGGGCCGTCCAAGATCTGCCTGTTGTAGAAACTGAGGTTCGGGAAGACGCTGATGGAAGGGTGCATCCTGTACTGCATGTTCAGAAGGTGCTTCTTGTGCCCCAGTAAACCTAGTCTTTCAAAAAGGCTTCTACCCAGCAACGCACTATCCGAAACCTGCGACATGTAGTAATGCTCAAGTTTGTGCAGAAACATAAGAAAGTACTGCTAGAGCGAAGCCATTTCTGAAGAAATAATTCGCAAGGAGAGTTGACTGTAAACTGGACCTTGCTTTTCACGGTTGCTGGCAATTGGCACTCATCGCCGATAAGGACTGCGTGCTTCAGTCCAGAGACCTGTAACGGGATGAGGGATTCGCATTCCTTCAGCTGTGCAGCCTCATCGATCAGCAGCAAGTCCATCTTCTGCTTGTTCAGCTTGGCCGAGCCAGACACGGTGCAGAAAACAAGGGAGGCACTTCGAAGGCAGAACTTCTTGATCGTGGGGCCATGGCGTGTGCGAGGAAGCTTCAGGTCTCTTGCCAGAGCTCTCGTGACGCCTAGGATCGCCGACATGGTCTGCCTCAGGGCGCGAACTGTTTCTGAGCCATGGCATTGCTCTCCCGTCACCGTACGCATGAACACGTCCGTCACGACCGCGTTCCCGGCATGCTTCCCGCCGAGCAGCTTGCTGAAGTCCCCGAGCATCTTGTTCAGCGAAGCGATGTTCCGACAGTTCTTCTCCAGGATGACGTCTCTAGGGACGTGTGACATGATTGTTCTCAAGCACGCGGTAAGCTTCCGGGAGATCTCGTGGAACCTTGACCTGACGAAGGACGACTCGGGTAAATTTGTGCTAGCATTCTTCTCGCGTGCTTGATTATACTGGTATTTCAGAGTTATCGGATCTGTCAGAAAGACTTCCAGTGAAAGGAGGCCCGGCTTCCAGCCGGTCGCCGGCGAGAAGCACTTGCTTAGCCGCTTCACACGAGTGTCCAGGAAGATCTCACTGAGATCGTTGTCGATGGCCATGCGTTTCTTGTTGCCGAACAGCAGAAGATCTCCGTGGCACCCTCCGGCGCCGGCATTTGGGTGCTGCTTCCTTAGTGCGAGGAGGCGTGATGCTACCTGGCAGATGGCTGTGTTGGTCGGCGCGCACGTCAGGACCCGGCATTTGCTCTGGCTTTTCGTCATCACCATCACCGCCAGCAAGAGCACGCTGATGGTCTTTGTTTTGCCCGTGCCGGGCGGACCCCAGATGAGACTGAACTTGTCGCACTGCACCGCCGAAATGCAGCTCAGAATGGCGTTGGCTTGCGACTCGTTGAGCCCGAACGGAGATAGCGTGCCGGCCGTTAGCAGAACGCCGGTGCCGCGGGTCAGGCTAGTGCACTGCATGCCCGATCACGAGGATCATTCACACGAGGAAATCAGAGAAACGAACGCCCAATTCATGCAGAGCGAGCTATGTAAAGCGAGCGCAATTAATTAGGCATTAGTAGTTGCTTGCCTGCAGGGTGCTGTCGCCGGCGATGACCTTAACGAGGTCTGCATTCCTCTCGACGGCAGCTTCGTAGTTGAGGCACCGCCAGATGCGCGCGTAGGGTATGAAACTGAGCAAGCTGACAACGAACGCGTAGCAGCTTACGTCTTCAATTACCTTGGACGCTCTGATCACAAAGCTGCACTTGCTGGTGACTTCCTTGACGTGGGCGAGGCAGTAGGGGCTGCCGTCGCTAACGTGCCCCGACGGCCGAAGCGGCGTCGCCCCCGACAGCGCGACGATGTCGCCGATGCACGGGGAACAAGCCCCACGGCGGCCGGAGACGGTGACGCGGTAAAACGGGGTGATCTTGACGCCCTTGGCTCCCTTGGGAAGGAGGCTAACCAGCGACCGTATTTCCACGGGGGTGGAGCCATTGGGCTGCGGGTCCAAGGTGGAGCTCATCTCCGCTCGGATCTCCTCCAGCAACGGTGCCCTGAACGAATCCAGGTAGCTCTTCAGACCGAAGAACCTCTCAGGTATCGTGTTCACCTGCGTGACAGAGATCGATGCACATCGCATTCACGGTCGTCAAGTGCTGCTCTGCATGCATGTTAGCATGATTCGAGCTGGGAAAATGGTGGTCGAGCGTATGAGATCGATCGAGTTACTACGTACGTACCTTGTCCCTGAAGAGGTCCTGGTTGGCGACGTCTCGGAGGGACCAGGAGAAGATGAGGTTGACGAGCTCCTCGTCGTCGTCCTGCCCCTTCTTCCTCTTCCTCTCTCCACCTTTCTTCCCCATCTTGGCGATGTGGCCTTCCGCCCCTGCTCTCACCGTGATGGGTCACTGCTGCTCCCCGTGCGTGCGTATGTGTAACCGTACTCTTCAGTCTATGGACTGGTTCTCGGTACGCGAAGCACTGGTATTGATTGAGCATGCATCGGGAGTTTGCTGTGCGTGCAGCCGCGCGCCAACCGCGTGCCCCTGCCCAAGATACCGCGCAGCACGCCTGTGATCTCGTCTCTTGCGGTTTCGAGGAGGAAGCGGCTGCGGCTGCCGCTGCCGGGCTTCCGCTCTCGGTTTATGCGACGTGAACATACCATGAATGCGAGCGAGAGAGAGAGTGTGTACTTCATTGAACACACTTTTGTCATTGATCGGAGTAGTAGTAGTAGGAGTAGCATAACCGATGCTTTAGGACGTGTGCGAGCCACTATCTACCCGCTAACCACCGTGCACAACATGTACGAGGATGGCAACCGTGCGTATTGGCACGCGCACACTCATCTCTATATAAACACATACGCATATACTCTATCATTATAAGTACTGAACCGACATATCATCTTAAGATTTACGAAGTCATCGTAATCGCCTCGTCATTGACGAAAATGTCTGCAAACACAAACTTTAATTTAAAGACTTAAGATTTACGACCTAACAATATAGTAAACACATCTGCAAACACAAACGTTAGTTTAAAGACAACCCATGTCTCTTGCCGGTTGCTGTAGCATCGACGTGCAAGTCGATATTAACTATTACAACATGATCATCTCATGCATCCAATATATCACATCACGTCATTGGCCATATCATATAACAAGCATACCCTCTAAAAACAAGTTAGATGTCCTCTAGTTTGTTGTTGCATGTTTTATGTGGCTGCTATGGGTATCTAGTATGATCGTATCTTACTTATGCAAAAACCACAACGAAGATGTGCAAATTGCTATTTAACCTCTCTCCAAGGACCGCCTCGGTCAAAACCAATTCAACTAAAGTTGAAGAAACTGACACCCGCCAGTCATCTTTATGCAACGAGTTGTATGTCAGTCGATGAAACCAGTCCCTCGTAAGCGTACGAGTAATGTTGGTTCGGGCTGCTTCAATCCAACAATACCGCCGAATCGAGAAAAGACTAAGGAGGGAAGCAAATCGAACATCAACGTCCACAAAACCTTTTATGTTCTACTCGAGATAACATCTATGCATGAACCTACCTCATGATGTCACTGTTGGGGAACGTTGCATGGGAAACAAAAAAATTCCTATGCACACGAAGACCTATCATGGTGATGTCCATCTACGAGAGAAGATTAGATCTACGTGCCCTAGTAGATTGCTAAGTGGGAAGCGTTAAGAAACGCGGTTGATGTAGTGGTACAGCTTCGTGATTCAAATCACCGTCGTCCCTCGATCCGTCCCACGATACGTTTCGATCTAGCGCGGAACGGACGACACCTCCGCGTTCAGCACACGTACAACTCGATGACGATCTCGGCCTTCTTGATCCAGCAAGAGAGACGGAGAAGTAGATGAGTTCTCGGGCATCGTGACGGTGCTCCGGTGGTGCTGATGATCTACTCCTGCAAGGCTCCGCCCGAGCTCCGCAGAAATCCGATCTAGAGGTAAAACTACGTGGTATAGGTTTGAGTTGCATGTGGCAAAGTTGTGTCTCAAAAGCCCTAAAACCACCAGTATATATAGGAGTAGGGGAGGGGCTAGCCTTGGGGCTCAAGGGAGCCCCAATGGCGCCGGTCGAAGTGGAGAGGAGGACTCCAACTCCAATTCGGTTTGGGGAAGGAGGAGTCCTCCTCTCTCTTCCCACCTCCCTCTTTCTTTTTTTCTTTCCTTTGGTGCTTTTACACTTGTGGCGCCATGGCCCTATTGCGCTAGCCTAACCAGCCCACTAAGGGTTGGTGCGCCACCCTAGGGTCACTGGGCTCACTCCCGGGTTGGTGGGCCCCTCCCGGTGAATACCCGGAACCCATTTGTCACTCCCGGTACACTGTCGGAAATGCCCGAAACTTTCCGGTGACCAAATGAAACCATCCTATATATCAATCTTCGTTTCCGAACCATTCCGGAAATCCTCGTGATGACCGTGATCTCATCCGGGACTCCAAACAACCTTCGGTAACCACACATATAACTCAACTATACTAAAACATCATCGAACCTTAAGTGTGCAGACCCTGCAGGTTCGAGAACTATGCAGACATGACCCGAGACACTCCCCGGTCAATATGCAATAGCGGGACCTGGATGCCCATATTGGATCCTACATATTCTACAAAGATCTTATTAGTTGAACCTCTGTACCAAGGATTCATATAATCCCGTACGTCATTCCCTTTGTCCTTCGGTATGTTACTTGCCCGAGATTCGATCATCGGTATCCGCATACCTATTTCAATCTCGTTACCGGCAAGTCTCTTTACTCGTTTCGTAATACAAGATCCCGTGACTTACACTTAGTCACATTGCTTGCAAGGCTTGTTTGTGATGTTGTATTATCGAGTGGGCCCCGAGATAACTCTCCATCACACGGAGTGACAAATCCCACTCTTGATCCATACTATCTCAATGGACACCTTTGGAGATACCTGTAGAGCACCTTTATAGTCACCCAGTTACGTTGCAACGTTTGATACACACAAGGTATTCCCCCGATGTCAGTGAGGTACATGATCTCATCGTTATAGGAATAAATACTGGACACGCAAAAAAAATAGCAATAAAATGACACGATCACATGCTACGTTCATAGTTTGGGTCTAGTCCATCACATGATTCTCCTAATGATGTGATCCACTTATCAAGTGACAACACTTGCATATAGTCAGAAAACCCTGACTATCCTTGATCAGCTGGCTAGCCAACTATATGCTTGCTAGGGACATAGTTTTGTCTAGGTATTCACACATGTATCTATGTTTTCATTCAATACAATTATAGCATGGATAATAAACGATTATCTTGAAACAGGAAATATATTAATAACTATTTTATCATTGCCTCTAGGGCATATTTCCAACAAACATGTGGCCCATGTGGCCCATCTTGTAGGTTCTGGCTTATTTTCTCCCGAAAGAGATTTTCTGGAGTTTTTGAATCTCCAAAAAAATACTTTTTTATAGTACATTTTTGCTCTTCCTTTCTTGATGTCCGAGGATTTCCTCAGAATTTCTTTCTTTGAATACTTCGTGCAAATTAAGAGAAAAATGTTAGAATTGAGCAATAATGTGTCATATCGTAGATTTTTCCCAAACCTGGTATGTATTTTTTTTGCACGGAATTAATTTTATTTTCAAAAAACCCTGGTTTGATTTCTTGTTAGCTAATATTGCTTGCTTGATTGATTGATTGATTAGAAGGGGTGGAACACTAAGGAAACTAGTAGAAACTTAGCTAGCCGTAGTTGGAACCCAGGCCCTTTGAAAAATTGTTGGACAAAAGTAGTTACATAAGTCCCAAGAATATCCAAGTCAAATTGAAATTTCCCAAAAATTTGAGTTGGAATCATTTTCAAACTAATTTAAATAAAAAGGGTATTCAATGAAATTTTTAATTGCATTTAAATTTGGTTGGAATTGATATTTCATAAGTCCGAATAAAGACCTAGACCCTCTACCTATTTTCAACATTGAAACTCACACAACTTTGGCTTTGAAAGCACGTTCAAATTCAAAAGGGAAATATAATTGCAGTAAATATATTGTCCAAATGCCCAAAATAATTGTCCATCATTTCACAAATATTCCATCTGGAATTTATAAACTATCATCTGTTGAAAGAAAAAAAATCAAATTCAAATCCTATGTGAATTTACAAACATACACAAAAAAGAAGAAGCAAAACAAAAAAGAAAAATCAAAAAAAGAGCCAACAAGACAAGCTAGCCACACCGAAGCACACCTAGTGATCCCAGCCAGCTAACCCAGCCCCCCTCTCCCCTCCCTCTATTCCACTCACATTCCGGACCCGCGTGCCAGCCTTGTCTCTTCGGCAACCCTCCCCTCCCCATTATCCCGAGAACGACCCTAGCCACGCCGTCCACATCCAAACGCTCCACAACCATCGTGCTCATAAATACACCATCGACCCCCTCGTCCATTTGCCCCACTAAATCGAGCCCGACACCGGCAGACTGCTCCGCCACACCCCCATTGTCGGTGCACTGATATAGAAACCCCGACAATGATTCCGGCCACCACCGACCCCCTCTCGACAATCTACCGCCACAATTGTAACCACTGCATGCCGACAAACCTTCCAGACAATATCCAGAATCACGAAGACCCCTAGAGGGCCACCTTCAATGGAACCCAAACCCTCTTTCGCGTCGTCGTTGTCTCCGGCGAGATCAACACCCAATTGACACCGCAACCATGTCTAGTGCGATCGACGTGCACATATGCACCTCTCTGACCTTTTGGCGCGTCCAAACGCCCTTTGTTGTGAGCATAGCAACCACGCCTGAAGCTCTCTGCCATCCGCACCAAATCCGGCGACTCCCCGGGGTCATCTCTGTCGTCCCCAACCATCCTGAGGCCACCATCGACCCCCATTGTCGACCCCCTTGCGCCCGTCCATCCCATGGTCGCAGTCCAGGACCTCATGGGGTGTCGAATCTAACGACGCTCGAGTGTAGTGCCGCCGTGCTTGCATTTTTCGGCGAGGTCCGATGACCTCACCGCTTAGGTGAGCTGTGGATCTAATCTCGTTCGTTAGATCTCCATCGTGCGGTCCATGTTAATCCTCTTAAACTCAATCAATATCAGCCAATAGAAACATGCCACGTGTACCAACCTTATCCACAATAAAAAAATCAAATTAAATTGATAATTCAAATAAAATGGTAATTTTGCAGAAAAGCCCCTCGACTTGAATCACTCATAACTTATTTATTTGTAAGTCCAAATTAGGTGAAACTTTTTCAAAATGAACCTTATGAAATGCAATTTTACACAGGTATAAAATTTTGAATTTGAATTTTAAATTTCAAATTCTAATATAATGAGTTTGAATTTGAATAGGTCATACCTTGCATTTTAAGAATCCAAATTAATTGTTTCTTTTTGCAAAAATGAACCTAGTGGAATTTAGTTTCATTTCAACAGACTTTGGTTTGAGTAATTTAAAATTATGTTTTAAACAGAATACAATATAGGACATAATTAAAATCTAATTAGGTTTAAATTAAGTCAAGTGTTGTTAATAAAACAATTATGAAAGAGTTAGTTTGAGAAACATAAAATGAACTTTAGTAAACATTTTGGATTATTATTTGACTTTACGTAATTTAAATAATATTGGAACCTAATTCAAGCATAGTTTCAATACAATTTTGAAACCCTAGGTTTAATTTGAATAAAATTAATTCAAATAGTCTATTAAATAAAATTATACCTAGTAAATTATTTTTTAGTTAATACTTGATTATTAAGGATAGATGAACCCAAGCTAGTTTGAAACTCTTTTAAACCCTAATAAATGTTTTGGGATTGATATTTGACTTTAATTCAACTAAAATCAATAAATAAACTATCTAAGTTATTGGATTTATTATTGACTTTAGCTTAAAAATTATTTAATAATAAACTTAATGATTATTGGATTTGTAGTTGAATTTAGGAACAAAGAGATGGTATAAGTTAAATTGATTCAAGCTCGTGAAAGGTCAACAAGTTTGAATTTTCATTCAAACTTGAACATGAACTTTGATATCCAAGATTCATAGACAGTGACTCTCTTGTTAAGATTCTTTGATTGGATTATGATAACCACAACTTGACATCACATACTTCTTGTGTGATGAACCCTTACTGCAACTTGCATATGAAATCTTATGTCATATCTATCCCAAGAGACAAGCACTATGTTGTTTCCATACTCAATTGAGTTAACCCTCACATATGATCCCACAATACAATGAAACTAACACTAGGCACAACACTTATTGTTTGTTGATTGTACTGTATGGTTCACTGGTGTAACGACGTCCTAAGCAAACAGTTTTTAACCCCTTTTAGTGACACAGTTTCAAACCATCACCACGCCCGTGTGGGCTATGAGGGGGGAGTCCATCGCACACGCTACCAAAAATGTTTGTGATTTGGGGTACATCCCACACAATTCAACACAAAAACTGTGTGCAATTTGGATTAGCATCACCCACGATCATTTCATGAAAAATGTACGTAATGCGCGAGTCATTAGACATGATTATAACTAAAAAATTTGTATGATATAAATGCCATCACACACAATTAGATCCAAAAAACTATGTGCAATGTGTGATATTAGTGCTACGTTAACTAGTCCTAAAATCATCTAGATAATAATTAATTTACTATGATCATGTTTCAACAAACAAACATAACGCAAGAATGCACATTCAAAATCCATTATATCATTTCTTTTCAATCTTTGTCATAAAACACACAAAATACAACGTACTATCTCACATCACACTATAGTCAATACATACAACTAGTAATCACATCCAATTATGTCATAAAGCTTCATCAGTCTATTGGTCATCGATGACATCAACGGCAAAACCTTCTTAGGTTTCTTATTGTATCCCATCTTGAAAAAACAAGAGAAAAAGGTGTCAAGATAAAAAAAAGTGCATCATTACACAAAGCAACGATTCGGTGCCCACACTCATGTGCGCCTATGATGCATCAAAAAAATCAAAACAAATACTAAAACAAAATAAAAAAAATCCATTTTTTGCACATTAGAGAATTTGGTGTGTGCGGTGCGCACCAAATTTCGGATCATTTGGACATTTTCGTATCCCTCGACAAAAAATATAAATTTGGTGTTTGTAAAAAAGTTTATTGTTCATGTATTGTTGTGACCCAATTTATCCTCTTTTTTGCTCACACTTACTCATATGTCCAAATGAGCTGAAATTTGGAGCGCATCTCACGCATTAAATTAACTATCTTGTAGAAAAATTGAATTTTATTTCTATTATTATTATTTTTTATATTACTTACTCAAGTATACTAATGGAAATTAGTTATTACACTAATTATGCATAATGTTTTTTCTCAAAAACAATTGCACGAGAAAGTTCGGGACTTCACAAGAGAGATTTTGTGATTAGTTTGATGCCTTGGAGAATTTTCATGGATGAGAAGAATCAACAATCGATTAGATGGCTAGATATACCATACTTAGACATAGAAAAACAATATTGGATTAGTACTATCCGGCAAACTTGCTAGCACCCAGCTTGGTGGATGGCTTCTTGGAAAGAGATGCATGGAAAGCTAGCTTACATGTCCACGAAATGCGCCTCCATGATGCTACCTTTTCGTATGCTGAACCCATTGAAGCAGTTATGCCACCGGATAAAGAAAACGAGTTGGACAATCGCTTCGTGCTCGTGCCCGCGTATACGCCCAGCGACGGGCCTCGTGCTCTCCAGGGCACCCGCTTCACACACGACCACCCGATGTTGAGCGCTCCCTGCCCCATCGTGTCATGTTCCTAGTCGGAGTGTGGAGTAGGCCTCCTCCGTCCCTTTAGCCATGGCATGAAAGAAGTGTGTGTCATGTCCGTGGTTCTACAAAAGGTTGGATTGTTGTGGTAGAGTACGTCGTCAAGAGATAAGGCAAGATATTTCTCTTGGATGTGGAGTGTGGACGGATGGATTCATGCCATGTCATCGATCCAAGGCTTCAATCTCTTCACCAATAAGAATTCAGTACACACATGTGTGATTTTTTGCCATTTGATTTTTGCCCTTAAATCGTTATAAAAATAGTGAAAACCTTCTCAATTTTTTACTACATTATACTGAGGTCATATCTTGACACCATGCCAAGTTTCATATTTATTAGACATGATTTACATTTTCTAGAATTAAAATAGCAATAGACTTCATGTCCACGGTTGATTCTTGCCACATAGATATTTGAATTTTATATTTATTTTTTGTATAAGGCATACACATATACTCACTTACGTAAATACAATTTTTCAAATCATTTTTGTATATTATTTTCTATACTCGTAGTTCAAATTCGAATGTAACCGTTAAATGACTAGAAATGTAGCTAATGACTCAAATATAGCAAATAAGCTCCAAAAAGTGCCAAATTTTAGTATGGAGGATTTATGGTGTACCTTAACTGTAGAATAAAATCAAGGTCAAATGACAAAGGAAAATACAAGTTCTCCACCAACCACTCTCGAAACCATGATCATTCCTCACATGTTGTCTGATTTCTAAAGGATGTACATAAAAAATGTGAAACCTTCTTAATTATTTATCACATCATAGTGAGGTCATATCATGACACTGTGCCAATTTTAATATTTTTCACACTTGATATACAGCTTTTATAATTTAAATACGAATAGACTCCATGTTCGCGGTAAATTCTTGCCACATATGTCTTATAAATTTATATATGTTTCTTGTATGAGGCATACAAATATACTCAATGCCCTAAATATGATTTTTCATTTTTGCATACTGTTTCATACAATCATAGTTCAAATTTCAATTATATTCATTAAATGACTTGAAATGTAGTTAATGACTCAAATATAGCTAATGAGCTTTGAAAAGCGCCAAATTTTAATTTGGAAGATTCTATGATGCATGTTAAGTGTAGAAAATAATAATTTAAGGCATCACACACGGTTCCATTTATGAAAGTGTGTGCGATGGCAGACTACATCGCACACACAATGTGTGCAAAAAATGTATGTAAGACATCACACACATTTGCGTTTTTAACATCGTGTGCAATCATATGCTACATTACACACATATTTTTTGCAAAAACTGTATGCATGGCATCACATATGGTCGCATTATAATAACTGTGTGCAATGATAAAGTACACACACATCATTTGTAAAACTGTGTGAAAGCATGACACATGTTTACGTTTGATAAAACGATGTGCAATAATAGGCAACATCACATACACAATTTTTACAAAAACTGTTTGGGTGATATCGCACACAATTACTTTTTTGACATGTGTGTTATGTTACATCGCAAACAATTTCGTCGAAGGGTCTCCGATACGTGCGTTGTCTTTGGACCATACTGCAGTAGTGGTTGTTCATGATTGCTCTTTACTTACGATAGACTGTTACAAAGAGCGAGAGTAATTTGATCAAGACTAGGAGATTGAAGAAGCATCAAAACAGGCAAGTGGAACCCTACATTAGAACCTATGTTTTCTTGCATTATATTTTTTTCAACTAGGAATTTCTTGTAGGATTTTCAAAGACCAATAGAATGATTATAGGTTCATTATACTCTGATCTTGTAACCCATGTGTACGTGCTTAGTTGCTATAACATGGATTGGGAAGCACCAATTATATTCCAAAATATGACCTCATGGTTGACTACTCAACTACAACATAATAATGAATCCTATGGGCGGTGTTTCGGTATTGCTTTGGTTGCCACATGTGTTTTGGGCACCTGCCCAGGCTTAAACAGTTGTACGAGTGCAAAGTTGAGTAGCTTTCATGTGTGCATGTGAGGCATTATGGGCTCTATTTGGACCAAGTAAGTTATGGGGACCCTCCCATGGCACACCAGCAGATGTAGCACTTGCACGTAGGTTGGACTGGGTCAGTCATTTCTGAGAGGGCGACTACTTCCCAAAAGTCTTATCTTGATCTACTTAGCAACTTCACAACTGAACTTTAGTAGTAGGAGGGTATGATCAGGAATCACGGGTAGAGTACACAAACCTCTATAGAGGGTATACAACTAATCATGATTAGGTGTGTCCCTGGTTTCTCACAACTCTTGAGAAACTCATGAGAGAATTGTTATCTTGATCACATCACCTCTTCTTTTAAAATAAAAGGGTTAAACCAACGGGGAGTTGTTGTACCGATCTCACGGGACTAGGATTGAACCAGGACCATCTATAGGAAACCTTGGGGCTCAAGATGTGGAGGCCCACACACTCAAATGCTTATATTAGGACTGTTGCATTATACTGTATGTCCAGGATTGCGGCTTGATATGGTATATTCTACTATTAGAGGAGACCACCATTGCAAATATAGGGAAAAAATATTTCTCGCGCAAAAGGAAAACAACCACTCCAACTTGCATGTTTATGTTCCAATAAGCCAATCCTGGTGAAGCTTGCCAATACATCCAATGTATGGACCCTTGTGGGTACAACATATAATGTTGCAGGTTACCATAATGAAGGGAAGGTGTGAAGTAGGGTTACGAAGCTATAATCTTGCCTGTGAGTTGACGAACGCCACAAGACTAGAACACTATATGTGCTGCATGATTGTATTGTAAGCAAGCCCATGAGCTAAGAAGGTATGTATTGTAAAGCACTCGATCTTTAATGTAAATACTATGACATGTGTTGTCTTCTCGATATTTCACCATCGATTGTGCGTGTCAGCTATTGATGCAGGGACTAACACAATACGCACACAGGTTTGGGCCCTTATTAGCGACCGGGTCATGACACAATGTGTAAAATATCATTTATAAAGAGTAAGTTATAGTACAAATGGTGTACAAATGGAGTACTAAATGAACATATCAATAATAAATACAATATCTATCAGAGATGTCCATAATTCATCTCGGTGTTAAAGCGGCGCCACCCTTACTGTTGGAAATATGCCCTAGAGGCAATAATAAAATGGTTATTATCATATTTCCTTGTTCATGATAATCGTCTATTGTTCATGCTATAATTGTATTAACAGGAAATAGTAATACATGTATGAATAAATAGATCAAAATGTGTCCCTAGCAAGCCTCTAGTTGGCTAGCTCGTTGATCAATAGATGATCATGGTTTCCTGATCATGGACATTAGATGTCATTGATAACGGGATCACATCATTGGGAGAATGATGTCATGGACAAGATCCAATCCTAAGCATAGCACTAGATCGTGTTGTTCGTATGCTAAAGCTTTTCTAATGTCAAGTGTCTTTTCCTTCGACCGTGATATTGTGCAACTACCGGATACCGTAGGAGTGCTTTGGGTGTATCAAACGTCACAACGTAACTAGGTGACTATAAAGGTGCACTACGGGTATCTCCGAAAGTGTCTGTTGGGTTGGTACGAATCGAGATCGGGATTTTTCACTCCGTGTGACGGAGAGATATCTCTGGGCCCACTGGGTAGAACATCATCATGATCTCAATGTGACTAAGGAGTTAATCACAGGATGACGTGCTACGGAACGAGTAAAGAGACTTATCGGTAACGAGATTGAACAAGGTATGGGTATACCGACAATCGAATCTCGGGCAAGTTCTATACCGACAGACGAAGGGAATTGTATACGGGATTGATTAAATCCTTGACATCGTGGTTCATCCGATGAGATCATCGTGGAACATGTGGGAGCCACCATGGGTTTCCAGATCTCGCTGATGGTTATTGGCCGGAGAGTGACTCGGTCATGTCTGCATGCCTCCCGAACCCGTAGGTCTAGACACTTAAGGTTCGATGACGCTAGGGTTATAGGGAATTTATATATGAGGTTACCGAAGGTTGTTCAAAGTCCCGGATGAGATCCTGGACGTCATGAGGAGCTCCGGGATGGTCCTGAGGTAAAGATTGATATATAGGATGGATGGGTTTGGACGCCGGAAATGTTTCGGGCACCACCGGCAAAGTGTCGGGACCACCGGAAGGGTTTCGGAGGCTCACCGGGAGGGGCCACCAACCCCAGGAGGCTACATGGGCCAAGTGTGAGAAGGAACCAGCCCCTGGGTGGGCTGGTGCGCCTCCCACACACATCCCAAGGCTCCTAGAGAGGGAAGGGGGGGGGAACCCTAAGTCAGGTGGGCCTAAGGCCCACCAGGGGTGCGCCACCCCCCTCTCCCCCTCCTGGCCGCCACCCCCTGTCCCATCTAGTGCTGCCGCCCCCCTTTAGGGTGGGAAACCCTAAAGGGGGCGCCACTCTCCCTTCCCCCTATATATAGCGGGGGGTTTTGGCCATTGAGAACACGGTTTTCCATCTCTCTCGGTGGAGCCCTGTCTTTCTTCTTCCTCCTCTCCCACGGTGCTTGGCAAAGCCCTGCCGGGAGACCTCGTCTCTCCATCGACACCACGTCGTCATGCTGCCGGATATATTCCACAACCTCTCCCTCCTCCTTGTTGGATCAAGGAGTGGGGGACGTCACCGGGCTACACGTGTGTTGAACGCGGAGGTGCCGTGATTCGACACTAGATCGGAATCACACCGCGATATGAATCGCCACGAGTACGACTCCATCAACCGCGTTCTAGCAACGATTCCGCTTAGCGATCTTCAAAGGTATGAATATCCATTCACCCCTCTCTCGTTGCTGGTCTATCCATAGGAAGATCTGAATATGGCATAGGAAAATTTTGAATTTATGCTACGTTACCCAACAGTGGCATCAGAGCCAGGTTTTCTATGCGTAGATTCCATGCATGAGTAGAACACAAAAGGTTGTGGGCGCTGATTTGTCAATTGATTGCCGCTACTAGTCTTATTCTTTTCTAGTGGTATTGTGGGATGAAGCGGCCCGGACCGACCTTACACGTACGCTTACGTGAGATAGATTCCACCGGCCGACATGCACACCGTGCATAAAGGTGGCTAGCGGGTGTCTGTCTCTCCCACTCTAGTCGGATTGGATTTGATGAAAAGGGTCCTTATGAAGGTAAATAGCTTTGGCATATCATCGTTGTGGCTGTCACGTAGGTAAGAAGGTGTTCTTTCTAGAAACCCAAATCAGCCATGTAAAACTTGCGACAACAATTAGAGGACGTCTTACTTGTTTTTGCAAGGTTTGACATGTGATGTGATATGGCCAAACTTGTGATGTTACATGTCTAATGTATGAGATGATCATGTTTTTTAATAGGAATCACGACTTGCATGTCGTTGAGTATGACAACCGGCAGGAGCCATAGGAGTTGTCTTAATTTATTGTATGAGATGCGACGCCATGTGTTTACTACCTTTTCTTCATTGCTAACGGTTAGCTATAGTAGTAGTAGTAGTTGGCGTGACGACTTCACGGAGACACGATGATGGAGGTCATGGTGATGGAGATCATGGTGTGACGCCGGTGACAATGATGATCATGCGATGCCCGAAGATGGAGATCGAAAGAGCAAAGATGATAATGGCCATATCATGTCACTATATGATTGCATGTGATGTTTATCATGTTTTTCATCTTATTGCTTAGAACGACGGTAGCATAATAAGATGAGCCCTCATAAAAATTTTGAGAAGGTATTCCCCTAAGTGTGCACCGTTGCGTAGGATCGTTGTCCCGAAGCACCGCGTGATGATCAGGTGTGATAGATTCTAACGTTCGCATACAACAGGTGTAAGCCAGATTTACACACTCGAAACACTTAGGTTGACTCGACGAGCTTAGCATGTACAGACATGACCTCGAATACAAGAGACCGAAAGGTCGAACATGAGTCGTATGGTTGAATACGATCAGCATGAAGTTGCTCACCATGACGACTAGTCCGTCTCACGTGATGATCGGACACGGGTTAGTCGACATGGATCATGTATCACTTAAATGACTAAAGGGATGTCGATTTAAGTGGGAGTTCATCAGACAAACTCAATTATCATGAACATAGTCAAATAGGTCTTTGCAAATTATGTAACTTGCGCTATAGCTCTACGGTATTTGATATGTTCCTAGAGAAATCTTAGTTGAAAGATAGAAGTAGCAATTGTGCGGACTCGGTCCGTTAACTGAGGATTGTCCTCATAGCTATGCAGAAAACTTTATGTCTTTAATGCACCGCTCAGTGTGTTGAACCCCAAGCATGGTCCGCAGATATTGCGAACATCCGACATACATGTTTTTTATAACTACATGATAGTTCAGTGCGTGTTGCATGAACAACTTAGAATTAAGCCATTAAAGACGTTTTGAACGTCGTGGGACATATCTGATGATCCAAGAGATGAAATTGGGATTTCATGCTCGTGCCCTTGTTGAGAGGTATGAGACCTCAGACGAGATTCTTTGTTTGCAAAGTAAAGGAGAAGGGCTCAATCGTAGAGCATGTGCTCAAATTATCTGAGTACTACAATCGCTTGAATCGAGTGGGAGTTGAACTTCCACATGAGACAGTGATAGTTCTCCAAGGTCACTGACACCAAGCTACTAGAGCTTGGTGATGAACTATAACATATCAAGGATGGATATGATGATCCTTGAGCCATTCGTGATGTTTGACACCACGAAAGTAGAAGTCAAAACGGAACATCAATTGTTGATGGTTTGTAAAACCACTAGTTTCAAGAAGGGAAAGGGCTTGAAGGGATACTACATTAAACAACAAACCAGTTGCTGCTCTATGAAGACATCCAAAGGTTGAACCCAAACCCGAGACTATGTGCTTATGAAATAAGGGGAATAGTCACTGAAGAGGAACTACCCTAGACACTTGGTAGATGAGAAGGCTGGCAAAGTCGACAGAAGTATATTGGATATATATGATATTGATGTGTACTTTACTAGTACTCCTAGTAGCATGAGGGTATAAGATACTGGTTCGGTTGGTAAGTGTTAGTAACTCGAAATGAAAGCTACAGAATAAACAAAGACTAGTTAAAGGCAAGGTGACGATGTGTGTGTTTCCAAGGTTGATATGATCACACATCGCACGCTCCCTCTACCATCGAGATTAGTGTAAAACCTAAGTAATTGTTATTTGGTGTTTGCCTTGAGCATAGACATGATTGGATTATGTTAATGGCAAATACGATTATTCATCTAAAAAGAATAATGGTTATTTTGTTTAGTTGGATGATACCTTAAATGGTCTTGCACCTAGAATGAATGGTTTATTCAATCTCGATCATAGTAATACACATGTTCATAATATTGTTACCAAAAGATACAAAGTAGTAATGATAGTACCACTTACTTGTGGCACTGCTACTTGAGCCATATTGATATAAAATGCATGAAGAAGCTCCATGATGATGGATCTTTGTACTCACTCATTTTTCAAATGTTTGAAACATGCAAACCATGCCTGTTGGTATAAACGCATGAAGAAACTCCATGCGGATGGATCGTTTGACTCACTAGATTTTGAATCACTTGAGACATGCAAATCAAACCACATGGGCAAGATGACTGAAGACCTCTTTTTCCAGTGAGATGGAACAAGAATGTAACTTGTTGGAAGTAATACATTTTGATGTGTGCAGACCGATGAGTACTGAGGCACGCAGTGGATATCATTGTGTTCATACTTCACAAATGATTTGAGTAGATACTAGTGTATTTACTTGATAAAATAGAAATCTGAATTATTGAAATGTTCAAGTAATTTCAGAGTGAAGTCGAAGATCATCGTGACAAAAGGATAACATGTCTATGATGTGATCGTGGAGGTAAACATATATATCTGAGTTACGAGTTTGGTAAACATTTAAGACAATGTGAAAATAGTTTCACGTTAAAAAATGTTTGACAACTCATGCCACCTGGAACACCATAGTCTAATGGTGTGTCCGTATGTCATAGTCGTGCCCTATTAGATATAGTGCAGACTATGATATTTATTATCAAATTACCAATATCGTTTATGGGTTAGGCATTAGAGACAACCGCATTCACTTTAAATAGGGCACCACATAATTCCGTTGGAGATGACACCGTATGAACTATGGTTTAGAGAAACCTAAGCTGTCATTTCTTAAAAGTTTGGGGCTCTGATGCTTATGTGAAAGAGTTTTCAGCCTGATAATGTAGCGACCCAACTCAAAACGAGTCAAGCCTCTGTGTCTCTGTGCCATCCCTGGATCAGTATGCTGGCACAGACGGTACGTCAATGTATATATCAAAGTGCAATCACATGGAAATAGCGTAAAACTGATATATACCTTAAATATCTCAGCGGAAGCAGTCAAGGGAGTGGAGTCCCAATAAACACCAATGACAAGTTGAGTGCGGACCGTAACCCTGAATCGTACTCTTACTCATCGAAGAAAATATCTGCAACATAAGACGTTGTAGCCGTGTAGGTCAGCATATTGAATATGCCGGCAAGTCACTTATGAGAGGGGGGTAAAATGTCATCTATACTATATGCATATATGGCAGGTGGGGTTGTAAGTTTTAGCGTAAAGCAATTTTTTCTCCTACAACAAGAGGGGCTAAAACCAAAATATTACTACGCTGTTTGTTGTTAATGAGATGGTTCCGCCAACCAGTTCTCATACCCAGGTTATTAATATTACCCACATCAAATATATATAAATCGTGTTGAGAATTCCAGATAACTTCAGTTCCTTTGGCTCAAGTTGTCCATGACCGTGGACACGACTAATCGATTAGGTTTGAGTACTCTGCAGAGTTTTGCACACGTTCCCCACAAGATTTGATCGCCTCCGTGTATGTCCTCGCACTTCAGGGTGTTTGAAGACCGGATGATCAAAACATAATCTTTCAACGGGTCCCTCTGAATCCCTGACGGTGCCCATCCAAATCCTACCATTCTTCTACATTTGCTAGCACCGCCTGTCCAGAGTCGCCGCATAGTCCAACCAAGCCAGAGCCCATAATGACTTGTGGCTGTGCAGGTAAGCCTTGGGTCTTGAAAATATCCGTCCGTCTCTTTGAGCCTGGGTGAAGCTTTCCGCAAGATGTCATGGCACGTCTCCAACATCCCGGGTCATCCACTGGTTTCTCCAGGGATCCGATCAACCGTCCTTCACCCAGAGTTGCATTGCATCACGAGGTCTTGAAAAGTCTTGACTTAACCAGTCTTGGTTATTAAATTATTCTCGCATCACTCGTGATAAACTCTCAACCAGAATCCCGTCTACTCAAGCATAGCAATATGAAATTGGTCGTCCCGGGCCAAGTAACGGGGTTGTTGGGTGCCTACCACATGATACTACAATATGTAACCATAATTTCCAAGTACCTAGTCAGCATGCAAATTGGGCATAGGATGGTAGAACTACGATGCATAAAACATAGGTGATACATGATCAAATGACTTGCCTGGCGATGTTGACGAAGAAGAATTTCGTTCTCGAGGAATAACTTGATAGACTACTCGTCACTCTCCAATGAAATCTATATGACAACCATATCATACTAGCAATCATTCTAGCAATCCAAACAAAAGAGAGGGTGAATAAGAATCCGAAGGAAACTTCAAATAAGACGAGGGAGTCTTCTACTACATCAACACTAAATAGTTTTTGTCTAAAAAATAAAATACTTAAATAACTCGGAACTAAGATATAAATTTAACTAGGATAAAATAAAGTACTTTTCACAAAACTATTTGAAAGTATTTCCAAACGGGATTTGAAACAGTGGAGAAACCAATTGCAAGTTATTAGAGAACTAGAATTGATTTCATGATAACATATAAAAATAAAATCAAAACTTGTTGCAAACCTACTGTTAACTAACAGAAACAAAACATAATATTCCTGAAATATAAAAGAAAAATAATTTAAAAACAACTAAATAAAGGAATATAGTCATAATACTAAAGGAAGTGAAACAGAAAGTGTTTCACCATAAATAATGAGCTAAGATACTCAAAAAATTCTGAAATTTTTACCACTAATAAATAAGATCACTAGTGATCAGTAGCAAAAATAATTAATTAAAAATCTATTTTTAAACTCCGAGAATAAGCAAAACAAGGTTTAAACTAAATCTGATCTAATTAAAATTTGAAAATATCAAACATAGGCAAATAATATGTTTTTGTAAACTACAGAAACATTGTGATCTACTGGAAAAAGAATCAACCTCATTGGAGTTGTGCATCAAAAGTTATGAGAAAACGAAAATTGAAACTCTCTGTGTTTCAGAATTAAAATAGAAAAGAGAACCGATGACGTGGCACGATCTGATTTGATGAAATCCGTTCACTGCTACAGCTTAACTAGCAAATGGCCGCTATATAACAAAAGTCCTCCGACTAAACTATAAGTAAAGAAAAACTGTTTCGGTTTTTGGCAAAAAACCGAAGAGGTATTTTGATCTAATCTAACACGTTTGTTAAAGATCTAACGGTATAAAAGCAAAAAAAAATAGAGAGTGAGAGATAATTCTCACCGTTGCTGGCACGGGGAAGATTTTCCTCCGGCGAGGCGGCTGCTCCGGCGAGGTGGCGAAGTCGCCGAAGGGGTGGGGCGGCGGAGGAGGGGCGGTCGGCGGTGGGGTTCTCCGGCGGCGTGGGGGGGGGGGGCGCTGGGGCGGCCGAGGCGATGAAGGCGCGGGCAGGGGAGTTCCTGGAGTGGCTCGGCTTGCCGGCGTGGCAGTGTCTCCGGCGATGGGGCGGCGAGGGGAGGTGGCTCCGGTGCAGGCGGCGGTGTGGTGCGGCAGATGGAGGAGGTTCCCGTCGGGGCAAGGGGTGGCACGGCACAGGCGGCCAAAAGGCTCTCGGAGCTTCGGCTCCGGCGAGGTTTGGGGCGGGCGGCGCGGTGACGTGGGCAGGAGCGGTCAACGCGCTGGGGAAAATGGAGTGCGGAGGCCGGTGGGGTTCTTATAGGGGCGACGGGACGAGCTAGGAGGGAAAGGAATCTGCGAAATCCGGCGAGGAAGTTTCCTGGAGGCGCTGGCCATGGCCAGAGATGGAAGGCGTTGGAGGTAGGGGATGACGGGATCCCTAGGCCGGATCTGTTTCCTTTTGGGCCCAGATGCCTTTCCTAAATAAAAGTTGTTTCCTTTTTTATTAAAACTAGGAATGAAAAACGTGTAATAGGAAATAGTTTAAGCACGGAATATAGGGGTATTATATACCAAAATTTTAAGAAAAATACTCTCTACACGATGAACATTTCTCCACGGCCAAAATAAAAACTTCAAAAAATGTTTTTTTCAGAAAAAACCCATAAAGGTTTGTAATTATTTTCTCAATAAAGATCTGATTTTCTTGGCTCAAAAATATTTCCAAGATGCCCCTGATTTTGGGAGCGTCATTTTCCTCCGCTCTTTCTTGCTTGCAAGAATTTGTTTTTTCGGGGTATTTCTCGGGGAAGAAAAATGGAGAAGCAAGGGCAAATATTTGAAAGAATTCAATTGCAAAACTCCGTTCAAATTCTTTATAGTTGAAGAAGTCATGTCATCTTCTCTCTTTGTTTTTAAATGATTGAATTTGAATTTACCGGAGAAGGGGAAAGTCATTTTATTCCCTCTCATTCAAAAGTTTTTGAAAAGTTTCAAATTTCACTCAAGTTTCAATCACTCAAGCAAACAAACAAACAATATAATAATTATATTAACATTCCAAAATATGGGATGTTACAAACCTACCGCACTTAAAATGGATCTCGTCCTCGAGATTCGGAGGGGCTAGAAAGAAAGGTTAGGGTTTGGGGGTCTTCTAACAAATCCAACCTCCGGCAAAGCGGGATGGTAGCACACTTAATATGAGAGCTACTGGTCCTCAAAATTTTAGACATCCTCTCTGGTTTTGGCATCTGACTCCTCACAGTCTTCATACTAACTCCTCTGGTCATGCTCTTCCATTATACTCATAACGTTCCCATCAAAATCGAGGGTTCTTCTGTTGATACAAGCTTCTTCCGTTACTGGGTCTTCTTAACTGACAAACTCGTGATCAATACTAAATAACCTATCGATGATTCTCATGGTGGTCTACCATTTGTGGTTACCCTGCGGAGAGTGAGGTCTTGTCTTCATCCTCACCGTAAAATTTCTACGCTTATAACAAGTGCCATGTACATGGGCTTTTCTTATACCATTCTAAGTCTTAAACAAAAGCTTCAAAGAATGTCGTCTCTCACTATGGGTAAGTCTCTCAGATTTACCATTCCGAATAGCAAGAGAATGATAATAGTAAGTCGTCAAGGTGGCCAAGCCATGTCGCACTAAAATCATTACCTTGTATAAGGCTTAGTGAATATCGTATTCTAGCACTTGGGCATCCTCACAAGCATTGCAGAATTTCTCTTGTCCACGAACAAAGTTCGGATAATCTATTGGTTCTGCAAGCTGAACAAAACATCTATCGTGACTTCACAATTCTCAGGTGTTCGTATGCTCCTAAGAAAACGTTTGCTGATCCATCATAATTTCTTCCAAGTTTCTTTCTTCATAAAGGTTGTGCTGGATCCTTATTAGTCCCGGGGTCTGTGGTTGCATGCATACTTGGAATTACTCCGCCTTTAAATTCCCTAGTGTTTCATCCATCCTATTCTTGGGGTAACCATCATATAATAATAATCCTCGGACTTATTTTTGGTACACACTCCATTCTGTGGGATACTTTCCATTGGTGTGTTTACCATGAAAAGGTATTGGTTCATCCATAAATCATATTCATTTCATAATCAATCCTTTATTACATCCTTAATTTCTTCTCAAAAACTCCAATTCAAAAGTACTCTATTACAAATGCTGCCATCCACATTGTTCGGTATGATCGAGCATTTCTGCCAACATTATTCATTCGTCTCCCTTGGAGATATTTTAGTCCCACTGGAACTTTCCGAGGTGCTCCTTGAAATCATCCATCTTTTGCCTCATCATGGTGGCCATGAGCTTCATCTCCGCACGTACCTCACTCAGGTATTCCTGGGTATGACGGAGTCTTGCTTCAAGTATTTCCCCAATCTGACGTATGGATTCCATGGCAGCTTCACGAACAGCATCAAAGAAGGTTGCTCGTGGTACACGTGAAATGAAAAAGTATTGCCCCATAGTCTTTGGACAAACTCCTTTCACACGGTGGAGATGTACTTCCACATACCAAAGTTCCACTCCATTTTCCATGAATGGGTAGCCTTTGTAGACTGCATCTCCTTCAAGATGAATGTGCTTCATCATGTCCTTCAGGATTTTTAGGTAATCATGATCACTGGTCAGGGTCATGATCGTTTCTGGGCCCTTGAGGAATGACTCGTAGAGAGTTGTCATCTGCAGGTATCAGTAAATAGGTACTCAGAGGAATGTATGTGTGTCCTTGGTAATTATGGTACATTCCTACTCAGTGGATCCTGTGGGTTTACCGATTACTACCACACTTAAAAATGAATTATACTCATGCCTGCATAGACCATTTTTTTCTCATATCCTCATAATTGTTCAGAGATCTTTCTTCGAAGAGAAACAACGCATACAGTTTCAACATAGGCAATCATGAGATAATAAATTCCATTTATTCATGATGTTATTACAATCTCACGGACTTCTGTTACAAAATTTTTCACTCCATGATCTCATGAAAAACAAGAGTTCTTCAGATTACACTAATTACCGCGGTCAAAACTTAACTACTCCATTTTAGCTTTCTTCCTTTGTGGACACTCGTTAGCAAAATGTCTTGCTTCCTTGCAACGAAAGCAAATGAGTTCTGACAAGTCTCGAGGCGTCTTAGTGTTTGCTTTTGCTCCTTGGGTTTCCGGCTTCCTTCCTGAGCACATGTATTTGTGGTGGCCAAATTCCATGCATTTCTAACATCTGACATGACTCTGGTCTATATCTGCAGAGATTTGGCTCTTCCGAGGGTACTTTTGTTCTTTCTGGACTCCTTTATTTTGGCCAGTTCTTCTATTTCAAGTGGATCAAACTCCACTTTTTCCGTCGGGATGTTTCCCAGATACTCGTGGCTTCCCTTCGTGCAATCCTGTGAATAATGTCCTTCTCCACATGAGTAGCATGCATTGGAGAAAAATCTGGTTAGGCCTTGTCCATCATGGTCTTCAATATTTTCGTTCATCACCGGCTCTTCTAGAATCTTCTTCTTGAATGTTTCCTTCATTGCTTCTTTCTGCTGTTGGACAACCTGTTGCACCTTGGGGTAAATGTGACACTGAGTTGGATAGTGGTTGGTTCCTTCACAAAGGAAACAAGTCACCTGACTACTTGGGCACTCCTTAGCTGGGTGATTTTCTTCACAATGAGTGCATCGATCCTTGTGTTCTTCCTGGGTGTGTCCTATTTCTCCACAGATCTTGCATGCACAAGTCTTCTCCTTCGGATTATCATAGCACTTCTGAATATGACGGGATCTTAACAAAGTCTTCTTGGATTCGTCCCAGGTTTCTGCTCCACAAAATCCTTGTATGGCATGATGCATTTTCCACCAGATTGTAGCACTTTGTGTAAAGTACTGAAGAGCGTGTTCCACTTCATACTTCCTTGAGATCAAGTTGCTCCCGAAGTGGTTCTCCATGTTTTGAATCCATATATCAACCTCCAGTTGGGTCATTGGTCCAGAGACTACAAGTCCAGCTTCATACTCCATCTGGTAGGGTTGAGGCTTGGGGGGTGAGACGGGTAAGAGAGAGGGAGATACACACAATACAAACAATATTTTTTGAGAATAGGTTTTAGTTGTGGCTGTCGGAAAACACACACCAATGATGGCTCACAAATCATCGTAACTAACGTGGGTATATAATTGGGTTTTGGACTTCTAATAAACATTGGAACCTTCGCGGTCTTCGAGTTCTTCGGGTCTTGAGAGTCTTCAATTGGTGTAGCTTCAACTGCATGATGAAATCCTCTTTACTTTGAAGTGGGAGTCGGTTGATCCTTCACGTGGTCAAAGGGGAAAGGGCATTGTCTAACTATTTGAGGTGAGAGAGAACGTTTGATGAAATCAGAAGAGATGAGAAGTAAAAGGTGTTCTTGGAAATAAAATTTTAGAGAGATCCTTTCCTAAGGAATTTCTAGTTTCTAGGGTCATGTCCTACAGTCAACATGTGCTCTAATACCATTTCTGTAGCGACCCAACTCAAAACGAGTCAAGCCTCTGTGTATCTGTGCCATCCCTAGATCAGTATGCTGGCACACACAGTACATCAATGTATATATCAAAGTGCAATCACATGGAAATAGCGTAAAAATGATATATACCGTAAATATCTCAGCGGAAGCAGTCAAGGGAGTGGAGTCCCAATAAACACCAACCGCAAGTTGAGTGCGGACCGTAACCCTGAATCGTACTCTTACTCGTCGAAGAAAATATCTGCAACATAAGACGTTGCAGCCGTGTAGGTCAGCATATTGAATATGCCGGCAAGTCACTTATGAGAGGGGGGTAAAATGTCATCTATACTATATGCATATATGGCAGGTGGGGTTGTATGTTTTAGCGTAAAGCAAATTTTTCTCCTACAACAAGAGGGGCTAAAAGCAAAATATTACTACGCTGTTGGTTGTTAATGAGATGGTTCCGCCAACCAGTTCTCATACCCAGGTTATCAATATTACCCACATCAAACATATATAAATGGTGTTGAGAATTCCAGATAACTTCAGTTCCTTTGGCTCAAGTTGTCCATGACCGTGGACACGGCTAATCGATTAGGTTTGAGTACTCTGCAGAGTTTTGCATATGTTCCCCACAAGATTTGATCGCCTCCGTGTATATCCTCGCACTTCAGGGTGTTTGAAGACCGGATGATCAAAACATGGTCTTTCAACGGGTCCCTTTGAATCCCTGTCGATGCCCATCCAAATCCTACCATTCTTCTACATCTGCTGGCACCGCCTGTCCAGAGTCGCCGCGTTGTCCAACCAAGCCAGAGCCCATAATGACTTGTGGCTGTGCAGGTAAGCCTTGGGTCTTGGAAATATCCGTCCGTCTCTTTGAGCCTGGGTGAAGCTTTCCGCAAGATGTCATGGCATGTCTCCAGCATCCCGGGTCATCCACTGGTTTCTCCAGGGAGCCGATCAACCATCCTTCACCCAGAGTTGCATTGCATCACGAGGTCTTGAGAAGTCTTGACTTAACCGGTCTTGGTTATTAAATTATTCTCGCATCACTCGTGATAAACTCTCAACCAGAATCCCGTCTACTCAAGCATAGCAATATGAAATTTGTCGTCCCGGGCCAAGTAACGGGGTTGTTGAGTGCCTACCACATGATACTACAATATGTAACCGTAATTTCCAAGTACCTAGTCAGCATGCAAATTGGGCATAGGATGGTAGAACTACGATGCATAAAACATAGGTGATACATGATCAAATGACTTGCCTCGCGATGTTGACGAAGAAGAATTTCGTTCTCGAGGAATAACTTGATAGGCTACTCGTCACTCTCCGATGAAATCTATATAACAACCATATCATTCACGTAAGCACTCATACTAGCAATCATTCTAGCAATCCAAACAAAAGAGAGGGTGAATAAGAATCCGAAGGAAACTTCAAATAAGACGAGGGAGTCTTCTACTACATCAACACTAAATAGTTTTTGTCTAAAAAATAAAATACTTAAATAACTCGGAACTAAGATATAAATTTAAATAGGATAAAATAAATTATTTTTCACAAAACTATTTGAAAGTATTTCCAAACGGGATTTGAAACAGTGGAGAAACCAACTGCAAGTTATTAGAGAACTAGAATTGATTTCATGATAACATATAAAAATAAAATCAAAACTTGTTGCAAACCTACTGTTAACTAACAGAAACAAAACATAATATTTCTGAAATATAAAAGAAAAATAATTTAAAAACAACTAAAGAAAGAAATATAGTCATAATCCTAAAGGAAGTGAAGTAGAAAGTGTTTCACCATAAATAATGAGCTAAAATACTCAAACAATTCTGAAATTGTTACCACTGATAAATAAGATCACTAGTGATCAGTATCAAAAAGAATTAATTAAGAACCTATTTGTAAACTCCCAGAATAAGCAAAACAAGGTTTAAACTAAATCTGATCTAATTCAAATTTGGAAATTTCAAACATAGGCAAATAATATGTTTTTGAAAACTACAGAAACATTGTGATCTATTGGAACAAGAATCAACCTAATTGGGGTTGTGGATCAAAAGTTATGAGCAAAAGAAAATTGAAACTCTCTCTATTTCAGAATTAAAATAGAAAAGAGAACCGATGACGTGGCATGATCTGATTTGATGAAAACCGTTCACTGCTACAGCTTAACTAGCTAATGGCCGCTATATAACAGAAGTCCTCCGGCTAAACTATAATTAAAGAAAAACCGTTTCGGTTTTTGGCTAAAAACCGAAGAGGTATTTCGATCTAATCTAACACGTTGGTTAAAGATCTAACGGTAGAAAAGCAAAACAAAAAAAACAGAGAGTGAGAGATGAATCTCACCGTTGCTGGCAGGGGGAAGATTTTCCTCTGGCGAGGTGGCGAAGTCGCCGGCGGGGTGGGGCGGTGGAGGAGGGGGCGGTCGGCGGTGGGGTTCTCCGGCGGCGTGGGGGGGGGGGGGGGAGGGGGCTGGGGCGGCCGAGGCGATGGAGGCGCGGGCAGGGGAGTTCCTGGAGTGGCTCGGCCTGCCGGCCTGGCAGTGTCTCCAGCGATGGGGCGGCGAGGGGAGGTGGCTCCGGTGCAGGTGGCGGGGTGGTGCGGTACATGGAGGAGGTTCCCGTCGGGGCAAGGGGCGCTGGGGTGGCGCGGCAGGGGCGGCCAAAAGGCTCCCGGAGCTTCGGCTCCGGCGAGGTTTGGGGTGGGCGGCGCGGTGACGTGGGGCAGGGGCGGTCAACGGTGGTGGGGAAAATGGAGTGCGGAGGCCGGTGGGGTTCTTATAGGGGTGACGGGAGGAGCTAGGAGGGAAAGGAATCCGCGAAATCCGGCGAGGAAGTTTCCTGGAGGCGCTGGCCATGGCCAAAGATGAAATGCGGTGGAGGTAGGGGATGATGGGATTCTTGGGCCGGATCTGTTTCCTTTTGGGCCCAGATGCCTTTCCTAAATAAAAGTTGTTTCCTTTTTATTAAAACTAGGAAATAAAAACGTGTAATAGGAAATAGTTTAAGCACGGAATATAGGGGTATTATATACCAAAATTTTTAGAAAAATAATCTCTACACGATGAACATTTTTCCATGGCCAAAATAAAAACTTAAAAAAATGTTTTTTCAGAGAAAACCCATAAAGGTTTTATTTTCTTTTGTAATTATTTTCTCAATAAAGATCTGGTTTTCTTGGCTCAAAAATATTTCCAAGATGCCCTTGATTTTGGGAGGGTCATTTTCCTCCGCTCTTTCTTGCTTGCAAGAATTTATCTTTTCGGGGTACTTCTCGGGGAAGAAAAATAGAGAAGCAAGGGCAAATATTTGAAAGAATTCAATTGCAAAACTCGGTTCAAATTCTTTATAGTTGAAGAAGTCATGTCATCTTCTCTCTTTGTTTTTAAATGATTGAATTTGAATTTACCGGAGAAGGGGAAAGTCATTTTATTCCCTCTCATTCAAAAGTTTTTGAAAAGTTTCAAATTTCACTCAAGTTTCAATCACTCAAGCAAACAAACAAACAATATAAGAATTATATTAACATTCCAAAATTTGGGATGTTACAAATAAGCTCGAAACCAAAGCGGATAAATGGATCTTCATAGGACACCCAAACAGTTGGGTATACCTCCTATCTCAGATCTGGAAGCAAATGTGTTTGTTTCTTGAAACGAGTCCTTTCTTGAGCAAAAGTTTCTCTCGAAAGAATTGAGTGGGAGTTTTGGTGGAAACTTGATGAGGTTATGTGAACCATCACTTCAACTAGTGTGTGTGTAGCAGGGTGTAGGAAGTTCTTACTGTGGCACCTACACCAATTGAAGTGGAAGCTAATGATAATGATTGTGAGACTTTAGATCAAGTTACTAGAAACCTCGTAGGTCGACAAGGTCATGTACTGCTGCTACAGAATGGTACAGTAACCCAGTCTTGAAGGTCATGTTGTTGGACAACAATGAACCTACGAGCTATGGAGAGGCGATGGTGGGCCCGTTCCGACAAATGGCTGGAGGCCATGAAATCCGAGAGAGGATCTATTTATGAAGAACAAAGTATAGACTTTGGAAGAACCACTTAATGGTCATGAGACTATTAACTCTGAAAGGATCTTTAAAAAGAAGACAGACGATGATGGTAAAAAGTCAACATTAAGAAAGCTCGACTTGTCACAAAAGTGTTTTCGACAAAGTTCAAAGAGTTGACTACGATGAGACTTTCTCACTCGTATCGATGCTGAAAGTCTGTTGAAATGATGTTAGCAGTTGCTGCATCATTTATGAAATATTGCAGATAGGATGTCAAAATATTGTTTCCTCGACGGTTTCCTTGAGGAAAGGTTGTATGTGATACAACCAGAAGATTTGTCGATCCTAAAGGGTGCTAACAAGTATGCAAAGCTCCAGCGATCCTTCTATGGACTGGAGCAAGCATCTCGGAGTTGGAATATACACTTTGATGAGATGATCAAAGTTTTTGGTTCTATACAAAGTTTATGAGAAACTTGTATTTCCAAAAGGTGAGTGGGAGCATGATACGTCTCCGTCGTATCTACTTTTCCGAACTCTTTTGCCCTTGTTTTGGACTCTAATTTGCATGATTTGAATGGAACTAACCCGGACTAACGCTATTTTCAGCACAATTGCCATGGTGTTGTTTTCCCGTAGAAATAAAAGTTTTCGGAATGACCTGAAAATTTACGGAGAAATTTTCAGGAATTTATGAAAAATACTGGCGCAAGAATCAGCGGAGGATGTGGAGCATGGAGCCCACAAGCCCACCAACCGTGGCCCCCCTGGCCGCGCCTGGCAGGCTTGTGGAGCCCACGACGCTCCACCGCCTCCAATCTCAGCTCTATTTAGTCCATGTCGCCCGGGAAAAAATCAAGGAGAAGAGTTCATCGCGTTTTACGATACGGAGGCGCTGCCACCTCCTGTTCTTCATCTGGCGGGCAGACCTAGAGTCCGTTTTGGGCTCCGGAGAGGGGAAATCGTCGCCATCGTCATCATCAACCTTCCTTCATCGCCAATTCCATGATGCTCTTCACCGTTCGTGAGTAATCTCATCGTAGGCTTGCTGGAAGGTGATGGGTTGGATGAGATCTATCATGTAATCGAGTTAGTTTTGACGGGGATTGATCCCTAGTATCCACTATGTTCTTAGATTGATGTTGCTACTACTTTGCCATGCTTAATGCTTCTCACTAGGGCCCGAGTGCCATGATTTCAGATCTGAACCTATTATGTTGTCACCAATATTTGTGTGTTTTAGATCCTATCTTGCAAGTTGTAGTCACCTACTATGTGTTATGACCCAGCAACCCCGGAGTGACAATAGCCGGAACCACTCCCGAAGATGACCATAGTATGAGGAGTTCATGTATTCACCAAGTGTTAATGCGTTGGTCCGGTTCTTTATTAAAAGGAGAACCTTAATATCTCGTAGTTTCCATTAGGACCCCGCTGCCACGGGAGGGATGGACAATAGATGTCATGCAAGTTCTTTTCCCTAAGCACGTATGACTACAGACGGAATACATGCCTACATTAGATTGACGAACTGGAGCTAGTTACTTATCTCTCTGTGCTATAACCGTTGCACGATGAATCACATCCGGCATAATCATCCATCACCGATCCAATGCCTACAAGTCTTTTCCTACTAGTCCTTGCTATGTTACTTTGCCGCTACTGTTGTCACTTTTGTTGTTGTTACTCTGTTGCTACTGCTGTTACTTTGCTGCTACTGGTTACTGTTGCTACTGTTGCTATCACCTTACTTTGTTACTTATACTTTGCTGCAGATACTAAATCTTTCAGGTGTGGTTGAATTGACAACTCAACTGCTAATACTTGAGAATATTCTTTCGCTTCCCCTTGAGTCGAATCAATAAATTTGGGTTGAATACTCTACCCTCGAAAACTGTTGCGATCCCCTATACTTGTGGGTTATCAAGACCTTTTTCTGGCGCCGTTGTCGGGGAGGCACATCTATATTCTCTGAGTCACTTGGGATTTACATCTGCTGATCACTATGAGGAATCCAAAAGATCCAAGAACTAAAGTCTTTCCCTCAACTACGAGGACAGGTAAGGTACTACCATCTAGCTCTGCACTTGATTCACCTTCAGTTATGAGTAATTTTGCGACACCACCTCCTGCTAGAAATTCTTATATGTCGCCTGATGGGGTCATAGTCCTAGGGTAGGGTCATAGACCTGTCCTACAGGTCCTACCCAAGGACTACCCCACGCAAGGGACAGGACCTTAAGTATGCCCGACTGTATTAAGGTGTCCCCATCATCCAGTCGGTACCGGGCCCAGAATCATCCAGTCGGAGACTAAGACTCGGAGAACACCGGACCTACAGACTGGATACACTCGGTGCGTCGTAACCTCCTTGGAGGGAAACTGCCATACGTTTCTGGGTGCATTAACTAGCATTTATAGCATACGTTACCTGTAACGCATGCATTCAATCGCCACTACTCCACCCTTGAATCAGAACCGTCGTGGAGGGCAGCGCACTCTATATAAGCCGCCCTCCCCCACTGGTAAAAGAGTTAGAAAAACATTGTACTCTATATTACACTCGGTAACCAGCTCCAAGAGCACTGAGACGTAGGGCTATTACCTCCACCGTAGAGGGGCCTGAACTCATACAACCTCACCGTAGCTAGGACTCTGCCCATCTCATTCGTACCCCACACATCTACTGTCAGGCTTATACCCACGACAGTTGGCGCCCACCGTGGGGCAGGCGTCTAAGCGACTTCCGGCGAGTTTGCTACTACCTCCTTTCGTCATGTCGTCCGGTGGAGGTTCGAGCATGGGTTACCAGATCCTCTTCGGCGCTCTCTCCTTCGTGGTCGACGATTCGGCGTGGCTTCGGGATGCACCTCTCGACGTCGAGGCGCTTCCCCGTCGCAGGGCCACGCACTTCCGTGCTGGCTCTCGCGGCGTTCTTCTTCTCCAACAATCGGCTCCATTGCCGGCTTGCACCTTCGTCACGCGCCGCAGCAGGCGATCGCGTAGTCCGCGTCTACAACGTTGGGTGCAGCATGCCCGAGCGCGCCAGTTCGCGTCTTCTCAGGTGGCAGTCCTGGAGTCAGTTGTAGTCGCCCCACGCTCCCAGTGCTCAGACTCAGTTCCTACTGAGCTTCCTACCGAGTACGTGGGTCGTGGGCCTGCAGCAGAAGTACACATGGCCAACTCCCATGAAGATCCTCGTCAAGCCGACCGAGGTGAAGTTGGCGAAGCATCTGGTGCGCGTCGTCCGCCTCGTCATTCTGCTAGCCGACACACTCGGCGGAGCAACGTGGAGGTGTTCCGCACACCTCTCCTCAACCTAGCCGCGGCTGCCCAGATTGCCGATTCCCTCCAGCCGACTGATTCAGAGGCAGGAAGGGGAATCGAACAAATCCTTGCCCTGTTGCGCACGGCGCAGCAGCAGAATTCGGCAGTCTCCCAGTCGCACAATCGGATCCGCAATAGTTCCGTCCATGCAAACACGCATAGATCGGTTCACAGCCCTGGATCTCATCAGTATCGCCGTCGTTCACGCACCCCTCCGCGGGGTGGGCCCTACGGGTCCCGGCATCATGATGATCGGCATTCAGTCGGCGACACCTATGACCCAAGACCCGACGCAAGGGGCCGAATCGCCCAGCGAAGAGTTGACAGGGGTCGAGCCCACCGCGATGGCCGCGATATGGACCGTCCGAGTGGAAGCAGGGCCATCGTATCTGGCCCCGAGTGTTTTAGTTGAGCCATCCGCTCGGCTGATATCCCGCCCAACTTCCGATTGGCTGCGGGGATCGGGAAATTCTTAGGAGAGTCCAAGCCCGAAACATGGCTAGACGACTACCGAGTGGCGGTCCAGATCGGAGGAGGAGACGACCATGTCGCTATGAAGCACCTCCCTCTGTTGCTGGACGGCTCGGCCCGAGCTTGGCTGAACCAGTTGGCCCCCTCAAGCATTTACAGTTGGGCAGATCTAGCCCGATTGTTCATCAGAACCTTCGAAGGAACGTGCAAGCGCCCTGCAGGTCTTGTGGAGCTTCAGCACTGTGTCCAGAAGCCGAATGAGCCCATGCACGACTTCATCCAGCGATGGACGACTCTTTACCACACGGTGGAGAACGTCACCGAGCATCAAGCAGTCTGCGCCTTCAAGGCAGGCGTGCGGTACAGGGAGTTGTACTTGAAGTTTGGTCAAACCGGCGACATCTCCATGAGCAAGATCATGGAGATAGCAACTCGCTATGCAAATGGCGAAGAAGAAGATCGCATCCGGAGCGGTAAACAGAAGACAGTCGGCGACGCCGACGGAGGTAACACTCGGAATGAGAAACCGAAGGTTCCGCCCACACCGCAAGCAGAAGCTGCAGCTGTAACCAGCGCCAAATTCAAGGGCAAAGGGAAAGCGCAGTTCACCCCCAAGAAAAAGCCTTTCAACAATCCCATCCTGGACCAGCCTTGTCCAATCCATACGAAGATGGATGAGGAAGGTAACACCATATACGCAAAGCACACCACTCGGCAGTGCCGTCTCCTAATCCAGGGTTTCAGTGAAGGGCAGCCGAGTGAGAAGAATCCTGAACAGGATGAGGAGGACAAGGAGGATCCGTTCCCCCAAGTCCATGCAACCCTCATGATCTTCGCTGACGTCGAAAGCAAGAGTCGACTGAAGCTAGTAAACAGAGAAGTCAACATGGCCGTTCCGACTGCCCCCAAGTTTCTCAAATGGTCTCAGACTGCGATTACCTTCGATCAGTCGGATCATCCAACACATGTCCCCACCCCAGGAAGGCAAGCTCTGGTCGTCGACCCGGTGGTGGAAGGAGTCCGACTGCGCAAAGTCCTAATGGACGGCGGCAGCGGATTGAATATTATGTACTCTGACACTCTCAAGGGGATGGGCATTCCGATGTCCAGACTCAGCGAGAGCAATATGCAGTTCCACGGAGTCGTTCCAGGGCGGAAGGCCAAGTCACTCGGCCAGATCGCATTCGAGGTCATCTTCGGCTCCGACAAGAACTTTCGCAAGGAGAAGCTCACATTCGAGGTGGTGGATTTCCAGAGTGCTTACCATGCAATTCTGGGCCGCCCGGCGTACGTGAGTTTCATGGCACGCCCGTGCTATGTGTACTTGAAGCTGAAGATGCCGGGTCCAAAAGGCGTTATCACCATCACCGGCAACCGCCAGCGAGCCGAGGAGTGTCTGCAGGAGGGGTCGAGGATCGCCGACCAGCAGATGGCTGTACTCGAGCTTGAAGAGTACAAGAAGACAGTCGACCCTGCCGACTTGATACGCTCGAAGAAGCCAGCTTCTGAGTCCGCGTTCCAGTCGGCGGGAGAGACTAAGAAGGTCTGCATCCACCCGACCGACGAGTCTGCCGCCCCGACAAACATCTCCACCACCCTGGATCCCAAATAGGAAGCCCAGCTCACCCAATTCCTCTGTGAGAACTGGGACATCTTCGCATGGAAGCCATCTGACATGCCGGGTTTACCTAGGGAGTTGGCTGAGCACCGACTGCATGTGGATCCCGCTGCTCGGCCCGTCCGAGAGCGCCTGCTCCGGTCCGCCGCACACAAAAGGAAGGCAACCGGAGAAGAGGTGGCTAAGCTGCTAGCTGCCAGATTCATTCGCGAGGTTCACCACTCTGAGTGGCTCGCCAATGTAGTCATGGTGCCCAAGAAGGACAAGTCACTCCGAATGTGCATTGACTTCAAGCACCTCAATAAGGTCTGCCCGAAAGACCATTTTCCGCTCCCCCGCATAGATCAAATTGTCGATTCGACTGCGGGGTGCGAGCGTTTATCATTTCTTGATGCCTACTCGGGTTATCCTCAGATCCGTCTGTATGGCCCCGATGAGTTGAAAACAGCTTTCATCACCCCGTTTGGGTGCTTCTGCTACATCACCATGCCTTTCGGTCTGAAGAATGCAGGAGCTACCTTTATGCGCATGATCCAAAAATGTCTCCTCGACCAGCTCGGTCGCAATGTGGAGCCATACATGGATGATATCGTAGTCAAGTCCCGCAAGGGTTCCGACCTGCTGACTGACTTGGCAGGAACATTCGCCAACCTTCGTAGGTACGATATCAAGCTAAATCCTGCCAAGTGTTCATTCGGTGTTCCCAGCGGAAAGTTACTCGGTTTCTTCGTTTCTGAACGAGGGATCGATGTTAACCCCGAAAAGATCGGGACCATCGTCCGAATGGAGAGGCCGGTCAGAATACACGATGTTCAACGACTCACAGGTTGCTTAGCAGCTTTGAGCAGGTTCATCAGTCGACTCGGTGAAAAGGCACTTCCTCTGTACCGACTCATGAAAAAATCAGATACCTTCGAGTGGACAGACGAAGCCCATGTCGCGTTCGACGACCTCAAAGTCCTACTCTCCACCCAGCCGGTTCTTACTGCTCCGCTCAGTAAAGAGCCCCTTCTTCTGTATATCGCGGCTACAAATCAAGTCGTAAGTACTGTTCTTACAGTCGAGCGAGAAGAAGAAGGCAAAGCATACAAAGTTCAGTGGCCAGTGTACTACGTCTCCGAAGTCCTGACAACTTCCAAGAAGAGGTATCCCCATTATCAAAAGCTTATCTATGGGATCTATTTGACTGCGAAGAAGGTTGCCCATTATTTCCAAGGCCACTCGGTATCTGTCGTTTCTGATTCTCCTTTGTCGGAAATTCTCCACAATCGAGACGCTTCAGGCCGAGTGGCGAAGTGGGCGATGGAGATGTTGTACTGTGACATCAAGTTCGAGGCCAAGAAAGCTATTAAGTCTCAAGCCCTGGCTGACTTTATAGCAGAATGGGTAGAACAACAGCAACCGACTCACATCTACTCGGCTCATTGGACAATGTTCTTCGATGGGTCTAAGATATTGAATGGATCCGGCGCTGGCGTTGTGATCGTATCACCAAGGGGTGATACGCTCAAGTATGTGCTTCAGATACACTTTGATTCCTCTAACAATGAGGCAGAGTATGAAGCTCTTCTCTATGGATTGCGCATGGCCATCTCACTCGGCGTCCGTCGCCTGATGGTCTACGGCGATTCAGACTTGGTGGTCAATCAAGTGATGAAAGAGTGGGACGTAAGGAACCCCACTATGACAACCTACTGCAATGCAGTCAAGAAGCTGGAGAAGAAGTTTGAAGGTCTAGAACTTCATCATGTTCCAAGACTGAAGAACCAAGCGGCGGACGAGTTGGCGAAGCTCGGATCCACTCGGAGACCCGTCCCGAGTGATGTCTGCCTCGAACACCTCCATCTTCCTTCAGTCAAAGAAGATCCCTTCACGGAAGAGCCAGTACAACCCAAGAGTGCAACAGACCCGACTGAAGTCGATGTATCTGCTATGGTTGATCTGGTCACAGAGATTCTGGTAATCATTTCCGATTGGACTGTGCCGATTATGGCATATATCCTAAGGCACGAACTTCCAGAAGATGAAGTCCAAGCCCGACAGATAGTTCGCAGGTCGAAGGCATTCACTGTCATTGACGGTCAACTGTATAAGGAGAGTGTTTTAGGCGTTCTCCAACGTTGCATTTCCCCAAAGGAAGGGCAGTTGATCCTAGAGGATATCCACTCGGGAACCTGCGGCCATCATGCTTCTTCAAGAGCAATCGTCGCCAAGGCGTTCAGGGCTGGATTCTTCTGGCTGCAGGCTAACGAAATGGCCAAAGCTATGGTCGATCAATGCGAAGGCTGTCAGTTCTACTCCAACAAGTCCCACAAGCCAACATCTGCACTAAAGACAATCCCACTTGTGTGGCCGTTTGCAGTTTGGGGATTAGACATAGTCGGACCATTCAAGACAGGCCAAGGAGGCTACACACATCTGTTGGTGGCAGTCGACAAGTTTACAAAGTGGATGGAAGCTAAGCCCTTCAAGAAACTCGATGCCTCCACAGCCGTGAAGTTTGTCAGAGACATCATCTCCAGATTCGGAGTGCCTCACAGCATAATCACGGACAATGGGACAAACTTCGACTCGGACAGATTCAAAGGTTTCTGCGCGAGTCAAGGTATCCGAGTGGATTTTGCTTCCGTAGCACATCCGCAATCCAATGGACAAGCTGAGCGTGCAAATGGACTTATCCTTCAAGGTTTGATGCCTCGGCTCTTGCGAGAGATAGGACATGCTACTGGTGCATGGGTAATCGAGTTACCCTCAGTACTTTGGGGCCTCCGCACCACTCCGAACAGATCAACAGGGCGATCACCGTTCTTCCTCGTCTATGGAGCAGAAGCGGTCCTTTCGAGTGACCTGCTTCACAATGCCCCGCGAGTCGAACTCTTCCCCGAAGCCGAAGCAGAACAAGCAAGGCAAGATGGAGTCAATCTTCTAGAGGAGGAGCACGAGATGGCACTTACTCGCTCAACAATTTATCAGCAAGATCTGCGACGTTTTCATGCACGACATGTCAGAAGCCGCACGTTCCAGGCTGGCGATTTAGTGCTCCGAGTGGATCAACAAAGACCACACAAGTTGGCTCCGGCCTGGAAGGTCCTTTCATCATTTCAAAGGTGCTGAACAACGGGGCATACAAACTCTACAACATTCAGAAGGAGACCGACGAACCCCGCGCGTGGAACGGAGACCTCCTCAAGCGTATCTACACGTGATCGCCGACTGAAGCAGTGTAACAAACAAGTTTTGGAGAAATAATATACAACAGTTTCAATTTCTTTTACAGATTCAGAGTTCTTCCGTGGTTGCAGACTACGGTCACACAAAAAAAAACTTAGCTGTGATCCCGAATCGCCTAAGTAACACCTACCTTCGAGTGTGCACTTTACGTCACACTCGGGGACTTAGCTGCGATCACGCATCGCCTAAGTACTAATTTTCCTTCGAGTGTGCACTTCACGTCGTACTCGGGGACTTAGCTGCGATCCTGCATCGCCTAAGTATTAACTTCTTTCGAGTGTGCACTTCACATCGCACTCGGAGATTTAGCTGCGATCCTGCATCACCTAAGTATTAACTTCTTCCGAGTGTGCACTTCACGTCGCACTCGGGGACTTAGCTGCGATCCTGCATCGCCTAAGTATTAACTTCTTCTGAGTGTGCATTTCACGTCGCACTCGGGGACTAAGCTGCGATCCTACATCGCCTAAGTATTAACTTCTTCCGAGTGTGCACTTCACATCGCACTCGGGGACTTAGCTGCGATCCTGCATCGCCTAAGTATTAACTACTTCCGAGTGTGCACTTTACGTCACACTCGGGGACTTAGCTGCGATCCTGCATCGCCTAAGTATTAAATCCCTTCGAGTGTGCACTTTACGTCACACTCGGGGGCTTAGCTGCGATCCTGCATCGCCTAAGTATTAACTTCTTCCGAGTGTGCCATTTACGTCACACTCGGAGGCTTAGCCGCGATCCCGCATCGCCTAAGTATTAATTATCTCCGAGTGTGCACTTCACGTCACACTCGGGGACTTAGCTGCGATCCTGCATCGCCTAAGTATTAATTATCTCCGAGTGTGCACTTCACGTCACACTCGAGGACTTAGCTGCGATCCTGCATCGCCTAAGTATTAGATTTTTCTGAGTGTGCACTTTACGTCACACTCGGGGACTTAGCTGCGATCCTGCATCGCCTAAGTATTAATTTCCTCCGAGTGTGCACTTCACGTCGCACTCGGGGACTTAGCTGCGATCCTGCATCGCCTAAGTATTAATTTCTTCCGAGTGTGCACTTCACGTCGCACTCGGGGACTTAGCTGCGATCCTGCATCGCCTAAGTATTAATTTCTTCCGAGTGTGCACTTCACGTCGCACTCGGGGATTTAGCTGCGATCCTGCATCGCCTAAGTATTAATTTCCTCCGAGTGTGCACTTCACGTCGCACTCGGGGACTTAGCTGCGATCCTGCATCGCCTAAGTATTAATTTCTTCCGAGTGTGCACTTCACGTCGCACTCGGGGACTTAGCTGCGATCCTGCATCGCCTAAGTATTAATTTCTTCCGAGTGTGCACTTCACGTCGCACTCGGGGATTTAGCTGCGATCCTGCATCGCCTAAGTATTAATTTCTTCCGAGTGTGCACTTCACGTCGCACTCGGGGATTTAGCTGCGATCACACATCGCCTAAGTGTTAACATCTTCCGAGTGTGCACTTCACATCACACTCGGGGACTTAGCTGCGATCCTGCATCGCCTAAGTACTAATCACTCCTCTGAGTGTGCACTATACGTCGCACTCGGAGACTTAGCTGCGATCCCGATTCGCCTAAGTAATACCTTCCTCCGACTGTGCACTATACGTTACACTCGGGAACGTAGCACTGATCATGAATCACCTAAGTCCTAATATTCTACGAGTACACATTAAGTGTTCAACTCCAAACAGCATTCAAGCAAAAGAATAAGTGTTTTCGTTGTGACTCCAACAGTCTAGACACGATAACAGACTCGGTGCGGATCAAGCTTACTCGCACCGATCTAAAAGTATGACGGCCAACAGCAGTGGCCAGAATATCTTACAGGCAAACACTCGGCATACCGAGGATAAAGTTCGATCATGAGTCAGCTCGGCCCGCGTCAGGACTAGAGGACTCCACAAAAGTGTCCAAGTCAATTCCATCAGCAATGCGGGTGGCAGTCTCGAGGAACGTCTCCATGAAGTCTTCGAATTGAAGTTTCTTCGTGTTGGCGACCTTCAACGCTTTCAGCTTATCTTCCCGCACCTCCTTGCAATGGACTCGGACCAACGACAGCGCAACATCAGCACCGCACCGCGCTGCCGGTTTCTTCCAAGATTGCACTTGGTTCGGCACCTCCTCCAGTCGACTCGTTAGGGTCTCCATATCCTCCCGCGACTCGTCTTCCGGCCAAAGTTCCTTGTTAATTCGGCCGACGATTTCTCTCAGTCGACCGATGAAAGGACCTACTTTGCTAGCGCGGATTTGTGCTCGAAGCAGATCCCGATTGGCGTCCTCACCGAGTGGAACTTTGTCCTTAACAGACTGTTCCACAGCCGCTGTTTCAGCTTCAGGGTTTCCGCAAAAGTCTGCCACCAATAAGCAAGCAGACAATGAAAACCGAATGTCGGGCACACGATAAAGCCACTCGACAAAGCATAAGACTTACCAGCCAGACAAGTCATCGTTTGCTCAGCCCACTCGGTGACATACTTCTCTTGAGCTATGCACCTTCTGTTCAGGGCACCCATCTGATTATGCAGATCGGTCCTATGTTTCCTCATCATCTGCGTGTCCGCCGTCAATACCTGTTTGCTTCCCGAACTTCTTCCAAGGACTTTTCTCGCGCTTCCAGAGCGTCCTTCATACCAGCCATGGAAAGCATTGCAGCTTCCAGTTCACCAGCATGTTGATTCCTCTCCGCTCTGAGGGCTTCATAAGAAGTTCCCATATCACAAGTTTTCTACAACACGAAACAAAGGGTTATCAACAACTTTCTCACTACACTCTACGTTCTTCAGACCCCTGCCGACGCAAGCAGTCGACAGCGGTCTCGGGGACTACACCCAGTGTGTTCACTAAGAGTGACCCCACTGGCACGCACCTCAAGCAGGTCTGCCCTATGGGGGTGCGCTTTTTCACCTGCGCCTCCGAGGCTAAAGCTACTCCACCTGTGTGCAGTTTACTTTAGGGAACTCTTACCGCAATAGTGCTCCGACTGCAGTAAGTACTTGCACTCAGAAATCTTGTCTACGGACACGACAAAAATAAAGATCAAATGTATAAAGACAACTGTCGGTGCAAGCACTCGACAGAAGTCTCGGGGACTACACCCACTGGGTTCACTCGGAGTGAACCCATTGCAAACAACAGACTACGACAACACCCAGTGGGTTACAGAATAAAAGTAAGTACTTACTAGGGTACTTACTCGGATGTCATCGCGCAGCTCCAAGCTCCGCTGATATAAAGGTGCAGCGGAGTCATAAACCCTCTTGGCCTCTCCGGCCATCAGCTCCGCTCGAACCATGGTCCCCTTGACCGCTCCCACCTGCTCCTCCGGGACACACCGAATGTTGAATTCGGCGTGCGACGAACCGGGAATTGGGGGGAGATCCTGGTTCATCCCAAGGTTCGCCCCTGTAGGTTCCTCACCCGTCAGCGCCGGTTCAGTCAGCGAAGGCACTTCGTTTGGTAGAGCGTCGGCGGCAGAGGCGGCGGCAGGAGGAGCACCCTCAGGGACAGGCTCTTCGACGGGCTCCGCGGTCGGGTCAGCTCCCCCCTTGATAAGCCGAATAACATAGTGCTTTAGAAGAAGAAAGAAATGGCGCAGTCTGCAGGAATAAAATACCCGACTCTCCCACAACGTACCTGGCTGTGATGAAACGACATTGTCCGCGTCCATGGAGTCGTCCCCTTGGCAAGCCGGCGAGGTCGCGGAAGTGGCAACCCTGTCGAGTGAAGACCATTCTACATGTAAAACAAGAGTTCACTCGGTCAACAGAAAGGACCGAAAACTAGATTCGCTTACGTGGAGGTGACGGGGATGGTCACCCTCATCCGCGGCAGAGCCTTCCGAGGTCTGGACCCGCTCGATTTGGGCGCTTTGGAGGACTGGCCCGCAGGTTCAGCGGCTGCGTCCCTGGCTCTTTTGGTACCTCGAACACTCGGTGCAGCCGGGGAAGCAGGCGGGACACTCGGTGACACAGGGGAAACTGAAGGGACAGCAGACTCTTGCCGACGCCTATTCCGATGCTCTGGCCGCGGAGGCGGCGAGTTTGGCTCTTCCTCCTTTTCCTCTTCCTCGCTGTTTTCCTCCTCCGACTCTCCGCTGTCGAAGATGTATTCGTCGCTCTCCACGCTTCCCTCCTGGCTGCCTTCTTCATCTTCCTCCTCCAGTTTCCCGCTCGAGACGGGGGAGAACCAGTTGGTCCACGCCTGCAGTCGGAAACATTAAGCATCACGCAGAGATATAAATGAGTTGCTGAAATCAAGGCAGTTCAATGCACTCAGCTAATTCTACTCACCTGATTCGGTGGAGGGTTGTCCGCACCATAAGGCGCCACTCGGCGGGCCCCCTTTGGATTCTCACAGGGACCCGTGATTTGGAGCACCTTTCAGGTCACCTTCTCCTCGAGAATGCCCTCCACGTTGGTCCGAGTGGAGTCTTCAGGTCCTGCGTAGTGCCACATAGCGTGGTGGCGGCCTTGCAGGGGCTGGATTTGCCGACCGATGAAGACTTCAAGCAAGTCCATCCCAGTGACCCCCCTCCTGACAACATCCGCGAGTGCCTCAACCAAAGGCTGGATGTCTTTCTTCTCTGCTTTCGAGAGAGCGAGTTGCTTGGGTGGAGCAGGGCGGTCTAGACTGAATGGAGGCAGCCCAGTCGACGCGTTTGGACAGGCTATGTCCTGGCAGTAGAACCACGTCGACTGCCAGTTCCTAACCAACTCACTCAACTGCAGAGCAGGGTAAATACTCCGATTCTTCTTCTAAAACCCTAAACCCCCACAGAGCTGGAGGAGATGCGTCTTGTCATCCGATTGACTAAGACGTTTTATGGTTTGGGAGCGGACGGAAAAGATGTGTTTGAACAAACCCCAATGGGGAGGACAACCAATAAAACATTCGCATAAAACGATGAAGGCAGAAAGGTGGACGATGGCATTCGGAGGGAAGTGATGGAGTTGTGCACCAAAATGATTCATGATACCCTTGAAGAAAGGGTGGGGGGCAGAGAGAAACCTCGGTGAACGTGGCTGAGGAGCAAGACGCGCTCTCCCTCTCGTGGCGCCGGCTCAACCTCGTCGTCCGCTGGCAACCTCCAAGTCTTATGCACGAGCTGGCCGTGCTCTACCAGCTCCAGCAGGTTGTTGGGGAACGTCGCATGGGAAACAAAAAATTTCCTACGCGCACGAAGACCTATCATGGTGATGTCCATCTACGAGAGGGGATGAGTGATCTACGTACCCTTGTAGATCGTACAGCAGAAGCGTTAGTGAACGCGGTTGATGTAGTGGAACGTCCTCACGTCCCTCGATCCGCCCCGCGAACAATCCTGCGATCAGTCCCACGATCTAGTACCGAACGGACGACACCTCCACGTTCAGCACACGTACAGCTCGACGATGATCTCGGCCTTCTTGATCCAGCAAGAGAGACGGAGAGGTAGAAGAGTTCTCCGGCAGCGTGACGGCGCTCCGGAGGTTGGTGATGACCTTGTCTCAGCAGGGCTCCGCCCGAGCTCCGTAGAAACGCGATCTAGAGGAAAAACCGTGGAGGTATGTGGTCGGGTTGCCGTGGAAAAGTCGTCTCAAATCAGCCCTAAAACCTCCGTATATATAGGTGGGAGGGAGGGGACCTTGCCTTGGGGCTCAAGGAGCCCCAAGGGGGTCGGCCGAGTCCAAGGGGGGAGGACTCCCCCCCCAAACCGAGTTGGACTTGGTTTGGTGGGAGGGAGTCCCCCTTCCTTCCCACCTCCTCCTTTTTTTTCTCTCTTGATTTTCTCTTCTTGGCGCATAGAGCCCTTTTGGGCTGTCCCACCAGCCCACTAAGGGCTCGTGTGCCACCCTCAAGGCCTATGGGCTTCCCCGGGGTGGGTTGCCCCCCCGGTGAACTCCCGGAACCCATTCGTCATTCTCGGTACATTCCCGGTAACTCCGAAAACCTTCCGGTAATCAAATGAGGTCATCCTATATATCAATCTTCGTTTACGGACTATTCCGGAAACCCTCGTGATATCCGTGATCTCATCCGGGACTCCGAACAACATTCGGTAACCAACCATATAACTCAAATACGCATAAAACAACGTCGAACCTTAAGTGTGCAGACCCTGTGGGTTCGAGAACTATGTAGACATGACCCGAGAGACTCCTCGGTCAATATCCAATAGCGGGACCTGGATGCCCATATTGGATCCTACATATTCTATGAAGATCTTATCGTTTGAACCTCAGTGCCAAGGATTCATATAATCCCGTATGCCATTCCCTTTGTCTTTCGGTATGTTACTTGCCCGAGATTCGATCGTCAGTATCCGTATACCTATTTAAATCTCGTTTACCGGCAAGTCTCTTTACTCGTTACGTAATACAAGATATCGTAACTTACACTAAGTCACATCGCTTGCAAGGCTTGTGTGTGATGTTGTATTACCGAGTGGGCCCCGAGATACCTCTCCGTCACACGGAGTGACAAATCCTAGTCTTGATCCATACTAACTCAACGAACACCTTCGGAGATACCTGTAGAGCATCTTTATAGTCACCCAGTTACGTTGCGACGTTTGATACACACAAAGCATTCCTCCGGTGTCCGTGAGTTATATGATCTCATGGTCATAGGAACAAATACTTGACACGCAGAAAACAGTAGCAACAAAATGACACGATCAACATGCTACGTCTATTAGTTTGGGTCTAGTCCATCACATGATTCTCCTAATGATGTGATCCCGTTATCAAGTGACAACACTTGCCTATGGCCAGGAAACCTTGACCATCTTTGATCAACGAGCCAGTCAACTAGAGGCTTACTAGGGACAGTGTTTTGTCTATGTATCCACACAAGTATTGTGTTTCCAATCAATACAATTATAGCATGGATAATAAACGATTATCATGAACAAAGAAATATAATAATAACTAATTTATTATTGCCTCTAGGGCATATTTCCAACAGTCTCCCACTTGCACTAGAGTCAATAATCTAGTTCACATCACCATGTGATTCCAACGAATCCAACAGCCATATAGTTATGGGGTCTGATCACGTCTTGCTCGTGAGAGAGGTTTTAGTCAACGGTTCTGAAACTTTCAGACCCGTGTGTTATTTACAAATCTTTATGTCATCTTATAGATGCTGCTACTATGTGCTATTCGGAAATACTCCAAATATCTACTCTACTATACGAATCCGGTTCACTACTCATAGTTATTCGGATTAGTGTCAAAGCTTGCATCGACGTAACCCTTTACGACGAACTCTTTAACCACCTCCATAATCAAGAAAAAATTCCTTAGTCCATTAGTTACCAAGGATAAATTTTGACCGCTGCTAGTGATTCAATCATGGATCACTCTCTGTACCTCTCAACAGACTTTGAGTCAAGGCACACATCAGGTGCGGTACACAGCATGGCATACTTGAGATTTTACGGCTAAGGCATAGAAGACGACCTTCGTCTATTCTCTTTATTCTGCCGGGGTCGGGTTTTGAGTCTTACTCAAATTCACACCTCACAACGCAACCAAGAACTCCTTCTTTGCTGATCTTATTTTGAACTCTTTCAAAACTTGTCAAGGAATGCATCTTATTGAAACTTTCATTAAGCTCTTTTGATCTATCTCCATAGATCTTTGATGCTCAACGTTCAAGTAGCGCAATCCAGGTATTCCTTTGAAAACTCCTTTCAAACAACCTTGTATGCTTTACAGAAATTCTACATTACTTCTGATCCAAAATATGTCAACCACATATACTTATCAGAAATTCTATAGTGCTCCCACTCACCCTTTTGGAAATACAAGTTTCTCATAAACCTTGTACACACCCAAAATCTTTGATCATCTCATCAAAGTGCTTATTCCAACTCCGAGATGCTTGCACCAGTCCATCGAAGGATCGCTGGAGTTTGCATACTTGTTAGTATCCTTAGGATCGACAAAACCTTATGGTTGTATCTCATACAATGTTTGCTCAAGGAAACCGTCGAGGAAACAATGTTTTGACATCCTACGTGCAATATTTCATAAATAATGCAACAACTACTAACATAATTCCAACAGACCTTTAGCATCGCTACGAGTGATAAAGTCTCATCATAGTCAACTGTTTGATCTTGTCGAAAACATCTTTGCGACAAGTCGAGCTTTTCTTAATAGTGACTTATCACCATCATTGTCTGTCTTCTTTTAAAGATCCATTTCTACTCAATAGTCTAATGACCATCAAGTAGTTCTTTCCAAAGTCTACACTTTGTTTTCATACATGGATCCTCTCTCAGATTTCATGGCTTCCAGCCATCTGTCAGAATCTGGGCCCACCAACGCTTTCTCCATAACTCGTAGGTTCACTGTTGCTCAACAACATGACCTCCAAGACAGGGTTACCGTACCACTCTATAGTAGTACGCGACCTAGTCAACCTACGAGGCTTGTAGTAACTTGATCCGATGCTTGATGATCACCATCATCAGCTTCCACTTCAAGTGGTGTAGGCGCCACAGGAACAACTTCCTGCGCCCTGCTACACACTGGTTGAAGTGATGGTTCAATAACCTCATCAAGTTCTACTACCCTCCCACTCAATTCTTTCGAGAGAAACCTTTCCTCGAGAAAGGATCCGTTTCTAGAAACAAACACTTTGCTTTCGGATCTGAGAGAGGAGATGTACCCAACTGTTTTGGATATCCTATGAAGATGCATTTATCCGCTTTGGGTTCGAGCTTATCAGACTGAAAATTTTTCACATAAGTGTCGAAGCTCCAAACTTTCAGGAAACGACAGTTTAGATTTCTCTAAACCTCAGTCTACACTGTGTCATCTCAACGGAAATACGCGGTGCCCTATTTAAAGTGAATGTAGTTGTCTTTAATGCATAACCCATAAACGATAGTGGTAATTCGATAAGAGACATCATAGTATGCACCATACCAAATAGTGCGTGGCTATGACGTTCAGACACATCATCACACTATGATGTTCCAGGTGGCATGAACTGCGAAACAATTTCCATATTGTCTTAACTGCGTACCAAAACTCGTAACTCAGATATTCATTTCCATGATCATATCGTAGACAGTTTATCCTCTTGTTACGACGAACTTCACTCTGAAACGGAATTGAACTTTTCAACATTTCAGACTTGTGATTCATTAAGTAAATACTCATGTATCTACTCAAATCGTCAGTGAATCAAGAACATAATGATATCCACTACGTGCCTCAGCACCCATTGGACTGCATACATCAAAATGTATCACTTCCAACAAGTTACTATCTTATTTCATGTCAATGAAAACAAGGCCTTGCTCATGTGGTATGATTTGCATGTCACTAGTGATTCGAAATCAGGTGAGTACAAAGATCCATCAGAATGGAGCCTCTTCATGCAATTTATACTAACATGACTCAAGCGGCAGTGCCACAAGTAAGTGGTACTATCATCATCAACTCGTATCTTTTGGCACCAATATCATGAACATGTGTAACACTACGATCGAGATTCAATAAACCATTGAAGGTGATTATTCAAGAAAATAGAGTAACCATTATTCTCTTTAAATGAATAATCGTATTGCAATAAACACGATCCAATCATGTTCATGCTTAACGCAAGCACCAAATAACAATTATTTAGGTTTAACACCAATCCCGATGGTAGAGGGAGCGTGCGACGTTTGATCATATCAACCTTGGAAACACTTCCAACACGTATCGTCACCTCGCCTTTAGCTAGTCTCCGTTTATGCCGTAGCTTACATTTCGTGTTACTAATCACTTAGCAACCGAACCGGTATCCAATACCCTCATGCTACTAGGAGTACTAGTAAAGTACACATCAACATCATGTATATCAAATACACTTCTTTCGACTTTGGCCAGCCTTCTTATCTACCAAGTATCTAGGGTTGCTCCGCCTCAGTGACTGTTCCCCTCATTACAGAAGCACTTAGTCTCGGGTTTGGGTTTAATCTTGGGTCTCTTCATTAGTGCAGCAATTGTTTTGCCGTTTCACGAAGTATCCCTTCTAGCCCTTGCCTTTCTTGAAACTTAGTGGTTTTACAAACCATCAACTATTGATGCTCCTTCTTGATTTCTACTTTCGCAGTGTCAAACATCGCGAATCGCTCAAGGATCATTGTATGTATCCTTGATATGTTATAGTTCATCACGAAGCTCTCACAGCTTGGTGGCAGTGACTTTGGAGAACTATCACTATCTCATCTGGAAGATTAACTCCCACTTGATTCAAGCGATTGTCGTACTCAGACAATCTGAGCACACGCTCAACGATTGAGCTTTTCTCCTTTACTTTGTGGACAAAGAATCTTGTTGGAGGTCTCGTACCTCTTAACAAGGGCACAAGCATGAGATCACAATTTCATCTCTTTAGAACATCACTTATGTTCCGTGACGTTTTACAACGTTTTCGGCGCCTTACTTCTAAGCCATTAAGTATTTTGCACTGAACTATCGTGTAGTCATCAGAAACGTGTATGTCGAATGTTCATAGCATCCACAGACGACGCTCGAGGTGCAGCACACCGAGTGGTGCATTAAGGACATAAGCCTTCTGCGTAGCAACGGGGACAATCCTCGGTTTTACACACTCAGTCTGCAAAGTTTGCTACTATCAATTTTCAACTAAATTTTCTCTAGGAACATATAAAAACAGTAGAGCTATAGCGCAAGCTACATCGTAATTCGCAAAGACCATTAGACTATGTTCATGACAATTAGTTCAATTAATCATATTACTTAAGAACTCCCACTCAAAAAGTACATCTCTCTAGTCATTTGAGTGGTACATGATCCAAATCCACTATCTCAAGTCCGATCATCACGTGAGTCGAGAATAGTTTCAGTGGTAAGCATTTCTATGCTAATCATATCAACTATACAATTCATGCTCGACCTTTCGGTCTCATGTGTTCCGAGGCCATGTCTGCACATGCTAGGCTCGTCAAGCTTAACCCGAGTGTTCCGCGTGCGCAACTGTTTTGCACCCGTTGTATGTGAACGTTGAGTCTATCACACCCGATCATCACGTGGTGTCTCGAAACGACGAACTGTAGCAACGGTGCACAGTCGGGGAGAACACAATTTCGTCTTGAAATTTTAGTGAGAGATCACCTCATAACGCTACCGTCGTTCTAAGCAAAATAAGGTGCATAAAAGGATTAACATCACATGCAATTCATAAGTGACATGATATGGCCATCATCACGTGCTTCTTGATCTCCATCACCAAAGCACCGTCACGATCTTCTTGTCACCGGCGCCACACCATGATCTCCATCAACGTGTTGCCATCGGGGTTGTCGTGCTACTCATGCTATTACTACTAAAGCTACATCCTAGCAAAATAGTAAACGCATCTGCAAGCACACACGTTAGTATAAAGACAACCCTATGGCTCCTGCCGGTTGCCGTACCATCGACGTGCAAGTCGATATTTCTATTACAACATGATCATCTCATACATCCAATATATCACATCACATCATTGGCCATATCACATCACAAGCATACCCTGCAAAAACAAGTTAGACGTCCTCTAATTTTGTTGTTGCATGTTTTACGTGGTGACCATGGGTATCTAGTAGGATCGCATCTTACTTACGCAAACACCACAACGGAGATATATTAGCTGCTATTTAACCTCATCCAAGGACCTCCTCGGTCAAATCCGATTCAACTAAAGTTGGACAAACCGACACTTGCCAGTCATCTTTGAGCAACGGAGTTACTCGTAACGATGAAACCAGTCTCTCGTAAGCGTACGAGTAATGTCGGTCCAAGCCGCTTCAATCCAACAATACCGCGGAATCAAGAAAAGACTAAGGAGGGCAGCAAAACGCACATCACCGCCCACAAAAACTTTTGTGTTCTACTCGAGAAGACATCTACGCATGAACCTAGCTCATGATGCCACTGTTGGGGAACTTCGCATGGGAAACAAAAAAATTCCTACGCGCACGAAGACCTATCATGGTGATGCCCATCTACGAGAGGGGATGAGTGATCTACGTACCCTAGTAGATCATACAGCAGAAGCGTTAGTGAACGCGGTTGATGTAGTGGAACGTCCTCACGTCCCTCGATCCGCCCCGCGAACAATCCCGCGATCAGTCCCACGATCTAGTACCGAACGGACGGCACCTCCGCGTTCAGCACACGTACAGCTCGACGATGATCTCGGCCTTCTTAATCCAGCAAGAGAGACGGAGAGGTAGAAGAGTTCTCCGGCAGCGTGACGGCGCTCCGGAGGTTGGTGATGACCTTGTCTCAGCAGGGCTCCGCCCGAGCTCCGCAGAAACGCGATCTAGAGGAAAAACCGTGGAGGTATGTGGTCGGGCTGCCGTGGAAAAGTCGTCTCAAATCAGCCCTAAAACCTCCGTATATATAGGTGGGGGTCGCCCGAGTCCAAGGGGGGAGGACTCCCCCCCCCAAACCGAGTTGGACTTAGTTTGGTGGGAGGGAGTCCCCCTTCCTTCCCACCTCCTCCTTTTTTTTCTTTTCTCTTGATTTTCTCTTCTTGGCGCGTAGAGCCCTTTTGGGCTGTCCCACCAGCCCACTAAGGGCTGGTGTGCCACCCTCAAGGCCTATGGGCTTCCCCGGGGTGGGTTGCCCCCCCCCCGGTGAACTCCCGGAACCCTTTCGTCATTCCCGGTACATTCCCGGTAACTCCGAAAACCTTTCGGTAATCAAATGAGGTCATCCTATATATCAATCTTCGTTTCCGGACTATTCCGGAAACCCTCGTGACGTCCGTGATCTCATCCAGGACTCCGAACAACATTCGGTAACCAACCATATAACTCAAATACGCATAAAACAACGTCGAACCTTAAGTGTGCAGACCCTGCGGGTTCGAGAACTATGTAGACATGACCCGAGAGACTCCTCGGTCAATATCCAATAGCGGGACCTGGATGCCCATATTGGATCCTACATATTCTACGGAGATCTTATCGTTTGAACCTCAGTGCCAAGGATTCATATAATCCCGTATGTCATTCCCTTTGTCCTTCGGTATGTTACTTGCCCGAGATTCGATCGTCAGTATCCATATACCTATTTAAATCTCGTTTACCGGCAAGTCTCTTTACTCGTTCCGTAATACAAGATCTCGTAACTTACACTAAGTCACATCGCTTGCAAGGCTTGTGTGTGATGTTGTATTACCGAGTGGGCCCCGAGATACCTCTCCGTCACACGGAGTGAAAAATCCCAGTCTTGATCCATACTAACTCAACGAACACCTTCGGAGATACCTGTAGAGCATCTTTATAGTCACCCAGTTACGTTGCGATGTTTGATACACACAAAGCATTCCTCCGGTGTCCGTGAGTTATATGATCTCATGGTCATAGGAACAAATACTTGACACGGAGAAAACACTAGCAACAAAATGACACGATCAACATGCTACGTCTATTAGTTTGGGTCTAGTCCATCACATGATTCTCCTAATGATGTGATCCCGTTATCAAGTGACAACACTTGCCTATGGCCAGGAAACCTTGACCATCTTTGATCAACGAGCCAGTCAACTAGAGGCTTACTAGGGACAGTGTTTTGTCTATGTATCCACACAAGTATTGTGTTTCCAATCAATACAATTATAGCATGGATAATAAAAGATTATCATGAACAAAGAAATATAATAATAACTAATTTATTATTGCCTCTAGGGCATATTTCCAACACAGGTCCCCCTCCGTCACTGTGGAGGGGAGAAAATCTCCCTGGATCCATCCCGCTGGCAATGGCCGCTGCCGCCGCTGAGCAGCCGTCGCCTTGCCCTTCTTCTTCCTTGCCTCCATCTTGCTGGTCTGGCCCTTGGTCATGGCGGCGATGGCGAGCTTTCGAGAAGGATGGGAAGGAAAAGGTGTATGAGCGCAAGAGGCGGTGAAGAAGACGGAGCAAGCGAGAGCAGAGGATTCGGCGAGCGTAACCGAAGGGTCTCGTCGGCCGGAGTTAAATAGAACACCGACTGGGTCGCTGGCGAGCGGGCCCGAAATCTTATCCGCCCAACCAGCCGCGGCGATATCGGCAGAAGAGTTGAAGGCGCGAGGATCGAGGAGTCAGGCGCTACTCGAGCGCGCTGACGTCGCCCCCGCTAAGCGCGCGGAACCCGAAATTTGAGATCCCGGAAAATCCGCCGCTGTCAGTTGACCGGTCGTGTCAAAAGATGTCGCGAAGGCACTCGGTTCCCGACAGTCCGTTCTGCAAAACGCATTCACTCGGATCATCGGCCAAGAGAGATAGAATGGATAGAGGCAAGCAACACCCAAGCCGAACCTAGTCCAGTCGGATCTGAGCATCGAGCACTGCTTTGACGTTTCAACCCCGATCCATTCAGGGACTAATGATGGGGTCATAGTCCTAGGGTAGGGTCATAGACCTGTCCTACAGGTCCTACCCAAGGACTACCCCACGCAAGGGACAGGACCTTAAGTATGCCCGACTGTATTAAGGTGTCCCCATCATCCAGTCGGTACTGGGCCCAGAATCATCCAGTCGGAGACTAAGACTCGGAGAACACCGGACCTACCGCTGGATACACTCGGTGCCTCATAACCTCCCTGGAGGGAAACTGCCGTACGTTTCCGGCTTCATTAACTAGCATTTATAGCATACATTACCTGAAACGCATGCATTCAATCGCCACTACTCCACCCTTGAATCAGAACCGTTGTGGAGGGCAGCGCACTCAATATAAGCCGCCCTCCCCTACTGGTAAAAGAGTTAGAAAAACATTGTACTCCATATTACACTCGATAACCAGCTCCAAGAGCACTGAGACGTAGGGCTATTACCTCCACCGTAGAGGGGCCTGAACTCATACAACCTCGCCGTAGCTAGGACTCTGCCCATCTCATTCGTACCCCACACATCTACTGTCAGGCTTATACCCACGACATCGCCTGTGCTTGATGATGCTACTTCTGCTGTCCATGATGCTTGTGATGATGCTATGCTTGATACTGCTTTGCCACTAGGTGCATTCCTTGATGCACAAATTGCTAGTGTTGCTGCTAGATGTGATGATACTTCTGAAACTGCTGATACTATTGAAGTAGAACCTGCTATTTTGCCTGATATGCCTGAGCGTTATGTTATGGAGGGAGAGATAGCTGAGGATTTTCTTGTGTGTAAGGATAACTATGATGTTGAGAAATTACTGCGCAAGTGGAAAGAAAAATCTCTGAACGCTAGGATGAAATACGACCCGAAGTTTGCTACTTCGCCTATCTTTGTGACCGATAAGGATTATGAGTTCTCTGTCGACCCTGAGTTAATCACTCTGGTCGAATATGATCCTTTTCGCCGTTATGAGTCTGAAACGGTTGTAGCCCATCTTACCAAACTGCATGATATAGCCACCATATTCACTAGTGAGGAAAAGATCCGCCACTACTATATCCTCAAGCTGTTTCCTTTCTCGCTAAAGGATGATGCTAAGACCTGGTTCACTTCTCTTGCTCATGGTTGCGTGCGTAGTCCCCACGATATGGTCTACTACTTCTCTGAAAAATATTTCCCTCCCATAAGAAGCAAGCTGCCTTGCAGGAAATATACAACTTTGCACAAGTTGAAGAAGAGTCTCCCACAAGCTTGGGGGAGGCTCGTCCAGCTGCTGAATGCTTTGCCTGATCACCCTCTTGAAAAGAATGAAATACTTGATATCTTCTATAATGGACTTACCGATGCTTCTAAGGACCACCTAGATAGTTGTGCTGGTTGTGTTTTTAGGGAATGAACTATAGAACAAGCTGAGATCCTATTGAATAATATCTTGTGCAATGAGAATGCTTGGACTATTCTCGAACCACCTCCTAAGCCAACTCCGAAGAAAAGAGGTATTATATTCCTCAGTCATGAAGATATGCAAGAAGCTAAGAAATCTATGCGAGAGAAAGGCATTAAATCTGAAGATGTCAAAAATCTACCACCTATCAAAGAGATCTATGGTCTTGATAACCCGATACAGGTAGTAGAGGTAAATTCTCTTCGTAGATTCAATGAGAGTGATATTCCTTTTGATAAACCTACTAGCTTATGCTTGGATGAATTTGATAACTTTGTTGTCAAACAACAAAGTTTCAATGATTATGTTCGCAGACAATTGGAACATAATGCTCGTATGCTTAGTCATTTAAGTGCTTGTGTGGACAGAAATGTCAATGATCTTAAGCTTTTGAGTAAACATGCCTCTATGGTTACTACTCAAGTAGAACAAGTACTTAAAGCTCAGAATGACTTGCTCAATGAGTTGAATGACAATTCTGTCAGAGTCGTCACTAGAGGCGGTAGAATGACCGAGGAACCTTTGTATCCTGAGGGTCATCCTAAGAGAATTGAACAAGATTCTCAAGGAGTTAGCACTGATGCACCTAGTCACCCTAGAAAGAAAAAGAAATATGATAGGAACCTACACGCTAGCAGCCATGTTGCTGTTACACCTGAGTGTCCAAACGATGTCCCTGTCTCTGATGCCGAAACACAATCTGGTGATGAACATGAGCCTAATGATAATATCAATACTGATGTTCATGTTGATGCTCAACCTAGAAATGATAAGGATGTGGAGATTGAACCAGTTGGTCTTGATAACGCACAACCTAACAATAGGAGATACGATAAGAACAACTTCGCTGCTAGGAAGCATGGTAAGAAAGGGAACCATGGGTTCAGAAACCCATGCCCTTTCCTCCCAAACCATCCAAGAAAAAGGATGATGAGGATTTTGAGCGATTTGTTGAAATGATTAGACATGTCTTTCTGCAAATGTGTTTGACAGATATGCTCAAAATGTCTCCCTATGCCAAGTACATGAAGGATGTTGTTACTAATAAGAGGAGGATACCTGAGGTTGAGATTTCCACCATGCTCGCCAATTACACCTTCAAGGGTGGAACTCCTATGAAACTAGGTGATCCCGGAGTGCCCACTATACCTTGCTCCATTAAAGGCAATTATGTTAGAACTGCTTTATGCGATCTTGGAGCCGGTGTTAGTGTTATGCCTCTTTCTCTTTATCGTAGACTTGAACTAGATAAGTTGACACCCACTGAAATCTCTTTGCAAATGGCCGACAAATCAACTTCTTTCCCTATCGGCATTTGCGAGGATGTGCTTGTTGTGGTTGCTAATGTTAATATCTTAACGTACTTTGTTATCTTGGATATCCCCGAGGACGATGCCATGGCGGTCATCCTCGGAAGACCCTTTTTAAACACTGCAGGGGCTGTTATAGATTGCAACAAAGGCAATGTCACTTTCCATGTCAATGGTAATGAGCATAAGGTGCACTTTCCGAAGAAAAAATATCGAGTACATTGCATCAATGCTATCGAAAAAACATCATCGATTCTTATTGGGAGCTTTGAATGCCCTATTCCTCCTGTTAAGATGAAGTATGATTTGCTTGCTGGGGAGATTCACATCCCCATTGAGGTAACCTAGTGACTGTTCGAAAATTCTCGGTTCTCTTTTGCGATTCGAAAAGGTTTGTCAAGGAGACTTTATCAACCTCATTGACGGATTTCTTTCGATGACCATGAGATAGATGAATCGAGGAGTCACAAACCTCTGTTCCAAGCCTTCACCTTCGGTTGCTTAGAAGAAAAATGATAGATTTAGTTTAGTTTTCCCTATTTTCTGTTTTAGCATCCCGTGGAAAAATACCCCGAAAATAAAAGTTCTCTGAACGTCCTGAAAATCAAGTATGATTTTTTCTGGAATTTTTGAAAAATAGTGGGACGAAGAGCTAGTCTGGGGGTTGCACCAGTGGGCCACAAGCCCTGGAGGCGCTGGCACCCCCTGGACACGCCTACCTGGCTTGTGGGGCCCATGTGCACCCCCTCTGCTTCTCCTACCTCCAGAAAAAATCATTTCGCAGCTCAAACCCGTGTTCTTGCTCCTCTTGCTGGAATTTTCGGTCTCCTTGCTCAAAGCACCATTCTCCGATCTGTTTTGGGGAAATTACTCCTTGGTAAGTGACTCCTCCATTGGTCCAGATTGTTTTTTCTCTAGTGCCTCATACTTCGCGTATTTTTGCTACCTTGGTGACCCTGTTCTTGAGCTTTGCATGCTAATTTTAGCTGGTCCCAAGTAGTTTTGATGCATAATATGGCCTCTAGGCACTTGTGGGAGTAGTTGCTACGAGTTTACTTGAGCCTTATTCACTTTTAGTTAGAATCACTAAATATTTCAGAAATTTTCAGAGATAGGAAAAGGAAAAGATGAGGAGGTACTTAAGAGGCTCTTCAAGACGTGACCCCAAGGATGATGGAAGTGAGAAGAAGCCCAAGTATCCGGTCCCTCGAGTTGCATAAGTTCGGGCGTGCGAATGGCCAAGCAATGTGTTCTTACGCGCCGCCGGACTTTACGAGGATTTTTATCACTTGGTGGAGAACGCATGCCTTACCGCCTTCATTGAAGATAAGTGTCTGCAATACCTCCCCCTCACTAATATCTTCGTACAAAGCTTTAACTTCTATCCGAGGAAGAATCCTCCTATGGTTGAGTTCAAATTATATGATATTCCCCAACGCATGTCGCTCCAGGATTTTTGCAATGTTTGCAAATTGCCTTTTGTTGGGGATATTCATGAACCTCGTCCACGGGCCTTGGAGGCTTTCATCGATACAATTGATGTAGGAGAGGAGAGAGGAGTGTCTTGCGCTAGAGCTGCTAGCATACATTTTCCCGTGCTTCGGTACTTCTCACTATTCGTGGGAAAATGTTTGATTGGCCATGGGAAAGTTGGGTCCCTTAGCTCCCCAGATCTTGCGGTGTTGCGCTAAGCCCTTTATAACGATAAAACTTATAGCTTGGGCGCTATAGTAGCTCAACGGTTGAACATGAACCGTTCTAAAGGTGTTGTCTATGGAGGTATCTATGCTACCCATCTTGTCAGACACTTTGAGATACCTATTAGACTAGACGAGGAAGAAGAGATCCTTCTTCCTGAGAGATATCTAGATTATGATAGCATGGTCCGCCATGACTTTCTTGATAGAGATATAAATAGAAGGATGATTTATAACCCGGTATTTAGTCAGGGTACTCGTGAGACTATTACTTTGCCTGCTCCTTCTTTGTTCAATCTTCATGCACGCAGGTACATTAATATGCCCTCGGACATCTACGCATATTGGGGCTTAGCCCAACCACAGGTGCCCGTGCCCGAACCACCAGTCGAGTACCAGACGCCAATTTATCAGTGGGAGCGAGAGGAGCTCACACAGCAGTGGCATCCTCAGTCCACTCCGGAGTACCCCGGAGCTGGTTATTTCCCTCCTTGGGAGTAGACCAACTTAGGCCAAAAGCCTAAGCTTGGGGGAGTACGTGCTTCTCACCGACTTTACATTCTTGCTTATGCTTTCACTTTGTTCGTCGGTGTTCACACTTTGCCACTGTATCATCCATGCTAGTTTATTTTATTTTTCTCTTTTTCTTTTCGTGTGTGTGTCTAGTTTGAGAAAACCCAAAAATATTTTCTTTTTCTTATTTTTCTTGTTGGGAGCTTTCTCGTGTAAATAGTTTTCTTTCTCTTTGGGTCAAGGTAGAAGATAATGGTTATAATGTTTAGTGGCTCTCGCATGCATACCTGTTTAGCTGTCAAAGAGCCATAGTACTTTGTCTTCTCCTTTGTGTTTGCCTGCAGATTCCAGCTTTAGTCCAATGCACAAGCACTCTTATTATTTTTCACATCGTTCGGTCGTGCAAGTGAAAGGCAATAATGACGATATATGATGAAGTGATTGAGCCTGGAAAAGCTGGTATGAACTCGATCTATTTTGTTTTTGTAAATATGACTAGCTCACTGTTCCTAGTTCAGCCTTGTTGTGAGAGAAACATGTTTGCAATGACAACTTAGAGATCATAGTTTCTGATGCCATGCTTAATTAGCTAGGGGCTTATAATGGTTTTCCTTGGATGCCAACATGAATTTTGAGATGACTATGATGTAGTATGATAGGATGGTATCCTCCTTTGAATGATTCAAGTTGCTTGACTTGGCACATGTTCACGCATGTAGTTGAAACAAAATCAACATAGCCTCTATGATATTTATGTTCCTGCTGATTTATATTCTACTCATGCTTGCACTCAATGTTAGTTAATCTCAATGCATTTTGATGACTGTTGTCGCTCTCTAGTTGGTCACTTCCCAGTCTTTTGCTAGCCTTCACTTGTACTAAGAGGGAATACTGCTTGTGCATCCACTTCCATAAACCCAAAGTTGTTCCATATGAGTCCACCATACCTACCTATATGCGGTATCTACCTCTCGTTCCAAGTAAATTTGCATGTGCCACTCTCTAAACCTTCAAGAAATAATCTGTTTTGCATGCCCGAACCGCTCATGTGGTGATAGGGGGCTATCAGTATCTTCCATGCTAGGCGTTTTATCCTCGATATGTGTTTATTCACTATCATTCACGAGAAAGGGGCCGGTAATTGGAATCCCCAGTTCCATGCTCAAATCAAAAAGATAATTGCAAACAAAACTCCCCCAGGATTGATGTTGGTCTGGACGGTTGATGACCCACAAGTATACGGGAACAATCGTAGTCCTTTCGATAAGTAAGAGTGTCGAACCCAACGAGGAGCAAAAGGATCTGACAAGTGGTTTCAGCAAGGAAATATCTGCAAGCACTGAAATTGTCTGTAACAAGTGATTGTGTGGTGAGATGATTCGTAGCGAGCAACAAGTAACAAAAGTAGCAACGGTGCAGCAAAATGGCCCAATCCCTTTTGTAGCAAGGGACAAGCCTGGACAAAGTCTTATAGGAGGAAAAACGCTCCCGAGGACACACGGGAATTTCGGTCATGCTAGTTTCATCATGTTCATATGATTCGCGTTCGTTACTTTGATAGTTTGATATGTGGGTGGACCGGCGCTTGGGTACTGCCCTTACTTGCACAAGCATCCCACTTATGATTAACCCCTCTCGCAAGCATCCGCAACTACGAAAGAAGAATTAAGACAAAGCCTAACCATAGCATTAAACTAGTGGATCCAAATCAGCCCCTTACGAAGCAACGCATAAACTAGGGTTTAAGCTTCTGTCACTCTAGCAACCCATCATCTACTTACTACTTCCCAATGCCTTCCTCTAGGACCAAATAATGGTGAAGTGTTATGTAGTCGACATTCACATAACACCACTAGAGGAAAAACAACATACAACACATCAAAATACCGAACGAATACCAAATTCACATGACTATTATTAGCATGACTTATCCCATGTCCTCAGGAACAAAAGTAACTACTCATAAAGCATAATCATATTCATGATCAGAGAGGTAATGGGTAGCATCAAGGATCTGAACATAAACTCTTCCACCAAGTAATCCAACTAGCATCAACTACAAAGAGTAATCGACACTACTAGCAACCTTACAAGTACCAATCGAAGTCACGAGACGGAGATTGGTTACAAGTGATGAACTAGGGTTTGGAGATGAGATGGTGCTGATGAAGATGTTGATGGTGACGAGTCCCCTCTGATGAGAGGAGTGTTGGTGATGACGATGGCGATGATTTCCCCCTCTGGGAGGGAAGTTTCCCCCGCAGGATCGTCTTGCCGGAGCTCTAGATTGGTTCTGCTCAAGTTCCGCCCTGTGGCGGCGGCGAAACCCCGAAAAAGCTCCTCTCGTTTTTTTCCTGGACGAAACCCTCCATATAGCAAAAGAGGATGCTAGTGGGCTGCCCACAAGCCCCCATGGCGAGGCCTGGGGGGGTGGCCGCACCGTGCAGGCTTGTGGGCACCCCCTGGTGCCCCTCTGGCACTTCTTTGGCCTAGTATTTTTTATAAATTGGGAAAAAAATCCCCGTTGATTTTCACGGCGTTTGGAGTTGCGCAGAATAGGTATCTCAACTTTGCTCCACTTTCATGCCAGAATTCCAGTTGCCGGTATTCTCCCTCTTCATGTAAACCTTGCAAAATAAGATAGAAAAGGCATAAGAATTGTACCGTGAAGTGAAATAACAGCCAAAGAAGCGATAAATATCAACATGAAAACATGATGCAAAATGGACGTATCAACTCCCCCAAGCTTAGACCTCGCTTGTCCTCAAGAGAAAGCCGAGCTCAATAAATATGTCCACATGTTTAGGGAGAGAGGTGTCGACAAAACAAGATACGAACATGCATGCATCATAATCAAGCTCAGAACAGCAATACCAACATATAATCTCTCATGCTAAAGTGATAATTCCTTCACAAAGTAAGGCATGGATAATGAACCTTACCGAGAAGTAACTACCGATAGCCTTTAGTCATTGAAGCAATTGCAATTTATCACAACATCAGAAAGAGTCAAATAAGAGATTGTAAAGCAAATCCACATACTCAATCATTCTTTCGTTCTCTACAATTGCTACAACTCACATGGTACTCATGAGATCAAAGTTTCACCTAAACACGGAGAAAGATAGGGGCTTATAGTATTGCCTCCCAACTGCTTACCTCAAGGGTAATGTCAACAATAATAATTCATGAATGCCTACCTCCAAGTTGACATATGAATATAGATCTTTCCCAAGCATGTGACGGTAGCCAAGACAAAGGCAAAATAAGGAATTGGTGAAGATCACCATGACTCTTTCAGGGGCAAAAAGTAAAAGTACAAGATAGGCCCTTCGCAGAGGGAAGCAGAGGTTGTCATGCACTTTTGAGGTTTGGATGCGTGTCCTCTTAGTGCGGAGGAACGCCACTTTATATTGCCCCCTGTGGTAGAGAACTTTATTATGCAGTCTGTCGCTTTTATGTCTTCATCATCACTGGTTCGTACAAAGCTTATTTTCCACACACTAATAGATCATACATATTAGAGAGCAATTTTTATTGCTTGCACCGATGACAACTTACTTGAGGGATCTTATTCAATCCATAGGTAGGTATGGTGGACACTCATTGCAAAACTGGTTTGAAGGTTTATGGATGCACAAGTAGTATCTCTACTTGGTGCGGGAGGTTTTGGCTGTTATGAGGTGGAAGCAATCGTCACATGCTAAGGGATCTCTAATCATATAACATTGTTCAGAGCCAAGCAAACAAAATTCATTACATTGTCTTCCTTGTCCAACATCTACTTCTAGGCATGTAATAGTTTAGTGAGTGTTCACAATTATAGATGGTGTTAGAGATGATATATTTATATGTGAACCTCTCCTTCCTTATCACTTCTTATTAAACAATGACCAAGGTCTACGTTTGCCTACCCTCAACAAGTTTCAGTCCTCATTCTTTTTGTATGTGAAGCCATCACTTCCCATAAGATCATTACATGATCTTTCATGCTTTTGTTCTATTCTCACTCTATTGATCATGGCAAGAGGCAAATCCCTTCAACTAAGATACTCTTTATTATATGGCTCACGAGCAAGAATACATCGGGGGTGACACAAAGCAAAACTCAAAACTAAAACACTAAGACTTTTAAACTACTAGAGAAAAAGAAAACTGAAAAGGAAAACTAAAACAAAGGTAAAGGCAAAAGATGTGATGGTGATACGATACCGGGGCAACTCCCCCAAGCTTGGCACAAGCCAAGGGGATTGCCCATACCAATGCTCAGTTGTCTTCCTTTGGTGGTGATGGTGGAGGAGTTGTTGCAACATGAGTTTGATCCTCCGTCTTCCAAGGCATAGGTGCTCCACCATGGAAAGATGAATGAGTCTCCGAAATCCTCAAATCTGCAGCCAACCTTATATATTTAAATCTATACTCATACTCACAGTTTTGGTTATGCAGGTCATAGATCTGGCTCTGGAGTTGATCAACCCTGTCATAGAGCCTCGAGAGGTGCTTCCCAATGTCATTGGCATCAATCCTATGCTTGTTGGTGAACGCCGTGATCATCATGTGGTTGGCGTTGAGTCCAAGCTCCACCATCCCTTGGCACTTGAAGACTTGTTGCTCCATTGCTTCGAGCCTCGTCTCCATGCTTCCGGTCTTCTTAGGCCCCTCAACAGCACGGATGTGCAACATCCCCTCACGCATATTGATAGATTGAGGGTGTTGCACCACTTCCGTGAGGTAGGGATTGATGACCTTCTCGAAGATCTTGTCCTTCGGAGCTTTTGGGGAAGTCATGGCGATCTAGATCTGCAACAAAAACAGGCTCAAAACGAAAAACAGAGGAAATCTGCGGGATGCAGGGTTCAGGCTAAATGGAAGTGTATATAATGATTTTTTTCAGACCAGAAGGAGTACCCCGTACGAAAACGGAGTCCGAGAGGCGCACGAGGTGGCCACAAGCCCTCACGGCGCGGCCATGGGGTGGGCCCACGCCGTGCAGGCTTGTCGCCTCCTCTCGCACTTTCCAGACTACTTCCAATTTTTGTATTTTTTCAAATATTCCAAAACGGAGAAAATTTCCTACTGGAAAAGTTTTGGACTCTGTTTTCTTACCGAATCACATACCTCTTCGTTTTCGGAGTCTGAAACAGGCTGATAAATGTCCCTTAGATATTCTTCCGGAGTTATGGTATTGATGATATTGCTTTCAACATTTATGGGAGTACCTGAGATATAATGCTTGATTCTCTGCCCATTTACCACTCTCGGACAATTACCTTCCGTGTTGTTGATCTTGATAGCACCAGAACAATATACTTCCTCAACAACATAGGGACCTTCCCATTTAGAGAGAAGCTTGCCTGCAAATAATCTTAAACGGGAGTTGTATAGGAAGACATAATCACCTACATTGAACTCACGCTTTTGTATCCTCTTATCATGCCACCTCTTAACCTTCTCTTTGAACAGCTTGGCATTCTCATATGCCTGAGTTCTCCACTCATCAAGCGAGCTAATATCAAATAGCCTCTTCTCACCGGCAAGTTTGAAATCAAAGTTGAGCTCTTTGATTGCCCAATAAGCTTTATGCTCTAGCTCAATAGGTAAGTGACATGCTTTCCCATACACCATTTTGTACGGAGACATGCCCATAGGATTCTTATAGGCAGTTCTATAAGCCCACAATGCATCATCGAGCTTCTTAGACCAATTCTTTCTAGACGTGTTGACAGTCTTTTGCAGAATCAGTTTCATCTCTCTATTACTTAGCTCTACTTGACCACTGGACTGAGGGTGATAGGGAGACACAATTCTATGGTTGACATCGTACTTAGCAAGCGTTTTACGGAAAGCACCATGAATGAAGTGTGAACTACCGTCGGTCATTAGATATCTAGGGACTCCAAATCTAGGGAAGATAACCTCTTTCAGCATCTTGATAGAAGTGTTGTGATCAGTACTACTAGTGGGGATAGCTTCTACCCACTTAGTGACGTAATCAATAGCAACTAAGATATGCGTACACCCATTGGATTTTGGAAAAGGTCCCATATAATCAAAACCCCAAACATCAAATGGTTCAATGACAAGTGAATAGTTCATAGGCATTTCCTGACGTTTGCTAATATTACCTATTCTTTGACATTCGTCACAAGACAAGACAAACTTACGAGCATCCTTGAAGAGAGTGGGCCAATAGAAACCTGATTGCAATACCTTGTGTGCAGTTCTATCTCCCGCATGGTGTCCTCCGTAGGCCTCGGAGTGACACTTCTGTAGGATCTGTCCCTGTTCATGTTCAGGTACACAACGTCTAATAACACCATCTACTCCTTCCTTATAAAGGCGAGGATCATCCCAAAAGTAGTGTCTCAAGTCAAAGAAGAATTTCTTCTTTTGCTGGTACGTGAAACTAGGTGGTATGTATTTGGCAATGATATAGTTTGCATAATCAGCATACCACGGTGCACTACGTGAAACATTGATGACATTCAATTGCTCATCGGGAAAGCTATCATCAATAGGTTGTGGGTCATCAAGAACGTTCTCCAACCTAGACTAGTTATCTACTACGGGGTTATCAGCACCCTTCGTTTCGACAACGTGCAAATCAAATTCTTGTAGCAAGAGAACCCATCTGATAAGTCTAGGTTTAGCGTCTTTCTTCTCCATGAGGTACTTAATAGCAGCATGATCACTATGAATAGTGACTTTGGAATCAACTATGTAAGACCTGAACTTTTCACATGCAAACACGACTGCTAAAAACTCCTTCTCCATAGTAGCATAGTTTCTCTGGGCACTATCTTGAGTTTTACTAGTGTAGTAAATAACATTCAACTTCTTGTCAACTCTTTGCCCTAGAAAAGCAACAACAGCATAATCACTAGCATCACACATGATATCAAAGGCAAGTTCCAGTCAGGTGGTTGAACAATAGGTGCAGTTATCAAAGCCCTCTTAAGTATTTCGAAGGCTTCCTCACAATCATCGTCAAAGAGAAAAGGAATATCCTTTTGTAAGAGATTGGTAAGAGGCCTAGAAATCTTAGAGAAGTCATTAATGAACCTTCTATAGAAACCAGCATGACCGAGGAAACTTCTTATCCCTTTGATATCAGTGGGGTATGGCATTTTCTCGATTGCATCAACCTTAGCCTTATCGACTTCAATACCTCTTTCAGAAATTTTATGTCCTAAGACGATGCCTTCATTAACCATAAAGTGGCACTTCTCCCAATTCAAGACAAGATTGGTGTCTTTACATATCTGTAAGACTCGATCAAGGTTGCTGAGGCAATCATCAAAGGAAGACCCGTAAACGGAGAAGTCATCCATGAAAACCTCGACAATCTTTTCACAGAAGTCAGAGAATATAGCCATCATACATCTTTGAAACGTGGCAGGTGCATTACATAAGCCAAAAGGCATACGTCTATAAGCAAAGGTACCGAAAGGGCGGGTGAAAGTGGTTTTCTCCTGATCAGATTTTGCAACTGGTACTTGGGAGAAACCAGAATAACCGTCTAGAAAGCAGAAGTGTGTGTGTTTGGATAGCCTTTCTAGCATTGGGTCGATAAAAGGCAAAGGGTAATGATCTTTCCTAGTGGCTTTATTCAACTTCCTAAAATCGATCACCATCCTAAAGGCAGTGATAATCCTTTGTGGGATCAATTCATCCTTATCATTAGGGACAACGGTAATGCCTCCCTTCTTAGGAACGCAATGCACCGGACTCACCCAATCGCCATGAGCAACAGGATAAATGATACATGCTTCTAGGACCTTTAGTATTTCTTTTCTTACTACCTATTTCATCTTAGGATTCAATCTCCTTTGAGGATCAACAACTGGTTTGAAATCAGGATCAGTTTTCATCTTGTGCTGGCATAGGGTAGGACTAATGCCCTTAAGATCATCAAGAGTATATCCAATAGCAGCATGGTGCTTCCTCAGAATTTTTAGTAACTTCTTTTATTCATGCTCCGAGAGGCTAGCACTAATTATAACAGGATATATCTCCTTTTCATCAAGGTAGGCATACTTCAGAGTATCAGGCAACTGTTTAAGCTTGAACACAGCATCACCCTTGGGTGGGGTGGATTCCCAAGCTGTTCAATAGGCAAGTTATTCTTAAGGATAGGATATTATTCTAAGACAACTCTATCTATCTCATCCCTTTCATCCATATGCATATAATTTTCACGCTCAAGCAAGTATTGCTCTAAGGGATCAGTAGGAGGCACGGCAATAGAGGCTAAGGCAATAGTTTCATCCCTACTAGGCAACTCCTTTTCATGAGGTTGTCTACCAAACTTACAGAAATTGAACTCATGTGACACACCTTCAAAGCCAACAATGACAGTTTGCTTCTCACAATCAATATGAGCATTGACAGTATTGAGAAAAGTTCTACCAAATATGATGGGACAAAAGCTATCTTGTGTGGTAGCAAGAACGAGGAAATCAGCAGGATACTTCATTTTACCACACAAGACTTCAACATCCCTAACAATTCCCACAGGGCAGATAGTATCTCTATTGGCAAGCTGAATAGTGACATCTATAGGTTCTATCTCAACAGGTGCAATCTCATCTTTGATTTCATCATATAAGGATTGAGGTATTGCACTAACACTAGCACCCACGTCACATAAGCCATGATAACAATGATCTCCTAACTTAACAGAAACCACAGGCATGCCAACAAGAGGCCTATGTTTGTCTCTAACGTGAGGTTTAGCAATTCTAGCAGCATCTTCACAGAAGTGAATATTATGTCCCTCAAATTCTTCAGACAGAAGATATTTGATAATAGCAATGCTAGGTTCAACTCTAATTTTCTCAGGGGGTGTAGGTGTTCTAATATAGCCTCTACGTATCACAGTTGAAGCTTTAGAATGATGTTTTATCCTAATAGGGAAAGGTGGTTTCTCAATGTAAGCACTGGGAACAATAGGATCATTATAGGCAATGACTTTCTCTTCAACTGGAGTGGGTTTAACTACATTGACTTCTAAAGGAGGATGATATTTAAACCACTTCTCTTTGGGGAGATCAATATGAGCAGCAAAAGATTCACACAATGAAGCTACTATCTTATAGTCAAGTCCATACTTAGCGCTAAAATCACTAAAGGTATTTGTCTCAACAAAGGATTTAACGCAATCAAACGTGAAATTCATACCTGACTCCTTTCCTTCTTCAAGCTCCCAATCTTCAGAGTTGCGTTTAATTCTCTCCAATAAATTCCATTTGAAGTCAATATCTCTCTTCATAAAAGAACCGGTACAAGAAGTGTCAAGCATGGTGCGATCATCATGAGAAAGCCGAGCATAGAAGTTCTGAATGATAATTTCTCTCGAGAGCTCATGATTGGGGAATGAATATAACATTGATTTAAGCCTCCCCCAAGCTTGAGCGATGCTTTCTCTGTCACGAGGCCAAAAATTATAAATATAATTCCGATTACGATGTACTAAATGCATAGGATAAAACTTTTGATGAAATTCCAGTTTCAACCGATTGTAGTCCCATGATCCAGTATCATCACATAGCCTATACCATGTCAACGCCTCATCCTTCAAAGATAAAGGAAAGAACCTCTTCTTGATCTCATCCTCGGGCACACCTTCAAGCTTAAATAAACCACAAACTTCATCTACATACATTCGATGCAAGTCTGGATGTGATGTTACATCTCCTGTAAAAGGATTAGCCAGCAGTTTCTCAAGCATACCCGAAGGAAATTCAAAAAAAATATTTTCAGTAGGTGCAGCAGGTTGAGGAACAACTATTTGTGCTTCCGTTCGAGGTGAAGATACCCAAACAAGCCCCTCAAAGTATTAGTATCCATAGTGACAAGTGACAATAAATTTCAGCACAATATATGAATGTTTCCTTACCAAGTTTCACTTACCAAAGGCGCTTCACTCCCCGGCAACGAAGCCAGAAAAGAGTCTTGATGACCCCCAAGTATAGGCGATCAATCATAGTCCTTTTGATAAGTAAGAGTGTCGAACCCAACGAGGACTAGAAGGATCTGACAAGTGGTTTTGAACAAGGAAATATTTGCAAGCACTGAAATTGTCGGTAACAAGTCATTGTGTGGTGAGATGATTCGTAGCGAGCAACAAGTAACAAAAGTAGCAACGATGCACCAAAGTGGCCCAATCCCTTTTGTAGCAAGGGACAAGCCTGGACAAAGTCTTATAGGAGGAAAAACGCTCCCGAGGACACACGGGAATTTCTGTCATGCTAGTTTCATCATGTTCATATGATTCGCGTTCGTTACTTTGATAGTTTGATATGTGGGTGGACCGGCACTTGGGTACTGCCCTTACTTGGACAAGCATACCACTTATGATTAACCCCTCTCACAAGCATACGCAACTACGAAAGAAGAATAAAGACAAAGTCTAACCATAGCATTAAACTAGTGGATCCAAATCAGCCCCTTACGAAGCAACGCATAAACTAGGGTTTAAGCTTCTGTCACTCTAACAACCCATCATCTACTTACTACTTCCCAATGCCTTCCTCTAGGCCCAAATAATGGTGAAGTGTTATGTAGTCGACGTTCACATAACACCACTAGAGGAAAAACAACATACAACACATCAAAATACCGAACGAATACCAAATTCACATGACTATTATTAGCATGACTTATCCCATGTCCTCAGGAACAAAAGTAACTACTCACAAAGCATAATCATATTCATGATCAGAGAGGTAATGAGTAGCATCAAGGATCTGAACATAAACTCTTCCACCAAGTAATCTAACTAGCATCAACTACAAAGAGTAATCAACACTACTAGCAACCTTACAAGTACCAATCGGAGTCGCGAGACGGAGATTGGTTACAAGTGATGAACTAGGGTTTGGAGATGAGATGGCGATGATGAAGATGTTGATGGTGATGAGTCCCCTCCGATGAGAGGAGTGTTGGTGATGACGATGCGACGGTTTACCCCTCCGGGAGGGAAGTTTCCCCGGCAGGATCGTCCTGCCGGAGCTCTAGATTGGTTCTGCTCAAGTTTTACCTCGTGGCGGCAGCGAAACCACGAAAAAGCTCCTCTCCTTTTTTTCCTGGACGAAACCCTCCGTATAGCAAAAGAGGGGGCCGGTGGGCCGGTGGGCTGCCCACAAGCCCCCATGGCGCGGCCTGGGGGGTGGACGTGTCGTGCAGGCTTGTGGGCACCCCCTGGTGCCCCTCTGGCACCTCTTCGGCCCAGTGTTTTTTATAAATTGGGGAAAAAATCCCCGTTGATTTTCACGGCGTTTGGAGTTGCGTAGAATAGGTATCTCAACTTTGCTCCACTTTCACGCCAGAATTCCAGTTGCCGGTATTCTCCCTCTTCATGTAAACCTTGAAAAATAAGAGAGAAAAGGCATAAGAATTGTACCGTGAAGTGAAATAACAGCCAAAGAAGCGATAAATATCAACATGAAAACATGATGCAAAATGGACGTATCAACGGTACCCGAGGATTCGGCTAGCCGTGGAGAGTGATTAACTGGTGGTGGGGGAGTCAAAACTTTACTTTTCTGTTTGGGAACCGCCTATAGCATGTGTAGCATGGAAGATGTTGAGAACTCTTAGTCATTGCGTTGACAATGAAAGCATGCCACCCAAAATTATTATCTCTGTTTTCAAAGCTTGAGCTCTCGCACCTGTGCAAATCAATGCTTCCCTCTGCGAAGGGCCTGTCTATTTATGTTCCAGTTGAGTCATCCTCCTCTTATAAAAGCACCAATTAGAGAGCACCTCTGTCATTTTTATGCTTTACTTTTAACTGTGTTGAGTATGACTGTGATTGGATCTTCTTTGCCAAGAATTACAATGTTTAGTCAGCCCTTGGTCTTTGATGGTGCTCTGCATTTATGTTTTGCGGTCTGAGAAAGAGCTAGCGAGATACCATCTATTCGTACTGCTTCATGATTGTTTTGATTGAAGTGTTGACGTTTGAGACTTATTATTATTAGCTCGGTAGTTGATTATGCCATTGATATGAGTTTACTGTGAGACCTAGATGTCATTTGCTTATGTGGTTTGCTTGTGATCTTGCTGAAACTCTGGATATGAGTTAGACATAGTTGGAACAACAAGATCAAACAGAGTTCGTAGAAGTTTTCTTTTGTCTCTTTCAGTTTGTCAACTGAATTGCTTGAGGACAAGCAAGGCTTTAAGCTTGGGGGAGTTGATACGTCTCCGTCGTATCTACTTTTCCGAACTCTTTTGCCCTTGTTTTGGACTCTAATTTGCATGATTTGAATGGAACTAACCCGGACTAACGCTGTTTTCAGCAGAATTGTCATGGTGTTGTTTTTGCATAGAAATAAAAGTTCTCGGAATGACCTGAAAATTTACGGAGAATTTTTCTGGAATTTATGAAAAATACTGGTACAAGAATCAGCGGAGGATGTGGAGCGTGGAGCCCACAAGCCCACCAGGCGCGGGCACCCCTGGCCGCGCCTGGCAGGCTTGTGGAGCCCACGACGCTCCTCGGCCTCCAATCTCAGCTCTATTTAGTCCGTGTCGTTCGGAAAAAAATCAAGGAGAAGAGTTCATCGCGTTTTACGATACGGAGGCGCTGCCACCTTTCGTTCTTCATCTGGAGGGCAGATCCGGAGTCCGTTTCGGGCTCCGGAGGGGGGAAATCGTCGCCATTGTCATCATCAACCTTTCTCCATCGACAATTCCGTGATGTTCTTCGTCGTTCGTGAGTAATCTCATCGTAGGTTTGCTGGACGGTGAGGAGTTGGATGAGATCTATCATGTAATCGAGTTAGATCTTGACGGGGATTGATCCCTAGTATCCACTATGTTCTAGATTGATGTTTCTACTACTTTGCCATGCTTAATGCTTGTCATTAGGGCCCGAGTGCCATGATTTCAGATCTGAACCTATTATGTTGTCGCCAATATATGTGTGTTTTAGATCCTATCTTGCAAGTTGTAGTCACCTACTATGTGTTATGACCCGGCAACCCCGGAGTGACAATAGCCGGAACCACTCCCGGAGATGACCATAATATGAGGAGTTCATGTATTCACCAAGTGTTAATGCGTTGGTCTGGTTCTTTATTAAAAGGAGAACCTTAATATCCCGTAGTTTCCATTAGGACCCCGCTGCCACGGGAGGGATGGACAATAGATGTCATGCAAGTTCTTTTCCCTAAGCACGTATGACTACATACGGAATACATGCCTACATTAGATTGACGAACTGGAGCTAGTTACTTATCTCTCCGTGTTATAACTGTTGCATGATGAATCACATCCGGCATAATCATCCATCACCGATCCAATGTCTACGAGTCTTTTCCTACTGGTCCTTGCTACGTTACTTTTCCGCTACTGCTGTCATTGTTGCTGCTGTTACTCTGCTGCTACTGTTGTTACTTTGCTGCTACAGGTTACTGTTGCTACTGCTGCTATCTCCCTACTTTGCTACTGATAGTTTGCTGCACATACTAAATCTTCAGGTGTGGTTGAATTGACAACTCAACTGCTAATATTTGAGAATATTCTTTCGCTTCCCCTTGAGTCGAATCAATAAATTTGGATTGAATACTCTACCCTCAAAAACTGTTGCGATCCCCTATACTTGTGGGCTATCACAGCACTATAGAATTTTTGATGAATATGTGTGGTTGACATACTGTTGATCAGAAATAATGTAGAATTTCTGTAAATCATAAAGGGTTGTTTGAAAAGAGTTTTTTCAAAGAAAACCTAGATGTAGCTACTTGAGAGTTGAGCATCAAGATCTATTAAGATAGATCAAAGTGCTTGATGGAACTTTCAGCGAAATGCATGCCTTGACAAGTTTTTGAAGGAGTTCAAAATAGATCAGCAAAGAAGGAGTTCTTGGCTATGTTGCAAGGTGTAAATTTGAGTACGACTCAAAGCCCGACCACAACAGAAGAAAGAGAAAGGACGAATGTCGTCCCCTATGCATCACCTGTAGACTCTACAAGTATGTTATGTTGTGTACAACACCTAAAGCGTGCCTTGCCATGAGTCAGTCATGGGGTACGAGAGTGATCCAGGAATGGATCACTGGACTGCGGTCAAAGTTATCCTTAGTAAATAATGAACTAAAGAATTTTTATCAATTATGGAAGTGATTAAAGAGTTCTTCGTAAAGGAGTTACGTCGATACAAGCTTTGTCACTGATCCGGAGGACTATGAGTAGTAAACCGGATTCGTACAGTGGAGCAATCATTTGGAATGGTTTCAGATGGGGCGTAGTAGCATCTATAGGATGATGTAGAGATTTGTAAAGCACACACGGATCTGAAAGGTTCAGAGCTGTTGACTATAAACCTCTCTCACAAGAAAGACATGATCAAACCCCAAAACTGTATGGGTGTTGAATTCATTACAATCACATAGTGATGCGAACTAGATTATTGACTCTAGTGCAAGTGGGAGACTGTTGGAAATATGCCCTAGAGGCAATAATAAAATGGTTATTATCATATTTCCTTGTTCATGATAATCGTCTATTTTTCATGCTATAATTGTATTAATAGGAAACGTAATACATGTGTGAATAAATAGATCACAATGTGTCCCTAGCAAGCCTCTAGTTGGCTTGCTCGTTGATCAATAGATGGTCATGGTTTCCTCATCATGGACATTAGATGTCATTGATAACGGGATCACATCATTGGGAGAATGATGTGATAGACAAGACCCAATCCTAAGCATAACACTAGATCGTGTTGTTCGTATGCTAAAGCTTTTCTAATGTCAAGTGTCTTTTCCTTCGGCCGTGAGATTGTGCAACTCCCAGATACCGTAGGAGTGCTTTGGGTGTATCAAACGTCACAACGTAACTGGGTGACTATAAAGGTGCACTACGGGTATTTCCGAAAGTGTCTGTTGGCTTGGTATGAATCGAGATCGGGATTTGTCACTCCGTGTGACGGAGAGGTATCTCTGGGCCCACTAGGTAGAACATCATCATGAGCTCAATGTGACTAAGGAGTTAGTCACAGGATGACGTGTTACGAAACGAGTAAAGAGACTTACCGGTAATGAGATTGAACAAGGTATCGGTATACCGACAATCGAATCTCGGGCAAGTTCTATACCGACAGACAAAGGGAATTGTATACGGGATTGATTGAATCCTTGACAACGTGGTTCATCCAATGAGATCATCGTGGAACATGTGGGAGCCACCATGGGTATCCAGTTCCCACCGATGGTTATTGGCTGGAGAGTGTCTCAGTCATGTCTGCATGCCTCCCGAACTCATAGGGTCTACACACTTAAGGTTCGATGATGCTAGGGTTATAGGGAATTACTATACGAGGTTACCGAAGGTTGTTCGGAGTCCCGGATGAGATCCCGAACGTCACGAGGAGCTCCGGAATGGTCCGGAGGTAAAGATTGATATATAGGATGGATGGGTTTGGACGCGGGAAATGTTTCGGGCACCACCGGCAAAGTGTCGGGATCACCGGAAGGGTTCCGGAGGCCCATCGGGAAGGGCCACCAGCCCTAGGAGGCTACATGGGCCAAGTGTGAGAGGGAACCAGCCCCTGGGTGAGCTGGTGCGCCTCCCACACACTGCCCAAGTGGCCTAGAGAGGGAAAGGGGGGAAACCCTAAGTCAGGTGGGCCTAAGGCCCACCAGTGGTGTGCCACCCCCTCTCCCCCCTCCTGGCCGCCACCCCCTCTCCCATCTAGGGATGCCGCCCCCTTTAGGGTGGGAAACCCTAAAGGGGGTGCCACTCTCCCTTCCCCCTATATATAGCGGGGGGTTTTGGCCATTGAGAACACGGTTTTCCATCTCTCTCGGCGTAGCCGTGTCTCTCTTCTTCCTCCTCTCCCACGGTGCTTGGCGAAGCCCTGCCGGGAGACCTCGTCTCTCCATCGACACCATGCCGTCGTGTTGTCGGAGATCTTCCCCAACCTCTCACTCCTCCTTGCTGGATCAAGGTGCGGGAGACGTCACCGGGTTGCACGTGTGTTGAACACGGAGGTGTCGTGATTCGGCACTAGATCGGAATCGCACCGCGATCTGAATCGCCCGAGTACGACTCCATCAACCGCGTTCTAGCAACGCTTCCGCTTAGCGATCTTCAAAGGTATGAAGATCCACTCACCCCTGTCTCGTTGCTGGTCTCTTCATAGGAAGATCTGAATATGGTGTAGGAAAATTTTGAATATATGCTACATTGCCCAACACTTACTACCACAATAAGTGAGCTCGTTAGTTTTAATGCATCGCAACCGATCGACCGACCTAGCCATGGTCTTCCTAGTTAGTATTGTGAATACTCCCTCCGTCTCGGTTTATAAGTCATCATACGAAAACCAAATAATCCCAAAATACTTAGGTGTGGTGCATTAACTTCCACCTCGTTTCTTGTTTTTTGACATGAACAAACGAATCAATCAATAAACGACGTGGGGCGTGTATGTTTTTAATGACTTGAGACTAACTAGCACGACATTCACTCGTCAATTCATTGCATGCAATGGAATTAATTAGCAAATTAACATTAACTTCTCTCGTTTTCCTCTCCGTCTTGGTCGCGGTGTACAACCTACGATGACTTATAAACCGAGACAGAGGGAGTACCAGATATTAGGTGTCACCTCTCACCACTACCGCTCCATTTCACATTATGCCAACCTTCTCATCCTCCTCAGCCTTGACTTTTACCGTCACGCCCACCATCGCCATTTTAATCAAAGGAATGACTACTTCCTCTCTTCCTTCCATATACTCCCTCTGGTCCGGTGTATAGGGCTCACTAGCAATTTCTATTTGTTCTGAAACACCACGGGAATAAGGTCTGCTAGAATTAATTAGGATAATTAATCACAATAGCTTGATCTCTATCTCTCCCACCACAAGAATTACTCTTGGTCGTACCGTGTGCTCGCAGCTCCTTTTTATTGGTTGCACGCGACTTCTTTTCTCTTGGGTTGCATGCAAAATTAATTAGGAGGGAGAAGTATGTGCATGCATAACAGCAAGAATTGACTGAAACATTGTTGATAGGTGGAGACATATGTGAAGAGGAGACGGATGATGTCCCACAAGCGTATGGGATCGCAGCAGTTTTTGAGGGTAGAGTATTCAACCCAAATTTGTTGGTTCGCACGACGGGAAGCGAAAGAATATTCTCAAGTATTAGCAGCTGAATGTGTCAGATTCAACCACACCTGAATGATTAGTGTATGCAAGCAAAGTATCAGTAGCAAAGTAGTATGATAGCAACGGTGCCAGAAACGATCTGTTGACGGCAGACTATTCCTAACTGTTGTATCAATGGCGCCAGCACGTTGACGGGGGGTTATTCTTAAGAAGAATGCTTCTCCGGCTACGGCTCCAGAAAAGTCTTGCAACAAGTAGCAGCAAAGTAGCAAGGAACAGCAGTAGCAGCAGCAGCAAAGTAACAAGTAACAGCAGCAGCAAAGTGGCCCAATCCCTTTTGTAGCAAGGGACAAGCCTAGACAAAGTAAGGTAGTGAGGACCAGTAGTAAAAGACTCGTAGGCAGTGGAATGGTGATGGATGAGTATGACGGATGTGATTCATCATGTAACATCTATAACACGGAGAGATATGTAACTAGCTCCCGTTCGTCAATCCAATGTAGGCATGTATTCCTTATGTAGTCATACGTGCTTAGGGAAAAGAACTTGCATGACATCTATTGTCCATCCCTCCCGTAGCAGCGGGGTCCTAATGGAAACTATGGGATATTAAGGTTCTCCTTTTAATAAAGAACCGGACCAACGCATTAACACGCGGTGAATGCATGAACTCCTCATACTATGGTCATCTCCGGGAGTGGTTCCGGCTATTGTCACTCCGGGGTTGCCGGGTCATTACGCATAGTAGGTGACTACAACTTGCAAGTTAGGATCTAAAACACACATATATTGGCGACAACATAATAGGTTCAAATCTGAAATCATGGCAGTCGGGCCCTAGTGACAAGCATTAAGCATAGCCAAGTAGTAGAAACATCAATCTAGAACATAGTGGATACTAGGGATTAATCCTCGTCAAGAACTAACTCGATTACATGATAGATCTCATCCAACTCATCACCGTCCAGCAAGCCTACGATGAGATTACTCACGAACGATGAAGAACATCACGGAATTGTCGATGGAGAAAGGTTGATGATGACGATGGCGACGATTTCCCCCCTCCGGAGCCCGAAACGAACTCCGGGTCTGTCCTCCAGATGAAGAACGGGATGTGGCGGCGCCTCCGTATCGCAAAACACGATGAAACCTTCTCTTTTTTTTTCAGGCGAAACGGAAGATATAGAGCTGAGTTTGGGGTAGTGGTGCCACGTGGGCCCTACAAGCCTGCACGGCGCGGCCTAGGGGGTGGCTGCAGCCTGTGGACTTGTGGCCCACTGGCACGCCCCCTTCGGTGGATATTTGCGCATGTATTTTCCTTTTATTCCTGAAAAAATCTCCATAAATTTTTAGGACATTCCGAGAACTTTTATTTCTGCACAAAAACAACACCATGGCAATTCTGCTGAAAACAGCGTTAGTCCGGGTTAGTTCCATTCAAATCATGCAAATTAGAGTCCAAAACAAGGGAAAAAGAGTTCGGAAATATAGATACGACGGAGACGTATCAACTCCCCAAGCTAAAAGCCTTGCTTGTCCTCAAGCAACTCAGTTGACAAACTGAGAGAGAGAGAAAAGAAAAACTTTGACGAACTTTGTTTGATCTTGTTGTTACAACTATGTCTAACTCATAACCAGAATTTCAGCAACATCACAAGCAAACCACATAAGCAAATGACATCTAGGTCTCACGGTAAACTCATATCAATGGCATAATCAACTAGCGAGCAAATAATAATAAGCCACAAATGTCAACACTTCCATCAAAACAACATGAAGCAGTACTAATAGATGGTATCTCGCTAGCTCTTTCTGAGACCACAAAATATAAATGCAGAGCACCTTAAAATACCAAGGGCTGACTAAACATTGTAATTCATGGCAATGAAGATCCAGTCAAAGTCATACTCAACACAGTTAAAAGCAAAGCATAGAAATGATAGAGGTGCTCTCTAATTGGTGCTTTTGTAAGAGGAGGATGACTCAACAGGAACATAAATAGACAGGCCCTTCACAGAGGGAAGCATTGATTTGCAGAGGTGCCAGAGCTCAAGCTTTGAAAACAGAGATAATAATTTTGGGTGGCATGCTTTCATTGTCAATGCAATGACTAAGAGTTCTCACCATCTTCCACGCTACACATGCTATAGGCGGTTCCCAAAACGAAAGGTAAATTTTTGACTCCCCCACCACCAATCAATCACACTCCACGGCTAGCCAAATCCTCGGGTACCATCCATACCAACATCAATCCTGGGGGTGTTTTGTTTGTAATTATCTTTTCGATTTGAGCATGGAACTGGGAATTCCAATTACCGGCACCTTTCTCGTGAATGATAGTGAATAAACACATATCGAGGATAAAACGCCTAGCATGGAAGATACCAATAGCCCCTGTCACCACATGAGTGGTTCGGGCATGCAAAGCAGATTATTTCTTGAAGATTTAGAGAGTGGCACGTGCAAATTTAGTTGGAACGGCAGGTAGATACCGCACATAGGTAAGTATGGTGGCCTCATATGGCACAACTTTGGGTTTATGGGAGGTGGATGCACAAGCAGTATTCCCACTTAGTACAAGTGAAGGCTAGCAAAAGACTGGGAAGCGACCAAGTAGAGAGCGACAACAGTCATCAAAAGGCATTGAGATTAACTAACATTGAGTGCAAGCATGAGTAGGACATAAATCACCATGAACATGAACATCATAGAGGCTATGTTGATTTTGTTTCAACTACATGCGTGAACATGCGCCAAGTCAAGCCACTTGAAACATTCAAAGGAGGATACCATCCTATCATACTACATCATAGTCATCTCAACATTCATGTTGGGAACCAAGACAAACCATTATAAGCTCCTAGCTAAATAAGCATGGCATAAGCAACTATGATCTATAAGTTGTCATTGCAAACATGTTTCTCTCACAACAAAGCTGAACTAGGAACAGTGAGCTAGTCATATTTACAAAAACAAAATAGATCGAGATCATACCAGCTTTTCTAGGACTTCATCATATATCGTCATTATTGCCTTTCAGTTGCACGACTGAACGATGTGAACAATAATAAGAGTGCTCGTGCATTGGACTACGCTGGAATCTGCAGGCAAACACAAAGGAGAAGATAAAGTAATATGGCTCTTTGAAAGCTAAACGGGCATGCATGCAAGAGCCACTAAACATTGTAACCAATATCTTCTACCTTGACCCGAAGAAAACTATATACAGGGAAAGCTCCCAACAAGCAAAAGAAGAAAAATAAAAATCTTTTTGGTTTTTCTCAACTAGACAGACACACGAAAAGAAAACGAGAAAAAGAAAATAAACTAGCATGGATGATACAGTGGCAAAGTGTGAACACCGGCTAACAAAGTGAAAGCATAAGCAAGAATGTAAAGTCGGTGAGAACACGTACTCCCCCAAGCTTAGGCTTTTGGCCTAACTTGGTCTACTCCCAAGGAGGGAAATAACCAGCTCCTGGGTACTCCGGAGTGGACTGAGGATGCCACTGCTGTGTGAGATCCTCTGGCTCCCACTGATAAACTGGCGTCTGGTACTCGACTGGCGGCTCGGGCACGGGCACATGTGGTTGGGCCAAGCCCCAATATGCGTAGATGTCCGAGGGCATAATAGTGTACATGCCTGCATGAAGATTGAACAAAGAAGGAGTAGGCAAAGTAATAGTCTCACGAGTACCCTGACTAAACACCCGGTTACAAATCATCCTTCTATTTATATCTCTATCAAGAAAGTCATGGCGAACCGTGCTATCGTAATCTAGATATCTCTCGGGAAGAAGAATCTCTTCTTCCTCGTCCAGTCTAATAGGTATCTCAAAGTGTCTGGAAAGACGAGTAGCATAGATACCTCCATAGACAACACCATTAGAACGGTTAAGGTTCAATCGTTGAGCTACTATAGCGCCCAAACTATAAGTTTTATCGTTATAAAGGGCTTCGTGCAAAACCGCAAGGTCTGGGGAACTAAGTGACCCAGCTTTCCCACGGCCAATCAAACATTTTCCCACGAATAGTGAGAAGTACCGAAGCACGGGAAAATGTATGGTAGCAGCTCTAGCGCAAGACACTCATCTCTCCTCTCCTACAACAATTGTACCGACGAAAGCTTCCAGGTCTCGTGGATGAGGTTCATGAATATCCCCAACGTAAGGCAATTTGCAAACATTGCAAAAATCCTGGAGTGACATGCTCTGGGGGATATCATAAAGTTTAAACTCAACCATAGGAGGATTCTTCCTCGGATAGAAGTGAAAGCTTTGTACGAAGATATTAGTGAGGAGGAGGTATTGCGGACACTTATCTTCAACGAAGGCGGTAAGGCCTGCGTTCTCCACCAAGTGATAAAAATCCTCGTAAAGTCCGGCGGCGCGTAAGAACACATCGCTTGGCCACTCGCACGCTCGAACTTCTGTGACTCGAGAGACCAAATACTTGGGCTTCTTCTCACTCCCATCATCCTTGGGGTCACAACTTGACGAGCCTCTTAAGAACCTCCTCATCTTTTCCCTTTTCTATCTCTCAAAATTTCTGAAATTTTTAGTGATTCTAAGGAAAAGTGAATAAGGCTCAACAAAACTCATAGCAACTACTCCCATAAGTGCTTAGAGGCCATATTATGCATCAAAACTACTTGGGACCAGCTAGAATTAGCATGCAAAGCTCAAGAACATGGTCACCAAGGCAGCAAAAATACGTGGAGTATAAGGCACTAGAGGAAAAACTAATTGGACCAATGGAGGAGTCACTTACCAAGGAGTAATTTCCCCAAAACAGTTCGGAGAACGGTGATTTGAGCAAAGAGATCGAAAATCCCAGCAAGAGGAGCAAGAACACGGGTTTGAGCTGTGAAACGATTTTTTCTGGAGGTAGGAGAATCGGATGAGAGCAAGAATGAGTGGAGGGGTGCCTGTGGGCCCCACAAGCCTGGGTGGCGCGGCTAGGGGGTGCCCGCGCACCTAGGGCTTGTGGCCCACTGGTGTGGCCCCTAGACAAACTCTTTGTCCCAGATTTTTTCAAAAAAATCCAGAAAAAATCATACTTGATTTTCACAGCATTCGGAGAACTTTGATTTTTGGGGTACTTTTCCACCGGATGCTAAGACAGGAAACAGGGAAAACCAAACTAAATCTATCATTTTTCTTCTAAGCAACCTAAAGTGAAATCTTGGAACAGAGGTTTGTGACTCCTTGATTCATCCATCTCATGGTCATCGAAAGAAATCCGTCAAAGGGGTTGATCAAACCCTCTCGACAAAACCTTTTCGAATCGCAAAAGAAGACGGAGAATTTTTGAATAGTCACTAGGTCACCTCAATGGGGATGTGTATCTCCCCAACAAGCAAGTCATACTTCATCTTCACACGAGGAATAGGGCATTCAAAGCTCCCAATAAGAATCGATGAAGTTTTTTCGATAGCATTGATGCAATGTAATCGATATTGTTTCTTCGGAAAGTGCACCGTATGCTCATTACCGTTGACATGGAAAGTGACATTGCCTTTGTTGCAATCTATAACAGCCCCTGAAGTGTTCAAAAAGGGTCTTCCGAGGATGACAGCCATGGCATCGTCCTCGGGAATATCCAAGATAACAAAGTCTGTTAAGATAGTGGTGTTAGCAACCACAACAGGCACATGCTCGCAAATACCAGTAGGGAAAGCAGTCGATTTGTTGGCCATTTGCAGAGAGATTTCAGTGGGTGTCAACTCATCCAGTTCAAGTCTACGATAAAGAGAGAGAGGCATAACACTAACACCGGCTCCAAGATCGCATAACGCAGTTCTAACGTAGTTGCCTTTAATGGAGCAAGGTATAGTGGGCACACCGGGATCACCTAGTTTCTTCGGGGTTCCACCCTTGTGTTGGGGAACGTCGCATGGGAAACAAAAAATTTCCTACGCGCACGAAGACCTATCATGGTGATGTCCATCTACGAGAGGGGATGAGTGATCCATGTACCCTTGTAGACCGTACAGCAGAAGCGTTAGTGAACACGGTTGATGTAGTGGAACGTCCTCACGTCCCTCGATCCGCCCCGCGAACAATCCCGTGATCAGTCCCACGATCTAGTACCGAACGGACGGCACCTCCACGTTCAGCACATGTACAGCTCGACGATGATCTCGGCCTTCTTGATCCAGCAAGAGAAACGGAGAGGTAGAAGAGTTCTTCGGCAGCGTGACGGTGCTCCGGAGGTTGGTGATGATCTCGTCTTAGCAGGGCTCCGCCCGAGCTCCGCAGAAACGCGATCTAGACGAAAAACCGTGGAGGTATGTGGTCGGGCTGTCGTGGAAAAGTCGTCTCAAATCAGCCCTAAAACCTCCGTATATATAGGTGGGAGGGAGGGGACCTTGCCGTGGGGCTCAAGGAGCCCCAAGGGGGTCGGCCGAGCCAAGGGGGAAGGTCTCCCCCCCCCAAACCGAGTTGGACTTGGTTTGGTGGGTGGGAGTCCTTCCTTCCCTTCCCACCTCCTCTTTTTTTTCTTTCTCTTTAATTTTTCTTTCTTAGGCGCATAGGGCCCCTTTGGGCTGTCCCACCAGCCCACTAAGGGCTGGTGCGCCACCCTCATGGCCTATGGGCTTCTCCGGGATGGGTTGCCCCCCCGGTGAACTCCCAGAACCCATTCGTCATTCCCGGTACATTCCCGGTAACTCCGAAAACCTTCCGGTAATCAAATGAGGTCATCCTATATATCAATCTTCATTTCCGGACCATTCCGGAAACCCTCGTGACGTCTGTGATCTCATCCGGGACTCCGAACAACATTCGGTAACCAACCATATAACTCAAATACGCATAAAACAACGTCGAACCTTAAGTGTGCACACCCTGCAGGTTCGCGAACTATGTAGACATGACCCGAGTGACTTCTCGGTCAATATCCAATAGCGGGACGTGGATGCCCATATTGGATCCTACATATTCTATGAAGATCTTATCATTTGAACCTCAGTGCCAAGGATTCATATAATCCCGTATGTCATTCCCTTTGTCCTTCGGTATGTTACTTGCCCGAGATTCGATCGTCGGTATCCGCATACCTATTTCAATCTCGTTTACCGGCAAGTCTCTTTACTCGTTCCGTAATACAAGATTCCGCAACTTACACTAAGTTACATTGCTTGCAAGGCTTGTGTGTGATGTTGTATTACCGAGTGGGCCCCGAGATACCTCTCCGTCACACGGAGTGACAAATCCCAGTCTTGATCCATACTAACTCAACTAACACCTTCGGAGATACCTGTAGAGCATCTTTATAGTCACCCAGTTACGTTGCGACGTTTGATACACACAAAGTATTCCTCCGGTGTCAGTGAGTTATATGATCTCATGGTCATAGGAACAAATACTTGACACGCAGAAAACAGTAGCAACAAAATGACACGATCAACATGCTACGTCTATTAGTTTGGGTCTAGTCCATCACGTGATTCTCCTAATGACGTGATCCAGTTATCAAGCAACAACACCTTGTTCATAATCAGAAGACACTGACTATCTTTGATCAACTGGCTAGCCAACTAGAGGCTTGCTAGGGATAGTGTTTTGTCTATGTATCCACACATGTAAATGAGTCTTCATTCAATACAATTATAGCATGGATAATAAATGATTATCTTGATACAGGAATTATAATAATAACTATATTTATTATTTCCTCTAGGGCATAATTCCCACAGTCTCCCACTTGCACTAGAGTCAATAATCTAGCCCTCACATCATCATGCGAATTACATTGTAATAAATCTAACACCCATACAGTTCTGGTGTTGATCATGCTTTGGCCGTGGAAGAGGTTTAGTCAGCGGGTCTGCTACATTCAGATCCGTGTGCACCTTGCATATATTTACGTCCTCCCCTTCGACGTAGTCGCGGATGAGGTTGAAGCGTCGTTTGATGTGTCTGGACTTCTTGTGAAACCGTGGTTCCTTTGCTAAGGCAATGGCACCCGTGTTGTCACAGAACAAGGTTATTGGATTCAGTGCGCTTGGCACCACTCCAAGATCCGTCATGAATTGCTTCATCCATACACCCTCCTTAGCTGCCTCCGAGGCAGCCATGTACTCCGCTTCACATGTAGAATCTGCTACGACGCTCTTCTTGGAACTGTACCAGCTTACCGCACCCCCATTAAGAATAAATACGTATCCGGTTTGCGATTTAGAGTCGTCCGGATCTGTGTCAAAGCTTGCATCGATGTAACCTTTTACGGCGAGCTCTTCGTCACCTCCATACACGAGAAACATCTCCTTAGTCCTTTTCAGGTACTTCAGGATATTCTTGACTGCTGTCCAGTGATCCACTCCTGGATTACTCTCGAACCTACCTGCCATACTTATGGCCAGGCTAACATCCGGTCTAGTGCACACCATTGCATACATGATAGAACCTATGGCTGAAGCATAGGGGACGGAGCGCATATGCTCTCTATATTCATCAGTTGCTGGGCACTGAGTCTTACTCAATCTCGTACCTTGTAAAACTGGAAAGAACCCTTTCTTGGACTGTTCCATTTTGAACCTCTTCAAAACTTTATCAAGGTATGTGCTTTGTGAAAGTCCTATCAGGCGTTTTGATCTATCCCTGTAGATCTTAATGCCTAGAATGTAAGCAGCTTCTCCTAGGTCCTTCATAGAGAAACTTTTATTCAAATAATCCTTTATGCTCTCCAAAAACTCTACGTCGTTTCCAATCAGCAATATGTCATCGACATATAATATTAGAAACGCCACAAAGCTCCCACTCACTTTCTTGTAAATACAAGATTCTCCAACCACTTGTATAAACCCAAATGCTTTGATCACCTCATCAAAGCGTTTGTTCCAACTACGAGATGCTTGCACCAGTCCATAAATGGATCGCTGGAGCTTGCACACCTTGTTAGCATTCTTAGGATCAACAAAACCTTCGGGTTGCATCATATACAACTCTTCCTTAAGGAAACCATTAAGGAACGCCGTTTTGACATCCATCTGCCAGATTTCATAATCGAAAAATGCAGCTATTGCTAACATGATTCTGACGGACTTAAGCATCGCTACGGGTGAGAATGTCTCATCGTAGTCAACTCCTTGAACTTGTGAAAAACCCATTGCCACAAGTCGAGCTTTATAAACGGTTACATTTCCGTCAGCGTCCGTCTTCCTCTTAAAGATCCATTTGTTCTGAATAGCCTTGCGGCCCTCAGGCAGTACTTCCAAAGTCCACACTTTGTTCTCATACATGGATCCTATCTCGGACTTCATGGCTTCTAGCCATTTGTTGGAATATGGGCCCACCATTGCTTCTTCATAATTTGCAGGTTCATTGTTGTCTAACAACATGATCGATAAGACGGGATTGTCGTACCACTCTGGAGTAGCACGTGGTCTCGTCGACCTGCGTGGTTCGACAGAAACTTGAACCGGAGTTTCATGATCATCATCATTAACTTCCTCCTCAACTGGCGTCGCAACGACAGAGGTTTCCCCTTGTCCTGCGCCACCATCCAGAGGGATGAGAGGTTCGACAACCTCGTCAAGTTCTATCTTCCTCCCACTCAATTCTCTCGAGAGAAACTCCTTCTCGAGAAAAGCTCCGTTTTTAGCAACAAACACTTTGCCCTCGGATTTGAGATAGAAGGTGTACCCAACTGTCTCTTTTGGGTAACCTATGAAGACGCACTTTTCCGCTTTGGGTTCCAGCTTTTCAGGCTGAAGCTTTTTGACATAAGCATCACATCCCCTAACTTTAAGAAACGACAACTTTGGCCTTTTGCCATACCACAGTTCGTATGGTGTCGTCTGAACGGATTTTGATGGTGCCCTATTTAAAGTGAATGCAGCTTTTTCTAATGCATAACCCAAAAATGATAACGACAAATCGGTAAGAGACATCATAGATCGCACCATCTCCAATAAAGTACGATTACGATGTTCGGACACACCATTACGCTGTGGTGTTCCAGGCGGTGTCAACTATGAAACAATTCCACATTGTCTTTAGTGAGCACCAAACTCGAAACTCAGATATTCACCCCCACGATCAGACCGTAGGAACTTGATCTTCTTGTAACGATGATTTTCCACTTCACTCTGAAATTGCTTGAACTTTTCAAATGTTTCAGACTTGTGCTTCATCAAGTAGGCATAACCATATCTACTCAAATCGTCAGTGAAGGTGAGAAAATAACGATATCCGCCGCGTGCCTCTACGCTCATCGGACCACACACATCGGTGTGTATGATTTCCAACAAGTCACTTGCATGTTCCATTGTTCCGGAGAACGGAGTCTTAGTCATCTTGCCCATGAGGCATGGTTTGCACGTGTCAAGTGAATCAAAGTCAAGTGACTCCAAAAGTCCATCAGCATGGAGTTTCTTCATGCGCATTATACCAATATGACCTAAGCGGCAGTGCCACAAAAATATGGCGCTATCGTTGTTAACTCTAACCCTTTTGGTCTCAATGTTATGTATGTGTGTATCGCTATCAAGATTCAATATGAACAATCCTCTCACATTGGGTGCATGACCATAAAAGATGTTACTCATAGAAATAGAACAACCATTGTTCTCTGACTTAAAAGAGTAACCGTCTCGCAATAAACAAGATCCAGGTATAATGATCATGCTCAACGCAGGCACTAAATAACAATCTTTTAAGTTCATCACTAATCCTGATGGTAACTGAAGTGACACTGTGCCGACGGCGATTGCATCAACCTTGGAACCATTTCCTACGCGCATCGTCACTTCATCTTTCGCCAGCCTTCGTCTATTCCGCAGTTCCTGTTTCGAGTTGCAAATATGAGCAACAGAACCAGTAACGAATACCCAGGCACTACTACGAGAGCCGGTTAAGTACACATCAATAACATGTATATCAAATATACCTGATTTTTCTTTGGCCGCCTTCTTATCTGCCAGATACTTGGGGCAATTGCGCTTCCAGTGACCCATACCCTTGCAATAGTAACACTCCGTTTCAGGCTTAGGTCCAGCTTTGGGCTTCTTCGTCGGATTGGCAACAGGTTTGCCGCTCTTCTTTGAATTACCCTTCTTGCCTTTGCCGTTTCTCTTGAAACTAGTGGTCTTATTCACCATCAACACTTGATGCTCTTTACGGAGTTCTGACTCTGCGACTTTCAGCATCGCAAACAACTCGCCGGGTGACTTGTTCATCCCTTGCATGTTGTAGTTCAACACAAAGCCTTTATAGCTTGGCGGCAGTGATTGAAGGATTCTGTCAGTGATAGCTTCTTGCGGGAGTTCAATCCCCAGCTCAGCTTGACGGTTTGAGTACCCAGACATTTTGAGCACATGTTCACTGACAGACGAGTTCTCCTCCATCTTGCAAGCATAGAATTTATCGGAGGTCTCATACCTCTCGATCCGGGCGTTCTTCTGAAAGATAAACTTCAACTCCTGGAACATCTCAAATGCTCCATGACGCTCAAAGCGACGTTGAAGTCCCGGTTCTAAGCCATACAAGACTGCACATTGAACTACTGAGTAGTCCTCCTTACGTGCTAACCAGGCGTACTTCACATCCTGATCAGCCGTAGCGGGTGGTTCATCTCCTAGCGCAGCATTAAGGACATAATCCTTCTTCCCAGCTTGTAAGATTAGCTTAAGATTACGAGCCCAGTCTACTAAGTTGCTTCCATCATCTTTCAACTTAGCTTTCTCTAGGAACGTATTAAAATTCAGGGTGACTGTCGCGTGAGCCATGATCTACAACACAAATATATTCAAAGTGGACTTAGACTATGTTCAAGATAATTAGAGTTTAACTTAATCAAATTATTTGCTAAACTCCCACTCAAAAAGTACATCTCTCTTAGTCATTTGAGTGGTTCATGATCCACTTACAGTAGCTCAAGTCTGATCATCACGTGAGTTGAGTATAGTTTCAGTGGTAAGCATCCCTATGCTAATCATATCATCTATATGATTCATGATCGACCTTTCGGTCTCATGTGTTCCGAGGCCATGTCTGCACATGCTAGGCTCGTCAAGCTTAACTCGAGTGTTCCGCGTGCGCAACTGTTTTGCACCCGTTGTATGTGAACGTTGAGTCTATCACACCCGATCAAGACGTGGTGTCTCGAAACGACGAACTGTAGCAACGGTGCACAGTCGGGGAGAACACAATTTCGTCTTGCAATTTTAGTGAGAGATCACCTCATAATGCTACCGTCGTTCTAAGCAAAATAAGGTGCATAAAAGGATTAACATCACATGCAATTCATAAGTGACATGATATGGCCATCATCACGTGCTTCTTGATCTCCATCACCAAAGCACCGGCACGATCTTCTTGTCACCGGCGCCACACCATGATCTCCATCAACGTGTTGCCATCGGGGTTGTCGTGCTACTTATGCTATTACTACTAAAGCTACATTCTAGAAAAATAGTAAACGCATCTGCAAGCACAAACGTTAGTATAAAAGACAACCCTATGGCTCCTGCCGGTTGCCGTACCATCGACGTGCAAGTCGATATTATCTATTACAACATGATCATCTCATACATCCAATATATCACATCACATCATTGGCCATATCACATCACAAGCATACCCTGCAAAAAAACAAGTTAGACGTCCTCTAATTTTGTTGTTGCATGTTTTACGTGGTGACCACGGGTATCTAGTAGGATCGCATCTTACTTACGCAAACACCACAACGGAGATATATGAGTTGCTATTTAACCTCATCCAAGGACCTCCTCGGTCAAATCCGATTCAACTAAAGTTGGAGAAACCGACACTTGCCAGTCATCTTTGAGCAAAGGGTTACTCGTAGCGATGAAACCACTCTCTCGTAAGCGTACAAGTAATGTCGGTCCAAGCCGCTTCAATCCAACAATACCGCGGAATCAAGAAAAGACTAAGGAGGGCAGCAAAACGCACATCACCGCCCACAAAAACTTTTGTGTTCTACTCGAGAATACATCTACGCATGAACCTAGCTCATGATGCCACTGTTGGGGAACGTCGCATGGGAAACAAAAAATTTCCTACACGCACGAAGACCTATCATGGTGATGTCCATCTACGAGAGGGGATGAGTGATCTACGTACCCTTGTAGACCATACAGCAGAAGCGTTAGTGAACGCGGTTGATGTAGTGGAACGTCCTCACGTCCCTCGATCCGCCCCGCGAACAATCCCGCGATCAGTCCCACGATCTAGTACCGAACGGACGGCACCTCCGCGTTCAGCACACGTACAGCTCGACGATGATCTCGGTCTTCTTGATTCAGCAAGAGAGACGGAGAGGTAGAAGAGTTCTCCGGCAGCGTGACGGCGCTCCGGAGGTTGGTGATGATCTCGTCTCAGCAGGGCTCCGCCCGAGCTCCGCAGAAACGTGATCTAGACGAAAAACCGTGGAGGTATGTGGTCGGGCTGTCGTGGAAAAGTCGTCTCAAATCAGCCCTAAAACCTCCGTATATATAGGTGGGAGGGAGGCGACCTTGCCTTGGGGCTCAAGGAGCCCCAAGGGGGTCGGCCGAGCCAAGGGGGAAGGTCTCCCCCCCCCCCCAAACCGAGCTGGACTTGGTTTGGTGGGTGGGAGTCCTTCCTTCCCTTCCCACCTCCTCTTTTTTTTTCTTTCTCTTTGATTTTTCTTTCTTAGGCACATAGGGCCCCTTTGGGCTGTCCCACCAGCCCACTAAGGGCTGGTGCGCCACCCTCATGGCCTATGGACTTCTCCGGGGAGGGTTGCCCCCCCCCCTCGGTGAACTCCCGGAACCCATTCGTCATTCCCAGTACATTCCCGGTAACTCCGAAAACCTTCCGGTAATCAAATGAGGTCATCCTATATATCAATCTTCATTTCCGGACCATTCCGGAAACCCTCATGACGTCCGTGATCTCATCCGGGACAACGAACAACATTCGGTAACCAACCATATAACTCAAATACGCATAAAACAACGTCGAACCTTAAGTGTGCAGACCCTGCGGGTTCGAGAACTATGTAGACATGACCCGAGAGACTTCTCGGTCAATATCCAATAGCGGGACCTGGATGCCCATATTGGATCCTACATATTCTACGAAGATCTTATCGTTTGAACCTCAGTGCCAAGGATTCATATAATCCCGTATGTCATTCCCTTTGTCCTTCGGTATGTTACTTGCCCGAGATTCGATCGTCAGTATCCGCATACCTATTTCAATCTCGTTTACCGGCAAGTCTCTTTACTCGTTGCGTAATACAAGATCCCGCAACTTACACTAAGTTACATTGCTTGCAAGGCTTGTGTGTGATGTTGTATTACCGAGTGGGCCCCGAGATACCTCTCCGTCACATGGAGTGACAAATCCCAGTCTTGATCCATACTAACTCAACTAACACCTTCGGAGATACCTGTAGAGCATCTTTATAGTCACCCAGTTACGTTGCGACGTTTGATACACACAAAGTATTCCTCCGGTGTCAGTGAGTTATATGATCTCATGGTCATAGGAACAAATACTTGACACGCAGAAAACAATAGCAACAAAATGACACGATCAACATGCTATGTCTATTAGTTTGGGTCTAGTCCATCACGTGATTCTCCTAATGACGTGATCCAGTTATCAAGCAACAACACCTTGTTCATAATCAGAAGACACAGACTATCTTTGTTCAACTGGCTAGCCAACTAGAGGCTTGCTAGGGACAGTGTTTTGTCTATGTATCCACACATGTAAATGAGTCTTCATTCAATACAATTATAGCATGGATAATAAACGATTATCTTGATACAGGAATTATAATAATAACTATATTTATTATTGCCTCTAGGGCATAATTCCAACACCTTGAAGGTATAGTTGGCGAGCATGGTGGAAATCTCAATCTCAGGTATCCTCTTCTTATTAGTCACAATATCTTTCATGTACTTAGCATACAGAGACACCTTGAGCATATCCGTCAAATGCATCTGCAAAAAGACAGGTCTGATCATCTCAACGAATCGCTCAAAATCCTCATCATCCTTTTTCTTGGATGGTTTGGGAGGAAAGGGCATGGGTTTCTGAACCCACGGTTCCCTTTCTTTACCATGCTTCCTAGCAGCGAAGTCATTCTTATTGTATCTCTTAGGTTGCGGGTTATCAAGATCAAGAGGTTCAATCTCCACATCCTTTTCATTGCTAGGTTGAGCATCATCATGAACATCACTATTGATATCATCATTAGGATCATGTTCATCACCAGATTGTGTTTCAGCATCAGAGACAGAGGCATCGTTTGGACTCTGAGGTGTAGCAGCAATAGGGTTGCTAGCGTGCAGGTTCCTATCATCTTTCTTCTTCTTTCTAGGATGACTAGGTGCATCAATGCTAACTCCTTGAGAATCTTGTTCAATTCTCTTCGGATGACCCTCAGTATACAGAGGTTCCTGGGTCATTCTACCGCCTCTGGTGACGACTCTGACGGAATTGTCATTCAACTCATAGACCAAGTCTTTCTGAGCTTTAAGTACTTGTTCTACCTGAGTAGTAACCATAGAGGCATGTTTACTCAGAAGCTTAAGATCATTGACCTTTCTGTCCACACAAGCACTTAAATGACTAAGCATACGAGCATTCTTTTCCAATTGTCTCCTAACATAATCGTTGAAACTCTGTTGTTTGGCAACAAAGTTATCAAATTCATCCATGCATAAGCTAGCAGGTTTATTCAAAGGAATATCACTCTCATCAAACCTACGTAGAGAATTTACTTCAACTACCTGTATCGGGTTATCGAGACCAGGGATCTCTTCGATAGGTGGTAGATTTTTGACATCTTCAGTTTTAATGCCTTTCTCTCGCATAGATTTCTTGGCTTCTTGCATATCTTCAGGACTAAGGAATAGAATACCTCTTTTCTTCGTAGTTGGCTTAGGAGGTGGTTCGGGAATAGTCCAAGCATTCTCATTGCACAAGATGTTGTTCAACAGAATCTCAGCTTGTTCTACGGTTCGTTCCCTAAAAACACTACTGGCACAACTATCTAGGTGGTCTTTGGAGGCATCGGTAAGTCCATTATAGAAGATATCAAGTATTTCGTTCTTCTCAAGAGGGTGATCACGCAAAACATTTAGTAGCTGGATGAGCCTCCCCCAAGCTTGTGGGAGACTCTCTTATTCAGCTTGAGCAAAGTTGTATATTTCCTGCAAGGCAGCTTTCTTCTTATGGGTAGGGAAATATTTTTCAGAGAAGTAGTAGACCATATCCTCGGGGCTACGCACACAACCAGGAGCAAGAGAAGTGAACAAGGTCTTAGCATCATCCTTTAGAGAGAAAGGAAACAACTTGAGCATATAGTAGTGGCGGATCTTTTCCTCACTAGTGAATAGGGTGGCTATATCGTGCAGTTTGGTAAGATGGGCTACAACCGTTTCAGACTCGTAACCGTGAAAAGGATCAGATTCGACCAGAGTGATTAACTCAGGGTCGATAGAGAATTCATAATCCTTATCGGTCACAAAGATAGGCGAAGTGGCAAACTTCGGGTCGTATTTCATCCTAGCGTTCAGAGATTTTTCTTTCGACTTGCGCAGAAGTTTCTCAACATCATAGCTATCCTTACACGCAAGAAAGTCCTCAGCTATCTCTCCCTCCATAACATAGCGCGTATCAGGCATAACAGGCATAGTAGCAGGTTCTACTTCAATAGTATCAACAGTTTCAGAAGTATCATCACATCTAGCAGCAACTCTAGCAATATGTGCATCAAGCAATGCACCAAGTGGCAAAGCAGTATCAGGCATAGCAGGCATAGTATCAAGCATAGCATCATCAGGCATAGTATCAAGCATAGCATCATCAGGCATAGTATCAAGCATAGCATCATCAGCCATAGTATCTAGCATAGCATCATGGGCAGCAGAAGTAGCATCATCAAGCACAGGCGACATATCAAGATTTATAGCAGGAGGCGAAGTCGCAAACTTACTCAAAACTGAAGGTGAATCAGGTGCAGGGCTAGATGGAAGTTCCTTACCTCTCCTCGTAGTGGAAGGCAGGATTTTAGTACTTGGATCTTTCGGATTCCTCATAGTGATCAGTAGACGTCAATCCCAAGTGACTTAGAGAATATAGCTGTGCCTCCCCGGCAACGGCGCCAGAAAAAGCCTTGATGTCCCACAAGCATATGGGATTGCAACAGTTTTCGAGGGTAGAGTATTCAACCCAAATTTGTTGGTTCGCACGACGGGAAGCGAAAGAATATTCTCAAGTATTAGTAGTTGAATCTGTCAGATTCAACCACACCTGAAAGATTAGTGTCTGCAAGAAAAGTATCAGTAGCAAAGTAGAATGATAGCAACGGTGCCAGAAACGATTTGTTGACGGCAGACTATTCCTAACTGTTGTATCAATGGCGCTAGCATGTTGACGGGGGATTATTCATAATAAGAATGCTTCCCCGGCTATGGCTCCATAAAAGTCTTGCAACAAGTAGCAGCGAAGTAGCAAGGAACAGCAGTAGCAGCAGCAGCAGCAAAGTAACAAGTAACAGCAGCAGCAAAGTGGCCCAATCCCTTTTGTAGCAAGGGACAAGCCTAGACAAAGTAACGTAGCGAGGACCAGTAGTAAAAGACTCATAGGCACTAGATCAGTGATGGATGAGTATGACGGATGTGATTCATCATGTAACAGCTATAACACGGAGAGATATGTGACTAGCTCCCGTTCATCAATCTAATGTAGGCATGTATTCCTTATGTAGTCATACGTGCTTAGGGAAAAGAACTTGCATGACATCTATTGTCCATCCCTCCCGTGGCAGCGGGGTCCTAATGGAAACTATGGGATATTAAGGTTCTCCTTTTAATAAAGAACCGGACCAACGCATCAACACGCGGTGAATACATGAACTCCTCATACTATGGTCATCTCTGGGAGTGGTTCCGGCTATTGTCACTCCGGGGTTGCCGGGTCATAACACATATTAGGTGACTACAACTTGCAAGATAGGATCTAAAACACACATATATTGGCGACAACATAATAGGTTCAGATATGAAATCATGGCACTCGGGCACTAGTGACAAGCATTAAGCATAGACAAGTAGTAGCAACATCAATCTAGAACATAGTGGATACTAGGGATCAATCCCCGTCAAGAACTACCTCGATTACATGATAGACCTCATCCAACTCATCACCGTCTAGCAAGCCTATGATGAGATTACTCACGAACGATGAAGAGCATCATGGAATTGTCGATGGAGAAAGGTTGATGACGACGATGGCGACGATTTCCCCTCTCCGGAGCCCGAAACGGACTCCAGATCTGCCCTCCAGATGAAGAACAGGATGTGGCGGCGCCTCCGTATCGCAACACGCGATGAAACCTTCTCTCTGATTTTTTCCAAGCGAAATGGAAGATATAGAGCTGAGTTTGGGGGGGGGTGGTGCCACGTGGGCCCCATAAGCCTGCACGGCGCGACCTAGGGGGGTGGCCGCGGCCTGTGGGCTTGTGGCCCACTGGCACGCCCCCTCCGGTGGATCTTTGCGCAGGTATTTTTATTTTATTCCAGAAAAAATCTCCGTAAATTTTTAGGACATTCCGAGAACTTTTATTTCTGCACAAAAACAACACCATGGCAATTCTGCTGAAAACAACGTCAGTCCGGGTTAGTTCCATTCAAATCATGCAAATTAGAGTCCAAAATAAGGGCAAAAGAGTTCGGAAAAGTAGATACGACGGAGACGTATCAACAGACCGTAGCTAGTAGAAATCCACATTGGTCCTGCTACGATTCCTAATAAGCCCTATACACCGAATCGGAGGGAGTATCTACTTAGAATCACCCCCACTATTTTCTACGATGTTGGCTGCCATAAATTATCCAAATGGCCTTTGACTTCATTATCTTTTACTCAAAATGGTGTTAGATCTTTTACTTCACTCACCCTAAGTTGAACTTTTGACTCAAATACAATAAGCATATATGTAGCACATGACGCACACGCTTCCACATACACACAAGAAAGAACAAGGTGGGTAAGAAGAGAACTAGAAACGAGCTAGGCCCAGTGAAAACCAATCAAACTTTATACCTACCACCAAATCAAACCAAGAAGACCAAGAAGGAGTGTTGCTATATCAACCTCATGAACCCTCACTATCGTGACTACTAATACTTGTGATCTGTGTTGGGTCTTTCCTCGAAGAGGAGGGGATGATGTGGAACGGTACAGATAAGTAGTTCCCTTAGTGAGAACCAAGGTTATGGTCCCAATAGGGAACAACAAAATTTCTCATCTTTAATGACTACACACAAAAGAGCACACACTTGCACCCAATGCGGGCGAGAGGGTTGTCAATCCCCTTGAACTCTTTACTTGCACATAATAAGTAGTGATATATAGATAGCTGAAATATATTAAAAATAAAAAGTAAATACAAATAATAAAGGCAACAAGGTATTTAGTTTTTTTGTAGATATATTTGTGATTAGACCTGGGGGCATAGTTTTTGGTAGAGCCTTCTCTCTCGTAGAAAGCATACGGTGGGTAAACAAATTACTATTGGGAAATTGATATAAAAGCGCATAGTTATGCAATATTCATTCATGGCAATGATCGTTACATATAGGCATCACGTTCATAAGCAAGTAGAACAACTCCTGCGTGCATCTACTATTATTACTCCACCCATCGACCGCTATCCAGCATGCATCTAGATTATTAAGTGAAAGAGAGTAATACTTGAAGAACAATGACATGATATAGACAAAGTAAAACCAATTAATATAAATCAACCCCATCGTTTTACCCTTAGTGGCAGCAATACAATACGTGTCATGTCCCTTTTTGTCACTGGGATTGAGCACTGTAAGATTGAACCCACTACAACGCAAGACTCCCATTGAAAATAGATCAATCTAGTTGGTCAAACCAAATCAATAGATAAGAGAGACTTATGAAGCTATCACAACCATGCATATAAGAATTCAGAGAAGACTCAAATATATTTCATAAATAATGTGGAAAAAACAACGAGAATCACGGTGATCATGGCAGAGAAGAATTCAGAGAAGACCCAACAAACACACCGCACAAAAGTGATTACATAAGATAGATCACCACGAGAATCACGGTGATCATGGCAGCGAAGAACATAGAGAGAGAGATAGCCATCTAAGGTACTAACTATGGGCCCATAGGTCCGTGGTGAACTAATCACATATACCCATGAGAGCAGCAAGGTTGATGTAGAGGCCCTCCACGATCGATCCCCCCTCCAACAGGGCACCGACACAAGGCTCCATATGGGCACACGGCGAAAGAGAGACTTGCGGCAGCGAAAAAAGTGTTTCGGGTGGCTCCTTTAGGTTTTTGGGGAATATGTGAACTTATAGGATAGAGAGGAGGACCAGAGGCCAAGGGAGGTGGCCCCAAGCCATCAGGTTGCAGCCACCGCCCCTCCCCTGGGAGCGCCCTATTGGCATGGCGCCACCCCGTGTGGCCTCGAGTATCCGTCCTGAAAAGCCAAAAACATACAAAAAAAACTACAACTAACACTTGGCACTGGGTTAATAGGTTAGTGCTCAAAACTAATATAAACCAGCAAGTAAATGCCTAAAAAGCATCCTAGAATGACAATATAATAGCATGGAACAATCACAAATTATAGATACGTTGGAGACGTATCAACATGCCCAAGCTTAATTCCTGCTCGTCCTTGAGTAGCTAATGATAAAAACAGAATTTTTGATTTGACATGCTACCCAACATGTACTCTCATGCAGGTATGATCATTGAGAAACAATAAATTAACAAACGTCAACATAGTAATATCCATAACATAAGTAACATAATCATCAATTTTCAAAATATACGATCCTTAAAAAATGTTTACCCCCTATTTATTTTATCATATTAGCATGGAATGGCTCTGTCTTCATCACATAAATATAAATGTCAAGCACCATAGTGCTAAGCCAAAAAATTGGATCGTACTTCTTAACGCGCTTTAACTTTTTATTACTCACTCAATACATGAGTGTGAACCATGTGCATAACATATAGGTGGAATAGAATATGGTGGTAGGTTTAAAAGGGGTAAAAGTGGAGAAGAGAGTCTCGCATCAACTAGGTGGATCAGGGGCTATGGAGATGCACATCAATCGCTATCAATGCAAGGAGTAGGGATTGCATGCAACAAATGCACTAGATGTACAAGTGTATGAAAGCTCAACTAAAACTAAGTGCGTGTGCATCCAACTTGCTTGCTCATGAAGACCTTGGGCATTTGAGGAAGCCCGCCATCGGAATATATAGGCCAAGTTCTATAATAAAAAATTCCGACTACCATATGAAAGTGACAAAACATGAGACTCTCTATATGAAAAACATGGTGCTACTTTGAAGCACAAGTCTGCAACAAGAGGTAGTAGCATTGTCCCTTCTCTCTTTTCTCTCATTTTTTTTCTTTTTTCTTTTTTTCTTTTTTCTCTTTTTTTCTTTTTCCCCTTTTTTGTGTGGAGTATCATCCCGACTTGTGGGGGAATCATTGTATCCAACATCCTTGCCTCACTGAGACATTGCCCTAACAATGAAAAGCATCACACTTCTATTTACTTAGAACTCGATACGAAAAACTACTAAAAATGTGACCATATGTATGCCTCTAGTAGTGTACCACGATGTGCAATAATCTAGTGTAACATGTAAACAATGATGAACGGTGGCTTTGCCACAAATATTATGTCAGCTACATGACCATGCAAAGCAATATGACAATGAGTGTACTAGTCATATATTGTAACGATGGAAGTTGCATGGAAATATATCTTGGAAAGGCTATGGAAATGCCATGATAGGTAGGTATTGTGGATATTTTGAGGAATATACAAGGTGGATTATGTGCAACACAGTGTATCATCTCGTGGAGTTTGGATGCACCGACGAAGTTTGCACCAATCTTTGAGGTGAGAATGGGCAGTGCACGATATCGAAGAGGCTAGCAAATATGAGATGAGAGTGCATACACCCATGGATTCACATTAGTCATAAATAACTAACATACTTATTACAAGATTTTATTAGCTCTCTCAAAGCAAAGTACTACTCGCATGCCCCTAGGGAGGAGGTTGGTAGGAGTTAACCATCGCACGCCCCCAATCTTAATAGCACTAGGATTTCAACGAGCAATAAGAATGCTCACACATCATCACCATGCCATAACCAATATTTAGATGAACATAAAATGAACTCCTTTTAACTATCGGTATTTTAACTAACCAACAACCATGCACTCACACCATTTCATATTACCACATCAATATCATTAACCCACAATTTCTCTTTTATGTGGTACATGAAGGTTTTGATTATGCACTCCTTGAATACCTATTATTTTTGGACTAGTCTTATGACCCATGCAAATTAGTGTCACTATTTATTAACTCTTAAACAAATTTAAGTGAAGAATGAGAGTGCAATTATTTCTATAAAATCAATACGCGACCGTGCTTTAAAAGATATAAGTGAAGCAGTAGAGCAACTTCTTAGCTCAAAAGATATAAGTGAAGCACATAGAGTATTCTAAAAAATCATGGTGAACATGTGTCTCTCTCACGTGGGTGTGTCTAGAAAAAAATGATTGTGGAAAACTAAAGGTAAAAGCAAACTATAATACACGACGCTCCAAGCAAAACTCATATCATGCGAGGAATAAAAATATAGCCCCAAGTGAAATATAGATGGATTGAGACGAAAGAGGGGATGCCTTCCGGGGCATCCCCAAGCTTAGGCTCTTTGCCGCTCCTTATTCCTTCATCCAACGCGATAACACCCAAGACTTAAAAACTTCAGCAAGATCAAGACATCCATGAAGACAATGTTGAACAATATCAAGAACCGATGCCCCAAAATGAAGCAATTTTGGTATCATCACCACTACCAGAGGCCACTGAAAATGTAGACATTGGTTCTCCTGGAAAACCAATTGTTCCTGATGAGTTTTTGGAATAAGCTCAACCCAACACCCCTCTGCATGAAGTCATTCCTCGTACTTCATCAGTGTTTGTTTCAACTCCACTGCTTGAATCACCTCAGTATCCATTCAAAGATACGAAGGTTCAAACTTTTGAATATGCATCGCCCCTCAAAAGGCTTCGCAAAGGCCCTAGGCCCTTAGCCTCCTCTATGACAAGCATACCTAAGGAGGAAGTACATGCAGCCCCACTGCAACAGTCGTGGACACCCCTATGGCTGAAGATATTTCAAGCCATCAACGTGAAGTCAAAGACAAAGCTGCTGAAAGACATTGTTGTTCAAACCACTGATGTTCCACTTGAACACCATTCAACTAAAGCCAATGTTGATACCGAAAATGATCCATCTCCATATGGCCCTCCTGTCCCTCTAACACCATTGACTGGCGATAATGGTGATAAGATTGTCATGGCTCGCAATCGCTAAGGAGATATGGTGCCAGTTAAGTGGCCAAAGCTAGTTCATTCACCACGTATGGTAGCTTGGTAAGAATTCAATATCCATCATCATCCCAGAGTTTTGAACCCAATGCCAACCCTTGCATGTCTTTGGAACCAAGGCCCAACAAATCGCATGGTCTTCAGTGTCAAAGGCTTCAGAATCGACAACACCTTCTTCGATTTTCAGAAACCCTTGCAAACTGTAGGATCGAAAGTATGTCTAGAGGGGGTGATTAGACTACTTGACAAGATAAAAAAATAGACTTTTCCCAATTTTAAGTGTGGGCTAGTTTTTAGCAATTATGACTAGTCACGTACACCATACGCATGCATATCTAAGAGTATAGCAGTAGAAAGTAAAACATGCAAGTGTAAAGTAGAGAGTAAGGTAGGGAGATCAAACGCAAAGGTTGACACGGCGATTTTTGGCATGGTTCCGATAGGTGGTGCTATCTTACGTCCATGGTAGTGGAATATTCAACCCATGGAGGGTAACAGTTGCGAGAACCCATGGAGGACTCCACCCAAAAAGGGGTCCACAAAGAAGCGGCCTTGTCTATTCCACCACGGCTTCCGTCCACACAGGACTAGCCTCACTCACGGTAGATCTTCACGAAGTAGGCGATGTCCTAGCCCTTACAAACATGTTGGTTCAACTTCGCAACACGAGGTAGGAGGCTCCCAAGCGACACCTAACCAATCTAGGAGGCACCACCTTCCAAAATGTAATAGATGTGGTAGAACGATAAACTCCTTGTTCTTGTGCTACAAAAGATAGTCTCCTCAACACTCAATCACTCTCTCTCAGATTTGGAAGGGGTACGAGAGATTGATCTTGTGGAAAGTAGCTTGGGGAGGCTAGAAATCAAGGTTCAAATGGTTGGAATGTAATCTCTTGATCTCAACACATGAGTAGGTGGCTCTCTCTTAGAAAAATGGATCTCACAAGTGTGAGTGTGTTCCAAGTGCTACCTCTACGAGTGAGAGGTAGGTGGAGGTCTATATTTAGGCATCTCCCAAAATCCAACCGTTACAACATTATTGCCCAATTTGGTGACATCGAAATTAATCTTGGTGGTACCGAGTTGCACTAAATGTGGCAACTTATAAATTCTCGGTGAGATCGATATAGGAATCTTGCTGGTAACGATACGATGACCTAGACTAGTTTCCAAATCTCGGTGAGATCGATTTCAAACTCAAAAATTCTGAAACTTGAAATCAACTCAACAGAAAGTTGGTCAGACAATCTTGATGGCACCGATAGGAATTTTAGTTGTACCGAGATGGTGGGTTTAGCATAGGATCTGTCTAAGTGTAAAATCGGTAGGGCCTAGTTGGAAATGTTGGTGGCACCGATTTTGCTTGTGTGGCTTGGGACAGATATATTTTGTGGGAGAATGGCTGAGTATTTTTGGTGGCTACCTCTAAGCACTTGAGCAACCAATTCATCATAGTACCTCATCCCCTTTTAGTAGTATTGGCTTTCCTATGGACTCAAATTGATTTCTCACAAATATAAAATGTAGACTCTTCTTGCTTGAAGCTTGAGCCAATCCTATTCCTTCCTTGCATCAAAGGGCATTTCCACACAATCCTATAGCCAAAGCATCTTTGAACTTTTCTCAAATATACTTGAATAAACTCAATAGTCCAATGATGCATATGTTGTGATTAATTACCAAAACCACCCTAGGGAGCAATTGTGCTTTCAATCTCCCTCTTTTTGGTAAATGATGACAACATATAGATGAAAGCTTCGACAAAATATATATTCAATGATTAGCATCGACGCTTTGAAAAGTATGTGAAAAGCAAGAGCCCCCCTAAATTTATGCATTATTTCAAATTTGCGTTTGAATGCAAATGCGTAATTGAATAGGATCATAGGTTACTCTTCCATGTGTAGCGACCCGACTCAAGACGAGTCAAGCCTCTGTGTATCTGTGCCATCCCTGGATCAATATGTTGGCACACACAGTACATCAATGTATATATCAAAGTACAATCACATGTAAATAGCGTAAAACTGATATATACCTTAAATATTTCAGCGGAAGCAGTCAAGGGAGTGGAGTCCCAATAAACACCAACGGCAAGTTGAGTGTAGACCGTAACCCTGAAATCGTACTCTTACTCGTTGAAGAAAAATATCTGCAACATAAGACGTTGCAGCCGTGTAGGTCAGCATATTGAATATGCCGGCAAGTCACATAAGAGAGGGGTGAAAAGTAATCATCTATACTATATGCATATATGGCAGGTGGGGCTATAAGTTTTTAGCGAAAAGCAAGTTTTCTCCTACATCAAGAGAGGGTTAAAAAGCAAAATGTTACTACGTTGTTTGTTGTTAACGAGATGGTTCCGCCAACCAATTCTCGTACCCGAGTTGTCAATAATTACCCTCATCAAATATATTTAATGGTGTTGAGAAATCCAGATAACTTCAGTTCCTTTGGCTCAAATTGTCCATGACCGTGGACACGGCTAATCGATTAGGTTTGAGTACTCTGCAGAGTTTTGCACACGTTTCCCACAAGATTTGATCGCCTCCGTGTATGTCCTCGCACTTCAGGGTGTTTGAAGACCGGATGATCAAAGCATGGTCTTTCAACGGGTCCCTCTGAATCCCTGTCGGTGCCCATCCATTCCTACCGTTCGTCTACATCTACTAGCACCGCCTGTCCAGAGTCGCCGCGTTGTCCAACCAAGCCAGAGCCCATAATGACTTGTGGCTGTGCAGGTAAGCCTTGGGTCTTGAAAATATCCGTCCGTCTCTTTGAGCCTGGGTGAAGCTTTCCGCAGGATGACATGGCCTCTCCAGCATCCCGGGCATCCACTGGGTTTTCCAGGGAGCCGATCAACCGTCCTTCACCCAGTGTTGCATTGCGTCCGAGGTCTTGAAAATCTTGTCTTAGTCCGGTCTTGATTATTATATCAACCTCGCATCACTCGTGGTATACACTCAACCGATAACCCGTCTACTCAAGCATAGCAAATATAAAATTGTCGTCCCGGGGCCAAGTATCGGGGTTGTTGTGTGCCTACCACATGATACTACAATCTATACTAAAATTTCCATGTACCTAAACAGCATGCAATTGGGCATAGGATGGTAGAACTACGATGCATAAAACATAGGTGATAGTATGATCAAAGTGACTTGCCTGTGATGTTGACGAAGAAGAATTTCTTGAGAAAATAACTTGATAGACTACTCGTCACTCTCCAATGAAATCTATATAACAACATATCATCCACATAAGCACACATACTAGCAAGGATTCTAGCATCCAAACAAAAGAGAGAACACGAATGAGAAACCGAAAAGAACTTCAAATAAGACTAGGGAGTCTTCTACTACGACGAGCACCAAATAGTTTTGTCTAACAGAAAATAATAACAAGGAACTAAGATATAAGTTTAACTAAGATAAAATAAAGTATTTTTCACAAAACTTTTTGAAAGTATTCCCAAACGGGATTTGAAACAGTGAGGAAACCAATTGCAAGTTACTAAGGAACTAGAATTGATTTCATGAAAACAAATAAAAATAAAATACAAACTTGTTTCAAAACTACTGTTGAACTAACATAAACAAAACAATAATCTTTCTGAAATATAAAAGAAATTAATTTAAAAACAATTATAGAAAAATAAATAGCCATAATCCTAAAAGAACTAAAACAGAATCTGTTTTGGTAAAACCCCAAGTAAAAATATTAAAAAAAACTGAAACTGGAACTACTGAAAGATATGATCAACAGAAAGTAGCAGCAAAAAGAATCAAATTAAAAGCTATTTCTAAACTCCCGGAATAAGCAAAACACGCTTTAATTCAAATCTGATCTAACTCAATTTTTATAAATCCAAACATAGACAAATTATATATCTACAGGAACTACATAAAATTTGTGATCCAACGCAAAAAGAATCACCTAATTCGGAGTTATAGATTAATAGATATGAATTTTTTAAGATTGCAATTTTCTGAAAAAACTGCAATACGGGATTTCGTGAATCTCACCGGAGTTAGTCGCCGGAGTTGGAGAAGACGACGGGAAGGTGGCTCCGGTGGCCGGATGAGGCAGCAGAGGGGTCCAGGCGGGGGAGGAGGGCTCCAGCCGAATGTTGGTGGTGCCGGCGGGGCGTGGGGCGACGGGAGGAGGCAGCAGGACCTCCGGCGAGTTCCTGTTGAAGATGAACTCCGGCGAGGCGGGGGCTGCGGCTAGAGGCGAGGAGAGGTATGGTTCTTGGGGAAAATGGATAGAGGAGGGTGTGTGGGTTCTTATAGGGGCAACGGGAGGTGCTGGGAGGGAAAAAGCTTCACGAATCCCGGAGGTGGGGATTCTCCTCTCCATGGAAGGAAAGGTTCTGTCACGTGGAGAAGAGATAGAGGAAGAAGATGATCTTCTTGGGCCAAATTTGGAAAGTGCTTAATTGGGCCAGCTCCTATTTCCTAATAAAAGTGATTCTATTCCTATTTTCAAAACTAGGAAACTAAAACGATAAAAAGGAAATCAAATCAATTCGTAATAAGGAGTTTTTATATACTAAAAATATCAGAAAAATAAAATATAAATGATGGGCATTTTCCACGGCAAAAATAAAAACTTCAGAAAAAATGTTTTTCCAAAAATCCCTAAAAGCATTATTTCTTTTTGCAAATAATTTTCAAATGATCCTCTAAGTTTGAGGGTGCAAATAACATTCAAAATGCCCGGGTATTTGAGGGTCATGTTCCTCCGCTCTTTAGAATGTATTTCTCGGCATTTCTTGCACGAAGAAAACGAATGGAAATGCAAAAGAATTCAATGCAAATATCTACGTTCAAATTCTTTATAGTTGAAGAAGTCATGTCATCTTCTCTCTTTGCTTTTAAAAGCTTGAATTTGAATTCAACGGAGAAGGGGAAAGTCATTTTATTCCCTCTCATTCAAAAGTTTCAAAAAGTTGCAAATTTCACACAAGTTTCAGTCACTCAGCAAACAAACAAACAATCAATCTAATAATTACATTAACATTCCAAAATTTATAATTTTGGGATGTTACACCATGTCACATACAACTTGGTAGTGCGCATAAATGATATGAATGAATAGCAATGCACATAATACCAACAAGCAGGTGAATGATTGCTACTGCAACAAAAGACCTTCCAACGGCGCCAGAAACACGTGCTGACGGGAGACTATTCTTGTCTTGATACTCCTCAGCAACGGCACCAGGAATCCTTCTGCTACGGCTACGCCTTTAGAGACTTCCTAGGCAAATATGCAAAGGATTTCCCCCGTGGCCTTGGAGCCTTGCGTTGGTGTTCCCTCGAAGCGGAAAGGGTGATGTAGCACAGCGGCGGTAAGTATTTCCCTCAGTTTTGAGAACCAAGGTATCGATCCAGTGAAGGAATATCACAAGTACCTGCACAAACACAAAGAGCTTGCTCCCAACGCTATGAAGGGGTTGTCAATCCCTTATAGATTGTTTGCGAAGTGAGAACTGAAAGCAACAAAGTAACAAAGCAAAGTGAAAGCAAAAGTGGAAACGATAGGTGGGAATAGACCCGGGGGCCATAGTGTTCACTAGTGGCTTCTCTCATGAAAGCAAGTAGACGGCGGGTTTACAAATTCCTGTCGAGCAATTGATAGAACCGCGCAAAGTCGTGACATCATCTATGGCAATGATTATATCTATAGGCATCACGTCCAAAACAAGTAGACCGATACTTTCTGCATCTACTACTATTACTCCACACGTCGACCGCTATCCAGCATGCATCTAGTGTATTAAGTCCAAAAGAACAGAGTAATGCCTTAAGCAAGATGACATGATGTAGATGGACAATCTCATATCTACAATAAAAGCCCATCTTGTTACCCTTGATGGCAACAACATGATGTGTGCCTGCTGCCCCTACTGTCACTGGGAAAGGTCACCACACGGTATGAACCCAAAACCAAGCACTTCTCCCATTGCAAGATTCATAGATCTAGTTGGCCAAACAAAACCCAAGACTCAGAGAGACTTACAAGGATATCAAATCATGCATATAAGAAATCAGCAAAGACTCAAATATATATCATAGATAATCTGATCACAAATCCACAATTCATCGGATCTCGACAAACACACCGCCAAAGAGGATTACATTGGATAGATCTCCATGAAGATCATGGAGAACTTTCTATTGAAGATCCAAGAGAGAGAAGAAGCCATCTAGCTACTAACTACGGACCCGTAGGTCTGAAGTGAACTACTCACAAGTCTTTGGAGGGGCGATGATGTTGATGTAGAAGCCCTCCAACTCCAAAGTCCCCTCCGGAAAGGCACCGGGAAGGGTCTCTTGATGAGATCTCGCGGAAATGGAAGCTTGCGGCGGCGGAAAAGTATTTTCTGGATTCCCTGATTTTTTCTGTATTTTAGGGAATATATAGGCGAAGGAGCTAGGTGAGGGGCGCCAGGGAGGCCACAAGCCTGCTAGCCGCCGCCCCCTGGTGGCGGCTACAGGGCTTGTGGGCCCCCTGTAGCTCTCCTGCCTTGGCCCTCAAGCCCCCTGATCTTCTTCCGTTCGGAAAAAATTTATTTCGGGGATTTTATTCGGTTTGGACTCCGTTCCAAAATCAGATCTGAAAAGAACCAAAAACACAGAAAAAATAGGAACTGGCACTTGGCACTGAATTAATAAGTTAGTCCCAAAAAAGATATAAAAGATACACAAAACATCCAAAGATGACAAGATAACGGCATGAAACCATCAAAAATTATAGATACGTTTGAGACGTATCAAGCATCCCCAAGCTTGACTCCTGCTCATCCTTGAGTAGGGAAGTGATAAAGAATGATTTTTTGATGCTTTCATGCTACCTAGCATAGATGTCCTTTGTAACTCCTCTTATGTGACGTGAACGTTCAGATCCATTAGATTCAGAACAATAGTTTGCTATTGACGTGGAAACAATAATACTTCAAGGAAACTAGCAAGGTAATCATGAACTTTCAAAATAGCAAGGCCAAAAGAAAGTTATCCCTTCAAAAGCATATAGTCTGGCTATGCTCTATCATCATTGCACAACGAATTTAAATCATGCACAACCCCGGTATTGGACAAGTAATTGTTCGCACACATTTACTTTCTCAAACCTTTTCAACTCTCACGCAATACATGAGCGTGAGCCATGGTTTTAGCACTATAAGTGGTGTGGAGTGTGGTGGAGGTTGCAAGACAAACAAGGAGAAGAAGATCACATTAACTAGGCATATCAATGAGCTGTGGAGATGCTCATCAATAGATATCAATGTGAATGAGTAGGGATTGCCATACAAATGATGCACTAGAGATAAGAGTATGTGAAAGCTCTTAAAGAAAACTAGTGGGTGTGCATCCAACTTGCTTGCTCACGAAGACCTAAGGCAAATTTGAGGAAGCCTATCATTGGAATATACATGCCAAGTTATGTAATGAAAATTTCCCACTAGCTATATGGTGGTGACAACACGAGAGACTCTCAATCATGAAGATCATGGTGCTTAATAAGCACAAGTGTGGAAGGATAGTCGCATTGTCCCTTCTCTCTTTTTCTCTCATCATTTTTTTTGGTGGGCTCTTTGGCCTCTTTTTTTATTTATTTTTTATTTTGGTGGGCATCTTTGGCCTCTTTTTGTATATGGGATTCGCTGGCCTCTTTTATTTCCTCACATGGGACAATGCTCCATCAATAATGATCATCACACTTTCAACTCAAAACTTAGAGCAACGATGACTCTATATGGAATGCCTTCGGTAGTGTACCGTGACAATGATCTAGCATGGCATGGACATTAATGGAAACATCATGCTAGCTATCTTATTATCATGCAATGGCAATGTAGAAGTGGTGGCACATGTCATGGTGGTAGTTGCATGGCAATATATCTCGGAATGGCTTTGAAGAAGCCATAGTAGGTAGGTATGGTGGCTGTTTTGAGGGAGGCTATATGGTGGGTTTATGCACCGGCGAAAGTTGCACGACACTAAAGAAGATACTGATGGTGGAAGGTGAAAGTGCATCTAAACCATGGACTCAACATTAGTCATGAAGAACTCATATACTTGTTGCAAAAGTTTTAGTAGTAATCGAAACAAAGCATTCAACGCATACTCCTAGGGGAAGGGTTGGTAGGTATAAACCATCGCGTGATCCCGACCGCCACACAAAGGATGACAATCAATAGACTAATCATGCTCAGACTTCATCACATGGCGGTTCACCATACGTGCATGCTACGGGAATCACTAACTTCAACACGAGTATTTCTAGATCCACAACACCTTACTAGCATTACTTCAATATTACCACAACCACAACTCAAAACTAATTGAGATGAATCAAACTTCTCTAACTATTCAATGCACCTGAACGTGGAAGTTTTCATATCCCTTCGAATAACTACCCCTTTTGAGACTACTTTCAAACCATAGATCAACTACTAAGCCACGCACTATTGTGCTCTAAAAGATATAAGTGAAGCACATAGAGCAAAATCAACTAGCTCAAACGATATAAGTGAAGCACATGTGAGCTGAATTGTCTACCAAAGGATATAAGTGGAGCTCGACAAAATCACGGTGAGTGCATGTCTCTCTCTCTAGGTGTGCAGCAAGGATGATTGTGACACAACAAAAATAAAGGACTCCTATGATACAAGACGCTCCAAGCAAAAACACATAACATGTTGTGAATAAAAATATAGCCCCAAGTAACGTTACCGATGGATTTGAAGACGAAAGAGGGGATGCCTTCCGGGGGTATCCCCAAACTTAGGCTTTTAAGGCATCCTTGAATCTCTTGGGGTGCCTTGGGAATCCCCAAGCTTGAGCTCTTGCCACTCTTTATCTCTTTGTCAATAAGAACTTCACCCAAAACTTGAAAACTTCACAACACGAAACTTAAACAGAAACTCGTGATAACATTAGTATAAGAAAGCGAACCACCACTTCCTTAGGTACTGTAGCAAACTTAAATTCTACTTATGTTGATGTTGGGTTACTGTATCTTCAATCTTCCATGGCTAATACCCCCCCCCCCCCCCCGATACTATCCATAGTTTCATCAAAATAAGCAACCAACTCAGCAAAAACAGAATCTGTTAACAGCAGACTAGTCTGTAGCAATCTGTATACTTCGTATACTTCTGGTACTTCAAAAATTCTGAACAATTACGACAGTCTGAAGAATTTGCGTAGAAATCAGCAGCAAAAAGAATCAACTCAAAATCTCTTACAGAAGAAAAATGAAAATTCTTTTCGTGAGCAGAAAGTTTCTGCCTTTTCCAGCATGACCAAACGATCATCACCAAGACTAATCATAACGGTTTTGCTTGGCACAAACGCAAAAAGAAACACAAAAAACACAATCATAACAGAATTATGAAAGTGTGTAAAACACAAAACAGAAAGAAAAAGGAAAGATTCGTTGGGTTGCCTCCCAACAAGCGCTTTTGTTTAACGCCCTTAGCTAGGCATCAATGATGCTCACACAAAAGACAAGAGTTGAAGCACATCGAGAGCATCATAAAGCATGTGCAAATCACATCTAAGTCTAACATACTTCCTATGCATTGGCATTTTATAGGAAAACAGATTGTCAAGACAACCAATAACTGCTGAATGCAAGGAAGAAGAAAGAGACAAGAGCAATCTCAACATAACGAGAGGTGATTGGGTAACATGAAAGTTTCTACCACAATATTTTCCTCTCTCATAGCAATTACATGTGGGATCATAATCTAATTCAACAATATAGCTATCACAAAGGATATTCTTTTCATGATCCACATGCATGCAAAGTTGACGCTCTTCAAAAATAGTGGGATTGTCATCAACTAAAGTCATGACTTCTCCAAACCCACTTTCAATAATATTGCAAATATCATATTCATCATGAGGCTTGAACAAATTTTCAAAATCAAAAGAAAAATCATCACCCCAATCATGATCTTTCCAACAAGTAGTGGTCATAGCAAGATTAGCATCCCCAAGCTTAGGGTTTTGCATAATTTTAGCATGATTGTCACTAATAGAATTTATAGTGAAACCATTGAAATCATGCTTTTCATTCAAGGAGCCCTCGTGAATCACTTCATAAGTTTCTTCATCACGATTTTCAGATTCACGCATCTCAAGCAAAACCTCCATAAAGATAATCAAGTGCATTCAATTCACTAGCAATTGGTTCCACATAAGTGGATCTCTTAAAGAGATTAGCAAGTGGATGAGGATCCATATCACTAGATTTTCAGCAAGCGAAGATGCAAGCATATTGAAGGCACATAGCACACAAGCGAACAGAAAGCAAGCAAAAGAAAAGGGCGAACAAAAAAGGTAAACGAAAAAGGCAAACGAAAAAGGCAAAAGAAAACGGCAAAGGAGAAGTGGGGGAGAGGAAAACGAGAGGCAACTGGCAAAAAAGTAAATGCAAGAGATGAGTTTGTGAGACTTACTTGGATAGATCTCTCCTTCCCCAGCAACGGCACCAGAAATACTTCTGCTACTGCAACAAAAGACCTTCCAACGGTGCCGGAAGCACGTCCTGATGGGAGACTATTCTTGTCTTGATACTCCTCAGCAACAGCACCAGGAATCCTTCTGCTACGGCTACGTCTTTAGGAACTTCCTAGGCAAATATGCAAAGGATTTCCCCCGTGGCCTTGGAGCCTTGCGTTGGTGTTCCCTCGAAGCGGAATGGGTGATGTAGCACAGCGTCGGTAAGTATTTCCCTCAGTTTTGAGAACCAAGGTATCGATCCAGTGAAGGAATATCACAACTACCTGCACAAACACAAAGAGCTTGCTCCCAACGCTATGAAGGGGTTGTCAATCCCTTATAGATTGTTTGCCAAGTGAGAACTGAAAGCAACAAAGTAACAAAGCAAAGTGAAAGCGAAAGTGGAAACGATAGGTGTGAATAGACCTGGGGCCCGTAGTGTTCACTAGTGGCTTCTCTCATGAAAGCAAGTAGACGGTGGGTGAACAAATTACTGTCGAGCAATTGATAGAACCGCGCAAAGTCGTGACATCATCTATGGCAATGATTATATCTATAGGCATCACGTCCAAACAAGTAGACCGATACTTTCTGCATCTACTACTATTACTCCACACGTCGACCGCTATCCAGCATGCATCTAGTGTATTAAGTCCAAAAGAACAGAGTAACGCCTTAAGCAAGATGAGATGATGTAGATGGACAATCTCATATCTACGATAAAAGCCCATCTTGTTACCCTTAATGGCAACAACATGATGCGTGCCTTGCTGCCCCTACTGTCACTAGGAAAGGTCACCACACGGTATGAACCCAAAACCAAGCACTTCTCCCATTGCAAGAATCATAGATCTAGTTGGCCAAACAAAACCCAAGATTCGGAGAGACTTACAAGGATATCAAATCATGCATATAAGAAATCAGCAAAGACTCAAATATATATCATAGATAATCTGATCACAAATCCACAATTCATCGGATCTCGACAAACACACGCCAAAGAGGATTACATCGGATAGATCTCCATGAAGATCATGGAGAACTTTGTATTGAAGATGCAAGATAGAGAAGAAGCCATCTAGCTACTAACTACGGACCCGTAGGTCTGAAGTGAACTACTCATGAGTCATTGGAGGGGCGATGATGTTGATGTAGAAGCCCTCCAACTCCAAAGTCCCCTCCGGCAGGGCACCGGGAAGGGTCACCAGATGAGATCTCGTGGAAACGGAAGCTTGCGGCGGCGGAAAAGTATTTTCGTGGATTCCCTGATTTTTTCTGTATTTTAGGGAATATATAGGCGAAGGAGCTAGGTCAGGGGGCGCCAGGGAGGCCACAAGCCTGCTAGCCACCGCCCCCCTGGTGGCGGCTACAGGGCTTGTGGGGCCCCTGTAGCTCTCCTGCCTTGGCCCTCAAGCCCCCTGATCTTCTTCCGTTCGGGAAAAAAATATTTCGGGGATTTTATTCCGTTTGGACTCCTTTCCAAAATCAGATCTGAAAAGAGCCAAAAACACAGAAAAAACACGAACTGGCACTTGGCACTGAATTAATAAGTTAGTCCCAAAAAAGATATAAAAGATACAAAAAACATCCAAAGATGACAAGATAACAGCATGAAACCATCAAAAATTATAGATACATTTGAGACGTATCAATGATCATGATATAGATAGCTCAAAAGTAATAACATGGTAGCATTAAGCAACCAAAGCGTATGATCAAATACACATCTAAATGGATAAAGTCATCCAAAAGACCAAAAGTTTTGAAAAACCAAACGAGAGCAAATAAAATGCAAAAGCTCTCCCTCTTCAAGCCCTATTGATCTATACACTTCTCCCCGTTTGGCAACAAGTTAACAAAAAGTTCAAATGTCTATAACTAAGCGTCTCTCTCGGTACGATCTCCTCCGGTAGCAGAAGTTGGAGTAGACAAGAGACTATCAACAAAGGCTTCGGTAGATGTCGGTGGAGGTGGAGGTGTAGACACTAGAGATGCTGGGGCAAGAGTTGAAGCTTGAGTTGATGAAGATGGTCTTGCTTCTGGTAATAGCACGGCTGATGACCTTGTGAACCGAGTGGCAATACGAAGAGGCGAATCATCATCATCATCACTAGAGCGTGGAATCTTCACTGAGTCAACTTCATGTTGAAGCTGCTCAATAGTGGTGGTAAACTCCATCACCTTCACATCCAAGTCATGGAATTTTGTCTCCACAATCCTCTCTAGGCTGTTCTGGTTCAGCAAGATCTCTTAAACTTTCTTCTCCATCCCTTGGATGGTGCTGATCAAGAAGGACATCTGCTCATCTCTGGTTTTGAGCTGTGGGGGTTGAGCTAGAGCATTCCTAGCAGCCTTTGCAGTTGCTGCATCTGCTGCCTCTCTAGCAGCAGCTGAGTTGGGATGGGTGGAATCAATCACAACTACATTATCCTCAAACTTTGGCTGAAGTGGCAAATCAGGACGATCAAGCTGATATGCATGCTTGCCAATCTTGGCATTGATGAGCATCTAAATGTATGGAGCATGTCCACATGATCTCTTCTGGTCTGCACTAGTTCTCCTGACAATCTCAACAATCAATTCCATCACCTTGAAGCGAGTGTGGGTGTCTAGATGATGAAGCATGCTGATGGAATAGCCTCTAACCATTTTGTCATTAGCTGATTTGGGCATCAGGGTATGCCTCAAGATAGTGTTTGTAGTGGTTATTCCTGCTTGCAAGAAATAGTTAGAGCCAAGCTTGTGAGATGACAGATAGTCATCAACTGTGGCTTCATATCTGACCATCAGCGATCCACACAATTGTGCCATATGCATAGAAGTGAACTGTTGAGTAGAATTGCATAATCATCTCATCATTCCATGCAGTCATCTTTGTGCCAACAAACTCTTCAATGTCAACAAGGTTGAAGTTTTCTCTCACATGAGTAAAGAAATATTCATTGGCTTTAATGTATTCTGAGTCGACATATCTCATGTCGCTGACTGCAAGACTCTTATCACACAAAACAATCTCATAAAAATCTTGTAGTTCCCTTGTGTGAAAGCGGGGATCAACAGCAGTTCTTCTCCTTGCAACATAGGGATCAATGGCTCTCCACTTTCTCAACCCTACATCTTTCCTCTTCTTCATGTCTTCAGCAATTGTATGAGCCTCATTGTGAAGTGGCAGATGAGGTCTTAGATTCATAAGGATAGGTGCATCCTCTTACGCCTCTGCAGCAAAGGCTTTGGAAGCAGTGCCTTTCTCTTTGACAGTTGCACGTATGTCCTTTGTAGTCCTCTTAGAGACTACACGCTTCTTAGGATCTGAAGGCTTTGGTGCAGATTTATTCGGCATGGCAGCATCCATAAGCCTATTATTCTTTGGAGGAAGGACCTCGGCTGGTATTTCTTCCTCCTCATCATCAGCATCAGCAATTTCTTCTCGATCTTCATACATTGAGGTTTGTCTACTGATGACACAGACAATCCTCTTCCTGGGTCTCTTCTCACCTGGCTTTTTAGTTCCAGATGGTTTAGCATACTCTTTCCTTACTACCTTCCTCACAACAGACTTCTGCTTTTGCTTTTGGGGAGCAGGGACTTCAGGATCAAAATTAGAATCTTCTTCATCAGAATTTAGCTTCTTCCTAGACCTGGTAGCTGCCTTGGGCATGCCATGGGAGATGGGGGTATCTAGATCTGAAGGGGTCCTCTCAGGACTAGTGCCTGAATCATTGAAGTTGTTGTGACTATCAATGGAACCTGACATCTTGCAAGACCAATAGACAAGCAAACTGGCAGACTGGCAGACAAGCAAACAAGCTTACCTTGTGAAAATATATAGAAGAGCTTGAAAAGATAAGCATCCAAAATTGGAGAAGTTTTGTCAAATTTGAACTTTGAAAAGTTTAGTTTTAAATTTTAGAAAAATTGGATTTCTATTCCACCGAGTTAAAAAATTCCGAGCCACCAAGACACATGATCTCTTTTACAGAAACTTGGCACCCCTTTCCGGTTTCACCAAAAAGAAGAACTTGGTTCTACCGAGACCATTCTCAACAACTGTAGCGACCCGACCTGAAACGGCCAAGTCTCCGGTGTTTCCGTACCATCCCAAGATCATGCTGGTACACACACAGTACATCAATGTATATATCGAGAGTTCAATCACACGGCTTTATTAATCAAAATCTCATATTGAGTACTTTATTACAATAATGAATTACAATAAAGTGGCTGAAGGCCAACTCATGAGTTAACTAACGAAGACTAGCGGAAGCTTCAAAAGTAGACGAGTCCATTCGACTCCAGGGCATATCACCGAGCGTAGATCGTAGCCTCACTCCTGGTCGGAAAAGTACTCTGCAACATGATACGTTGCAGTCGTGTAGGTCAGCATATGGAATATGTCGGCAAGTCATCAAAGAGAGGGGGTGAAATAATAATCATCTATTCTACATGCATATATGGCAGGTGGGGCTATAAGTTTTTAGCGAAAAGCAAGTTTTTACCCTACATCAAGAGAGGGTTAAAAGCAAAATATTACTACATTGTTGGTTGTTAACGAGATGGTTCCGCCAACCAATTCTCGTACCCGAGTTGTCGATAATACCCACATCATTGTTTAATTGTGTTGCGAGTTCTGGAAAATTTCAATGCCTTCGGCTCAAGTTGTCCATGACCGTGGACACAGCTAATCGATTAGGTTTGGGTACTCTGCAGAGTTTTGCATACGTTCCCCACAAGATTTGATTGCCTCTGAGTATGTCCTCGCACTTCAGGGTGTTTGAAGACCGGATGATCAAAACATGGTCTTTCAACGGGTCCCTCTGATCCCCTGTCAGTGCCCATCCAATCCTATCGTTCTTCTACATCTACTAGCACCGCCTTTCCAGAGTCGCCGCGTTGTCCAACCAAGCCACAGCCCATAATGACTTGTGGCTGTGCAGGTAAGCCTTGGGTCTTGAAGCCTCCATCCATCTCTTCGAGCGTGGGTGAAGCTTTCCGCGAGATGTCATGGCACTTCCCCCATGCATCCCGGGTCGTCCACTGGTTTCTCCAGGGAGCCCATCTAAACCGTCCTTCACCCAGAGTTGCATTGCATCACGAGTTCTTGAAAAGTCTTGACTTAACCGGTCTTGGTTATTAAATTATTCTCGCATCACTCGTGATAAACTCTCAACCAGAACCCCGTCTACTCAAGCATAGAAAAATAGAATTTGTCGTCCCGGGCCAAGCATATGGGTTGTTGGGTGCCTACCACATGATACTACAACAAGTAACCAATATTTCCAAGTACCTACTCAGCATGCAATTGGGTGTAGAAAGGTAGAACTACAATGCATAAAACATAGGTAATACATGATCAAATGACTTGCCTTGCTGATAGTTGTCATGATCAAGCGCTTCTAAGTAGCAAGCTTCGCACTCCGGGTGATCTATCTATACAAACAAAATACACACAATAAGTACTACCATCACTAACAAACAAAATAAAATCACTAACATATAAACACCATTGCACTAAGTGAAGAAATTCACCTAACATAACCAAAGCAGAATCTATTTTTGATAAAACCCCAACTAAAAATATTTTTTAAAAAGTTGAAACTTAAACTACTGAATGATATTATCACTAGGAAGCAGCAGCAAAAAGAATTAAATTAAAAGCTATTTTGAAACTCCTGGAACAAGCAAAACAAGGTTTAAACTAAATCTGATCTAATTCAAATTTTAAATTTAAAACATAGGCAAATAATATGTTTTCGGAAACTAAAAGAAAATTGTTATCTACTTCAAAAAGAATCAACTCCATTGGAGTCCTAGAATAAAAGTTATAAAGTAAACAAAATTGAAACTCTCTCTGTTTCAAAACTAAAACAGGAAAAGAAAAGCTATTCTAGTGAACAGTGGTCCATGTGGCGTGTCCTGATTGGCTAAGGGGTGTGCGCTGCGGTGTCTATCGGACAAACGGCCGAAATCTAACTGAACCACGTCGGCTAATATTAAGTGGGAAGAAAACCATTCGGTTTTTATCTAAAGCCGAAGGGGTATCCTACTTTTAATCTTGCGCGTAGGATTTAGATGTGACGGCTCAAACAAGAGGGGAGAGCTCACAGGGCCTTGCCAGTGATGGAGTCTTCTCCGGCGAGGCAGGGAGGCGGTGGTCGTCGGCGGCGTTGTTGCAGTGGTCGTCGGCGGCGTCTGAGGGGTCCAGGAGGTGGCGGTGAACCTCCGGCGTCGCTTGGTGGTGACGGCGAGGCGAGGGGGGGTCGGCGGCGAGCAGGGGGAGACCAGAGGGCTTCGGCTCCTGGTCGGAGCTCCGGCGATGGAGTCTGGGGGCGTGGGACGGTGGAGCTCGGGGCCTTGGGGGAACATGGGTTGCGGGGGCGGTGGGGTGGCTACTGGTGGCGTTGGGTGGTGCGGGGAGGCGTGGGGTGGCGCGGCAAGGTGCCGGGAGGCTTCTTGGAGCTTTGCTCCGACGATCTGTAGCAGGGGCGAAGTGGGGCGGCTACGAGGGCCTCGAGGTGCACAGAAGGGCCGGTTTATATAGGGGCGAGGGGAGACACTCGGGAGGGAAGGGGATCGGGCTCCCAGAGGGATCCGATGAGGCTGCCGGCGGGAAGAAAAGAGAGGGAAGGGCATCGGTGGGGGGAAGGAATGGAGGAAGAAGAAAGGAAAGGGTGAGCGAGGGGGCTCGGTTCGGCCAGGGGGCCCGCTAGCCAGAGAGAGAAAGGGAGAGGAGGCGCTGTCGGTTGGCTGATCCAGAAGATATCTGGATTCGGCTCGGCAGGGATTCGGCCCAAATCATTAAAAGACACCCCGGGCATTTCCTAAAAAAAACTATCTTTCCTATTTTTTCTAAAACAGAAACTAAATCAAACAAAAAGGCAAGTAAATAAAATCCAAAAATAGTGGTATTATATATCAAAATTTTCAGAAAAAAAATCTCTACACGTTTAACATTTTTCCAAGGCCAAAATAAAAACTTTTAAAAAATGTTTTTTCAGAAAAACCCTAAAAGCTTTATTTATTTTTGCAATTATTTTCTCAATAAAATTTTGGTTTTCTTGGCTCAAAATATTTCAAAAATGCCCCTGGTTTTGGAGGGTCATATTCCTCCTCTCTTTATTGCTCGCAAGAATTTATTTCCCGGCATTTCTTGCACGAAGAAAAATAGAAATGCAAAAGGAAAAATTGAAAGAATTCCAATGCCAACTTTATTTCATTCAATATGCATAGATGCTTAGCTACAATTGTAAAACATTCCAAATTAGGAAATTTGGGATGTTACAAACCTACCCACCTTAAGATGAATCTCGCCCTCGAGATTCGGGTTGGCTAGCAAATAGGTGCGGGTGGTCTCGTCGAAGATCCTCTTCTCGTTCCCAGGTGGCTTCTTCCTCGGCGTGGTGACTCCACAAAACCTTGCAAAACTTGATGATCTTGCTACTGGTAACTCTGTTGGCAGTCTCGAGAATCCTGACGGGTTTCTCCTCATACGTCAGATCACTGTCAAGCTGTATTGCCTCTAAGGGCACTGTATCCCTCAATAGAACATCAGCCATCTCAGCATGGCATTTCTTCAACTAGGAAACATGGAAGACATCATGAACTCCGGACAATCCTTCCGGCAATTCCAGTTTATATGCAACTTCGCCTCTACGTTCAAGAATTTTTTAGGGGCCAATGAATCGGGGTGCTAACTTTCCTTCTACACCAAATCTCTTGATTCCTCGAAGTGGAGACACCCGAAGGTATGCTCGGTCTCCCAACTCGTATGTTACTTCCTTGCGTTTGCTGACAGCATAACTCTTCTGTCTGGACTGAGCTATCTTGAGTCGGTCACAAATCAACTTGACCTTCTCTTCAGAATCTCGGATAAGGTCGGGACCAAAAAGTTGTCGGTCTCCAACACCATCCCACATCAATGGTGTTCTGCACCTCCTTCCGTATAGAGCTTCGAATGGGGCCATCTTCAGACTGGTCTGATAGCTGTTGTTGTATGAGAACTCGGCATAAGGCAAATTGTCGTCCCAGCTAGACCCATAGTCTAGTGCGCAAGCTCTCAACATGTCCTTCAGAATCTGATTGACTCTCTCGGTCTGTCCATCGGTCTGTGGGTGAAAAGTTGTACTGAACTCCAATCTCGTTCCCAAAGTTTCGTGCAGTTGATGCCAAAACTTTCACGTGAACTGAGTTCCTCTATCTAACACGATACTTTTCGGTACTCCATGTAGACATACAATCCTAGTCATATATATCTTGGCCAGCTTAGCACTCGTATAAGTAGTCTTCACGGGGATGAAGTGAGCTACCTTGGTCAAACGATCGACCACAACCCAGATAGAATCATAACCTGAACGGGTCCTGGGTAATCCTGTGATGAAGTCCATACCAAGCTTCTCCCATTTCCACTCGGGTATCGGCAATGGTTGAAGTAATCCTGCTGGCTTCTGATGCTCAGCCTTTACTCACTGACAAACATCGCATATCTCTACAAATTCAGCAATATCTTTCTTCATTCTTGTCCACCAGAAACTTTCCTTCAAGTCCAGATACATCTTGGTGTTGCCTGGATGTATCGAGTACGGGGAATCATGGGCCTCCTGAAGTATCAACTTCCTGAGTTCAGGATCATTGGGCACATAGATGCGATCCTCAAACCATAAAGTTCCGTGTTCATCCTCATGAAAACCTTTAGCCTTCCCGTCATTCATTCTCTGCTTTATCTCAGCTATCTCCTTGTCTGATTGTTGTGCTTCGTGGATCTTTTCGGTCAAGGTGGATTGAATTTCCAGCGTTGCTACAAATCCTCTTGGAACTATCTCCAATTTGAGTTCTCTGAGATCATCGACTAACTCCTGGGGTAATCCTCCAGCTATAAGGGTGTTCACATAACTCTTACGGCTCAGGGCATCTGCTACAACATTTGCCTTCCCCGGATGATAATGCAATCTCATGTCATAGTCCTTGATCAACTCTAGCCATCTCCTCTGTCTGAGGTTCAACTCCTTCTGCGTGAAGATATATTTCAGGCTCTTGTGATTAGTGTAAACATCACAACTATTTCCAATCAGGAAATGTCTCCAGGTCTTGAGGGTGTGCACTACGGCTGCTAGTTCCAAGTCATGTGTGGCATAATTCAACTCATGGGTTCTGAGCTGTCTGGATGCATAGGCTACAACTTTTCCTTCTTGCATGACCACTCCTCCAAGTCCTTGACGAGAAGCGTCGCAATAAACCTGGAAATCCTTCCGAATGTTCGGCAATATCAGCACTAGGGCTGTAACCAGACGTTTCTTCAACTCTTGGAAACTGGCTTCACATTCCTCGGTCCAAACATACTTGGATTCCTTCTTCAACAACTCTGTCATGGGCTTGGCGATCCTTGAGAAATTCTCAATAAACCTCCGGTAATATCCGGCAAGTCCGAGGAAACTGCGGATCTCCTTAACTGAAGTGGGTGCTACCCATTCGGTAACTGCTGCAACCTTGGCATGATCCACTTCTATTCCTTCTCCTGAAATGACGTGTCCGAGGAATCTGACTTCCTTCAACCAAAATTCACATTTGCTGAACTTCGCATACAGCTGATGCTCTCGAAGTTTCTCCAAAACCAGACGCAAGTGTTCCTTGTGTTCTTCCTCGTTCTTGGAGAATATCAGTATGTCATTGATGAACACCACGACAAACTTGTCCAAGTATTCCATAAATACCTTGTTCATCAGATTCATAAAATATGCCGGAGCATTAGTCAGTCCAAATGACATGACCGTGTACTCATACAGACCATATCGGGTGGTGAAGGCTATCTTGGGTATATCTTGTTCACGAATTTTCAGCTGATGATACCCGGATTAAAGATCGATCTTGGAGAACACTCGGGCTCCAACCAACTGGTCAAACAGTTCATTGATCATCGGCAAGGGATACTTGTTCTTGATGGTCGCCTCGTTCAATGCACGATAATCGACTACCATTCTCAAGGACTTATCCTTCTTTTCAACCAAAAGCACTGGGGCTCCCCAAGGTGAAGAACTTGGGCGGATATACCCTTTGTCCAACAACTCCTTAATTTGCTTCTTGATTTCTACTAAATCATTTGCGGGCATCTGATAGGGTCTCTTGGATATCGGGGCTGTTCCGGGTAATAGCTCAATCAGGAACTCAATCTCTCTATCCGGTGGCATGCCCGACAATTCCTCCGGAAATACATCTGGGTATTCTTGCACAATCGGTACTTCCTCCTGGACTACTCCTGTGAGAGAGTTTACCCGATTACTCCATGACGCGCGTTGGGATACGTAATTAATCCTCTTTTGCTCGGGGGTGGTGAGAAAAATAGACTTAAGGGCACAATCAATATTCCCTTCGTACTTGGCCAACCAATCCATGCCTAGGATTACATCCAATCCCTGAGACTCTAATACGAGAGGTCGGTGGGAAACTTATGGTTCCCGATGTTGAGACTCAAAGCATGGCATCCTATCCCGGCTGTCATCATGCCTCCTAGGGAACTGAAACGGCCAAGTCTCCGGTGTTTCCGTACCATCCCAAGATCATGCTGGTACACACACAGTACATCAATGTATATATCGAGAGTTCAATCACACAGCTTTATTAATCGAAATCTCATATCGAGTACTTTATTACAATAATGAATTACAATAAAGTGGCTGAAGGCCAACTCATGAGATAACTAACGAAGACTAGCGAAAGCTTCAAAAGTAGACGAGTCCATCCGACTCCAGGGCATATCACCGAGCGTAGATCGTAGCCTCACTCCTGGTCGGAAAAGTACTCTACAACATGATACGTTGCAGCCGTGTAGGTCAGCATATGGAATATGCCGGCAAGTCATCAAAGAGAGGGGGTGAAATAATAATCATCTATTCTACATGCATATATGGCAGGTGGGGCTATAAGTTTTTAGCTAAAAGCAAGTTTTTCTCCTACATCAAGAGAGGGTTAAAAGCAAAATATTACTACATTGTTGGTTGTCCACGAGATGGTTCCGCCAACCAATTATCGTACCCGAGTTGTCGATAATACCCACATCATTGTTTAATTGTGTTGAGAGTTCTGGAAATTTTCAATGCCTTCTGCTCAAGTTGTCCATGACCGTGGACACGGCTAATCGATTAGGTTTGGGTACTCTGCAGAGTTTTGCACACGTTCCCCACAAGATTTGATCGCCTCCGAGTATGTCCTCGCACTTCAGGGTGTTTGAAGACCGGATGATCAAAACATGGTCTTTCAACGGGTCCCTCTGATCCCCTGTCGGTGCCCATCCAATCCTACCGTTCTTCTACATCTGCTAGCACCGCCTGTCCAGAGTCGTCGCATTGTCCAACCAAGCGAGAGCCCATAATGACTTGTGGTTGTGCATGTAAGCCTTGGGTCTTGAAGCCTCCGTCCATCTCTTCGAGCCTGGGTGAAGCTTTCCGCAAGATGTCATGGCACTTCCCCATGCATCCCGGGTCGTCCACTGGTTTCTCCAGGGAGCCCATCTAAAACATCCTTCACCCAGAGTTGCATTGCATCACGAGGTCTTGAAAAGTCTTGACTTAACCGGTCTTGGTTATTAAATTATTCTCGCATCACTCGTGATAAACTCTCAACCAGAACCCCGTCTACTCAAGTATAGCAAAATAGAATTTGTCATCCCGGGCCAAGTAACAAGGTTGTTGGGTTCCTACCACATGATACTACAACAAGTAACCAATATTTCAAAGTACCTACTCAGCCTGCAATTGGGTGTAGAAAGGTAGAACTACAATGCAGAAAACATAGGTAATACATGATCAAATGACTTGCCTTGCTGATAGTTGTCGTGATCAAGCGCTTCTAAGAAGCAAGCTCCGCACTCCGGGTGATCTATTGATACAAACAAAATACACACAATAAGTACTACCATCACTAACAAACAAAATAAAATCACTAACATATAAACACCATTGCACTAAGTGAAGAAATTCACCTAACATAACCAAAGCAGAATCTGTTTTTGATAAAACCCCAAGTAAAAATATTTAAAAAAACTAAACTTAAACTACTGAAAGATATTATCACTAGGAAGCAGCAGCAAAAATAATTAAATTAAAATCTATTTTTTAACTCCTGGAATAAGCAAAACAAGGTTTAAACTAAATCTGATCTAATTCAAATTTTGAAATTTCAAACATAGGCAAATAATATGTTTTCGGAAACTACAAGAAAATTGTAATCTACATCAGAAAAAGTCAACTCCTTTAGAGTCCTAGAATAAAAGTTATAAAGGAAACAAAATTGAAACTCTCTCTGTTTCAAATCTAAAACAGGAAAAGAAAAAGCTATTCTAGTGAACACCGGTCCACGTGGCGCGTCCTGATTGGCTAAGGGGTGTGCGCTGCGGTGTCTATCGGACGAATGGCCGAAATCTAACTGAACCGCATCGGCTAATATTAAGTGGGAATAAAACCATTCGGTTGTTATCTAAAAACCGAAGGGGTATCCTACTTTTAATCTTGCGCGTAGGATTTAGATCTGACGACTCAAACAAGAGGGGAGAGCTCATAGGGGCTTGCCGGCGGTGGAGTCTTCTCCGGCGAGGCAGGGAGACGGTGGTCGGCGGCGCCGTTGTTGCAGTGGTCGTCCGCGGCGTCTGAGTGGTCCAGGAGGTGGCAGTGAACCTCCGGCGTCGCTTGGTGGTAACGGCGAGTCAAGGGGGATCGGGGGCGAGCACGGGGAGACCAGGGAGCTTCGGCTCCTGGTCGGAGCTCCGGCGATGGAGTCTGGGGGCGTGGGATGGTGGAGCTCGGGGCCTTGGGGGGAAAATGGGTTGCGGGGGCGATGGGGTGGCTACTGGTGGCGTCGGGTGGCGTCGGGGAGGCGTGGGGTGGCGCGGCAGGGTGCCGGGAGGCTTCCTGGAGCTCGGCTCCGATGATTTGCAGCAAGGGCGATTGGGGCGGCGAAGTGGGGCGGCTACGAGGGGCTCGGGGTGCGGAGAAGGGCCGGTTTATATAGGGGCGAGGGGAGAGACTCGGGAGGGAAGGGGATCGGGCTCCAAGAGGGATCCGGTGAGGCTGCCGGCGGGAAGGAAAGAGAGGGAAGGGAATCGGTGGGGGGAAGGAAGGGAGGAAGAAGAAAGGAAAGGGTGAGCGAGGGGGGCTCGGTTCGGCCAGGGGGCCCGCTGGCGAGAGAGAGAAAGGGAGAGGAGGCGTTGTCGGTTGGCCGATCGAGAAGAAATCTGGATCCGGCTGGGCAGGGATTCGGCCCAAATCATTAAAAGACACCCCGGGCATTTCCTAAAAAAAACTATCTTTCCTATTTTTTCTAAAACAGAAACTAAATCAAACAAAAAGGCAAGTAAATAAAATCCAAAATTAGTGATATTATATATCAAAATTTTCAGAAAAAAAATCTATACACGTTTAACATATTTCCAAGGCCAAAATAAAAAATTTAAAAAAATGTTTTTCCAGAAAAACCCTAAAAGCTTTATTATTTTTTTGCAATTATTTTCTCAATAAAATTTTGGTTTTCTTGGCTCAAAATATTTCAAAAATGCCCCTGGTTTTGGAGGGTCATATTCCTCCTCTCTTTTTTGCTTGCAAGAATTTATTTCCCGGCATTTCTTGCACGAAGAAAAATAGAAATGCAAAAGGAAAAATTGAAAGAATTCCAATGCCAACTTTATTTCATTCAATATGCATAGATGCTTAGCTACAATTGTAAAACATTCCAAATTAGGAAATTTGGGATGTTACAGCAACCCTAAAACCAAAATCGATACTATCGACGTTTTCAACTCCGTGACACCGAGATTCAATCTGGCGGACTGTCAAAACTAAAATCTTCATTGCTCACTAATCTAAGGAATTTTTCGACACAACAAGTAGCAATATATGGACAGATAATGGCATAGCCTTTTGTGCAAGAATCGGATGGGAGCGTAAAGGGGATTCGAATCCATACCCTAACTTGGTGTGGATCTGCTATGGCGGCGACGACGGTGAAGATCCCGGCGGCGACGAAGCCTCCTGGCGAAGGCGCAGGAAAGATAGGCTAGATGATGTCCGGAGACTAGGGCACGACAGCGAAGGGGGTACGGCAATCCGACATTTGAAGAATTTTTTTCAACTGCCAGGTCCGATGATATATATATCCCTCCACTGTCGGTGACACCAAGTTGTGATTTTTGGTGCCACCGAGTTCCATAACTGTCTACTGACACGGAAACTCGGTGAGGCCGAAAAGCCAAACACGGTTACACCGAGATGAACAAAACTGATCAACCCTAAGCTTGGATGGGACCGAGATTTTGAGGTTGGTCACACTGAGATGCACTTTGGGAGGTTTTAGAATTCAGCCCTTGTCGAGACGGATCTCCGAGTGCTCCTCACACAGAGTGTCTCTAAAGTGCTTGCTCAAATTTTGTGATGTAGCATGAATATAATTTGAGACGAGAAAGCATAGATATCTAGAGGAGGGTACTTAGGCATTCTTGTATATCCCGTTGGCCAAAATAAATAGAAATCCAAATAACAACAATTGGATATCCTCAAATGAGAAAAAATATGCATACCAACATGCTCACACAAAAGGTGTTAAACAAAACATGGTGAACATGCACAAACATTCTAGCATCCATCAAGCACTTTGGCGATGACGAAGTCATCTATATATGAGTATATTGACTTAGGAGCCAAGTAAGAATACTTGATCATAGGTCATACTCATCGATTAAGCACAAGTGGGGTTACCACTTTTACATAATGCATTAATGTGTTCACATCAGTTAGGAGACACTTGTACTCAAGTCTTAGAGTAAAGCTCCCCCTAGATGTGACATCCCCCCTAAGAGGGATCAACTAACCTTGGGTTTTGTCGTAGAAGACTTCAAGTAGGTGAAGTAGTGGTGGATGATCATTGTTGATGAAGATCATCTTGAGTTCGGAGCAATCCTTGTTGTTCTTACTCTTCTCACCTACATGGGTTACTCCCAAAGCAAAAGGAACAAACGCAAAGATATCTATGGACAGGGAGTGAAATACATGGGAGGTGATGTCCAAAGATGCATTAATTACCTTGTCCTTTGCTCACCTTTGAGGGAATGTGTGACTCCTTGAACTAATGCATATGGTTGGAGTTGATTGCATGTAGTTCTTGCCAAAATGAATAAGAGTGAATTTCATTGTCGGACTCACCCCTCGAGAACTTTCTAGTTCTTCCTCTTGGGGGCCCACATCACCTTGATGGTGATCCTTGGAGTTGTGGTAGCACTAGATGAGGTAGTACTAGAAGTGTCCTTGGGAACCCACTCAACCTTGGCTTGGGGTTCTTCTTAAAATGAGTCAATGTCCTCTTGAAGCATTCCCTTGCCCGTGTGGTCTTGTGGTAGAAGGCCATCTTGAGTGATTGTTCCCTTGGGAGGATTAGGATCATACTTCTCCTCTTGAGGAAAAAAACTTGGGAATGGGATATGGACCGTCTTCCCAAACATCTCTGTTGACGTTGAAGTAGCCAACACCTTGCTTCTTCCGATCACCTCCTTGCTTGCACACAATTTCTTCGAATTGCTTACTTCCGGCAAGATTCTTGAAGACACCTATCTCTATAATCCCTTCCAATAAATTGTTTTCTTGCTCAAACGTAACTTGCCTAAGAGAATCAATAGAGCTACTATCCAAAACATCATTTGACTTAGCTTTAGCATTGTTGTTATTAGATGAAGAAACGTTTTTGCCTTTGTTACTAGTGTTCTTGGGTTTAACTTGTGGAAAAAAACTAGACAAGAGTAATCGTTTGGCTAGATAAGAGGAACTCTTATTTCGAAGATCATCATTGATAGCTTTGAGGAACTCATGCTCTTGCTCTAAATTTATCTTCTCGAAGCGTAGATTCTCATGAGTTCTTGCAAGCTCTCTATGATCTTCTAGAGTAGTTTCATGAGCTAACTTAAGAGTATTTAATTCTTTCGTTAGTCATTCAATCTCTTTCTTATCATCATCATTCGATTTCTCTTGAATAGCATGAATATTTCAAGTTCATTTTCAAAGTTATCACTAGCCGTATCAAAGAGCAAGTCATCTTCCCCTAACAAGTCATCCTCATCACTATCAAAATCAAGGTATTCGGGGTGTGATACCTTGGGGCCTTTTGCCATGAAGCGGTTTCCAATCCCTTCATTTGGGGAATCAAATAAGTTTTAGGAGTTGGAGGAAACAAGTGCAATGTAGGCAACACCTTCATATTGACTGTAGTCAGAGTTGGAGTGGTAGCTTCTCTCGGATTGGTTGTGAGACTCGGAGCCATAAACCCATTCACCAATGTGAGCTTGATGTCTTCTTCTTGAACTGCTCTTGGTGTACTTGTCCTTCTTCTCCGCTTCTTTGCCTCTACGGGAGTATCTTCGTTCGTAATAATCTTCTCTACTCTTTCTCTCTCTCCGAGGTGACTCATATCTTGAGCTTCGTCTTCTAGGTGACTCTTCTCTTTGCTTGTGGGGATCCAAGCACTCATTGGAAAAGTGTTCGGGCTTTCCACAGTTGTAGCAGTTTTGATCATGACTAGACGAACGCTTCTCATCATATCTTGAGCTTGAGTTTCTCTCTTTGCCACTACTCTTGCAGAATTTGTTGAATTTTCTAACCATTAGGCTGATCTCTTCATTGGTAACGAGGTTGTCACTTGAAGTAGCGGGAGCATCAACTGAAGCTTTGTAAGCACCACTTGACTTGTTGTGCAACTCATCTTTGTCTTTGGGAGACATTTCATGAGAAACAATCCTTCCAATGACTTCACTTCGCTTGAGATCCTTGTAATTTGGCATCATTTGTATTAATGTGCACACGGTGTCGTATCTTCCATCCAAGGCTCTAAGTATACTCTTGATGATGAATTTGTTGGTCATATCTTCACTTCCTAAGCCGGCAATCTCATTTGTGATGAGAGCTAGCCTAGAATCCATCTCAACGACTTCTTCATCATCCTTCATCGTGAACTTGTGAAGCTGACTTTGAAGCACATCCAACTTAGATTCCCTGACAGAATCAGTTCCTTCGTGCATATCAATCAAAGTATCCCAAATTTCCTTTGCATTCTCAAGGCGACTGATTTTGTTGAATTCTTCGGTACACAAGCAGTTGAACAGAATATCACACGCTTGATCATTGAATTGCAGCATCTTTTGTTCTTCCGATGTGGCATCATGATCAGGTTCTTTTCCTTCTCTGAAGGAATCACCTTCCACACCAACACGAACAATAACCCAAACGGTAGGATTATGGCCGAGAATGTGCATTTTCATCTTATGCTTCCAACTAGCAAAATTAGTGCCATCGAAATATGGACCTCTACGATGATAATTTCCGTCACTAGACGCCATACTACCCTAGGTTGTGAAACCAATGCAATGGGGACCAAAGCTCTGATACCACGTGTAGGATCGAAAGTATGTCTAGAGGCAGGGTGATTAGACTACTTGACAAGATAAAAACTTAGCCTTTTCTCAAATTTAAGTGTGGGTGAGTTTTAGCAATTATGACTAGTCAAGTACACCCTACACATGCATATTTAAGAGTATAGCAGCGCAAAGTAAAACATGCAAGTGTAAAGTAGAGGGTGAGGTAGGGAGATCAAACGCAAAGGTTGACACGATGATTTTCGGCATGGTTCCAATAGATGGCGCTATTGTACATCCATGTTAGTGGAGACTTCAACCCACGGAGGGTAACGGCTGCGAGAATCCACGGAGGGCTCCACCCACAAGGGTTCCACAAAGAAGCGGCCTTGTCTATTCCACCACGGCTTCCCTCCACACAGGACTAGCCTCACTCCGGTAGATCTTCACGACGTAGCGATCTCCTTGCCCTTACAAACATCTTGGTTCAACTCCACAACACGAAGTATGAGGTTCCCAAGTGACACCTAATCAATCTAGGAGGTACAAACCTCCAAAAGGTAATAGATGTGGTAGAACGATGATTTCCTTGCTCTTATGCTTCAAAAGATAGTCTCCTCAACACTCACTCACTCTCTCTTTCAGATTTGGCAGGGGTAGGAGAGATTGATCTTGTGGAAACCAACTGGGGGAGGCTAGAAATCAAGGTTCAAATGGTTCGAATGGAATCTCTTGATCTCAACACATGAGTAGGTGGCTCTCTCTCAGAAAAATGGATCTCGCAAGTGTAAGTGTGTTCCGAGTGCTTCCTCTATTTGTGGGAGGTAGGTGGAGGGCTATATATAGGCATCTCAAAAAATACAACCGTTAAAACATTATTGCCCAACTCACTGATACCGAAGTGAATCTCGGTGGTACCGAGTTTCACTAAATGTGGCAACTTTTGAATTCTCGGTGAGACCGATATAGGAATCTCGGTGGTACCGATACGGTAACCTAAATTGGTTTCCAAATCTCGGTGAGACTGATTTAAAACTCGGAAATTCTGAAACTTGAAATCATCTCAATAGAAAGTTGGTCACACAATCTCGGTGGCACCGATATGAATGTTGGTTGCATCGAGATGGTGGGTTTGGCATAGGATTTGTCTAAGTGTAAAATCGGCAGGGCCGAGTTGGAAATGTTGGTGGCACCGATTTTGCTTATGTGGCTTGTGGCTTGTAACAGATATATTTTGTGGGAGAATGGCTGAGTATTTTTGGTGGCTATCTCTAAGAACTTGAGCAACCAATTCATCATAGTACCTCATCCCCTTTGAATAGTATTGATTTTCCTTTGGACTCAAAGTGATCTCTCACAAATATAAAATGTAGAGCCTTCTTAGTTGAAGCTTCAACAAGTTATATTCCTTCCTTGCACCAAAGGGGCATCTCCACACAATCCTATAGCCAAAGCATATTTGAATTTTCTGAAATATACTTGAACAAACTCATTAGTCCAATGATGCATATGTTGTGATTAATTACCAAAACTACCTGACGAAGCAATTGTGCTTTCACAAACGTCAGAAAATTCAATTTGATTGTTTCTGGAGCCCAAAACAACATGACTACTATATATGTGTGTTGTATGGCGAGAACAGGATCTTCCCTCATATGCAACCAAGCTTTGAAGCTATGAGTGGGCTCCCTTGCTTTGAGCGGGCATTGGAATGTCTTTGGATGTTGGATTGTTGCCCTTTGTCATCGACAAGGAAGACTGGAATGAAGGACTAATTCTTTCATTTTATGCAACTCTCCATATCGTTGGCTACGTAGGCAGAGATATGAAGACGTGGGCTTCAGACTTCATGATAAGAGATGAGCACATCAAGGCTCCAACGAGTGAACTCTTTGCCACCACTCCTCTTGCTGCATCTGGTGAAGAATTCATCCTAAATCTCTTGCCACAAAGAGCATCTTTCATGTGACACAACCAAATATGACTGAAATGCTGACACTCACGAAGCCTATGGCACGAGATGCTCCGTGCCCCACATAATTCCCTGTTGAAGATCTTCAGTACTTGCCAAAGACTATCTATCATATTCTTCGCCATACTTTCTCGCTGATCAAGGGGCACTCATCTTCGCGCAAACTCGTTGTCTCTCTCAGGATAATGGTATATAACATTGTCTATGGCATATGCTTCAATCTTCAAGATTTCTTCTTGCGCCAACTTGCAGCTTCTGGCATGTACCTCTTTGAACCCAAAGTGTATGCGCCATGGATCATGCGCTTCATCAAACGAAGGACCGACACTCCATACATGCCTTCTACTCGCAACCACATTGTGTTTCTTCCCAAAGTTGAAGTCATCCATGAAGATATCTATCCTTCCAAGGGCACGAATTCAATTGTGGAAGGCACGAGTGGCACTCCAAATAATGAAGGGATTTTCATTCTCAGTGATCCAGCCAAGGACAAAATCATTTGTGCCATTCGCCGCCCACAACCAAGTGCCACTGCTACCAAAGCCGCTACTAGCACTCTGCAACAGATCAGGCGAATATTTTGATGGAAGATACTGTTGGAAATATGCCCTAGAGGCAATAATAATTAGTTATTATATATTTCTTTGTTCATGATAATCGTTTATTATCCATACTATAATTGTATTGATTGGAAACACAATACTTGTGTGGATACATAGACAAAACACTGTCCCTAGTAAGCCTCTAGTTGACTAGCTCGTTGATCAAAGATGGTCAAGGTTTCCTGGCCATAAGCAAGTGTTGTTACTTGATAACGGGATCACATCATTAGGAGAATCATGTGATGTACTAGACCCAAACTAATAGACGTAGCATGTTGATCGTGTCATTTTGTTGCTACTATTTTCTGCGTGTCAAGTATTTGTTCCTATGACCATGAGATCATATACCTCACTGACACCGGAGGAATGCTTTGTGTGTATCAAACGTCGCAACGTAACTGGGTGACTATAAAGATGCTCTATAGGTATCTCCGAAGGTGTTCGTTGAGTTAGTATGGATCAAGACTGGGATTTGTCACTCCGTGTGACGGAGAGGTATCTCGGGGCCCACTCGGTAATACAACATCACACACAAGCCTTGCAAGCAATGTGACTTAGTGTAAGTTGCGGGATCTTGTATTACGGAACGAGTAAAGAGACTTGCCGGTAAACGAGATTGAAATAGGTATGCGGATACTGACGATCGAATCTCGGGCAAGTAACATACTGAAGGACAAAGGGAATGACATACGGGATTATATGAATCCTTGGCACTGAGGTTCAAACGATAAGATCTTCGTAGAATATGTAGGATCCAATATGGGCATCCAGGTCCCGCTATTGGATATTGACCGAGGAGTCTCTCGGGTCATGTCTACATAGTTCTCGAACCCGCAGGGTCTGCACACTTAAGGTTCGACGTTGTTTTATGCGTATTTGAGTTATATGGTTGGTTACCGAATGTTGTTCGGAGTCCCGGATGAGATCACGGACGTCACGAGGGTTTCCGGAATGGTCCAGAAATGGAGATTGATATATATGATGACCTCATTTGATTATCGGAAGGTTTTCGAAATTGCCGGGAATGTACCGGGAATGACGAATGGGTTCCGGGAGTTCACCGGGGGGGCAACCCACCCCAGGGAAGCCCATAGGCCTTGGGGGTGGCACACCAGCCCTTAGTGGGCTGGTGGGACAGCCCAAGAAGGCCCTATGCGCCATAGGAAGAAAATCAAAGAGAAAAAAAGGAGGAGGTGGGAAAGGGAAGAAGGACTCCACCTTCCAAACCAAGTTGGACTTGGTTTTGGGGGGGAGACCTTCCCCCCTTGGCTCGGCTGAAACCCTTAGGGCTCCTTGGACCCCAAGGCAAGGCTCCCCCTCTTCCCCCTATATATACGGAGGTTTTAGGGCTGATTTGAGACGACTTTTCCACGGCAGCCCGACCACATACCTCCACGGTTTTTCCTCTAGATCGCGTTTCTGCGGAGCTCGGGCGGAGCCCTGCTGAGACAAGACCATCACCAACCTCTAGATCGATGCTAGTGATCCAGCTGCCATGGTAAAGGAAATCAAGCATAGGCACCTCACTAACCCGAGCTTCCTATGAATACTATCACCACCCATGGAACAAACGTATGGAAAGAAGGAAGCTTCAGGACATGCTCACAAAATAATAATAAGATGCGGTAAAAAAGGTATAACTGTTGGAATTATGCCCTAGAGGCAATAATAAATATAGTTATTATTATAATTCCTGTATCAAGATAATCATTTATTATCCATGCTATAATTGTATTGAATGAAGACTCATTTACATGTGTGGATACATAGACAAAACACTGTCCCTAGCAAGCCTCTAGTTGGCTAGCCAGTTGATCAAAGATAGTCAGTGTCTTCTGATTATGAACAAGGTGTTGTTGCTTGATAACTGGATCACGTCATTAGGAGAATCACGTGATGGACTAGACCCAAACTAATAGACGTAGCATGTTGATCGTGTCATTTTGTTGCTACTGTTTTTCTGCGTGTCAAGTATTTGTTCCTATGACCATGAGATCATATAACTCACTAACACCGGAGGAATACTTTGTGTGTATCAAACGTCGCAACGTAACTGGGTGACTATAAAGATGCTCTACAGGTACCTCCGAAGGTGTTCGTTGATTTAGTATGGATCAAGACTGGGATTTGTCACTCCGTGTGACGGAGAGGTATCTTGGGGCCCACTCGGTAATACAACATCACACACAAGCCTTGCAAGCAATGTGACTTAGTGTAAGTTGCGGGATCTTGTATTACGGAACGAGTAAAGAGACTTGCCGGTAAACGAGATTGAAATAGGTATGCGGATACTGACGATCGAATCTCGGGCAAGTAACATACCGAAGGACAAAGGGAATGACATACGGGATTATATGAATCCTTGGCACTGAGGTTCAAACTATAAGATCTTCGTAGAATATGTAGGATCCAATATGGGCATCCAGGTCCCGCTATTGGATATTGACCGAGGAGTCTCTCGGGTCACGTCTACATAGTTCTCGAACCCGCAAGGTCTCCACACTTAAGGTTCGACATTGTTTTATGCGTATTTGAGTTATATGGTTGGTACCGAATGTTGTTCGGGGTCCCGGATGAGATCACGGACATCACGAGGGTTTCCGGAATGGTCCGGAAATGAAGATTGATATATAGGATGACCTCATTTGGTTACCGGAAGGTTTTCGTGCATTACCGGAAAAGTTCCGGGCTCATCGGTAGTGTACTGGGAGTCACGGGAGGGGTGCCGGGGACCATCAGGAGGGGTGTCACGCCCCAAGGGGTCTCATGGGCTATGGGAAGAGATAAACCAGCCCCTAGTGGGCTGGAATAAGTTCCCACTAAGGCCCATAAGGTTTGAGAAGGAAAAAACACAAGGTGGAAAGAGTTTCCAAGTGGGAAGGTGGAATCCTACTCCAAGTAGGATTGGAGTAGGACTCCTCCACCTCCAATTTCGGCCAAACCTTTAGGTTTTGAGGCTGCCTCCTCCCCTCCCTCACTCCTATATATAGTGGGGTTTTAGGGCTGATTTGAGACAACTTTTGCCACGGCAACCCGACCACATACCTCCACGGTTTTACCTCTAGATCGTGTTTCTGCGGAGCTCGGGCGGAGCCCTGCTGAGATTAGATCACCACCAACCTCCGGAGCGCCGTCACGCTGTCGGAGAACTCATCTACCTCTACGTCTCTCTTGCTGGATCAAGAAGGCCGAGATCATCGTCGAGTTGTACGTGTGCTGAACGCGGAGGTGCCGTCCGTTCGGCACTAGATCGGAGCGGATCGTGGGACGGATCGCGGGACGGTTCGTGGGACGGTTCGCGGGGCGGATCGAGGGACGTGAGGACGTTCCACTACATCAACCGCGTTTCTTAACGCTTCTGCTGTGCGATCTACAATGGTACGTAGATCGGAAATCCCCTCTCGTAGATGGACATCACCATGATAGGTCTTCGTGCGCGTAGGAAAATTTTTGTTTCCCATGCGACGTTCCCCAACAGATACCCCTCAAAGAACGCACACATAAGGTAAGGTGGGTCCCACACAGACTGGCTAGGCTTCATGAGCTTCTGTGAAGATCAACGGACATGTACCGAATGACAATGCTCCCTTTAGGTGCAACTCCTATATATTCCTCCTAACGCCTAAACTATTTCATGATTATTATTTATGCCACCGCCATAGAGCTATATTTGTTATCTGAGGCGAAGCCCTATCATATTATATTTAGACGACCCTTCCATGCTTTTATTATTTTTGTTTTGGAGGGCTAGCCGTATCATGCAATCGTTTTCAAGTTTTGGGAAGACATAAAGATGATAGGAATAGAAGGACCAAGACAAATTAAAATTTTGGGGTTGTCATGTATCCCCTCCAAACCAAGGAGGTCAAAAGCCTTAAACTTGCAGATGTCCCGACATCCCCTTCTTCCTCAACTAGTATGATCTTCTTCACTTGTGTTTCTTATTTACTACCATAATCTGTGTACTTTTTTTGGAGATTTATTTTATTTCATTTTAAATTATTCTAAAAACAAGAAGATAGCAATGTAATATGAGAGAGAGAGAGTTTGCATGTCTATTGCTTATATTACTTTTTGAGTTCAATTATATATTTTAGGGTAAATTGATCATGGAATTTTTTTCCTTTTATGCTTTTCACTTATTAATCACTTTTGTTAATGGAAGGAAGAGTGTCGGTCTTGCAAAAAGGTATGGGAGTTCTTAACCCGTGCATTTATAAGAACCTTGAGTATAAAAGGTTTAATGCTTGACAATTATCTTAAGATGGTTTCATAAAATTGGTAACTGTAAACGGATCGAGTATCTGCTTACCGAGAGGTGATTCATGTTTCTTATGTACTCCTCCTCACGGGTGAGGCTTGTCCATTGTTTTAAGAGGTTGGAACTGAAAGGGAATGAGTTGGTGAGGGGGGCATGAGTAAGGGAAGACTCGTAGTTGTTGTTGATAGACCAGCATTCAGGTGGGATGGCGGCAAGGGGACAACAAACAAATCCGAGGCATGGTGCTTCTAGAGTCCCGAGAAGCAGCTCCACCATGTTGCACCTCCATCATCCTTGGCAATTGGTTGAGCTTCACCAGCGGACGTGTTAGTAGCGGTAGCAATTCAAGAAGGAGGCGCATGAGAAGGTCCCTCACCCCCTCCCCCAACCTCGAGAGTCACCAAGGTAGAGGCGACAAAGATGTGGGGAGTACTCATCAATCTTCATTTGGAAGTATTATGTTCATAACCACGTTGATGAGGAGTATGAGCTTCTCCACTATGGCGCCAAGTGGTGTAACAGTGACACTAACACTATTATCTCGACCTACCCCACCATCTCGGATGTGCCCTTTAGTTTCATGATGCCCCCTATGAACACATTATACTATGTGTGGCAGAAGTGACGGAGTGAGAAACTCAAAAACATAGAAACCTAAATGTGTCATTTAATGTTAGGAGGGCCTAAACCATCCAGATCTGACAATTTTACTCGGACCAATAGAAAATTAGGAGCATACATATGCATATTTCCTGAAAGCATGGGGAGTGAGTGGAGGCTCGGGGAAGGACACAACCCCTTTCGGTCCCCTCGCCTGTGCGAGATTGCAGCAACAACTTCAATTGTTCTTCGGCGACAACCAAACCAAAAAATACCATCCAAACCGGTGCATATCTCGGTGCATTTTTCAAAGGGACACGACCGTCAGAAATATGAGATGGATCAACTTATCTATTTATTCGCTTGTGCGAAATGGGGAAGCAAATTATTGAACTACATCAATTGAACCCAACAATAAAGCCGGAAACAAAGACATAGTATTAATGAAAATTGCATGTTTCAAATTTATCTGGCTGTTGGGTCGCCAGAACATCGGCAGAATCTTGTGGCTCTCGTAAGTAGCTTGAGTTTGTGATGTTTTCACTGAAAAGAAGTCAAGTACTACCACAAGTCCAATTTTCCCTTGGACAATCTGTTGGTAGCTTTCAACATGTCTTGGACCCCAATTTCGCCTGCCAACACTTGAGACATGTAGCATCACAAGTTAACTGGTGGCTGTCCACCGGGCACGAGCTACGTGGACCAAGCCCCTCCAGCCACGAAATGAGGCCGCCGTGGCTTCCCCCGTTTGCCCCCAAAATCTGAGCTTCTTTCACTTGCCGGGTAACTGGACCTCCACGTCACGGATGTCGTGAGATTTCCACGGGAGCTCACGTGGCGGGATCCCACCCGTCCGAAGCAGACAGTTTCCACCAGCAGATGCTCGTAAAAACCAGCGCGACGGAATCTGCAAGATAAGGTGCCTTCGTCCCGAGCAGCGTCGTTCTTCCATTCCCAGCCTCCAGTTCCCGTCGTGAATCATGGCCAAATGCTACTCCGACTGGCCTCCCCTCCCCCCTCTCCATCCATCGAGACGAACGTCGCCCAACGCCTCCCTCTGCACGATCAAGCGGCAGCTCGCGTCCTTCGTCCTGCACTGCTCCCGCTCCTGCGCCTCCCCCGTTCTTGAGCCCAAGAACTTGCCCGGCGAGCTCCACGTTCTTTCCGCTCCGGCGCCGGCCAAGGCAGCCCCGGTGTCCACGCTTCCCGATGCTGCGAAGCTCGGCATCTCCAACAAGTTCATCCGGGGCCTCTGCAGCGACCGGCAGACCGAGCCGCTCGCCTTCGAGTGCTACAGGAGGGCTCTGCAGCAGCCCGAGTTCCGGCCGGACAAGAAGACCATGAATGCGCTCACCGTGCAGCTTCTCCGGGCCAAGCAGTGGAGCTCGCTGGAGCATCTGGTCCAAGATTTCATGGCCTATGGGGTGCTCCCGGAGAGGCGGACGTGCGCGCGGCTCGTCGCGACCTGCGTCAAGGCGAGGAAGTTCGGCCTCGCCGACGTGGTGCTCGGGGTTCTCGAAGGGAAGAAGGGCCCGGCCGCTGCCGTGTGCTTCAGCTCGGCGTTGCAGGCGTACAACAAGCTGCACATGTACCGGAGCACGGTGCTGCTGTACGAGCGGATGAAGGCGGCCTGCCTGTCGGTGAACGCCGACGCCTACCGCGCCGTGATGGCGGCGTTCGGGGCGCTGGGCGAGCCGGACACGGTGGCTTCCCTCTTCAAGCAATACAGGTCTCGGAAATGGTACCCCTCCGAGACCTGCCTCGAGACGTACACCATCGCCTGCGACGCGCTGGGACGGGCAGGCAGAGCCCTGGACGCGCTCAAGTGCCTGCGGGAGATGGAGGCCGACGGCATCTCGCCGGACGCCGCGATCTACTCCGCGGTCATCGGCTCTCTGGCGGACGCCCGAGAGACGGCGTCGTCGGAGGACGTGTACCACGAGGCGTGGAAGAAGGGGATGCTACGAGATCCAGACATGTTCCTGAAGGTGATCATCATGCAAGTCGAGGCTGGGCTGCTGGAGGACACGCTCGGCGTGGCCAAGGACATGAGGGACATCGGCCTGAGGGTCACCGACTGCATCCTGTCCACGATCGTCAACGGCTTCGTGAAGAGGAGAGGCCTCAAGCCAGCCATCAGAGCGTATGACAAGCTGGTGGCCATGGGGTGCGAGCCCGGCCAGGTCACCTACGCCTCGGCGATCAACGTGTACTGCCGGCTGGGGCGGAGCGACAGGGCGGAGGCCGTCTTCTCGGAGATGATCGACCGGGGCTTCGACAAGTGCGTGGTGGCGTACGGCAACATGATCTCCATGTACGGGCAGATCAGGAGGGCGTCGGACGCCACGAGGCTGCTGGCGCTGATGAAGCAGAAGGGGTGCGAGCCCAACGTGTGGGTGTACAACTCGCTCCTGGACATGCGCGGCAAGCTCGGGGACTCGAGGCAGGCCGAGAAGATATGGAAGGAGATGATGCGGCGCAAGGTGCAGCCTGACCGGGTGAGCTACACGGCCATCGTCGGCGCGTTCAACCGGTCGGGGGAGCTCGACCGGTGCATGGACTACTACCAGGAGTTCAGGGAGACGGGAGGGACGGTGGACAAGACCCTGGCCGGCCTCATGGTGGGGGTGTTCTGCAAAACCAGCCGGTTCAACGACCTCATCCAGCTGCTCAGGGACATGAAGGTGCAGGACACCCAGCTGGACAGGAGGCTGTACATGATCGTTCTCAACAGCCTCCGAGAAGCCGGGCTGGAGGTTCATGTCAGGTGGCTCCAGGATTACTTCAATTCCGTGGAGGAGAAAACCTGATTTCACGCTCCACGAGTTCCTGGTGCTCATCTTCAGCATCGGAGCATGAGGATTTGGGTGTCTGGAGAAAGGCACTGCTCTGTAAATTTGAAGCAAAATAGGTAAATATTTGCTTGCCTCCATGCTCCTTGAATCGTGAAGAAATTGACACTGTAAATGTATTGTAGAAAATGGCACCATTGTACCACCAAAATGATCTGATTCCAGATTTACCGGATAAGCTGTATAGCTCAATAATCCTGCATTCATGTCGGATTCGATGATACCCTTGTACATACAGTTGTATTATAGCCCCTATGGTGGATGTAATAACTTGTATCGATACTGAATTTCTCACATTTGCTCACGTTGGGTTTGTTACGTTCTTCGAATTTAATTTGCCCCGGAGCAACGTGAAGCCACAGCCGAAAATGTCTTGAGTGATTATGCGCATATAAATACCATTGGATTGGAGCCATGCCTCCGGAGAATATGACACTGACGTTCATACATGGATGCCTATAAGATGATAGAATCTTCAGCGGAAACCAATAGCGTCCATGGGGGGCGGTGACCGGCAGTGCTGTGCCAGACGCTGCCGGTGCGCAGCTCAATCCGAGGGCTCTGTATGCATGGCGTCCCCATTGACATGGCCGTGCTGCCGTTGCCGTTCTACTTCATGGCGGAGTGCCGGAGTGACAGACACGTTGCACAGACGAAGCGAACACGCACGGCTTCATCGCCAACGGTGCACGTCGGCACGGTGAATGCCAGGACGCCACTGTCCGTGCCGGCCAACATGCACGTCTTCACCCAACGTCGTGTGCCTCCGTCCACCACGCACTAAGCTTGAAGACGGCCAGCTTGCCATTGAGGCTGCTCCACGTTGCCATCGCTCGTGGGCGGAAGCATGCAGCTGAACGTGGCTCCGGCCGTCCCACGTGTGCTCGAGGGCGTCTAGCAGTCCTCCCACCACTCTCCGTGAGGCATGGCTACCCGTCGAGTACAGGGGCAGAGAACGGGATGAATCGGGTGTCTGAAACACGCGAATATACGGCTAAAATATGCCTGGTGTCTTGTAGCCTGTTTCCTAAAACAGTAATGCTAGATGTACGGGCTCTCTGCGAAAGATTTACAGGCTCGTTAGTTGTGATTGGTTGGAACTTGATTAAGGAGGACGACCCCATCAATGAAAATCAGGGAGGGGCAATTAGATTAGGCCGCGTTAGCATCCCGTAAAAGTCTGTTAGAACCTGTCCGTATCTTTAGCATTTTTGTTCCTGATGGGGTTATAGTCCCAGGATAGGGTTATAGACCTGCCCTATAGGTCCTACCCAAGGACTACCCTTCATAGAGGGACAGTTTCGACTGAACTAAGGACCCCCCCCATCATCCAGTCGGTGACGAGCATTTGGAGCATATTTATCGTACCGACTGAATTCCACTCTGTACATCGTAACCTCCCAGGAGGGCAACGGTCATACGTTTTCATACACCATTATTAGCATTTAAGGCATACGTTACCTGTAACGTAGGCATTTATTCGTCACTACTCCACCCCTGTCCACCGGGCCGTTGTGAAGGGCAGCGCACTCTATATAAGCCGCCCTTCCTCACTGGTGCAGGGGTTGGCATTTACTGTAATCCTATATTCCACTCGACACTAAGCTCCCAAGAGCACTGAGACGTAGGGCTTTTACCTCCACCGTAGAGGGGCCTGAACTCATACAACCTCGCCGTAGCTAAGGCTCTGCCCATCCTTTCGTACCCTACACATCTACTGTCAGACTTATACCCACGACAGTTCCTAAAAACCATTTTTCTTTTAGAAATGTTAGCTGACGAACGTTAGCCAGGAGGCAGGAACCAGCGGACGCCCTCCCTCACGTCGGATTTGGTTGCACGAATCTTGGCGCAGATTCGTAGCCATGTCATGTTTTTAAACGACAAATTCCATGACGAACGACATTTTTAAACATAAGAAAAACATTGTTAATTAAGCCTAGTCGTCTCATGGCGAACGACAAGAAACTTCCGCTCGGGGTTCCCCTCCCCTGGGGATATATCTGGTGCACCAGGGCAATTAATGCTACCGATGCACGGGATCCTTGTTGCACATTTAAAAATGTTCGGAAAAAATCAAGAAAAAATTAGTGCATTGATATAACATCAATGTATGTTGTCACAAAAATCAAATGAAAACTCAAAATGTTGCTCGAGATACAAAAATGACAAATCCAGCATCAATGTGCTAATGCCCAACTTGTGTTATGTACTATTCAGTGTCAAATTTATCATTTTCGTATCTCAAATAATATTTTGAATTTTGTGACAACATACATTGATGTTGTGTGAATGCACTAAATTTTTCTCGGATTTTTTGACCATTTTAAAATGCGCAACGGGGTCCGGTGCACCGGTAGCACCAATTGCCCTGGTGCACCAGATAAACTCCTGCCCTCCCCATCCCGGCTACCATGCCCCGTATATTAATGTCCTTTTCTTAAGTTTACAAAGTTCTAAAAATATTCACAAAAATGACCCTTTCTCGAAAATTCCATGACTCTCGGGCTCTCGGCACCATACTAATCACCATGACGCCCTCGTTAAGAGCCCTTAATTTTTTAATATGATACATTTTCGAAATTAAATTTAATAAATAATACACGATTTTTATTATTTACAAGAATAATAGACCTTCGGTTGCAGCTAAGCCGATAGGCCGCTGTCGGCCGCAGCGTAGCCGATTGGAGCTACTCGGCCGCAGCATGGCTGACTGAACCTGCTCGGCCACATGAAAGCCGACTGGAACTCTATCTTGCTGCAGCTAGGATGTATGCATTGTGTACTGTCTAGTTAACTGGCCGGCTGTAGCTCAGATGTGTGCACTGCTTAGCTGGCTGGCCGGCCGGCTGCAGCTCGGAGGTGGCTCGGACTAAGATCCCACGCCTTGACAGAGCCGGGTCACGGCGTGCCTTGCCCCCTCTCATTCAGCGTTTAAATTAATCCCACGGCTAGCAGCGGTCACAGCCGGTCAATGGTTCCACGGCTACATCAGCTCACAGCAGCAGCTCACAACCAAGTCAAACCCACAAACCCAGCAATGATTCAGAGTCCAAGTTCAGAGCAAAACATTAGTTTAATATAAGTATATATGCAGTATTACAAAGAAGGTACCACAATACAGTTACGATTTGGCAAAGAACAACAGTTCCATTCAATTTAGCATACATTAAGCAAGAGGGAAAACCTGACATTCAGGACATTGAGGTAAAGGGTTCAGAAAAACAACAATAGCAAAAAATTGAACAGAGTGTTTTCTAGGCATGAATAAACTAATTTCCAAAGCATTTAATACATAAATTTATTCTTATATAATCATTCAAGTACACATAATTAAGCATTTTACATGTACAATTTGGCCAAAAAAACTATAGTTAGCCCCAAGTCTAAAATACTATAGTCAAGGCGTTGTCCAATATACCGACACGCACAACGCTGCTCTAACACAAGTGCACACCACACCTAGCCACATAGCACATGCACGTACGACCCGACCATCACATTGGGCACTAACCCATGCATGCATCACATTAGCTAGTGTACGATGCACACGTCCAAAGCTGCAGCCGGCCCGCCAACCATGCAGTTCCTGTCGGCCTCGCCGTGGCCGAGCAGGTCCAGTCAGCCACGCTGCGGTTGAGTAGGTCCAATCGGCTACACCGTGGCCGATAGCAGCTTATCGATTTAGCTGCGGCCGAGCATGTATTATTCTTGTAAATAATTGAAATCGTGTATTATTTATCAAAATTAATTTAGAAAATGTATTACTTAAAAAAAAATAGCGTTAAGAGCGCCATGGGTTCGCACTAAATTGCCACAGCACGCGTATGTGGGCTCTAGAGCATCTCTAGTAGAACCCTCAAACCCTTAAAAATAAACGTTTTTTCACAGTTTTCATCGAAAAAACGGCGTAGACTAGAACCCTTAAACCCGTAAAAAAAATTTAGAGGTCGAACCCTCAAACCCCTTCCCAGCCTGTAGAAGTGAAGGTTGGGGGGGGGGGGGGGGGGAATTGCCCCCAACCCGCACTCATTTTCCCTCCTCGTGCGGGAGGCAGTTGGTTCCCCCGCGCGAGAGGAAATAGCTCGGCCGCATCTCGCCCCGCCGCCGGCCCGCGCTCCGGTCGCCGCTCCGCCGCCCCTCCGCGCTCCGGCCGCCGCCCCTCCGCGCCCCGCGCCCCCGTCGTGACCTCGTCGACCCGCCGCCGCCTCGCGCTCCAGCAGCCGCCCCTCCGCGACTCCGCGCCCCGGCCACTGCCCCGCCGCGCCCCGGCCGCCGCCCCTCCGCACCCGCCGCCGTCCGCATCTCGCCTCGCCGCTGCCCCTCCGCCCCGGCCGCCGCCCCTCCGCTCCGGCCGACGCCCCGCCGTCCCCACGCTCCGGCCGCCGTCCTGCCGCCCCGCCGCCCCACCGCACCTCGGCCGCCGCCCCTCCGCTCACCGGTGAGATTTTTTTTACTTTTTTAGTTTTAAATTTTTGCTTCATTGACACTAATTGTAGCCACTTCGTATGTAGATGGACTTGTTGTCGGATTCGTCGGATTGGTCGTCATCCGATAATTCGGACATTGTTATAATGATTTGAATGATTATTGTTTTATTCGGTGTTGTAATAATAACTAGAATGATTATTGTTTTATGTCAAATGTGATTGAATTTGTGATATGTCATATGATGAAATGTGATGAAATGTGTGATATATGAATGACAGTTTTAAGGTTTGGGGTTGGGGCAAAGACTAGAACCCTCAAACCCAACCCTTATAACGGAATATTATAAGGATTGGGTTTGAGGGTTCTAGTCTTTGCCCCTGTTTTTCAACCCTTAAAAGTGTTAAAAATGTGTAATTCTCAACCCTTAAAACTGGTTTTTGTTTTAAGGGTTTGAGGGTTCTACTAAAAATGCTCTTAGGGAGCATGATGCCCCTGGCTGAGCCGACATGCTAAGAACCATGATCCCTTGGCCTCGGATGTCATCCCATTGCTGGAGAAAAACGCCAGGCTCAAGCGTGGTGCGTGCTAGCCGAGCCTCGGGGCTCCGTTTCTGTTACTCGTTCCTTCCATCGCCTTCCTTTGCCTCTGTCTCCCACCTCCAAAATATCTGGGCAAAATTTGCGGATCACACCTAAAAAATGGTGGATATTATCCCCTTCCTAGTTCTCAAGGTATTCTTCTCCCTTCCCCTCTTTTTGTTGGATAAATTTTGCATTTACTCGATTTGGAGAAACCCGAGTTCATTCAGTTTTTTCAACTTTCATTGTTGCTTGCACTTGTATTTGTCACGCATGGTTAGGGATTCGTATGGTATAGTTAGGAATTTGGTACATATAGTTGGCCTTTTAGTTCTTATAGGTATGGGTTAGGGTTCGTACCAAATTTGGCATGGCACTTGTAAGGATATTTGCAAATGTGTGTTTATATGTACAATTGTATGGATATTTATGCTTATGTAATTATTTCCACATGTATGTATCAATTCGGTGTAGAAAACAATTGATGATAGATATGGATATTTGCACATGTATGTATGTATTTGCACTAGCACGGATCTTTACACAATAACAACGAGGCTTATGATACATTGCAATTTTGTGGAATGGCTTATCTTATCCATCTATCTTACAATGCATTGCACAGTTGTAACGCCCCGGTCACACCCGCGGTCACCCATCCTAGAACTACTCCAAGCCAAGCACGCTTAACCTAGGAGTTCTGTTTGAATGGGCTTCCAGAAAAGAAGGAATTCCTTATTGATATGAGTAGTCTATCATCCCTAATAAGCCAGGCTATCACAACAGTGGACGATATACGACAGATGAAAGCAAGATTTTTGGCCAGCTTCACCTGAAGTCCGGTGCGGTTCATGAAAAGATCTAGTATGACGAGTAATACACAAAGTATATTCAGGGGACTAGGCTTCTCCCTTTCATCTCACTCGTGCCTTGTTTGATGCTGAAGATGGACCCTTGTGGATCACGACACTCATTGACTGATGGCACCCTCAAACAGATAATTTCCACTTCTTTATGGGGATGACGACCACAACTCTGTCCGATGTTTCATTTATCGTGGGACTTCCTATCAAAGGAGAGCCTATTTGTTTTAGCAAATATTCCAAGGGATGGCGTGGGACTATGGTGGGACTCGTCGGGGGGCAAGTCGGGTTGCGAGGGAAATCCCCGGTAAAACTTATCATTGGATTGCTTAGAACCTTGGGGAGTGCTTGGCCTTCCATGCCTTCACGCACTTCATCATGTACCCGAAGACCTAATACACAATCTCTATCAACGACTTAATGGGATATGTCGGGAGTATCTTTATGGAGGCGGAAAATATATTTGGAATGAATTTGGAGGTCAATTGACGGTGATTTCCTTTACATTAGCTTCATAGATATTCTTGCCACTACATAGGTGAGTAAACACAAAAGTTCTAATCTTCCATTGTGGCCCACCTTCGACACATCTTGCACTTACAGTCCACGGACAATGATTCTTGTATTCCTCACATCTAACTGGGTAACGCACTTTGGAGTTTGACTTGTCCACCGAGAATGGTCAATGATACTTAACCGTGTAGTCCTTGAGCCACATAAGAAGTTCTACCAAGGTTTGAACGTTTTTTCCTTCACGAACATCATACACATGTGGGTTGTGATCTCACTTGGAAGGTAGCCTTCGTGCAAGAATTTTACTTGTGTCACAATCAACAATAGCCTTATTGGTGAGTCTTAGATCACACAACAATGATGTCTCATGATCCCGGCCTATTATCTTATTGTATCCCAACAATGAGGCAAGTCACCTATGACTGTCCTAGCACCCTTGACCAAAGCAATCATTATGACTAGCATGGCGCCCTAAAGCCGAGGTGTCATGGAAATGGTCCATTTTGTGAATTCTTTTCAAACTGTGTAGTAAGAGCATAATTTTCCCTAAGTAGTTTTGGTGGTTGATGATAATACCATTTGCGGACTAACAGTGTGCATTAAGCTTTGAGAGATTAACACGTGGCACGAGACAGTTTTTTATCCCTTAGTGGTTAAAAGAGAGGACGGTCATTTTCTGACGATTTAGTGTTGGTGGACATGAGTCGTGGGAAAATTCGTACTATCAAGAGGGGGTTCGCATTTCAAAAGGCTGGGTGGAGTCATCACGTACACACTTGCACACCTTTCCCTTCCTCGCGCTTTGGAGCTCCTGTCCCCCCCCCCCCAGATGGCCTCACCTTCACCTAAGCGGAAGTACCGCTCGGTAGAGTAGTAGTACCGCTCCAGCACTACTATTGCCCTACGTGCACTAGTCACTTCCACTTAGGAGAACTGAGGGGAGCCTTTGCATTGGTTAAGCGGAAGTATAGCTGGGATGGATGTGGTAGTACCGCTCGGTCGGTATTGCCTCCCTCCACTTCCGGGGTACTACCGCCTATTTTTTGCTCCGTGTGTAGCTACCTCGCTCGAGCCATTTCAAAGCGGCAGTAGACAGCGGTAGTACCGTTGTGCGAGGTACTGCCGTACTGCCATCCTCTATTTGGCTAAGCCCCCCTCTCCCTACAATGCTAAGCGGAAGTACCGCAGGGAACGAAGCGATAGTACCGCTCCAGTGGCACTACCGCCACCTCTGAGTGCGTTTAGGTGTATAGGATCCCGGAACTTCCGCTCAAGCGGAAGTACCGCTCACCTCAGCAGTACTACCGCTTATGTGTGACATGTGAGCAGAAAAGGTCACTTTCCCCTCCACTATACAAGTGGATCTTCTTCTCCAAGTGGACTCGCCTCTTTTCCCAAAAAGCTACATTATTGCTCCTAAGCTAATTATTGCCTCGTCTCTCTCCCTAGCCATCAAATCTTGTTGATGCTCTAGGGTTTGGAGGAGAAGGCCTTGATCTACACTTTCACCAAGAGAAATTTAATTCCCCTCACTAATACCTTGTGGATCTTGTTACTCTTGGGTATTTGGGCACCCTGGATGAAACATGTCACCTCGAAGCCATATTCCATTGTGGTAAAGCTTCATGGTATCGTTGGCAGCCTCCAATTAAGTTTTGAAAACTGCCCCAAACTTGTTTGTAAAGATCCGATTGCCGCCTTCAAGTGCACCACTAGTGGGATCACGACATCTCGCATTATGTGAGGGCGTGAGGAGAATGCGGTGGCCATAGTGGCATCCCGAGGAGCATTGTGCCTCCACACCACTTCAACGAAGACGTACTTCCCCTTAAAAAGAAGGAACTTCGATAACACATCCTCGTCTTCATCGATTCCACTTGTGGTTACTTCTTACATTTACTTTGTATTTGTTACTTGCTTGTTATTGTTGTTTTTAGCATCATATAGGTTGCTCACCTAGTTGCATATCTAGACAACCTATTTGTTCCTAAACTTACTTTGTTTAAGAAAGGCTAAAAATTGATAGTTGCCTATTCACCCCCCCCCCCCAGTCAACCATATCGATCCTTTCACGAGTTCATTTTGTGCTGAACCATTCCAAAAGGGTCATTTTTTCACTTGAGCCCGCACGCAGAGAATTAGATAAATTGGGTGTTTGAAACAAGCGAATATACGGCTAAAATGAGCCAGGTGTCTTGTAGCTTGTTTCCTAGAAATCATTTTTCTTGAAGTTTACAGAAGTCCTAAAAATCAAACAAATGCATATACACTCTCACTGTGTGTTTGTTAGATTTCATAAAGAAAATATATTTATTTGAGCACTACACAAGAAGGAGAAATGGTCCTTCACGTTGCTTTTTTATTGTTCTTCACGTTTGATTGCTCAACCATGCCGACAAAGCACAAAACCAATACATCATTTAGTACTTGTAGTGCTCTATTATTTCCTACCATTTCCTTTGGCTCCTTGTGGGATTGATACACTTACTTATCGAAAAGGTTTGTTATTCACCCCCTACCTTTGATGGACATCACAGATCAAAGAAATGCTAGAGACGAAGGAGTTGATGGCCAAAACTAAGGCACATAATATGGCAGGGAGATGGTCTTACGTGGCTCGAGAGGGAAGGTCAAGGTGACAGAAACTATCAAGTGGAAGGAGACAGACGGGGGAAGAAACTTCCAACCAAGCAAAAGAAGCTTGCCCTCGAAGAGTAGAGATTGAGGATAGAGGCATAGGCCAACAAGAGAAAGGAGCGAGAGTAGGCGCACATGCATCGACGGAGCTACGACAAGGCCGAATGGGTCATGGCCTGCCCATGAGTGAAGCAAAAAATAATAAGTATATGAAGTCCGGCCCACAACAATGCGCTGATTTTTAGTTTGATAGCAATGTTTCTACTTTTGTGGCCTACCAAGTTTTTCTTTGGTAGCTCCGCCACTGTGCATATGCTCGTGGACGTTCCACGATTTTGGGCACGTAAATACCCCCTACCCCCCCCCCCCCACACACACACATGGATGTCCCACGATTTTGACACGTAAATACTCCCCCCCCTCCCACACAAACACGTGGATGTTTCACGATTTTTCGCACCTAAATACCACACCCCCCTCCCCCCCCCCCCACATACACGTGCGCGAAGTGGAAGTTCAACGTACACTTAATGTTGTGTGTTGTTTCTTCCCTTTGATCTTCGATCTCTTATGTTCTTGTTGGTGGCTAAACTACGTTGTTTGGATCTCTTATGTTCTTGTTGGTGGCTAAACTACGTTGTTTGCTTCCAGTGTAATCTATGGATATGTATCACTTGAATTTATTCAATACATTGACATTCGAAATGTTGAAATGTATTTTTTTGTGAAAACAACTATTAAAATGTATATCTTTAAACATCAAGCCTTTAATGTTGTTGGAATGAAGTTGAAATAAGATTACATCTACAATAAGATGAGAAAAAAATGCAAAAGAACAATTCTAGGAGTTAAGTTTTAGGGATGGATTGGAAATCAACTTTCCAATACACTGAATTTTTGGGGAGTTTAAATTTTGGGACTGGGTTTTGAAAGTTAAATTCGGGAGTGGGGTTTAATACTCTAATTAAGTTTTGAGATCCATTAGAGTTGCCCTTAAATCCAATTAATACTACATGCAGAAGAACATGCTCCCTTCATTTCTTAAAATAAGGTTTCTTTTAATATTTCATTAGGATACAACATACTTCCTCCGTCCTAAAATAACTGTCTCAATTTTGTACCAGAGTTGGCACAAAATTGTATAAAATAAAATGAATGAATTTATATTTTAAAATATATCTATATAGATCTGTATGTAATCTCTTAATGAATCTATAAAAAGACTTGTATTTAAAACGGAGGAAGTATATTAACTATATTGTCAAGATTTAATGTTAAATCTAACTTGAACAAAAGACCAGTGATGAACATTAGACTTGTTAAGTGCAGTGAGAGTAGATACCGAACAAGGCATGCTTCTCATTTCTGTTCTGTATTTACACATCCATCGACTAAAGCAGGCCACCTTCCGGTCAGTTACCATGTCAAAATCCACGTAACAACCCGCACCTACTGCTCTCTGTGAAGCCTGAACACGCCACAACCGACGCGACTAACCAAATCTGTGGGCGAAATCTCCTAGACGAACAGCGGAGCCCGCACGGGCAGGCCCTTGGGCCTCGCCGCGCTGGCCGTCAGCGGCCGGAGCGCCGGCGCCCCGCCGAGCACGGACAGCCGCCGCCCTTTGGACACCTTCTTGAAGGCCGCGGCATTGTGCCGCGCGAAGCGCCCGCGGTGCGTGTCCTGCAGCCCGACCTCGCAGCTCCGCGACGTCCTGATCCGCTTGCCCGGCGGCTTGGCCAGGTCCGCCAGGCCGCCCACCGCCGCCAGCGACGCGAACGACTGCGACTTGCCGTCGAAGAACTTGGACAGGCCCCTCCTGCGGCAAGAGAAAAAGGAACCCCATGTCAGTCAGACCACGGCTCCGAGATCAAGATCGAGCCTCGGAAGAGAGAACTGCGGCGTCCGGTCCGGCCAGAGACGACGTACTTGAGCGGCAGCTGCGCCATGAGGGAAGACATCTCGAAGTTGTCGGTGGATCCCGAGGAGCTGGAGCTGGAGGTGGCGTCGTCGTCGAGGTCGAGCTCCTCGTCCGACGACACCGCCGACATCTGGGACCCGGACGGGCAGCCGATGTCCTCCTCCTGCTCCCTCCTCCCGTTGCTCCGTGCGAACAGCATGTAAGCCTCCATCTCCCGCGCAGATCACACGATCACAACGACGCAACGCACGAAACCAAACGATGGACGCAGCGTAAAAGGCTGGAGTTCAATCACGGGTGCTGGGAGGATGATGGGTTGGAGGACGGAACGGGGGGGATCGGAAGCTATAAAGGTAACGGGGGGGTGGGGAGGAGGATAAGAATGAATGACGAGCCGTGGCAGCGGATGCGCGCGGGACGGGATAAAGAAGTCAGTTCGTATAGAAGGAATTAAAAAAAGAAGATGATAAATACGGGCGGGCGCGATGGTTATCATCTCGGCGACAAGGCTCCGTGGAGGGTCGACGGGGGAGGAGGAGGAGGAGATAAGGCATCCACGTAGTATTTTCCTTGCACGGCTTTGCAAGATGCGACGGGTCTGCGCACTGTGGGAGGTGTGTCCCCCTTTCCGCAGGCGTGCCGACCGTCCCCATCCGGTGGAGCAGGGAACCTGGGGATGTATGTACGGATGTTTTTTTACAGAGTGTAATCGAAATCATTTACATACACGAACACGAACGTATACTCAGGTGGTGCTTCTTTTTAAGGGACTAGACTTTTTTATTTACAGGGATTAAAGAAAAAAGTTTTTTCAATAAAGTCTTTTCCTAGTCCCTTAAGGAAAGTCCCTCCTGTTTCTTTACCTATGGACTAAAAGGGACTTTTTAGTCTAGTCCTTAGTTAAAGAAACACCACCTAATTCTTATGAACACACGCACGTACACCCTACCCTTATAAACATTTTCACGAGACTAGATCGGCACATCATTTTGAGATTGACGAAGTCGTCACTAACGTCTTCATTGTCGACGGAAACATCTCCTCCCACTGAAAGCACATCGTCGAAAAACCTGGAATAAATCCAAAAAATGAAAGCACTAACGTCAAGTCTAAAATTTAAATTCTGATAGCTAGGGGATATCACAGTTCTCCTAAGTATCCAACCACAGGTCGGTTTGGTGTATGGATGCTTCTTGTATAGTGGAGTTGCAGTACGTTTTTGGCTACGTGTTCTGGCCGTCGGATCCTTATCTTTACTGTCAGACGGCTCTGATGGGAGTAGAATGCTTTAGCAGTTGACGATGCTCGGATTGGCTGGATATACGGGACTGCAGCATACTTCATTTTCTTATCTTTCCTTTGTGTCAAGACGACAGAGTCTCGTGGAATATGTGTGTGATGGTGATATTAAAGGTGTTCTCCGAGCGGACCTAATTAATTTGCTTATCTCAGCCAACTCTAGGTAGAGCCTAATATCATAGAACTCTACTTAAGCACACCTTGCACAAACTCTTGAATCGACAATCGCGTCGATGATTCATTTGAAAAAGAAAAAGAATTTTAAATGCGGACATTGCATGCGTGGGATGGCTTCTACTACAAATTTGAGGAGAATTTCTTTTCCTCCAGCGGATAATGAAAAAAAAATCAACCACTAATTCTCATGATAACATGATCTTATCAAGAATTGAAAACAATCGTTTTTGTCCATACCCACATTGGCAGGCCGATTCAAATATTTGTCATGAGGGCTTTAGTTAAAATATTCAGAGTTGTCAAATTTACTCCTTGCCTTTTAATACTTTTCTATTGAGACTAAAAAAGATGTATCATAGGGTTGGATGGACCGAAGCAAGATGAGACTGTGGCATTACCGGCCAGGGCTTAGATGTAACGCCCAAGATGTGATCCTATCCTTATTTTGACGCGAGGACCTCGACAGGGATAGGAACGCATCTCGTCATTTCGTAAAAATGGATATCGTTATAAGTACATGTATTGAAAAGATGAGTATGAGGAGTTGACTTACACTCGTCACAAGCTACATCAGAGTCACATCAGTATATATCATACAATCATCGTGAAGAAGAGCAGGGTCCGTCTATGGATGAAAACAAGCGATAAAAGAACAACGACTGTCGGTCTCGAACCCATCCTAGATTGACGACGACGAAGAAGAAGAAACTCCAAATGAACAATCATCGCGCTCACGCCTTAATATCAGCTTACATGTACCTGCAACTGGTGTTGTAGTAATCTGTGAGCCACAGGGACTCGGCAATCTCATTTCCAAAGGTATCATGACTAGCAAAGCTTAACGGGTGAGGTATGGTTAAGTGGTGAGGCTGCAGCAAGCGACTAAGCATTTATTTGAGTTGGCTAACTTACGAGTACAAGAATAAGAGGGAGATGATCTACGCATAGCGGGCGTGTGCTAATGATGATCAAATGAATGATCCTGAACACCTACTTATGACACTCATAACCTCACCGTGTCCTCGATCGGAGAAGGAGCACACGAAAGAGACAGTCACGGTTACGCACTCAGTTGGCAAGTTTTAATCAAGCTTACTTCAAGTTATCTAGAACCGGATGTTAAACAAAGTTTCCACGTTGCCACATAACAGCAGGCACGACTTTCGAAAGATTTAACCGTGCAGGGGTGCTCCAACTAGTCTATCACAAATTACCACAAGCCGCATAGAAATCCTCGATCACGAAACTCGCGATCTCGTCGGACTCCTTAGTGGAAAACCTCAATTGTGAGATTACCCAAAGTATCACCGGAATCTCAATGCACAAGATATTTCGTCAAAGGTAAAAACTAATCGAGCAAATCCGTCTAACGTGTCGACGATCCCGATAGGAGATGCGTATCTCGTTCTCAGGACACGACGGATGTGTCACACTAGGAGTAAAACCAAACCTCGGGTTGCCCCGCGGTGGCCGCGTAGTCTGCCAGTTTGGACCAACACTCATGAGGAGCACTGGCCCGGGGGTTGATTAATTATCCGTGGGTGCCGGCGGGTCCCTATGATATTTATTAGGTTATTAGGCAGATGTAGTACCAAAGTTGGGACTTGCCAGAGCAGCCTTAATCTAAAACAAATTATCAACGGGTCCCCATAACAACCCCGATCATGTTAGAAGCACTCAATTATGGAACATAACACCGGTAGCCGAAACTAAGGCAGCAAAGGTGGAACAAAACACCAGGCTAGAAAGATCGAGCCTTCCACCTTTTACCAAGTATATAGGTGCATTAACTTAAATAGTAATAATATGATGATATAACAAGGAACCCATGTTATCACATGGAATCAACTTCACGTGCAACTAGCAACGCTAACACATGGTTAAGCAAGCGGTAACATAGCCAATCAGTGGTTTGCTAGGTCGTAGAAGGTTGAAGGTTTCATGGCAATGTTGAGAGGTTGATATTTAAGAGGTGGTAGGCAACGAGACATACGATAGAAACGATACAACTAACATGGCAATGATAGTAATGATATCTAGGGAAATGGTCATCTTGCCTGAGATCCCGCTTGGAAGAAGAACGACTCCGTGAAGCAGACGAACCGACGTAGTCTACCACCTGTTACCGTGGGTCTGTGGCACACCGGCTACTACCTATGTGTGCCATCACTGGAGCGTAGGAAGAGGGCCACCACCCCACCTCGCCAAATCGCAAGAGCCATCGAAAGGAATCTCGCGCGCTCGTCGTCGTCCTTGGTCCAAACCAATCCGGAGCCAAAGCCATCACATCATCGCCACAAATCTGTTGGGGAACGTCGCATGGGAAACAAAAAATTTCCTACACGCACGAAGACCTATCATGGTGATGTCCATCTACGAGAGGGGATATTCGATCTATGTACCCTTGTAGATCGCACAGCAGAAGCGTTAGTGAACGCGGTTGATGTAGTGGAACGTCCTCGCATCCCTCGATCCGCCCCGCGAACCGTCCCGCGATCAGTCCCACGATCTAGTGCCGAACGGACGGCACCTCCGCGTTCAACACACGTACAGCTCGACGATGATCTCGGCCTTCTTGATCCAGCAAGAGAGACGGAGAGGTAGATGAGTTCTCCGACAGCGTGACGGCGCTCCGGAGGTTGGTGGTGATCTAATCTCAGCAGGGCTCCGCCCGAGCTCCGTAGAAACGCGGTCTAGAGGTAAAACCGTGGAGATATGTGGTCGGGCTGCCGTGGCAAAGTTGTCTCAAATCAGCCCTAAAACCTCCGTATATATAGGGGGAAGAGGGGGAGCCTTGCCTTGGGGTCCAAGGACCCCCAAGGGGGTCGGCCGAGCCAAGGGGGGGAGTCCTCCCCTTCCAAACCGAATCCAACTAGGTTTGGAAGGAGGAGTCCTTCCCCTTTTTCCCACCTCCTCTTTTTTTTCTCTTTGATTTTCTTCCTATGACGCATAGGGCCTTCTTGGGTTGTCCCACCAGCCCACTAAGGGCTGGTGCGCCACCCCCAAGGCCTATGGGCTTCCCCGGGGTGGGTTGCCCCCCCCCCCCCCCCCGGTGAACACCCGGAACCCATTCGTCATTCCCGGTACATTCCCGGTAACTCCGAAATCCTTCCGGTAATCAAATGAGGTCATCCTATATATCAATCTTCGTTTCCGGACCATTCCGGAAACCCTCGTGACGTCCGTGATCTCATCCGGGACTCCGAACAACATTCGGTAACCAACCATATAACTCAAATACGCATAAAACAATGTCGAACCTTAAGCGTGGAGACCCTGCGGGTTCGAGAACTATGTAGAAATGACCCGAGTGACTCCTCGGTCAATATCCAATAGCGGGACCTGGATGGCCATATTGGATCCCACATATTCTACGAAGATCTTATCGTTTGAACCTCAGTGCCAAGGATTCATATAATCCCGTATGTCATTCCCTTTGTCCTTCGGTATGTTACTTGCCCGAGATTCGATCGTCAGTATCCGCATGCCTATTTCAATCTCGTTTACCGACAAGTCTCTTTACTCGTTCTGTAATACAAGATCCCGCAACTTACACTAAGTCACATTGCTTGCAAGGCTTGTGTGTGATGTTGTATTACCGAGTGGGCCCCGAGATACCTCTCCGTCACACGGAGTGACAAATCCCAGTCTCGATCCATACTAACTCAACGAACACCTTCGGAGATACCTGTAGAGCATCTTTATAGTCACCCAGTTACGTTGCGACGTTTGATACACACAAAGCATTCCTCCGGTGTCAGTGAGTGATATGATCTCATGGTCATAGGAACAAATACTTGACACGCAGAAAACAATAGCAACAAAATGACACGATCAATATGCTACGTCTATTAGTTTGGGTCTAGTCCATCACGTGATTCTCCTAATGACGTGATCCAGTTATCAAGCAACAACACCTTGTTCATAATCAGAAGACCCTGACTATCTTTGATCAACTGGCTAGCCAACTAGAGGCTTGCTAGGGACAGTGTTTTGTCTATGTATCCACACATGTATATAAGTCTTCATTCAATACAATTATAGCATGGATAATAAACGATTATCTTGATACAGGAATTATAATAATAACTATATTTATTATTGCCTCTAGGGCATAATTCCAACAGTCTCCCACTTGCACTAGAGTCAATAATCTAGCCCTCACATCACCATGCGAATTACATTGTAATAAATCTAACACCCATACAGTTCTGGTGTTGATCATGCTTTGCCTGTGGAAGAGGTTTAGTCAGCGGGTCTGCTACATTCAGATCCGTGTGCACTTTGCATATATTTATGTCCTCCCCTTCGACATAGTCGCGGATGAGGTTGAAGCGTCGTTTGATGTGTCTGGACTTCTTGTGAAACCGTGGTTCCTTTGCTAGGGCAATGGCACCCGTGTTGTCACAGAACAAGGTTATTGGATTCAGTGCGCTTGGCACTACTCCAAGATCCGTCATGAACTGCTTCATCCAGACACCCTCCTTAGCCGCCTCCGAGGCAGCCATGTACTCCGCTTCACATGTAGAATCTGCTACGACGCTTTGCTTGGAACTGCACGAGCTTACCGCACCCCCATTAAGAATAAATACGTATCCGGTATGCGACTTAGAGTCGTCCGGATCTATGTCAAAGCTTGCATCGACGTAACCCTTTACGGCGAGCTCTTCGTCACCTCCATACACGAGAAACATCTCCTTAGTCCTTTTCAGGTACTTCAGGATATTCTTGATCGCCGTCCAGTGATCCACTCCTGGATTACTCTGGAACCTGCCTGCCATACTTATGGCCAAGCTAACGTCCGGTCTAGTGCACAGCATTGCATACATGATAGAACCTATGGCTGAAGCATAGCGGACGGTGCTCGTATGCTCTCTATCCTCATCAGTTGCTGGGCACTGAGTCTTACTCAATCTCGTACCTTGTAAAACTGGCAAGAACCCTTTCTTGGACTGTTCCATTTTGAACCTCTTCAAAACTTTATCAAGGTATGTGCTTTGTGAAAGTCCTATCAGGCGTTTCGATCTATACATGTAGATCTTAATGCCTAGAATGTAAGCAGCTTCTCCTAGGTCCTTCATAGAGAAACTTTTATTTAAGTAATCCTTTATGCTCTCCAAAAACTCTACGTTGTTTCCAATCAGCAATATGTCATCCACATATAATATTAGAAACGCCACAGAGCTCCCACTCACTTTCTTGTAAATACAAGATTCTCCAACCACTTGTATAAACCCAAATGCTTTGATCACCTCATCAAAGCGTTTGTTCCAACTCCGAGATACCTGCACCAGCCCATAAATGGATCGTTGGAGCTTGCACACCTAGTTAGCATTCTTAGGATCGACAAAACCTTCGGGTTGCATCATATACAACTCTTCCTTAAGGAAACCGTTAAGGAACGCCGTTTTGACATCCATCTGCCAGATTTCATAATCGAAAAATGCAGCTATTGCTAACATGATTCTGACGGATTTAAGCATTGCCACGGGTGAGAATGTCTCATCGTAGTCCACTCCTTGAACTTGTGAAAAACCCTTTGCCACAAGTCGAGCTTTATAAACGGTCACATTGCCGTCAGCGTCCGTCTTCTTCTTAAAGATCCATTTGTTCTGAATAGCCTTGCGGCCCTCAGGTAGTACTTCCAAAGTCCATACTTTGTTCTCATACATGGATCCTATCTCGGACTTCATGGCCTCTAGCCATTTGTTGGAATCTGGGCCCACCATTGCTTCTTCATAATTTGCAGGTTCATTGTTGTCTAACAACATGATTGACATGACGGGATTACCGTACCACTCTGGAGCAACACGTGGTCTCGTCGACCTGCGTGGTTTGGCAGGAACTTGAACCGGAGTTTCATGATCATCATCATTAACTTCCTCCTCAACCGGCGTTGCAATGACAGAGGTTTCCCCTTGCTCTGCGCCACCATCTAGAGGGATGAGAGGTTCGACAACCTCATAAAGTTCTATCTTCCTCCCACTCAATTCTCTCGAGAGAAACTCCTTCTCGAGAAAAGCTCCGTTTTTAGCAACAAACACTTTGCCCTCGGATTTGAAATGGAAGGTGTACCCAACTGTCTCTTTTGGGTAACCTATGAAGATGCACTTTTCCGCTTTGGGTTCCAGCTTTTAAGGCTGAAGCTTTTTGACATAAGCATCACATCCCCAAACTTTAAGAAACAACAACTTTGGCCTTTTGCCATACCACAGTTCGTATGGTGTCGTCTCAACGGCTTTTGATGGTGCCCTATTTAAAGTGAATGCAGCTGTGTCTAATGCATAACCCCAAAACGATAACGGCAAATCGGTAAGAGACATCATAGATCGCACCATCTGTAATAAAGTACGATTACGACGTTCGGACACACCATTACGCTGTGGTGTTCCAGGCGGTGTCAACTTGAAACAATTCCACATTGTCTTAAGTGAGCACCAAACTCGAAACTCATATATTCACCCCCACGATCAGACCGTAGGAACTTGATCTTCTTGTTACGATGATTTTCGACTTCACTCTGAAATTGCTTGAACTTTTCAAATGTTTCAGACTTGTGCTTCATTAAGTAGACATAACCATATCTACTCAAATCGTCAGTGAAGGTGAGAAAATAACGATATCCGTCGCGTGCCTCTACGCTCATCGGGCCGCACACATCGGTATGTATGATTTCCAACAAGTCACTTGCACGCTCCATTGTTCCGGAGAACGGAGTTTTAGTCATCTTGCCCATGAGGCATGGTTCGCACGTGTCAAGTGAATCAAAGTGAAGTGACTCCAAAAGTCCATCGGTATGGAGTTTCTTCATGCGCTTTACACCAATATGACCTAAGCGGCAGTGCCACAAAAATATGGTGCTATCATTGTTAACTCTAACTCATTTGGTCTCACTGTTATGTATCTGTGTATCACTATCAAGATTCAATATGAACAATCCTCTCACATTGGGTGCATGACCATAAAAGATGTTACTCATAGAAATAGAACAACCATTTTTCTCTGACTTAAAAGAGTAACCGTCTCGCAATAAACAAGATCCAGATATAATGTTCATGCTCAACGCAGGCACTAAATAACAATGATTCAAGTTCATAACTAATCCTGATGGTAACTGAAGTGAAACTGTGCCGACGGCGATTGCATCAACCTTGGAACCATTTCCTAAGCGCATCGTCACTTCATCTTTCGCCAGCCTTCGTCTATTCCGCAGTTCCTGTTTCGAGTTGCAAATATGAGCAACAGAACCGGTATCGAATACCCAGGCACTACTACGAGAGTCGGTTAAATACACATCAATAACATGTATATCAAATATACCTGATTTTTCTTTGGCCGCCTTCTTATCAGCCAGATACTTGGGGCAGTTGCGCTTCCAGTGACCCATACCCTTGCAATAGTAGCACTCTGTTTCAGGCTTAGGTCCAGCTTTGGGTTTCTTCATCGGATTGGCAACAGGCTTGCCGCTCTTCTTTGAATTACCCTTCTTGCCTTTGCCGTTTCTCTTGAAACTAGTGGTCTTATTCACCATCAACACTTGATGCTCTTTACGGAGTTCAGACTCTGCGACTTTCAGCACCGCAAACAACTCGCCGGGTGACTTGTTCATCCCTTGCATGTTGTAGTTCAACACAAAGCCCTTATAGCTTGGCGGCAGTGATTGAAGGATTCTGTCAGTGATAGCCTCTTGCGGGAGTTCAATCCCCAGCTCAGCTAGACGGTTTGAGTACCCACACATTTTGAGCACATGTTCACTGACAGACGAGTTCTCCTCCATCTTGCAAGCATATAATTTATTGGAGGTCTCATACCTCTCGATCCGGGCGTTCTTCTGAAAGATGAACTTCAACTCCTGGAACATCTCAAATGCTCCATGACGCTCAAAGCGACGTTGAAGTCCCGGTTCTAAGCCATACAAGACTGCACATTGAACTACTGAGTAGTCCTCCTTACGTGTTAACCAAGCGTTCTTAACATCCTGGTCAGCCGTAGCGGGTGGTTCATCTCCTAGCGCAGCATTAAAGACATAATCCTTCTTCTCAGCTTGTAAGATTAGCTTAAGATTACGAGCCCAGTCTACAAAGTTGCTTCCATCATCTTTCAACTTAGCTTTCTCTAGGAACGTATTAAAATTCAGGGTGACTGTCGCGTGAGCCATGATCTCAACACAAATATATTCAAAGTGGACTTAGACTATGTTCAAGATAATTAGAGTTTAACACAATTTCGTCTTGAAATTTTAGTGAGAGATCACCTCATAATGCTACCGTCGTTCTAAGCAAAATAAGGTGCATAAAAGGATTAACATCACATGCAATTCATAAGTGACATGATATGGCCATCATCACGTGCTCCTTGATCTCCATCACCAAAGCACCGGCACGATCTTCTTGTCACCGGCGCCACACCATGATCTACATCAACGTGTCGCCATCGGGGTTGTCGTGCTACTCATGCTATTACTACTAAAGCTACATCCTAGCAAAATAGTAAACGCATCTGCAAGCACAAACGTTAGTTTAAAGACAACCCTATGGCTCCTGCCGGTTGCCGTACCATCGACGTGCAAGTCGATATTATCTATTACAACATGATCATCTCATACATCCAATATATCACATCATATCGTTGGCCATATCACATCACAAGCATACCCTGCAAAAACAAGTTAGACGTCCTCTAATTTTGTTGTTGCATGTTTTACGTGGTGACCATGGGTATCTAGTAGGATCGCATCTTACTTACGCAAACACCACAACGGAGATATATGAATTGCTATTTAACCTTATACAAGGACCTCCTCGGTCAAATCTGATTCAACTAAAGTTGGAGAAACTGACACTTGTCAGTCGTCTTTGAGCAACGGGGTTACTCGTAGCAATGAAACCAGTCTCTCGTAAGCGTACGAGTAATGTCGGTCCAAGCCGCTTCAATCCAAAAATACCGCAGAATCAAGAAAAGACTAAGGAGGGCAGCAAAACGCACATCACCGCCCACAAAAACTTTTGTGTTCTACTCGAGAAGACATCTACGCATGAACCTAGCTCATGATGCCACTGTTGGGGAACGTCGCATGGGAAACAAAAAATTTCCTACGCGCACGAAGACCTATCATGGTGATGTCCATCTACGAGAGGGGATATTCGATCTACGTACCCTTGTAGATCGCACAGCGGAAGCGTTAGTGAACGCGGTTGATGTAGTGGAACGTCCTCACGTCCCTCGATCCGCCCCGTGAACCGTCTCGCGATCAGTCCCACGATCTAGTGCCGAACGGACGGCACCTCCGCGTTCAGCACACGTACAGCTCGACGATGATCTCGGCCTTCTTGATCCAGCAAGAGAGACGGAGAGGTAGATGAGTTCTCCGACAGCGTGACGACAATCTGAAGGTTGGTGGTGATCTAATCTCAGCAGGGCTCCGCCCGAGCTCCGCAGAAACGCGATCTAGAGGTAAAACCGTGGAGATATGTGGTCGGGCTGTCGTGGCAAAGTTGTCTCAAATCAGCCCTAAAACCTCTGTATATATAGGGGGAAGAGGGGGAGCCTTGCCTTGGGGTCCAAGGACCCCCAAGGGGGTCGGCCGAGCCAAGGGGGGGGAGTCCTCCCCTTCCAAACCGAATCCAACTAGGTTTGGAAGGAGGAGTCCTTCCCCTTTTTCCCACATCCTCTTTTTTTCTCTTTGATTTTCTTCCTATGGCGCATAGGGCCTTCTTGGGTTGTCCCACCAGCCCACTAAGGGCTGGTGCGCCACCCCCAAGGCCTATGGGCTTCCCCGGGGTGGGTTGCCCCCCCCCCCCCCCGGTGAAGACCCGGAACCCATTCGTCATTCCCGGTACATTCCCGGTAACTCCGAAATCCTTCCGGTAATCAAATGAGGTCATCCTATATATCAATCTTCGTTTCCGGACCATTCCGGAAACCCTCGTGACGTCCGTGATCTCATCCGGGACTCCGAACAACATTCGGTAACCAACCATATAACTCAAATACGCATAAAACAACGTCGAACCTTAAGTGTGCAGACCCTGCGGGTTCGAGAACTATGTAGACATGACCCGAGTAACTCCTCGGTCAATATCCAATAGCGGGACCTGGATGGCCATATTGGATCCCACATATTCTACGAAGATCTTATCGTTTGAACCTTAGTGCCAAGGATTCATATAATCCCGTATGTCATTCCCTTTGTCCTTCGGTATGTTACTTGCCCGAGATTCGATCGTCAGTATCCGCATGCCTATTTCAATCTCGTTTATCGATAAGTCTCTTTACTCGTTCCGTAATACAAGATCCCGCAACTTACACTAAGTCACATTGCTTGCAAGGCTTGTGTGTGATGTTGTATTACCGAGTGGGCCCCGAGATACCTCTCCGTCACACGGAGTGACAAATCCCAGTCTCGATCCATACTAACTCAACGAACACCTTCGGAGATACCTGTAGAGCATCTTTATAGTCACCCAGTTACGTTGCGACGTTTGATACACACAAAGCATTCCTCCGGTGTCAATGAGTTATATGATCTCATGGTCATAGGAACAAATACTTGACACGCAGAAAACAGTAGCAACAAAATGACACGATCAATATGCTACGTCTATTAGTTTGGGTCTAGTCCATCACGTGATTCTCCTAATGACGTGATCCAGTTATCAAGCAACAACACCTTGTTCATAATCAGAAGACCCTGACTATCTTTATCAACTGGCTAGCCAACTAGAGGCTTGCTAGGGACACTGTTTTGTCTATGTATCCACACATGTATATAAGTCTTCATTCAATACAATTGTAGCATGGATAATAAACAATTATCTTGATACAGGAATTATAATAATAACTATATTTATTATTGCCTCTAGGGCATAATTCCAACAAAATCCGCCTTGGACAGGGACAACATCACGCCATGTCGTCACGGGAAGTCTGAGCTTCACTTGTCGCCACCTACCAGGGCCGCCGCCCCAGGATCTAGGCCGGACGTCATCACCGTCGTCGCACCGCCAGCCACCGCAGCCATGACGGCCGTGACCGCGCGGACGCATCGAGCGACCAACATCACCCAATCTTTCACATCGCCCTATAGCTTCGCCGCCTCTGCCCATCACCACGTCGTCGTGTTACGGCGTCGCGCATGTCAGCCGCCGCGCCGCTGCGACCCAGACCCGGGAGAACGCCCCGGTGTCGCTGGGTGACCCGCCTCACCCGATCCCAACGCGGGAGGGAAGAGGGCCTCGGTCATCATCGTCGGCCGCCCAGGGCTTGACCCGACGGCTTCCTCCAACGGCAACGAAGGGGAGTACGGCGATTGGGGCGGCCCGACGACTCGCTCACGGTGTCCGCCCGAGTCGCCCAGCGAGGGGCGACGCGGGGGCTCTCCTCGTGATCCTAAAAGTCTGTTTCCGCTTTCGCGTTTTCCATCTTACCTAATCTAGAGAAGGGGACAACGCATATTGCTTTTCAAGGCCGAGCTTCAAGGATGCCTCCAAATGCAAAATTTAAAATTCATGAAAATTCGTATTTTTATATTTAAAAAAATGAAAATACAAAGATAGATGAAGGCATAATTCACAAGTGTGTATATTTTTAGGACGAAATACGTTAAAATAAGGGATGTATAAAAAGGAAAAATCGAAGGTTGTTTGACACATGATACTATTCATCCTTTCAGACCATGATTTCATATTTTTATACAGGTTGCATTTCAATGTATTTTATACTGAATTTTTACACGCATACGTCTCACATTCTTGTCTAGTTGTATAATGTTTTTAGATTTTTTTTAATATTTTTTTATAAAAGTTGGAACCTTTTAGAAATCGGCCTTCAGAAGGCCGAGTCGATTTTTCTGAAACCATAGAACCAAAACACAATTCTCACGGACAAACACTTTTTAAAAAAGACCGGCTGCCACGGAATGCTAGCCAACCAATGGTTGGTTGCTGGCTAGACGAGTCCTTAGTTTTTTTTTTCAATCGCCTCGGGCGTGAGGGTCCCATCCTTATCATCATTATCTTCTTAACAATTGTATATACTGTAGTATATATAACCATTATCGGCAGCGTGAAATACAGGTCATTAGAATGAGGCAACGAGAAGGGAAAGGGAAATAAAGATAGGCCATCGTGTGTGTGTGGTGAGTCAGCGATGTGTGTGCTCGCCATCGCAAAGCTAGGAAGAATATGCGACGGTCCCGATCGATCGTGACGAGCGGCTGCGGTTACCTGCGCTTCGTGGCTCGAAGCCGTGCGCCCGTCCACATCAAAGTGCAGGCTGCCCACGCTGATGTGGCCCTCGTGGCTACCTGCTACTGGATCGCTTGCTCTCCATTCATCCACGGACAGTAGATTTCACACACACGCATAAAACGCCCACGCAACAGTCTAGTCAATGCTGTCTAATTCGGGCTACATGGTCGGCAAAAGAGACCTCTTTTTCGGGACAACAAAGTCGACAGAATAAAGTACTGGGATTTTACTAGTTTTCGCTTTTAGACAGGTACTGGGATTTTACAAGTGCAAAATTTTGGCTGAAAAGTGTCTTAACTCCGTAGCCTCCGGGAAATGAAAAGCAACAATACAGGCTCAAAATGGTGGGCCTAAAACTGTATCAAACGGGCCTGCCGCAGCGCTGCTCAAAGATAGGCCCGTACGGGCAGGAGACGACCGTGGGCCTCCGACGCCCGGGGCCACCCTGAGGTGTGCGGACGCGGCCCCTGCCCGGGTGAGCCACTGTTCACTCCATCATGGGCCGTTTTTGTCGCCGGTCTTCCCCACCACCGCAGGTTTGCGTAAGACACAAAAGAAGTGGAGTAGGAAGCAACAGCGCATAGCCGGACTCGAATTGATGATGCTTCGGCTACACATTTGCTTTCCGCTCTGAAGCAATGTTTCTTCCTTGGGCACCTGGAGTTCCAGGCTTGGCAGTAATAAACTTTATAAAATTTACCCCTAAAAAAATTATAAATTTGATCAACTTTACAGAAAAAATTATCAGCATTCAAACTACAAAATCAACAGCATTAGATACATTTTAAAATTTGCATCCGCAAAAAAAGATACATTATAAAATTATTTTTCTATATGGCTTTAGTATGTTAATATATTTTGATATAAATGGTCAAACTTTATGTCGTTTGACATCAAACAAATATTATAAGCAAAGTAAAAAAACATAGGAAACAGAGATTGTGACGGCCTTACGGAAGTTGAACTAGGGTGCCAAATACTCCTTTGGTTTGAAATTACTTAGCATGAAAATGTATATATCTAGATGTATGTCTACATTTAGATACATCTATTTCTATTCATTTCTATGACAAAGGCACCAATAGGACATGTACCGTGTTCTCATACTTCACCGCCAAAAGCAAGCAAGAAAGAAAACTCCTACGATTATGTTGTGGCATTTGATGATCTTTTTCTTTAAGAAGTACTCTCTTCGTTTCTTTTTTACTTCACTTATTAGTTTCAAATCAAATATAGTAAAGTTTGGCCATGCTTATCTGAAAAAATATCAGCATTCACAATATCAGATCAATATCGATAGATGCGTTCTGAAATTAATTTCCATATTGTAAAATTTTGATGTTTTAAATATAAATTTGATCAAACTTTACAAAATTTTACTTTAGATAAATTTTATATATGAAGTAAAAAAAAGGAAACAGAGGGAGCACTTTATATACAAATTTTAGTAGTACGTACTAGTCTTATCTTACCTATATATATCTCCCTAATAATAATAATAATAATAATAATATAATAATAATAATTAATAATAATAATAATAGTAATCTCTCCCTAATAATAAACCACGTATCGCTTCTGTCGTCCGTCATCGACAGTTTTGCACAAAAGCCCCTCCGTTTCTAGGTATTCAACCCGCCGTCCAGATTTAAGTGAAGAAGAAAAATGTTTCAGTTTTACAACCCCCCTCCCCATCGACACCCAGTTTCACCGTTGCGTCTTATCCATCCCCTCCTCCACCGCGGGAACCCGTCTCCGGCCATCCGTCGCGCCGCCGCTTGCCGTCGGTGTGGACAGGAACAAGGAATGGGTCAGACGTCCCACCGCAGGAGCTAAGGAAGTCGTGAGGTAGCGCAGACGACCTCCTCCACCCTAGGCGGCCCTCTCCGGCGAGGTGAGGCCAGGAATGGGGCGAAGAAGGCAGCCAGGCCGCTGTGCTCACGCGCTAGAAGGGCGTCGGGCCTTGTGTGTTGTGAAGGGGGGAGGGGGCAGCCGAGGGTGGGTACACCGTCGACCAGTGCCAACAGCGAGCACGCGCCGCCGCTGTGACCAGTGCGCCGCCGCGAGTCCTCTACGGCGAGAAACAAGAATAAGAGACAAGTGTTACGGGAAGGAGAAGGAACCAGGGGGAAGAAGGACCGGAGAGGGAGGCAGGGAGGTTCTGGTGGGTTCACTAGCGGCGGCGTGGCCGACGGGGGCAGTTGCTCATAGCAAGCCAAGAGGCGGATGCTCCGGTGTGGATCCGATGACGGGGCGTACCGATCGAGGCGGAGGAGCACACTCCGGTTGGTGGTCCGAGCGACGGATCTGACGGCACGACAGACAGATTGAGGCGGGGGAGCACGCATCGGTTGGTGGTCTGGGCGGCGGGTCTGATGGAAGAATTTTTGTCCAAAAGGACCCCCTCGCGAACGTGAATGCTAAAAAAGACCATCTGCGAGTGGAAAGGAGGGAAAGGACCCCACCCCGGGTGGCGGCAGGCGCGCCAGGCGGCACGTGGCACCTGCCGCCACCGCATGAGGCGGCCATGGGGCCTGCCGCCACCGCCCGAGGCGGCTGGGGCCTGCCGCCACCAGCTGAGGCGGCCGAGGCCAGATACCGTTCCCGCCCGGCTGCAACATAACGGCGACAGAGCGGTGGGCCCTGCCGCCTCGGTAGCAGGCGGCCAGGCGGGCACTGTTTCCGCGCGGCAGTCCGACCGACACTGTTGCTGATTGCGCTGATTTCCGTACGCGCTGATTCCCAGGCTGAGACAGATATTTCCCGCTCCCACCGACGAAACAGTTCGAATTTTTCCCCCTCCCACCGACGAAACAGTGTGAAACTTCTTCTTTATAAGCGAACCGCGTCGCTGCCTCCTCTCTCACTCTCTTCTCCTGCCGTTGCCTCCCGTGTCACTCTCTTCTCTTTCTCTTTCTCTTTCTCACTCTCTTCTCTTTCTCTCAAGAGCTACTCCGTATGAATGTTTAAGTGGCGATTTAGGACGGTTTAAAGTTAGATTTTGAAGACGTTGTAGTTGAAGAAAAGATAGATCAAGGTAAGAGCTTTCCATATCTGTTGGTCGTGTTTGCATGCATGATGTATTTATTTTGTCTGATTAGTTTCTAAGTATGTGTTTTCTTTTGTCTTAGGGAGCGTATTATCACTTTTGTGGAACTATTTTGAAGACGTTGTAGTTGAAGAAAAGATAGATCAAGGTAAGAGCTTTCCATTTGTGTTGGTCGTGTTTGCATGCATGATGTTTTTATTTTGTTTGATTAGTTTCTAAGTATGTGTTTTCTTTTGTCTTAGGGAGCGTATTATCACTTTTGTGAAACTATTTTGTCATGCGATATGAACTACTAAGTTGAAGATCAAGGTATGAGACTTTGTTCATATTTGTGTTCATGTGATAATAGGTCGACTATGTTCATATATTAACGATGATTTGTTCGTGTTTGCATGCAACTGGTATTTAGAAAGGAGCCGGAAAAATGCCTATGTAACTAGCATTTTTGTAAAAAACATGTAATAATATGTTAGCTCCATTAGTATTATTACATGCAAGACGCGTGTGTAATATATTTGTTTATTTGATAATTTGTCAACCCCGTAGAAATATGACTCGTGATATATATATATATATATATATATATATATATATATATATATATATATATATATATATATATATATATATATATGCATGCAGTATGTATTTTTAGACTTTTGCTAGCACGGAAATAATTATGTGTGTAATATTTTTGTTCATATGAAAATAGGTGGAATTCGCTGATATTATTCTCGTGATATATTATATTCGGAAGGATATCCTTATTTAAACCAGAGGTATGAATGACATATTGTAATTCATCTTCTATTTATTTTATAGATGTAGTGTCACGATAAATGGTACAATATAAATTATTATGCGTAGATGTAATGGATGTTGTTAAATTGTTATATGTAAAAAAGATAAGTAATGGATGTTGTTATTACAATGTAAATATGAAAATCTGATTTTTAATGGACTAACGATGTAAATATGGCTGCTCATTAGGTACTATGGAAAATTTGTTAGTGTTTTATGGGCACATCGTACGTGAGGGTCCTTCTGGTGTGGATGTGTCTAGATGCGGGATGACTACGGTTGTAGTGAAAGACATGGTTAATGTAGAGTATGCGGCAGTTAGAAGGTGCATCCGATCGGTGTTTGGTTCAGCGATGAATGGAAAAAAAATGACCCTGGAGGCTTTCGTGGTTGAGGGAGGAAATCGTTGGGTTCTGCGACGGGTTACTGGTGAAAGAGCATGGGCGTCGTACATGGGTTTTGCAAGCAATCCCAATAACTCCATGTATGGACAACCCATGGTTTATGTGGAGTTCATTTCTGTCAGTGATGTCGTCGAGTGCAGTAGCGGTGCCGGTGAGGCCCAGTTGGCCATAATTGTAGCCTCCGACGCCGGCCCATCGGAACCAAGTGGCGGCGAACATATGGCCATAACTGTAGCCCCCGACACCGGCCTAACGGAACCAACAGGTGGCCAACAAGTGTATGACACGGGATATTGGTCTGCGGTCGTTGACATGAGCGAACATGTCGAGGGATTGCCGGAGGCGCTAGATGATGATGATGATGGTCATTCTTCTGCGTCTTCGGAATCAGATGATGATGAAGTTGTTCCTCCTGAGAAGGCGGTCGCTGCAGCAATCAACCCAGAGTTTTTACAGGTTATGAGCATCAGCAATGAATTTCACTTTGTTGCTGGCCTAGACGCGGGGAGTCTGGCCGTTGGACAGATTTTCCCAGATAAGAAATCTGCTAAACAAGCAATACATAGCTATGCAATTGCTATACACAGGCAACATAGAGTGAAGCAGTCTGATAAAAAGGAGTTGAAGCTCATATGCATCCATCGCGAAGCGGGTTGCCGCGGAAGAGTTATTGCTCACCAGAAGCCTGGGGTATGTCAGCCATGGCATGTCACAAAAATAGAGCAACATGGTTGTGAGCAAACCGGCACTCTTTCAGAGCACCGCAATGTGACTGCAGAATATGTGTCACAGGTGATGCAAACCATTGTGCAGCAATGTCTTAATATTAGTATTAGGGTTTGCGTGCAACTGCATCTGATCTGATTGGTTTCCCTGTCAGCTATAGCAAGGCTCGTCATGCAAAGGAAAAGATATTTCAGAGGTTGTATGGAACCTATAAGGAGGCGTACTCTTTTGCCCCTAGAATGTTGCATCAGATTTCAGTTGCTAACAGGGGGACTCATGTTTTCCGGAAAGAACGTCCAAATCCATTGAACCCGGACGAGCAAATCGTGGACCGCTTATTCTGGGCATTCGCCCAGACTATACAAGCATTCAAGCATTGTCGTCCGGTTGTATCAATTGATGGTACATTTCTCACTGGAAAGTACAAGGGCACACTCTTAGTGGCGATGGCAGCTGATGCAAACAATCAACTTCTTCCTATTGCCTATGCACTAGTGGAGAGCGAAAACAAACATAGTTGGCTATGGTTCCTGTGTTGCCTGAAGATGGGTGTCATCAAAGATCGGGAAGGGGTTTGCATCATCTTTGATCGCAACACCGGACTATTAAGCGCGCTTGAGATAATTAAGGCTTCACAAGATCCAGATTGGGGGTGGCCCGATCTGGAGACAAGGTGGTGCCTGAGGCATTTGGCAGCTAATTTTTATTCGAAATTCAAAAACAAAGATTGGTTCAAGCTATTCAAGAGGATGTGCATGCAGAAAACTACAGCAAAAATGAATGCTATCTGGACAGGTATCAATGGTCAGATCGAGCGCGCATCCCTCCCGGAGAGAGAAGACCGGAGGGGTCGTCGAACAGCAATAAATTTGAGCCAGTGGATTAATGAGAATTGTCCCAATTTGTACAAGTGGGTGCAGTCTCATGACACTGGCGCTAGATACGGTATAATGACAAGCAACATGTCCGAGGTGTACAATGGTGTTCTTAAAGGGGTGAGGGCACTACCTATCACAGCACTAATTGATGAAACTTGGAACCGGATTGTGTCATACTTTGCAGATAGAGTCACCGTTGCCAAGGCACTAGTTGATTTGAACAAGACCTGGTCTGAGAAGATGCAAAGACATCTTGATGACAAAGCAAAGAAGTCGCAAAGACATGGGTGCAGGCAGGTAGATGCACTTAGGAATAAATGGGAAGTTAGCGTGCGAGCAAAGTTTGTGAAGGGTCACCACAGGGGAGAAAAAAAACAAGCTGTGACGCTTGGTGCAACCTTGTGTGAGTGCACTTGCAACAAGCCCAAACTTCTGGGATATCCTTGCAGTCACGTATTGCGGGCAGCTGCAGATCAACAAATTAGTATCGAGCCATACGTATCACCATACTTCAACATGCACAATTTGTACAACACTTGGAACAGTGAGTTTTGGGCATGGGGCATTGATACGAACTACAAGCAATTATGGCCAGAAGGCACCACATGGGTTCCAGATCCCGCATTGATGCGAACCAGCAAGGGACGGCGTGAGTCTAGGCGTCATCGTAATGACATGGACCACAGCCAGTTGGGAGAACCAAGGCGATGCAGCGTATGTAGGTGTGCTGGTCACCCGCGTAGGGAGTGTCCGTATCGTAACAACAACACTGCGTGATATGTAATCATGCCATGTATTCATAATTTCATCATGATGTAATATTCAGAATATGTATTTTAATTTAATCGTGATGTAATATTCGGAATATGTATTTTAATTTAATCGTGATGTAATATTCGGAATATGTATTTTAATTTAATCGTGATGTAATATTCGGAATATTTAATTTAATTTCATCGTGATTGCAGGTTATGGCTGAAATGCCCCAGCTTTTGAATGGTTATCACGACAACCACCACCGTTGCCAGCTTTTCATAAATCCAAATCATGAAAATCCTCCTCATACCTTCCGGCTTCGAACTGTAAAGACGCCCTGGTCAATAGATAATCGGTTCCTTGAACACCTTGAGGCTTATGGACTCCTACATTTTGCGAACATCGCAGCTCGTCGAGGTAGTTTTACTGCCGATCCATCCCTTTTGACATCCCTCGTTGATAGATGGAGACCGGAGACCCACACATTTCACTTTCGATGTGGAGAGCTTGCACCTACTCTAAAAGATGTGTCAATGATCACAGCTTTACCAATTAGAGGTGTGCCAATGGTACATCCACGAGTTTCTCCTAATTGGCCAGCAGATGTCTCTGCCCGTCTGAGGCTCGAAATGCCCATATCAGATCGTTCTGGTCCGCCTCGAGGTGTCCCACACAGCTGGCTTCGTATTAACTTCGAAATTTTATCTACCCATGCTGATCCTGAGACAACGAAGAGACACTTGTTTGCATATTTGTTGTGGCTCTTCGGTGTGATGTTTCCTAATTCTCACGGGGAGGTAGTTTTGCCTGGTCTCATATATTTTGCCGCAAAGATAGTAGACGAACCTTTACCCCAAAATCCACCATATAGCTTTGGTTCTGCTTTGCTTTCTCACACATACCGAGGGTTGTGTGATGCCACTCAAAAAACGGCATTCACATCTAAAGCTCCATTACTTTGTGTCTCCTACGAGTTTCTACAGTTGTGGTCCTGGGAATACTTACGTGTAGGACGACCGCAGATAGTAGAACCCGCAACCCCGTACAACTATGGTGAGGGTGTTGTAACTATGTCCACTCGGTGGATGCTGGGTCGAAAAAAATGGTCTACTAAAATTGCAAAAAATTGTTACCCCATATACCATGATCAGTTTGAGCTTCTTAACGACTCACTAATAACATGGAACCCGTGGACTGAGGCGCACATTGATATGGTATTTGGTTCGCAACACATGCCAGTGGAATGCGTGAGAGATAGTGCCTTTTGGATGACTCGCTGCAATTTACTCTATCGATGGTTTGTGGAACCGTATAATCCTCACCGTGTCATGAGACAGTTCGGTCTATATCAAGATATTCCACCACCGGTTCCAAGATGTATCGACCAAGAAACTCATAAGTAAGTAAGATGTAACCTAGCTAAATAGATATTCCATCAACTATTCTTGAATTTTTTTGTTATCTATAATTACAGGATGAGCAATATGGGCAGATCTGGTGTGGACTCGAATGCAGAAAACATTGAATGGATAAATCAGTGGAATAATGAAGCTCTACAAAATATAGTGCCTCAGCAACGGTAATTTTACTAATGTTAATTTAATTATGTGCTTATAAAATACAGAATGTGATGTCAATTTAGTAATGTTAATTTATTTATGCAGAACGTACGATGCAACTACGACAGAAGCGTACTATAATTGGTATCGCATGAGCATGCGTACTAGACTGACGAGTGAACCACCTACGATGCCAACACATCCAACGCATATGGAACAGTTGCAGAGACGGATGGACACATCATCAGCTTACTATCGTGACTCCGCGGTAATAATCAACATCTTGCTATTCAGGTCCATCATTTCATGAACAATTTAACCAACGAACAACGATTTTTTTCAGATTGATATTTGCACCCAAGTACAAGCGATGGCGAGGGAAGGAATGCGAGCCCAGGGAATTGATCCTAAAGGCAGGTCCTTCTTTAAAAAAATTAGCGAATTCGTGAGCACAAGGTTTACGAGATGCGGTACAGAGAATGACGTTGTCACTGCAGCGTACAACATTTCGGAACCGAGGTCAGCTAGACCGAGTGTGGAGCCGTCGTCGTCCATGCGGTGGGGAGAGGGTCCTAATACTACGCCGACACTTCCACGACATGACTCATCTCTACCAATACATGGGCAGACATCACACGTAAATGCTCCAGATGTAGGTTCGACGCCCGAACAGACTCATTTCGTGGAGCAGGATGCATATACAGCATATGGCGCACACATTCAAGGATTTCAGCCATATCTGCCCACGCGGGGGATTAGGATGCCCGAGGAGAATCGTTGGGCTGAGACAAGCGAGGGAGCACAAAGCTACAACAGCGGTCAGGTATGTACAATTATAATAAGCAATTACATAACTTCTATTTACACATCTTTTTGCTACACACAATTTATTTTAAAAACATTTTTTCGTGGAGCAGGAAATTAATGATCCATCATGGGGAGATGAACATACCCAGCGTGGCGTACAGAAAGAAATACTCACAGAAACCCATGATACTCAATGCACGCTCCCAGGAATGATAAATGATTTTTTCGGGCAGGACGTTATTGGTCCATCTTACATCAATTCTGAGTCACAACCATTCACCTACAATTTAGAATCATCATCTCAGTATGGATTTCAGACTCCACCACCTATGCATGAGTCACAGACACAGGAACACGAGGGACAGTACGGTCGTGGTCTTCGTGAACACAGACCCCCTGATCGATTGTCACCCTCCGGTCGTCGGGCAAGGCCAGCTGGTCGTCGTCGCATAGGGTGATTCGTCTATGTATGTGTGCGAACAATTGCATCTCTCTATGTCAGTTTCAAACTTTCAGATGTACGTACAAGACATCTATGTAGTTTCATGAAATAAAAGTTCTCGATATATTTGAAGTTGCTTCCATAAAATAAGATACATCAAATAAGATTCATAAAATAACATACATAAAATAACATACATTAACATGTAGAGTTCATAAAAAAAACTACATAAAGTCGTCGTCATCCTTCGACGATGCAGAGCTCTCGCCCTTTGACGAAGCGCTACTCTTGGCCTTTGTCGATGATGCGCTCTTGGCCTTCGTCGATGACGCGCTCTTGGTACTCGGCATGAAGATATCGTCTTCGTCCTCACTATCGTCAATCCATAAGAAGGGATGTTTTACTCCACCTCCACCGCGTATGTGTTGGCCTTTCTTCTTCCATCTTTCATTCAACCGCAGAAGTTCTTTCCGAATCTCCTCATATGTCCTTGCAGGCCACCCCATCCTAGCTAATGTGTGGGCAACCTCATTCAGTAGCGTGTCACTACTGATGAGTTCGTCCCATGAAACTATTCTATTATCTATCTTCAAATTGCTAGCTAAGCGCAGAAGACACTCCGACATAGCACTATGAAAACTACGATCGAAAGGATAATGAGACATTTTCAGCACACTCCTTACCCACCTTGGTCTGGAGGGGGTTTTTGTTGGGTAACGTAGCATAAATTCAAAATTTTCCTACGCATGTTCAGATCTTCCTATGGAGAGACCAGCAACGAGAGAGGGGTAAGAGCATATTCATACCTTTGAAGATCGCTAAGCGGAAGCGTTGCTAGAACGCGGTTGATGGAGTCGTACTAGCAGTGATTCCGATCTAGTGTCGAACAACGGCACCTCCGTGTTCAACACACGTGCAGCCCGGTGACGTCTCCCGCACCTTGATCCAGCAAGGAGGAGGGAGAGGTTGGGGAAGAAGACCAGCAACACGACGGCGTGGTGTTGGTGGAGAGACGAGGTCTTCCGGCAGGGCTTCGCCAAGCGCCGGCAGAGAGGAGGAGGAAGAAGTGCAGGGCTGCGCCGAGGGAGAGGGAAAACCGTGTCCTCCAAAGGCCAAAAGTGCCCACTATATATAGGGGAAGGGGAGAGGGGGTGCCACCCCTAGGGTTCCCACCCTAGGGGGTGCGGCAGCCCTCCCAGATGGGGGGAGTGGCGGCCAGATGGGGAGGAGGGGGTGGCGCACCCCTCTGGTGGGCCTAAGGCCCACCTAAGTTAGGGTTCCCCCCTCTCCCCCCTTTTCTGATGCACATGGGCTGGGTGGGGGCGCACCAGCCCACTTAGGGGCTGGTTCCCTTCCCCACTTAGCCCATCTAGCCTCCCGGGGTCGTCACCCCCCTTCGGTGGTCCCCCTGGACCACCTCCGATGGTCCCGGTGGTCCCGGTATGTTACTGGTGATGCCCGAAACACTTCCGGTGTCCGAAACCATCCGTCCTATATATCAATCTTTACCTCCGGACCATTCCGGAGCTCCTCGTGACGTCCGGGATCTCATCCGGGACTCCGAACAACTTTCGGTAATCTCGTATAACAATTCCCTATAACCCTAGCGTCATCGAACCTTAAGTGTGTAGACCCTACGGGTTCGGGAGACAGGCAGACATGACCGAGACACATCTCTGGCCAATAACCATCAGCGGGGTCTGGATACCCATGGTGGCTCCCACTAGCTCCACGATGATCTCATCGGATGAACCACGATGTCAAGGATTCAATCAATCCCGTATACGATTCCCTTTGTCTGTCGGTATAGAACTTGCCCGAGATTCGATCGTCGGTACACCTATACCTTGTTCAATCTCGTTACCGGTAAGTCTCTTTACTCGTTCCGTAGCACGTCATCGTGTGACTAACTCCTTAGTCACATTGAGCTCATGATGATGTTCTACCGAGTGGGCCCAGAGATACCTCTCCGTCACACGGAGTGACAAATCCCGATCTCGATTCGTGCCAACCCAACAGACACTTTCGGAGGTACCCGTAGTGCACCTTTATAGTCACCCAGTTACGTTGTGACGTTTGATACACCCAAAGCACTCCTACGGTATCCGGGAGTTGCACAATCTCACGGTCTAAGGAAAAGATACTTGACATTAGAAAAGCATTAGCATACGAACAATACGATCTAGTGCTAGGCTTAGGATTGGGTCTTGTCCACCACATCATTCTCCCAATGATGTGATCCCGTTATCAATGACATCCAATGTCCATGATCAGGAAACCATGATCATCTATTGACTAACGAGCTAGCCAACTAGAGGCTTGCTAGGGACACATTGTGATCTATTTATTCACACATGTATTAGTGTTTCCTGTTAATACAATTATAGCATGAACGATAGACGATTATCATGAACAAGGAAATATGATAATAACCATTTTATTATTGCCTCTAGGGCATATTTCCAACAGTTTTATAGGTGCAGCAGAGCGAGACGAATAACTAATGGCGGGAAAACGAGGAGGGAAAGCGAGGCGGGAAAGCGAGGGCGGGAAAGCAAGGGCGGGAAAGCGAGGCGGGAACAAAATGGCGGCAAAGCTATACGCGGGATAAAATGGCGGGAAAGCGAGGCGGGAAATAAATGGCGGGATAAAATGAACATACACGTAGCTGAAATTAAGATACTCATTGCGGAAATTAAGATACACATTACTAAAAATAAGATACAATTTGCCGAAATTAAGATACAACTTGCAGAAATTAAGATACAACTAACACAACTTAACATACAATAAAATAAATCTACCGAGTCCAATGTGGATATTTTCCTTTTCCATCACCAGCTTGTTCTGCTGCCTTGGCGGCACGAGCCCTTTCTCTCTTTCTCTCCCTCTCAGCTTCACGGGCCTGTTCCCGCTGTCTGTAAACCTCCTCGAGCCGAAGTTTCTCTTCTTGATTTTTCCTTATCATCTCATCAAGAAAAGCCCTCTGCTCCACACAGTAATCTTCCCACTCTTTCTTCTGCTCTGCTTTCTCCTCTGCTTCAGCCTTCTCACGACGCTCTTCTAAGTCCAAGCTAGCCCATGCACGGCGACCTCTTTCACGAATCTCGGTCACCGCCCAGTCCGGCATTTCCGTGTCAATCCAACGATAGTACATGCAGAGAGGAGGAGGAGACTAAAGGATGGATCAGATTCAAGTAAACAATAATATCAAATAACAATAATCTGGATGACTTGAGCATACCGGAGGCCTGACGTACGCAGAAATAGATTCGGGTGGATCAGATTCATAATTGGCGCACATGAAAAACTTCATGCCCAACCAATATGAAAAATCCGTCACCTCCTTCACCTTGCAGACATCTCCGCACCAACATCGAACTGCTTCCACCCCCTGAGGCAAGCTTGCACTCTGCATTTTCCTAGGCCTAATGCTCTGATCCGAACAAGGCAAACTCATACTGACTATGGAGGTGCAGGTGCTTTGAAGTCTGTCTGATGGTGAAGAGAGTTTCACTCCCTGCCTCCTTTTATAGGCTCCGCCGGATGTCTACGCGGGAAAAAAGGGCGCGAAAACGAGAAACTGCAACGGGAAAATTTGGCGGGAAAATAACGCGGGAAAATTAGGCGGGAAACTATTGCACTGCTCGTCCGTCGTTATCGCGTGTACATTCTAAAATAAGTCCATATACATCCATATGTAGTCTTGTAGTACGAACTCTTAAAAGACTTATATTTAGGAAATCTCCCTCCGTAAAAAATAAACTCCCTCCGTTCCTAAATATAAGGCATTTTAGAGATTGTACAATAAACTACATACGGATGTACATAGACATCTTTAGAGTATAGATTCACTCATTTTGCTCCGTATGTAGTATCCCAGTGAAATACCTAAAAGGTCTTATATTTTGGAACAGAGGGACTACATCCAATACCGCACGCAAGTTAGAGCGGAAAATTTTGGGCACTGTTTTGTCGGTGGAGAGCGGGAAAAATTTCGACGGTGCAGACAACCTCGGAATCAGCCGACACCGTGGGAATCAGCGCTGTCAGGTGGGAATCAGCGCGGTCATCCACAGTACCGGCCGCCGGCTGCCGAGGCGGCAGGGCCCGCGTGGCCGCCTCCTCTAGTGGCGGCATGTCCCACCAGCGTCTAACCGTTCCGTCGTGGCTACGGTGGAACGGAAATCCGAGCCGGCCGCCTCGCGCCATGGCGGCGGGCCCCAGCCGCCTCGGGCTGTGGCGGCAGGTGACACTCGTCGCCTGGCGCGCCTGCCGCCACGGTGGGTGGGGGTCTTTTCTGCCACTTTCGTTCACGGATGGTCCTTTACGACAAATGCACTCGGCAAGGGGTCCTTTTAGACAAAAATTCCCGATGGAAGGGTGGACGGATTGAGGCGGAGGAGCACGAGGCTGATGGAGAGGTGACCGGTGGCGGGGCGAGCTCCAAGGCGACGAGTGTTGCTGCAGACTGTTCCATGGCGACTCGCTTTCCTGGAGAAAACAAGATTAGAGAGAGAAGAATGAGCTTGGAAAGGCAAGAGAGAAGAGGAGAGGGGCGGCAGCTGGGCCGGCCTCTGGTTGAGGCGGCTCGTGGAACAGAGGAGCTCCTCTCCTGGCGCGGTTCGAGGAGGTAGCACGAGGAGGCCAGCTGCTCGAGTGGGAAGAAGGGGATTTCACCAAGGGGAAAATGAATGGGATAGAAGCAAATGGAAAATGGAGACTGCATCGTTTAGAGATAAGGCTGACACCAGCCTAGCCACCGATCGGCTAACGATCCTATTCTACTATTTCTATACAAACGTTTTGCTCGAGCACCGGAGAGATTGATTTGATCTAGAGCGTTGTCAAAAAGAAACATACATTTGTCTACATCTCCAGCAACTCACCAAGATGAGAAAGAGCTCGTCTACCATGCATATTGCCTGTCCGGTGAGCAGTGCTACGCAAAGTGCCCTGTAAGTGCAGCTACAACACAGGTGGGAGATAGCGTTGCCTGAGGTAGGAGTCAGGGGATTCGACTACTCCGGCGTGGATCCGGCGGCGGAGGATGAGAATGAGGACAAGGCCCATGAAGAGGTGGTCACAGGTGGCGAGCTCCAAGGCGGGGTGCAGCTGTCACGCGAGCGGGTCCAGCAACTCCGGCGTGGATCCGGTGGCGGAGGGATCGAGACAAAGTTTTTCTCTCCCGTTGCAACGCACGGGTTCTTTTGCTAGTAATAATAAATCGAATACGGTTTCTGTCGTCCGTTGTGGCATTTTGCAAAAAAAGTCCCTCCGTTTTCAGTTAATCAACCCGCGGTCCTTTGTTTAGTTAAAAAACGTTTCGTTTTTATTAAAACACCCCTCCCCATGGTCAAGGTCTTCTTATCCACACGCACCCGTGGCCGGCGTCTTCTTATCCACGCGCACCACGCGGCGAGGTGAAGCAGGGGAAGACTCGGGTAGGTCTGGGACGGGGCCTTGGCGGAGCCTCCAATGGACGCTGGAGATGGCCGGAGGGAGGAGGATCGGGAACGGCGTCGCTGCGCTCGCGGAAGGCTCGTCGACGGCTGGGGCTGCATTGGCGTGGTCGAGGCAGAAGGGAGCCGGTGCTCCGGTGGCCAGAGGCGGGTCGCGGCTGCGCGGAGCCACGAATGGACGCCGGAGGGAGGAGGCTCTGCGATTCTCCCGCCGTATCGCCGCGGCCAGCGGCCTGAATCTCGAGGCCGAGCAGCTCTCGGCGTGTATAGCGCCGGCCTAGGCTCCTCCACGAATCGGCGGCCCGAATCCGCTGCTGGAGGGAGCCCGGCGGCTGCTGGAGCTCGCGCTTCCGGATAGGATCGGTGCCGGGATTGGAGGGGCTCGCTGGTTAGTAGGCCGGGGCCATGGCGCTGTTCCGGAAGTTCTTCAAGAAGCCGCCCGACGGGGTGCTCCTCATCACGGACAACGTATACGGTAAATGGAGATGGACCGTTTCCTCTGCGCTGCCGTTGGTCTGGTTTCGTGCAGCAGACGACTGCATTTTTACACCATGGCCGTTTTAGTAGTGGAGAAAATAGGTTTCAGTTTGATTGATCTGTTGATGATTGCAACTCCAAAGTAGTATAAGCAACTGAGCGTAGTTCAAATGTTGATTTGACCTGCGGTGAGCAAGCATTAGCTGGTTTAGAGAAGAAATTTAATCAGAGAGTTTTCTCCATTTTAGCATATGCTTATGTCTGCTTATCAGTTACCATGTTTTGAATGAGGAAATCTGATGTATTAGTACCGACTCGCAAACCATACATCACCTTATTTTTAGTGGCTAAATAGCCATTTGATATGAGAACAGAGTTGAGCATTTGGTACCATGTTTTCATTTGAAGTCAATAGGGATAGAATAACTGGTTATAGCTTGTGGATGTTCTCAGTTGTTTTTTGCACACAAGGTGTTTGTGTGTTTGTCCGAGCCAGTTTTCTTTTTTTGCACCCAAGGTATTTGTATGTTTGTCTAAGACAGTTTCAGTCACAGATGCTTGAGGTAAACTCCCATATAAATACATCGTGAGACTAACTCTCCTTACATATGATTCAAATAATGGTATGATGGTGGGAGTCAATCTGGTAACTAAACTAATGTCACGTGGGTGTGTGCATATGGATGTGACTTAGTTGTTCACAGCCAGATGAACTGGGTTGTTGCACGCAGAGAAGGATTTGGATGAATGTGTCATGATTATGATATTTTCCTCGTCCTTTATCAAAAAAATTGATAGTTTCCTTGATTTGTTTTGTTCTAGATTTGTAAAGCATTGCACTCATTTGCTTTTTGGTGCGGGAGCTTCAAGACAGCAGGGGCAACAGGCTTCACTCAACATATTCATCTATGATTTTCTCTCCAATTTTGAAATTATTTGCCTTCCTGGTTTATAACAACATCGGAAGTCTGAACCATGTAGTCTACTTATCCATAATGAACCACATGTGCGAACCATGCATTCTGAACCGATCAACCGTATTTCTCCGTAGGTCGACGAAATATGAGTGGGACCATGTCTTAGGTTGTGGAAATGTGAGCCGAACTAGGAGAGTTATTAAAGACGTCCCATTTGTTCCATTGCAACGCACGGGCATTTGTGCTATCTATATCTATATCTACACCTACTAATAAAGCACCTATTGCTTCAGTGGTACGTCATTAAATTTACCTCTAAAGTTCGCCAAAATTACCCACCAATGCCACCCATAAGTGACAAAAACGATTTGTTTTTTGAACTTCGATTCAGCTCTTTCTTTCTAATTCTAAAGAGTGTGGTTCCCATACTTTATCGCAAGCACAAGGCTAGCCCAGTTGGTTGGGTGCGCTCCGTCCCACCCAGCAGACGCGAGTTTGATCCCGATTGCAGCCACAATTCTTTTTTTCTTCTATTTCAGCAAATTTATAGACAAAAAAGTTTCCATATATACAAAAAAATGTACAGTGCGTATGGACAATAAATAATATATTTTTCTTTTATTTTAAAAAATATTGATCGTGTATTTAAAAAAATTTAAATGTGCATGGGAAAATGTTTTTTGTGTATAAGAAAACATATACAAAAAAATATAATGTGTATGAAACAAAGTAGATATAAAAATAGAACTTTTAAAAAATGTTAGTCGTGTATTTGAATAATGTAAAACATGCATATAAAAAATGTTCATGATGCATACAAAATATGTATTAAAAAAATTAGACATCAAAACTCAATAATGTTTCTGACGTCACACTCAAAAAAATGTTTCTAATGTATAAAAAAAATATACAATGTTGTTTATACAAGCTTTACGTAAACAAATGGCTTAACTTTGATCTTTCATATATATAAACTGTTTTGCTAATTATTTTGATACGCAACCTGAAACATTTGGTATGCATGTACTTACAAATTGATTGTTTTTTATGAAGCTGTCAAATATGTTTGCAACCAAATTAAGACTTTACTTAGATTACAAATGCAAACACATATATCAGCAAGATAAAAATAATGTTCTTATGCATATGCTGTCATTAATTAGCAAAACATACTTTGTCATTTTCATCATAATTCAAATAATGTTCATGCATTTTAAGAAATGCCCTGAAATTTTAAGAACATAATGTGATTATCATAATTGAAGATTATAATTTTTTTCTTTCGTTGCAACGCACGGGCTTTTTTGCTATCTTTACCTACTAATAAAGCAAATAATGCTTCTTCCGTACGTCATCCAAATTACCCTTAAAATTAACTAAAATTACCCACCAATGCCACCTATAAGTCATAAAAAACGTTTCAATCAGGAAAATCTTCAGACTGGGCCGGTCCATGTAAGCACCTTCTATATTACGCTCTGGTCGTTGAAAAAAGATGCAACACACCTATTTGGGCCGGCCCATATCTGGGCGGCTGTTTTTTTAGTTTAGTTTTTTTATTTTTCTTTTCAGTTCCATTTTGTTTTTCTACTTTAAATAATTTAGAACTTCAAACAATTTTTCTCAATTTTAAGAAACTGAAAATTTCGAAATAAAATATTCAAAAAAATATTATTATTTTTGAGAATTCAAAAACTACCGAGGAGTTTTGAAAAATGTTTGCATATAAAAAAATGTTAAACTTTGAGAAAATATCCATAAAATAAAAAAGTCAACGATTTTAAACAAAAGTCCGTGTAAAAATCTTAAAAATAGTTTCGTGCCTCTGTTTTTAGTCTCATTTTTTTTCATTTTTCTGTTCCATTTTTTAGTTTAAATAATTTAGAACTTTGAAAAACATTGGCAATTTATAAAACTGGGAATTTTGTAAAAAACTTAAAAACAGTTCGTGCCTCTGTTTTTAGTCTCATTTTTTATTTTCATTTTTCTATTCCATTTTTAGTTTAAATAATTTAGAAGTTTGAAAAACATTGGCAATTTATAAAACTGGGAATTTTGAAATAGAAGTTTGAAGAAAAAATAAAATGTTTGTGAATTCAAAAAATTCTCAGGATTTTTGTAAAAATATTCGCATATTCAGAAAAATGTTCATAATTTTGAGAACAAGGTTGGTGAAAACAATAAAAGTCCAGGATTTTGAAAAAAAGTTTGTGTGTTATTTTTTGAGTGCAATTGAAAAAAATGTTTGCTAATTCGAAAAATGTTCATGCATTTCAAGAAATGTCCTAAAATTTTAAAGACATAATATGATCAGCACCATTGGAGATTATAATTGTTTTTCTCTCGTTGCAACGCACGGGTCCTTTTGCTAGTATTAATAAAGCAAATAGTGCTTCTTCCGTACGTCATCCAAATTGCCCTTAAAGTTGACTAAAATTATCCACCAATGCCACCTATAAGTCATAAAAAACGTTTCAAACAGAAAAATCTCCGGACTGGGCCGGCCCATGTAGCCACCTACTATATTACGCTCTCGGCGTTGAAAAAAGATGCAGCACACCTGTTTGGACCGGCCCATGCGTGGGCGCCTGTTTCTTTAGTTTGGTTTTTATATTTTCCTTTTCGGTTCCATTTTGTTTTTCTACTTTAAATAGTTTAGAACTTCAAACAACTTTTCCCAATTTTAAGAAACTGAGAATTTCAAAATGAAATATTCAAAAAAACATTTCTTTTTAGAATTCAAACACTACTCAGGAGTTTTGAAAAATGTTTGTATAGAAAAAATGTTTAAACGTTGAGAAAATGTCCATAAAATAAAGAAGTCAACGATTTTAAACAAAAGTCCGTGTAAAAATCTTAAAAACAGTTCGTGACTCCGTTTTTAGTCCCATTTTTTTTTTCATTTTTCTGTTCCATTTTTTAGTTTAAATAATTTAGAACTTCGGAAAACTTTTGCAATTTATAAAACTGGGAATTTTGAAATAAAAGTTCGAAGAAAATATAAAATGTTTGTGAATTCAAAAAATGCTCAGGATTTTGTAAAAATATTCGCATATTCAGAAAAATGTTCATAATTTTGAGAACAATGTTGGTGAAAACAATAAAAGTCCATGATTTTGAAAAAAAGTTTGTGTGTTATTTTTTGAGTGCAATTGAAAAAAATGTTCATGCATTTTAAGAAATGTCCTAAAATTTTAAAGACATGATATAATCAGCGTCATTGGAGATTATAACTGTTTTTCTCCAATGACGCTGATTATATCATGTCTTTAAAATTTTAGGACATTTCTTAAATGATGTACGCACGGGTCCTTTTGCTAATAGAGTACGTAATGAGCCAACAGGTGGGCACATTCACTCGATCTTACTACATCCGAAATGCAATGTACAGAACCCTAATGCCAGATCCTTTGACCATCTTCTGAGTAGAAATTAATATACTCCCATCTCAATCTTATCGTCCCATGCACCGGCATTTCCCCTTATCGCCTGCATAACGGCGTGTGCGCGAGTGCGCGAGTTGACCGCGGACGGGCAACTTGGATCCATCGCCTGCTCTGCTCGTGCTCGGGTTCGACTCCCGATCGAAATTCAAAAATGGGAAAGCGCCAGTGGCGCTGCAGCCCATGTTATTACAATCCATCTGGGGCTTGCGTTTCCCGTCGAGTCCCATCCCCAACGCCGCAAGGAGACAGGAAAGGGAGGGCGCCACGCCACCTCACATGCACGGAGCACGTCACGGGCAGCCACCGCCCGCTGTAGTAATACCAAAACCTTTGTGCTCCCCGCGTTCAAGAGCCAGGGCGGAAAGAACGTGCCGCAACATCATTTCACGAAGGAATCGAAGGAGAAAAGAAGCGCAAGCTACCGACACGGAGGCGGAGCTGCTGCCATGTGTTCCATGGCTCCCACTATGTCGACAGTGCACCACCTAGTATGGTCGGACGTGTACCGGCCCGAGTGAGACCACCGAGCCGACGAGCTGTCGACCGTCACAACTGTTTCAAGCATCAGCAGCAGCTGACCACCGATCCGTTTAAAAAGAAAAACTCTTGTTGAAGATAAGAGTCGGTTAGAGCATCTACACCGGCACCTCAAACCCTCGTCGAACGTCACTGCAGTCCATCCGGTCATTACCCGGTCACAAAAATCAGATCGAGACAGTCTTCTTAAACCGGCCTTAAAAGTCCGGGCTGATCGGCACTTTATTTTTAGTCCAAATATATGGGGAGTCCGAACGTGTCCGGACACGCCTATTTGGTCCATCTATTCCACATATATTCGTCCTCGTCCGTTTGCCGGATCAAACCTTAACCACTTCACTTCACTCTTATTTACTCTCATCCGCCACCCAAGCTCACATCTGACATGGCTGGCAGCGGATCCGAGTCCTTCACCTCCAGATTCATCGACCACGAGCTCGTCCCACGCGGCCGAGAGGAGGAGATGATCGTCCGGCTTGCGCTCCGTCGCTCCCGGGAGGCAGCCGCACGACGATGCTGCTCGGACTAGCAACGTCGGAAATTCATTGCGTCCATGCAACCGGTGGTTGGATCCGGTGTTGCTGCCTCACCGAAGGTGGTGCGGTCCGCCTGGCGTCCGAACGCCGTGGCGGAAGCGCAACCCCTCCGTTGACATGTCGAGCACGAAGCATGGCCGACCTCAGACGATGTCATGGCGCGGCGTGCCCAGTGGGCGAGGCAGCGGGCACGGAATGCGACGGAGGTCATCGCGGCGACGGATGTTGGAGAGGCGGAGTCACATTCTGCGACGCTCCGTAGGATGCAGCACTGCAGTCGACGCAACCGGGTCGTGGTGGACGTCAGCTCCTCCCGTGAAGGATCCATCATCGACCTCACATCAACTCGCACCGTTCGAGATATGGGCTTCGACGAGGAAAAATAGGGCATGAGAGACGGCGGGAGCTCGACTACCATGAGCCAGCTAGTGTCTCATGTCCTACTCTACCTCGTCGACGATTGGACCGACACTATGAGTAGCGCAGCCAATCATCGAACATAGACACGACGGAGCCGAACAAGCTCGGCTTAGTACTAGTTTTACGTTGCAGGTAATAGTATGAATTTAGAAATTTTAATTTAAAATATTTAAATATAGACTGTATTATTTAAGATGTAATCGGTTAATGTTCACCCACGCGCGTGTGCATGAGTGTGATGGGTCGGATTTGAGGTGTGCTGCTGTAGATGCTCTTAGCTTGGCCATTTCGCCGAAACGAGAAGCTGCGGTGCAGCATGAAAGGAAACCAAACAAAGGAGCAAATACACTTTTTCCCCGCAAGAAAAAGGAATAAATAAATCAAAAGCTGGAGCACTCGAGAAGAAAACCTGCACTAAAAATATGCCCGTGCGCACATGTATAAAGGCAAAGAAGGCACCAGAGCCTGCAAATTACTCCACATCTCCTCTCAAGCACTGAAGCGCAGCTCCTCTTTCACACTCTCCCCCGCCTCACTTCACCGAGGCGCACGGACGAAAAGCTGCTTGCTGGCTGCTGGGAGCGAGCCATGGCTCCCCCGCTCCTCCTCGTCCTCTTCCTCCTCCTCCTCCCCGCCATCGCCGCCGGCCACCAGCACCCCTCCTCCTACGGCTCCTCCGCGCTCTCCGAATGGCGCAACGCCAAGTCCTCCTACTTCGCCGCCGACCCCGGCGACGCCATCGGTAAGCACGAACAAACCTCGCTCGCCTAGCCCTCCGTCCGTCATGGCAGCAGTCCAAGAAACGAATCCACCAAACCGTCCTTGCGCTCTTGCCAAAATTCATCCCATCCATGCTGCGGGCATTAATTAGCTTTCCTCTTCCGGTACGTTGCCGCCAACGGAATTTCCACGAACCGCACGCTCGGTTACCGGAGCTTTCCGCTTCGTACTGCAGTTGGTTCTTGCAATCCTGGCGGCCATGGACGTGCGCGCGGAACTGATCTGCGCTTTCTTGTTTTGTGGGGATGCGTGCGGGGTGCAGGTGGCGCGTGCGGGTTCGGGGATCTGGGGAAGCACGGGTACGGGATGGCGACGGTGGGGCTGAGCACGGCGCTGTTCGAGCGCGGCGCCGCCTGCGGCGGCTGCTACGAGGTCAAGTGCGTGGAGGACCTCAAGTACTGCCTCCCCGGCACCTCCATCGTCGTCACGGCCACCAACTTCTGCCCGCCCAACTACGGCTTCCCCGCCGACGCCGGCGGCGTCTGCAACCCGCCCAACCACCACTTCCTCCTGCCCATCCAGGCGTTCGAGAAGATTGCGCTCTGGAAGGCCGGCGTCATGCCCATCCAGTACCGCCGGTAATGCTCCATTCTCGCCTGCATTCGATCTCACTCTAGTACTTGTACTTTGCACTCCATGTTCGGCTAGATCTAAGGCTAAAGTCTCCTCGGTTTTCCTGATTCCATTTGTGTGGGGCTGGAAAAGTGCTTGCCAAGCTAGAATCGCATTGGTTTGCGCAATGTGGGATCTCAAAAAAGCTGAATTGCAAGTGTCCGTTGGTGAGGAAAGTATGGAGGGGATCAAGGGGACCCTCTTCCACTGTGGTGAAGTGCAAGTTATGTTTGTTATGATTTGAATTGAGGTGGTTTTATCTGCTGTCCTCGCCCTTTTATTATGCTCTATAATGTGGCTTCCCTTAACTAACAAGGAGTACAAAGATGCATAGAACCAAGTATAAATGTACTAATTTGGTTCGGTGTTTGGGTTAGGAGGAAAGCACCTGTGTGCTTTTCGATGCAGCATCGAGCCATTGACTATCCAGAGTATCACATGCCTGATTTGCGTGATGCTGGATTTGCATCAATGATACTCCCTCCGTTCCTAAATATAAGTCTTTTTAGAGGTTTTACTAACGGACCACATACGGATGTATATAGACATACTTTAGAGTATAGATTAACTAATTTTACTCCGTATGTAGTCACTTAGTGAAATCTCTTAAAAGACTTATATTTAGGAACGGAGGGAGTAGTACTGTAACAGAGCATGGTTCAGTATTTGCTTCCTATTCATTAGTGTAAGCATGAGACTTCCGTGCCTCCTACAGTTAATATATGTTTGGTTGGAATCAAAACAACACTATCATCTCGACGATGATGATACAACTTGTGATAACTAGTGGTATCATTCTATCCTGTGCTCAAATGTAAGGGTTTTTTATTCTGCGATTAATGGCGGTCTTAAGGTTACTAGAGTGCAGAACCAATATGATGAGCTATGATAACTCATATGAAGAAATGAATTAGAAATATAGAGTATAAAGAAACTAAGCACCTCCTATCTGAGTGATTATCCTGGGTTTCATGGATAGCTGAGGAATTCTGGGAAATGTGGAGTTTATTGACAGTTTTTTTTTTTGAAAAGGAGGTTAAAAACCCCGGCCTCTACATCAATCGATGCATATAGCCATCTTTATTTATTATTCAACATAGGTCTAACAAGAACATACATCAAGCCATCCGAGGTCATCACTCACACCTACAAAACTCGATAATGTGGAGTGTTCTCACTCCCCATATCTAAAACCGGTGCCATCGACGATACATCCACATAACGTATCGGAACCCACAACCGGTGCGGCAGACCTAAAACGTACACCACATGCACACGTTTTAGACGCCATCATCATCATCGAGCCGCTGACTCATCTTCAGGAGAGAGATCTGCATCATCCTTCCGAGTCCGTCCATCCGTCGACGCCACCACAACGCCCAACGGCGCCACCGCCCCGTGCTCGTTCGTCCAGATACGAAGATTCTGGAAGATCTGTCGTGCGTAACACCTGTCGACCAGGCATGACTTGACATCTCCACCGAAAGCTCCGTGCAAGACAAACCTGCTCCATCTCCTGCCTCTATCTTCCAGCTCTGCTCAACAAACGATGCTTTCAAGAGAGAAAACGAGACCACAGTATCGCCATCGTCTGATCCGGAAGACCAGATCCTAGGGTTTTCCCAGAGGAGCACAAGTCGGTCGACAGTAGTTACATGACGATGCCTTCATCAAGATAATGACGCCAGTACGCCGCGCCGCCATCGCCTGTCATCGGCTCGGTTCCCACCGGCACTATGTCTTCCCGACTTGCAGCTGGAACTAAATGGTGGATCTCGAGATCTGACCATCCGACCTAAGGCCGACCACCTCCGACGGAGGAGATGGCCACCACCACCTGCGGCACCGGCAAAATCAGATCTTACCGGAGGCGTCGCCGACCAGTCAAGCGTGGCCACATCCCCTCCTGATTTGTCCTCCCCACGAAGCTGCCGGAGCAGCAGCGAACCGCCGGGAAAAACAAAGACCGAAGGCGATCTTGCGTTGTCGGTCCCTCTAGACCGTGGGACTGCAACCTAGATCCCGCCGTCCCCATCATCGGCGGCGTCCGGGCTTAGCCGGCGCACGTCTCTGGGGACGGCGAGGTGGAGGAGAGGGAGGAGGGGGCGGCGGCCGGGGCGTTGGGGTTGGCCCCCTGATCGCCTTGGAGGGAGCGATACGAGGGAGCCCTGGATAGCCCAACGCACGCTTCAATCTTTGAATTATCTTGTTGACAGTTGGTGCTTAAAAAATATAGTATTGACTACTGTAAGGGCTGGTTGAACCATATTAATGGAGAGGCGGCAAGAAAAAATTCGGAACTTCTAGAGTTGTTGATCTACACCGTTGCACAAGTACTCTCTCCGTCCAGGTGCATAGGGCACCTAAGACGTTGCACTGCGATTTAGGCGTGTGACGATTAGCCGTGATAACTCATGTGATCCGTACTGTAAAATCTTCGTCAGTTGTGCCTATTGATTACTAATCCTTTGCATGCAATTACAACTAACTTCTCACACCCATCGTTAATAAATTTAGGTGCTTAGTAAAAAATTAGCATGCATGCACAACCTAGGGACTAAAGGAAGTTGTGTACTCCCTCTGTCCAAGTGTATAGGGCATGCGCGTAGTTCTAGGTCGTTAATTTAACTATTTAAATATGTATTATATGTAACAAATAATATATCATTAGATTCATGTGAAGATGTAGTTTCTGAATATATATTTTTTATCGCATATAATATATATTTAGCTAGTTAAATTGATAACCTAGAACTACGCGCATGCCCTATACAGTTGGACGGAGGTAGTACCGAGGTATATAATCATAATGATTGATTGTGGGATTTAAAAGGTTGTACATAGAAAATGGGTTGAATGAGTGAAACGAGGTTGATTTAATTGTATCATGCCTTATACTTTTGGAAATCTTGAATTCTCTTAGCCGCCCTATGCACCCGGACAGAGGAAGTACCTAGCATCAAGAAGTTATTTGCTTTTACATGATGTGCCCTCCAGTACCCGGTGTCACCAAACTGGCCCTACAAATTGTAGTGGTGCATTAACTGGTGTTGTCCTTAATATTCCGTGTTTATGTTTGATATTTATGCCAGTTGGTAACTCCTTAGGCTCCTCTAAACAACTTCATTTATTTTCTTGATGGAAATTTAGTTGATTATTTGTACTGCTAAAATATCGTTCAACCAGAATAGGATATTGACTTGGCTGACTGCTTAATCATCTTACAATTACTCTTTTTTCGGTTTGTTATTAGTATTCAAGATCCAAACAGATTAGGATATGCAAATGGTAATATCTCACACTCAAATTTGGTAAATTGGCAAGCCCTATTCTGGTGTTGTTCATATCATAAAGTACATCTGGGCATGGGCAGCCCGGCCCGGCGACCCGGCCCGAAAAACCTGGGCCGGGTCGGGTTGGGCTTCGTGTTCAGGCCGGGTTGGGCTTCGTGTTCAGGCCGGGCTTGGGCTTCAAAATCGGGCCCAGGAAGCAGTTCGGGACGGGCCCGGTCTTACAAAAAATGTCGATTTACACGGAGGCCCAGCCCAGTATTCACCTTTTAAGTCCATTCGGGCCTGGTTCGGGCCTGAATTTGCGTTTTTTATTGTCGGACCATGCCAGGCCCGGGCTTGGGATTTCCAGTTCGGGCTTTGTAAAGCCCGGCCCGGCCCGGGATATGCCCAGGTTTATCATAAAGTTAGGAACCTGCATATATGCCATACTTAAAATGTGTAGCAGAGATCTATGATAACAGGTGCTTCTAGATGCTTTCATGAATGACAGGTTTAATAAAATGTGTCATTCATGTGCTTTCTTTATCGTCAAGATTTCATGTTTCATATGACTATTGGCCTTGAGGTAATTGGCAGGGATATCCATAAACTAAACTATGTTTCATTATTTCCTGCTGTGCTCTGCGACAAAACTATGTCAGACTTCAGATTCATCAGCTGCTACTTAGCTCCCTTTCTGTTAGCAAATACTAGTAGCGGTTAGCAGTATTTCCAAGAAAAGAATAAATGCATGCGTATGGTAGAGAACGAACCACTGTTTCATGGAACAGCAAAAATGCATGTCATCACTTATAAAGCTATTACACAAGTTATTTGCTTCTCAGGTATACATGAGGTGTCCCTTGGTAGCTGGTAACAATCAAACTGGCCCTACAAGTTATAGTGGCACATTGATTGTGGTTGTCCTAAATATTCTGTGTTTCTGTTGGATATTTATGCCGGTTGCCTGTTAGTAGCTCTTTGAGATCCTTTTTAAACAACATCATTTAATTACTTTTTCAGAGGAAACTATTGGTACTACTAAGACTGTCTTGAACAGAAACTTTTGATGGTGACATGATAGCTACCATTAATCATCTTAGCTTGTGCTTAAACTTCATTTCATTTGTTAGTGTTACTTGCCATTTCACATCTGTAAATTGGTGAAGTACTAATCCTGTGTCATTCAGAATAAAGTTAAAAACTTGCATAAATGCTAAACTGAAATAGGTGTTGTCTAATAGCTTGAAAAGTTGAGGTGCTTCTTTCAAATGGTTTTCTGAATGATGGATTTGCACAGCATTCTTCTACTAACATGTTAACCTGTCAGAAAAATAAATACGTTGGATTATTTGCTGAGATTGGCATGTTTGTTTTCTTATGAACAGCGTCAAGTGCCTTCGCGAAGGCGGCGTGCGGTTCTCAGTCTCTGGGAAGAGCTTCTTCTTCACAGTCCTAATCAGCAATGTCGGTGGCGCTGGTGATGTCAGATCAGTGAAGATCAAAGGAACAGACTCTGGCTGGCTCGACATGGGCCGCAACTGGGGCCAGATATGGCACATCAACTTAGATCTAACAGGGCAGCCGGTATCCTTTGAGCTCACCTCGAGTGATGGCACGACGATGACGAATTTTAACGTCGTGCCCAAGGATTGGGAGTTTGGCAAAACATACACCGGCAAGCAGTTCCTTCTCTAGAAAATTATTGATCGCGACTTACAATTTCTCAAAGAAGAAAAATCATCCTATGAGTTGGTTGTAGTACTGTATATCTTTCTGAGGAACAAGGTTATTATTAGGAAAGGAATATAATCTCTACTGTACATTCCTCTGAGGAACGAGCTGATTATTAGGACAAATATCAGTTTAGTGCAGAGCCTCAGATAGTTGTTCTACATACTACATGCGCTTGTAATTGTCGGATGTACTATTTTCAAATCTGATAGTTGCTCCAGAGGCTTGATGTATCATTCTGAAATGTTCTGATAGCTGCCCCAGTGTATCATTAAGAAACATTCTGATAGCTGCTCACATGCACGTTGTATCATTCAGGAATAGAAGGCCATATTTGGCTTTTTGATTTCATATTTGTATTGACTACAGTAGATTATTTGTAGCCCAACAATGAGCATTCAAGATTTCACATACAGCAGGGTCTATCTCTTCATATGAAATCTGCAGATATACAGAAGCGTCTAAGGGTCTACAGTATGTAAATCCGGAAGGTCTATCTCTTCTACAGATTGCAATGAGGGATAGTTATTCATTCAATTGCATTTCGGCAACAATTCAAATGTTCAATACTGGATCAATTGCTGTTCAGCTATCTGAACAAGGTAAACATTGATTCAGTCGGAGTGGTGTGAACACTCCAGTGAAACCAAACTAAATCAAAAGCCTGCATCTGTTCTTCAGGCAGCAACGAGTGGTAAATCGTTCATTCAATTGCATATCAGCTAAGTAAAACCAACAACACTTCAGCCAGAGACGACCTAGAATGAGAATGTAGCCAACATTAGAAAACCAAACACGAATTCAACACAGCGGTTGCACCTGGTCAGGATTCAGAACATAACTGGTTTCATTGACCGCAACAAGGTATTACAGCCAACTGAACATGGAACACAACAACGCACGCGAAATCAGTGGTACATCCCACCTACCACAGAGGACACCCGATACATTCGTACTACTGCTACTGCCGCCAGCGGAATCGGGGAACCTAGCCGCCGAAGCCGTAGAGGGTGCGGCCCTGGCGCTTGAGCGCGTAGACGACGTCCATGGCGGTGACGGTCTTGCGGCGGGCGTGCTCGGTGTAGGTGACGGCGTCGCGGATGACGTTCTCGAGGAAGATCTTGAGGACGCCGCGGGTCTCCTCGTAGATGAGGCCGGAGATGCGCTTCACACCGCCTCTCCTGGCCAGCCTCCGGATGGCCGGCTTGGTGATGCCCTGGATGTTGTCGCGGAGGACCTTCCGGTGGCGCTTGGCGCCGCCCTTGCCCAGCCCCTTGCCGCCCTTGCCGCGCCCAGACATCGCCGCTCCGCCTAGCTCCGAGAGAGGTGTGGTTGGGGGGAAGAGGAAGTGGTGCTGAAGCTTGTGGTGGGATTCAGGGTGGAGGCGGGTTTATATAGGCGGGATTTGGGAGGGAAGCGCGGGATTTGGGTGGATTTGGGGCGGGAGGACGGAGGCGCTTGCTGGGTCGATCCGTGGGAGGGGCGGGGTGGGACGTTGGATTGAAATTGGAGGGGTGGGATGGGGGCGCGGGTGCGAGGGGGGTGGCGCGGATCGATGACGTGGCTGCGGATGTGGGGATGGATTCGGAATTGGAGACTGTGGACTAGAGGAGCGCGGTGGATTGCAAGTGTCTGCTTTTTATTTTCAACTGTTGCACACGGTCAGTTGGCGAGGACACGCTTTGGAGCATGCGAGGACCAAAAAGTTACAGAAAAAAAACAGCCGTGATGGGCGAAGAACAAGTATAATAATGATCCGTTTTTATGGTAAAAATGTCTACGTTAGACATAGAGATAGTAATAGAGATAGTAATATTGGGCTTTTTATTTATTAGTTTGTCTTTGTATGTGTTACGTTATTCATACTATGAGTAACTAGCTGAGTTCGTCAATTTTCTTTCTTCTTATATTAATTATTTGGCACACCATATTTTTTGTTTAGATGGCATTTACGTTAATATCTATGTTATTTTTATTGTAGGTAGTCTCAAGGAGGAGGACGATCGAAAACACCCGCCTAGCTAACCCTAGCCGTCGCCCCAAAAAAGCTAGGGCTCCAATGCCTCCCGCCGGTGCCGTTGTTGGTCCGCCCCGTCTTCGGTGGCCTTAGGGCCATGGAGGTGGAGAGGATCTTGGCCCTTGCCGGTGGGAGGGCTCCATTGTTAGATCTTTCTTCAAATTTTGTTAGGGTTTGTATTCTGCTCAGGAAGACGAGATATCGCCTCTTTTATTGCACGCTCCAATTCATGTCAGCGACTCAAGGCCGAGCACCAGAAACTAGCTGGCCTACTACAACCTATGAAAGTACCTGAGTGGAAGTGGGACGAGATCGGCATGGATTTCATTGTCGGACTACCCCCAGTCCCGACATGGACACCATACCATATGGGTTATCCCTAATTTACTTACCAAAGTGGCCCATTTCATTCCAGTGAAGACCACCTACTCCACACACAAGGTAGCCAGGCTGTACCTAGCTCGTATTGTGTGCTTGCACGGAATTCTAAAGACCATAGTATCCGACTGAGGCACTAAGTTTACTTTGAGGTTTTGGGATTACTTACAGCAAGCCTTGGGAACACAGTTAGTGTTCAGTACAACATTATGGGGACCCCGACTTGTAGGTCGAGATCGCCGAATGTACGTGCTCAGTGATCCCACAGATCGATGATCGCTGAACACATAGAAACTAAATAACAAGAGTCTTACGTCCATACATATTGTTTGATACAAATAAGGACCATTGAGGTCAAGTCTTACATAGGTAGGGCCTTGAAAGCTAACACGCCAATCTTATCTAATAGTGGAAATCTTGGTTGAAAGTGTGAACACATGCCATCATCCTTATCCTACAAGCATTCTCACTGGGAAGCGTCCTAGCTCGCAGGAACGACAACAAGGTACTCTTCACCATCTCCAACTCTCTCTTACCTAGTCGATAAAATAATCAGTGGCAAGCCAATGAGTACTTTGAATGTACTTGCAAGAAATCCATGTTTGGAACAAGGCAATAATGAAGCATGATATAACAATGGTAGGCTATTTTTGCGGAAAGCGGATTTTTCCCTAGTGCAATATCATGATCAAATTCTCGTGCGTCGTGCATCACAAGGCTTAGCGGTAACCGAGTGAACAGGTTATAGATATCAATATCCCATCATGCCAAGTCACCTACTTAGCTCCAACATCATCTTTCCCATGTTCCCATCTTTTTGCTCATATCACCCCCCCCCCCTCCACACACACACACACACACTTGGTTTATGCAGAAACCGCTAGACGTAGTTTAAGCAGCACCACCCAACTGTCCTGGACCGTGCACATGATTATTCGATAGTTTTACACTCTGTAGAGATTACGCGTTGTACCCACGAGACTCGGGGAACTTCCGTGTCATCCACGACTCGCGGTATATAACATACCCGAGGTAAGCACCCGAACAATGTCTTTCCCGTGACGATACTAAACAAAGAGTCCACTCGATTGGTACCCAGCCCACATGATGTACATCTTACGAGCCTCGCTCTAGATCGTATCATCCATGCAGGGACCAACGGTGTGCCCGGAACCTGTAAACACAGCATAGTCGTCCTACCCGACATGACCCCGTCCTGAGAGTGACCATGTCACTTCCGTCGCTAGTTATGCGAGCTCTTTGCTAGCATCGACCAAAGTAATCAACAAAGCCCCGTCCCATAAGGGGTATCCTAGTCGCACATGTAAGGTTGGGACGGTCGACAAATCTTAAATCTAATCTCGTTTTTGAAACCACACACACAAAACCTTTCTTGGTACACCACTTTTTTCTCAAGTGGTCGTCCATCTCAACACCTTCACCCTCGGGCATTAGTGGCATCTCAACACCTTCACCCTCGCCCGCCTATAATTAGAGGACCCCCGAACCCTTGTGCAGCCAACACCTCCACCTCACCTCACCAGAGCCGCGCCAAGCCCCTCGGAGGACCTCGGGAGTATCATCTTCCCCACCTCCGTCCACCCCGACGCTCAGCTGAGCGTGCCCCTGCAGCCTTAGAGTGTCCAGTGCGCTTCTTGAGAATCCACCCGTCTAAGCCCCACGTCAATTCGGCGTTTGCAGATCCCTGTGACGAGATCGAATTGCACCTGAAAGTGCCATTTTTCGGAGTTGGAGTTGTCATCGACGTGGTGCTCACCGATTACCTCTTCCACCTCCCACCGTAGCGGAATAGTCCGGTGAGTGTGCTTGCTCCCTCTTCCCCCTCAGGTTTGCAGCAGAACGCCGCCGGCGACGCCGCGAGTCCCCCGTCGTGAGCGAGGATTTTCCAACGTGACAGTGGTGGCCCACTCTCAGGATCTTGTTTATTTCAAATCGTTTTCCAGAGGCGTCTTATCCTCTAGCTTGCGTATTTTTCAGGGTTTTTTCTGCTTTTTTAGTCAGCCCCCTGGGTAACATTTTTTTATCACATATTGGTCCCGAGACTTGTTTCTTTCATAACTTTGAAACTATAGGGACTTTTGAGTTGATTCTTTTTCTAAAAAAAATATTCTGCTACCTAGTTTTTTAATATGTATTCAAAAATATTTTGAGATATTATTTATGGACGTTTGGTATTCACGTTAGAAATCTGATGTGTGTGATGTAGATACCAAGGGGGAGACGCTACAGTCAACTTCCCCGAGCAAGATTCCGACTTTGTCAACCCAGGCAAGCATGTTTGAACATTTGATGTGATGTTTGCTGATATGGTTGTTTCATAATTTGTTGCATAAGATAACTTCATATCATATGCTATGCTTTCATGCATGGCAAAGATGATAAAACCGTGAAATAGTGAGAGGCCGTGGGCGGCCTAGTCACATGGGACGTGATAGGTTGTGGCTTGATCATGTCGTATGCATGGCACCATATGGATGAACTTAACAACTCTAGTGTTGACATAGATCGAGTCTTGTGAGTGCATCACCTAAACTTTCGTGCTGCCGCCGGTCTTCCCGAAAGGGAATACGGTATAACAGGTCGTAATCCTATTATCAGGTACACAACAAGTAGAGGGGGCGGATTAAGGTTCCATGGCCGTGGAATAATGCCAGTCATTCGGTCAGGGGGCGTGGGTGTTTTCGGTCTGGGACCGAGAGGGGGGTACGCCCTTGTAGCGCGTGGTATAAATTTGATCCCATGCTATTAGAGGATTTTGGCCTCCCCGTCTTAAAGTTTTTCCCTAGAAGCGTAGTCCGGGTGATTTCGTACCTCGCTGGGTAAAAATGGGGGTGTGGTGGTTTTGTGTGTTTACTTCTAAAATATTGTACACAGGATTAGTCCTAGTGATTATTTAACCCCGTTGGTTGTGGATAAAGAGTACACCCTCTGCAGAGTCAAAACTATTCAAGTAGTCATGTCCACGGTCAAGAACGACTAGTTGACAGGTCAAGTGTCGGTCTTCATGTCGGTCTGTGGAGAACAGGTTTTTACTTATGAAAGTGCTTATTATTGACATGTGACTATGACGTTGCAACTAACTTGATGAGACGTGGTTGTGTTGAATATCCCAAAGGTTGGTTGAACCACCCAGATATTCACTTACCTTATTATGCCCTTTCCGTGGTGTCGCAGAGACGCCCGATTGTGGCGAGTATTAACTTTATCATGCCCTTTCCATGGTGTCGCTGAAACGCCCGACTATGGTGAGCATTTACTTTATCGTGCCCTTTTCATGGTGCCACGGAGACGCACGTGTGTGGCGTGTTACTTACTTTATTACGCCCCTTCTGTGGTGTCGCATATACGCCTCATTGTGGCTTGTTAATTTATTATTACGCCCTGTATGCAATGTCGCTCAGACGTCCGACGGTGCTAGTTATTTCTATCTATTAACCTTTCGAGGCATCGCTTCACACACCCGATCGGTGCATTTTTACTTTCTTGGATATTTCAAGAGGACTACCGCCCGACTTATCTACCCTGACTTAACTTACCGCTAAATTAAATAGCTTGTTAATTGTGATAATTAAATTAACCTATGCATGTGAAATTGTTGCATTCATCTTATATTGTGTGTAAGTTGTCTTGCGAGTACTTTCAAAGTACTTAGTGTCTTGTTGATTTGGCTAGATATGGATGAAGGAGATCTCATGGATGAAGAATACGATAGCGAGTCTGATGCCTAGAGGAGTCTGGGTTAGTCTTGCAATCTTGGAGTTCGTCGTTGTATTATTTCACTGCTTCTGCCACCATGTGTAATTGTCAAGCCTCACTGTGTCGCTTGGCATGTAGTAGTATTTCACCCGTGTCACTTCACTTCGATGTGACATGTTCACCTATCGACGTGAGTAGGAGTGATTACCATGACCATTGTGAGATAACCGCCTTTGAGCCAACATGTCTGTAATAAACTATTGACCGACCTTCACTCTACCATGTTATATATCACGTTGGTCTATCAGTGTGAACGATTTTCTACACTTGATGAAATTCACGGCGCATTTCAGATAATTATATTATTTGGAAAATTGGTCCTGACACTTATGCCAAAAGGGTGTCTTCAGTTTTTCTTGTGTCGAAGATGACATTTCAGCTTTGTTTGTACCGAAGAGCAGACGGGCTGGGCTGAAGAGCTGTCTTCGATGTTCAATGGATCCAGGAGATGATCTTTGGCCTCATGTGAACCGAATAGGTCTTCGGCTTCGCTCAGGCTGAGGGATTCAGCATAAGAGCTTCGCCAGGATCTTGTTCCTCACCGAGTTGCTCACTCTCTGTTTCTCTCCCATCATTGTTTTTGCTAGATCTACCTCCATTTTGTGGCCTACACACTCCCAACCAACAAATCTACTAGAGGGAATCCATCTCTAGCCGCCAAGTCTTTGATACATCCATCCATCCATGAGGTAGGATATTGGAGGAGGTGGGGCGTGGGGAGGAGCTTGGAGGTGGTCCTGTTGGGGAGGAGAGGAGGAGCTCGGTGAAGGGTTGGGGCAGCTCGGTTGGGGTGTGCTACCTCTTTAGCTTGTGTTGGTTTTTCACTTGAAGAGGAAAGGGTGATGCAACACAGTAGCAGTAAGTATTTCCCTCAGTTTGAGAACCAAGGTATCAATCCAATAGGAGTATCAAGCCAAGTTCCTAAAGTACCTGCGCAAAAATAACAAACTTGCACCCAACGCTACAAAGGGGTTGTCAATCCCTTCACGATTGATTGCAAGGTGAGATCTGAAGGTGGAAAGTGCAACAAAGTAAAAGTGTAGGGTTGAAAATATGATGTGAAGTAGACCCGGGGGCCATAGTGTTCACTAGAGGCTTCTCTCATGATAGCAAATATTACGATGGGTGAACGAATTATCGTCGAGCAATTGATAGAACCACGCAAAGTCATGACGATATCTAAGGCAATGATCATACATATAGGCATCACGTCCGAGACAAGTAGACCGATACTTTCTGCATCTACTACTATTACTCCACACATCGACCACTATCCAGCATGCATCTAGTGTATTGAGTTCATGACAAACAGAGTAACGCCTTAAGCAAGATGACATCATGTAGAGGGATAAATTCATGCAATAGATATAAACCACATCTTTTCACGATGTGTGCCTCGCTACCCCTTCTGTCACTGGGTGAGGTCACCGCACGGTATGAACCCAAAACCAAGCACTTCTCCCATTGCAAGAATCATAGATCAAGTTGGCCAAACAAAACCCACAACTCGAAGAGAATTACAAGGATATGAAATCATGCATATAAGAGATCAGAAGAAACTCAAATAAGATTCATAGATAATCTGATTATAAATCCACAATTCATCGGATCTCGACGAACACACCGCAAAAGAAGATTATATCGGATAGATCTCCATGAAGATCATGGAGAACTTTGTATTGAAGATCCAAGAGAGAGAAGAAGCCATCTAGCTACTAGCTATGGACCCGAAGGTCTATGGTGATCTACTCACGCATCATCGGAGAGGCAATGGTGTTGATGAAGAAGCCCTCCATGTCTGAATCCCCCTCCGGCAGGGCACCAGAACGTACCCCGGATGGGATCTTGCGGAGACAGAAGCTTGCGGCGGCGGAAAAGTATTTTCGTGGCTCTCTCCCGTGGTTTTGGATTTTTCGGGGATTTATAGGCGGAAGAAGTAGGGCAGAGGAGCCACACGGGGCCCACAAGCCTGCTAGGCGCCCCCTAGGCCGCGCCTAGGGGGCTTGTGACCTCCCCGGGGTCCTTTGCCTTAGTTCTCAAGTTCCCCACGTATCTTTTGTTTCGGAAAAAAATTCTTTTCAGAGGTTTATTCCGTTTGGACTCCGTTTAATATTCTCCTCCGAAAAGGGTCAAAAACACGAGAAAAAATATTGAACTGGCACTTGGCACTAAGTTAATAAGTTAGTCCCAAAAAGATATAAAAGGCACACAAAACATCCAAAGTTTGACAAGATAATAGCATGGAACCAACAAAAATTATAGATACGTTGGAGACGTATCAATGATCATGTTGTAATAGTTAATATCGACTTGCATGTCTATGCTACGACAACTGGCAGGAGCCATAGGGTTATCTTTAATTATTGTATGACTTGCCTAACAATCATTAAGCGCTATGTAATGCTTTACTTTATCGCTAAACGGTAGCAATAGTAGTACAAGCATGGTTGGCGCGACAACCTTGATGGCAACACAATTATGATCATGATGATGGAGATCATGGTGTTGTGCTAGTGATGATGGAGATCATACTGGTGCTTTGGATATGGAGATCAAAAGCACAAGCTCATGGCCATATCATGTCACTTATGATCTGCATGTGATGTTAATCCTTTTTATGCACGTTGTTTTTCATAGGACGATGGTGTCATTATAAGGTGACCCCTCGCTAAAATTTCAAGATAAATTGTGTTCTCCCCGAGTATGCACCGTTGAGAAAGTTTGTCGTTTCGAGACACCACGTGATGATCGGGTGTGATAGACTCTATGTTAAGATACAGCGGGTGCAAGACAATTTTGCACATGCGGAACACTCGGGTTAAACTAGACAAGCCTAGCATGTACAAACATGGACTCGGAACACAAGAGACCGAAAGGTCGAACATGAGTCATATAGTAGATATGACCAACATGTAGATGTTCACCATTGAATCCAGCTCATCTCATGTGATGATTGGACTTGGGTTGGTGGATTTGGATCATGTATCACTCGAATGACTAGAGGGATGTCAATTTGAGTGGGAGTTTTTTAGTAATATGATTAACTAAATTCATTATCTTGAACAATAGTCTAAGTAATCTTTGCAAATTTATGTTGTAGTTCAATGGCTCGCGTAGTAGCACCGCTGAATTTTAATGCGTTCCTAGAGAAAGCCAAGCTGAAAGATGACGGAAGTAACTTTGTAGGCTGATACATCTCCATCGTATCTACTTTTCCAAACTCTTTTGCCCTTGTTTTGGACTCTAATTTGCATGATTTGAATGGAACTAACCCGGACTAACACTGTTTTCAGCAAAATTGCCATGGTGTTGTTTTTGCGCAGAAATAAAAGTTCTCGGAATGATCTGGAAATTTACGAGGATTTTTTGTGGAATATATGAAAAATACTGGCGCAAGAATCAACCGGAGGCGTGGAGCGAGGAGCCCACAAGCCCTGGAGGCGCGCCCCCGTGGCCGCGCCTAGCAGGCTTGTGGGGCCCTTGGGGCTCCGCCGCCTCCAATTCCAGCTCTATTTAGTCTCTTTTGCCCGGGAAAAAATGAAGAAGAAGAGTTCATCGCGTTTTACGATATGGAGCTGCCGCCACCACCTGTTCTTCCTTTGGAGGGAAGATCTGGAGTTCGTTCTGGGCTCTGGAGAGGGGGAATCGACGCCTTCGTCATCACCAACCATCCTTCATCGCCAATTCCATGATGCTCTTCACCGTTCATGAGTAATCTCATCGTAGGCTTGTTGGACGGTGATGGGTTGGATGAGATCTATCATGTAATCAAGTTAGTTTTGATGGGGATTGATCCCTAGTATCCACTATGTTCTGAGATTGATGTTGCTACTACTTTGCCATGCTTAATGCTTGTCACTAGGGCCCGAGTGCCATGATTTCAGATCTGAACCTATTATGTTCTCGTCAATATATGTGTGTTCTTGATCATATCTTGCAAGTTGTAGTCACCTACTATGTGTTATGACCCGGCAACCCCGAGTGACAATAGCCGGAACCACTCCCGGAGATGACTATAGTATGAGGAGTTCATGTATTCACTAAGTGCTAATGCTTTGTTCCGGTTCTCTATTAAAAGGAGAACCTTAATATCTCGTAGTTTACATCAGGACACCGTTGCCACGGGAGGGATGGACAATAGATGTCATGCAAGTTCTTTTCATAAGCACGTATGACTATATACGGAATGCATGCCTACATTACATTGACGAACCGGAGCTAGTTACATATCTCTCCATGTTATAACTGTTACATGATGAATTTCATCCGGCATAATTATCCATCACTGATCCAACGCCTACGAGTCTTTTCCTACTGGTTCTTGCTACGTTACTTTGCCGCTACTACTGTCACTGCTGCTATTGTTGCCGCTACTGCTGTCACTGCTACTGTTGCCGTTGCTATTGTTGCTATCACACTACTTTGCTACAGAAACTTTGCTGCAGATACTAAGTCTTTCAGGTGTGGTTGAATTGACAACTCAACTGCTAATACCCGAGAATATTCTTTTTCTTCCCCTTGTGTCGAATCAACAAATTTGGGTTGAATACTCTACCCTGGAAAACTGTTGCGATCCCCTATACTTGTGGGTTATCAAGACTATTTTCTGGCGCCGTTGCCAGGGAGGCCTAACACTATTCTCTGAGTCACCTGGGATTTACGTCTATTGATCACTATGAGGAATCCGATAGATCCAAAAACTAAAGTCTTTCCCTCAACTACGAGGACAGGTAAGGAACTGCCATCTAGATCTGCACTTGATTCACCTTCAGTTATGAGTAAGTTTGCGACACCACCGCCTGCTAGAAATTCTGATATGTCGCCTGTGCTTGATGATGCTACTTCTGCTATCCATGATGCTTGTGATGATGCTTTCCTTGATACTGCTTTGCCAGTAGGTGCATTTCTTGATGCACAAATTGCTAGAGTTGCTGCTGAATGTGATGATACTTCTGAAACTGCTGAGATTATTGAAGTAGAACCTGCTATTTCACCTGTTAGAACTAGCTCTCCTAGATATGAATTACCTGATATACCTGAGGGTTATATTATGGAGGGAGAGGTAGCTAGGACTTTCTTGCTTGTAAGGATAACTATGATCTTGAGAAATTACTGCGCAAGTGGAAAGAAAAATCTCTGAACGCTAGGATGAAATACAATCCTAAGTTTGCTACTTCGCCTATCTTTGTGACCGATAAGGATTATGAATTCTCTGTCGATCCTGAGTTAATCACTTTGGTCGAATCTGATCCTTTTCATGGTTATGAATCTAAAACGGTTGTAGCACATCTTACTAAGCTGCACGATATAGCCACCCTATTCACGAGTGAGGAAAAGATCCGCCACTACTATATCCTTAAGCTGTTTCCTTTCTCGCTAAAGGATGATGATAAGACTTGGTTCACTTCTCTTGCTCCTGGTTGTGTGCGTAGTCCCCAGGATATGATCTATTACTTCTCCGAGAAATATTTTCCTGCCCATAAGAAACAAGCTGCCTTGCAGGACATATATAACTTTGTGCAAGTTGAAGAAGAGAGTCTCCCACAAGCTTGGGGAGGCTTGTCCAGCTACTGAATGCTTTGCCTGATCACCGTCTTGAGAAGAATGAAATACTTGATATCTTCTATAATGGACTAACCGATGCTTCTAGGGACCACCTAGATAGTTGTGCTGGTTGTGTTTTCAGGGAATGAACTGTGGAACAAGTTGAGATTCTATTGAATAATATCTTGTGCAATGAGAATGCTTGGACTATTCCTCGAACCACCTCCGAAGCCAACTCCAAAGAAAAGAGGTATTCTATTACTCAGTCCTGAAGATATGCAAGAAGCTAAGAAATCTATGAAAGAGAAAGGCATTAAATCTGAAGATGTCAAGAATCTACCACCTATCGAATAAATACATGTCCTTGATAACCCGACACAGGTAGTAGAGGTAAATTCTCTTCGTAGATTCAATGAGAGTGATATTCCATTTGATAAACCTGCTAGCTTATGCCTAGATGAATTTGATAACTTTGTTGCCAAACAACAAAGTTTCAATGATTATGTTAGCAGACAATTGGAACAGAATGCTCGTATGCTTAGTCATTTAAGTGCTTGTGTGGATAGAAACGTCAATGATCTTAAGTTTTTGAGTAAACATGCCTCTATGGTTACTACTCAAGTAGAACAAGTCCTTAAGGCTCAAAATGACCTGCTCAATGAGTTGAATGACAATTCTGTCAGAGTCGTCACTAGAGGTGGTAGAATGACCCAGGAACCTTTGTATCCTGAGGGTCATCCTAAGAGAATTGAACAATATTCTCAAGGAGTTAGCACCGAGGCACCTAGTCATCCTAGGAAGAAAAAGAAAGATGATAGGAACTTGCATGCTAGCAACCCTGTTGCTGTTACACCCGAGAATCCAAACGATGTCTCTGTTTCTGATGCCAAAACAGAATCTGGTGATGAACATGAGCCTAATGATAATATCGATAGTGGTGTTCATGATGATTCTCAACCTAGCAATTATAAGGATGTGGAGATTGAACCTGTTGATCTTGATAACCCACAACCTAAGAATAGGAGATACGATAAGAACGACTTCATTGCTAGGAAGCATGGTAAAGAAAGGGAACCATGGGTTCAGAAACTCATGCCCTTTCCTCCCAAACCATCCAAGAAAAAGGATGGTGAGGATTTTGAGCGATTTGTTGAAATGATTAGACATGCCTTTCTGCAAATGCGTTTGACAGATATACTCAAAATGTCTCCTTATGCTAAGTACATGAAGGATATTGTGACTAATAAGAGGAGGATACCTGAGGTTGAGATTTCCACCATGCTCGCTAATTACACCTTCAAGGGTGGAACTCCTAAGAAACTAGGTGATCCCGTAGTGCCCACTATACCTTGCTCCATTAAAGGCAACTACGTTAGAACTGCTTTATGTGATCTTGGAGCTGGTGTTAGTGTTATGCCTCTCTCTCTTTATCATAGACTTGAACTGGATAAGTTGACACCCACTGAAATCACCTTGCAAATGGCCGACAAATCAACTGCTTTCCCTATCGGCATTTGCGAGGATGTGCATGTTGTAGTTGCTAACGTTACTATCTTAACAGACTTTGTTATTCTGGATATTCCCGAGGATGATGCCATGGTGGTCATCCTTGGAAGACCCTTTTTAAACACTGCAGGGGCTCTTATTGATTGCAACAAAGGCAATGTCACTTTCCATGTCAATGGTAATGAGCATACGGTGCACTTTCTGAAGAAACAATATCGAGTACATTGCATCAATGCTATTGGAAAAACTTCATCGATTCTTATTGGGAGCTTTGAATGCCCTATACCCACTGTTAAGATGAAGTACGATTTGCTTGTTGGGGATATGCACATCCCCATTAAGGTAACCTAGTGACTATTCGAAAATTCTCCGGTTTTATGAGATTAGAAAAAAGTTTGTCAAGGAGATTTGATCAACCTCATTGACGGATTTCTTTTGATGACCATGAGATGGATGAATCTAGGAGTCACAACCCTTTGTTCCGAACTTTTACTTTGGGTTGTTTAGAAGAAAAATGATAAATTTAGCTTTAGTTTTTCGTGTTTTTCTGCTTTTTGCGTCCTTTAGAAAAGTGTCCCGAAAATAAAAGTTCTTCAAATGCCCTGAAAATCAAGTATGATTTTTTCTGGATTTTTTGAAAAATTCTGAGATTGAGAGCTAGTCAGGGGGATGCACGAGTGGGCCACAAGCCCAGGAGGTGCGGTCACCCCTTGGCCGCGCCTACCAGGCTTGTGGGGCCCACATGCCCCCCTCCACTTATTCTAGCTCCCATTTCCTTCTCCTACCTCCAGAAAAAATCATTCTACAACTCAAACCCGTGTTCTTGCTCTTCTTGCCGCGTTTTTCGATCTCCTTGTGCAAAGCCCCATTCACCAAACTGTTTTGGGGAAATTGTTCCTTGGTATGTGACTCCTCCATTGGTCCAATTAGTTTTTGCTCTAATTCCTTATTTGTTGTGTATTATTGCTGCCTTGGTGACCCTGTTATTGAGCTTTGGATGTTAATTTTAGTTGGTCCCAAGTAGTTTTGATGCTTGATATGGCCTCTAGGCACTTGTAGGAGTAGTTGCTATGAGTTTCGTTGAGCCTTGTTCACTTTTCCTTTGAGTCACTAAAAATTTCAGAAATTTTCCGAGAAAGAAAAGGGAAAAGATGAGGAGGTTCCTAAGAGGCTCTTCAAGCCGTGACCCCAAGGATGATGAAAATGAGAAGAAGAAACCCAAGTATCCGGTCCCCCGAGTTGCAAAAGTTCGAGCGTGCGAGTGGCCAAGCGATGTGTTCTTACGTGCTGCCGATCTTTATGAGGATTTTTATTACTTGGTGGAGAACGCAGGCCTTACCACATTTGTTGAAGATAAGTGTCCACAATACCTCCTCCTCGCTAATATTTTCATGCAAAGCTTTAACTTCTATCCAAGGAAGATTCCTCCTATGGTTGAGTTCAAGTTATATGATATCCCCTAGCCCATGTCACTTCAGGATTTTTACAATGTTTGCTAATTACCTTATGTTGGGGATATTCATGAACCTCGTCCACGGGACTTGGAGGCTTTCATAGATACTATTGATGTAGGAGAGGAGAGAGGAGTGTCTTGCGCTAGAGTTGCTAGCATACATTTTCCCGTGCTTCGGGACTTCTCATTATTCGTGGGAAAATGTTTGATTGGCCGTGGGAAAGATGGGGCCCTCAGCTCCCCAGATCTTGCGGTTTTGCGCGAAGCTCTTTATAATGATAAAACTTATAGCTTGGGCGCTATAGTAGCTCAACGGTTGAACACGAACCATACCAAAGGTGTTGTTTATGGAGGTATCTATGCTACCCGTCTTGCTAAACATTTTGAGATACCTATTAGACTGCACGAGGAAGAAGAGATTCTTCTTCCTAAGAGATATCTAGATTATGATAACATGGTTCGCCATGACTTTTTTGATAAAGATATAAATAAGGGGATGATTTATAACCTGGTATTTAGTCAGGGTACTCGTGAGACTATTACTTTGCATGCTCCTTCTTTGTTCAATCTTCATCTAGGCAGGTACATTATTATGCCCTCGGACATCTATGCATATTGGGGCATAGCGCCACCACACGCGCCCGTGCCCGAGCTACCAGTCGAGTACCAGACGCCAGTTTATCAGTGGGAGCCAGAGGAGCTCACCCAATAGTGGCACCCTCAGTACACTCCGGAGTACCCCGAAGACGGTTACTTCCCACCTTGGGAGTAGACCAACTTAGGCCAAAAGCCTAAGCTTGGGGGAGTACGTGTTTCTCACCGACTTTATATTCTTTCTCATGCTTTCACTTTGTTAGTCGGTGTTCACACCTTGCCACTGTATCCTCCATGCTAGTTTATTTCTTTTTCTCGCTTTCTTCTCGTGTGTTTGTTTAGAATGAGAAAACACAAAAATAGTTCCCGTTCTTCTTTTTCTTGTTGGGAGCTTTCCCGTGTAAATAGTTTTCTTTTTCTTTGGGTCAAGGTAGAAGACCATGGTTACAATGTTTAGTGGCTCTCGCATGCATATCTGTTTATTTGTCAAAGAGCCATATTACTTTGTCTTCTCCTTTGTGTTTGTTTGCAGATTCCAGCTTAGCCCAATGCACGAACACTCTTATTATTGTTCACATCATTCGGTCGTGCAAGGGAAAGGCAATAATGACGATATATGATGAAGTGACTGAGCCTGGAAAAGCTGGTATGAACTCGATCTATTTTGTTTTTGTAAATATGACTAGCTCATCGTTCCTAATTCAGCTTTGTTATGAGAGAAACATGTTTGCAATGACAACTTAGAGATCATAGTTTCTGATGCCATGCTTAATTAGCTAGGAGCTTATAATGGTTGGTCTTGGATTCCAACACGAATCTCAAGATGATTATGATGTAGTATGATAGGATGGTATCCTCCTTTGAATGATTCAAGTGGCTTGACTTGGCGCATGTTTACACATGTAGTTGAAATAAAGTCAACATAGCCTCTATGATATTCATGTTTATGGTGATTTATGTCCTACTCATGCTTGCACTCAATGTTGGTTAATCTCAATGCATATTGATGACTGTTGTCGCTCTCTAGTTGGTCGCTTCCCAGTCTTTTGCTAGCCTTCACTTGTACTAAGCGGGAATACTGCTTGTGCATCCACTTCCATAAACCCAAAGTTGTTCCATATGAGTCCACCATACCTACCTATATGCGGTATCTACCTGCCGTTCCAAGTAAATTTGCATGTGCCACTCTCTAAATCTTCAAGTAATAATCTGTTTTGCATGCCCGAACTGCTCACGTGGCGACAAGGGGCGATCAGTATCTTCCATGCTAGGCGTGTTATCCTCGATACGTGTTTATTCACTATCACTCACGAGAAAGGGCTGGTAATTGGAATGCCCAGTTCCATGCTCAAATCGAAAAGACAATTGCAAACAAAACTCCCCCCGGATTATTGTTGGTATGGACGGCACCCGAGTATTCGGCTAGTCGTGGAGTCTGATTGATCGGTGGTGGGGGAGTCAAAACTTTACTTTCCTGTTTGGGAACCGCCTATAGCATGTGTAGCATGGAAGATGGTGAAAGCTCTTGGTCATTGATACGTCTCTGTCGTATCTACTTTTCCGAACTCTTTTGCCCTTGTTTTGGACTCTAATTTGCATGATTTGAATGGAACTAACCCGGACTGACGCTGTTTTCAGCAGAATTGCCATGGTGTTGTTTTTGTGTAGAAATAAAAGTTCTCGGAATGTCCTGTAAATTTACGGAGAATTTTTCTGGAATAAAAGAAAAATGCCTGCGCAAAGATCCACCGGAGGGGGCGTGCCAGTGGGCCACAAGCCCCCTGGGCCGCGGCCACCCCCCTAGGCCGCGCCGTGAGGGCTTGTGGGGCCCACGTGGCACCACCGCCCCAAACTCAGCTCTATATCTTTCGTCTCGCCCGGAAAAAAATCAGAGAGAAGGTTTCATTGCGTTTTACGATACGGAGGCGCCGCCACCTCCTGTTCTTCATCTCGAGGGCAGATCTGGAGTCCGTTTTGGGCTCCGGAGAGGGGAAATCGTCGCCATCGTCATCATCAACCTTCCTCCATCGCCAATTCCATGATGCTCTTCATCGTTCATGAGTAATCTGTCATGTAATCGAGTTAGTTTTGACGGGGATTGATCCCTAGTATCCACTATGTTCTACATTGATGTTGCTACTACTTGGCTATGCGTAATGCTTGTCACTAGGGCCCGAGTGCCATGATTTCAGATCTGAACCTATTATGTTGTCGCCAATATATGTGTATTTTAGATCCTATCTTGCAAGTTGTAGTCACCTACTATGTGTTATGACCCGGCAACCCCGGAGTGACAATAGCCGGAACCACTCCCGGAGATGACCATAGTATGAGGAGTTCATGTATTCACCGCGTGTTAATGTGTTGGTCTGGTTCTTTATTAAAAGGAGAACCTTAATATCCTGTAGTTTCCATTAGGACCCCGCTGCCACGGGAGGGATGGACAATAGATGTCATGCAAGTTCTTTTCCCTAAGCACGTATGACTACATACGGAATACATGCCTACATTAGATTGACGAACGGGAGCTAGTTACTTATCTCTCCGTGTTATAGCTGTTACATGATGAATCACATCCGTCATACTCATCCATCACCGATCCACTGCCTACGAGTCTTTTACTACTGGTCCTTGCTACGTTACTTTGTCTAGGATTGTCCCTTGCTACAAAAGGGATCGGGCCACTTTGCTACTACTGTTGCTACTGCTGTTACTCTGCTGTTACTTGCTACTTTACTGTTACCTGTTGCAAGACTTTTCCGACACCGTTGCCGGGGAAGAATAGTTCCCCTTCCACGTGCAACTTACTGGCACCATTGATACAACAGTTAGGAATAGTCTGCCGTCAACAGATCTGTTTCTGACACCGTTGCTATCATACTACTTTGCTACTGATACTTTGCTTGCAGACACTAATCTTTCAGGTGTGGTTGAATCTGACAAACTCAGCTCCTAATACTTGAGAATATTCTTTCGTTTCCCCTTGAGGCGAATCAACAAATTTGGGTCGAATACTCTACCCTCGAAAACTGTTGCGTTCCCCTACACTTGTGGGTTATCGGTCATTACGTTGATAATGAAAGCATGCCACCCAAAATTATTTACCTCTGTCTTCAAAGCTTGAGCTCTGGCACCTCTGCAAATCAATGCTCCCCTCTGCGAAGCGCCTATCTATTTATGTTTCTGTTGCGTCATCCTCTCCTTATAAAAGCACCAATTAGATAGCACCTCCGTCATTTCTATGCTTTGCTTTTAATTGATATTGAGTATGACTGTGACTGGATCTTCTTTGCCATGAATTACAATGTTCAGTCAGCCCTTGGTCTTTGAAGGTGCTCTGCATTTATATTTTGCGGTCTCAGAAAGAGCTAGCGAGATATCATCTGTTCATATTGCTTCATGATTGTTTTGATTGAAGTGTTTACGTTTGAAGCTTATTATTATTGCTCGTTAGTTGATTATGCCATTGATATGAGTACATCTTGAGACCTAAATGTCATTGCTTATGTGGTTAGCTTATGATCTTGCTAAAAATCTGAATATGAGTTAGACATAATTACAACAATAAGATCAAACAAAGTTCGTAAAAGTTTTTCTTTTGTCTCTTTCAGTTTGTCAACTGAATTGCTTGAGGACAACCAAGGCTTTAAGCTTGGGGGAGTTGATACGTCTCCATCGTATCTACTTTTCCAAACTCTTTTGCCCTTGTTTTGGACTCTAATTTGCATGATTTGAATGGAACTAACCTGGACTAATGCTGTTTTCAGCAGAATTGACATGGTGTTGTTTTTGCGCAGAAATAAAAGTTCTCGGAATGACGTGGAAATTTATGAGGATTTTTTGTGGGATATATAAGAAATATTGGCGCAAGAATTAACCGGAGATGTGGAGCGAGGATCCCACAAGCCCAAGAGGCGCGCCCCCGTGGCCGCGCCTAGCAGGCTTGTGGGGCCCTCAGGGCTCCGCGCCTCCAATTCCAGCTCTATTTAGTCTCTTTCGCCCGGGAAAAAATGAAGAAGAAGAGTTCATCGCGTTTTACGATATGGAGCCTCCGCCACCACCTGTTCTTCCTCTGGAGGGCAGATCTGGAGTCCGTTCTGGGCTCCGGAGAGGGGAAATCGACGCCTTCATCATCACCAACCATCCTTCATCGCCAATTCCATGATGCTCTTCACCGTTCGTGAGTAATCTCATCGTAGGCTTGCTGGATGGTGATGGGTTGGATGAGATCTATCATGTAATTGAGTTAGTTTTGATGGGGATTGATCCCTAGTATCCACTATGTTCTGAGATTGATGTTGCTACTACTTTGCCATGCTTAATGCTTGTCACTAGGGCCCGAGTGCCATGATTTCAGATCTGAACCTATTATGTTCTCGTCAATATATGCGTGTTCTCGATCCTATCTTGCAAGTTGTAGTCACCTACTATGTGTTATGACCCGCCAACCCCGGAGTGACAATAGCCGGAACCACTCCTGGAGATGACCATAGTATGAGGAGTTCATGTATTCACTAAGTGCTAATGCTTTGTTCCAGTTCTCTATTAAAAGGAGAACCTTAATATCCCGTAGTTTCCATTAGGACCCCGCTGCCACGGGAGGGATGGACAATAGATGTCATGCAAGTTCTTTTCATAAGCATGTATGACTATATACGGAATACATGCCTACATTACATTGACGAACTGGAGCTAGTTACATATCTCTCCATGTTATAACTGTTACATGATGAATGTCATCCGGCATATTTGTCCATCACCGATCCAATGCCTATGAGTCTTTTCCTACTGGTTCTTGCTACGTTACTTTGCCGCTACTGCTGTCACTGCTGCTATTGTTACCGCTACTGCTGTCACTGCTAGTGTTTCCGTTGCTACTGTTGCTATCACACTACTTTGCTACAGAAACTTTGTTGCAGATACTAAGTCTTTCAGGTGTGGTTGAATTTACAACTCAACTGCTAATACTCGAGAATATTCTTTTGCTTCCCCTTGTGTCGAATCAACAAATTTGGGTTGAATACTCTACCCTCGAAAACTGTTGCGATCCCCTATACTTGTGGGTTATCATAGACTCGGCCCGTAATCTGAGGATTGTCGTCACGGTTTCCCAAAAGGCTTATGCCTTGATGCACTGCTTGGTGATGCGCCCCTCCGTGTGACTGAAGATGTTATGAACGTGTGGCACTCACGTCTGGATGACTACTCAGTAGTTCAATGTGCAATTTTGTATCGTTTAGAACCGGGACTTCAAAGACTTTTTGAACGTCATGGAGCATATGAGACGTTCCAAGAGTTGAAGTTCATTTTTGAAAAGAATGGTCGAATCAAGATGTATGAGACCTCCGATAAATTATATGCTTTCAAGATGGAGGAGAACGGGTCTGTTAGTGAACACATACTCAAAATGTGTGGGTATTCCAACCGTATGGATGAATTGGGAGTTTTTCTCCCGCCAGAGGCAATCACTAACGGAGTTCTTCAATCACTGCCACCTAGCTATAAAGGCTTTGTGTTGAACTATAACATGCAAGGGATGAATAAATCAGTCGCCGAGCTATTTGCGATGCTGAAAGTCGCTCAGTCAGAAATTCAGAAGGAGCATCAAGTGTTGATGGTCAATTGTAACATCCCAAATTTTGGAATGTTAAAATAATTATTAGATTGTTTGTTTGTTTGCTTGAGTGATTGAAACTTGTGTGAAATTTGAAACTTTTCAAAAACTTTTGAATGAGAGGGAATAAAATGACTTTCCCCTTTTTCCTGTGAATTCAAGTTCATCTTTTTTTAAAAATCAGCGAGAGGAGATAGCATGACTTCTTCAACTATAAAGAATTTGAATCAAGGTGGCATTGGAATTCCTTTCGATTTTGCTATGCATTTTGTTTCTTCCACACTCACGGAAGGCGGAACCATATCTTGTCAAGCAAGAAAAAGAGAGGAGAAACATGACCCTCCAAAACCCGGGGATATTCTTTGAAATATTTGAGCTATGAAACCCAAGATTTATTTGAGAAAATATTTGCAATAAGAAATAAAGCATTTAGGGATTTCCTAAAAAAACATTTTTTCAAGTATTTATTTTGGTAGTGGAAAAATGCCCATCTTTTTGGATTTATTTTTCTGAAAATCTTAATATATTATACCCCTATATTCTGAGGATATTCTATTTCCTTTTAATCGTATTAATTCCTGTTTTAATAAAAAGGGAAAGAGATCTCTTATTTTAGGAATGTACTTGGGCCACGTTAGGAAACCAATCTGGCCCAATCCCACCTTCTTCTTCCTCCTCACGAGCTTCCTTCTCTGTCCATGGCAGAAGCTTCCCAGGAAGCTTCCCTTTCCCGATTCGCGGGCTACACTTCCTTCCCGAGCCTCCCACCACCCCTATAAGAACGCCCTCCTCTCCTCGTTCCATTTTCCCCATCAGCTCGCCCTCTCCCTGCCCGTAGCCACGATGCCCCCACCATTGTTGTTCCTGCAAGGAGCCGAACAGAAGAACGCCCAAGAGCCCCTGACGCCCCCTTCCTCGCCTCCGGGACCCCCTCCGCCTATTCCCCACCCCGCCGGCGACCTCCCCACCTCGCCGGAGCAGCTACCTCGCCGGAGTTCTTCCTCTCTGTCACCCATGGTGAGATTCACGAAATCCCGTATTGCAGTTTTTTCAAAAAATTGCAATCTTAGAAAATTCATATCTATTAGTCTATACCTCCGAATTAGGTGATTCGTTTTGCGTTGGATCACAAATTTTATGTAGTTTCTGTAGGTATATAATTTGTCTATGTTTGGATTTATAAAAATTGAGTTAGATCAGATTTGAATTAAATCTTGTTTTGCTTATTCCGGGAGTTTAAAAATAGGTTTTAATTTGATTCTTTTTTGCTTCTGCTTCCTATTGATCATATATTTCAGTAGTTTAAGTTTAATTTTTTTAAATAATTTTACTTAGGGTTTTAAGCAAAACAGATTCTGTTTTAGCCTTTTTTGTTTTCTTGCTATTTCTTTTGTATTATTTGTTCTTAATTTGTTTTTTTTGTAATTGTGACAAGTTATATTTTGTTTTCTGATATTTACCAGTAACTTTTCAACAACAACAAAATTTTATTTTATTTTTTCTTATTTGTTTGCATGGAATCAATTCTAGTTCTATACTAACTTGTGAATTGATTGCATTGCTAGTTTGATTTCCTATTTTGAAAATACTTATAAAATAATATTGTTTTGTAAGTTTTACTTCTGTTATCTTAGTTATTTTATATTTTGTTTTCTGTTATTTTTTCTATTTTAGTGTTTTATTTTCAGTTAGAACAAAAACTATATAGTGTTTGATGTAGTAGAAGACTTCCTAGCTTCCTTGAAGTTTCCTTTGGATTTTTATCCGCTCTCTCTTATTAATATTTGATTGCATCAAATTTTATTGCTGTTTGTTAATTGATTGCTAGAATGATTGCTAGTGTGAGTGCTTATGTGAATACTATGGTTGTTATATAGATTTCATCGGAGAGTGACGAGTAGTCTATCAAGTTATTTCTCGAGAAATTCTTCTTCGTCAACATCACCAGGCAAGTCACTTTGATCATACTATCACCTATGTTTTATGCATCGTAGTTCTACCATCCTATGCCCAATTGCATGCTGAGTAGGTACTTGGAAATTCTAGTATAGATTGTAGTATCATGTGGTAGGCACACAACAACCCCGATACTTGGCCCCGGGACGACAAATTTCATATTGCTATGCTTGAGTAGACGGGATTTCGGTTGAGTGCATAACACGAGTGATGCAAGGTTGATTAAATAATCAAGATCGATTAAGACAAGATTTTCAAGACCTTGGACGCAATGCAACTCTGGGTGAAGGACGGTTGATCGGCTCCCTGGAGAACCCAGTGGATGACCCGGGATGCTGGAGAGGCCATGACATCCTGCGGAAAGCTTCACCCAGGCTCAAAGAGACGGACGGATATTTTCAAGACCCAAGGCTTACCTGCACAGCCACAAGTCATTATGGGCTCTGGCTTGGTTGGACAACGCGGCGACTCTGGACAGGCGGTGCTAGCAGATGTAGAAGAACGGTAGGAATGGATGGGCACCGACAGGGATTCAGAGGGACCCGTTGAAAGACCATGTTTTGATCATCCGGTCTTCGAACACCCTGAAGTGCGAGGACATACTCGGAGGCGATCAAATCTTGTGGGGAACGTGTGCAAAACTCTGCAGAGTACTCAAACCTAATCGATTAGCCATGTCCACGGTCATGGACAACTTGAGCCAAAGGAACTGAAGTTATCTGGATTTCTCAACACCATTAAATATATTTTGATGAGGGTAATTATTGACAAGTCGGGTACGAGAATTGGTTGGCGGAACCATCTCGTTAACAACAAACAACGTAGTAACATTTTGCTTTTATCCCTCTCTTGTTGTAGGAGAAAAAATTACTTTACGCTAAAACTTACAGCCCCACCTGCCATATATGCATATAGTATAGATGATATTTTACCCGTCTCTTTTGTGACTTGCCGGCATATTCAATATGCTGACCTACACGGCTGCAACATCTTATGTTGCAGATATGTTTCTTCGACGAGTAAGAGTACGATTCAGGGTTACGGTCTACACTCAACTTGCCGTTGGTGTTTATTGGGACTCCACTCCCTTGACTGCTTCCGCTGAGATATTTAAGGTATATATCGGTTTTACGCTATTTACATGTGATTGCACTTTGATATATACATTGATGTACTATGTGTGCCAGCATACTGATCCAGGGATGGCACAGAAACACAGAGGCTTGACTCGTCTTCAGTCGGGTCGCTACATCAATAAAACCACTAGTTTCAAGAAAAATGGCAAGGGTAAGAAGGGTAACTCTAAGAAGAGTTTCAAAGCAGTTGCCCCTCCCGTGAAGAAACCCAAGGCTGGAACCAACCGAGAAACTGAGTGATTTCATTGCTAGGGGTTTGCTCACTCGAAGCGGAACTGCCCCAAGTATATGGCCGACAAGAAAGCGGCCGACACCAAACAAGGTATATATGATATACATGTTATTGATGTGTACCTCACCAACAGTCGTTGTAGTGCATGGGTATTTGATACCGGTTCTGTTGCTCACATTCGCAACTCAAAGCAGAAACTACGAGATAGATGGAGGTTGGCGAAGGATGAAGTGATGATGCACATGGGAAATGGTTCCATGGTTGATATGATCGTCGTCGACACGCTCTCACTTCAATTACCATCAAGATTAGTAATGAACCAGAATAATTGTTTTTTAGTGCCTGTGTTGAGCATGAACATTATATCTGGATCTTGTTTATTGTGAGACGGTTACTCATTTAAATCAGAGAATAATGGTTGTTCTATTTATATGAGTAATCTATTTTATGGTCATGCACCCAATGTAAGGGGTTTGTTCTTATTGTCTCGACAGTGATTGCACACATGTTCATAACATTGATGCCAAAAGATGTAGAGTTGATAATGATAGCACCACTTTCTCGTGGCACTGCCACTTAGGTCATATTGGTGTAGAATGCATGAAGAAACTCCATGTTGATGGACTTGGAGTCACTTGATTTTGAATCACTTGACACATGTGAACCATGCCTCATGGGAAAGATGACCAAAACTCCGTTCTCCGGAACAATGGATTGAGCAAGTGACTTATTGGAAATTATACATACTGATGTGTGCGGTCCGATGATCATTGAGGCACACGGTGGATATCGTTATTTTCTCACCATCACCGATGATTTAAGTAGATATGGTTATATTTACTTAATGAAACACAAGTCTGAAACGTTTGAAAAGTTCAAGCAATTTCAGAGTGAAGTGGAGAATCATCGTAACAAGAAGATCAAATTCCTACGATCTCGTCGAGGAGGAGAATATCTGAGTTATGAGTTTTGCACTCACTAATGACCCACAAGAATAGGGGATCTATCCTTGTCCTTTTGATAAGTAAGAGTGTCGAACCCAATGAGGAGCAGAAGGAAATGACAAGCGGTTTTCACTAAGGTATTCTGTGCAAGCACTGAAATTATCGGTAACAAATAGTTTTGTGATAAGGTAATTTGTAACGGGTAGCAAGTAACAAATGTAACAAAGCTGCAGCAAGGTGGATCAATACTTTTTGTAACAAAGGACAAGCCTCGTCAAACTCTTATGTAAAGCAAAGTGCTCCCGAAGACACATGGGAATTTTGTCAAGCTAGTTTTTGTCATGCTCATATGATTCACGTTCGTTACTATGATAATTTGGTATGTGGGTGGACCAGTGCTTGGGTACTGCTCTTACTTGGACAAATCTCCCACTTATGATTAACCTCTCTCACAAGCATCCACAACTACAAAAGAAAAATTAAGATAAATCTAACCGTAGCATGAAACATATGGATCCAAATCAGCCCCTTACGAAGCAACACATAAACTAGGGTTTAAGCTTCTCTCACTCTAGCAACCCATCATCTACTTATTACTTCCCAATGCCTTCCCCTAGGCCCAAATAATGGTGAAGTGTCATGTAGTCGACGTTCACATGACACCACTAGAGGAGAGACAACATACATCTCATCAAAATATCGAACGAATTCCAAATTCACATGATTACTTATAGCAAGACTTATCCCATGTCCTAAGGAACAAACATAATTACTCACAAATAATATTCATGTTCATAATCAGAGGAGTATTAATAATCATTAAGGGTCTGAACATATGATCTTCCACCTAGTAAACCAACTAGCATCAACTACCACGAGTAATCAACAATACTCGCAACCCACATGTACCAATCTGTGGTTTGAGACAAAGATCAGATACAAGCGATGAACTAGGGTTTGGAGAGGAGCTGGTGCTGATGAAGATGTTGATGGAGATTGACCCCCTCTCGATGAGAGGATCGTTGGTGATGACAATGGCTTCGATTTCCCCCTCTGGGAGGGAAGTTTCCCCGGCAGAATAGCTCCGCCGGAGCTCTAGATTGGTTCTGCCGAAGTTCCGCCTCGAGACAGCGACGCTTCCCCCCGAAAGTTCTGATATTATTTTTTCTAGGTCAAAACCCTTCATATAGCAGAACATGGGCACCGGAGTCTTGCAAGGGGTGTTGGGGAACGTCGCATGGGAAACAAAAATTTTCCTACGCGCACGAAGACCTATCATGGTGATGTCCATCTACGAGAGGGGATGAGTGATCTACGTACCCTTGTAGACCGTACAGCAGAAGCGTTAGAGAACGCGGTTGATGTAGTGGAACATCCTCACGTCCCTCGATCCGCCCCGTGAACAATCCCGCGATCAGTCCCACGATCTAGTACCGAACGGACGGCACCTCCGCGTTCAGCACACGTACAACTCGACGATGATCTCGGCCTTCTTGATCCAGCAAGAGAGACGGAGAGGTATAAGAGTTTCTCTGGCAGCGTGACGGCGCTCCGGAGGTTGGTGATGACCTTGTCTCAGCAGGGCTCCGCCCGAGCTCCGCAGAAACGCGATCTAGAGGAAAAACCGTGGAGGTATGTGGTCGGGCTGCCGTGGAAAAGTCGTCTCAAATCAGCCCTAAAACCTCCGTATATATAGGTGAGAGGGAGGGGGCCTTGCCTTGGGGCTCAAGGAGCCCCAAGGGGGTCGGCCGAGTCCAAGGGGGAGGACTCTCCCCCCCCAAACCGAGTTGGACTAGGTTTGGTGGGAGGGAGTCCCCCTTCCTTCCCACCTCCTCCTTTTTTTTCTTTCTCTCTTGATTTTCTTCTCCTTGGCGCATATATAGAGCCTTTTGGGCTGTCCCACCAGCCCACTAAGGGCTGGTGTGCCACCCTCAATGTCTATGGGCTTCCCCGGGGTGCGTTGCCCCCCCGACGAACTCCCGGAACCCATTCGTCATTCCCGGTAACTCCAAAAACCTTCCGGTAATCAAATGAGGTCATCCTATATATCAATCTTCATTTCCGGACCATTCCGGAAACCCTCGTGACATCCGTGATCTCATCCGGGACTCCTAACAACATTCGGTAACCAACCATATAACTCAAATACGCATAAAACAACGTCGAACCTTAAGTGTGCAGACCCTGCGGGTTCGAGAACTATGTAGACATGACCCGAGAGACTCCTCGGTCAATATCCAATAGCGGGACCTGGATGCCCATATTGGATCCTACATATTGTACGAAGATCTTATCGTTTGAACCTCAGTGCCAAGGATTCATATAATCCCGTATGTCATTCCCTTTGTCCTTCGGTATGTTACTTGCCCGAGATTCGATCGTCAGTATCCGCATACCTATTTCAATCTCGTTTACCGGCAAGTCTCTTTACTCGTTCCGTAATACAAGATCCCGCAACTTACACTAAGTTACATTGCTTGCAAGGCTTGTGTGTGATGTTGTATTACCGAGTGGGCCCCGAGATACCTCTACGTTCACACGGAGTGACAAATCCCAGTCTTGATCCATACTAACTCAACTAACACCTTTGGAGATACCTGTAGAGCATCTTTATAGTCACCCAGTTACGTTGCGACGTTTTATACACACAAAGCATTCCTCCGGTGTCAGTGAGTTATATGATCTCATGGTCATAGGAATAAATACTTGACACGCAGAAAATAGTAGCAACAAAATGACACGATCAACATCCTACGTCTATTAGTTTGGGTCTAGTCCATCACATGATTCTCCTAATGATGTGATCCCGTTATCAAGTGACAACACTTGCCCATGGCCAGGAAACCTTGACCATCTTTGATCAACGAGCTAGTCAACTAGAGGCTTACTAGGGACAGTGTTTTGTCTATGTATCCATACAAGTATTGTGTTTCCAATCAATACAATTATAGCATGGATAATAAACGATTATCATGAACTAAGAAATATAACAATAACTAATTTATTATTGCCTCTAGGGCATATTTCCAACAGTCTCCCACTTGCACTAGAGTCAATAATCTAGTTCACATCACCATGTGATTCCAACGAATCCAACACCCATATAGTTATGGGGTCTGATCACGTCTTGCTCGTGAGAGAGGTTTTAGTCAACGGTTCTGAAACTTTCAGATCCGTGCGTTCTTTACAAATCTTTATGTCATCTTATAGATGCTGCTACTACGTGCTATTCGGAAATGCTCCAAATATCTACTCTACTATACGAATTCGTTTCACTACTCATAGTTATTCGGATTAGTGTCAAAGCTTGCATTGACGTAACCCTTTACGACAAACTCTTTAACCACCTCCATAACCGAGAAAAATTCCTTAGTCCATTAGTTACTAAGGATAAATTTCGACCGCTGCTAGTGATTCAATCATGGATCACTCTTTGTACCTCTCAACATACTTTGAGTCAAGGCACACATCAGGTGCGGTACACAGCATGGCATACTTTAGATTCTACGGCTAAGGCATAGAAGACGACCTTCGTCTATTCTCTTTATTCTGCCGTGGTCGGGTTTTGAGTCTTACTCAAATTCACACCTCACAACGCAACCAAGAACTCCTTCTTTGCTGATCTATTTTGAACTCTTTCAAAAACTTGTCAAGGCATGCATCTTGTTGAAACTTCTATTAAGCGCTTTCGATCTATCTCCATAGATCTTTGATGCTCAACGTTCAAGTAGCGTAATCCATGTACTCCTTTGAAAACTTCTTTCAAACAACCTTGTATGCTTTATAGAAACTCTACATTACTTCTGATCCACAATATGTCAACCACATATACCTATCAGAAATTCTATAGTGCTCCCACTCACTTCTTTGGAAATACAAGTTTCTCATAAACCTTGTACAAACCCAAAATCTTTGATCATCTCATCAAAGTGTATATTCCAACTCCGAGATGCTTGCACCAGTCCATTGAAGGATCACTTGAGCTTGCATACTTGCTAGTATCTTTAGGATCGACAAAACCTTCTGGTTGTATCACATACAATGTTTGCTCAAGGAAACCGTTGAGAAAACAATGTTTTGACATCCTACGTGCAATATTTCATAAATAATGCATCAACAACTAACATAATTCTAACAGACCTTTTGCATCGCTACGAGTGAGAAAGTCTCATCATAGTCAACTGTTTGATCTTGTCGAAAACATCTTTGCGACAAGTCGAGCTTTTCTTAATAGTGACTTATCACCATCATCGTCTGTCTTCTTTTAAAGATCCATTTTTACTCAATAGTCCTATGACCATCAAGTAGTTCTACCAAAGTCTACACTTTGTTTTCACACATGGATCCTCTCTCGGATTTCATGGCTTCCAGCCATTTGTCGGAATCTGGGCCCACCATTGCTTTCTCCATAACTCGTAGGTTCACTGTTGCTCAACAACATGACCTCCAAGACAGGGTTACCGTACTACTCTGCAGCAGTACGCGACCTTGTCGACCTACGAGGTTTGCAGTAACTTGATTCGAAGCTCAATGATCATCATCATCAGGTTCCACTTCAATTGGTGTAGGCGCCACATGAACAACTTCATGCGCCCTGCTACACACTGGTCGAAGTGATGGTTCAATAACCTCATCAAGTTCTACTACCCTCCCACTCAATTCTTTCGAGAGAAACCTTTCCTCGAGAAAGGATCCGTATCTAGAAACAAACACTTTGCTTTCGGATCTGAGATAGGAGATGTACCCAACTGTTTTGGATATCCTATGAAGATGCATTTATCCGCTTTGGGTTCGAGCTTATCAGACTGAAACTTTTTCACATAAGTGTCGAAACCCCAAACTTTTAAGAAACGACAGTTTAGATTTCTCTAAACCTCAGTCTATACTGTGTCATCTCAACGGAAATACGCGGTGCCCTATTTAAACTGAGTGCGGTTGTCTCTAATGCATAACCCATAAACGATAGTGGTAATTCGATAAGAGACATCATAGTATGCACCATACCAAATAGTTCGTGGCTATGACGTTCAGACACATCATCACACTATGATGTTCCAGGTGGCATGAACTGCGAAACAATTTCCACATTGTCTTAACTGTGTACCAAAACTCGTAACTCAGATATTCATTTCCATGATCATATCGTAGACAGTTTATCCTCTTGTTACGACGAACTTCACTCTGAAACGGAATTGAACTTTTCAACATTTCAGACTTGTGATTCATTAAGTAAATACTCTTGTATCTACTCAAATCGTCAGTGAAGTAAGAACATAATGATATTCACTGCGTGTCTCAGCACCCATTGGACTGCATACATCAAAATGTATCACTTCCAACAAGTTACTATCTTAATTTCATCTCAATGAAAACAAGGCCTTGCTCATGTGGTATGATTTGCATGTCACTAATGATTCGAAATCAGGTGAGTACAAAGATCCATCAACATGGAGCCTCTTCATGCAATTTATACTAACATGACTCAAGCGGCAGTGCCACAACTAAGTAGTACTATCATCATCAACTCGTATCTTTTGGCACCAATATCATGAACATGTGTAACACTACGATCGAGATTCAATAAACCATTGAAGGTGATTATTCAAGAAAATAGAGTAACCATTATTCTCTTTAAATGAATAATCGTATTGCAATAAACACGATTCAATCATGTTCATGCTTAACGCAAGCACCAAATAACAATTATTTAGGTTTAACACCAATCCCGATGGTAGAGGGAGCGTGCGACGTTTGATCATATCAACCTTGGAAACACTTCCAACACTTATCGTCACCTCGCCTTTAGCTAGTCTCCGTTTATGCCGTAGCTTACATTTCGTGTTACTAATCACTTAGCAACCGAACCGGTATCCAATACCCTCATGCTACTAGGAGTACTAGTAAAGTACACATCAACATCATGTCTATCAAATACACTTCTTTCGACTTTTGCCAGCCTTCTTATCTACCAAGTATCTAGAGTTGCTCCGCCTCAGTGACTGTTCCTCTCATTACAGAAGCACTTAGTCTCGGGTTTGGGTTTAATCTTGGGTCTCTTCATTAGTGCAGCAACTGTTTTGCCGTTTCACGAAGTATCCCTTCTAGCCCTTGCCTTTCTTGAAACTTAGTGGTTTTACAAACCATCAACTATTGATGCTCCTTCTTGATTTCTACTTTCGCAGTGTCAAACATCGCGAATCGCTCAAGGATCATTGTATGTATCCTTGATATGTTATAGTTCATCACGAAGCTCTCACAGCTTGGTGGTAGTGACTTTGGAGAACTATCACTATCTCATCTGGAAGATTAACTCCCACTTGATTCAAGCGATTGTCGTACTCAGACAATCTAAGCACATGCTCAACGATTGAGCCTTTCTCCTTTACTTTGTGGACAAAGAATCTTGTCGGAGGTCTCGTACCTCTTAACTAGGGCACAAGCATGAAATCACAATTTCATCTCTTTAGAACATCACTTATGTTCCGTGACGTTTTACAACGTTTTCGGCGCCTTGCTTCTAAGCCATTAAGTATTTTTGTACTGAACTATCGTGTAGTCATCAGAAACGTGTATGTCGGATGTTCACAGCATCCACAGACGACGCTCGAGGTGCAGCACACCGAGTGGTGCATTAAGGACATAAGCCTTCTGTGCAGCAACGAGGACAATCCTCGGTTTTACAGACTCAGTCTGCAAAGTTTGCTACTATCAACTTTCAACTAAATTTTCTCTAGGAACATATAAAAACAGTAGAGCTATAGCGCAAGCTACATCGTAATTCGCAAAGACCATTGGACTATGTTCATGACAATTAGTTCAATTAATCATATTACTTAAGAACTCCCACTCAAAAAGTACATCTCTCTAGTCATTTGAGTGGTACATGATCCAAATCCACTATCTCAAGTCCGATCATCACGTGAGTCGAGAATAGTTTCAGTGGTAAGCATCTCTATGCTAATCATATCAACTATACGATTCATGCTCGACCTTTCGGTCTCATGTGTTCCGAGGCCATGTCTGCACATGCTAGGCTCGTCAAGCTTAACCCGAGTGTTCCGCGTGCGCAACTGTTTTGCACCCGTTGTATGTGAACGTTGAGTCTATCACACCCGATCATCACGTGGTGTCTCAAAACGACGAACTGTAGCAACGGTGCACAGTCGGGGAGAACACAATTTCGTCTTGAAATTTTAGTGAGAGATCACCTCATAATGCTACCGTCGTTCTAAGCAAAATAAGGTGCATAAAAGGATTAACATCACATGCAATTCATAAGTGACATGATATGGCCATCATCACGTGCTTCTTGATCTCCATCACCAAAGCACCGGCACGATCTTCTTGTCACCGGCGCGACACCATGATCATCCATCAACGTGTTGCCATCGGGGTTGTCGTGCTACTCATGCTATTACTACCAAAGCTACATCCTAGCAAAATAGTAAACGCATCTGCAAGCACAAACGTTAGTATAAAGACAACCCTATGGCTCCTGCCGGTTGCCGTACCATCGACGTGCAAGTCGATATTTCTATTACAACATGATCATCTCATACATCCAATATATCACATCACATCGTTGGCCATATCACATCACAAGCATACCCTGCAAAAACAAGTTAGACGTCCTGTAATTTTGTTGTTGCATGTTTTACGTGGTGACCAAGGGTATCTAGTAGGATCGCATCTTACTTACGAAAACACCACAACGGAGATATATGAATTGCTATTTAACCTCATCCAAGGACCTCCTCGGTCAAATCCGATTCAACTAAAGTTGGAGAAACCGACACTTGCCAGTCTCTCGTAAGCGTACGAGTAATGTCGGACCAAGCCGCTTCAATCCAACAATACCGCGGAATCAAGAAAAGACTAAGGAGGGCAGCAAAACGCAAATCACCGCCCACAAAAACTTTTGTGTTCTACTCGAGAAGACATCTACGCATGAACCTAGCTCATGATGCCACTGTTGGGGAACGTCGCATGGGAAACAAAAATTTTCCTACGCGAACGAAGACCTATCATGGTGATTTCCATCTACGAGAGGGGATGAGTGATCTACGTACCCTTGTAGACCGTACAGCAGAAGCGTTAGAGAACGCGGTTGATGTAGTGGAACGTCCTCACGTCCCTCGATCCGCCCCGCGAACAATCCCGCGATCAGTCCCACGATCTAGTACCGAACGGACGGCACCTCCGCGTTCAGCACACGTACAGCTCGACGATGATCTCGGCCTTCTTGATCCAGCAAGAGAGACAGAGAGGTAGAAGAGTTTCTCCGGCAGCGTGACGGTGCTCCGAATGTTGGTGATGACCTTGTCTCAGCAGGGCTCTGCCCGAGCTCCGCAGAAACGCGATCTAGAGGAAAAACCGTGGAGGTATGTGGTCGGGCTGGCGTGGAAAAGTCGTCTCAAATCAGCCCTAAAACCTCCGTATATATAGGTGGGAGGGAGGGGGCCTTGCCTTGGGGCTCAAGGAGCCCCAAGGGGGTCGGCCGAGTCCAAGGGGGAGGACTCTCCCCCCCAAACCGAGTTGGACTAGGTTTGGTGGGAGGGAGTCCCCCTTCCTTCCCACCTCCTCCTTTTTTTTTCTCTCTTGATTTTCTTCTCCTTGGCGCATAGAGCCTTTTGGGCTGTCCCACCAGCCCACTAAGGGCTGGTGTGCCACCCTCAATGTCTATGGGCTTCCCCGGGGTGGGTTGCCCCCCCCGGTGAACTCCCGGAACCCATTCGTCATTCCCGGTACATTCCCGGTAACTCCGAAAACCTTCCGGTAATCAAATGAGGTCATCCTGTATATCAATCTTTGTTTCCGGACCATTCCGGAAACCCTCATGACGTCCGTGATCTCATCCGGGACTCCGAACAACATTCGGTAACCAACCATATAACTCAAATACGCATAAAACAACGTCGAACCTTAAGTGTGCAGACCCTGCGGGTTCGAGAACTATGTAGACATGACCCGAGAGACTCCTCGGTCAATATCCAATAGCGGGACCTGGATGCCCATATTGGATCCTACATATTCTACGAAGATCTTATCGTTTGAACCTCAGTGCCAAGGATTCATATAATCCCGTATGTCATTCCCTTTGTCCTTCGGTATGTTACTTGCCCGAGATTCGATCGTCAGTATCCGCATACCTATTTCAATCTCGTTTACCGGCAAGTCTCTTTACTCGTTCCGTAATACAAGATCCCGCAACTTACACTAAGTTACATTGCTTGCAAGGCTTGTGTGTGATGTTGTATTACCGAGTGGGCCCCGAGATACCTCTCCGTTCACACGGAGTGACAAATCCCAGTCTTGATCCATACTAAGTCAACTAACACCTTCGGAGATACCTGTAGAGCATCTTTATAGTCACCCAGTTACGTTGCGATGTTTGATACACACAAAGCATTCCTCCGGTGTCAGTGAGTTATATGATCTCATGGTCATAGGAATAAATACTTGACACGCAGAAAACAGTAGCAACAAAATGACACGATCAACATGCTACGTCTATTAGTTTGGGTCTAGTCCATCACATGATTCTCCTAATGATGTGATCCCGTTATCAAGTGACAACACTTGCCTATGGCCAGGAAACCTTGACCATCTTTGATCAACGAGCTAGTCAACTAGAGGCTTACTAGGGACAGTGTTTTGTCTATGTATCCACACAAGTATTGTGTTTCCAATCAATACAATTATAGCATGGATAATAAACGATTATCATGAACTAAGAAATATAACAATAACTAATTTATTATTGCCTCTAGGGCATATTTCCAACAAGGGGGCCCACAAGTCTGCATGGCGCGCCTGGGGGGGGGGGGTAGGCCGCGCCCGTGGCTTGTGGCCACCTGGTGGGTCCTGATACGTCTCAAACGTAACTATAATTTTTGATGGTTTCACGCTGTTATCTTGTCAACTTTGGATGTTTTGTTTACCTTTTGTATATTTTTGGGACTAACTTATTAACTTAGTGCCAAGTGCGAGTTCATGTTTTTCTGTGTTTTTGACTCTTTTCAGATCTGATTTTGGAACGGAGTCCAAACGGAATAAAATCCCCAAAATGATTTTTTCCAGAACGGAAGAAGATCGGGAGGCTTGAGGGCCAAGCAAGTGGGCCCACAGGGGGCCCACAAGCCCTGTTGCCGCGGCCAGGGGGGAGGCCGCGACAACCAAGCTTGTGGCCCCCCTGGCGCTCCCCTGCCCTAGGTCTTTGGCCTATAAATTCCCTAAAAATCCAGAAAAAATCAGGGCGTCCACGAAAACACTTTTCCGCCGCCGCAAGCTTCCGTTTCCGCGAGATCTCATCACGAGACCCTTCCCGGTGCCCTGCCGGAGGGGACTTTGGAGTTGAGGGCTTCTTCATCAACATCATCGCCCTCCAATGACTCATGAGTAGTTCACTTCAGACCTACGGGTCCGTAGTTAGTAGCTAGATGGCTTCTTCTCTCTCTTGGATCTTCAATACAAAGTTCTTCATGATCTTCATGGAGATCTATCCAATGTAATCCTCTTTGGTAGTGTGTTTGTCGAGATCCGATGAATTGTGAATTTGTGATCAGATTATCTATGATATATATTTGAGTCTTTGCTGGTTTCTTTTATGCATGATTTGATATCCTTGTAAGTCTCTCCGAGTCTTGGGTTTTGTTTGGCCAACTAGATCTATGATTCTTGCAATGGAAGAAGTGCTTGGTTTTGGGTTCATACAGTGTGGTGACCTTTCCTAGTGACAGAAGGGGCAGCAAGGCACGCATCATGTTGTTGCCATCAAGGGTAACAAGATGGGATTTTATCATAGATATGAGATTGTCCATCTACATCATGTCATCTTGCTTAAGGCGTTACTCTGTTCTCATGAACTTAGTACACTAGATGCATGCTGGATAGCGGTCGACGTGTGGAGTAATAGTAGTAGATGCAGAAAGTATCGGTCTACTTGTTTTGGACGTGATGCCTATAGATATAATCATTGCCATAGATAACGTCACGACTTTGCGCGGTTCTATCAATTGCTCGACAGTAATTCTTTCACCCACCGTCTACTTGCTTTCATGAGAGAAGCCACTAGTGAACACTACGGCCCCCGGGTCTATTCACACCTATCGTTTCCACTTTCGCTTTACTTTGCTTTGTTTCTTTGTTGCTTTCAGTTCTCACTTGGCAAACAATCTATAAGGGATTGACAACCCCTTCATAGTGTTGGGAGAAAGCTCTTTGTGTTTGTATAGGTACTTGTGATATTCCTTCATTGGATCGATACCTTGGTTCTCAAAACTAAGGGAAATACTTACCGCCGCTGTGCTACATCACCCTTTCCGCTTCGAGGGAACACCAATGCAAGGCTCCAAGGCCACGGGGGAATCCTTTGCATATTTGCCTAGGAAGTCCCTAAAGGCGTAGCGTAGCAGAAGGATTCCTGATGCCGTTGCTAAGGAGTATCAAGACAAGAATAGTCTCCCGTCAGCACGCTTGTTTCTGGCGCTGTTGGAAGGTCTTTTGTTGCAGTAGCAGGTCCCCTGATGTATTTTTTTCGCCCAATATTTTTATATATTTCAAAATAATTCTCCGTAAGTTTTCAGGACTTTTGGAGTTGTGCAGAATAGGTCTCTCATATTTTCTCCTTTTCTGGTCCAGAATTCCAGCTACCAACATTCTCCTTGTTCATGTAAACCTTGTAAAATAAGAGAGAAAAGGCATAAGTATTGTACCATAATGTGTATTAACAACCCATAATGCAATAAATATCGATATAAAAGCATAATGCAAAATGGACATATCAACTCCCCCAAGCTTAAACCCCGCTTGTCCTCAAGTGAAAACCGAGATTGATAAAAATGCCCACATGTTTAGAGATAGAGGTGTCGATAAAAATAAAATACGGACATGAAGGCATCATGGTTATCTTTAGAACAACAACACATATTGATATAGAATATCTTATGCTAGAGTAACAATTCATTCACAAGGTAAAATATGAATCAAGAACTCTATTGAGAACTAACAAACTATGGTTTCAGTCATTGAAGCAATTCCAATTTATCGCAACATAGGAAAGAGTCAATATAAGAGCTTGTAAACAAAATTCACATACTCAATCATCTTATGGTGTTTCATAATTGCTAACACTCATGGAGTACCTATGAGGTCAAAGCTTCAATTGGACACAGAGAAAGATAGGAGCTTATAGTTTTTCCTCCCAACTATTTACCTCAAGGGTAATGTCAACAACAATAACTCATGATCACCCACATCCAAGTGGATATATTTGTCTAGATCATTTCCCAACACATGACACTTGCCAACAGATAAAGGCGAAATAAAGGACATGGTGAAGATCACCACGACTCTTAGATAAAGGTATGTACTAGAAAGTAAAGGTAACAGATAGGCCCTTCGCAGAGGGAAGCAGAGGTTGTCATGCACTTTTATAGTTGGATGCGCAATCCCTTAATGCAAAAGAACGTCATTTTATATTGACCCTTGTGATAAAGAACTTTATTATGAGTCTGTCGCTTTTATTTCTTCTATATCACAAGTTCGTATAAAGTTTATTTTCCTCACACTAATAGATCACACACATTTAAAGTGCAATTTTTATTGCTTGCACCGATGACAACTTACTTGAGGGATCTTACTCAATCCATAGGTAGGTGTGGTGGACTCTCAAGGCAAAACTAGGTTAAAGGTGTTTGGATGCACAAGTAGTATCTCTACTTGGTGCGGAAGTTTTTGGCTGATACGGGGTGGAAGCAAGCGACACATGTTGAAGGATCTATAACCATATAACTTCTATTCGTAAATAAGCAAACATAACTCATTATGTTTGTCTTATTGTCCAACATCAACTTCTTAACATATAATATTTTAATGAGTGCTCACAATCACAAAAGATGTCTAAAATAATATATTTATATATGAACCTCTCTTTCTTTATTACTTCCTTTTGATTGCAACAATGACCAATAGCTTTGTTTGTCAACTCACAACAAATTTCAATCGACATACTTTTTATATGTGAAGTCATCACTCCCCATAAGATCATTATATATACTCTTTTGCTTTTATTCTATACTTCTTTGTATTTCTATTTCTCAAGATCATAGCAAGCAAGCAAAGCCCTCAACCCCAAACTACTCTTTATTATATAACTCTCGGACTTGCTTACATAGGGGGAACATAAAGTAAAACTCAAAACTAGATCACACTAAAACTTTATTCTACTATATCAAGATATAACCAAAAGGATCGAATGGATAAAAACGAAGAAAGTAAAAGGTGTGATGGTGATACGATACCGGGGCACCTCCCCAAGCTTGGCACAAGCCAAGGGGAGTGCCCATACCCATGTGTTTAGTTGTCTTTCTTCGGAGGTGGTGATGTTGGAGTTGTTGGTGAGGTTGAAGGCTTGTTCTCCGTCTTCCAAGGCATGGGCTCACCATCATAAAAAGATGGAGTCTGTGGGATCCTCAAGTCTGTAGCCAAACTCATTTTATTATATCTGTATTCATACTCACGGTTTTGGTTTTGCAGGTCATAGATCTGGGAATGGAGTGCTCGATTTTCTCGTAAATCTTGAAGACGTGATCCCAGATTTCCTTGGCGTCTAGCTAGTGCTTATGGGTAAACTCCACGATCATCATGTGATTGGCATTGAGTCCTCGTTCCACCATCCCTTGGCACTTGGAAACTTGTTGCTCCATTGCTTCGAGCCTGGTCTCCACGCTTCCGGTCTTCTTTGGCCCCCTAACATCACGGATGTGTAACACACCCTCATGCACCTCAATGGTTTGAGGGTGTTGCAGCACCTCCGCAAGGTAGGGGTTGATGACCCTCTCGAAGAACTTGTCCTTCAAAGCACTTGAATACGTCATGTTGATCTAAATCTGTTGCAGAAACAGCTCAAACCGAAAACAGGAGATACTGTCGTGATACAAAGGTCAAAACCTTCGGGAGATTATATAATGGATTTTTACCGACCCTAAAGAGTATGCCACAAGAAAACAGAGTCCGGAGGGTACACGGGGTGGCCACAAGCCTGCAGGGCGCACCCAGGGGGGTAGGCCGCGCCCCCTGGCTTGTCGCCTCCTCATGCACTTTTCGAATTGCTTTAAATTTTCCTAATTTTTTAAATATTCCAAAAATGATAAAAATTGCCATTGGAAAAGTTTTGGAGTCGGTTTTCTTACCATAACACATACCTATTCCTTTTCGGAGTCTGAAACGTTCTAATAGGTCTCCCTAATGTACTCCTCTGGAGTTATGGTATTGATAATATTGGTTTCAGTATTTATGGGAGTACTTGAGATATAATGTTTGATTATTTGCCCATTTACCACCTTCGATTCGTGCCTTCGGCGGTGTTGATCTTGACAGCACCGAAACGATGTACTTCCTCGATAATGTAAGGTGCTTCCCATTTAGAGAGAAGTTTTCCTGCAAAAAATCTTAAACGAGAGTTGTATAGCAAGACATGATCACCTACATTGAATTCACGCTTTTGTATCCTTCCATCATGCCATCTCTTAACCTTTTCTTTAAACAACTTGGCATTCTCATAGGCCTGGGTTCTCCATTCATCAAGTGAGTTAATGTCAAATAACCTCTTCTCACCAGCAAGTTTGAAATCATAGTTAAGCTCTTTATTTGCCCAATAAGCTTTATGTTCTAGCTCTAGAGGTAAATAACATGTTTACCATAAACCATTTTATACGGGCCATAATGCATCGTCAAGTTTCTTAGACCAATTCTTTCTAGATCTATTAACGATATTTTGCAAGATCAATTTAATTTCTCTATTGCTCAATTCTACTTGACCACTATACTCAGGATGATAAGGATATGCAATTCTATGGTTAACATCATACCTAGCAAGCAATTTACGGAAAGCAGGGTGAATAAAGTGTGAACCACCATCAACCATTAAATATCTAGGGAAAATAACTTATTTCAACATTTTAATAGAAGTGTTATGATCAACACTACTAGTTGGAATAGCTTCTACCCACTTAGTAACATAATCAACAACAACTAGAATATGAGTATACCCATTGGACTTTGGAAAAGGTCCCATATAATCAAAAACCTAAACATCAAATGGTTCTATAACAACAGAGTAATTCATAGGCATTTCGTGATGTCTACTAATATTATCAATTCTTTGACATTCGTCACAGGACAAGACAAACTTACGAGCATCCTTGAAGAGAGTAGGCCAGTAAAAACCAGATTGTAATACGTTGTGTGCAGTTCTATCTCCAGCGTGATGTCCTCGGTAGGCCTCAGAGCGACGCTTCTGTATGATCTGTCCCTGTTCATGCTCGTGTACACAACGTCTAATTATACCATCTACTCCTTCTTTATAAAGGTGTGCATCGTCCCAAAAGTAATGTATTAAATCATATAAGAACTTTTTCTTTTGTTGGTATGTGAAGCTAGGCGGTATAAATTTAGCAAAAATGTAGTAAGCATAATCAGCATAGCAAGGAGCATTGTGTGAAGCATTTATGACAGCTAATTGTTCATCAGGGAAGCTATCATCAATAGGTAGTGGGTCATCAAGAACATTCTCTAGTCTAGACAAGTTATCTGCTACGGGGTTATCAACGCCCTTTCTATCAATAATATGCAAATCAAAATCTTGTAGAAGAAGAACCCATCTAACAAGTCTAGGTTTAGCATCTTTCTTTTCCATAAGGTATTTAATAGCAGCGTTATTAGTGTGAATAGTTACTTTGGAATCAACAATATAAGGTCTAAACTTATCACAAGCAAACATAACTGCTAAAAGTTCCTTTTCAGTGGTAGCATAGTTTCTTTTAGCACTGTCTAGAGTTTTACTAGCGTAATGGATGACATTTAATTTCTTATCAACTCTTTTCCCTAGAACAGCACCAACAGCATAATCACTAGCATCACACATAATTTCAAAAGGTAGGTTCCAATTAGGTGGTTGAACAACAGGTGCAATGATCAAGGCTCTCTTAAGAATTTCAAATGCTTCTACACACTCATCATAAAAAACGAAAGGAACATTCTTCTGCAAAAGATTAGTGAGAGGATTAGAAATCTTAGGGAAGTCTTTAATAAATCTCCTATAGAAACGAGCATGACCAAGGAAACTTCTTATACCTTTGATATATGTTGGACACGACATTTTTTCAATAGCATCAACTTTAGCTTTATCAACTTCAATACCTCTTTTAGAGATCTTGTGTCCCAAGACAATGCCTTCATTAACCATAAAGTGTAACTTCTCCCAATTCAAGCCAAGATTAATTTCTTCACATCTCTGCAAAACACGATCAAGGTTGCTCAAGCAATCATCAAAAGAAGTTCCGCAAACGGAAAAATCATCTATGAAAACCTCCACAATCTTTTCACAAAAGCCAGAGAATATAGCCATCATACATCTTTGAAAGGTAGCAGGTGCATTGCATAAACCAAAAGGCATACGTCTATAAGCAAAGGTAACTAAAGGACAAGTAAAAGTGGTCTTCTCTTGATCCTCTTTTGACACATGTATTTGAGAGAAACTAGAATAACCGTCTAGAAAGAAAAAATGTGTATGTTTGGATAGTCTTTCTAGCATTTGATCAATAAAAGGTAGAGGGTAATGATCTTTCCTAGTATCTTTATTTAATTTCCTAAAATCAATTACCAATCTATATCCTGTAACAATTCTTCGCGGGATGAGTTCATTTTTGTCATTAGGAACAACGCTAATACCTCACTTTTTTAGGGACACAATGAACGGGGCTAACCCATCTACTATGAGCAATAGGATAAATTATACGTGCCTCTAGAAGCTTTAATATTTCATTCCTTACCACTTCCTTCATTTTAGGATTTAATCGTCGTTGGTAATCAACAACTGGTTTAGCATTAGGCTCCATATTGATTTTTTGATGACATAGAGTAGGACTAATGCCCTTAAGATCATCAAGAGTATATCCAATAGCGGCACGGTGCTTCCTCAAAGCTTTCAATAATCTCTTTTCTTCATGCTCTGAAAGGTTAGCACTAATAATAACAGGATATATCTCCTTTTCATCATGATAAGCATACTTCAGAGTATCAGGTAATTGTTTAAGCTCAAACACGGGATCACCCTTGGGTGGAGGAGGATCCCCAAGTATTTCAACATGCAGGTTGTGTTTCAAAATGGGTTGTTGATCAAAGAAAATCTTATCTATTTCATTCCTTTCGTTCATATGCATATCATTTTCATGGTCTAGCAAATATTGTTCTAAGGGATCAGTAGGAGACACATTGATAGAGGCGAGACCAATAATTTCATCTTTACTAGGCAATTCTTTGTCATGGGATTGTCTATGAAATTTAGAGAAATTGAACTCATGAGACACATCCCCAAAACTTACAGTAACCGTTTCTTTCTCACAGTCAATCTTAGCATTAACAGTATTCAACAAGGGTCTACCGAATATAATGGGACAAAAATCATCTTGTGGGGAACCAAGAACAAGAAAATCAGTAGGATACTTTATTTTCCCACACAAGACTTCAACATCTCTAACAGTCCCAATTGGTGCAATAGTATCCCTATTAGTAAGCTTGATGGTAACATCAATTTCTTCTTATTCAGCTGGTGCAATATCATTCATAATTTCTTGGTATAAGTTAAAGGTAATTGCACTCACACTAGCACCCACATCACATAAGCCATGATAACAATGATCTCCTATTTTAACAAAAACAACAGGCACGCCAACAATAGGTCTATGTTTACCTTTAATATCAGGTCTAGCAATTCCAGCATCTTCATCACAGAAATGAATGACATGCCCATCAATATTATCAACCAAGAGATCTTTAACCATAGAAATATTAGGTTCAACTTTAATTTGTTAGGAGGTATAGGTGTTGTAGTACAACTCTTATGAACCACAGATGAAGCTTTAGCATGCTCCTTTATCCTAACAGGAAAGGGTGGTTTCTCAATATAAGCAGTAGGAATAACAGGATCAACATTATAAATAATAGTTTCTTCTTCAACTTTAATAGGTTCAACCACTTTAACTTCAATGGGAGGATGATATTTAAACCACTTATCCTTGGGGAGATCAACATGAGTAGCAAAAGATTCACAGAATGAAGCTACTACCTCAGAGTCAAGTCCATCTTTAGTGCTAAAATCACGAAAAGCATCAGTGTCTATAAAGGATTTAACACAATCAAACTTAAGGCTTATACCTGACTCATTACATTCGTCGAGTTCCCAATCTTCAGAGTTGCGTTTAATTCTTTCCAATAAGTCCCATTTGAATTCAATATCTTTCTTCATAAAGGAACCAACACAAGAGGTATCGAGCATGGATTGATCATTACGAGAGAGCCGAGCATATTTTTTTTGAATAATAATATCTCTTGGGAGCTCATTGTAATGCCCCATATGTGTAGTCGCCATATTTGGAACCTATTGCATGTGGGTCCACCTTGTCATGGATATGATGATGTCATTTTGTGGCTATGATTTCATGTGGCATCATGATCTTGTTGTTTTGCTTGCATCTGATGATTATGATTTTATGTGGTCTAGCTAGGAGTTAGAGTTTGTGGTGATATGAATTCATGTGGTCATATGACTCCATGTGGTGCCTTGTGTTGTTGTGCATGTGATGTATAGCTTGTGTAGGGAGATGCATGTGATAGTAAGTGCTTAGGTTTCAAAAACCATCTTCACCCCTCTCTCTATTTCTCCTATGTCAAGATTCTCTTCTTCCTTCCCTCTTTTGAAAATGCTCATGTGTTAGCTTAGAATTGTGGTGGATGAGATGTGTGATTTGCTGGTTTTGAATGGGTGTTTAAAAGGTGTAAGCAACTACAAAACAGCTCCTACCATGGTTGTTTTGTAAAATAAATACTTGCTCCTAAATTCTTGTTCTCATTTTTATTAAATAGGTCTTGTTTTTACATGTCCAGGAAAAGTGCTATTTTATTTTAGCACTTGTAATTTTCTTGTGTTTTTGTTTTACTCTGTGTTAATTTCTGTAAATGGAAAGAGTCCAAGGAGTGTTTTTCCTTTTAAATGACGCCACCTCTGGGCTTCCTCTCACATGGCCGACCCACCTTCTCCCCTTCGCGCGTAGAGAGCAGCCGAGCCAGCGTCCCTCTTCCTCCTCCGTCGACGTCATGGCGTACGACGCCATCTCCTCCTCCCGATCCCCTTCCTATTGATACGAGGGCCGAGCTCCTCCCCCGAGGCGCTATAAAGCCCCAGGTCTTCCTCCTCCTCCGTAGGGTTCCCTCTCCTCCCCCAGTGCGCCGCCACCTTCTCCTTTCTTCTTCCTCCCCTCTCTGGTAAGCTCTGTAAGATAGCCACAGAAGTCTCCGCCGTCGATCGCCGTCCTCCCGTCGCCCTCCGGTGCCGCGGCCATGTCCAGGAGCATGGGGGACTCCCCCGCGCTCCATTTTTGCCCTCGGTGAGGTAGAGGAGCCTCCTCACCGACGGCAGGGACGACGCCGTTGCCGCGGACTCGAAGCCCCGCGCGTTTTGCTTCCACGAGCCTCTTATCGTCGATCTGCTTCCTCTCTGTCGCCGGTCTGCTTCCCCTTCCTTCGTCCGGTCCTCTCCTTCCTTCCCCAAGGTGAGAGACGTCTCCCCCTTCCTTCTTCCCCCGTAGATCGGCCGGATCACCGTGTTTGAGCTCGCCATGGTTCCCTGTTCCGAACTGCAGTAGCAGAGGTGTTGCGGCGTGCAGTAGAAGTAGCAGTAGCTTGGCTACTGGCGTGATCGTCATTGTGTGGTAGTTGTGGATGCAGGAGCTCGTCTCCCTGCATCGCAACAGTAGCTAGCAGGGTGCAGCGACCTCCCTGTCGCCGTAGTTCCTGTCGAGCAGAGCAGATCAAGCAGCAGCCTTGATGTATGTGGTGTGTAGGTCTCTGTCAGGTGGGTGAGTGGTAGAGAGTAGCAGTAGCAGGGGGTCTCCCCTTCGTATGCTACGACGTGTAGTGGTGGCTCTCCTCTATTGCGTGGCAGCAGCAGTAGTTACTCCGGCAGCCTTCCTGTCGCCGGCGTGCAGAGCCTGGTTCGGCTGCTTGTAGTAGCTTAGTTGATTAGATTCCCCCGTACTAGCAGTTACCGACTCATAGCACGGTGGTTGGAACCTTGGGGTTGCTCTCAGCAGGTCGTGGGTTTGATCCCATGGAAAAACCTCCCCCTTTTTGTTGGTTTCTTCGGCACAGTAGTCGCAGCAACATGGCGCCTTAACTTGATAGGTGCCCCTGTTCTGTCGAGCACATGGGCCGTAGTAGAGTGGTTTCGTTGTAGTAGAACCGGCAGCAGGTCTGGGGTTCGATCCCAGAAACTGCCTTTTTTTTACTGTTGCAAGCTTTTGCTATTTATTTTTCCTGTGCTCTTGTCTTGGCAGCATCTTAGCATTTTTCCTTTTATGCACTATGTATGTCTTCCTGGAGACTGTTAGTGTATGTAGGTGATCTATGTGAGCTTAAGTGTGTGTGGTGATTCCCCTTGTAGAGAGGCATGTGTAGGTGTGCATGTTGCATTCTTGCTTGTGTTACTAGATATGTGGCAGATTGTGTGTGATTGTGTGTGTGAGTGTTGCACACACATGTAGTGGTGCTAGTGTATGTATGTATGTGTGTATATGTGTTAAATGCATGCGTTAGTATTATTTTGTTTTGCCTGTATGTGTAGGTGGTTTGGTTGCTACTAGATGATATGCATATGAGTAGGTGTGTGTGTGTTGAGATGATGTATGTGGGTGGTAAACCAGCCCCATTTGCAACTTGTGCACCTCCTCATGTTAATATGAGAGAGGGCATGGTGATGTATGTGTGTGGGTGATCTAGTGAGAGAAGTGGTTGTGAAGTTGATGTGCATGACACAAACATGGGGTTCAAACCCCCATGTCACTTTGTCATTGTGCACATGAGCTCAACCATGTAGTAGTTGATATAGTGAAAACTACATGAAATGATGCACTATTCACTAGGCATGATTTGGTGTAGTTTCCCTTCCTAGTTTGTGGCCACTTGCTCTAAACAAGTGTATGCATATTATATATGATTTTGTGGTAGAATCTCCCAAGGAATCCATTGGTGAACTCAGTTTTGCCATTGGGACATTTTCTGGAGATGGCATATTTTCATTTTCTTCTATGTTTAGAGCTTGATTCCATGAGTAGTGATGTGCTCATGTATTTGTTTCAAGGTTGTGGTAGTAGAGGGTGACCCCCTCTACCTCATGTTGGTTTCATATCTTGATTAGGATTCCATATGTGCAAGTTATGCCCACTCAAAATAGGCATGTGGCTGAAATTCCAGATTAGTGAAAATCTGAGATTTTCACCAAGTCTGGGAATTTGTTTATATTTTGTTCTCCTGTTGATGAGGTTGTGCTGGTCAATATATTGTGATATAGCCTTAGCTTTCAACTAGAAAGTTGGACCTGATAGGTTTGTTTAGCTCCCTGTAAAATTTCATGTCATTTGGAGTCCTGTAGATAATGTTTTGGCTGCTGTCAAAATGCTTCAGAGCATAGACAGAAAGTGAGAATCTGGAATTTTCACTAAGTCCCTGAAAACTGATGTTTTTGGGCAAGTTTGCAGCCTTGTAACTTTCTGTGTTTAATTCCTTTTGTGTGATTCTTACTTGTGCTTGTAGTATTCTTGGCTAGATACAGCCACATATATTATGTGTCATGTTTGGGTGGCTGTAGGTGCTTTGCATGTAGCTTACAAAGTGCTATGATGCAGTTTATGGCAGATTGTGTAGTTTTGTCAATTTGATGTTTGTGAGTTCTTAGTTGATGTTCTCGTGTTCTTCTTTGCTCCACCCCATCCATGATGGTTTGTTTTATGTCTTGGCAACCTGGAAATACCAGAGTTGTGCCATTTGAGTGTGTGGTGATGATTTTGACACGTAGGGCTTCATATCTTGTTTCGTTGATTCCCGTTGATCCGTAGCTCCGATTGTAATGTTATTTATATGGTTTTGCATCGTTTTCACGAGACGCGTCTGATCATGTCATTCTCATGGATGTCAAAATAGCTTAGGATACAGTTCTGTCCAGGAACATGTATTCACTCCTTATGCTTATGTTAGTGATAGAAATAGTGATGCATGCTCAATTTCATCTCATGCATCATGTGCTTGTTGCATCTTGAAGTGCTGTTGTTCATTGGATGTTATTCTTATGTTGGGTAGCACCGGGATCGGAGAACGAATACTTGGAGTCAGGAGAGTACGTGCAGGACGATCAAGAACCATTCCAAGCTGAGGATATCACATGCAAGATGATATGACCTTGATTCCATCTCTAGACTTGTTATGCTAGATTATGTTTCCGTTGTCATATGTTCGCTGCCTACCACTGAAATATTTGCCTCTTGATATGCCATGAACCCAAACACTGATCCCTTCCTAGCAAACTTGAATGGCTAAGTAGGCTTTGCTCGGCTACTAATGTTAGCGTTGCTAAATGCAGGTGCTTTGACTCACATGAAAACATGAGCTTGATATCATTATATTAAACTATGTTATTTAATTAATGCAACTATATACTTGGTAAATAACGGAAGGCCTAGCCTTTTGCCGGGTGCTTTGTTCCGTTATTGCCGCCATAGTTACCGACTACCGGTGTTTGATTCCATATTGATCGCTCCTAACACGTTCGGGGTTGTTATGGGGACCCCCTCGATAAATCGCGTAGTGTTAAGACTTGTCCGGCAGGACCCAACTTTGGTGTTAATTTGCTAATCACTTAATAATAATCTGCATAGGGAATGTCCTACCCGAGGAATTTAATCAACAACCCGGGCCAGTGCTCCTCATGAGTGTTGGTCCAAACTAGAGCACCATGCGGGGCCATCCCGGGGCAACTCGGGAGATTTCTGTGGCCACCGTACGCTTCGCTTATCTGGCGTGTCCTGAGACTGAGATACGCGGCTCTTATCAGGGTCGTCGACACGTCGGGAGGTCCTGCTAGTCTTGTCTTACCTTAGCGATATATCTTGCATATAGGAATCCCAGTGAAGCTTTGGTTCCCCCCAGAGTTGAGGTTTTCCTCTAAGGAATCCGACGAGATCACGGGATTCGTGATAGAGGATTACTTTGCGGCCTGTGTACGTTTGTGATGGACTAGTTGGATCACCCCTGCAGGGTTTAATCTTTCGGAAAGCCGTGCATGCGGTTATGTGGAAACTTGGAATATTTTGTTAACATCCGGTATTAGATAACTTAAACAAAAGCTAATAAAATTGCCAACTGTGTGCGTAACCGTGACTGTCCCCTCAAAGATCTCTCTTCGATCGGGAACACGGTGGGGTTATGATTGACGTAGGTAGGTGTTCAGGATCACTTAGTGATCAAGTATTCTCCACCGTTAGTGTAGTCCACCTTCATAAACGTTCTACGTAAGATAGCCACCATATCAAGCTTAGGATGGTGCAACCTTAAACACTCTACCCTATCCAACCTAATAACTTGACTAGCTCTGGCACCAAGGTCATAGATTGCTGAGTCCCCGTGGCTCACAGATTCCTTCACAACACCAATAGGTTAAGGTACCCCAGAGACAGGCGATCCCGACGGCACGCAGTTGGCGTGGCAGTACGATGAGGAGACAGACCGCCTGTACGTGAACTATCCAGAAGATTGAGGTCTGGTCGTGATCGTGGGCCAGCAGGCAGGGTAGCATAGCCTTTTCTCTATTTTGTAGTCCATAGCGGAACTACTTTGGTTGTATGCGTGATGTACTCTGATATTTATGAGAAGGAAATTGAACCCCTGATTGTCTATCTTTATTATTATGTATGTGATGTGTTACCTGTTTGCGATATTCTTAGATGCGCTCCTTTCCAATTCGGGGCCTCGATCCCCAGATCGGAAAGGACCGCATCTTGGTCGTTACAAGTTGCTAATCAGAGCCTTACGACCATAGGAGCCTTTGTGTGATCGTACTTGGCCGAGTCGAGTCTAGAAAATGTTTTGAGTCTTAGTTATATCGGAGAGTAGGATTCTTTTTCTCCTCTTCCATGCTCTGGTGAGGTTCCCGACTTAGGAAATCTTTAATTCTACTCCTCTTCTCGCTCAAAACTTTTTTAGGGTCACGCGTGTATTTGTGAAATCTATATGATTTCGATGTGACGGAGTCCTGTTCTTGTGCCTCCTTTCTGCTTTGAGTTTCTTCCGGGGAGTTGAGCTCAAGGGGATTCTTGCGCGCATCGCCATCATTCAGATTTCTGAGTATCTAAGAACGAAGGATGTTCATAATTGCTTCAATACTGGTAGTGGCGAGATAACCCCGATGTCCCCAGTACTAGTGCAGATTGTTCAGGGGTACTGCCATACTTAGTATCGTTGTGATCACGAGGGTCTGTTGTAGATGAAGGTCCGAGATGTTGGTTGTGTGTTGACGGATGTGATACAAGTGACGGGTTACTTTAGGAGTTGTGTGATATACTCCTTGTATCCGTGTACCAGATTGCATGACCTGTTATTTCGGGAATTCATAGGTGGGATATCAAGTAGTATCTTATAGGACTATCTTCCTACAGATGCATGATTGAGGTTGGGATCTCGATCATATGTTTGTTCCGAGCAGTTCTAGCTCATACTTGTTCGCAGTGGTCTTAATCGGAATTTTGTCGTCCGTCACTTTGAGGAAGCATTCTTACTATTTTTGTTCGAGTGCAATTGCTTTATTCCTGTTCAGATATTCTTGCCTTTTGATTCAGCAATATCTTCAAGTTATTCTGTGGCTAATATGCTGTCCGCCTTCAGGGTGGCTCCACCGACTCGTCAGAACCCAGGGCGTGAGGATATGCCGCCTCCACCTCCTCCTCCGGAGAACCCTCTGCCGCTGCCGCCTCCTCCTACAGAGGCTCGGCAAGCGGTGATGGCTGCTACTAATGCAAACACCCAGATGCTGCTACAGTTGTTGCAAGAGAGAGCCAATCAGCAGCAAGGCAATTTCCAGCATGGGGGCAATCAGTTTGCGAGTCTGAGTCAGTTCGTGTCAAACCAGCCAAAGACGTTCACTTCATGCGACCAACCATTTGATGCAGAAGATTGGATCCGTGATGTGAACAAACATTTCGAGTGTAGCAATGTGCGTCCGGAGGATTATGTCAAGTTTGCAACGTTCCATTTGAAGGGGCAGGCTTCTATATGGTGGCAGCAGCTGAAGGACTCCAGAGGCGCGAGGGTGATTTCTTGGGATGAGTTCTGTCATGACTTCAGGTCCCACTACATCCCTTCCAGCTTTGTGGAGGAGATGCGTGAGAAGTTCACGCGTTTGAAGTAGGGTGGCAATTCCGTGTACAAGTACAACATTGAGTTCCACGAGCTGGCCCGTTACGCGCTGTAGGATATCCCGGATCAAAAGAGCAAGATTTATCAGTTCAGGGGTGGCTTGAAAGAAGATTTGCAGTTAGCTCTTGCCTTGCATGATCCTGAGGAGTTCGACAAGTTCTAAAGCCTACTCTCAGAGCTGAGGCAGCCTTGCTCAGGGTGGAGAATTCTAAGAAGCGCTTCAGAGATTCCAGCTCTTCCTCGACTCAGGTGGTTCAGAAGCAGCAGAAATTCTGGGTGTCTCCTCCTCCTCCTCGGCACTCGCATCAACTTAAGCACTCAGGTGGTCGTGGTTCTTCCCACCCACCCAACCCTGTCTTCCAGCAGAGATACCAGCATCAGAAGCAAGGGCCTCCTCAGACTCAGTACCGGCAGCCAGCAGATATCACTTGTCACAAGTGTGGGCAGAAGGGTCACTATGCCAACAAGTGTACTTCTCATCTCCGACCGCCGCCTCCTCCTCCAGGCAAACCTCCAAGCAACGCTCTTGTCAAGTTCAACCCCAGATCAGCTCGAGTCAACATGGTGAACTCAGCTAAAGCAGACAACTCCTCTGATGTGATCATGGGTAATCTTTCAGTCAATGATTTTCCTGCTAAAGTCTTGTTCGATTCTGGTGCTTCGCATTGCTTTATGTCAAAGTCATTTTTCATCAAGCATGATTTTCCCTCGACAAGTTTGCATAGACCTTTGGGTGTTGTTTCTCCGGGTGCTCAGATGAGGTCAAATTGTAGAGTTCCTGATGTCAATGTCAAGATAGGAAGCTATTCTTTTCTGGCTTCTCCGTATGTCTTGGGAAATTCCGACATTGATTTGATTCTTGGTATGGACTGGCTAGCCATGAACAAGGCATATATTGATTGTGAAGAGAAAGAAGTGAAGCTTACCCACTCTTCGGAAGACGTGATTATATTCGCGGCGCGCGATGATACAATCCGTTTGTTCTCCTTGAATGAAAAGGGTGAGATCAATCCTATTTCGCAAGTCCCAGTGGTCTGCGAATATGAAGATGTGTTTCCTGAAGAGCTGCCAGGCATGCCTCCGCACCGTGAAGTTGAGTTTGTGATCGAGCTAGAGCCAGGCACAGAGCCAGTGTGCAAACGGCCGTACAAGCTGGGTCCAGAAGAATTGAAGGAACTTAAGAGGCAACTCGATGAGCATGAGCGTTCGGGTTTGATCAGACCGAGCTCGTCTCCGTGGGGCTATGGTGTTCTGTTTGTCAAGAAGAAGGATGGCACGGACCGGCTGTGTGTCGATTACCGTCCGTTGAATAAGAAGACAATCAGGAACAAATATCCACTTCCGAACATAACTGAGTTGTTCGAACAGTTGAAAGGTGCTAAGGTCTTCTCCAAGCTTGATCTCAGAATGGGCTATCATCAAATTCACATTCGCGAGGAAGACATTCCAAAGACTACCTTCAGGACTAGTTTTGGCTCATATGAGTATACGGTCATGTCTTTTGGTCTGGAAAATGCTCCTCCGACATTTTGTCGATTGATGAACTATATATTCTGTTCGTTCAAGAATGACTTTGTCTTGCTCTATCTCGACGACATTCTGGTCTTTTCTGAAACTGAGGAGGAACATGAAGAACATCTCAGGTTGGTGCTTGATAAGCTGAGAGAGTACAAGCTGTATGCCAAGTTTTCCAAGTGCGAGTTCTGGCTGAAAGAAGTGGTGTATCTTGGGCACATTATCTCTGCCGAGGGCATTAAAGTTGATCCGTCCAAGGTTCAGGCCATTGTTGAATGGGAGCCTCCGCAGAATGTGAAGCAGCTTCGAAGCTTTCTCGGGCTTGCTGGATATTGCAGAAGGTTCGTTGAGAACTTCTCCAAGATTGCCAAGCCGCTCTCAAGTATTCTTCGGAAGGGTGTTAAGTATGCTTGGTCTCCAGAGTGTCAACTGGCCTTCGATACACTCAAAGAGAAGCTTACCTCCACTCCAGTCTTGGTCCCTCCGGATGATTCCAAGCCGTACCAGGTCTTCTGCGACAGCTTCTCTCCAGGGTCTTGGTGCGGTCCTGATGCAAGATAAGAAGGTGGTTGCTTATACCTCCACGTAGTTGAAGCCAGCGGAGAAGAACTATCATGTGCATGATCTTGAGCTAGCAGCTGTGGTACACGCTCTGATGACTTGGAGACACCTCTTGTTGGAACGTAAAGTTGAAGTTTTCACCGATCACAAGAGTCTCAAGTACATCTTCACTCAGCCTAACTTGAATCTTCGACAAACACGTTGGGTGGAAATGCTCCAGGATTTTAATCCGAGTGTTGAGTACACGCCAGGCAAAGCTAATGTCGTGGCGGATGCTTTGAGCAGGAAGGCATATTGCAACAGTCTGATTCTGCAACCTCTCCAGCCTGGTATTTGTGAGTCTTTCAGGAAGCTCAATCTTCAGCTAGTACCTCAGGGATTTCTTGCAAACCTTCAAATCTCTCCTACCTTGGAAGATCAGGTCCGAGCAGCACAGCTTCTTGACGCTATGGTGAAGAAGGTCAAGATTGGCGTGGGAAAGAGCCTTCCCAAGTATAAGTGCTTCACTGTTGATGCCAGAGACACGTTGTTCTTCGAGGATCGCCTTGTCGTCCCGAAAGGTGATCTCAGAAAGGTAATCATGGAGGAAGCTCATAAATCTCTGCTCTCTATTCATCCTGGAAGCTCCAAAATGTACCATGACTTGAGGCAGACCTTCTGGTGGACTCGGATGAAGCGTGAGATTGCGCAATTCGTAAATGAGTGTGATGTGTGTCGCAGGGTGAAAGCAGAACATCAACGTCCAGCAGGTCTTTTGCAGCCTTTGCCGATTCCCGAGTGGAAGTTCGATCACATTGAGATGGACTTCGTCACCGGGTTTCCGAAGTCCAGGAAGGGTAATGATGCTATCTTTGTGGTGATTGACAAGCTGTCGAAAGTTGCTCACTTCTTGCCACTGAAAGAATCTATCTCAACATCTCAGCTAGCAGAACTGTACACGTCGAGGATTGTTTCCTTGCACGGTGTTCCGAAGCTCATTTCATCAGATCGCGGAAGTATCTTCACTTCCAAGTTCTCGGACTCCTTTCAGTCTGCTATGGGCACGAAGATCCTCTTCAGCACAACGTTCCATCCTCAGACTAGTGGTCAAGTGGAGAGAGTGAATCAAGTTCTTGAGGATATGCTGAGAGCCTGTGTTATCTCTTTTGGCATGAAGTGGGAAGATTGTCTGCCTTTCGCGGAGTTCTCGTATAACAACGGTTATCAAGCTAGTTCTGGCAAGGCTCCGTTTGAAATTCTCTATTGCACGAAGTGTCTGTTGGATATGCCCTAGAGGCAATAATAAATTAGTTATTATTATATTTCTTAGTTCATGATAATCTTTTATTATCCATGCTATAATTGTATTGAATGGAAACACAATACTTGTGTGGATACATAGACAAAACACTGTCCCTAGTAAGCCTCTAGTTGACTAGCTCGTTGATCAAAAATGGTCAAGGTTTCCTGGCCATAGGCAAGTGTTGTCACTTGATAACGGGGTCACATCATTAGGAGAATCATGTGATGGACTAGACCCAAACTAATAGACGTAGCATGTTGATCGTGTCATTTTATTGCTACTGTTTTCTGCGTGTCAAGTATTTGTTCCTATGACCATGAGATCATATAACTCACGGACACCGGAGGAATGCTTTGTGTGTATCAAACGTCGCAACGTAACTCGGTGACTATAAAGATGCTCTACAGGTATCTCCGAAGGTGTTCGTTGAGTTAGTATGGATCGAGACTGGGATTTATCACTCCGTGTGACGGAGAGGTATCTCGGGGCCCACTCGGTAATACAACATCACACACAAGCCTTGCAAGCAATGTGACTTAGTGTAAGTTACGGGATCTTGTATTACGAACGAGTAAAGAGACTTGCCGGTAAACGAGATTGAAATAGGTATGCGGATACTGACGATCGGATCTCGGGCAAGTAACATACCGAAGGACAAAGGGAATGACATACGGGATTATATGAATCCTTGGCGCTGAGGTTCAAACGATAAGATCTTCGTAGAATATGTAGGATCCAATATGGGCATCCAGGTCCCGCTATTGGATATTGACCGAGGAGTCCCTCGGGTCATGTCTACATAGTTCTCGAACCCGCAGGGTCTGCACACTTAAGGTTCGACGTTGTTTTATGCGTATTTGAGTTATATGGTTGGTTACCGAATGTTGTCCGGAGTCCCGGATGAGATCACGGTCGTCACGAGGGTTTCCGGAATGGTCCGGAAACGAAGATTGATATATAGGATGACCTCATTTGATTACCGGAAGGTTTTCGGAGTTACCGGGAATGTACCGGGAATGACGAATGGGTTCCGGGAGTTCACCGGGGGGGGGGGGGGGGGCCCACCCACCCCGGGGAAGCCCATGGGTGTTTGGGGTGCCACACCAGCCCTTAGTGGGCTGGTGAGACAGCCCAAGAGAGGCCTATGCGCATAGGAAATAAAATCAAAGAGGAAAAAAAAAGAAGGAGGTGGGAAAGGGAAGAAGGACTCCACCTTCCAAACCAAGTGGATTTCGGTTTGGGAGGGGGAGACCTTCCCCCTTGGCTCGGCCGACTCCCTTGGGAGTCCTTGGACCCCAAGGAAAGTCTCCCCCCTCGTCCTCCTATATATAGTGGGGTTTTAGGGCTGATTTGAGACCACTTTGCCACGGCAGCCCGACCACATATCTCCACGGTTTTACCACTAGATCGCGTTTCTACGGAGCTCGGGTGGAGCCCTGCCGAGACAAGATCATCACCAACCTCCGGAGCGCCATCACGCAGCCGGAGAACTCTTCTACCTCTCCGTCTCTCTTCCTGTATCAAGAAGGCCGAGATCATCGTCGAGCTGTACGTGTGCTGAACGGGGAGGTGCCGTCCGTTCGGCACTAGATCGTGGGACTGATCGCGGGATAGTTCGCGGGGCGGATCGAGGGACGTGAGGACGTTCCACTACATCAACCGCGTTCACTAACGCTTCTGCTGTACGGTCTACAAGGGTACGTAGATCACACATCCCCTCTCGTAGATGGACATCACCATGATAGGTCTTCGTGCGCGTAGGAATTTTTTTGTTTCCCATGCGACGTTCCCCAACAGTGGCATCATGAGCTATGTTCATGCGTAGATGTCTTCTCGAGTAGAACACAAAAGTTTTTGTGGGCGGTGATGTGCGTTTTGCTGCCCTCCTTAGTCTTTTCTTGATTCCACGATATTGTTGGATCGAAGCGGCTCGGACCGACATTACTCGTACGCTTACGAGAGACTGGTTTCATCGCTACGAGTAACTCCGTTGCTCAAAGATGACTGGCGGGTGTCAGTTTCTCTAACTTTAGTTGAATCGGAATTGACCGAGGAGGTCCTTGGATGAGGTTAAATAGCAACTCATATATCTCCGTTGTGGTGTTTGTGTAAGTAAGATGCGATCCTACTAGATACCCATGGTCACCACGTAAAACTTGCAACAACAAAATTAGAGGACGTCTAACTTGTTTTTGCAGGGTATGCTTGTGATGTGATATGGCCAACGATGTGATGTGATATATTGGATGTATGAGATGATCATGTTGTAATAGTTAATATCGACTTGCACGTCGATGGTACGGCAACCGGCAGGAGCCATAGGGTTGTCTTTATAACTAACGTTTGTGCTTGCAGATGCGTTTACTATTTTGCTAGGATGTAGCTTTAGTAGTAATAGCATGAGTAGCACGACAACCCCGATGGCGACACGTTGATGGAGATCATGATGATGGAGATCATGGTGTGACGCCGGTGACTAGAAGATCGTGCAGGTGCTTTGGTGATGGAGATCAAGAAGCACGTGATGATGGCCATATCATGTCACTTATGAATTGCATGTGATGTTAATCCTTTTATGCACCTTATTTTGCTTAGAACGACGGTAGCATTATGAGGTGATCTCTCACTAAAATTTCAAGACGAAATTGTGTTCTCCCCGACTGTGCACCGTTGCTACAGTTCGTCGTTTCGAGACACCACATGATGATCGGGTGTGATAGACTCAACGTTCACATACAACGGGTGCAAAACAGTTGCGCACGCGGAACACTCGGGTTAAGCTTGACGAGCCTAACATGTGCAGACATGGCCTCGGAACACATGAGACCGAAAGGTCGAGCATGAATCGTATAGTTGATATGATTAGCATAGAGATGCTTAAAACTGAAACTATTCTCGACTCACGTGATGATCGGACTTGAGATAGTGGATTTGAATCATGTACCACTCAAATGACTAGAGAGATGTACTTTTTGAGTGGGAGTTCTTAAGTAATATGATTAATTGAACTAATTGTCATGAACATAGTCTAATGGTCTTTGCGAATTACGATGTAACTTGCGCTATAGCTTTACTGTTTTTATATGTTCCTAGAGAAAATTTAGTAGAAAATTGATAGTAGCAAAACTTTGCAGACTGGGTGTGTAAAACCGAGGATTGTCCTCGTTGCTACGCAGAAGGATTATGTCCTTAATGCACCACTCGGTGTGCTGCACCTCGAGCGTCGTCTGTGGATGCTATGAACATCCGACATACACGTTTCTGATGACTACACGATAGTTCAGTGCAAAATACTTAATGGCTTAGAAGCAAGGCGCCGAAAACGTTGTAAAACGTCACGGAACATAAGTGATGTTCTAAAGAGATGAAATTGTGATTTCATGCTTGTGCCCTTGTTAAGAGGTACGAGACCTCCGACAAGATTCTTTGTCCACAAAGTAAAGGAGAAAGGCTCAATCGTTGAGCGTGTGCTCAGATTGTCTGAGTACGACAATCGCTTGAATCAAGTGGGAGTTAATCTTCCAGATGAGATAGTGATAGTTCTCCAAAGTCACTGCCACCAAGCTATGAGAGCTTCGTGATGAACTATAACATATCAAGGATACATACAATGATCCTTGAGCGATTCGCGATGTTTGACACTAGAAAGTAGAAATCAAGAAGGAGCATCAATAGTTGATGGTTTGTAAAACCACTAAGTTTCAAGAAAGGCAAGGGCTAGAAGGGATACTTCGTGAAACGGCAAAACAGTTGCTGCACTAATGAAGAGACCCAAGATTAAACCCAAACCCGAGACTAAGTGCTTCTGTAATGAGGGGAACAGTCACTGAGGCGGAGCAACTCTAGATACTTGGTAGATAAGAAGGCTGGCAAAAGTCAAGAGAAGTATATTAGATATACATGATGTTGATGTGTACTTTACTAGTACTCCTAGTAGCATGAGGGTATTGGATACCGGTTTGGTTGCTAAGTGATTAGTAACACGAAATGAAAGCTACGGCATAAACGGAGACTAGCTAAAGGTGAGGTGACGATACGTGTTGGAAGTGTTTCCAAGGTTGATATGATCAAACGTCGCACGCTCCCTCTACCATCGGGATTGGTGTTAAACCTAAATAATTGTTATTTGGTGCTTGCGTTAAGTATGAACATGATTGGATCGTGTTTATTGCAATACGATTATTCATTTAAAGAGAATAATGGTTACTCTATTTTCTTGAATAATCACCTTCAATGGTTTATTGAATCTCGATCGTAGTGTTACACATGTTCATAATATTGGTGCCAAAAAGATACGAGTTAATGATGATAGTACCACTTACTTGTGGCACTGCCGCTTGAGTCATGTTAGTATAAATTGCATGAAGAGGCTCCATGCTGATGGATCTTTGTACTCACCTTATTTCGAATCAATAGTGACATGCAAACCATACCACATGAGCAAGGCCTTGTTTTCATTGAGATGAAATAAGATAGTAACTTGTTGGAAGTGATACATTTTGATGTATGCAGTCCAATGGGTGCTGAGGCACGTAGTGGATATCATTATGTTCTTACTTCACTAACGATTTGAGTAGATACAGGAGTATTTACTTAATGAATCACAAGTCTGAAATGTTGAAAAGTTCAATTCCGTTTCAGAGTGAAGTTCGTCGTAACAAGAGGATAAACTGTCTACGATATGATCATAGAAATGAATATCTGAGTTACAAGTTTTGGTACGCAGTTAAGACAATGTGGAAATTGTTTCGCAATTCATGCCACCTAGAACATCATAGTGTGATGATGTGTCTGAACGTCATAGCCAAGCACTATTTGGTATGGTGCATACTATGATGTCTCTTATCGAATAACCACTATCGTTTTTGGGTTATGCATTAGAGACAACCGCACTCACTTTAAATAGGGCACCGCGTATTTCCGTTGAGATGACACAGTATAGACTGAGGTTTAGAGAAATCTAAACTGTCGTTTCTTGAAAGTTTGGGGCTTCGACACTTATGTGAAAAAGTTTCAGTCTGATAAGCTCGAACCCAAAGCGGATAAATGCATCTTCATATGATATCCAAAACAGTTGGGTACATCTCCTATCTCAGATCCGAAAGCAAAGTGTTTGTTTCTAGAAACAGATCCTTTCTCGAGGAAAGGTTTCTCTCGAAAGAATTGAGTGGGAGGGTAGTAGAACTTGATGAGGTTATTGAACCATCACTTCAACCAGTGTGTACCAGGGCGCAGGAAGTTGTTCCTGTGGCGCCTACACCAATTGAAGTGGAAGCTGATGATGGTGATCATTGAGCTTCAAATCAAGTTACTACAAACCTCGTAGGTCGACAAGGTCGCGTACTGCTGCAGAGTAGTACGGTAACCCTGTCTTGGAGGTCATGTTGTTGAGCAACAGTGAACCTACGAGTTATGGAGAAAGCGATGGTGGGCCCAGATTCCGACAAATGGTTGGAAGCCATGAAATCTGAGAGAGGATCCATGTGTGAAAACAAAGTGTAGACTTTGGTAGAACTACTTGATGGTCATAGGACTATTGAGTAAAATGGATCTTTAAAAGAAGACAGACGATGATGGTGATAAGTCACTATTAAGAAAAGCTCGACTTGTCGCAAAGATGTTTTCGACAAGATCAAACAGTTGACTATGATGAGACTTTCTCACTCGTAGCGATGCTAAAGGTCTGTTAGAATTATGTTAGTTGTTGATGCATTATTTATGAAATATTGCACGTAGGATGTCAAAACATTGTTTTCTCGACGGTTTCCTTGAGCAAACATTGTATGTGATACAACCAGAAGGTTTTGTCGATCCTAAAGATACTAGCAAGTATGCAAGCTCCAGTGATCCTTCAATGGACTGGTGCAAGCATCTCGGAGTTGGAATATACACTTTGATGAGATGATCAAAGATTTTGGGTTTGTACAAAGTTTATGAGAAACTTGTATTTCCAAAGAAGTGAGTGGGAGCACTATAGAATTTCTGATAAGTATATGTGGTTGACATATTGTGGATCAGAAGTAATGTAGAATTTCTGTAAAGCATACAAGGTTGTTTGAAAGGAGTTTTCAAAGGAATACCTGGATTGCGCTAGTGGAACGTTGAGCATCAAAGATCTATGGAGATAGATCAAAAGCGCTTAATGAAAGTTTCAATAAGATGCATGCCTTGACAAGTTTTTGAAGGAGTTCAAAATAGATCAGCAAAGAAGGAGTTCTTGGTTGCGTTGTAAGGTGTGAATTTGAGTAAGACTCAAAACCCGACCCCGACAGAATAAAGAGAATAGACGAAGGTCGTCTTCTATGCCTTAGCCGTAGAATCTAAAGTATGCCATGCTGTGTACCGCACCTGATGTGTGCCTTGACTCAAAGTATGTTGAGAGGTACAGAGAGTGATCCATGATTGAATCACTAGCAGCGGTCAAAATTTATCCTTAATAACTAATGGACTAAGGAATTTTTCTCGATTATGGAGGTGGTTAAAGAGTTCGTCGTAAAGGGTTACGTCGATGCAAGCTTTGACACTAATCCGAATAACTATGAGTAGTGAAACGGATTCGTATAGTAGAGTAGATATTTGGAGCATTTCCGAATAGCACGTAGTAGCAGCATCTATAAGATGACATAAAGATTTGTAAAGAACGCACGGATCTGAAAGTTTCAGAACCGTTGACTAAAACCTCTCTCACGAGCAAGACGTGATCAGACCCCATAACTATATGGGTGTTGGATTCGTTGGAATCACATGGTGATGTGAACTAGATTATTGACTCTAGTGCAAGTGGGAGACTGTTGGAAATATGCCCTAGAGGCAATAATAAATTAGTTATTATTATATTTCTTAGTTCATGATAATCGTTTATTATCCATGCTATAATTGTATTGAATGGAAACACAATACTTGTGTGGATACATAGACAAAACACTGTCCCTAGTAAGCCTCTAGTTGACTAGCTCGTTGATCAAAAATGGTCAAGGTTTCCTGGCCATAGGCAAGTGTTGTCACTTGATAACGGGGTCACATCATTAGGAGAATCATGTGATGGACTAGACCCAAACTAATAGACGTAGCATGTTGATCGTGTCATTTTGTTGCTACTGTTTTCTGCGTGTCAAGTATTTGTTCCTATGACCATGAGATCATATAACTCACGGACACCGGAGGAATGCTTTGTGTGTATCAAACGTCGCAACGTAACTCGGTGACTATAAAGATGCTCTACAGGTATCTCCGAAGGTGTTCGTTGAGTTAGTATGGATCGAGACTGGGATTTGTCACTCCGTGTGACGGAGAGGTATCTCGGGGCCCACTCGGTAATACAACATCACACACAAGCCTTGCAAGCAATGTGACTTAGTGTAAGTTACGGGATCTTGTATTACGAACGAGTAAAGAGACTTGCCGGTAAACGAGATTGAAATAGGTATGCGGATACTGACGATCGGATCTCGGGCAAGTAACATACCGAAGGACAAAGGGAATGACATACGGGATTATATGAATCCTTGGCGCTGAGGTTCAAACGATAAGATCTTCGTAGAATATGTAGGATCCAATATGGGCATCCAGGTCCCGCTATTGGATATTGACCGAGGAGTCTCTCGGGTCATGTCTACATAGTTCTCGAACCCGCAGGGTCTGCACACTTAAGGTTCGACGTTGTTTTATGCGTATTTGAGTTATATGGTTGGTTACCGAATGTTGTTCGGAGTCCCGGATGAGATCACGGACGTCACGAGGGTTTCCGGAATGGTCCGGAAACGAAGATTGATATATAGGATGACCTCATTTGATTACCGGAAGGTTTTCGGAGTTACCGGGAATGACGAATGGGTTCCGGGAGTTCAACGGGGGGGGGGGGGGGCACCCACCCCGGGGAAGCCCATGGGTGTTTGGGGTGCCACACCAGCCCTTAGTGGGCTGGTGAGACAGCCCAAGAGAGGCCTATGCGCATAGGAAATAAAATCAAAGAGGAAAGAAAAAAAAGAAGGAGGTGGGAAAGGGAAGAAGGACTCCACCTTCGAAACCAAGTGGATTTCGGTTTGGGAGGGGGAGACCTTCCCCCTTGGCTCGGCCGACTCCCTTGGGAGTCCTTGGACCCCAAGGCAAGTCTCCCCCCTCCTCCTCCTATATATAGTGGGGTTTTAGGGCTGATTTGAGACAACTTTGCCACGGCAGCCCGACCACACATCTCCACGGTTTTACCTCTAGATCGCGTTTCTACGGAGCTCGGGCGGAGCCCTGCCGAGACAAGATCATCACCAACCTCCGGAGCGCCGTCACGCATACGGAGAACTCTTCTACCTCTCCGTCTCTCTTGCTAGATCAAGAAGGCCGAGATCATCGTCGAGCTATACGTGTGCTGAACGCGGAGGTGCCGTCCGTTCGGCACTAGATCGTGGGACTGATCGCGGGATAGTTCGCGGGGCGGATCGAGGGACGTGAGGACGTTCCACTACATCAACCGCGTTCACTAACGCTTCTGCTGTACGGTCTACAAGGGTACGTAGATCACACATTACCTCTCGTAGATGGACATCACCATGATAGGTCTTCGTGCGCGTAGGAAATTTTTTGTTTCCCATGCGACGTTCCCCAACAGTGTCGTACCCCGCTCAACTGGTCCGAGACCGGCAGGCGTCAGATCCTTGGGAATGATTTGATAGAAGAAGCTGAGGAGATGTGCCAGATCATTCACGACAACCTCAGAGCAGCTCAGTCCCGTCAGAAGAGCTATTATGATAGCAAGCACCGTGACATGTCTTATGAGCTTGATGACTTCGGCTATCTCAAGGTGTCGCCTATGAAGGGTATGCCGCACTTTGGCATCAAAGGCAAGCTTGCTCCTCGTTTCGTTGGTCCGTTCAGAGTGGTTGGCAAGAGAGGCGACCTTGCGTACCAGCTCGAGCTTTCGTCAACCTTTGAAATGTCCATGATGTGTTCCATGTTTCTCAGCTTCGGAGGTGTTTCAAGACCCCCAAGCGCATTGTTCATCTTCAATACATCGACCTTCAGCCTGACCTTTCTTATCGTGAGCATCCAGTTGCGGTTCTCGAGGCGACTGAGCGCAAGACTCGTAACAAGACTGTCAAATTTCTCAAAGTGCAGTGGTCACACCATTCCGATAAAGAGGCGACTTGGGAACGCGAGGATCACCTCCGTTCTGAATTTCCCAATCTATTTTAGTCTTAGATCTCGAGGACGAGATCTTCTTTGTAGTGTGGGAGAGTTTGTAATGCCCTAGATGTGTAGTTGCCATATTTGGAACCTATTGCATGTGGGTCCACCTTGTCATGGATATGATGATGTCATTTTGTGGCTATGATTTCATGTGGCATCATGATCTTGTTGTTTTGCTTGCATGTGATTATTATTATTTTATGTGGTCTAGCTAGGAGTTGGAGTTTGTGGTGATATGAATTCATGTGGTCATATGACTCCATGTGGTGCCTTGTGTTGTTGTGCATGTGATGTATAGCTTGTGTAGGGAGATGCATGTGATAGTAAGTGCTTAGGTTTAAAAAACCATCTTCACCCCTCTCTCTATTTCTCCTATGTCAAGATTCTCTTCTTCCTTCCCTCTTTTGAAAATGCTCATGTATTAGCTTAGAATTGTGGTGGATGAGATGTGTGATTTGCTGGTTTTGAATGGGTGTTTAAAAGGTGTAAGCAACTACAAAACAACCCCCACCATGGTTGTTTTGTAAAATAAATACTTGCTCCTAAATTCTTGTTCTCATTTTTTATTAAATAGGTCTTGTTTTTTACATGTCCAGGAAAAGTGCTATTTTATTTTAGCACTTGTAGTTTTCTTGTGTTTTTGTCTTACTCCCTCTTAATTTCTGTAAATGGAAAGAGTCCAGGGAGTGTTTTTCCTTTTAAATGACGCCACCTGTGGGCTTCCTCCCACATGGCCAGCCCACCTTCTCCCCTTCGCGCGTAGAGAGCAGCCCAGCCAGCGTCCCTCTTCCTCCTCCGTCGACGTCATGGCGTACGACGCCATCTCCTCCTCCCGATCCCCTTCCTGTCGATCTGAGGGCCGAGCTCCTCCCCGATGCGCTATAAAGCCCCGGGTCTTCCTCCTCCTCCGTAGGGTTCCCCCTCCTCCCCCAGTGCGCCGCCACCTTCTCCTTTCTTCTTCCTCCCCTCTCTGGTAAGCTCTGTAGGATAGGCAGAGAAGTCTCCGTCGTCGATCGCCATCCTCCCGTCGCCCTCCGGTGCCGAGGCCATGTCCAAGAGCGTGGGGGATACTCCCGCGCTCCATTTTTGCCCTCAGTGAGGTCGAGGAGCCTCCTCACCGACGGCAGGGACGGCGCCGTTGCCGTGGACTCGAAGCCCCGCGCGTTCTGCTTCCAGGAGCCTCTCATCGTCGATATTCTTCCTCTCCATCGTCGGGCTGCTTCCCCTTCCTCCGTCCGGTTCTCTCCTTCCTTCCCCAAGGTGAGAGACGTCTCCCCCTTCCTTCTTCCCCCATAGATCGGCCGGATCACCGTGTTTGAGCTCGCCATGGTTCCCTGTTCCGAGCTGCAGTAGCAGAGGTGTTGCGGCGTGCAGTAGTAGTAGCAGTAGCTTGGCTCCTGGCTTGATCGTCGTTGTGTGGTAGTTGTGGATGCAGGAGCTCGTCTCCCTGCATCGCAACAGTAGCTAGCAGGGTGCAGCGACTTCCCTGTCGCCGTAGTTCCTGTCGAGCAGAGCAGATCGAGCAGCAACCTTGATGTATGTGGTGTGTAGGTCTCTGTCAGGTGGGTGAGTGGTAGAGAGTAGCAGTAGCAGGGGCTCTCCCCTTTGTATGCTACGACGTGTAGTGGTGGCTCTCCTCTGTTGCGTGGCAGCAGCAGTAGTTACTCCGGCAGCCTTCCTGTCGCCGGCGTGCAGAGCCTAGTTCGACTGCTTGTAGTAGCTTAGCTGATTAGATTCCCCCGTACCAGCAGTTACCGATTCGTAGCGTAGTGGTTGGAACCTTGGGGTTGCTCTCAGCAGGTCGTGGGTTCGATCCCAGGGAAAAACCTCCCCCTTTTTGTTGATTTCTTCGGCACAGTAGTCGCAGCAACAGGGCACCTTAACCTGATAGGTGCCCCTGTTTTGTCGAGCGCATGGGCCGTAGTAGAGTGGTTTCGTTGCAGTAGAACCAGCAGCAGGTCTGGGGTTCAATCCCAGACCCTGCCTTTTTTTTACTCTTGCAATCTTTTGCTATTTATTTTTCATGTGCTCTTGTCTTGGCAGCATTTTAGCATTTTTCCTTTTGTGCACTATGTATGTCTTCCTGCAGACTGTTAGTGTATGTAGGTGATCTATGTGAGCTTAAGTGTGTGTGGTGATTCCCCTTGTAGAGAGGCATGTGTAGGTGTGCATGTTGCATTCTTGCTTGTGTTACTAGATATGTGGCAGATTGTGTGTGTGAGTGTTGCACACACATGTAGTGGTGCTAGTGTATGTATGTATGTGTTAAATGCATGTGTTAGTATTCTTTTGTTTTGCTAGTATGTGTAGGTGGTTTGGTTGCTACTAGATGATATGCATATGAGTAGGTGTGTGTGTGTTGAGATGATGTATGTGGGTGGTAAACCAGCCCCATTTGCAACTTGTGCACCTCCTCATGTTAATATGAGAGTGGGCATGATGATGTGTGTGTGTGGGTGATCTAGTGAGAGAAGTGGTTGTGAAGTTGATGTGCATGACACAAACATGGGGTTCAAACCCCATGTCACTTTGTCATTGTGCACATGAGCTCAACCATGTAGTAGTTGATATAGTGAAAACTACATGAAATGATGCACTATTCACTAGGCATGATTTGGTGTAGTTTCCCTTCCTAGTTTGTGGCCACTTGCTCTAAACAAGTGTATGCATATTATATATGATTTTGTGGTAGAATCTCCCAAGGAATCCATTGGTGAACTCAGTTTTGCCATTGGAACATTTTCTGGAGATGACATATTTTCATTTTCTTCTATGTTTAGAGCTTGATTCCATGAGTAGTGATGTGCTCATGTATTTGTTTCAAGGTTGTGGTAGTCGAGGGTGACCCCCTCTACCTCATGTTGGTTTCATATCTTGATTAGGATTCCATATGTGCAAGTTATGCCCACTCAAAATAGGCATGTGGATGAAATTCCAGATTAGTTTTCACTAAGTCTAGGAATCTGTTTATATTTTCTTCTCCTGTTCATGAGGTTGTGCTGGTCAATATATTGTGATATAGCCTTAGCTTTCGACTAGAAAGTTGGACCTGATATGTTTGTATAGCTCCCTGAAAATTTCATGTCATTTGGAGTCTTGTAGATAATTTTTTGGCTGCTGTCAAAATGCTTCAGAGCATAGACAGAAAGTGAGAATCTCGAATTTTCACTAAGTCCCTGAAAACTGATGTTTTTGGGCAAGTTTGCAGCCTTGTAACTTTCTGTGTTTAATTACTTTTTGTGTGATTCTTGCTTGTGCTTGTAGTATTCTTGGCTAGCTACAGCCACATATATTATTTGTCATGTTTGGGTGGCTGTAGGTGCTTTGCATGTAGCTCACAAAGTGCTATAATGGAGTTTATGGCAGATTGTGTAGTTTTGTCATTTTGATGTTTGTGAGTTCTTAGTTGATGTTGTGGTGTTCTTCTTTGCTCCGCCCCATCCATGATGGTTTGTTTTATGTCTTGGCAACCTGGAAATACCAGAGTTGTGCCATTTGAGTGTGTGGTGATGATTTTGACACGTAGGGCTTCATATCTTGTTTCGTTGATTCCCGTTGATCCGTAGCTCCGATTGTAATGTTCTTTATATGGTTTTGCATCGTTTTCACGAGACGCATTTGATCATGTCATTATCATGCATGTCAAAATAGCTTAGGATACAGTTCTGTCCAGGAACATGTATTCACTCCTTATGCTTATGTTAGTGATAGAGATAGTGATGCATGCTCAGTTTCATCTCATGCATCATGTGCTTGTTGCATCTTGAAGTGTTGTTGTTCATTGGATGTTATTCTTATATTGGGTAGCACCGGGATCGGAGAACGAATACGTGGAGTCAGGAGAGTACATGCAGGACGATCAAGAACCATTCCAAGCTGAGGATATCACATGCAAGATGATATGACCTTGATTCCATCTCTAAACTTGTTATGCTAGATTACGTTTACGTTGTCATATGTTCGCTGCCTACCACTGAAATATTTGCCTCTTGAAATTCCATGAACCGAAACGCTGATCCCTTCCTATCAAACTTGAATGGATAATTAGGCTTTGCTCGGCTACTAATGTTAGTGTTGCTAGATGCAGGTGCTTTGACTCAAGTGAAAACATGAGGTTGATATCATTATATTAAATTCTGTTATTTAATTAATGCAACCATATACTTGGTAAATAACGGAAGGCCTTGCCTTTTGCCGGGTGCTTTGTTCCGTTATTGCCGCCATAGTTACCGGCTACCGGTGTTTGATTCCATATTGATCGTTCCTAACACGTTCGGGGTTGTTATGGGGACCCCCTCGATAAATCGCGTAGTGTTAAGACTTGTCCGGCAGGACCCAACTTTGGTGTTAATTTGCTAATCACTTAATAATAATCTGCATAGGGAATGGCCTACCCGAGGAATTTAATCAACAACCCGGGCCAGTGCTCCTCATGAGTGTTGGTCCAAACTAGAGCACCGTGCGGGGCCATCCCGGGGCAACTCGGAAGATTTCTCTGGCCACTGTACGCTTCACTTATCCGGCGTGTCCTGAGACTGAGATACGCGGCTCTTATGAGGGTCGTCGACACGTCGGGAGGTCCTGCTAGTCTTGTCTTACCTTAGCGATAATCTTGCGTATAGGAATCCCAGTGAAGCTTTGGTTCCCCCAGAGTTGAGGTTTTCCTCTAAGGAATCCGACGAGATCACGAGATTCGTGATAGAGGATTACTTTGCGGCCTGTGTACGTTTGTGTTGGACTAGTTGGAGCACCCCTGCAGGGTTTAATCTTTCGGAAAGCCGTGCCTGCGGTTATGTGGCAACTTGGAATATTTTGTTAACATCCGGTATTAGATAACTTAAACAAAAGCTAATAAAATTGCCAACTGTGTGCGTAACCGTGACTGGCCCCTCGAAGATCTCTCTTCGATCGGGAACACGGTGGGGTTATGATTGACGTAGGTAGGTGTTCAGGATCACTTAGTGATCAAGTATTCTCGACCGTTAGTGTAGTCCACCTTCATAAATGTTCTACGTAAGATAGCCACCATATCAAGCTTAGGATGATGCAACCTTAAACACTCTACCCTATCCAACCTAATAACTTGACTAGCTCTGGCACCGAGGTCATAGATTGCTGAGTCCCCGTGGCTCACAGATTCCTTCACAACACCAACAGGTTAAGGTACCCCAGAGACAGGCGATCCCGACGGCACGCAGCTGGCGTGGCTGTACGATGAGGAGACAAACCGCCTGTACGTGAACTATCCAGAAGATTGAGGCGTGGTCGTGATCGTGGGCCAGCAGGCAGGGTAGCATAGCCTTTTCTCTGTTTTGTAGTCCGTAGCGGAACTACTTTGGTTGTATGCGTGATGTACTCTGATATTTATGAGAAGGCAATTGAACCCCTTATTGTCTATCTTTATTATTATGTATGTGCTGTGTTACCTGTTTGCGAGACGCTTAGATGCGCTCCTTTCCAATTCGGGGCCTCGATCCCCAGATCGGAAAGGGCCGCATTTTGGTCGTTACACTCATGATTGGGGCATGAATATAACTTTGACTTAATCCTCCCCCAAGCTTGAGAGATTCTTTATCCTTCACGAGGCCAAAAATTATAAATATAATTCCGATCACGATGAACCAGATGCATAGGATAAGACTTCTGATGAAATTCCAATTTCAATCGGTTGTAGTTCCATGGTCCAATATCATCACATAGCCTATACCACGTCAACACCTTTTCCTTCAAAGATAAAGGAGAGACCTTCTTCTTGACATCATCCTTGGGGAGACCTGCAAGCTTAAATAATCCACAAACTTCATCCACATAGATTAGATGCAAATCAGGATGTAGTGTTCCATCTCCCGCATAAGGATTAGCCAGCAATTTTTCTATCATACCCAAAGGAATTTCATAATAAATATTTTCAGTAGGTGCAGTAGGTTGAGGAGCATATCTTTGTGCTTCGGACCGGGGTGAAGATACCCCGAACAAGCCCCTCAAAGGATTATTTTCCATAGTGACAAGTGACAGTAAATTTCATCACAATATATAAAATTTTCCTTACCAAGTTCCACTCACCAAAGGCACTTCACTCCGCGGGAACAGCGCCAGAAAAGATTATTGATGACCCACAAGTATAGGGGATCTATCGTAGTCCTTTCGATAAGTAAGAGTGTCGAACCCAACGAGGAGCATAAGGAAATGACAAGCGGTTTTCAGTTAGGTATTCTCTGCAAGCACTGAAATTATCGGTAACAGATAGTTTTGTGATAAGGTAATTTGTAACGGATAGCAAGTAACGAATGTAAAAAAGGTGCAGCAAGGTGGCCCAATCCTTTTTGTGGCAAAGTACAAGCCTGGACAAACTCTTATAGAAAGCAAAGCGCTCCCTAGGACACATGGGAATTTCTGTCAAGCTAGTTTTCATCATGCTCGTATGATTCACGTTTGTTACTTTGATAATTTGCTATGTGGGTTGACCGGTGCTTGGGTGCTGCCCTTAATTGTACAAACCTCCCACTTATGATTAACCTCTCTCGCTATCATCCGCAACTACGAAAGAAGAATTAAGATAAATTTAACCATAGCATGAAACATATGGATCCAAATCATCTCCTTACGAAGCAATATATAAACTAGGGTTTAAGCTTCTGTCACTGTAGCAACCCATCATCTACTTATTACTTCCAATGTTTTCCCCTAGGCCCAAATAATGGTTAAGTGTCATGTAATCGACATTCACATGACACCACTAGAGGAGAGACATCATACATCTCATCAAAATATCAAACGAATACCAAATTCACATGATTACTTATAGCAAGACTTATCCCATGTCCTCAGGAACAAACATAATTACTCAAAAAGCATATTCATGTTCATAATTAGAGGAGTATTAATAATCATTAAGGGTGTGAACATATGATCTTCCACCAAGTAAACAAACTAGCATCAACTACAAGGAGTAATCAACACTACTAGCAACCCATAGGTACCAATCTGAGGTTTGAGACAAAGATCTGATACAAGAGATGAACTAGGGTTTGGAGAGGAGCTGTTGCTGATGAATATGTTGATGGAGATTGACCCCCTCTTGATGAGAGGATCGTTGGTGATGACGATGGCTTCGATTTGCCCCTTCGGGAGGGAAGTTTCCCCGGCAGAATAGCTCCACCGGAGCTCTGGATTGGTTGTGCCGAAGTTCCGCCTCGAGAGGGCGGCCCTTCGCCCCAAAAGTTCTCATATTATTTTTTCCAGGTGAAAACCCTTCATATAGCAGAAGATGGGCACCGGAGGCCTGCCAGGGGGTCCACAAGCGTGCAGGGCGCGCCGAGGGGGGTAGGTCTCTCAGATTTGCTCCTTTTTAGGTCCAGAATTCCAACTGTCGGCATTCTCCTTCTTCTTGTAAACCTTGTAAAATAAGAGAGAAAAGGCATAAGTATTGTACAATAATTTGTATTAACAACTCATAATGCAATAAATATCGATATAAAAGCATGATGCAAAATGGATGTATCACTCACCTAAGACAATGTGAAATTGTTTCAGAGTTGACACCGCCTCGAACACCACATTGCAATGGTGTGTCCGAACATCATAATGAAACCTTGTTAGATATGGTACACTCTATGATGTCTCTTGCCGATTTTCCACTATCATTTTGGGGTTATGCGTTAGAGACAGTTGCATTCACTTTAAATAGGGCACCATCTAAATTCGTTGAGACGACGCTATATGAATTGTGGTTTGGCAATAAACCAAAATTGTCGTTTCTTAAAGTTTGGGGATGTGATGCTTATTTCAAAAAGCTTCATTATGAAAAGGTGGAACTCAGAGCGGAGAAATGCGTCTTCATATGATACCCAATAGAGACAGTTGGGTATATCTGCTATCTCAGATCAAAAGGCAAGGTGTTTGTCGCTAAAAATGAAACATTTCTTGAGAAAGAGTTTCTCTCGAAAGAATTGAGTGGGAGGAAGATAGAACTTGATGAGGTTATTGAACCTTTGCTTCAACCAGAGAGTAGCACAACATAGAAAGGTGTTTCTGTGGAGCCTACACCAGTTGAAGAGGAAGTCAATGATGATGATCATGAAGCTTTGGATCAAGTTGTTGTCGAACCTTGTAGGTCGATAGGGGCACGTACTGCTCCTCAGTGGTATGGTAACCCTGTCTTAACGGTCGGGTTGTTGGACAACAATGAACCTATGAGCTATGGAGAAGCGATGGTGGGCCCAGATTCCAACAAATTGTAAGAAGCCACGAAATGCGAGATAGGATCCATGTATGATAACAAAGTGTGGACTTTGGAAATATTATCTAGAGGGTGAAAGACCATTGAGAATAAATGGATCTTTAAAAAGAAGATGGATGTTGACGGTAATATCACCGTGGATAAAGCTCGACTTGTGGCAAAGGGTTTTTCACAAGTTCAAGGAGTTGGCTACGATGAGACTTTCTAACCCGTAGCGATGCTTAAGTCCGTCAGAATCATGTTAGCAATAGCTGCATTTTTTGATTATGAAATTTGGCAGATGGATTTCAAAACAGCGTTCCTTAACTGTTTCCTTAAGGAAGAGTTGTATATGATGCAACCTGAAGGTTTTGTCGATCCAGAGAATGGTGACAAAGTATGCAAGCTCCACTGATCCATTTAGGGACTGGTGCAAGCATCTCAGAGTTTGAATCAGTGCTTTGATGAGGTGATCAAGGCGTTTGGGTTTATACAAGTTTTTGGAGAAGCATGTATTTTCAAGAAAGTGAGTGGGAGCTCTATATAGTTTCTAATATTATATGTGGATGACATATTGCTGATTGGAAACAATATAGAATTTTTGGGAAGCGTAAAGGATTACTTGAATAAGAGTTTTTCAGTGAAGGACCTAGGACAAGCTGCTTACATATTAGGCATCAAGATCTATAGAGATCAAGACGCTTAATAGGACTTTCATGGAGCACATGCCTTGACAAAGTTTTGAAGAACTTCAAAATGGATCAGTCTAAGAAAGGGTTCTTGCGTGTATTGTAAGGTGTGAAGTTGTGTAAGACTCAATGCCAGTGACTGCACAAGATAGAGAAAAGATGAGTGTTGTCCTCTATGCTTCAGCCATAGGCTCTATCATGTATGGAATCTTGTGCACAATACCTGATGTCAGCCTTGCCATAAGTATGGGGGGAAGGTTTCAAAGTGATCCAGGAATGGAACACTGGATGACGGTCAAGAATATTCTGAAGTGCCTGAAAAGGAGTAAAGAAATGTTTCTCATGTATGGAGGTGATCAAGAGCTCGCCGTAAAGGTTTACCTCGATGCAAGCTTTGACACTGATCTCGATGACTCTAAGTCTCAAACCGGATACATATTTATTCTCAACGGGGGTGCAGTAAGCCGGTGCAGTTCTAAGCAAAGCGTGGTAGATGATTTGACATGCGAAGCGGAGTACATAACTGCCTCGGAGGCGGCTAAAGAAGGTGTCTGGACGAAGGAGTTCATGACAAATCTTGGAGTTGTGCCTAGTGTACTGGTGTTGGGGAACGTCGCATGGGAAACAAAAAATTTCCTACGCGCATGAAGACCTATCATGGTGATGTCCATCTACGAGAGGGGATGAGTGATCTACGTACCCTTGTAGATCGTACAGCAGAAGCGTTAGTGAACGCGGTTGATGTAGTGGAACGTCCTCACGTCCCTTGATCCGCCCCGCGAACAATCCCTCGATCAGTCCCACGATCTAGTACCGAACGGACGGCACCTCCGCGTTCAGCACACGTACAGCTCGACGATGATCTCGGCCTTCTTGATCCAGCAAGAGAGACGGAGAGGTAGAAGAGTTCTCCGGCAGCGTGACGGCGCTTCGGAGGTTGGTGATGATCTCGTCTCAGCAGGGCTCCGCCCGAGCTCCGCAGAAACGCGATCTAGAGGAAAAACCGTGGAGGTATGTGGTCGGGCTACCGTGGAAAAGTCGTCTCAAATCAGCCCTAAACCCCCACTATATATAGGAGGAGGAGGGGGGAGACTTGCCTTGGGGTCCAAGGACTCCCACGGGAGTCGGCCGAGCCAAGGGGGAAGGTCTCCCCTTCCCAAACCGAAATCCACTTGGTTTGGAAGGTGGAGTCCTTCTTCCCTTTCCCACCTCCTTCTTTTTTTTTCCTTTCCTCTTTGATTTTCTTTCCTATGCACATAGGCCTCTCTTGGGCTGCCTCACCAGCCCACTAAGGGCTCGTGCGGCACCCCAAACACCCATGGGCTTCCCCGGGGTGCGTGCCCCCCCGGTGAACTCCCGGAACCCATTCGTCATTCCCGGTACATTCCCGGTAACTCCGAAAACCTTCCGGTAATCAAATGAGGTCATCCTATATATCAATCTTCGTTTCCGGACCATTCCGGAAACCCTCGTGACGTTTGTGATCTCATTCGGGACTCCGAACAACATTCGGTAACCAACCATATAACTCAAATACGCATAAAACAACGTCGAACCTTAAGTGTGCAGACCCTGCGGGTTCGAGAACTATGTAGACATGACCCGAGAGACTCCTCGGTCAATATCCAATAGCGGGACCTGGATGCCCATATTGGATCCTACATATTCTACGAAGATCTTATCGTTTGAACCTCAGTGCCAAGGATTCATATAATCCCGTATGTCATTCCCTTTGTGCTTCGGTATGTTACTTGCCCGAGATTCGATCGTTAGTATCCGCATACCTATTTCAATCTCGTTTACCGGCAAGTCACTTTACTCGTTCCGTAATACAAGATCCCGCAACTTACACTAAGTCACATTGCTTGCAAGGATTGTGTGTGATGTTGTATTACCGAGTGGGCCCCGAGATACCTCTCCGTCACACAGAGTGACAAATCCCAGTCTCGATCCATACTAACTCAACGAACACCTTTGGAGATACCTGTAGAGCATCTTTATAGTCACCCAGTTACGTTGCAACGTTTGATACACACAAAGCATTCCTCTGGTGTCCGTGAGTTATATGATCTCATGGTCATAGGAACAAATACTTGACACGCAGAAAACAGTAGCAACAAAATGACACGATCAACATGCTACGTCTATTAGTTTGGGTCTAGTCCATCACATGATTCTCCTAATGATGTGATCCCGTTATCAAGTGACAACACTTGCCTATGGCCAGGAAACCTTGACCATCTTTGATCAACGAGCTAGTCAACTAGAGGCTTACTAGGGACAGTGTTTTGTCCATGTATCCACACAAGTATTGTGTTTCCAATCAATACAATTATAGCATGGATAATAAACGATTATCATGAACTAAGAAATATAATAATAACTAATTTATTATTGCCTCTAGGGCATATTTCCAATAGTCTCCCACTTGCACTAGAGTCAATAATCTAGTTCACATCACCATGTGATTCCAATGAATCAAACACCCATATAGTTATGGGGTCTGATCACGTCTTGCTTGTGAGAGAGGTTTTAGTCAACGGTTCTGAAACTTTCAGATCCGTGCGTTCTTTACAAATCTTTATGTCATCTTATAGATGCTGCTACTACGTGCTATTCGGAAATGCTCCAAATATCTACTCTACTATACGAATCCGTTTCACTACTCATAGTTATTCGGATTAGTGTCAAAGCTTGCATCGACGTAACCCTTTACGACGAACTCTTTAACCACCTCCATAATCAAGAAAGATTCCTTAGTCCATTAGTTACTAAGGATAAATTTTGACCGCTGCTAGTGATTCAATCATGGATCACTCTCTGTACCTCTCAACAGATTTTGAGTGAAGGCACACATCAGGTGCGGTACACAGCATGGCATACTTTAGATTCTACGGCTAAGGCATAGAAGACGACCTTCGCCTATTCTCTTTATTCTGTCGTGGTCGGGTTTTGAGTCTTACTCAAATTCACACCTCACAACGCAACCAAGAACTCCTTCTTTGCTGATCTATTTTGAACTCCTTCAAAAACTTGTCAAGGCATGCATCTTGTTGAAACTTCTATTAAGCGCTTTTGATCTATCTCCATAGATCTTTGATGCTCAACGTTCAAGTAGCGTAATCCAGGTACTCCTTTGAAAACTTCTTTCAAACAACCTTGTATGCTTTACAGAAATTCTACATTACTTCTGATCCACAATATGTCAACCACATATACCTATCAGAAATTCTATAGTGCTCCCACTCACTTCTTTGGAAATACAAGTTTCTCATAAACCTTGTACAAACCCAAAATCTTTGATCATCTCATCAAAGTGTATATTCCAACTCCGAGATGCTTGCACCAGTCCATTGAAGGATCACTGGAGCTTGCATACTTGCTAGTATCTTTAGGATCGACAAAACCTTCTGGTTGTATCACATACAATGTTTGCTCAAGGAAACCGTCGAGGAAACAATGTTTTGACATCCTACATGCAATATTTCATAAATAATGCATCAACAACTAACATAATTCTAACAGACCTTTAGCATCGCTACGAGTGAGAAAGTCTCATCATAGTCAACTGTTTGATCTTGTCGAAAACATCTTTGCGACAAGTCGAGCTTTCCTTAATAGTGACTTATCACCATCATCGTCTGTCTTCTTTTAATGATCCATTTTACTCAATAGTCCTATGACCATCAAGTAGTTCTACCAAAGTCTACACTTTGTTTTCACACATGGATCCTCTCTCGGATTTCATGGCTTCCAGCCATTTGTCGGAATCCGGGCCCACCATTGCTTTCTCCATAACTCGTAGGTTCACTGTTGCTCAACAACATGACCTCCAAGACAGGGTTACCGTACCACTCTGCAGTAGTACGCGACCTTGTCGACCTACGAGGTTTGTAGTAACTTGATCCGATGCTTGATGATCACCATCATCAGCTTCCACTTCAATTGGTGTAGGCGCCACAGGAACAACTTCCTGCGCCCTGCTACACACTGGTCAAAGTGATGGTTCAATAACCTCATCAAGTTTTACCACCCTCCCACTCAATTCTTTCGAGAGAAAACTTTCCTCGAGAAAGGATCCGTTTCTAGAAACAAACACTTTGCTTTCGGATCTGAGATAGGAGATGTACCCAACTGTTTTGGATATCCTATGAAGATGCATTTATCCGCTTTGGGTTCGAGCTTATCAGACTGAAACCTTTTCACATAAGTATCGAAGCCCCAAACTTTCAAGAAACAACAGTTTAGATTTCTCTAAACCTCAGTCTATACTGTGTCATCTCAACGAAAAATACGCGGTGCCCTATTTAAAGTGAGTGCGGTTGTCTCTAATGCATAACCCATAAACTATAGTGGTAATTCGATAAGAGACATCTTAGTATGCACCATACCAAATAGTGCGTGGCTATGACGTTCAGACACATCATCACACTATGATGTTCCAGGTGGCATGAACTGCGAAACAATTTCCACATTGTCTTAACTGCGTACCAAAACTCGTAACTCAGATATTCATTTCTATGATCATATCGTAGATAGTTTATCCTCTTGTTACGACGAACTTCACTCTGAAACGGAATTGAACTTTTCAACATTTCAGACTTGTGATTCATTGAGTAAATACTCCTGTATCTACTCAAATCGTCAGTGAAGTAAGAACATAGTGATATCCACTGCGTGCCTCAGCACCCATTGTACTGTATACATCAAAATGTATCACTTCCAACAAGTTACTATCTTATTTCATCTCAATGAAAACAAGGCCTTGCTCATGTGGTATGATTTGCATGTCACTAGTGATTTGAAATCAGGTGAGTACAAAGATCCATCAGCATGGAGCCTCTTCATGCAATTTATACTAACATGACTCAAGCGGCAGTGCCACAAGTAAGTGGTACTATCATCATTAACTCGTATATTTTGGCACCAATATCATGAACATGTGTAACACTACGATCGAGATTCAATAAACCATTGAAGGTGAATATTCAAGAAAATAGAGTAACCATTATTCTCTTTAAATGAGTAATCGTATTGCAATAAACACGATCCAATCATGTTCATGCTTAACGCAAGCACCAAATAACAATTATTCAGGTTTAACACCAATCCCGATGGTAGAGGGAGCGTGCGACGTTTGATCATATCAACCTTGAAAACACTTCCAACACGTATCGTCACCTCGCCTTTAGCTAGTCTCCGTTTATGCCGTAGCTTTCATTTCGTGTTACTAATCACTTAGCAACCGAACCGGTATCCAATACCCTCATGCTACTAGGAGTACTAGTAAAGTACACATCAACATCATGTATATCAAATACACTTCTTTCGACTTTTGCCAGCCTTCTTATCTACCAAGTATCTAGAGTTGCTCCGCCTGAGTGACTGTTCCCCTCATTACAGAAGCACTTAGTCTCGGGTTTGGGTTTAATCTTGGGTCTCTTCATTAGTGCAGCAACTGTCTTGCCATTTCACGAAGTATCCCTTCTAGCCCTTGCCTTTCTTGAAACTTAGTGGTTTTACAAACCATCAACTATTGATGCTCCTTTTTGATTTCTACTTTCGCAGTGTCAAAACATCGCGAATCGCTCAAGGATCATTGTATGTATCCTTGATATGTTATAGTTCATCACGAAGCTCTCACAGCTTGGTGGCAGTGACTTTGGAGAACTATCACTATCTCATCTGGAAGATTAACTCCCACTTGATTCAAGCGATTGTCGTACTCAGACAATCTGAGCACACGCTCAACGATTGAGCCTTTCTCCTTTACTTTGTGGACAAAGAATCTTGTCGGAGGTCTCGTACCTCTTAACAAGGGCACACGCATGAAATCACAATTTCATCTCTTTAGAACATCACTTATGTTCCGTGACGTTTTACAACGTTTTCGGCGCCTTGCTTCTAAGCCATTAAGTATTTTGCACTGAACTATCGTGTAGTCATCAGAAACGTGTATGTCGGATGTTCATAGCATCCACAGACGATGCTCGAGGTGCAGCACACCGAGTGGTGCATTAAGGACATAAGCCTTCTGTGCAGCAACGAGGACAATCCTCGGTTTTACAGACTCAGTCTGCAAAGTTTGCTACTATCAACTTTCAACTAAATTTTCTCTAGGATCATATAAAAACAGTAGAGCTATAGTGCAAGCTACATCGTAATTCGTAAAGACCATTAGACTATGTTCATGACAATTAGTTCAATTAATCATATTACTTAAGAACTCCCACTCAAAAAGTACATCTCTCTAGTCATTTGAGTGGTTCATGATCCACTTACACTAGCTCAAGTCCGATCATCACGTGAGTTGAGTATAGTTTCAGTGCTAAGCATCCCTATGCTAATCATATCATCTATATGATTCATGATCGACCTTTCGGTCTCATGTGTTCCGAGGCCATGTCTGCACATGCTAGGCTCGTCAAGCTTAACCCGAGTGTTCCGCGTGCGCAACTGTTTTGCACCCGTTGTATGTGAACGTTGAGTCTATCACACCCGATCATCACGTGGTGTCTCGAAACGACGAACTGTAGCAACGGTGCACAGTCGGGGAGAACACAATTTCGTCTTGAAATTTTAGTGAGAGATCACCTCATAATGCTACCGTCGTTCTAAGAAAAATAAGGTGCATAAACGGATTAACATCACATGCAATTCATAAGTGACATGATATGGCCATCATCACGTGCTTCTTGATCTCCATCACCAAAGCACCGGCAGGATCTTCTTGTCACCGGCGCCACACCATGATCTCCATCAATGTGTCGCCATCGGGGTTGTCGTGCTACTCATGCTATTACTACTAAAGCTACATCCTAGCAAAATAGTAAACGCATCTGCAAGCACAAACATTAGTTATAAAGACAACCCTATGGCTCCTGCCGGTTGCCGTACCATCGACGTGCAAGTCGATATTTTCTATTACAACATGATCATCTCATACATCCAATATATCACATCACATCGTTGGCCATATCACATCACAAGCATACCCTGCAAAAACAAGTTAGACGTCCTCTAATTTTGTTGTTGCATGTTTTACGTGGTGACCATGGGTATCTAGTAGGATCGCATCTTACTTACGCAAACACCACAACGGAGATATATGAATTGCTATTTAACCTCATCCAAGGACCTCCTCGGTCAAATCCGATTCAACTAAAGTTGGAGAAACTGACACCCGCCAGTCATCTTTGAGCAACGGAGTTACTCGTAGCGATGAAACCAGTCTCTCGTAAGCGTACGAGTAATGTCGGTCCGAGCCGCTTCGATCCAACAATACCGCAAAATCAAGAAAAGACTAAGGAGGGCAGCAAAACTCACATCACCGCCCACAAAAACTTTTGTGTTCTACTCGAGAAGACATCTACGCATGAACCTAGCTCTGATACCACTATTGGGGAACGTCGCATGCGAAACAAATAATTTCCTACGCGCACGAAGACCTATCATGGTGATGTCCATCTACGAGAGGGGATGAGTGATCTACGTACCCTTGTAGATCGTACAGCAGAAGCGTTAGTGAACGCGGTTGATGTAGTGGAACGTCCTCACATCCCTCGATCGGCCCCGCGAACAATCCCGCGATCAGTCCCATGATCTAGTACCGAACGGACGGCACCTCCGCGTTCAGCACACGTACAGCTCGACGATGATCTCGGCCTTCTTGATCCAGCAAGAGAGACGGAGAGGTAGAAGAGTTCTCCGGCAGAGTTAAGGCGCTCCGGAGGTTGGTGATGATCTCGTCTCAGCAGGGCTCCGCCCGAGCTCCGCAGAAACGCGATCTAGAGGAAAAACCGTGGAGGTATGTGGTCGGGCTGCCGTGGAAAAGTCGTCTCAAATCAGCCCTAAAACCCCACTATATATAGGAGGAGGAGGGGGGAGACTTGCCTTGGGGTCCAAGGACTCCCAAGGGAGTCGGCCGAGCCAAGCGGGAAGGTCTCCCCTTCCCAAACCGAAATCCACTTGGTTTGGAAGGTGGAGTCCTTCTTCCCTTTCCCACCTCCTTCTTTTTTTTCCCTTTCCTCTTTGATTTTATTTCCTATGCGCATAGGCCTCTCTTGGGCTGTCTCACCAGCCCACTAAGGGCTGGTGCGGCACCCCAAACACCCATGGGCTTCCCCGGGGTGGGTGGCCCCCCCGGTGAACTCCCGGAACCCATTCGTCATTCCCGGTACATTCCCGGTAACTCCGAAAACCTTCCGGTAATCTAATGAGGTCATCCTATATATCAATCTTCATTTCCGAACCATTCCGGAAACCCTCGTGACGTCTGTGATCTCATCCGGGACTCCGAACAACATTCGGTAACCAACCATATAACTCAAATACGCATAAAACAACGTCGAACCTTAAGTGTGCAGACCCTGCGGGTTCGAGAACTATGTAGACATGACCCGAGAGACTCCTCGGTCAATATCCAATAGCGGGACCTGGATGCCCATATTGGATCCTACATATTCTACGAAGATCTTATCGTTTGAACCTCAGTGCCAAGGATTCATATAATCCCGTATGTCATTCCCTTTGTCCTTCGGTACGTTACTTGCCCGAGATTCGATCGTTAGTATCCGCATACCTATTTCAATCTCGTTTAGCGGCAAGTCTCTTTACTCGTTCCGTAATACAAGATCCCGCAACTTACACTAAGTCACATTGCTTGCAAGGCTTGTGTGTGATGTTGTATTACCGAGTGGGCCCCGAGATACCTCTCCGTCACACGGAGTGACAAATCCCAGTCTCGATCCATACTAACTCAACGAACACCTTTGGAGATACTTGTAGAGCATCTTTATAGTCACCCAGTTACGTTGCGACGTTTGATACACACAAAGTATTCCTCCGGTGTCCGTGAGTTATATGATCTCATGGTCATAGGAACAAATACTTGACACGCAGAAAACAGTAGCAACAAAATGACACGATCAACATGCTACGTCTATTAGTTTGGGTCTAGTCCATCACATGATTCTCCTAATGATGTGATCCCGTTATCAAGTGACAACACTTGCCTATGGCCAGGAAACCTTGACCATCTTTGATCAACGAGCTAGTCAACTAGAGGCTTACTAGGGACAGTGTTTTGTCCATGTATCCACACAAGTATTGTGTTTCCAATCAATACAATTATAGCATGGATAATAAACGATTATCATGAACTAAGAAATATAATAATAACTAATTTATTATTGCCTCTAGGGCATATTTCCAACAACTGGATCCAATGACTCTGTTTTGTGACAACACTGGTGCCATTTGTCTAGCCAAGGAACCAAGGTTTCACAAGAGGACCAAACACATAAAGCGACGCTTCAATTATATCTGTGATTACATCAAGGAGGAGGACATAAGTATTTGCAAAGTGCACACGGATATTAATGTTGCAGACCCGTTGACTAAGCCTCCTCCACGAGCGAAACCTGATCAACACCACAAGTGTATGGGTGTTAGATTCATTACAATGTAAATCACATAGTGATGTGAGATAGATTATTGACTCTCGTGCAAGTGGGAGACTACTAGAAATATGCCCTATAGGCAATAATAAAGTGGTTATCATTATATTTCCTTGTTCATGATAGTCGTTTATTATCCATGCTAGAATTGTACTGATTTGAAACTCAAATACATGTGTGGATACATAGACAATGCACTATCCCTAGTAAGCCTCTAAAGGACTAGCTCGCGAATCAAAGATGGTCAAGGTTTCCTAGCCACACACATGAGTTTTCATTTGATGACGGGATCACATCATTAGGAGAATGATGTGATGGGTAAGACCCAAACTATGAACGTAGCATATGATCGTCTCAGTTTATTGCTATTGTTTTCTGCATGTCAAATATCTGTTCCTGTTACCATGAAATCATGAAACTCTCGGACACCGGAGGAATGCCTTGTGTGTATCAAACATCACAACATAAGTGGGTGACTATAAAGGTGCTCTACACGTATCTCCGAGGGTGTTTGTTGGGTTGGCATGGATCGAGACTGGGATTTGTCACTGCGTATGACGGAGAGGTATCTCTAGGGCCCACTCGGTAATACAACATCACAAGAAGCTTGCAAGAAATGTGACTAAGGAGTTAGTCACAAGATCTTGCATTACGTAACGAGTAAAGAGACTTGCCGGTAACGAGATTGAACTAGGTATGCAGATACGGACAAGTAACATACCGATGGACAAAGGGAATAGTATACATGATTGATTGAATCCTTGCCATCGTGGTTTGACCGATAAAAATCTTCGTAGGATATGTTGGAGCAAATATGGACATCCAGGTCCCGCTATTGGTTATTGACCGGAGAGTGTCTCGGTCATGTCTGCATAGTCCTCGAACTCGTAGGGTGTGCACACATAAGGTTTGTTGACGATTTGGTATTAATGAGTCTTGTGTGGTGATAACCTGAAGTTGTTCAGATTCCCGGATGAGATCTCGGAAGTCACGAGGAGCTCCGAAATAGTGTGTAGGTAAAGATTGATATCTAGGAAGTTGCTATCCGAGCTCCGGAAAAGTTCCGGGGTATACCGGTTTTGTGACGGGAGTCTCAGAAGTGGTTCAAAGGTCCACCGGGAGGTCCACCTGCCCGGAGGGCTCCATGGGCTGTGAGAGGAGGCGCACCAGCCCGTGGTGGGCTGACCGCCCCTCCCACTAAGGACCATCCTGCCGAAGGCAAGAAGGAGGGTGGGCGTAAGGGTGGCAAGCCACCTTGACTGCCGCCCCAAGCCCTAGGGGAAACCCTAGGGGCCGCCGGCCTCCTCCCCTCCTCTTATATATATGTGAGGAGAGGGAGGGTTGCAACACCCAATGCCAAGGTGCAACCTCTCCCTCTTCCTCTAGATCGTCTCCACCTCTAGTTTTCTCGGTATAGCTCTGCAAAGCCCTGCTGGGACAACTACTCCACCACCACTGTCACGCCGTCACGCTACCGGGGAACTGGTCTACCACTCCGCCCTCGCTTGTTGGATCAAGGAGTCAGAGATGTCATCAAGTTGCACGTGTGCTGAAGGCGGAGGTGCCGTCCGTTCAGTACTCGATCGGAAAGTTCGTGGGACGGATTGCGATTTGGATCGCGAAGACGTTCGAATACATCAACAACGTTTCTTACGCTTCCCGCTTAGAGATCTACAAGGGTATGTGGATCCGATCTGTCCTCTCGTAGATGGTCATCACCATGGGTAGATCTTGTATGTGCGTAGGATTTTTTTTGTTTCTCATGCAACGTTTCCCAATAGTGGCATCATGAGCTAGGTCTATGCGTAGATGAGATCTCGAGTAGAACACAAAGGAGTCTGTGGGCGTTGATATTCAGATTGCTTCCCTCCTTAGTCTTTTCTTGATTCAACGGTGTTGTGGGATGAAGCGGCCCGGACCAACCTTACTCGTCCACGTACGAGGGACCGGTTCCATCGACTGACATGCAACTTATTGCATAAAGATGGCTGGCGGGTGTATGTCTCTCCTACTTTAGTTGAATCAGATTCGACAGAGGCGGTCCTTGTAGAAGGTTAAATAGCAACTTGCATATCACTGTTGTGGTTTTGCGTAGGTAAGAAACGTTCTTGCTAGATATCCATAGCAGCCACGTAAACACATGCAACAACAAATTAGAGGACGTCTAACTTGTTCGGTTATATAGCCATTGGTTCTATTGGGGTTTGACCAAGCCTGGCTGTGTGGGGTCCATCCCGGACATCCATCTTCCGCCGGACGTCCAAACTTGAATTTTTTATTGTATTGTCATAGGTATGATGTTGAACACTCTTCCGTATTGTCATAGGTATGATGTTGAACGCTCTTCCATCTATTATGCTTATTCAAGGCCTTGGTAATCAATCAATGCTTATGATGTGTTTTCTTGAATGGTGATTGATACATAAATTGTGATTTGCTGCGGCCCCTCATTCTCTCCCCAAGCCACTCGCTCCCGTTCCACGTATCTCTTCCAAAAACCGTCTTCGGTGTACCTCATAGTGCCACCGCTATGAAACTTGGCATCAAGGATGGCATGGACCGCATCGCAGAGCACTGTTGCGTGTGCATCCTCCCGCTAATCTGCGGGAGCTGATGGACGAGCACCGGCTCGGCGACTGCACCTGTTTGGCGATGGCGGGGCTCCGTGCCGCTCGCATGGATGATGAGGTCGAGGATCTATTTTCCACTTGTTCGTAGTGAAATAAAGGTCGGCTCAATTGATAGTACTACTACGAAATTTCCATGTTTACGGATGCGAACACCCTCGACTCATGCTACTACTACTATCTTCTTTCACAAATCACCAATAGTGCCAGCATTTTCGTGTTTTAACATTCATAAATGATTTTAATCTTGGCGTTTTAATCTTGACGTTCTTCAAATCAATATCGTCAAACAAATACAAATAGAGCACTCCCTCCGTGCGGTGAAGGGAGTACTCATAAATTATCATATCATCGTAGTACAAGAGCAGATGTCGCCGTCACAACTATCCCTTCCCGGAAACAATTAGGGAAAGAAACCAGGAAACAGAGCATTTTCCCATAATTCCACCCCTGCCCTCCCCTGCTTCATTCACTCTCAACTAACAAGTTAGCCGCCACCAGTACTAGTATAAAAACCATGGAGTCGCACTTCCAGAACTTCCAACTCGACAATATGTCTGGTCCAAGCAGCACGGCTTCCTCTTCTTCTACGTCGCCCCGGCTCACCGCCGGCGTCGTCAGCTTCTTGGCCCGCCGCGCCATGACCACGCAGAACCACCAAAGAGCAGCAGCATTCCTCCACTCGCCAGGCTCCTCCACCGGCTCCGCCGACACTGCGCCATGGCACCACCGCGCCCCTGCCACGCCGCCGCCTCTGCTCCCGTTCGACGCCAACGACGCCGACGAGATGCTCCTGCTCGACATGCTCTCCCAGCACCAGCAGGAGGACATGCACACCGCGACAGCGCCCGTCCCCGCCACGACGGCGGCAACGGCCGTGAAGCGAGAAGCCAGGGAAGAGGAGGAGGAGGCCAAGGTGGCCGTCGGTGGCAGTGGGCGCGCGTTCCGCGGGGTGCGGAAGCGTCCGTGGGGCAAGTTTGCGGCGGAGATCCGGGACTCGACGCGGAACGGCGTCCGGGTGTGGCTGGGCACGTTCGACAGCCCGGAGGCGGCGGCGCTCGCGTACGACCAGGCCGCCTTCGCGATGCGGGGCGGCGCGGCCGTGCTCAATTTCCCCGCCGACCAGGTCCGGCGCTCGCTCGAGGGCGCAGAGGACGACGTGTGCGGCCGCGCCGACGGGTTGTCACCCGTGCTGGCGCTGAAGCGGCGGCACTCCATGCATAGGCGGGCGGCGACAAAACGAAAGGCCATGCCCGCACGGCCGGGCCGGCCGGAGGGCGTGATGGAGCTTGAGGACCTCGGCGCAGAATACCTCGAGGAGCTGCTCGGCGCCTCCGACGACATGACAACGTCTGCCTCCAATTCATGGTGCTCGAGTTATCACTCCATCTGATTCTCCGGTCTGCGCACTCAGAAAGTTGGCCATGGCTAGAAGACGATGGATTGGTCACTATCACTACTTGTGTTTTTCTTTCATGCCTGTTGTGGGTCTCCTTCGCTCCAGAGTTCAGCTGCAGTAGATTAGCTTCGATCATTAGCTTCCTTAGCAGTGAGAAATGATTGTGGGAATCGTCGGTTGTGCACGTTTTTAAGCTTCAATATTCGGGTTTGAATTCAGTCAAAACTGACGGTTCCCTCCCATCATTTTAAGTGTAGTGAACATATGTTTTTTTGCATGACATAGGTGCCAAGTTTGTATTTCTATGGACCCCGGTGTGGGCTGTTATTTGTTCTCCTGATATGAAAAGGGGATGTGATTGAACATATATAATTGTTGATAGTTTTGGTGTTCACGTTACCAGGTCAAATCCAAACGTGTTACCGATCAATGTCCGGGCATGCAGTCACGTGTGAGTATAATAAAAAACAATAACTAGTGACGTTCCGTTGGTATTACAGTTAACGACTACTAAAATGATCACTAGTTAACGACTACTAAAATGATCACTTTCTAAAAGTAAGGCTTACTTTGATTCATAGGGTAGGAATATCATAGAAATGGAAAAACCGTAGGAAATAAGATGTCCTGCATATTAATTCGTATAGATAAGGAGATGCCATTTGGTTCATAGGATATGAACTTTTTCATTAGGTGTGAGCTAATATTTTTTATTTGAAATGTGAAGGGTACCTGTGTACAAATAATACTTCATTCCTACAAATCAAAGGCCCCAATCCGCCTTTGGATCATAGGATGGGAATGAAAAACCCATAAGAATTGAGATGACATGTATCCATTTTTTTAAAAGGGACATAAATGTCATTTGATTCATAGGATATAATTTTTTTCGTTGGGATTAGGCTAATGTTTTTTTTTCCTTTGGAATGTGAAGTATTGGTTCCTATCATGCAAAAGAATAGAAAACCATTTCTACAAACCAACGTGCTTCAAAGGCATTAGTCCCACAAAATTCATATCCATTAGAATTACTACAAAATTCCTTTAACCAAAGGAGGCCTCAAAAGGAATTTTTCGCTAGAGCAATTCTATCCTATACAATCCCTATAAAAAATATGGAAACTAAAGGATGCCTAAGGGGTTGTGGCATGTGATCTTTTATCAGACTGGTTGTAATGATGAGTATCATATACTAGTATCATGCATATGATTCTAGTGTATGATACTACATCCATAGTGCATCATATCATATGCTAGTATCATAGATAGTTCATTTACTGGCATGCATGTCACATAGTAGTCCATCATTTAATATGATACGGTATCATGATATGATACTCAACTCTCACTTTCTTCATTCAATTCTATGCCACCTCATCAAAATTGCCTAATTGGCTTGCATGATACTACCTATGATACTCCCATTACGACCAGCCTCATATTTCTTGTTTAATCTTGTTGTAGAAGTTTTTATCATCATGCACATTAAAGCTGCTAGACATAATCTTATTTCTGGGCTGCTTGAGGTTTGTGTTCTCGAGGTTTTAAAGAGTGATAGGGAGATGCCTCCTTCTAAAATGGTTGATACTTCCTCCGTCACAGTTTAAAAGGCACGATTAAATTTACGTGCATTTTCATAATAGACAAGGTTTAGGGCGCATTGCATTTACTTCTAGCAGCTGTTTAGTATTCCGTTGTACTACTTCTATATGCATTCGTAGTGTGAATGCTATTTTTCAGCCCATTTCATAGCCAATCAATAACCACCTAGGTTCTAGAGAATGTCGAAGCAAGCCTTCTAAACCGTGACGTAGGGAGTAGTTTTGTTTTGACACATCTCTCTTACTAGGAATAGTTTCCTTATAAATTGACTTGGTTCTCATGAATATTGAAGAAAATGACATTTCTACTTTGCTCAACTTTTTGGATATAGTACCAACTAGTGAGTGACACGGGAGATGGGGTTATATGACAAATCACTCTTTCCAACTGATACACTTTAAAATTTCTTTTAGTTGTATCGGCCTTGGTGACTAGCGACCTCGTTGAGTTTGTGAAGTATTGGAATTGATGTTTTCTGTTTTAAATTCTTTAGGTGTAACTAAGCTAGACAATTGAAATCTACAAAATATCTACTATGGCATTTATTAATCTGTTAACATGGCAGAACCCCCTTTAGAAGGATATTTCAAGATACTAAGTAGACATAAACATAAACTATTCTGCAACAAAATCTTTCAATGTAAACTTTTAAAAACAACGTAATTGCGACATGATGTCCTACTCTTCACACTAGTATGTAGTTCAGGTTTTGCTAAAGGTTGTATTAATGAGAATATGTATAGTGTTTCATAATAAATCATAAATAGTTTAGTCTCAACATTGTTATGCATTGAAATAATGCATACAGTGAGGACGGGTAGAACAATACATTTACATTGTCATGGTTATTTCACGGACAATACCCATAGGGGTTTCTGTGGAGGAGCATAATGACTACCGAAACACGTAGACAAGAGTACATAAGAGGAACTATACATGTTCAAGCCACCGGCTCTAGAGGTAATAACCTACTCATGTGTGGTGCTATTGCTCTTGCACTTAAGGCTTACAATGATGTTCAACCCGAGCCCGGTGCTCCACATCCAACTTATATAGAGTGCACCAAGAGGGGTTCCACCATAGACTAATATCAATGCTTGTAGTAATGTTCCATGAATTGCCAACTATGTCTAGCCATAACTAAGAAGTAAAGACTATAGTTAACGGGAAATGATGTCGTTGGGTAACGCTTGTGTTTAATGCCTGGTAGAGATCGTGGGTGAAGCCTTTCCTAGTCGACTGGTCGTTGGGTTGCCTACGACCAACTGGAGACCCTTGCCCAACTAGAGGAAATATGACCGAATGGAGACCTGACCTTGAATGGAAGGTGACCCCTCCTAGGTCGTCCAATGGTCTATAATTTTCATGTGACTCAGCCTTTAGGTGGGTCGTATGTTACATGGGTCTCTCTGGTGGGCATTCCCTCGTCAAACAACCTAAATAAACAACTTAGAACAATGTATCAAAAGTGGGTTGTCATTGTCACAAATGAAAACTCATACACTATTTTACAAAAAATATATATAAGGATATCAATTTTATCATCACCAATAGACCATCGGCGGTACCCTCTAAAAGAGAGATAATGCCAAATATTATTATTATTGAAAATCTTATTGCTCATGAGATAACACTTAAGTAGGAAAATCTTTTTATCTAATATGAGTGATATTTGATTTAAAAGGATTATTCTAGTGCATTTTAATCCAGGTGCATCAACTCTTTGTACCCATTTATATTGCCCAATTTTTTTATCTCACTTCAATACTTCTTTTTGCGAGGATTTCACTTCAATACTTGACTCCATATTGCATCGATTTGAACACATCTATTGATCATCCCGTATATATATATGCTGCGAAAAATAGGTATAACTTCCAAAAATATCATAAAGAGTGAATTTGTATTAAAAATATTTGATGGTTGAATGGTCAAGAGGATGGTTGTATCCCGGTCCACAAAAAATAGAAAAGGAGAAGAATGTCCTTTGAGGTGTCTCTTAGGGCTCCTTTGATTCAAAGGAATTCTATAGGATTTTTGGAGGATTAAAATCCTTAGGAATTTTGCCTACATTGGTCCTTTAATTCATTGGATTGGATTCCATGGGATTTTTTTTGGAATCTTTTGTACTACATTTCATAAAAAATTTAACATCAACTTCAACCTTTTTTTACAATTATTTTGTTTTTTCCGTGACATCAAACACCGCTTGCTAATCCTATAAGGTTTAAATGAACATGTCATTTCGACCCTCTATTATTTCTATTCCTACGTTTTTAAAATCCTGCAAATCAAATAGGCCCTTAGTGTTTCCAAAAGAAAAATAAAAATACCTGATTACCTAATCCATCGAGGTTTGGAATAACCGAATGTCTGGGTGCGTCAACCCGAATTGCATGTTCTACGATATGCGGCCAGATGCAAGATTAGGTAGAACGAGAGCATATATGGCCTGGCTGCCCACTTCCATCATGCATGCTTGCTGAGTCAAACACGGATATGCATGTCAAAGTTTTAAACTTAACGCTCTTAAGATAGTGTCTTTCTACAAGTACACAAATCTTGCAGTATGTATGATCGAATGCTTTTCGGTCCTCTCGTACATCGACTGTCTGAACTACGTGCTACTCTCTCTGTTTCTAAATATGACTTAAAAAAGAAATCATTACAGAACTACGTACAAAACAAAATGAATGAATCTATATTTTAATGTATATCTATATACGTTCGTATGTACTTTCTTAATAAAAAATCTAAGAGATTTATATTTAAAAACGGAGAAAACAGTTTTCTACTGTTCAGTCGAAAGGGAAATCGGTCATGAGTGACCTCACATTGTGTCCTTTTTTCTTTGAGAGAACATATTGTGTGCTTTTTTCTTTGAGAGAACATATTGTGTCCTTTTTATATTGTAGTAATATATATCCACGAAGTGGATGTCCTTACTGGAATGGGAAAAGTCAAGATGAGGCAGTAAGACCGTTGTCATGTCTGAAAACGGATAAGGAAAGTTCCAAGGTTCCTTCGCGAGGGCATTTTAGGCATCTAGCTTTGCGACACTGTCAACTGTGCTTGTTCTTGTCGAACTCTTAATCGGCAGGGGACAAACTACGGACTGGCTAGCACTAAATGATAGAGTATGCTTGAAAAATAAAATGTTGCAATAAATTTTGAGCCGATTTTGTAGATCGTCAGTAGTTGATGTCCAAACTAAATCCATGTGGCGACAAAGTGCTCTGCATGCTGCCCCGTTATGCACTCCGGCTACGTCTCATGCATAATCTGAATACACTTGTACAAATATAAGCATGCCACACTCTTGAACAAATTGAACTTGCCGAAGGCACAATTCGATGTAAAAACTTTTTTAACACAATACAGACCTATATACATGTACATGCACTCATTTTTATGTATATAAATTCGATCTAAAAGCTGTAAGTTCTAGTAGCAATTAAGTACTCCCTTCGTTCTTAAATGTAAGACATTTTAAAGATTGTAGTACTATAAATTACATGCAAAATAAAATGAATGAATCTACATTTAAAAATATATTTATATACATTCATATATAATTCATAATGTAATTTTTGAAAGGTCTTATATTTAGAAATTGAGGAAGTGACTATCTGCTAGCCATTAGGTGGTTGATCCATCCATGCTTTCATATACGTCAACCTAAGAACTAGTGATTCTCCCGGCATGCCTCAGGGACTCCGGACCAGATTCAATCACGCTCGTGCGCTAATTGGAGACACGAAACCTGATTAAGAAATAGAAAAAGAAACAGGGATAGAGTTCAATGGATATAGGAATGTACAAAGGGTATAGAGTAAAAGAATGGAATATCCGAGAGGCGACCGACCCGTCACATCACGCATATGCATCTTGTGACGACAGTCACCAGCCACGCCGCGCACCACACATTCACACAAAGTCACAAACACATGTAGCCCCAGGGGAAGTGAAAAAAATAGGTTGTTTCCATGAAAATAATCGGGAAGAAAAATCACACATGTATGCGCATCGTTTTATCGCATGTATCACTCCGTCCGGAAATACTTATTGAATAAATGGATATATTTAAACGTATTTCAGTTTTAAATATATCTATTTTTATTAATTTTTGTGACAAGTATTTTCAAACGAAGGGAGTACCTAGTACATATCTTTCAAATTAGAAGGCCAGTGCTCTGGGCCGGCGTGCCCGGCCGCGCATGGGCCGCACAGTCCGCCAACCGCCGCACGTCCGCACCATTAGATCCATCCATACAACATTTTTTCCTCGATGCAAAAAATTTCGGCACGATGCAGCAATTTTCATCAATGGTTGCAATTTTTTTTTAATTGTACCAAAAAAAATATCCACGTGATTGTAGCAAAAAAACGAAGCTGATGATACGTGGTAGCAAAAGTCAAACGCCGATTGTAGCAAAATCTACGTGTATGCAACTTTTTTAGTGAACGGTTGCAGGAAAAAATGATGTCGGTTGTAGCAAAAATTAACACGATTGTAGCAAAAGTCAAACGCCGGTTGTAACAAAAATTCAACGAAATCGAGTTGCAACCAAACGTGGATGTAGCTTTTTAAATAGACAGATTGTACCAAAATGGAAAACGTTTGTATTAAATTCACACATAATTGCAGCAAATCTGACGAAAAAATGTTGCATGCACCTCGCCAGCGAGGCGAGCGGCCCGCGCGCGACCGGCCGAACGGTTCGGCCGGCGCGCCGGGTGGAAGGTTTCCCAAATTAGAAGCGCAATTACCTCCACACATCAGGAGTGAAGTCTAAAATAAACCCCGAGGTTGTAAAGATCGACACGAACAAATCCTCATCTTCAAATCCGTGAAATTGATACCCTGTATTTACAGATCTCGGTCAGTCTAAACCTTGCATGAGTAAAATCTTCTTTGTTGTAACAGGAAAGGCACAATCCCGGCCGGGATTGATTTTTGTAGTCACTTACAACATGGTGAGCACGACCACGGTGTCCATCAATGAAGTGTTCCCGCTGTCGTGTCAGAAAGACAAGAAGAATATGATGCATCACAAGGGCTTGTTACAAACTTGATATACATCCGTTTCTGACGTCTTCCGTGCGTGTATCAAGAAATGATCATCCATGTACGGCATACCCATGTACGTCATAGACTAGTTCAAGAATACATCAAGCTAGCCATCGATATCCCTGTACGTGCATGTCTTCTGGCAGAACTTCAGTCCTCAGTCGGTGCTTGTCGACATCGCCGTGAATACAGAAGAAGCTCGGGTGGCTGTGGTTGTCGTCACCCGTGCCGCGCATGCCCACAGCCTACGCTTGCTGAGCTGCACCGGGAGGCGGCCATGGCGACATGCTCAAGCCAGTGCGGCGTCAGGAACCGGGATAGCGGCGCTGCTGCGAGATGGAGTCCTTGAGACCTTGTTTGGTTAAGGGAGATTGGGGAGGTTTTGAGAGAGAGGGATTTCAGGGAATTGGGTGAATCCCTTTGTTCCACCAAATCCTCTCAAATTCCCGGGGTTTTGATTCCACTAGTCCTCCGATGAGGGTTTTGAAACACATGGATAGGAAGGGATTGAAGGGGAACGGAGGGGATTGGGCTAAGCAAACCCCTCCTACCAAATGGGCGCCCGAGGATCTGTGGGGTTTCTGGCCCTTCCGGGGATTTTCCTCTCAAAACCTCCCCAATCCCCCTTAACCAAACGAGGCCTGACGTAGCTCAAGACCCAGCCCAGAGCGCCACCGTGTACGTGCGTTGCGAGTCAGCACGGGCCTCCAGTGCCACGCGCCAACCGAAGTGCTCTAACGTGAGTGCGCACACCACGGTGGCTGCGTGCAGCATGAGTTTCTCGCCTTCTCGGCATGAACGGAGCCGAGGGAGATGTTGAACTTGGTCCGGTGATCCCTGATGGTGGCCTTCGTCCTCTTGATGGCAAATAGATTCTCGTCGTTGGCGTCCTAGCTCCTCAGCTGCCTTGGCTGTCATCCACACGGCTGCCATCGCCATTATGGCCTCCATGCTCACCATATGGCAGCAGGCTCGCCCCCGCTGCCTCTACTCCCGCCGATGCGTCGTGCAGGCTGCAGCTCATCAACTCGCCGACACCTTTCAGAAGCATCTACGCTGATAGCCATTGTCATCATCGTTCTCTTCTTCTTCATCGTCGTCTTCCATCATAACCCCTCTTTCTCCGTGCTTGGTCCAAACATTATAGCCCGACATAAAACCAGACCGAAGCAGGTGGCTCTGAATGACTCTTGAGGAAGTGTAATCCTTCTCATTCCGACATCCAACACATGGACAAAACATATAGCCACCACCATGCTTGTTCGCATCGGCTGCATCTCGAAAAGAATGCACGCCTTCTCTGTAAGCGGTTGTGCGTCGATCACCGTACATCCATGGATGACTCATCTGCGTTATACGACAGTATATCAAATACAATCACGATCCTAAAAATTAGCACCGCACGGTCTAAACGAGGAAATATAGTTGCTAACCTTTTAGAATAAGTAGAAATAAAGAGGAGGAGGTTTAAGCGTGGCTCGGGTATCTCATATCGTAGTTGTGTTCGGTGAACTGAAGCGGCATCGCTCTAACACACATTTCAACAAACACCTCTAGTGCATCCAAGAAAAATGGAGAGCTAGCACACACCCACACTCTTCCATCCAAGAAAAATGCAAGGAAGAGGGGAGAGGGGGGCTGTGGCCAATATATATAGGCAGAGGACTTTAGTCCCGGTTTGAGACACAAACCGGGACTAAAGGTGGCGCACATGCGGGCTGCACACCGCTTAGCCCTTTAACCGAGACTAAAGATTCCTTACGGGCCGGGACCAAAGCCTCGTGGGCGGCATTGCGATTTTGGGGCGACGTGGCCGGGCCTTTAGTCCCGGCCCAGATTAAGGCTGGGAGTAAAGGGTCCAGGCCAAATGTCCGTTTTCCACTAGTGTGGGAGCGATGAAGAATATGGCGTGACCCGCACAACAGCGAGAAAAGCAAGTTCCCAGTGAGGATTGTGCTTTTTCCGGTGTGTCAAATGTATCTAGGGTCAGGACAAATCGGGATCTAAAAAGTCAGGGTACAAACTTCAAGGATTTGAAAGTAAAGGTTCATCTGTGTCGGTCTGTACAACCTCAAGGTTTATTTCGGACTTCACTCCACACATCAGTAACCCACGTGTCAATATGTCACGTGTGCTGTCGTCTGGTCTGGGGTGCTGGTCTTCAAGACTTGCGTGCAACTTGACTTAATCTGGACTTCATGCTGCCTAACCGTATGTGAATTTCGTTCTTCTCTTTCTGGACGTGACAGCCAAGTTCTAGTTGACGCGCGCATGACAAATTGCAGATACAATGCACCATGTGTGTCAGCGGAGTGCCCTGCGTTCTAATCGATCAATGGAATACAAGGTGTGACTGACAAAAACAAACAAACATATACTCCTACCCTAGCTAGCTAGCAAATTAACAAACACGTGACGCTGTGGTATAAATCAACGAAGAACAGACGAAAGAACGTACGTAGGAGGACGGTAGGAGAGATGGGATGGAATGGAACCGGTTAAGGAATAGCGCTGCAGGCGAGGTGCAATGCATGCATTGCCAGCCTAATGACGACAATCATACGTATCATGCTTGCTTGGCAACTTCCAGATGCCACTGGCAGACGATGCATGCATGGTAGTAACAGCTACGTAGACGATGTTAATATATTCTAAGTGCCACTTACAAATTGATTAAGGGCGACCCCGCAGTATAAACGAAGAAGACAAGATGAGAGTTCTTTTTATCTTTCCAAACGGAACACAATGAGAGTGAGCGTGGAGGTCAGGTGCAATGGACCTGCATATTGACTCACGTGCGGTTAAACCTTGACCACCATTTGCAGTATCATAATCCATCCTCGCACTCGTCTCGCCCCCACCTGGCCGCTTAATGAATTATCGGCCATCAGTGGAGTGTTGATGCGTACTACCACCCGCTCAGCTGCTTCCACTTGACCGTAATGAAATGAGCTACTAGCTCAGCTAGCTACAACCCAGTTAATATTACTACGATGGATTCTCCAGGATCACCCGGAGACGGTAACGTGCTCAGCCTCAAGCTGATGTACTGTCTTCTTCTTGACTTTCACCGCGAGTACCAGCAATTTTTGTTAATTTGTGGACTTCTTTTAACTCTAATAATTTGGCTTCAATCTGCATATCAGTTAGCACTGCTATCTTAACAAATTAATACCTACCGCATCGATGCAAATATGCTCTACAAAATATCATTCTTTATCATCATAAAGTAGGCGAGCAGAGCAAATGGGCATGGAACACGGAAACAGTAACGGAAAGAGACCAAGAAGCGGAGCGTAACCACCACCGAGCAGCAGCAGCAGTAGCAGTCCTGCAAATGGTGCGCGACCAAGAATTATGATACTGCAAATGGAGATCAAGCCGCACGTGAGTCCATTGCACCTAACCTTGAGTTAACATCCATTTGCAGCCAGTGGCAAATACAGTACATTGGCATCATATCGCATAACATGCTTGCATTGCATGCATCGCCTGCTATCTGGAATTTTCTAGGAGTAGCATAATACTGCATACGTACCGTCACATAGAGTAGCAGTATCATATTGACGATGACATGGTTGGAGGCGGGACATCCATTGCACCTCGCCTGCACCACTATTCTCTAACCGGTTCGATCTCCCGCATGTTCGTTCCTTGTCCCTTCGTTTTCCCATCGTTCAGGCCACGTATGTGGAGTTACTAGGTGTTGTGGCACCGATCATTTGTCTCCGTTGATCCATCAGAATGTAACACTCCACTAGCGTACACATGCTATATAGTAAGTCCCACACACACATGATACATTGTATCTGCGATTCGTCGTGCGTCAGTTGGAACGGGTTACGTGGTCACGTCGTGAAGAAAACAAACACAGAAATTTGTATACGGGTAGGCAGCAACATGCACTCTACCTACTAGCTCTTCTTTGGTCAAGTTGCACGCAAGTCTCCAAGACCAGCACCCAGACCAAATGACCGCCGTACGCACATGACATATTAACATATCGGTTTATATCGTGGAGGCGGACGAGTTTGTGGTTGGATGGTTGGACGAGTTTTCTTTATTTTTTTCAAGTCCGCATAATCGAATGACCGCATGCAAAGGGTATATAGGTTCAAATAGCCCCATGTAAGACTAGTTTGAATTTTAAAAAGTTCAAATATACATCCTAACATAGTTGTCCCCTCTCACCCTCCACTGATACTCAATCAAATCGTCTTTTAGCTGCTCGTGAGTTGATCTATGCCGAATTTATTGATGCATTTTAATAAACTCTTCAAACTTGGTGTGATTCTGTTTTCAGAAGTTGGATAGGATCCCCCATTTTTCAAATTTTGAGAGCCGCGGTGGCATTATCATCATCATCCTCAACGATCATGTCGTGCATGATCACACAACATGTCATCACCTCCCACGAAGTCTCCGGATCCCATTGTTTTGCAGATCCACGAACAGCCACTAGTAGAAAATGACCATTTATCCCGATTCGAGAGGCCCATTAGTCACGGTTCCGGAATCGGGACTAAAGGGTCGGGACTAAAGCCCAAAACCTTTAGTCCCGGTTCGCTTACCAACCGGGGCAGAAGAGTCTCCACGTGCTCGCTGCGGGGAGCCAAGGCAGGAGGACCTTTAGTCCCGATTGGCTGCACCGACCGGGACCAAAGGGCATCCACGCGTCAGCATCTGGCAGGAGCTGAAGTTTTTCTTGAAGGGGGGGGGGTTGGTTTTTTTTTGAAGGGTTAATTTAGGGGTTTCATATTGTGTTAGCTAGCTAATAGAGAGAAGTCTCCTCTCTTTCTCCGTGCTTGGTCGAGCTAGCTACTGTTACATATAGAGAGAACTTGATGCTAGCTAATAAGAAAATGAAGGAAATCATTAATTACACAAGATCGTCATGTTGAACATATATATAGAGAAGTGACATCTCTTTCTCCGTGCTTGGTCGAACAACAAGTTTTCGTATATCTATCCGACGCTACTACATATATACAATATAACATCTTTTACAATCTCTAACATCATCTACCAAAGATCCAATCACAAAGCCGCATGATATTTTCCGTCTTTAGGTATGACGTGGTCAAGAAAGAATCCCGTCAATTGCTCTTGAATTGCTCGTATGCGATCATATGGTAGGAGTTCACCCCGCATCTGTCAGATCTAATTTAAAGAAGGGGGTCAATACATGCATATATATGAACAAAACTCAACATAATTGATGGCAATATATTAAATAAAATTGTGAATATTATTTACGTACTTGAAATTGTTTGTCAGAGAAGCCCCGCCTAGAGGTCGAGTGGCGGATGAACTCGGATACGCAGTATGCACATAAAACAATCCCTTCTTCGTGCTACAAGCACTTTACGAGAATAGAGTTCAATCAAACTGATAAGCAAGCATGGTATATATTGATGCAAATTTGAATCAATTAGAGATGCGCGGAACTAGCTAATACTACTTACTCTATGGTCGTAAATCGCAACTCTTTGTTTAGACCGGGAACCTTTTTATTGAACTTCTTCCAAATCCTGCCACACAAAGAAAATGATTACTTGATATCAGGAAATTAACGAAAGTTGCATGCCAATATGGTCCTGGTATTGACTGAATTTACTTCTTGAGCATTGCAATCATGTCCGCATAACCCTCGGGATCTTTACGTCTCGAGTCTAAGATAGTTACTAGTGCCCCGTCAAGCTTAATGGATAGCAGAATAAAGTGGAAACTACGCACGCATATATAACTCATCAATTACATTACTTAACCTCGAGTAAGCGAAATCGAGTATACACCGAAGACATCAACACTCACTTGAAGTTGTAAGGAAACATATTTTTTGTTTTGATGTATAATTAACGACTTTAGCAAGTTCTCCTCGGTCTCTTTGGTTGAGTGTCGTACCATCCATTCATTTACGGCATCTGGGCTAATGAACCCAACGTCGAAGATTCCTGCTTTTTTGCATTCGACGATCTTCAATCTGCATAATATAGTGAGGATAATTATATATACGTGCAATGAACGAGGTGAGCTAGAGACTTAATTATAGAAGTAATACTTACAGATAGTAGAAAGTCATGAGTTGTTTGTCGAGGGCCAGTTGATTGTATAACTGAAATAACTCCACAAATTCAATAGGCATCACGGGAAGTCCACAAATCCAATGAATTCGTGCTCTGGTTTCACTGCCACATACATAGTGTCTTTCCCAACCTCCCTGCAGGTTTTCATGTACCACTCATGCAATTTGTGCATCTTTGTTGTTAGAGGAGGATGATCAGGTTTGACGAGAGGCTTCCCGTGCACGTATTTATATTGTTCTTTTGTTACCTCAGCCTTTTCAAAAATTATATCAACCCCCAAGTAATCACCAGGATTGGTACCGGGCACCATCCCCGGAGGATTAGCGACGATATCGCTAGACACCTTGAGCGGGGGGCACGATTGCTTCTCCTGTTCGTCGAGCTAGGGAATTGTTTTCCCACTTCTTCGTTCTTCTAACCTTGCTTCAGTGGAAGTACTTCTCGACCGCCGCGCTGCTGCATATGTCTTTTTAACAATGCGGTCATAGTTGAAATCCATCGGAGGCGGTGGTGGTCGCTTCAGGGTATTGATAGTGCACGTCACTTTCACCGGATCTAGATCCTCCTTTGGAGGTGGAGTTTTCTTTGCAAAATGTTCCCTCAATTGGGCACGACATATGTCCACGTTTTCCCGCGCGGTCCTTTCATATGGTAAATTTTCCACAGGCTTGAGAGATTGACCGTATCTCCCGCCTCTGATTGTACCGCTAGCCGCTGGAGCGGCGGCGTCTCTCCTCCGTCATTGCTGACGAGGCAGAGGAGGAGGTGGAGCGGCGGCGTCTGTCTTCCACCGTTGTCGACGAGGCGAAGGAGGAGGCAGACTACTCTGACGCGCCGGAGTAGGCGAAGGAGGAGGCAGAGTGCCCTCACGCGTTGGAGGAGCCGGAGAAGGAGGTGGAGTGCCCTGATCACTCGCCGGAGGAGGAGGAGGATGAGGAGGCAGAGTGCCCTGACTCACCGGAGGAGGAGGCGGAGGCGGAGGCGTCCAGTTTGGAAGCTTGATGTACTCCTTCTGCCATAGACATGTACTCCTCAGAGCACAAACCAGCTGGTTCTCCCCTTCACCTGTAGGGTGGTCAAGCTCGAGCTGCTCAAATTCCTCCATTACTTGATCCACCATCACAACAGCATAGACAGTTGGAATCGGAAGGCAGTGAAAAGTTTCGTTGGGTTGAGGAGGTGCAACAGAGCCGACAGCCGCCTTGAAAGTGAGGTTCCGACATTTTGTCATAAGCTCGCAATGTTGAGCCTCCGTGATAGTATCCACGGGGTAGCTAGGAGCCGTGAAGTCAGGATGAACGTGCTCCGTGGAAGCCACACTGCTTCTCCGCTGAGATGGCGGGGTACCTTCTGGGGTAGCTTCGTGCCGCTGAGATGGTTGGCCGGCAGCTTGCTGCCTCTCACGTTCCTCTAGCTTTTGTAGTCTTGCTTGGATCTTCTGCATGTCGCTCAGCTCTGCTTTCCTCTTTTTCTCTCGGCTTCTGTAACCGCCTGCGTCGGGAAACTCAACCTTCCATGGAACGGAGCCTGGTGTGCCTCGTGTTCATCCAGGGTGCTCAACATTCCCTAGGGCCTGAGTCAGCTCGTCCTTCTCTCTGTCGGGAATGAACGTCCCTTCCTGCGCTGCGGTGATATACTCCTGAAGCTTCTTGATGGGTATTGCAAGTTGCTCGTCCGTCCAACGGCACCTCCCTGTTTCAGGGTCCAAAGTTCCCCCAACCTCGAAGAACCAAGTCCTTGAACGGTCTGGCCAGTTCAATGTTTGTGGTTCGACCCCTTTAGCAATTAGGTCATTCTTACCTTTGTCCCAGAACGGTCGGGCTTTGAGGTAACCACCTGACCCCGTGTGATGGTGATACTGCTTCTTTGCAGCATTGTTCTTGTTTGTCTCTGACATTTTCGTACTCTTGTCCGATGTCTTGTAGGCCACAAATGCGGGCCAGTGATCTCTTATCTTCTCAAACCGGCCGATGAATTCTGTAGTCTTCCCTTTGTCGACAAAATTTGATTTCAACTCCTGAATAGATCTGCCATCTTCTTAAGAGCACACGCCTTGACGAGTGGCTTTATAACCGGCTTATTTGGATCCTCCTCTTGCTGGAATTATGCCCTAGAGGCAATGATAAATAAGTTATTATTATAATTCCTGTATCAAGATAATCGTTTATTATCCATGCTATAATTGTATTGAATGAAGACTTAGATACATGTGTGGATACATAGACAAAACACTGTCCCTAGCAAGCCTCTAGTTGGCTAGCCAGTTGATCAAGGATAGTCAGGGTCTTCTGACTATGTACAAGGTGTTGTTGCTTGATAACTGGGTCACATCATTAGGTGAATCATGTGATGGACCAGACCCAAACTAATAGACGTAGCATGTTGATCGTGTCATTTGTTGCTACTGTTTTCTGCGTGTCAAGTATTTATTCCTATGACCATGAAATCATATAACTCACTGACACCGGAGGAATGCTTTGTGTGTATCAAACGTCAAAACGTAACTGGGTGACTATAAAGATGCTCTAAAGGTATCTCCGAAGGTGTCCATTGAGTTAGTATGGATCAAGACTGGGATTTGTCACTCCGTGTGATGGAGAGGTATCTCGGGGCCCACTCGGTAATACAACATCACACACAAGCCTTGCAAGCAATGTGACTTATTGTAATTCACGGGATCTTGTATTACGGAACGAGTAAAGAGACTTGCTGGTAAACGAGATTAAAATAGGTACGCGGATACTGACGATCGAATCTCGGGCAAGTAACATACTGAAGGACAAAGGGAATGACATACGGGATTATATGAATCCTTGGCACTGAGGTTCAAACGATAAGATCTTCGTAGAATATGTAGGATCCAATATGGGCATCCAGGTCCCGCTATTGCATATTGACCGAGGAGTCCCTCGGGTCATGTCTACATAGTTCTCGAACCCGCAGGGTCTGCACACTTAAGGTTCGACGTTGTTTTATGCGTATTTGAGTTATATGGTTGGTTACCGAATGTTGTTAGGAGTCCCGGATGAGATCACGGACGTCACAAGGGTTTCTGGAATGGTCCGTAGACGAAGATTGATATATAGGATGACCTCATTTGATTAGCGGAAAGTTTTCGGCATTACCGGGAATGTACGGGGAATGACGAATGGGTTCCGGATGTTCACCGGGGGGGGGGGGGGGGGCAGCCCAACCCCGGGGAAGCCCATAGGCCTTAGGGGTGCCGCACAAGCCCTTAGTGGGCTGGTGGGAAAGCCCAAGAAGGCCCCTGCGCAGGATAAGAGAAAATCAAAGAGAAAAAAGGGGAAGTGGGAAGGAAGAGAAGGACTCCACCTTCCAATCCTAGTTGGACTAGGATTGGAGGAGGATTCCTCCTCCCCCCTTCAGCCGACCCCCTTGGGGCTCCTCTAGCCTCAAGGAAAGGCCCCTCCCCTCCCTCCTATATATACTGAGGTATTAGGGCTGATTTGAGACAACTTTGCTACGGTAGCCCGACCACATACCTCCACGGTTTTTCCTCTAGATCGCGTTTCTGCGGAGCTCGGGCGGAGCCCTGCTGAGATTAGATCACCACCAACCTCCGGAGCACCGTCACGCTGCTGGAGAACTCATCTACCTCTCCGTCTCTCTTGCTGGATCAAGAAGGCCGAGATCATCGTCGAGCTGTACGTGTGCTGAACGCGGAGGTATCGTCCGTTCAGCACTAGATCGGAGCGGATCTGGGGACGGATCGCGGGACGGTTCGCGAGGCGGATCGAGGGACGTGAGGACGTTCCACTACATCAACCGCGTTTATTAACACTTCTGTTGTGCGATCTACAAGGGTACGTAGATCGGAAATCCCCTCTCGTAGATGGACATCACCATGATAGGTCTTCGTGCGCGTAGGAATTTTTTTGTTTCCCACGCGACGTTCCCCAACAGTGGCATCATGAGCTAGGTTCATGCGTAGATGTCATCTCGATTAGAACACAAAAGTTTCTGTGGGCGGTGATGTGCGATTTGCGGCCCTCCTTAGTCTTTTCTTGATTGCGCGGTATTGTTGGATCGAAGCGGCTCGGACCGACATTACTCGTACGCTTACGAGAGACTGGTTTCATCGCTACGAGCAACCCCGTTGCTCAAAGATGACTGGCGAGTGTCGGTTTCTCCAACTTTAGTTGAATCGGATTTGACCGAGGAGGTCCTTGGATGAGGTTAAATAGCAATTCATACATCTCCGTTGTGGTGTTTGCGTAAGTAAGATGCGATCCTACTAGATACCCATGGTCACCACGTAAAACATGCAAAAACAATTAGAGGACGTCTAACTTGTTTTTGCAGGGTATGCTTGTGATGTGATATGGCCAACGATGTGATGTGATATATTGGATGTATGAGATGATCATGTTGTAATAGTTAATATCGACTTGCACGTCGATGGTACGGCAACCGGCAGGAGACATAGGGTTGTCTTTATACTAACGTTTGTGCTTGCAGATGCGTTTACTATTTTGCTAGGATGTAGCTTTAGTAGTAATAGCATAAGTAGCACGACAACCCCGATGGCAACACGTTGATGGATGATCATGGTGTGGCGCCGGTGACAAGAAGATCGTGCCGGTGCTTTGGTGATGGAGATCAAGAAGCACGTGATGATGGCCATATCATGTCACTTATGAATTGCATGTGATGTTAATCCTTTTATGCACCTTATTTTGCTTAGAACGACGGTAGCATTATGAGGTGATCTCTCACTAAAATTTCAAGACGATATTGTGTTCTCCCCGACTGTGCACCGTTGCTACAGTTCGTCGTTTCGAGACACCACGTGATGATCGGGTGTGATAGACTCAACGTTCACATACAACGGGTGCAAAACAGTTGCGCACGCGGAACACTCGGGTTAAGCTTGACGAGCCTAGCATGTGCAGACATGGCCTCGGAACACATGAGACCGAAAGGTCGATCATGAATCATATAGTTGATATGATTAGCATAGGGATGCTTACCACTGAAACTACTCTCGACTCACGTGATGATCGGACTTGGGATAGTGTAAGTGGATCATGAACCACTCAAATGACTAGAGAGATGTACTTTTTGAGTGGGAGTTTAGCATATAATTTGATTAAGTTGAACTCTAATTATCTTGAACATAGTCTAAGTCCACTTTGAATATATTTGTGTTGTAGATCATGGCTCACGCGACAGTCATCCTGAATTTTAATACGTTCCTAGAGAAAGCTAAGTTGAAAGATGATGGAAGCAACTTTGTAGACTGGGCTCGTAATCTTAAGCTAATCTTACAAGCTGGGAAGAAGGATTATGTCCTTAATGCTGCGCTAGGAGATGAACCACCCGCTACGGCTGATCAGGATGTTAAGAACGCTTGGTTAGCACGTAAGGAGGACTACTCAATAGTTCAATGTGCAGTCTTGTATGGCTTAGAGCCGGGACTTCAATGTCGCTTTGAGCGTCATGGAGCATATGAGATGTTCCAGGAGTTGAAGTTTATCTTTCATAAGAACGCCCGGATCAAGAGGTATGAGACCTCCGATAAATTCTATGCTTGCAAGATGGAGGAGAATTCGTCTGTCAGTGAACATGTGCTCAAAATGTCTGGGTACTCAAACCGTCTAGCTGAGCTGGGGATAGAACTCCCGCAAGAGGCTATCACTGACAGAATTCTTCAATCACTGCCACCAAGCTATAAGGGCTTCGTGTTGAACTATAACATGCAAGGGATGAACAAGTCACCCGGCGAGTTATTCGCGATGCTGAAAGTCCCAGAGTCAGAACTCCGTGAAGAGCATCAAGTGTTGATGGTGAATAAGACCACTAGTTTCAAGAGAAACGGGAAAGGAAAGAAGGGTAATTCGAAGAAGAGCGGCAAGCCTGTTGCCAATCCGACGAAGAAACCCAAAGTTGGACCTAAGCCTGAAACGGAGTGCTATTATTGCAAGGGTTTGGGTCACTCGAAGCGCAACTGCCCCAAGTATGTTGCTGATAAGAAGGCGGCCAAAGAAAAATCAGGTATATTCGATATACATGTTATTGATGTGTACTTAACCAGCTCTCGTAGTAGTGCATGGGTATTCGATACCGGTTCTGTTGCTCATATTTGCAACTCGAAACAGGAACTGCGGAATAAGCGAAGGCTGGCAAAGGATGAAGTGATGATGCGCGTGGGAAATGGTTCCAAGGTTGATGCAATCGCTGTCGGCACAGTTTCACTTCAGTTACCATCAGGATTAGTTATGAGCTTAAATAATTGTTATTTAGTGCCTGCGTTAAGCATGAACATTATATCTGGATCTTGTTTATTGCGAGACGGTTACGCGTTTAAGTCAGAGAATAATGGTTGTTCTATTTCTACGAGTAATATCTTTTATGCTCATGCACCCAATGTGAGAGGATTGTTCATAATGAATCTTGATAGTGATAATACACATATACATGACATTGAGACCAAAAGAGTTAGAGTTAACAATGATAGCGCCATGTTTTTATGGCACTGCCGCTTAGGTCATATTGGTGTAAAGCGCATGAAGAAACTCCATACCGATGGACTTTTGGAGTCACTTGACTTTGATTCACTTGACACGTGCGAACCATGCCTCATGGGAAAGATGACTAAAACTCCGTTCTGCAGAACAATGGAGCATGCAAGTGACTTGTTGGAAATCATACATACCGATGTCTGTGGTCCGATGAGTGTGGAGGCACGCGGCGGATATCATTATTTTCTCACCTTCACTGACGATTTGAGTAGATATGGTTATGTCTACTTGACGAAGCACAAGTCTGAAACATTTGAAAAGTTCAAGCAATTTCAGAGTGAAGTTTAAAATCATCGTAACAAGAAGATCAAGTTCCTATGGTCTGATCGTGGGGGTGAATATCTGAGTTTCGAGTTTGGTGCTCACTTAAGACAATGTGGAATTGTTTCACAGTTGACACCGCCTGGAACACCACAGTGTAATGGTGTGTCCGAACGTCGTAATCGTACTTTATTAGAGATGGTGAGATCTATGATGTCTCTTACCGATTTGCCGATATCGTTTTGGGGTTATGCATTAGAAACAGCTGCATTCACTTTAAATAGGGCACCATCAAAATCCGTTGAGACGACACCATACGAACTGTGGTATGGCAAAAGACCAAAGTTGTCGTTTCTTAAAGTTTGGGGATGTGCTGCTTATGTCAAAAAGCTTCAGCCTGAAAAGCTGGAACCCAAAGCGGAAAAGTGCGTCTTCATAGGTTACCCAAAAAAGACAGTTGGGTATACCTTCTATCTCAAATCCGAGGGCAAAGTGTTTGTTCCTAAGAACGGAGCTTTTCTCGAGAAGGAGTTTCTCTCGAGAGAATTGAGTGGGAGGAAGATAGAACTTGATGAGGTTGTCGAACCTCTCATCCCTTTTGATGGTGGCGTAGGGCAAGGGGAAACCCCTATCGTTGCAACGCCGGTAGAGGAGGAAGTTAATGATGATGATCATGAAACTCTGGATCAAGTTTCTATCGGACCTCGCAGGTCGACGAGATCGCGTACTCCTCCAGAGTGGTACGGTAACCCCGTCTTATCAATTATGTTGTTAGACAACAATGAGCCTGTTAATTATGAAGAAGCAATGGTGGGCCCAGATTCCAACAAATGGCTGGAGGCCATGAAGTCCGAGATAGGATCTATGTATGAAAACAAAGTGTGTACTTTGGAAGTATTACCGGAAGGCCGCAAGGCTATTCAGAACAAATGGATCTTTAAGAAGAAGATGGACGCTGACCGTAATGGGACCGTTTATAAAGCTCGGCTTGTGGCAAAGGTTTTTTCACAAGTTCAAGGAATTGACTACGATGAGACGTTCTCACCCATAGCGATGCTTAAGTCCGTCAGAATCATGTTAGCAATAGCTGCATTTTTCGATTATGAAATCTGGCAGATGGATGTCAAAACGGCGTTCCTTAACGGTTTCCTTAAGGAAGAGTTGTATATGATGCAACCCGAAGGTTTTGTCGATCCTAAAAATGCTAACAAAGTGTGCAAGCTCCAACGACCATTTATGGACTGGTGCAAGCATCTCGGAGTTGGAATAAACGCTTTGATGAGGTGATCAAAGCATTTGGGTTTATACAAGTGGTTGGAGAATCTTGTATTTACAAGAAAGTGAGTGGGAGATCTGCGGCGTTTCTAATATTATATGTGGATGACATATTGCTGATTGGAAACAACGTGGAGTTTTTGGAGAGCATAAAGGATTACTTGAATAAAAGTTTCTCTATGAAGGACCTAGGAGAAGCTGCTTACATTCTAGGCATAAAGATCTATAGGGATAGATCAAAACGCCTGATAGGACTTTCACAAAGCACATACCTTGATAAAGTTTTGAAGAAGTTCAAAATGGAACAGACCAAGAAGGGTTTCTTGCCAGTTTTACATGGTACGAGATTGAGTAAGACTCAGTGCCCAGCAACTGATAAAGATAGAGAGCATATGAGCACCGTTCCCTATGCTTCAGCCATAGGTTCTATCATGTATGCAATGCTGTGCACTAGACCGGATGTTAGCCTGGCCATAAGTATGGCAGGCAGGTTCCAGAGTAATCCAGGAGTGGATCACTGGACGGCGGTCAAGAATATCCTGAAGTACCTGAAAAGGACTAAGGAGATGTTTCTCGTATATGGAGGTGACAAAGAGCTCGTCGTAAAAGGTTACGTCGATGCAAGCTTTGACACAGATCCGGACGACTCTAAGTCGCAGACCGGATACATATTTATTCTTAATGGGGGTGCGGTAAGCTGGTGCAGTTCCATGCAAAGCGTCGTAGCTGATTCTACATGTGAAGCGGAGTACATGGCTGCCTCGGAGGCAGCTAAGGAGGGTGTCTGGATGAAGGAGTTCATGACGGATCTTGGAGTGGTGCCGAACGCACTGAATCCAATAACCCTGTTTTGTGACAACATGAGTGCCATTGCCTTAGCAAAGGAACCACGGTTTCACAAGAAGACCAGACACATCAAACGATGCTTCAACCTCATCCGCGACTACGTCGAGGAGGAGGATGTGAATATATGCAAAGTGCACACGGATCTGAATGTCGCAGACCCGCTGACTAAACATCTGGCACGGGCAAAGCATGATCAACACCAGAACTGTATGGGTGTTAGATTTATTACAATGTAATTCGCATGGCGATGTGAGGACTAGATTATTGACTCTAGTGCAAGTGGGAGACTGTTGGAATTATGCCCTAGAGGCAATGATAAATAAGTTATTATTATAATTCCTGTATCAAGATAATCGTTTATTATCCATGCTATAATTGTATTGAATAAAGACTGAGATACATGTGTGGATACATAGACAAAACACCGTCCCTAGCAAGCCTCTAGTTGGCTAGCCAGTTGATCAAGGATAGTCAGGGTCTTCTGACTATGTACAAGGTGTTGTTGCTTGATAACTGGATCACATCATTAGGTGAATCATGTGATGGACTAGACCCAAACTAATAGACGTAGCATGTTGATCGTGTCATTTTGTTGCTACTGTTTTCTGCGTGTCAAGTATTTATTCCTATGACCATGAGATCATATAACTCACTGACACCGGAGGAATGCTTTGTGTGTATCAAACGTCACAACGTAACTGGGTGACTGTAAAGATGCTCTACAGGTATCTCCAAAGGTGTCCGTTGAGTTAGTATGGATCAAGACTGGGATTTGTCACTCCGTGTGACGGAGAGGTATCTCGGAGCGCACTCGGTAATACAACATCATACACAAGCCTTGCAAGCAATGTGACTTATTGTAATTCACGGGATCTTGTATTACGGAACGAGTAAAGAGACTTGCCGGTAAACGAGATTAAAATAGGTATGCGGATACTGACGATCGAATCTCGGGCAAGTAACATACCGAAGGACAAAGGGAATGACATATGGGATTATATGAATCCTTGGCACTGAGGTTCAGATGATAAGATCTTTGTAGAATATGTAGGATCCTATATGGGCATCCAGGTCCCGCTATTGGATATTGACCGAGGAGTCCCTCAGGTCATGTCTACATAATTCTCGAACCCGCAGGGTCTGCACACTTAAGGTTCGGCGTTGTTTTATGCGTATTTGAGTTATATGGTTGGTTACCGAATGTTGTTCGGAGTCCCGGATGATATCACGGACGTCACGAGGGTTTCCGTAATGGTCCGTAGATGAAGATTGATATATAGGATGACCTCATTTGATTACCGAAAAGTTTTCGGCATTACCGGGAATGTACCGGGAATGACGAATAGGTTCCGGATGTTCACTCGGGGGGGGGGGGGGGGGCAGCCCACCCGGGGAAGCCCATAGGCCTTAGGGGTGCCACAACAGCCCTTAGTGGGCTGGTGGGCAAGCCCAAGAAGGCCCCTGCGCAGGATAAGAGAAAATCAAAGAGAAAAAAAGGGGAAGTGGGAAGGAAGAGAAGGACTCCACCTTCCAATCCTAGTTGGACTAGGATTGGAGGAGGATTCCTCCTCCCCCCCTTCGGCCGACCCCCTTGGGGATCCTTGAGCCTCAAGGCAAGGCCCCTCCCCTCCCTCCTTTATATATTGAGGTATTAGGGCTAATTTGAGACAACTTTGCCACGGCAGCCCGACCACATACATCCACGGTTTTTCCTCTAGATCACGTTTCTGCGGAGCTCAGGCGGAGCCTTGCTAAGATTAGATCACCACCAACCTTCGGAGCGCCGTCACGCTGCCGGAGAACTCATCTACCTCTCCGTCTCTCTTGCTAGATCAAGAAGGCCGAGATCATCGTCAAGCAGCACGTGTGCTGAACGCGGAGGTGACGCCCGTTCGGCACTAGATCGGAGCGGATCGTGGGACGAATCGCGGGACGGTTCGTGGGACGGTTCACGGGGTGGATCAAGGGACGTGAGGATGTTCCACTACATCAATCGTGTTTATTAAAACTTCTGCTGTGCGATCTATAAGGGTACGTAAATCGGAAATCTCCTCTCGTAGATGGACATCACCATGATAGGTCTTCGTGCGCGTAGGAATTTTTTTGTTTCCCATGCGACGTTCCCCAACACCTCTGGCGGTAGGGTGGCCTTCAGCGTGGTCCAAAGATCATCTTTCTATCTACCGGTGACATAATCACATTCAGGGACGTCGTCGCCCATAGGCTTATTCCATTGCTTGATGCTGACAGGGATGTTGTCCCTAACAACAACTCCGCACTAAGCAGAAAATGTGCCCTTGGTCCGCTTGGGTTGAATCGGTATGCCATCGTCCGCGAGTGTTGTGATCATGAACCTTTCATGCTTGCGCAACATTCTCTTCGGGCCTCGTCTCGTTACCGAAGTTTGGATCGATCCAGAGGGCTCTAAAAGAAGAAAGAAGAATTAATATATGTACATACCAAAACAATTAATGCATCAATTAGCTAGTCAGCACAGCCTTAATTAATATATGTACCTCGCCGGACTTTGCAATGCTCCCTCCTTCGTTCGGTCACCGGAGCCGTCATCATGGTCTCCTTCTTCCTCCGGCGTTCGGTGACCAGAGCCATCATGATCATGTCCTTCCTCCTCCATTGTTCGATCACCCGAGCCGTCATCCTCTCCTTCCAGACCATCGGTGTTGTTGAGATACGAGAAGACATCATGTCCGGCGAGGATTATTGATACGTCTCCAACGTATCTATAATTTTTGATGGTTTCATGCTATTATCTTGTCAAACTTTGGATGTTTTGTATGCCTTTTATATCTTTTTTGTGACTAACTTATTAACTTAGTGCCAAGTGCGAGTTCCTGTTTTTCCGTGTTTTTGACCCTTTTCAGAGGAGAATTTTAAACGGAGTCCAAACGGAACGAAACTTCCAAAAAGATTTTTTCCAAACAGAAGAAGATTGGGGAACTTGAGAACCAAGGCAGGGGGCCACCAGGGACCCCACAAGCCCCCTAGCCACGGCCAGGGGGCCCATGCCTCCGAGGCTTGTGGGCTCCCGGGGCCACCTCTGCCCTAGGTCTTTCGCATATATATTCCCAAAAATTCCAGAAAAAATCAGGAGATCATCGAAAGTACTTTTCCGCCACCGCAAGCTTCTGTCTCCGCAAGATCCCATCCGGGGCACGTTCTGGTGCCCTGCCAGAGGGGGATTCGGATACGGAGGGCTTGTTCATCAACACCATGACCTCTCCGATGATGCGTGAGTAGTTCACCATAGACCTACGGGTCCATAGCTAGTAGCTAGATGGCTTCTTCTCTCTCTTGGATCTTCAATACAAAGTTCTCCATGATCTTCATGGAGATCTATCCGATGTAATCTTCTTTTGCGGTGTGTTTGTCGAGATCAGATGAATTGTGGATTTATGATCAGATTATCTATGAATCTTATTTGAGTTTCTTCTGATCTCTCTTATGCATGATTTCATATCCTTGTAATTCTCTTCGAGTTGTGGGTTTTGTTTGGCCAACTTGATCTATGATTCTTGCAATGGGAGAAGTGCTTGGTTTTGGGTTCATACCGTGCAGTGACCTCACCGAGTGACAGAAGGGGTAGCGAGGCACGCATCGTGTTGTTGCCATCAAGGGTAAAAAGATGGGGTTTTCATCATTGGTTTGAGTTTATCCCTCTACATCATGTCATCTTGCTTAAGGCGTTACTCTGTTCGTCATGAACTCAATACACTAGATGCACGCTGGATAGCGGTCGATGTATGGAGTAATAGTAGTAGATGCAGAAAGTATCCGTCTACTTGTCTCGAACGTGATGCCTATATGTATGATCATTGCCTTAGATATCGTCATGACTTTGCGCGGTTCTATCAATTGATCGACAGTAATTTGTTCACCCACCATAATATTTGCTATTTTGAGAGAAGCCTCTAGTGAACACTATGGCCCCCGGGTCTACTTCACACCATATTTTCAGCCTTACTCTTTTACTTCGTTGCACTTTCCGCCTTCAGATCTCACTCTGCAATCAATCTTGAAGGGATTGACAACCCCTTTATAGCGTTGGGTGCAAGCTCGTTTGTGTTTGCGCAGGTACTCTGGACTTGACGCGATTCTCCTACTAGATTGATACCTTGGTTCTCAAACTGAGGGAAATACTTATTGCTCGTGTGCTGCATCGCCCTTTCCTCTTCAAGGGAAAAACCAACGCAAGCTCAAGGGGTGACAGAAAGGTTTCTGTCGCTGTAGCAGAAGAATTTCTGGCGTCGTTGCCGGGGAGGATCAAGTCAATAACTCATCCAAGTAAGTGTCGCAAACTCATATCTTGCATTTACTTTTTTTCCTCTCGTGTTCCTCTCCCCCACTTCTGAAAAACAAAAATTTACAAAAAGATTTGCCTTTTTCGTTTGTCTTTTTCTCTCGCTTGCTTTCTGTTCGTCTGTGTGGGATAGTAATTATGGCTAGATCCACCACTTCGAATGATACTCCCGAGAATGAACTCCTCAATTTGAAACAAATTGAGGAACAAAACTTAAAGGACGCCTCGTATAGAATTTGCAATGCTCAGAGTTGATCTACTCATAAGCAATCTACTATCGTCCTTCTTCGCAGTTTTTATGTGGGTGTTTCTCCTTGGAATAGATATATTCTTGACACCATCGTGGGAAGAAATTTCTTGGGTAGCCTTACCGTTGATTCTTACGGAGCTGTAATAAATTTGGTAGGCTCACCCCCACTCATGTTTAATGGAACTACCTTAACTCTAGAACATGTGATGCGTAGTCTGGACGTCATTAAAAATAATTTTGCTACGATCGAACTTATTGAAAATTTGGATAAAAAGATCCACAATCAAATCACTCAGTACGGATCCAAGGTGGGAATAGTTTTGAAAAATGTAAAGGAGAAGGAACCCACAGTTAACGAAAAACTAGGTCATGATTCCGCTAGGATTGGCAAACTAGAGGATGTTATAACCAACTTGGGTTCCGCTTTTGCCGCTGTGCAGAATACTCCAAATTTTGCCCACAATAAGGTCATCAAGTCTATTTTTGTTCCTAAAAATAGCGGTGAATCATCTAGTAAGAAAGATGAAGACCTTAAGATGATGAGTGATCACACTGTTGGGTAACGTAGCATAAATTCAAAATTTCCTATGCATATTCAGATCTTCCTATGGAGAGACCAGCAACGAGAGAGGGGTAAGAGCATCTTCATACCTTTGAAGATCGCTAAGCGGAAGCGTTGCTAGAACGCGGTTGATGGAGTCGTACTCGCAGCGATTCCGATCTAGTGCCGAACTACGGCACCTCCACGTTCAACACACGTGCAGCCCGGTGACGTCTCCCGCACCTTGATCCAGCAAGGAGGAGGGAGAGGTTGGGGAAGAACTCCAGCAGCACGACGGCATGGTGTCGATGGAGGGACGAGGTCTCCCGGCAGGGCTTCGCCAAGCACCGGCAGAGAGGAGGAGAATGAAGAGCAGGGCTGCGCCGAGGGAGAGGGAAAAGTCTATGTCCCCAATGGCCAAAAGTGCCCAGTATATATAGGGGGAGGGGATAGGGGGTGCCACCCCAAGGGTTCCCACCCTAGGGGGTGCGGCAGCCCCCCCGATGGGAGGTGCGGCGGCCAAAAGGGGGAGGAGGGGGTGGCGCACCAACTGGTGGGCCTTAGGCCCACCTGGCTTTGGGTTTGCCCCCCCTTTTCTCTCCCTTGCGCAATGGGCTGAGTGGGGAGGCGCACCAGCCCACCTAGGGGCTGGTTCCCACCCCCACTTGGCCCACCTTACCTCCCGGGGTCGTTGCCCCCCTTCGGTGGTCCCCCGGGGCCACCTCCGGTGGTCCCGATACATTACCGGTGACGCTCGAAACACTTCCGGTGTCCAAAACCATCCGTCCTATATATCAATCTTTACCTCCGGACCATTCCGGAGCTCCTCGTGACGTCCGAGATCTCATCCGGGACTCGGAACAACTTTCGGTAACCTCGTATAATAATTCCCTATAACCCTAGCATCATCGAACCTTAAGTGTGTAGACCCTACGGGTTCGGGAGACAGGCAGACATGATCGAGACACCTCTCTGGCCAATAACCATCAACAGGATCTGAATACCCATGGTGGCTCCCACTTGCTCCACGATGATCTCATCGGATGAACCACGATGTCAAGGATTCAATCAATCCCGTATACGATTCCCTTTGTCTGTCGGTATAGAACTTGCCCGAGATTCGATCGTCGGTATACCTATACCTTGTTCAATCTCGTTACCGGTAAGTCTCTTTACTCGTTCCGTAGCACGTCATCGTTTGACTAACTCCTTAGTCACATTGAGCTCATGATGATGTTCTACCGAGTGGGCCGAGAGATACCTCTCCGTCACACGGAGTGACAAATCCCGATCTCGATTCGTACCAACCCAACAGACACTTTCGGAGGTACCCGTAGTGCACCTTTATAGTCACCCAGTTACGTTGTGACGTTTGATACACCCAAAGCACTCCTACGGTATCCGGGAGTTGCACAATCTCATGGTCGAAGGAAAAGATGCTTCACATTAGAAAAGCATTAGAATACGAACAATACGATCTAGTGCTAGGCTTAGGATTGGGTCTTGTCCATCACATCATTCTCCCAATGATGTGATCCCATTATCAATGACATCTAATGCCCATGATCAGGAAACCATGATCATCTATTGACTAACGAGCTAGCCAACTAGAGGCTTGCTAGGGACACATTGTGATCTATTTATTCACACATGTATTACTGTTTCCTGTTAATACAATTATAGCATGAACAATAGACGATTATCATGAACAAGGAAATATGATAATAACCATATTATTATTGCCTCTAGGGCATATTTCTAACAGTCTCCCACTTGCACTAGAGTCAATAACCTAGTTACATTGTGATGTATCGAACACCCATAGCATTATGGTGTTGATCATGTTTTGCTCGTGGAAGAGGTTTAGTCAACGGGTCTGCAATATTCAGATCCGTATGTACTTTACAAATATCTATCACTCCACTCTGGACATGGTCCTGGATGGAGTTGTAGCGGCGTTTGATGTGCTTCGTCTTCCGGTGAAACCTGGGCTCCTTGGCTATGGCAATGGCTCCAGTGTTATCACAGAAGAGTGTCATAGGACCCGACGAGCTTGGAACCACTCCAAGGTCGGTGATGAGCTCCTTCATCCAAATTCCTTCATGAGCCGCTTCTGAAGCAGCTATGTACTCCGCTTCACATGTAGATGCTGCCACGACTTCTTGCTTGCTGCTGCACCAGCTCACTGCCCTAACACATATACGTATCCGGTCTGTGACTTAGAGTCATCCGGATCTGTGTGGAAGCTAGCGTCGACGTAACCCTTTACGACGAGCTCTTCGTCACCTCCATAAACGATAAACATTTCCTTAGTCCTTTTCAGGTACTTAAGGATATTCTTGGCCGCTGTCCAGTGTTCCATACCTGGATCACTTTGGTACCTCCCTACCAAACTTATGGCAAGGTTTATATCAGGTCTGGTACACAGCATGGCATACATTAGAGAGCCCACGGCTGAAGCGTAGGGGACAGAACTCATCTTCTCTCTATCTGCTGCCGTGGTCGGCGACTGAGTCTTTACTCAATCTCATACCTGGCAAAACTGGCAAGAACCCTTTCTTTGAGTTTTCCATATTGAACTTCTTCAATATCTTGTCAAGGTATGTACTTTGCGAAAGACCTATGAGGCGTCTCGATCTATCTCTATAGATCTTGATGCCTAATATGTATGCAGCTTCTCCAAGGTCCTTCATTGAAAAACTCTTGTTCAAATAGGCCTTTATGCTCTCCAACATCTCTATATTATTCCCCATAAATAATATGTCATCCACATACAGTATGAGGAAAGCTACAGAGCTCCCACTCACTTTCTTGTACAGACAGGCTTCTCCGTAAACCTGTATGAACCCAAACGCTTTAATCACCTCATTAAAGCGAATGTTCCAACTCCGAGATGCTTGCACCAGCCCATAGATGGAGCGCTGGAGCTTGCACACTTTGTTAGCACCCTTAGGGTCGACAAAACCTTCTGGTTGCATCATATACAACTCTTCCTTAAGGTTCCCGTTAAGGAACGCTGTTTTGACGTCCATTTGCCAAATTTCATAATCATAAAAGGCGGTAATTGCTAACATGATTCGGACTGATTTCAGCTTCACTACGGGAGAGAAAGTCTCTTCGTAGTCAACTCCTTGAATTTGTCGAAAACCCTTTGCGACAAGTCGAGCTTTGTAAACGGTTACATTACCGTTTGCATCAGTCTTCTTCTTGAAGATCCATTTATTTTCTATGGCTTGCCGGTCATCGGGCAAGTCCACCAAAGTCCATACTTTGTTCTCATACATGGATCCTATCTCGGATTTCATAGCCTCAAGCCATTTGTTGGAATCCGGGCCCGCCATCGCTTCTTCATAGTTCGAAGGTTCACCGTTGTCTAACAACATGATTTCCATCACAGGGTTGCCGTACCACTCTGGTGCGGAGCATGCCCTTGTGGACCTTCGCGGTTCAGTAGTAACTTGATCCGAAGCTTCATGATCATCATCATTAACTTCCTCTTCAGTCGGTGTAGGCGCCACAGGAACAACTTCCCGCGCTGCGCTACTATCCTGTTCGAGAGGGGGTGTAATTACCTCATCAAGTTCTACCTTCCTCCCACTTACCTGTTTCGAGAGAAACTCTTTCTCTAGAAAGGATCCGTTCTTGGCAACAAAGGTCTTACCTTCGGATCTAAGATAGAAGGTATACCCAATAGTTTCCTTAGGGTATCCTATGAATACACATTTCTCCGCTTTGGGTTCGAGCTTTTCTGGTTCAAGTTTCTTCACATAAGCATCGCAGCCCCAAACTTTAAGAAACGACAACTTAGGTTTCTTGCCAAACCATAGTTCATACGGTGTCGTCTCAACGGATTTAGACGGTGCCCTATTTAAAGTGAATGCTGCAGTTTCTAATGCGTATCCCCAAAATGATAGCGGTAAGTCGATAAGAGACATCATAGATCGTACCATATCTAATAAAGTGCGATTACGACGTTCAGACACTCCGTTGCGTTGCGGTGTGCCAGGCGGCGTCAGTTGTGAAACGATTCCACACTTCCTTAGGTGTGTGTCAAACTTGTGACTCAAATATTCTCCTCCACGATCAGACCGTAGACATTTAATTTTTCTGTCACGTTGATTCTCAACCTCACTCTGAAATTCCTTGAACTTTTCAAACGTCTCAGATTTGTGCTTCATCAAGTAGATATACCCATACCTACTCAAATCATCGGTGAGACTAAGAACATAATGATAACCACCGCGAGCTTCAACGTTCATTGGACCACACACATCAGTATGTATTATTTCCAATAAGTCGGTTGCTCTCTCCATTATTCCTGAGAATGGAGTCTTAGTCATCTTGCCCATGAGGCACGGTTCGCATGTGTCAAATGATTCAAAGTCAAGAGACTCTAATAGTCCTCAATATGGAGCTTCTTCATGCGCTTAACGCCGATATGACCAAGGCGGCAGTGCCACAAGTATGTGGGACTGTCATTATCAACTTTACATCTTTTGGTACTCACACTATGAATATGTGTAACATCACGGTCGAGATTCATCAAGAATAAACCATTCACCAGCGGAGCATGACCATAAAACATATCACTCATATAAATAGAACAACCATTATTCTCTGACTTAAATGAGTAGCCGTCTCGCATTAAGCAAGACCCTGATACAATGTTCATGCTTAAAGCTGGTACTAAATAACAATTATTAAGGTTTAAAACTAATCCTGATGGTAGACGTAGAGGTAGCGTGCCGACGGCGATCACATCGACCTTTGAACCATTCCCGACGCACATCGTCACCTCGTCCTTGGCCAGTCTCCGCTTATTCCGCAGTTCCTGCTTTGAGTTGCAAATGTGAGCAACAACACCGGTATCAAATACCCAGGAGCTACTACGAGCGCTGGTAAGGTACACATCAATAACATGTATATCACATATACCTTTAACGTTGCCGGCCTTCTTGTCCGCTAAGTATTTGGGGCAGTTCCGCTTCCAGTGACCTTTTCCCTTGCAATAGAAGCACTCAGTCTCAGGCTTGGGTCCATTCTTTTTCTTCTTCCCAGCATCTGGCTTACCAGGCGCGGCAACAGCTTTGCCGTCTTTCTTGAAGTTCTGCTTACCCTTGCCTTTCTTGAAACTAGTGGTCTTGTTGACCATCAACACTTGATGCTCTTTCTTGATTTCTACTTCTGCAGACTTGAGCATCGAGTACAACTCGGGAATGGTCTTCTCCATCCCTTGCATGTTGTAGTTAATCACAAAGCCTTTGTAGCTTGGTGGGAGAGACTGGAGGATTCTGTCAATTATAGCATCATCCGGAAGTTCGACTCCAAGTGAAGTCAGACGACCGTGTAACCCAGACATTTTGAGTATGTGCTCACTGACAGAACTGTTCTCCTCCATCTTACAGCTAAAGAACTTGTCGGAGACTTCATATCTCTCGACACGGGGATGAGCTTGAAAAACTAGCTTCAGGTCCTGGAACATCTCATATGCCCCGTGTTGCTCAAAACGCCTTTGGAGCCCCGTTTCTAAACTGTATAACATGCCACACCTAACCAGAGAGTAGTCATCACTCCGCGTTTGCCAGACGTTCAGTATGTCCTGGGCTGCTGCGGGAGCGGGAGGGTCACCTAGCGGCGCATCAAGGACATAAGCCTTTTTAGCTGCTTCAAGGATGAGCTTCAAGTTGCGAACCGAGTCCGCATAGTTGCTACCATCATCTTTCAGCTTGTTTTTCTCTAGGAATGCATTGAAATTGAGGTTGACGTTGGACATCTACAAAATTTATGAAGACAACTTTTAGACTAAGTTCATGACAATTAAGTTCATTTACTCAAATTAAGTATGAACTCCCACTTACATCGACATCCCTCTAGTCGTCTAAGTGATACATGATCCATGTTGACTAACCCGTGTCCGATCATCACGTGAGACGGACTAGTCACCATGGTGAGCAACTCCATGCTGATCGTATTCAACCATACGACTCATGTTCGACCTTTCGGTCTCTTGTATTCGAGGTCATGTCTGTACATGCTAAGCTCGTCGAGTCAACCTAGGTGTTTCGCGTGTGTAAATCTGGCTTACACCCATTGTATGCGAACATTAGAATCTATCACACCCGATCATCACGTGGTGCTTCGAGACAACGAACCTTCGCAACGGTGCACACTTAGGGGAATACGTTATCGAAATTTTAAGAGGGATCATCTTATTATGCTACCGTTGTTCTAAGCAATAAGATGTAAAACATGATAAACATCACAATGCAATCATATAGTGACATGATATGGCCATTATCATCTTTGCTCTTTCGATCTCCATCTTCAGGCATCGCATGATCATCATCGTCACCGGCGTGACACCATGATCTCCATTATCGTGTCTCCGTGAAGTCGTCACGCCAACTACTACTATCACTACTACTATAGCTAACCGTTAGCAATGAAGTAAAAGTAGTAAGCACATGGCGTTGCATCTCATACAATAAATTAAGACAACTCCTATGGCTCCTGCCGGTTGTCATACTCATCGACATGCAAGTCGTGAAACCTATTACAATAACATGATCATCTCATACATCATACATGCAACATCACAACTTTGGCCATATCACATCACATGTCAAACCCTGCAAAAACAAGTTAGACGTCCTCTAATTGTTGTTGCAAGTTTTATGTGGCTGATTTGGGTTTCTAGCAAGAACGCCTTCTTACCTATGTGACAGCCACAACGATGATATGCCAAAGCTATTTACCCTTCATACGGACCCTTTTCATCAAATCCAATCCGACTAGAGTAGGAGAGACAGACACCCGCTAGCCACCTTTATGCACGGTGTGCATGTCTGTCGGTGGAACCAGTCTCACGTAAGCGTACGTGTAAAGTCGGTCCGGGCCGCTTCATCCCACAATACCGCCGGAAAAGAATAAGACTAGTAGCGGCAAGAAAATTGACAAATCATCGCCCACAACTTTTGTGTTCTACTCGTGCATAGAATCTACGCATAGAAAACCTGGCTCTGATACCACTGTTAGGTAACGTAGCATAAATTCAAAATTTCCTACGCATATTCAGATCTTCCTATGGAGAGACCAGAAACGAGAGAGGGGTAAGAGCATCTTCATACCTTTAAAGATCGCTAAGCGGAAGCGTTGCTAGAACGCGGTTGATGGAGTCGTACTCGCAGCGATTCCGATCTAGTGCCGAACTACGGCACCTCCGCGTTCAACACACGTGCAGCCCGGTGACGTCTCCCGCACCTTGATCCAGCAAGGAGGAGGGAGAGGTTGGGGAAGAACTCGAGCAGCACGACGGCGTGGTGTCGATGGAGAGACGAGGTCTCCCGGCAGGGCTTCGCCAAGCACCGACAGAGAGGAGGAGAAAGAAGAGCAGGGTTGCGCCGAGGGAGAGGGAAAAGTCTATGTCCCCAATGGACAAAAGTGCCCACTATATATAGGGGGAGGGGAGAGGGGGTGCCACCCCTAGGGTTCCCACCCTAGGGGGTGCGGCAGCCCCCCCAGATGGGAGGTGCGGCGGCCAGAAGGGGGAGGAGGGGGTGGCGCACCAACTGGTGGGCCTTAGGCCCACTTGGCTTTGGGTTTGCCCCCCCTTTTCTCTCCCTTGCGCAATGGGCTGAGTGGGGAGGCGCACCAGCCCACCTAGGGGCTGGTTCCCACGCCCACTTGGCCCACCTTACCTCCCGGGGTCGTTGCCCCCCTTCGGTGGTCCCCCGGGGCCACCTCCGGTGGTCCCGGTACATTACCGGTGACGCCCGAAACACGTTCGGTGTCCAAAACCATCCGTCCTATATATCAATCTTTACCCCCGGACCATTCCGGAGCTCCTCGTGACGTCCGGGATCTCATTCGGGACTCCGAACAACTTTCGGTAACCTCGTATAATAATTCCCTATAACCCTAGCGTCATCGAACCTTAAGTGTGTAGACCCTACGGGTTCGGGAGACAGGCAGACATGACCGAGACACCTCTCTGGCCAATAACCATCAGCGGGATCAGGATACCCATGGTGGCTCCCACTTGCTCCACGATGATCTCATCGGATGAACCACGATGTCAAGGATTCAATCAATCCCGTATACGATTCCCTTTGTCTGTCGGTATAGAACTTGCTCGAGATTCGATCGTCGGTATACCTATACCTTGTTCAATCTCGTTACCGGTAAGTCTCTTTACTCATTCCGTAGCACGTCATCGTGTGACTAACTCCTTAGTCACATTGAGCTCATGATGATGTTCTACCGAGTGGGCCGAGAGATACCTCTCCGTCACGCGGAGTGACAAATCCCGATCTCGATTCGTACCAACACAACAGACACTTTCAGAGGTACCCGTAGTGCACCTTTATAGTCACCCAGTTACGTTGTGACGTTTGATACACCCAAAGCACTCCTACGGTATCCGGGAGTTGCACAATCTCACGGTCGAAGGAAAAGATACTTGACATTAGAAAAGCATTAGCATACGAACAATACGATCTAGTGCTAGGCTTAGGATTGGGTCTTGTCCATCACATCATTCTCCCAATGATGTGATCCCGTTATCAATGACATCTAATGCCCATGATCAGGAAACCATGATCATCTATTGACTAACGAGCTAGCCAACTAGAGGCTTGCTAGCGACACATTGTGATCTATTTATTCACACATGTATTACTGCTTCCTGTTAATACAATTATAGCATGAACAATAGACGATTATCATGAACAAGGAAATATGATAATAACCATATTATTATTGCCTCTAGGGCATATTTCCAACACACACTACTTATGGTTTGAGCACCAAAGACGACGATACGTGATTCCATCACCTTATGCCTAGCTAGGGGCGTTAAACATAACGCTTGTTGGGAGGCAACCCAATGAATTTATCTTTTTCTTTCTGTTTTGTTGCGTCCACACCATCATAATTCTGTTATGATAGTGTCTTTTCTGTTTCTTTTTGTTTGAGCCAAGTGAAACCTTTATGACTAGTCTTGGTGATGGTTGTTTGATCTTGCTGGAAAAAGATAGAAACTTTTCGCTCTCGAGATTATTTTTCATTTTTATTCAGAAAGAGCTTTTGAGTTGATTCTTTTTTCTGCTGGTTGATATGCCTTTTTCCCAAGCAGTCGTAATTGTTAAGAATTTTTGAGGTACCAGAAGTATATGAAGTATACAGATTGCTACAGACTGGTATGTTTTTGACAGATTCTGTTTTTGTTGAGTTGGTTGCTTGTTTTGATGAAACTATGGCTAGTATCGGGGGGTACTAGCCATGGAAAAGTGAGAATACAGTAATCTAACACCAATATAATTAGAAATCAAGATTTCTACAGTAGCTAAATAGGTGGTAGTTTGTTTTCTTGTGCTAATGATATCACGAGTTTCTGTTTAAGTTTTGTGTTGTGAAGTTTTCAAGTTTTGGGTGATGTTCTCATGGACATAGAGATTAGGAGTGGAAAGAGCTCAAGCTTGGGGATGCCCAAGGCATCCCAAGACAAATTCAAGGACACCAAAAATCCTAAGCTTGGGGATGCCCCGGGAAGGCATCCCCTCTTTCGTCTTAAATCCATCGGTAACATTACTTGGAGCTATATTTTTATTCACCACATGATATGTGTTTTTCTTGGAGCGTCCTGTATCATAGGAGTCTTTTATTTTTGTTGTGTCACAATCATCCTTGCTGCACACCTTTTGAGAGAGACATGCACTCATCGTGATTTTGCTAGAATGCTTATCGTGCTTCACTTATATCTTTTGAGCTAGACAGTTTTGCTCCATGTGCTTCACTTAGATCTTTTAGAGCACGGCGGTGCGTGAATTGGTAGTTGGCTTGTGCTATGAAAGTAGTCCCAAAGGTGATAGTGTAAGTGCATCTAGTGCCCGTTAGTGATTTTGGTGGTTTGAAGACTTATAGGTTAAGTATCTAATGTGTTTGTGAGTGTACAGAGGATCTATAAGTCATTGAGGTGTTTGAGATATTTGAAGAATATCGACCCCTAAAAATATATGTCTTCAGTTGAAGAAATTGGTCTGAAGCTGAAGAAATGAATCGCGAGGAATCTACGATGAAATTGATATTCCTCATGAAGATACTGATATTGAGAAGTCCGGTGGTTCCTGAAGAAAATCACTCCGAAGAATTTGAAGCATGAAGATTTACACTTTCTGTTTTATTTTCTTCGCATTTGAGTAATAGGAACACCATACTGTTAAAGGGGGTCGAAGTTACACTATGGAATGAATTTCCTCATGATGGTCAATCCAAGCCTAATCCTACCAAAAGCCTCAAGTGAGGAATATGAGTGACATGAGGACTCTCACAGTTGAGGGTTCCGACCGTTTTGATAGCCACGCCAAGTCACTGGTCTTATCCACTCCAACGGTCATATTATTTAAGGGCATTAGTGTCAAATCATGTCGGGATGCTCCCAGGCTATAAATAGCCACCCCCACAACCACTAGCTGGTTGGCTGCTCCGTTAGAAACTGACACTTGTCATAAGAGCAACCCAATTCCTCAGAGCCTTCAAGAGTAATTCATCAGTGAGGAAATACACCACCCACCGAAATCACAAACCAAACCTAGTGATTGGGCATCACTGAAGAAGTTGTTCTTATGTGGGACTGAAGCCTTTTACCTTTGAGGACTGTGCATCCTCCAGACGGTTAGGCGTCATGGTCTAGAGCTTTCCAGCAGTCAATTGTGGATCGCCGGGTGACCTAGTTTGTGAGGGTTTGGAAGTCTGCCCTGAAGACTTACCACGAGTGTTGGGCGAGGATTGTGTGTCCTTAGCTCAAGGAGAATACGGTAGGGACTGTGTGTCCCGGGACTGGGTGTCCTTTGGTTTCAATACCAAGCCGCTCCAAACCAGATGTACGACTGTCACAGCAATTGGAACTGGGTCATCAACGACTGTCTTCACTGAGCAACGGGTTCCAATTCCTCAACTCCTTACTTTCCTTGTATTATGTGTTGATGACTTTCACTGCGACTGTTTGAAGAATTTGTTGAAGACTTTCTCTGAATTTCCTCAACCCCAAATTCTTCACGTTAGTCAATCCTGATCTGTATTCTGCGTGCCTGCTCATAGTGCAATCTGTTTTCACATTCTTCACTCTGAAAAACTTCTGTTGTGAAACTTTGCACATTGATCGTTTACTGTTTCCGCTGTAAGTTGGTCATCAGTGAGAAATTTCCTCAAAAGGAATTTCCTCAGTGATGAAATTCTAAAAATCTCCTATTCACCCCCCTCTAGTCGATATAACGCACTTTCAATTGGTATCTGAGCAAGGTACTCCCTTGTTCTGTGTGATTTTGGTTTAACCACCTGGAGTTTTAGTTATGTCGACTGCAGGCATGTTTAAGGTGACTGCAACATGTCCTACCTACGAAGGAAAGAACTTTCCCTTCTGGAAGAACAAAATGCAAATGCATCTACAAGCTATTGATAATGATCTCTGGTATATTGTGGAACATGGCGTCCCCATCATCTCTGCCAGTGTCTCTGCTGCTGATGTGAAGAAATTCAAGCAACTCGATTCTCAAGCGAAGACCATCATCTGTGGCCATCTGAGCCCAGGCCAGTTTGGAAGAGTAAGTGCTTTGGGCTCTGCAACACTGATCTGGGAGAGACTGTGCAAGGTAAATGAAGGAGTATCAACCCAGCGTGACTCTCGTGTTGATATTCTTCGCAATCTCTTCAATCGCTTCAAGAGACATGACAATGAAAGCTGCCAAGACACCTTTGATCGCCTCAATGACATATCAAATGAACTACAAGCACTGGGAGCTCGAGACATCACTGATCACGAAGTTGTGAAGAAACTGCTGAAATCTTTGGATTCTTCATTTGATACTTTAGTTCTGATGATTCAAGAAAGACCAGATTACAAGATGCTTGATCCAGCTGATATACTAGAAAGGCTAAATACTCATGAATTCCAGCTAGAAGAAAAGAGAGATCTATATGGACCAAGCTATTCCAGACCACGTGCACTGAAGGCTAGAGCAATTTCCTCATCTGAAGACGAAGACACAGATGACAGCATTTGTGACCCTGAAGAATTTGGACAGGAGCTTGAAATGCTCGTGAGAAATTCCAGAGATTACACGACGTGGTCAGTTCGGTAAATCTTCAAGAAGAGACATGAGGAAATCAGAATCTTCATCTGAGGACTACAAGAAACGAACCTGTCACAAGTGCAAGAAATCAGGTCATTACATTCTGATTGTCCCCGTTGGGGAAAGGAATCAAAGAAGAAGAAATACAAGTATGACAGTTCTGATGACTTGAAGAAGAAGAAGAAATCTTCAAAATCCTCATCTTCAAAGCCCTCATCGCACAAGAAGACTAGTTTCAGAAAGGCTTGGGCACTTATTGGCAAGGAAATGGACTCCGAGGCAGAATCAGAGGAATGTGATGAAGAAGAGGGTTCTGATGAAGACTCATAATCCGGACAGTCTAGTCTTGCACTGGCAACCACTTTCGTCAGCAAGTCAATCTTCAACCTTGAAGAAAATGATAGCACCATCCGCACTGATGACTATGCTGATGACTTCGCTCCAACTTTTTGCTTCATGGCAAAAGGTTCAAAGGTACCAAATAATGCCTCCTCCTCTGATTCAAGTGACTGTGAACCTGATAATTATAAGAAACCCAATTACAATAAACTTGCTATCATTGCCACTAAACAACAAACTGCTCTGGAAAAGCTTCAGAAACTGCTAGGTAAAAGTGATGATCTGTTGAATGATGAAATGAATCTTACCCAAATCCTCACTGAAGATGTTAAAAGTCTTCAGTCTAGATTTGATAATCTTCAGGATCGTTATGATACACTCCTCACTGATCATGAGAAGCTTTCCTATGAATTTCTTCAAAGGAAGCTGGATCTTGAGAAGCTGAGGATGTCTCATGATGATCTTCGTATGGAAAATGATTCATTACTAGCTCAACAGATCAACGCTGGTCAAGTTGAATTTATTCCTCCATGTCTTAAATGCATTGAACGCGAAACTGCTAATTCCTCACCAGAATCATCAAATGCTACTATTGCTACAAATTCTTCAACTGCACCTGTTGTGTCTATTTCCTCACTTGAGGAAAACACAAATGTTACTGATGAAAATGCAGGGTTGAAGGAATTGTACGTGGCAGGCATGTACAAAAGCCTCAAAGGACATCAAACCCTTTGTGATGTGCTCAAAAAGCAGATCTTGAACAGGAATCCGAGGAAAGAAGGAATTGCCTTTGAGAGGAAATTAAATGCTGATGGATCTTATTGGAAACCTGAGCAGTATCCCAAAACCTCATGGGTTGCTGCTACTGTGCCTCCTTTTGATCCATCTAATCTAACTGGCTTTTCATGTGAATTATCCTATTCCTCAGATGAGTCATTTGACTCCAACTATAAACTGTTCAAAAATCTATCTGGTGAAGTATTTGCTCGATATGTTGGAACTAACTGCAGGAATGGCCCTCCTCTGAGTAAAATCTGGGTTCCCAAAAACTGTCTTGAAAATCTTCAGGTGAATGTCCTCATGACACCACCACTGAAGAATCTGAACCCCAGATCAAATTCCTCAGGAGGACCAAAGTCTTCAAGAGGATAGAAATCCTCAACTGGTCAAAACTATGCTCGTACCCGTGCTAATGCGTCTAACATGCAGGGAAACAACAAGGAATATGAATATGAGCATTACTCCTCAAATCATTATGTTCGTAAATCCTCAAACCAGTTCTCTGCATATTCATATGAGTACTTTAATCCCCCTACTGTTAGGAGAAGTGCATTGGCTTCAATGCCACCTTTCTCATATGGTGCTCGCAGGATGATTAATGCTTTGCCACCCCTTCAAATGTGGGTGGTGAAGAAATCGAACTAATCACTTCTGCAGGTCAGGTCTCCAGATGAAAATCATCATCTGAAGTGTTTGCTGGAGACCTGAGGAAATGCTTGATAGGACGCAAGCTAATGATTGATGAAATAGAAATATTTCACACGTCCTTACATTTCTGTTATGATGAAATCACTGATCTGATGAAATTAGTATCATATTCTTCAAATTTGAAGCATATGAGATGGTAAGCTGTACTAATTCATCTGCAGGATGACAAACCCAAGAATACTGAGTGGGTTCTTGATAGTGGCTGCACACATCACATGACTGGTGATAAAAGCTTACTGATGAATATGCCACTAACTCCATCACCTCTGAAGCAAATCACATATGCTGACAAAGGTAAAAGCAAGGTATTGGGACTTGGTAAAGTGGCTATTTCCAAGGATAGGCATATGGACAAAGTGATGCTAGTTGAATCCCTTGGTTTTAACCTTATGTCAGTCTCGATGCTTTGTGATCTTGATATGATTGTTATCTTTGGTAGATATAGATGTGTAGTCATCATGGAATCTGACAGATCCAAAGTCTACGAAGGTGTAAGAAGAGGGGATTTGTACATTGTTGATTTCTCTACAGGTCCTCAACCAGCCACTTGCTTACTAGCAAAAAGCTCAGAAGGATGGCTGTGGCACCGAAGACTAGGTCATGCAGGCATGAGGAATTTGCACACGCTCGCGAAGAAGAAGCATGTCATCGGCATCCAATCAGTCAAATTCCTCAAGGATCATCTCTGCGGTGCTTGTGAATCTGGGAAAATGACCAGATCCAAGCATCCCTCGAAGACTATCATGACCACTACTCGTCCATTCGAATTGCTTCATATGGATCTATTTGGACCTACTCACTATGCCACACTAACCAATGCAGCATCTTTATATGGCTTCGTCATAGTTGATGATTATTCCAGATATACTTGGGTGCATATCATAGTGTATAAAACTGAAGTGCAGAAAATCTTCAAACGATTCTCTTCAAGGGCCTCGACGAACTTTGGCATCAAGATCAAACATATCAGGAGTGATAATGGAACCGAGTTCAAAAACACTGGTCTTGATGATTATCTTGATGAACTTGGTATTACTCACGAATTATCTGCTCCCTATACTCCTAAGCAGAAAGGTGTCGTCGAAAGGAAGAACAGGACTCTGGTTGAAATGGCGAGAACTATGCTTGAAGAATATCAGACTCCTCGTCGCTTTTGGCCTGAAGCAATCAACACTGCATGTCATATCATCAACAGGGTATATCTTCACTAATTCCTCAAGAAAACCTCATATGAACTCCTTACTGAGAAGAAACCCAATGTAAGTTATTTCAAAGTCTTCGGTGCAAAATGCTGGATTAGAGATCCTCACCATAGCTCAGAATTTGCACCTAAGGCACATGAAGGTTTTATGCTCGGTTATGGAAAGGACTCGCACACTTACAGAGTCTTCAAAAACTATCACAACAAAGTTGTTGAGACTGTAGATGTGATGTTCGATGAAACTAATGGCTCGCAAAGAGAGCAATTGCCTTCTGATCCAGATAAACTGTCTCCTGAGGAAGCAATAAAGCTTAAGCCCACTGAAGACATTGTCCCTACTGAGGAAATTGGTGAAGAAACGATCCCCATCGCTGATAAAAACCAAGAAGATGCTCCTGAGGAAATTGCACCAGCACCACTTCCTCAGCCCAGACAAAATCCTCAACCAGCTCATCCGAGGATTGCAAAGGAAGTAGAACTTGACAAAATCCTCAACGACATCAACGCGCTAGGTCCTCAAAAGCTTCACACTTAGTTAACTTTTGTGGGCATTTCTCCTTTGTATCCATCACAGAACCCTCAAAAGTTGCTGAGGCTTTTCTGGAACCGGAGTGGATCCAAGCTATTCAAGACGAACTTCTTCAATTCAAGCTGAATGACGTATGGGAGCTCGTCAAACGACCAGATCCTCGCAAGCACAACATCATCGGCACCAAGTGGATTTTCCGAAACAAGCAAGATGAGGACGGTCAAGTGGTGAGGAACAAGGCACGACTTGTAGCCCAAGGCTACACCCAGGTTGAAGGAATAGATTTCGATGAAACTTTTGCACCTGTTGCTAGACTTGAAGCTATTCGAATACTACTTGCTTATGCTAATCATCATAACATCACCTTATATCAAATGGATGTGAAAAGTGCATTCCTCAATGGTAAGCTTGAGGAAGAAGTATATGTTGCTCAGCCCCCAGGTTTTGAGGATCCAAAGAATCCAGACAAAGTCTTCAGACTCAAAAAGGATCTTTTATGGCCTCAAGCAAGCCCCTCGGGCATGGTATGATACATTGAAGGAATTCCTCATGAAGAAAGGCTTCAAACCTGGTTCACTCGATCCAACACTTTTCACAAAATCCTATGATAATGAGCTGTTTGTATGTCAAATATATGTCGATGATATCATATTTGGCTGTACTGACAAAAGATACAGTGATGAATTTGCATACATGATGAGTGAAGAATATCAAATGTCCATGATGGGGGAGCTGAAATTCTTCTTAGGTCTTCAAATTCGTCAACAAAGCAATGGAATCTTCATATCACAGGAGAAATACCTCAAGGATGTTCTGAGGAAATTCGACATGCACGAATGCAAAGGTGCCAAGACTCCAATGCCTACCAACGGCCAGCTCGGCACTGATGAAAATGGTAAAGATTTCGATCAGAGGTATATCGTTCTATGATTGGCTCTTTATTGTATTTAGGTGCATCTAGGACAGATATAATGCTTAGTGTTTGCATGTGTGCACATTTTCAAGCAAAACCGAAGGAATCACACCATAAGGCTATGAAACATATTCTTCGATACTTAGCTCACACACCAACACTAGGGTTATGGTATCCCAAGGGCTCCAATCTTCATCTGGTAGGATATTCTGACTCAGACTATGCTGGTGACCGTGTGGATCGCACGTCAACTTCTGGCACATGCCATTTCCTCGGAAGATCACTAGTTTGCTGGTCCTCAAAGAAGCAGAACTGCGTATCACTCTCCACTGCCGAAGCTGAGTACATTGCTGCTGGTTCTTGCTGTGCTCAATTGCTATGGATGAAGCAAACCCTCAAGGACTACGGCATCAACATGAAGTGTGTTCCTCTCTACTGTGACAATGAGAGTGCTATCAAGATTGCATACAACCCAGTACAGCACTCGAAGACCAAGCACATCCAGATTCGTCATCATTTTCTTCGGGACCATGTCCTCAAGGGAAATATCCTCATCGACCATGTGAATACTGATGATCAACTGGTAGATATCTTCACTAAGCCCTTGGATGAGAAAAGGTTTTGCAAGTTGCGGTGTGAGCAAAATATCTTAGAATCTTCAAATGTTTTGTAAAAACATGCACACATCCTAACTCTTATGCAAAGTTGATGACTTAGATGTACAACACATGATGAATCGATTTTCTTCAACTGATGAAGAATGTCACTCTGAATGTGAAGAAATTAACGAAGAAATTGATTCTCAGGGCCCTACGACAATTGTACGCGGCGTCTGTAATCAACATTCTTATATGGTGGGTCACGCCACCGCCCAATGTGAAATTCCTCAAGTTGTTTTTCTTCAAATGATCAATTTCCTCACAATGCGTTTTTCTTCAAAACAGCTGTTCTTCATTGTGATGATTTATCACAAAATCTTCAAAAATACTTGATGACTTTCATTTGACTAGATAGACTGTGATTTAAAGTCCTCAACAACATTCACTTATTGTTATTTCTTCAAGTTGATATTTCTGCTAAGTGAATGTGATCGGACCCTACTTTCCCTCAATGCTATACTCATCCAGTCTATTCAATTCTTCATATGCGTTCTACTTGAAACTGTGTTCAAAATCCTCACTGCGTCCTTGTCAGCTGATGATTTTGTAACGAAAATACTCAAATCTTCAAAAATTGTTTCTTTAATACACAGTAACTGAACCTCACTTCCCACGATCGGATAACCACGATCTCCATTATCTCCACCACACTATTCGGGAGCTACACGTGTCCCGCGGAGACGTAGAGGCAGGGGCGGTTTGGTCCGAAATTTTCGCGCCAACAGTAACTTTTGGCTATAAATATGTCCTTATCCCCCTCGGCATACTCTTCTTCGCTCCATCGCTCTCCTGCCACTGCATACACCACCGAACCCTAGCGCCATCGCTGGTAGTCTCGTCGCCGATGAGGAAGAGCTTCACTGCCTCGACTTCTCCGTCGCCAGAACCACGCCGGGGTCGGACCATCTTCGTCCGCCGCCGCCGTAGACGTCCTCTGTCGCCAAGTTAGGGTGCATTGGACACGCGACCGAAGAGCTTCTCCACACACACCTTTCTGTGTTCTTCGTGCGCACCTTCCAGGGTAAACAAATCCCATTTTTACAGCAAGTTAGATCTAAAATTTTACATCTTCTATGTGAAATCTGTTTTTCCTCAAGAAACGATAAGCACTTGATTCCTCAAACACTGCCTATCACCACATCATTGATGAACTATGCTAAGCATCTAAGATTTTCACGAGATTCCTCAATTGTGCGAATTTTCGGATCTGAACAACTCTGGAAACCAAGAACAGTATGCTTAGGCAAATTCCTCAACCACTCGTTATATTCCTCAAACTGTCAAACTTTTTCGTTTTTTCTTCAAATCTGAGAACGCATATGACCTCTCCAAATTCCTCGCAACTATACTCTGTTCACAGGTACACACATGTCAGCTGATGAATCTCTCGGTTCTCATCACATTAACTCATTTGCGGCGTTTCTGGAAGAAACTCTTCAAGGCTCATCAGAATCCTCAAGAGTTCAAACTCATCAGCAAAATCCTCAACTAAAGAAAATGGAGGAAGACAGAAAACAGAAGGGAGGAAAGAAACTTGAGCAAAACACAGCTGCTGATATCCCCGAGGACATTTACTTGGACTATTGCACGCCTGATGAAAATGAGACAATGGACAATAGGGAGATACGGCTGCAGAAGTTGAACACCGATGGGCGAAGGAATGGAAGGAATACAGGTTTGTGACTGCCAAGTATGCGAAGAAATTCGCTCTGAAGCCCCCTGGCAGACGGGCCCCACTTGAGGATCATCAAGTAGCACATCCCTCAAGCCTCAAGACCATTGATGACTATCCAGATGAGAAGGAAAAGCATCTGGCTAAGCTCAAGAAGCAGGCAGAAGCTGCAGTGAGGAAATTCAATGAATCCTCAGCTGCTGCCTCAGCTGCAGCTACTTCCTCTGCCGCTGAGACCTCTGGTTCAGCAATTCCTCAACCACACGCTGTGCCGTCAAAGCCAAGGGCTCCAAAGCCTCAAGAGAAGTCTGCTCAGGCTTCAGTCACAAAACCCTCAATATCAAAACCTTCAACACCAAAACCATCTACATCAAAGCCCTCAGTACCAATCTCCTCAGTTCCAAAATCCTCAGCTCTACCTCCAAAGCCTCAAGAGAAACCAGTACAGAAGCAGGTCATGAAGCCTACGACCGCCAGCTCCAGCTCCTCACTCCCAGCTGCAACCAGCTCGGAGACAAAGTCTTCACCACCTCCTGCGAAGACTTTGGTAACTGTTGAACATGCAACTCTGCCAAGCCCCAGCAAAATCATCACCGTCCCATCTGCATGAGATGACAGTGATGAATATGATGATCAAACCCTGCAAGCCATCATCAAAAACAAGCAGGAGAGAGTAGCTCAAGAATCAGGCAGTGCCATTCCTCTGGCCATGGACCCCAAGGTCCTCCCGGACTACATCAACATCTGGTATGAGGACCCAAACACTCCTATTGACGACTTGAAACTTCCCCCTAGCATCAGCCACATGGTGGCCACTTTCATAAATGAAGCCAAGTGGAAAGAACAGCAGGCCAGGCAGGCCAAAGTTGCAAAGATCAAAAAGGAGAAATTCCTCAGGCAGAATCTCCTCAAATTGACTCCTGATGCACTGGTGATAACACAGGCAGAGCTTGAAAAATTGACTGACAAGTACACCAAGCTGTCGGATCGCAAAAGCCTCAAGAGCAATTTCATCAAGCTGGCCACTAGTGATGTTGATGACTACAACAAAAAGGCCGCACCCCCAGCACCAACTCCTCAGCCCTTGATTGAGGAACCAGCAGATGAATCTCCTCATGATGAGGAAACTCCTCAAGCTGAGGAAGTACACCAAGAGCGCCGTGTTGATGAACCGGCCATTGAAGAAATTATCATGGAAACTCCATCTGATAAATTTGCTGCAGCTGATGAGACTGCCCCTGACCTAGTTGCTACGCCAAAGCAAGCTGATGACTTTGTTCCAGCTGGTTCCTCAATACCAGCTGAAGAATCTGTCAAGAAAACCCCTTCACCAAAAGCTTCAACGGTGAAGAAGATGACTCTGTCTGCATCAGACGTGAAGAAAACCAGGGCTGCTGAGAAGGAAGCCAAGAAGAGAAAGGCCTCCTCAGCAGAAGAAGAAACAGAGGCCAAACGCCTCAAAGCACTTGAAGAAACTACTCCTCTGGACCCTGTGCCACTGAATATCGCTCCTTCCTATGAAATGATCATCATTGATGATCCAGCGAAAAAGGCAGATGAGGAAATGAAAGATGTCGCCTCTGAAGAACACACTGATGAGGAAATACAGATATACGACAGTCCTCAACCTTTCAATCCTCAAACAGAAAATGTTCACGCATCAGCTGCACCAGCTGATGAAACTGCCTCTGCCACCAAGCCAGCTGAGGAAGAACAAGCTGAAAATCCTCAAGCTGATGAAATTCAACACTCTGAGCAGAATCCTCAAGATGAGGAACAGGCTGATCCAACTCCTCCAACTGAGAAAGAAGCAGAAATTCCTCAGCCTGAAACACAGCCAGAGCCATCTCCTCGGCCTGACTCCCAGCAAGCACCATCTCCTCAGCCTGACGCTCAGCACGCACCATCTCCTCAACCTGACGTACCAGCTGCTGAAATTCCTCACCCTGAGGAACATGCTGAAGAGAATGCACCTGCCCAAGACAATGCATTCGTCGTGCTCAACCCAGAGACTGCTATTGTTGTCTCCCCTCCTATTCCTCAACAAAATCTTCAGCCAGTTCAGCGTCAGCCATTGTCCAAGCGTCCAAAGTTTCAAAAGGAAAATTTCTTTGAAGAACGCATGTACTTCATCGGAGAGAACCCCTATGGCAAGCCTCAAATGAGGCATTTGAAGTTTTGGACTAGGACTCAGTTGAACTACTATGCCTCTGTGCTCTGTGGATGAAACAAGATATTCCAGCACAGACATATTGCTCATGTTGAGCTTGAAGCAATACCGTGCCTGGAGCCAGTCCTCAGTGTCCTTCATGATGCAGGCTTACTCCCAATGTGCTCCGACATATCTGACTGGAACAGCGACTTAATTCTTCAGTTCTATGCCACTCTTCACATATCTGGCAACCCTGAAGACATTAACACATGGGTGTTTGATTGGATGACCCAAAACACTCACTACAAGGCTCCTGCTACTGAACTCCTCAGAGAACTGCCCGTACGAATTCCCTCAGATGAGGCTGTGAAGCTTTATGGTGAGCGTGAGCTGCCAAATGGAATGATGGAAGTCCTCATCAAGCCTTTGGCTGAAGGAAAATCTCCAAGAACAACCTTCCTCGTCCATGAGCTCAAGTACACACCCAGATCTGTCTACAGAATCCTCTGCAGTGTGCTCGCGCCGATCAAATGCCATGACGATGAACAAGATGTTGTAGGCCTCATGAAGAATATCCTCTTCAACATCATTCATGGTATTCCTATCAACATCCATGATTTCTTCTTGAGGACTTTGGCCGACAATGCTATGTGTCCTTTTGATCACAAGATATATGCCCCATGGATCATGAGATTCATCAGGACAAGGACAGGCATCAACTTTCTCGCTGAGTGCCAAAACCATGTTGGTTATATGCCTCCTATCCGGGTCAACAAGAAGAATTTCGAGTCCATTGAAGGCAAAGGAAAATCTGTGATTGAAGAAGGCAGTAGGCCCCTAGATGGCCAGTTCAGAGAGCCAGAAGCTTATTCCTCATGGGATGATACTGAGACTCGTCCGGCAAGCCCCGTTCCTCCTCGCGTGATGAATACCAGAGAGCTCCTCCTCAGTCTTCACCAGAAGGTGGATCGCAACCACAAATGGGTCAAACGCCAGTTTGGTGCCATTGTGAAAACCCTCACTGAAACACACAACTCTGTGAAGCTCAGCCATCACTATCTGCATGAGGTTTTTGATCGCACCTGGGCTACACTTGCACATCTGAAGACTCAGACTCAGCTTGAAGAAATGGACTTTGAGCGAGACTTTGAATGGTCGTGACCTCCCAAGAAGAAGTTCAGGCCTATTCCAGTGCCAGACCTTGAAGACAACTCCTTTCTTCATTCCGCACTGCTGAATCTGATGAAGAACAGCTCGACACTGCTACCGGTCCAAGGAAGAAGACTACCCCCAAGAAGCATCATGGCTCTTCCTCAACCGCCAAGGAGTGAAGTCTTCACGGGCGTTAGTCCTCAGTTTGTCCCTTTTTATCACTTGATGACAAAGGAGGAGACACTTGAGAGTTAGTCTTCAAACGAGATATTTTTGGGGCTTATGAACTATATTTAAGTTACAAACTCTTGGCTCTTCTGAAGTTTTTATGTAATGAGTTGTAACTTAAGCCTGATGGTACTCTGACGCTTTTGAACGTTTTTCTTCGCATGCTTATTCCTCAAGTTTTAATGCACGCATGCTGGAATTCGTCAGATACCATCTCTCATCATGCATTTTCATTTTCTTCATATGATATGTTATATGTATGCATGATTTACAAGACTCAAGGGGAGATCTCCATGATATAAATCATCAATGTGCATTTGGTCTAAAAAGCAAAATCCTCAAGATATGCACATCTTCACGGCGAGTCTCTCTGAATCTTGATTTCAAATTCCACAAAATGAGTATTTACACTTCATATTTTTGATCCCTGTTGAAGACTTAACCTAATTGTCATCAACCACCAAAAAGGGGGAGATTGTAAGTGCATCTAGTGCGTTAGTGATTTTGGTGGTTTGAAGACTTATAGGTTAAGTATCTAATGTGTTTGTGAGTGTACACATGATCTATAAGTCATTGAGGTGTTTGAGATATTTGAAGAATATCGACCCCTAAAAATATATGTCTTCAGTTGAAGAAATTGGTCTGAAGCTGAAGAAATGAATCGCGAGGAATCTGCGATGAAATTGATATTCCTCATGAAGATACTGATATTGAGAAGTCTGGTGGTTCCTGAAGAAAATCACTCCGAAGAATTTGAAGCATGAAGATTTACACTTTCTGTTTTATTTTCTTCGCATTTGAGTAATAGGAACACCGTACTGTTAAAGGGGGTCGAAGTTACACTATGGAATGAATTTCCTCATGATGCTCAACCCAAGCCTAATCCTACCAAAAGCCTCAAGTGAGGAATATGAGTGACATGAGGACTCTCACAGTTGAGGGTTCCGACCGTTTCGATAGCCACGCCAAGTCACTGGTCTTATCCACTCCAACGGTCATATTATTTAAGGGCATTAGTGTCAAATCATGTCGGGATGCTCCGAGGCTATAAATAGCCACCCCCCACAACTACTAGTTGGTTGGCTGCTCCGTTAGAAACTGACACTTGTCATAAGAGCAACCCAATTCCTCAGAGCCTTCAAGAGTAATTCATCAGTGAGGAAATACACCACGCACCGAAACCACAAACCAAACCTAGTGATTGAGCATCACTGAAGAAGTTGTTCCTGTGTGGGACTGAAGCCTTTTACCTTTGAGGACTGTGCATCCTCCAGACGGTTAGGCGTCATGGTCTAGAGCTTTCCAGCAGTCAATTGTGGATCGCCGGGTGACCTAGTTTGTGAGGGTTTGGAAGTCTGCCCTGAAGACTTACCACGAGTGTTGGGCGAGGACTGTGTGTCCTTAGCTCAAGGAGAATACGGTAGGGACTGTGTGTCCTGGGACTGGGTGTCCTTTGGTTTCAATACCAAGCCGCTCCAAACCAGATGTACGACTGTCATAACAGTTGGAACTAGGTCATCAACGACTGTCTTCACTGAGCAACGGGTTCTAATTCCTCAACTCCTTACTTTCCTTGTATTATGTGTTGATGACTTTCACTGCGACTGTTTGAAGAATTTGTTGAAGACTTTCCCTGAATTTCCTCAACTCCAAATTCTGCACGTTAGTCAATCCTGATCTGTATTCTGCGTGCCTGCTCACAGTGCAATCTGTTTTCACATTCTTCACTCTGAAAAACTGTTGTTGTGAAACTTTGCACATCTGATCCTTTACTGTTTCCGCTGTAAGTTAGTCATTAGTGAGAAATTTCCTCAAAAGGAATTTCCTCAGTGATGAAATTCTAAAAATCTCCTATTCACCCCCTCTAGTAGATATAACGCACTTTCAGATAGGTTCCCAAAGAGGATACAAAAAACCTCCATCTTCATGTGCATTGAGTAGAAAGAGAAGTTTTGATTCCTCTCAATTAGTTATGAGACGTGGATTTGCTAATATTAAGAGTTATGTTAGTAGGGTGTTGTGAATCTAGAAATACTTGTGTTGAAGTTAGTGATTCCCGTAGCGTGCACGTATGGTGAACCGCTATGTTAGGAAGTCGGAGCATAATTGATCTATTGATTGTCATCCTTTGTGTTGCGGTCGGGATCGCGTGATGGTTAACACCTACCAACCCTTCCCCTAGGAGTATCCGTTTAGCACTTTGTTTCGATTACTAATAAAAACTTTCGCAACAAGTATGTGAGTTCTTCATGACTAATGTGAGTCCATGGTATAGATGCACTTTCACCTTCTACCATTGCTAGCCTCTCTAGTGCCGCGCAATTTTCGCCGGTACACAAACCCACCATATGCCTTCTTCAAAACAACCACCATACCTACCTACTATGGCATTTTCATAGCCATTCTGAGATATATTGCCATGCAACTCCCACCGTTCCGTCTCATGACTTGTGCCGTCACTCTCATATTTCCATTGCATTATTGTAAGATAGCTAGCGAGATGTTTCAACGTCATACGCCAAGTTAGATCGTTGCACATCCCGGTACACTACCGGAGGCATTTCCTATAGAGTCATCATCGTTCTAAGCTTTGAGCTGTGAGTAAATAAAAGTGTGGTGATCATCATTATTAGAGCAATGTCCCATGTGAGGAAAAAAAGGAGGCCAAAGAGCCCAAATAAAAAAAAGAGAGGCCAAGAGCCCAAAGAAAAAAAAGAGAAAAAGAGAGAAGGGACAATTCTACTATCTTTTTCCTCACTTGTGCTTCATAATAGCACCATGTTCTTCATGATTGAGAGCCTCTCATTTTGTCATCACCATATGCTAGTGGGAATCTTCATTATATAACTTGGCATGTATATTCCAATAATGGGCTTCCTCAAAACTGCCCTAGGCCTTCGTGAGCAAGCAAGTTGGATGCACACCCACTAGTTCTCCTTTTGAGCTTTCATATACTTATAGCTCTAGTGCATCCTTTGTATGGCAATCCCTACTCATTCACATTGATATCTATTAATGGGAATCTCCATAGCCCTTTGATACGCCGAGTCAATGTGACCATCTCCTCCTTTTTTGTCTCACAACCACCACCACACTCTATTCCACCTATAGTGCTATATCCATGGCTCACGCTCATGTATTGCGTGATAGTTATAAAAAGTTTGAGAAAGTAAGAGTGCAAAAACAATTACTTGGCCAATACCGGGGTTGTGCATGATTTAAATTAGTTGTGTGGGGATGATGGAGCATTGCCAGACTATATGATTTTGTAGGGATAACTTTCTTTGGCCTTGTTATTTCGAAAGTTCATGATTACCTTGCTAGTTTGCTTGAAGTATTATTGTTTTCATGTCAATAGAAAACTATTGTTTTGAATCTTACGGATCTGAACATTCATGTCACATGAAAGAAGTTACAAAGGACAACTATGCTTGGTAGCATTCCACATCAAAAATTCAGTCTTTATCACTTCCCTACTCGAGGACGAGCAGGAGTTAAGCTTGGGGATGCTTGATACGTCTCCAATGTATCTATAATTTTTGATAGTTTCATGCTAATATCTTGTCAAACTTTGGATGTAGCGACCCGACTCAAGACGAGTCAAGCCTCTGTGTTTCTGTGCCATCCCTGGATCAGTATGCTGGCACACACAGTACATCAATGTATATATCAAAGTGCAATCACATGTAAATAGCGTAAAACTGATATATACCTTAATTATCTCAGCGGAAGCGGTCAAGGGAGTGGAGTCCCAATAAACACCAACGGCAAGTTGATTGTAGACCGTAACCCTGAATCGTACTCTTTCGTCGAAGAAAAGTATCTGCAACATAAGACGTTGCAGCCGTGTAGGTCAGCATATTGAATATGCCGGCAAGTCACATAAGAGAGGGGTAAAATAATAATCAACTATCTCTACATGCATATTTGGTCGGTGGAGCTAAGTTTTGCATAAAGCCAGTTTTATCCTACAACAAGAGGGGTTGAGAGAAAAATGTTACTACCAGGTTTGTTGTTAACGAGATGGTTCCGCCAACCAGTTCTCGTACCCGAGTTGTCAATAATTACCCTCATCAAAATATATTTAAAGGTGTTGAGAAATCCAGATAACTTCAGTTCCTTTGGCTCAAGTTGTCCATGACCGTGGACACGGCTAATCGATTAGGTTTGAGTACTCTACAGAGTTTTGCACACGTTCCCCACAAGATTTGATCGCCTCCGAGTATGTCCTCGCACTTCAAGGTGTTTGAAGACCGGATGATCAAAACATGGTCTTTCAACGGGTCCCTCTGAATCCCTGTCGGTGCCCATCCATTCCTACCGTTCGTCTACATCTGCTAGCACCGCCTGTCCAGAGTCGCCGCGTTGTCCAACCAAGCCAGAGCCCATAATGACTTGTGGCTGTGCAGGTAAGCCTTGGGTCTTGAAAATATCCGTCCGTCTCTTTGAGCCTGGGTGAAGCTTTCCGCAGGATGACATGGCCTCTCCAGCATCCCGGGCATCCACTGGGTTTTCCAGGGAGCCGATCAACCGTCCTTCACCCAGTGTTGCATTGCGTCCGAGGTCTTGAAAATCTTGTCTTAACCGGTCTTGATTATTATATCAACCTCGCATCACTCGTGGTATACACTCAACCGATACTCCGTGTACTCAAGCATAGCGTTTAGAAATTTTCGTCCCGGGCCAAGTATCGGGGTTGTTGTGTTCCTACCACATGATACTACAACTTATGCTAAAGTTTCCAAGTACCTAGGTAGCATGAAAATTGGGCAAAGAAGGTGATCTACCATGCATCGAAAACATAGGTAATTGTATGATCAAAGTGACTTGCCTGTGATGTTGACGAAGAAGAATTTCTCAAGAAAATAACTTGATAGACTACTCGTCACTCTCCGATGAAATCTATATAACAGACATATCATTCACATAAGCACTCATACTAGCAATCATTCTAGCAATCAAAACAAAAGAGAGAGAGCGAATGAGAAACCGAAAGAAACTTCAAATAGAACTAAAGAGTCTTCTACTACGTCAACCACTAAATAGTTTTGTCTAACAGAAAATAATAGTAAGGAACTAAGATATTAGTTTAACTAAGATAAAATAAAGTGTTTTTCACAATACCTTTGAAAGCATTCCCAAACGATATTTGAAACAACGGTGAAAACAATTGCACGTTACTACGGAGCTAGAATTGATTTCATGAAAACAAATAAAGCTAAAATAAAAACTTGTTGCAAAACTATTGTTAACTAACATAAACAAACAATAATAATCTTTCTGAAATAATAAAGAAAATATTTTAAAACAAAAGTAGAAAAAGAATTAGCCGAAATCCTAAAAGAGGTGAAACAGAAATTGTTTCACAATAAACAGTGAGCTAAAATACTCAAACAAATCTGAAATTTTAACCACTGATAAATAAGATCACTAGTGACCAGTACCAAAAGGAATCAAATTAAAAGCTATTTTTAAACTCCTGGAATAGGCAATACAAGGTTTAAACTAAATCTGATCTAACTTATATTTAAAAATTTCAAACATAGACAAATTATATGTTTTTAAAAACTACAGGAAATGTGTGAGCTACTGGAAAAATAATAAATGTCAGTGGACCTCGGGATCAAAAGTTGTGGCCAAAACAAAATTGAAAGTTTCTGTTTTTGCTAATTTTGACAGAAAAACTGCAGCTACTAGTGCTAAAAGAGGGGTACACGTGGCAAGATGCTACTGGCTGCGGTGGATGTTTGTTTCTTGGTTTGGAGCAAATGTACTAAGGCTAGTAAAAGGGCTGGCTAAATTTTAAGTGGGAAAAATAAACCACGGTTTACTGAACTAAACCGAAAGGGTATTTCCTAGATCTAATCTAACCATCCACTAGAGATCTAAGGGCTAAAACAAAAAAAACAAAACAAGAACAGAGAGGGGGAGGGAGTTACCTCGCTGGGATGCTGCTCCCGTGCCTGGCTGCTGGCCGTGGTGGGGGTGGGGTGCTCCGGTGGAGAGGGGGGGCCGGCGGGAGTGGGGAAGGGGGGGCGAGGGTGGGGGGTGCTCCTGGTAGGGGAGGGGGCGAGGTGGAGAGGGGGGGCTGTAGGGGCGAGGTGGAGGGGCTGCAGGGGCTTCCTGGCGATGGTGCAGGGGGTGACGAGGTGGAGGGAGGTGCGGTGGGGAGGGATGCAGGGGGAGGGGGCGGTGGAGGAGGGGAGGCCGAAGTGGAGGAGAGGTGGAGGGGCCGGCGAGGTGGAGAAGCTCCTGTGATGCTCTCCGGTGGGTTTCCTGTGACGACTCCGGCGAGGTGGGGCACGAGCTCGGGGCGAGGAGAGGTGAACTTTTCGACGGGAATGGAACGAGGAGAGGTAGGGGCTTCTTATAGAGGCGACGGGAGGCGCCGGGAAGGTATGTGCGTCGCGAATCCCGGAGGAGGGGATCTCCTCTCCATGGATGGAAGTTTTTTCGTGTCACGTGAAGAAGAGAGGAGGAAGAAGAAGATCTCCTGGACCAAATTTGGAAAGTGTCTTTAATGGGCCAGCTCCTATTCCTAATAAAAGTGATCTCCTTCCTATTTTCAAAACTAGGAAACTAAAACGTTAAAAAGGAAATCAAATCAATTCGGAATAAAGAGTTTTTATATACTAAAATTATCAGAAAAATAAAATATAAATGATGGGCATTTTTCCACGGCAAAAATAAAAACTTCCGAAAAAATTATTTTCACAAAATTGCCTAAAAGGTTTATTTTCTTTTGCAAATAATTTTCAAATGACCCTCTAAGTTTGAGGGTGCAAATAACATTCAAAATGCCCGGGTATTTGAGGGTCATGTTCCTCCGCTCTTTTCTGTTTGACCGAATGTATTTCCCGGCATTTTGTTGCACGAAGAAAACGAATGGAAATGCAAGGAAATTCAAATGCAAACACCTCCGTTCAAATTCTTTATAGTTGAAGAAGTCATGTCATCTTCTCTCATTGATTAAAAAAAATTGAATTTGAATTCACCGGAGAAGGGGAAAGTCATTTTATTCCCTCTCGTTCAAAAGTTTCGAAAGGTTTCAAAATTCACAAAAGTTTCAATCACTCACGCAACCAACAAACAATCAATCTAATAATTATATTAACATTCCAAAATTTGGGATGTTACATTGTTATTTTGAAAGTTCATGATTACCTTGCTAGTTTGCTTGAAGTATTATTGTTTTCATGTCAATTGCAAATTATTGTTTTGAATCTTACGGATCTGAACATTCATGTCACATGAAAGAAGTTACAAAGGACAACTATGCTTGGTAGCATTCCACATCAAAAATTCAGTCTTTATCACTTCCCTACTCGAGGACGAGCAGAAGTTAAGCTTGGGGATGCTTGATACGTCTCCAATGTATCTATTATTTTTGATAGTTTCATGCTATTATCTTGTCAAACTTTGGATGTTTTGTATGCCTTTTATATCTTTTTTGGGACTAACTTATTAACTCACTGTCAAGTGTCAGTTCCTACTTATTCCGTGTTTTGACCCTTTTCGGAGGAGAATTTTAAACGGAGTCCAAACAGAATGAAACTTCCAATAAGATTTTTCTTGAAACAGAAGAAGAACGTGGAACTTGAGAACCAAGGCAGGGGGCCACCAGGGACCCCATAAGCCCCCTAGCCGCGGCCAGGGGGGCCGTGCCTCCAAGGCTTTTGGGCTCCCTGGGCCACCTCTGCCCTAGGTCTTTCGCATATATATTCCCAAAAATTCCAGAAAAAAATCAGGAGATCATCGAAAGTAATTTTCCGCGGCCGCAAGCTTCTGTCTCCGCAAGATCCCACCTGGGGCATTTACTGGTGCCCTGCCGGAGGGGGATTCGGATACGGAGGGCTTCTTCATCAACACCATGACCTCTCCGATGATGTGTGAGTAGTTCACCATAGACCTACGGGTCCATAGCTAGTAGCTAGATGCCTTCTTCTCTCTCTTGGATCTTCAATCCAAAGTTCTCCATGATCTTCATGGAGATCTATCCGATGTAATCTTCTTTTGCGGTGTGTTTGTCGAGATTCGACGAATTGTGGATTTATGATTAGATTATCTATGAATCTTATTTGAGTTTCTTCTGATCTCTCTTATGCATGATTTCATATCCTTGTAATTCTCTTCGAGTTGTGGGTTTTGTTTGGCCAGCTTGATCTATGATTCTTGCAATGGGAGAAGTGCTTGGTTTTGGGTTCATACCGTGCGGTGACCTCACCCAGTGACAGAAGGGGTATCGAGGCACGCATCATGTTGTTGCCATCAAGGGTAAAAAGATGGGGTTTTCATCATTGGTTTGAGTTTATCCCTCTACATCATGTCATCTTGCTTAAGGCGTTACTCTGTTCATCATGAACTCAATACACTAGATGCATGCTGTATAGCGGTCGATGTGTGGAGTAATAGTAGTAGATGCAAAAAGTATCGGTCTACTTGTCTCGGACGTGATGCCTATATGTATGATCATTGCCTTAGAGATCGTCATGACTTTGCGCGGTTCTATCAATTGCTCGACAGTAATTTGTTCACACACCGTAATATTTGCTATTTTGAGAGAAGCCTCTAGTGAACACTATGGCCCCGGGGTCTACTTCGCACCATATTTTCAGCCTTACTCTTTTACTTCGTTGCACTTTCCGCCTTCAGATTTCACTCTGCAATCAATCTTGAAGGGATTGACAACCCCTTTATAGCGTTGGGTGCAAGCTCATTTGTGTTTGCGCAGGTACTCTATACTTGATGCGATTCTCCTACTGGATTGATACCTTGGTTCTCAGACTGAGGGAAATACTTACTGCTCCTGTGCTGCATCGCCCTTTCCTCTTCAAGGGAAAAACCAACGCAAGCTCAAGGGGTGACAGAAAGGTTTCTGTCGCCGTGGCAATTATCTCCCCCAACAGCTGTTCTTTTTCCAAGTTTATTTGATCCATAGTTTCTGCAAATATTTCAGCTCCTTGTATGAATAACTGAATTACACAAACTTGTATGTTCTAAACATGCACAAAACATTTTCCTTGGCTCCCATTAACATTGGCCAAAAAGTTCCATCACTATACGATTTATGTTTTATGAATGAATGAATCGGGACTTGACAATGTATTCCCATGACCTACAAGATATAGCTTGAGAGTGCTTTCAAGGGAAGGGAAGCAAGAAATAAAATGTGTAATCATAACCAAACTAGGTCATTTTCAGCAGCAAGATCATCATGTATATATAATATCACTAATACATCGAATAATCCACTTAATTGCGCAGGTACAAAATACCAGGCTAGAAAAGGCCGAGCCTTCCACCTTTTACCAAGTATATAGGTGCATTAAATTAGATAGCAATTAATATGGTGATATAACAAGGAACCCATGTTATCACATGGAAGCAATTACACCTGCAACTAGCAACACTAACACATGGTTAAGCAAGCGGTAACATAGCCAATCAGTGGTTTGCTAGTTTGTGAATAGGTTCATGGCAATGTTGATAGGTTGATATTTAACAGGTGGTAGGTGATGTTTCAAAAGGGATCCCCGGCAATGGCGCATGAATGCTTCTGATGTCTGTTATGCTGCTGCACAAGAGACCTTCCAGTGGCGCCAGAAATGGGCACGTTGACGACACCAGGAATCCTTCTGCATTCGTGTTTCCTCCAAGCGAAGAGGATGATGTAGCACAACGGAGGTAAGTATTTCCCTCAGTTTGAGAACAAAGGTATCAATCCGGCGGAGGAGTATCTCAAGATCCTGCACAAACACAAAACTTGCACCCAATGCTATGAAGGGGTTGTCAATCCCTTATAGATTGTTTGCCAAGTGAGAACTGAAAGCAAAAAAGTAACAAAGCAAAGTAAAAGCGGAGTTGTAAACAATGGATGTGAATAGACCCGGGGGTCGTAGTGTTTACTAGTGGCTTCTCTCATGAAAGCAAGTAGACGGTGGGTGAACAAATTACTATTGAGCAATTGATAGAACTGTGCAGAGTCGTGACGATATCTATGCAATGATTATTTCTATAGGCATCACGTCCGAAACAAGTAGACCGATACTTTCTGCATCTACTACTATTACTCCACACGTCGACCGCTATCCAGCATGCATCTACTGTATTAAGTCCATAAGAACAGAGTAACGCCTTAAGCAAGATGACATGATGTAGAGGGATAATCTCAAACCAATGATAAAAACCCCATATTTTTACCCTTGATGGCAACTGCTTGATGTGTGCCTTGCTGCCCCTACTGTCACTGGGAAAGGTCACCACATGGCAGAACCCAAAACCAAGCACTTCTCCCATTGCAAGAATCATAGATCCAGTTGGCCAAACAAAACCCAAGACTCGGAGAGACTTACAAGAATATCAAATCATGCATATAATAAATCAGCAAAGACTCAAATATATATCATAGATAATCTGATCACAAGTCCACAATTCATCGGATCTCGACAAACACACCGCCAAAGAAGATTACATCGGGTAGATCTCCATGAAGATCATGGAGAACTTTGTATTGAAGATCCAAGAGAGAGAAGAAGCCATCTAGCTACTAACTACGGACCCGTAGGTCTGAAGTGAACTACTCACGAGTCATTGGAGGGGGAATGATGATGATGAAGAAGCCCTCCAACTCCAAAGTCCCCTCCAGCAGGGCGCCGGGAAGGGTCTCCAGATGAGATCTCGCAGAAACGGAAGCTTGCGGCGGTGGAAAAGTATTTTCGAGGCTCCCCGGATTTTTTGCGGAATATTTGGGAATTTATAGGCCAAAGACCTAGGTCAGGGGGCGGCTAGGGAGGCCACAAGCCTGCCCACCGCCGCCTCCCCTGGTGGCGGAGTGGGGGCTTGTGGGCTCCCTGGAGCCCACGTGGCTTGGCCCAAAAGCCCCGTGGACTTCTTCCGTTTGGGAAAAAATCATTTCGGGGTTTTTCTTCCGTTTGGACTCCGTTCCAAAATCGGATCTGAAAAGAGTCAAAAACACGGAAAAAACAGGAATTGACACTTGACACTGAATTAATAAGTTAGTCCCAAAAAGATATAAAAAGGTACATAAAACATACAAAGAAGGCAAGATAACAGCGTGAAACCATAAAAAATTATAGATACGTTTGAGATGTATCAGTAGGCAGCAAGACATAACGATAGAAACGGCAAAACTAGCATGGCAATGATAGTAATGGTATCTGGGGAAATGGTCATCTTGCCCGAGATCCCGCTTGGAAGAAGAACAAATCCGTGAAGCAGACGAATCGATGTAGTCGAACGGGTCCTCACTTTCCGACACGCTTGCGGAACTCTATCGAGACGAAGTAAACTGGAAACAAGCATCAACACAGATATTCACCACGGCGCATGCACGACAAGATGCAATCCACATATGATGCATGATTAGATGAATATATGCAAGACATGGCATGGCAATTCACAACAATCAACACTACATATTAAGTGAAGCTCAATATGCAATATTGAATGTTATTAACCATGGCAAGAGGTTAAGAGTTATTAAACTACCTATCTAGGCATTTTAAATGAGGTCGGAAATGACATATAACATCTCCGGAGTGACCCCATATGTTAATTTATAATTCTGTCCAGATCTGAAATAACATGTTTTAATATTTGTTAAACAAAAAAATAAATAGGTTCATGTGATTCTACACGTCGTTTCAATCAATTTACACATAGAGAACATCTCCAACGGAGCTACGGTTCAAAACATATAACCACCGCAAGATATGATGGCATGAATGCAATATGTGTGCAACGATGGTCACAAACATTTCAAAACATACAACCAGCAAGATAATATGAAACTACACGAGATTTTAAGCAAGCTTCATATAGAACACGATCGAAATGGAGCAACGGTTCAACAACTACAAGCTATACAAGAAATCACTACAATCTGCCCAAAACAGCAACATGGCATTTTCTACACCCCAAAACAATAAGCTACATAAATCCAAAATTCTCAAACAAGACATGAGATAGTAGTGGTCAAGATGCACTACAACATACTACTAATAACATCTAGCATGGAAGCATGAATCACTAGGAAAAGAACTCACTAAACAACATCTCACACACAGTTTCAGACTTAGACAAAAATATCAGTTTTTGACAGTGCAGTTTCGATCTGAAGGCATATTGACAGCAGCAAAACTATATGCTACATGGCTCCAAATGGCATGAAAATTCACAACATGCTATAGAATCTTAAGGACTACAACTAACTTCATTGCACCAACCTCAAAAGAGCTATATATCACCAGATAAACTCATGGCAAGACAGCAACAAAATATGACAGATTTCAGACTTAGAAATATTTCAGCATCTACAAATCAGCATTATTTTCTAGCATGTTGAGAGCAAGTAAACAACACCTAAACATGGATTTTTATTGCAACCAAAATTACCAGAGGCAAGCCTACACATCCAAGGGCATATCTCTAGTTGACAACTCATTCATATCACGCACGGATTAAATCACACAAAATAGACAAGAGGGCAACATGGTAAAATATCACCCGCACTAACTTTCTCAAAAGATAAAACTAAATGCATAGTTAAATTCTATGGATTATTCTACCTCGAAATCAAATATGACATGAGGGGTTGCAAAATAAAAATATCGCCACACGTATATGCGAGAATACGTCCTAAGCACGACATAACCAACTAGCGCCGGAACCTACATGCAAAAATGCAAACAAGTACTCTAAAATACATGGCAAAAGGTCCCTAATAACATGAGCATTTAAACTACGTGATTTGAGCAATCCGGACGCGCATAAAAATAAATACGGGACAATTCCCTATTAGGACAGCACACAATTCTAGGCATACGGAGGGTCAAACCACTTCAAACATGCATGCAAGTTGCAAAATATTAATCTACGCAAAAAACTAATCAAGTTTTATATTTAAAACATTCCGATCCGATGCACGGTTTAGAAACTACACGCGTTTTAAAATACGACATTTTCCTAAAATTATTAAACGCCGAATAGAGATAAAATCTCCACCGGCCAAATTACCGCAGGGCCCGAGCGCAGCACAACTAAATGTCGCCTCGGGCGAGGGATAGTGGGCTCGGGGGGAGGCTCACCTTGGGCCACTTGGGCCAGCGGTGGAGAGGAGGGGCGGCCTGGCCGGGCGGCTGGAGGAGGCCGGCCTGGGCTGGGGCGCGCCTGGGCCGAGGGCGGCGCTGGGTGGCCGGCCCACCTGGCGTTGGCCAACGATCCGCTCGGGCTCGTGCTCCCGCAGCAGATCGAGCGAGGCCATGGCGCGCTACGCCGACGGGGCGTTGTGCCACGGAGGCGGCGGGGCAGCCGACGGGTCGGGAGGCGGTGGATCCGGCCGTACCTCGCCGGATCCGGGCCGGACGGCGGCGGCGCGACGAAGGGGCAGGGTAGGCAGGCGGCTAGGGCAGCTCGGGCAGGGGCCGGCGACAGCCGGCGGCGGTGGGAGGCGGCCGCAGTCGGAGGCGAGGCGAGGGTTCGGCGGCGCTCGGCCCGGCGGGATGTGGCGGCTCGCCAGTGGCGGCAAGAGGCGGCGACATTGGGGCAAGCCGGCGCGGGCAGCCGCGCGGGGAGGCGACGGGAGCTGCGAGAGGGAGCTGCTGCGGCGGGGAGCTCTGGCCCAGATGGGCTTCAGCGGGCCAGATCCGGCCTTGAGCGGGCCGCGGCGGCTGGAGGGAGGAGAGAGAGGCAGGTGGGAGGTGGCTAGGGTTAGGAGGGCGCGTGATTCGAGGAGAAGAGAGAGAGAGGGGCTAGATTATGCATGTTTTGGGGTCTATTTATAGGAAAAGAGTGCTAGGGTTAGCAGTTTTTCGCCCCGGTTTCAACCGCGCGATCGGAATCGAACGGTCTCGCATGCGGGGACGGGTTAAGTGGCCGTGTAGAATGGCTTGCCAGAGATGAGAGGGAAAACGGGCACCCGACAACGCGATTTAAAAAATACCGAAAAACGTTCGACGATAGACCGAAGACGGTGCCGCTACGGTCGACCGTTCGGGGACGAGAAGGACTCCGATTGCGACAAAATTTGGCAGGCGGCCTACCTAAATCAAAATAAGACTGCATGCCAAGTTTCAACCCAATCACAGAAAGTTTTATACACACTTTTAAAAACAAGATTTAAATGATGCCGCGGGCGCGGGCGAGTGTGGTCGGGCTTAGAACGGGCAACGTTGAACACGGGGAGAACCGGTAACTTATAACAGATGCAAGTTTTAAAACTGGCGGTAACGGAGTGCCGATGCGATGCCGGTGATGCGCATGATGCAATGATGTATGCGACAGACAAACGAACCACATGACGAGAACGGAATAAAAGGGGAATCTTCTGGTGCGTCGGTCTCGGGCTGTCACTGGTAGGTCCGAAAATATAGATTTTTTCTTCCACATGGGTGCGCATCCCACATCGTCAGTCGGAACAGATAGTCCGCCAGGACCCTTTCCAAAGATTACTTGTAAATCATTGACCATATCAAGTATGTGATCACCAGTACGGATGGCGGGCTTCTTCCGATGATCTGCCTCACCTTTGAAATGCTTTCCTTTCTTTCGACATGGATGGTTGGTCGGAACAAATCAACGACGCCCCAGGTACACATTATTCCTGCATTTGTCCAAATATATATTGTCAGTGTCATCTAAACAGTGTGTGCATGCGTGGTATCCCTTGTTTGTCTATCCTGAAAGGTTACTGAGAGCAGGCCAATCGTTAATGGTTACAAACAGGAACACATGTAGGTCAAATTCCTCCTGTTCATTCTCATCCCACACACGTACACCTCTTCCATTCCATAACTATAAAAGTTCATCAACTAATGGCCTTAGGTACACATCAATGTCATTGCCGGGTTGCTTAGGGCATTGGATGAGCACTGGCATCATAATGAACTTCCGCTTCATGCACAACCAGGGAGGAAGGTTATACATACATAGAGTCACAGGCCATGTGCTATGCTTGCTCCTCTGCTCCCCAAAAGGATTAACGCCATCTGCACTTAAACCAAACCATACGTTCCTTGGGTCACCTATAAAGTCACTCCACTTTCTCTCGATCTTTCCCCACTACGACCCGTCAGCGGGTGCTCTCAACTTCCCGTCTTTCTTATGGTCTTTTGTGTGCCATTACAACCACTTGGCATGCTTTTTGTTTTTTAACAAACGTTTCAACCGTGGTATTATAGGAGCAGACCACATCACCTTGGCATGAACCCTCTTCCCGGTGTGCTGGCCCTCAACATCACCAGGGTCATCTCTTCTGATCTTACACCGCAATGCATCACATATCGGGCATGTGTTCAAATCCTCGTATGCACCGCGGTAGAGGATGCAATCATTAGGGAATGTATGTATCTTCTGCACCTCCAATCCTAGAAGGCACATAATCTTCTTTGCTTCATACGTACTGTCGCACAATTCGTTATCCTTTGGAAGATTTTTCTTCATTATTTTCAGTAGCGAACTAAATCCCTTGTCAGATACACCATTGTGTGCCTTCCATTGCAACAATTCCAGTGTTGTACCGAGCTTTGTGTTGTCATCTTCGAAATTTGGGTACAGCCCATTTTTGTGATCCTTTAACATGCGATCGAACTTCAACTTCTCCCTTTCACTTCCGCTTTCCCTCTATGCATCAACAGTGACCCGACGAAGATCATCGTCGGGCACATCGTCTGGTTCCTGTTGATATTCAACTTCCCCCATTGCAGCATCACCGTATTCAGGGGGGCGGGTAGTTGTCATCATCATCTTCTTCTTCTTTGTCTTCCATCATAACCCCTCTTTCTCCATCTTTGGTCCAAACATTATAGTGTGGCATAAAAACCTTCTCAAGCAGGTGGAAGTGAAGGGTTTTAGAGTTGGAGAAAGCCTTCGTATTCCCACAGACAGTACAAGGACAATGCATAAAACCATTCTGCTTGTTTGCCTCAGCCGCTTCAAGAAAATTATGCAGACCCTTAATATACTCGGAGGTGCGTTGGTCACCGTACATCCATTGGCGGTTCATCTGCGTGCGTTATATAATAAAGTGTATTAAAAACCATTACAACATATCATGAATGGAGAAGTGACCAAATTAATAGAAATTCACCATCACACTAAAGCCAAAGTACAGTAGTGACCAAAATAAATACATGACGTTCATACATAGTTCTCATTATTGAACAACATATAGCTCTCTAGAGCATCTAATTAAAACATACATTGAAACTAAAAAATTTAAATGCAACAACGAATGTGATCATAGCCGCAACTAAGGTACCAATTGGTCCAACGACATAATGATACCAAGCCTTAGTATGAATGGCATATTTTCTAATCTTTCTAATCTTCAAGCCCATTGCATCCATCTTGATCTTGTGATCATCGACGACATCGGCAACATTCAACCCCAATTTCATCTTCTCCTCTTCAATTCTTTGTAATTTTTCTTTCAAGTAATTCTTTTCTTTTTCAACCAAATTTAACTTCTCGACAAGAATTTCTATGTCGGTTGGAATTTCTGGTTCACATACCTCTTAGATTAAAAAATATATGTCACCTTGGTCGGCATAATTGTCATAAACACTAAATAAAACAAATAGTTATAAAAGATAATATATACCACATCCGAATCATAGACATGACGAGGGCCGACGGAGGCAGATACCAAAACCATCGCACTATATAATAACAAACAATAATAAAAGTAAGAAAATTACACAAGTATCTATCTAAATCATAAAAGTAAGATCTTTTTTCTTTTAGAAAGAAGATAAGAAGAAGAGTCTAACCACGGTGGTGCCGGCGCCGAGATGGGCGCGGGCGATCAACGGCGGTGAGGACGGGTACGGGATATGACAGACCGTCAAACCTAGACAAATCTTGAGGAAAATGGAGCTTGGACAAGGAGCTCTGAGAGGACAAAGCTTAAGTGCGGCTCGGGCATTTCATCGAACACCTCATGTGCATAGGAGGTGAGCTAGAGCACCACAAAGCTCTCCCACGGCCGGCCAAAAAAACAGAGGAGTGACCACTCTGCTCGCGGGCGGGGGGTATATATAGGCCAACCATTGGTCCCGGTTTGTGGCTGGTATCGGGACTAAAGGACAACATTTGGTCCCGGTTCCAGCCACAAACCGGGACAAATGGTTGTGGGCCAGGAGCGAGGACCATTGGTCCCGGTTCATGTCTGGAAGTGAGACCAAAGGGGCCAGGCGATCTCGGACCAATGGCCCACGAGGCCAGGCCGGCGCCCTGGCCTCACGAATCGGGACCGATGCCCCCATGGGTCCCGGTTCGTGAGTGAACCAGGATTAGTGGGATTTCAGGAATGGACTGAATCCCTGTTTTCTACTAGTGAACTGCTAAACTGCTGTGAAAAAAATCCAAATGCACTTTTACATCCTTTCTAACCGCTTCTTGTCTTTGGGCAAAGTGAAACTTTTTTGGCCTTTTGGGTTAGAGATGTTGCCGACAAAGGTAGCCCCTGAAGGATATATATCATCAAACAAATACTAAGCCATGTTGTATTCATGTCCATTGACAGTATAGTGGCAAGGAGGAGGTTTTCCTTCAGTCAGCCTCGCAAACAACGACAATCGTTGCAGCACATTGATGTCATTGTGAGACCCGGGCATGCCAAAGAAATCAAGCCAAATCCAAAGATCATGTGATCCAACCGTTTCAAGAATGATGGTGGGCTTATTAACATGGTCGTGATATTGCCCATATAAAGCCTTCGGGGAACTCTTCCATTTCCAATGCATTCAGTCAAGAGATACAAGTAAACATGTCCGCCCTCTTACTTCTGATATTGCCAAGAGCCTCTCGGTGTCTGCCACAGCTGGTTCTCTCACGTACTAAGGTCTTAACACCTCGACCACGACAGTTGTAAACCTCATCATGTCATCTCCGCAGGTGCTCGCACACATCCGTAGTTACTCGTCCCACGAATCAACGGTCGTGCCATATGCAAGCATCCGGAGTGCGGCCATGAACTTCTGGTAACCAGAAAAGCCAATCATTCCGATGACGTCCTTCTTCAGGACGAAGTAGTCATCATATGACCAGGCACCATGGTACAAACGATCAAAGGTAATCATGCGCATCCGAAAACACAAGTGAAAATGGTCAACGAATAGTGAATCGGGGGCAAATTTGTTGTCCATCGGTGTCAAATGTCCGCGCACCCTGTTGTGGTTGAGCACTCGATGACCCTTGCTCGAGCCCTTGAAATCGAGAAGATGCTCCTTCACACGCTCTGCGTCTTCAAGGACCGCCTGCATCATCTTCGTCTCATCGGAATACCCCCCCCCCTCGTTGGAGGAGCCACCGGACGACTCGACATACTACTCGTATGTGTACTCCGAATAAGAATCTGTTGCTAGAAAGAACAAGGGACAACTTTTTTCAGCTCTAGTGATTCATTGAATAATTGACGGGCATGGTGAGAATAGGAGTAGACGATGGTACCTTGGGGGGGTCGAACGACAGGGGTTGATCGGAGATGGAGGATAAGCGACGGGGAGCCTGTTGGGGGAAAGTGAGAGGGGATAGTGTGTCTACGTACCCTGGTAGACCGTTAAACGAAAGCATTTATAACGTGGTTGATGTACTATTACATCTTCATGATCCAACCGCGATCCGTCCCGATCAAGCGTCGAACGGACGACACCTCCGTGTTTAGCAAACGTGCAAATCGATGACGTCTCCGCCACCTCGATCTAGCGAGCAAGGGCAGAGTAGTAGATGGGTTATTTGGCAACACGATGGTGTGGTGAAGGTGCTGGTCGAGCTAGTCCAGCAGGGCTTCACCAAGCACTAACAAAACAAGGACAAAGGAGCACCAGAGCAAAATGGGAGTGGGAAGCGCAAACGAGCTGTTGTGTCATCTTGGGGGCGCCCCCTTCCCTCTTTATATAGGAGGAGGGGTGTGGTGGCCAGCCCTCCAAGCCCTAGGGCTGGTGCACCAAGGGAGAGGAGTTGGACTCCTAGTCCAATTCCCTGTTTTCCATACACACATGGACTTTCCACCTTTCCCAGCCGCATGGGCCTTGTTGGAGTTGTGCGTGTGACCTAATAAGGCGAGGGCGCCTCCCCTCGTCCATGCCGTCCCTTGCACGGGGTGGAACGCCTGGTGTACTTCGGACTCCTGTGGAAATTTACGGAACCTTCTAGAAACTTCTCGGTACAATACACAAAAAGCTAAAACTTTTTTCGGAACCTTGAAAACAAATTTTCCACATATAAATCTTTACCTACGGACCATTCCGGAGCTCCTCGTCATGTGTGAGATCTCATTCAGGACTTTGAACAACATTCGGTCACCAACATACATATCCCAATAATACTATATCCTCATGGAACGTTAAGCGTGCGAACCCTATGGGTTCGAGAATCATGTGGACATGACTGAGACACCTCTGCGGTCAATAACCAATAGCGGACCTGGATGCCCATATTAGTTCCTAGATATTCCATGAAGATCTTCATTGGTGGAACCATGATGCCAAGGATTCAATCAATCCCGTATGCAGTTCCCTTAGTCTATCGGTATGTTACTTGCATGAGATTTGATTGTCGGTATCTCCATACCTAGTTCAACCTCGTTACCGGCAAGTCTCTTTACTTGTTCTGTAATACAACTATACAAGATCTCATGACTAAATCCTTAGTCACATTGCTTGCAAGCTTCTTGCGATGTTGTATTATCAAGAGGAGCCATAGACACCTCTCCGTCATACGGAGTGACAAATCCCAATCTCGATCCATGCCAACCCAACAGACACCCTCAGAGATACCTGTAGAGTACCTTTATGACCACCCAGTTACAAAGTGACGTTTGATACACATAAAGCATTCCTCTCGTGTTAGGCAGTTGCATGCTCTCATGGTCTTAGGAACAGATAGTTGACATGAAGAAAGCATTAGCAACAAACTAAGTGATACAATCAAATGATATGCTTATGGTGAGTTTTGTCGATCACATCTTTCTCCTAATGATGTGATCTCGTTATCAGATGACAACTCATGTATATCGTTAGGAAACCTTAAAAAACCTCAGTAGAGGATGTGTAGGAACAAAATGTTGTTTATATATCCACACATGTATTTAAGTTACTAGTCAATACAATTCTAGCATGCATAATAAACATTTATCAAGAACAAGGAAATATGATAATAACCAATTTATTATTGCTTCTAGGGCATATTTCGAACAGTTTTCCACTTGCACCAGAGTCAATAATCTATTTCACTTTGCCATAGGATTAACACCCAATGAGTTTTGGGGTTTGATCATGTTTTGATTATGAGAGAAGTTTTAGTCAACGAGTATGCAACATTTAGATGTGTGTGTACTTTGCAAATCTATATGTCATACTATAGATGCTGCTACCACGCTCCACTTGGAGGTATTCCAAATGACTGCTCCACTGTACATATCCGGTTTGCTACTCAGAGTCATCTGGATCAATGTCAAAGATTACATCAACGTAAGCCTTTACGACGAACTCTTTAGCACCTCCATAACCGAGAAACATTTTCTTAGTCCTCTTTAGGTATCTAAGGATAATCTTGACCACTGTCCAATGATCCACTCTTGGATCACTCTTATATCCCCTTGCCAGACTCATGGCAAGGCACACATCAGGTATGGTACACAACATGTCATATATTATAGAGCCTATGATTGAGGGATAGGGGACGACCTTCATCCTATTTCTTTCTTCTTCCATGCTCGATCTTTGGATCTTACTCAACTTCACACCTTACAACTCAGGAAAGAACTCCTTCTTTGACTGATCCGTTTTGAACTCCTTTAAAATCTTGTTAAGGTATGTGCACTGTGAAAGTCTTATCATGCATCTTAATCTATCTCTATCTTGATGCTCAATATGTAAGAAACTTTTTCGAGGACTTTCTTTGAAAAACTCCTTTCAAACGACCCTTTATGCTTTCCAGAAATTCTACATCATTTCCAATCAACAATATGTCATGCACATATACTTATCAGAAATGCTATAGTGCTCCCACTCACTTTCTTCTAAATACAAGTTTCTTCATAAATTTGCATAAACCCAAAAGCTTTGATCACCTCATCAAAGCATATATTCTAACTCTGAGATGCTTGCACCAGTCCATAAAAGGATCGCTCAAGCTTGCATACCTTTTAAAATCCTTAGGATCGACAAAACCTTCCGGTTGTATCACATACAACCTTTCCTCACAGAAATTGTTCAGGAAACACAGTTTTGACATCCATCTACCAGATTTCATAATCGAAAAATGCAGCAACTGCTAACATAATGCTAACAAGCTTTAGCATCACTACGAGTGAGAAAATCTCATCGTAATCAACTCCTTGATCTTGTCGGAAACCTCTTTGCGACAAGTCGACCTTTATAAATGGCGACATTACCATCAGCGTATGTCTTCTTCTTCTTAAAGATCCATTTGTACTTAATGGACTGCCGGTCATCGGGCAACTCTACCAAAGTCCATACTTGGTTTCATACACGTATCCTATCTCGGATTTCATGGTCTTAGTCATTTGTCAAAATCCGGCCCATCATCGCTTCCTCATAGTTCGTAGGCTCATCATTATCTAACAACATGACTTTCAAGATAGGATTACCGCACCACTCTGGTAGTACATGTCTTTGTCGACCTACGAGACTCGGTAGTAACTTGATCCAAAGTTTCATGATCATCATAATTAGCTTCCTCTTTAATTGGTGTACACTTCACAAACACACCTTTCTGCGATGCACTACTTTCCAATTTAAGTGAAGGTTCGAAAACCTCACCAAGTTCTACCTTCCTCCCACTCACTTCTATCGAGAGAACCTCCTTCTCTGGAAAGGATCCATTCTTGTCAACAAATACCTTACCTTTGGATCTGTGATAGAAGCTATACCCAATTGTTGCTTTAGGGTATATTATGAAGGTGCACTTTTCCTATTTGGGTTCGATCTTATCAGACATAAGTGTCACATCCCCAAACTCTAAGAAACGAGAACTTAGATTTATCGCCAAACCATAATTCATACGGTGTCGTATCAACGGATTTAGATGGTGTCCTATTTAAAGTGAATGCCATTGTGTCTAATGCACAATCCGAAAATGATAGTGGCAAATTGATAAGAGACATCATAGGACAAACCATATCGAATATATTACGGCTATGATGTTCGGGCAAACCATTACAGTGTGGTGTTCCAGGTGGCATGGGTTGTGAAACAATTTCCACATTGTCTTAAATGTATATCAAACTCACAACTCACACATTCACCTCCACGATAATATCATATACATTTTATCTTCTTGTCACGATGATCTTCAACTTCACTCTAAAATTGCTCGAACTTTTCAAAATTTCATACTTGTGTTTCATCAAGTAAATATACCCGTATTTACTCAAATCATCTATGAAGGTAAGATAACAACTATATCCATTGTGTGCTTCAACACTCATTGGAACACATATATCATTATGTATTATTTCCAATAAGTCACTTGCCCGCTCCATTGTGCCGGAAAACAAGGTTTTAGTCATCTTTCCCATGAGGCATGGTTCGCACGTATCAAGTGATTCAAAATCGAGTGATTCCAAAAGTCCATCAACATGGAGTTTATTCATGCGTTTTACACCAATATGACCAAAGCGGTACTGCCACAAGTAAGTGGTACTATTATCACTAGATTTTCATCTTTTGGCATCAATATTATGAACATGTGTATCACTACGATCGAGATTAAACAAGAATGAACCATTCACATTGGGTGCATGACCATAAAATATATTGTTCATATAAATAGAACAACCATAATTCATTGATTCAAATGAATAACCGTCTCACAGTAAACACAATCCAGATATAATGTTCATGCTCAATGCATGCACCAAACAACTTTTATTTTGTTTTAAAACTAATCTTGAAGGTAGAGCGCACGTGCCGATGGAGATCACATCAACCTCAGAGACACTTCCAACGCGTATCGTCACCTTCTTCTTAGCTAGTCTTGTTTATTCCACAGCTTCTGTTTTGAGTTACTAATATTAGGAGCTGAACCAGTATCAAATACCCAGGGGCTACTACGAGCACTAGTAAGGTACACATAAATAAGATACATATATCTAATATACTTTTGTTCACATTGCCAGCCTTCTTATCTCTCAAGTATTTGGGGGCAATTCCGCTTCTAGTGACCGTTCCCATCACAATAGAAGCACCGAGTCTCGCGTTTGGGTCCAACCTTGGGTTTCTTCACTAGAGAAACATCTGGCTTACGATTGTTGAAGTTTCCCTTCTTTCCCTTGCCCTTCTTGAAACTAGAGGTCTTCTCAACCATCAACACTTGATGCTCCTTTTGATTTCTACCTATACGGCCTTAAGCATCACAAATAGCTCACGAATCATATTCTCTATATGTTGCATGTTATAGTTCATCACAAATCTCTTGTAGCTTGGTGGCACGGACTAGATAACTCTGTCAATCACTGTCATTTGAGGAAGATTAACTCTCGCTTGATTCAAGCAATTGTAGCACCCAGACATTCTTAGCACATGCTCATCGACTAAGTTGTTCTAATCCATCTTGTAGCCAAAGAACTTGTCAAAGGTCTCATACCTCTTGACACGGGCATGAGCCCGAAATACCAATTTCAGCTCTTGTAACATCTCATATGCTTCGCGGTGCTCAAAACGTCTTTGGAGCCCCGGTTATAAGTTGTAAAGCATGGCACAACAAACTATCGAGTAGTCATAACAATGTGCGTGCTAGACGTTTCACAACATCCACCGATGACGCTTGAAGGGTGGTGCACCGAGATGTGCATCAAGGACATAAGCCTTTTGTGCAGCAATGAGGACAATCCACATATTTCATACCTAGTCATTATTGCTACCATCATCTTTCAACTTAGTTTTCTCTAGGAGCATATCAAAATAGAGTGAAGCTACAACGTGAGGTATTGATCTACAACATAATTTGCAAGGACATTTTTAGACTAAGTTCATGATAATAAGTTTAGTTATTCAAATTACTAATGAACTCCCACTCAAATCAATATCCATCAGGTTGTCTAAGTGTGACATGATCCAAATCTACCAACCCAAGTCTATTCATCACGTGAGATGATGTGGTTTCAAAGGTGAACATTGATACGTCTCCAACGTACTATAATTTTTTATGGTTTCATGCTATTATCTTATCAAACTTTGGATGTTTTGTATGCCTTTTACATATTTTTTGGCACTAACTTATTAACTCAGTGCCAAGTGCCAATTCCTGTTTTTCCATGTTTTTTACCCCTTTGAGAGGAGGATTTTGAACGGAGTCCAAATGGAACGAAACTGCCAAAAAGATTTTTTTCCGAAACAGAAAAAGATCGGGAAGCGTGAGAATCAGGGTAGGGGGCCTGCAGGGACCCCACAAGCCCCCTAGCCGCGGCCAGGGGGGCCCGCACCTCCCTGGCTTGTGGGCTTCCTGGGCCACCTCTGCCCTAGGACTTTTGCCTATAAATTCCCTAAAATCACAAAAAAAAATCACGAGATCATCGAAGGTACTTTTCCGCCGCCGCAAGCTTCTGTCTCCGCAAGATCCCATCTGGGGCACGTTTTGGTGCCCTGTCAGAGGGGGGATTCGGATACGGAGGGCTTCTTCATCAACACCATGACCTCTCCGATGATGCGTGAGTAGTTCACCATAGACCTACGGGTCCATAGCTAATAGCTAGATGGCTTCTTCTCGCTCTTGGATCTTCAATACAAATTTCTCCATGATCTTCATGGAGATCTATCCGATGTAGTCTTATTTTGCCGTGTGTTTGTCGAGATCCGATGAATTGTGGATTTATGATCATATTATCTATGAATCTTATTTGAGTTTCTTCTTATCTCTCTTATGCATGATTTCATATCCTTGTAATTCTCTTCGAGCTGTGGGTTTTGTTTGGCCAACTAGATCTATGATTCTTTCAATGGGAGAAGTGCTTGGCTTTGGGTTCATACCGTGCGGTGACCTCACCCAGTGATAGAAGGGGTAGCGAGGCATGCATCATGTTGTTGTCATCAAGGGTAAAAATACGGGGTTTTCATCATTGGTTTGAGTTTATCCCTCTACATCATGTCATCTTGCTTAAGGCGTTACTCTCTTCGTCATGAACTCAATACACTAGATGCATGCTGGATAGCGGTCGATGTGTGGAGTAATAGTAGTAGATGTAGAAAGTATCGGTCTACTTGTCTCGGACGTGATGCCTATGTGTATCATCATTGCCTTAGATATCGTCATGATTTTGCGCGGTTCTATCAATTGCTCGACAGTAATTTGTTCACCCACCGTGATATTTGCTATTTTGAGTGAAGCCTCTAGTGAAGAATATGGCCCCCAGGTCTACTCCACACCATATTTCCAGCCTTACAATTTTTCTTCGTTGCACTTTCCACCTTCAGATCTCACTTTGCAATCAATCTTGAAGGGATTGACAACCCCTTTATAGCGTTGGGTGCAAGCTCTTTGTGTTTGTGCAGGTACTCTGTACTTGACGAGATTCTCCTACTGGATTGATACCTTGGTTCCCAAACTGAGGAAATACTTACTGCTCCTGTGTTGCATCGCCCTTTCCTTGTCAAAGAAAAAAAACCAAAGCAAGCTCAAGAGACGACAGAAGAATTTCTAGCACCATTGCTGGGAAAGAACTTTTGTTGCCGTAGCAGAAGAATTTCTGGCGCCGTTGCCGGGGAGGATCAAGTCAAGAACTCATCCAAGGAAGTGTCACAAACTCATCTCTTGCATTTACTATTTTGCCTCTCGTTTTCCTCTCCCCCACTTCTGAAAAACAAAAATTTACAAAAAGATTTGCCTTTTTCGTTTGCCTTTTTCGTTCGCCCTTTTCTCTCGCCTGCTTTCTGTTCGCTTGTGTGCTATGTGCCTTCAATATGCTTGCATCTTCGCTTGCTGAAAATCTAGTGATATGGATCCTCACCCACTTGCTAATCTCTTTAAGAGATCCAATTATGTTGAGTGCACTTGACTTTCTCTATGGAGTTTTGCTTGAGATGCGTGAATCCGAAAATCGTGATGAAGAAATTCATGAAGTGATTCACGAGGGCTCCTTGAATGAAAAGCACGATTGCAATGGTTTCATTATAAATTCTATTAGTGACAATCATGCTAAAGATATGCAAAACCCTAAGCTTGGGGATGCTAGTTTTGCTATGTCCACTACTTCGTGCAATGATATTTGCAATAATATTGAAAGTTGGTTTGGAGAAGTCATGACTTTAGTTGATGATAATCCCACTATTTTTGAAGAGCGTCAACTTTGCATGCATGTGGATCATGAAAAGAATATCCTGTGTGATAGCTATTTTGTTTAATTTGATTATGATCCCACATGTAATTGCTATGAGAGAGGAAAATATTGTGGTAGAAACTTTCATGTTACCAAATTACCTCTCGTTATGTGGAGATTGCTATTGTCTCGTTCTTCTTCCTTGCATATGACAACTATTGGTTGTCTTGACAATCTGTTTTCCTATAAAATGCCTATGCATAGGAAGTATGTTAAACTTAGATGTGATTTTCACATGCTTTATGATGCTCTCGTTGTCCTTCAATTCTTGTCTTTTGTGTGAGCATCATTGATTTATCAATGCCTAGCTAAGGGCATTAAACAATAGCGCTTGTTGGGAGGCAACCCAATGAATTTATCTTTTTCTTGCTGTTGTGTTTTGTCCACACCATCATAATTCTGTTATGATTGTGTTTTTGTGTTTGATCCAAGCAAAACCTTTATGACTAGTCTTGGTGATGGTTGTTTGATCCTGCAGGAAAAAGACAGAAACTTTTCGCTCACGAGATTATTTTTAATTTTTATTCAGAAAGAGATTTTGAGTTGATTCTTTTTGCTGCTGGTTGATATGCCCAGGCAGTCGTAATTGTTCAGAATTTTTGAGGTATCAAAAGTATATGAAGTATACGAAGTATACAAATTGCTACACACTGGTTTGTTTTTGACAGATTCTGTTTTTGTTGAGTTGGTTGCTTGTTTTGATGAAACTATGGATAGTATGGGGGGGTACTAGCCATGGAAAAGTGAGAATACAATAACCTAACACCAATATAAATATAAATCAATATTTCTACAGTACCTAAAGAGGTGGTAGTTTGTTTTCTTGTGCTAATGTTATCACGAGTTTCTGTTTAAGTTTTGTGTTGTGAAGTTTTCAAGTTTTCGGTGATGTTCTCATGGACAAAGAGATAAGTAGTGGAAAGAGCTCAAGCTTGGGGATGCCCAAGGCATCCCAAGCCAAATTCAAGGACACCAAAAAGCCTAAGCTTGGGGATGCCCCGGGAAGGCATCCCCTCTTTCGTCTTCAATCCATCGGTAACATTACTTGGAGCTATATTTTTATTCACCACATGATATGTGTTTTGCTTGGAGCGTCTTGTATCTTAGGAGTCTTTTCATTTTGTTGTGTCACAATCATCCGTGCTGCACACCTTTAGAGAGATACATGCACTCATCGTGATTTTACTAGAATGCTCATCGTGCTTCACTTATATCTTTTGAGCTAGATAATTTTGCTCTATGTGCTTCACTTAGATCTTTTAGAGCATGACAGTGCGTGACTTGGTAGTTGGCTTATGCTATGAAAGTAGTACCAAAGGTGATATGTACCCAAAGAGGATACAAAAACCTCCATCTTCATGTGCATTGAGTAGAAAAAGAAGTCTTGATTCCTCTCAATTAGTTTTGAGACGTGGATTTGGTAATATTAAGAGTTATGTTAGTTGGGTGTTGTGAATCTAGAAATACTTGCGTTGAAGTTAGTGATTACCGTAGCTTGCACGTATGGTGAACTGCTATGTTAGGAAGTCGGAGCATAATTGATCTATTGATTGTCATCCTTTGTGTTGAGGTCGGGATCGCGCGATGGTTAACACCTACAAACCCTTCCCCTAGGAGTATGCGTTTAGCACTTTGTTTCGATTACTAATAAAAACTTTCGCAACAAGTATGTGAGTTCTTCATGACTAATGTGAGTCCATGGTATAGATGCACTTTCACCTTCCACCATTGCTAGCCTCTCTAGTGCCGCGCAATTCTCGCCGGTGCACAAACCCACTATATGCCTTCCTCAAAACAGCCACCATACCTACCTACTATGGCATTTTCATAGCCATTCCGAGATATATTGGCATGCAACTCCCACCGTTCCGTCTTATGACTTGTGCCGTCACTCTCATATTGCCATTGCCTGATTGTAAGATAGCTAGCGAGATGTTTCAACGTCATACGCCAAGCTAGATCGTTGCACATCCCGGTACACTGCCGGAGGCATTTCATATAGAGTCATCATCGTTCTAAGCTTTGAGCTGTGAGTAAATAAAAGTGTGATGATCATCATTATTAGAGCATTGTGCCATGTGAGGAAATAAAAAAAGAGGCCAAAGAGCCCATTCAAAAAAAGAGAAAAAAGAGGCCCAAGGCCCAAATAAAAAAAAAAGAGAGAAAAAGAGAGAAGGGAAAATGATACTATCTTTTTCCACACTTGTGCTTCATAATAGCACCATGTTCTTCATGATTAAGAGCTTCTTGCTTTGTCACTACCATATGCTAGTGGGAATCTTCATTATATAACTTGGCTTGTATATTCCAATGATGGGCTTCCTCAAAATTGCCCTAGGTCTTCGTGAGAAAGCAAGTTGGATGCACACCCACTAGTTCTCCGTTTGAGCTTTCACATACTTATAGCTCTAGTGCATCCCTTGTGTGGCAATCCCTACTCATTCACATTGATATCTATTAATGGGCATCTCCCTAGCCCTTTGATACGCCGAGTCAATGTGACCATCTCCTCCTTTTTTGTCTCAAACCACCACCACACTCTATTCCACCTATAGTGCTATATCCATGGCTCACGCTCATGTATTGCGTGATAGTTATAAAAAGTTTGAGAAAGTAAGAGTGCGAAAACAATTACTTGGCCAATACTGGGGTTGTGCATGATTTACATTAGTTGTGTGAGGATGATGGAGCATAGCCACACTATATGATTTTGTATGGATAACTTTCCTTGGCCTTGTTATTTTGAAAGTTCATAATTACCTTGCTAATATGCTTGAAGTATTATTGTTTTCATGTCAATAGCAAACTATTGTTTTGAATCTTATGGATCTAAACTTTCATGTCACGTGAAAGAAGTTGCAAAGGACAACTATGCTAGGTAGCATTCCACATCAAAAATTCAGTCTTTATCACTTCCCTACTCGAGGACGAGCAGGAGTTAAGCTTGGGGATGCTTGATACGTCTCCAACGTATCTATAATTTTTGATGGTTTCATGCTATTATCTTGTCAAACTTAGGATGTTTTCTATGCCTTTTATATATTTTTTGGGACTAACTTATTAACTCAGTGCCTAGTGCCAGTTCCTATTTTTTCCATGTTTTTGACCCCTTCCAGAGGAGGATTTTGAACGGAGTCCAAACGCAACGAAACTGCCAAAAATATTTTTTCCGAAACAGAAAGTGATCGGGAAGCGTGAGAATCAGGGAAGGGGGCATGCAGGGACCCCACAAGCCCCCTAGCCGTGGCCAGGGGGGCCCGCGCCTCCCTGGCTTGTGGGCTCCCTCGGCCACCTCTGCCCTAGGACTTTCGCCTATAAATTCCCTAAAATCCCAGAAAAAATTAGGAGATCATCGAAAGTACTTTTCCGCTGCCGCAAGCTTGTGTCTCTGCAAGATCCCATCTAGGGCACGTTCTGGTGCCCTGCCGGAGGGGGGATTCGGATACGGAGGGCTTCTTCATCAACACCATGACCTCTCCGATGATGCGTGAGTAGTTCACCATAGACCTACGGGTCCATAGCTAGTAGCTAGATGGCTTCTTCTCTCTCTTGGATCTTCAATACAAAGTTCTCCATGATCTTCATGGAGATTTATCCGATGTAATCTTCTTTTGCGGTGTGTTTGTCGAGATCCGATGAATTGTGGATTTATGATCAGATTATCTATGAATCTTATTTGAGTTTCTTCTGATCTCTCTTATGCATGATTTCATATCCTTGTATTTCTCTTCGAGCTGTTGGTTTTGTTTGTCCAACTAGATCTATGATTCTTGCAATGGGAGAAGTGCTTGGTTTTGGGTTCATACGGTGCGGTGACCTCACCCAGTGATAGAAGGGGTAGCGAGGCATGCATCGTGTTGTTTCCATCAAGGGTAAAATGATGAGGTTTTCATCATTGGTTTGAGTTTATCCCTCTACATCATGTCATCTTGCTTAAGGCATTACTCTGTTCGTCATGAACTCAATACACTAGATGCATGCTTGATAGGGGTCGATGTGTGGAGTAATAGTAGTAGATGCAGAAAGTATCGGTCTACTTGTCTCGAACGTGATGCCTATTGTTGGGGAACGTCGCATGGGAAACAAAAAATTTCCTACGCGCACGAAGACCTATCATGGTGATGTCCATCTACGAGAGGGGATTTCCGATCTACGTACCCTTGTAGATCGCACAGCAGAAGCGTTAGTGAACGCGGTTGATGTAGTGGAACGTCCTCACGTCCCTCGATCCGCCCCGCGAACCGTCCCACGAACCGTCCCGCGATCCGTCCCACGATCTAGTGCCGAACGGACGGCACCTCCGCGTTCAGCACACGTACAGCTCGACGATGATCTCGGCCTTCTTGATCCAGAAAGAGAGACGGAGAGGTAGATGAGTTCTCCGGCAGCGTGACGGCGCTCTGGAGGTTGGTGGTGATCTGATCTCGGCAGGGCTCCGCCCGAGCTCCGGAGAAACGCGATCCAGAGGTAAAACCGTGGAGGTATGTGGTCGGGCTGCCTTTGAAAAGTTGTCTCAAATCAGCCCTAATTTCTCCATATATATAGGAGGAGCGAGGGGAGGCTTGCCTTGAGGCTCAAGGAGCCCCAAGGGCTCCGCCACCAAGGGAGGAGGAGTCCTCCTCCAATCCTAGTCCAACTAGGATTGGAAAGTGGAGTCCTTCTCTCCTTTCCCACCTCCTTTTTTTTCTTTCTCTTTGATTTTCTATCCTTGGCGCATAGGGCCTTCTTGGGCTGTCCCACCGGCCCACCAAGGGCTGGTGCGCCACCCCCAAGGCCTATGGGCTTCCCCGGGGTGGGTTGCCCCCCGGTGAACACCCGGAACCCATTCGTCATTCCCGATACATTCCCGGTAACTCCGAAAACCTTCCGGTAATCAAATGAGGTCATCCTATATATCAATCTTCGTTTCCAGACCATTCCGGAAACCCTCGTGACGTCCATGATCTCATCCGGGACTCCGAACAACATTCGGTAACCAACCATATAACTCAAATACGCATAAAACAACGCCGAACCTTAAGTTTGCAGACCCTGCGGGTTCGAGAACTATGCAGACATGACCCGAGTGACTCCTCGGTCAATATCCAATAGCGGGACCTGGATGCCCATATTGGATCCCACATATTCTACGAAGATCTTATCGTTTGAACCTCAGTGCCAAGGATTCATATAATCCCGTATGTCATTCCCTTTGTCCTTCGGTATGTTACTTGCCCGAGATTCGATCGTCAGTATCCGCATACCTATTTGAATCTCGTTTACCGGCAAGTCTCTTTACTCATTCCGTAATACAAGATCCCACAACTTACACTAAGTCACATTGCTTGCAAGGCTTGTGTGTGATGTTGTATTACCGAGTGGGCCCCAAGATACCTCTCCGTCACACGGAGTGACAAATCCCAGTCTCGATCCATACTAACTCAACGAACACCTTCAGATATACCTGTAGAGCATCTTTATAGTCACCCAGTTACGTTGCGACGTTTGATACACACAAAGCATTCCTCCGGTGTCAGTGAGTTATATGATCTCATGGTCACAGGAACAAATACTTGACACGCAGAAAACAGTAGCAACAAAATGACACGATCAACATGCTACGTCTATTAGTTTGGGTCTACTCCATCACGTGATTCTCCTTAATGACGTGATCCAGTTATCAAGCAACAACACCTTGTACATAATCAGAAGACCCTGACTATCTTTGATCAACTGGCTAGCCAACTAGAGGCTTGCTAGGGACAGTGTTTTGTCTATGTATCCACACAAGTATATAAGTCTTCATTCAATACAATTATAGCATGGATAATAAATGATTATCTTGATGCAGGAATTATAATAATAACTATATGTATTATTGCCTCTAGGGCATAATTCCAACACCTATATGTATGATCATCGCCTTAGATATCGTCATGACTTTGCGCGGTTCTATCAATTGCTCGACGGTAATTTGTTCACCCACCGTGATATTTGCTATTTTGAGAGAAGCCTCTAGTGAAAACTATGGCCCCCGGGTCTACTCCACACCATATTTTCAGCCTTACACTTTTTCTTTGTTGCACTTTCCGCCTTCAGATCTCACTTTGCAATCAATCTTGAAGGGATTGACAACCCCTTTATAGCGTTGGGTGCAAGCTCTTTGTGTTTACGCAGGTACTCTGGACTTGACGGGATTCTCCTACTGGATTGATACCTTGGTTCTCAAACTGAGGAAAATACTTACTGCTCGTGTGATGCATCGCCCTTTCCTCTTCAAGGGAAAAACCAACGCAAGCTCAAGAGACGACAGAAGAATTTCTGGCACCATTGCTGGGAAAGAACTTTTGTTGCCGTAGCAAACGTCTCCATGTTGATCATATCTACTATATGACTCATGTTCGACCTTTCAGTCTCCTGTATTCTGAGGCCATGTCTGTACATGCTAGGCTCGTCAAGTTTTACCCAAGGATTCTGCATGTGCAAAACTGGCTTACACCCGTTTGGCACTTGTGATCTGCATCGGGTTTTCAGTGAAAAGGAACGGGTAATTGCAGCACAATACGGGTAAGTATTTCCCTCAGTTAAGAAGCAAAGGTTTATCGAACCAATAGGAATATCAATCCTCAACCGTCTTCAGCGGCTGCACACAAACGAGCAAACAACTTGCACCCAATGCGGGCAAGAGGGTTGTCAATCCCCTTGATCTCATTATTTGTAAGCAAATGAGGTGTGTAGATAATTGTAGATAATTCTAAATTGCAAAATAAAATAAAGGACAAATAAGAACATCAAGGTAAATACAAGTTTTATGAATATATAAGTGAATAGACCCGGGGGCCATAGTGTTCTATAGTGTCATCTCTCATGAAAGTAACATACGGTGGGTAAACAAATTACTATTGAGAAACTGACACAAAAGCCGATAGTTATGCGATTTTCAGAGCAATGATCATGTGTATATAGGCATCACGTCCATAAGCAAATAGGCCGACTCCTGCATGCACCTACTACTATTACTCCACTTTAAGAGCGCTTCTATGCTTGCTTATTTACGTATTAAGTTCATGAGAAACAGAGAAATGCTTGGAGAACGAAGGACATGATGTAGACAAATTAACTCAACCAATATGAATAAACCCCATCGTTTTATCCCTATTAGCAACAACACAAAGACGAATCTTGTCCCCTTCTCTCACTGGGATATAGAGGCCCATGAGGTTGAACCCACTACAATGCACCCCTCTCACTAAAGAAATATCAAGCTACTTGGCCAAAGTAATCCAATAGATCGGAGAGATTTACGAAGCTATGATGATCATGCAACTAAGCATCATAATAATTTCAGAGAAGACTCAAATACTTTTCAAGAATAATCTGAACATAAACCCACAATTCACCGGATCCCAACAAACGCACCATACAAAAGTATTACATTGGATATATCAAAGCGAAGATGTGACGATCATTGTATTGATGAGCAAGAGAGAGAGAGAGAGAGAGAGAGAGAGAGAGAGAGAGATAGCCATCTAGGTACTAACTGTGGACCCGTAGGTCTATGGTGGACTACTCACACATCATAATGACGGAGGAAGGTTGATGAAGAGGCCCTCCGTGATCGACCCCCTCTGACAGGGTGTTGGAATGGATCTCCAGATGGGATCGCCATGGAACAAAGACTTTTAGCGGCCGAAAAAGTGTTTTGCGGTGTTCCTTATGGTTTTTGGATCATATGTGAATTTATAGGCCACAAAACGGAGGTAGAGGGGCCACCAAGGAGGGACAAGCCATTAGGGCGCGCCGACCCCCCTGACCGTGCCCTGTTGCCATGTGCCTCACTTATGTGGCCACTCATCTTCTCCCGAGGCTTCGAGCTTTTCTTTTGGTCCAAAAAAATCATAAAAACGTTTTGGAGCAATTGGACTTTATTTGGCATTGTAAATGTGAAAAGTAAAAAGCACGCAGAAAACAACAACTGGCACTGGGCACTAGGTCAATAGGTTAGTGGTGAAAAATAATATAAATTGGTAAACTATTACTCAAAATGTATCCTCGAATGATAATATAATAGCATGGAGCAAGCAAAAATTATAGATACGTTGGAGACGTATCAAACATCCCCAAGCTTAATTCCTGTTCGTCCTCGAGTAGGTAAATGATAAAAACAGATTTTTTTATGTGACATGCTATCCACACTACGACATGACAGAGCTTTACTAACACCGTGTTATGTTACTACATGGCCAAAAAACGTGTTACTACGCCATGTAGTAACACATTTTGGAATGTGTTCTATTAGACTGTGTTACTAAGTGGTGTCCAGTGTCACACATAATAGTTGTTACCACATTTTAAATATTGTGTTACCGTTACATTGTAGTAACATGCATATTATGTGTTACTCAATAGTATGTTAGCATTTTATTGTAGCCATAGTAACACCTATAGTAACATACCTACCTAGACCTAAAACATTGATGGTAACATACTTTTGTAACTATAGTAACACAATTCGTAACGCGTTTTTAGCTTCGAAACAAAACTAGCAACAAAATATCCAAATATTGTAACACTATAATTTATAGTTGTCACTGTCCTAGTAACACAGTTTCTAACTCTAATAACTCCACGAATAACACTAGTATATTAGCATCGCAACATAATTAATATATTTATTTTTTATTAAACACAAAATTGGGTACATATTTATTGAATATAAATTTAATTAATAATTGCTACACTTGCTCAAATAATTAATTGTTTTATTATGATTCTTGTCATCATTAAAATGATAGAGAGACTAAAGCACAACACATATACAAATTGAAAATTTCAAGATATTTATTACAAATATACAGAAGTTTAGGATTGTACCGATCATAGCGTAGTTGCATTGCATTAAAATTAATGTAAGTATCTTCACATCATTCAGTAGTATTCCTAACATTTCAAATGTTTAAGAAACACTCATTTGGAAAATATTACATTTTTACATCCATCGACATAAACTACACTTGTTGCTTCTAGTCTTCAATGGACTAATTGCTTCTTGAATTCATCATGAGCATGAGGACAGGATCCACCCGCAGGAGTTCTGCCATTACTTCATCTTTATGTTCTAAAAAGAACAAAGGAAAGAAACAACCACCTTCACTGTTGCAACCCAAAATATTGTATAAGTAAATCAAGAAATTAAAAAACATAAATTCTACCATTGTAAATACTAAGAGAACTGCAGATAAAAGACATACCCATGTTGTTGGTGCCTTGAATCATATAGTATAGTCGTATTTTAACCTTGATGCCTTACTCCTTATTATTCATCCTACAACAAGTACTATGTAATAACACGCAGTCTAAAATTAATTAAAGTATCTAGAAGTATGTGCATATAAGTGAAATCTACGACAGAGTATTATCACAAGTAGAGTTCAGCATTGCATTGCCAGTATAACAGCTACATGTTTGACTAAATTAACAAAAGCATAACACATACCACAAAGGTCACGGAGACACATAACAAAATGGAGCATCCATACAGTACAAGGACCGGTCATCATCACCCCTTGGGTTGTCTAGCATGTAGGCGTCTTTGGGAGAGGGGATCACTCGACCCTCGGCCTTATCAGTGGTCGTTGTTGATGGTTCCTTTGAAGGTTCTTTTGAGTTGATGTGTTTTTCCAAGACGTTGCCCGATACATTTGTTGATTCTTCGACGATCGTGACCTCATGATGGGTGGGATGAAATTTTCATTACTTTTGGGTTCAGCTTGGATTTTGTCATAGACCAAGGTCTGGCCGTGCTAGCGGCTAAGACTTCGGAATCAGTCTAGCATCTCGTTCAGAGCTGAGAGATCGGCTTCACCCATCTCTTGACGGTAGAGGCAGCCGACCTGTAGTAGGGTCGAGGCGCAGCATGATACTGCTTCAGAAATATCGCTGGAGGGGCTTGATGCCTGAGCCGACGTGGTAATGCTCGGATCCAGGCTAGAAGCCGGGTCCACAGAGTGGATCTCATCATGGACCCGCTCCAAGAACGATTTTGGCTCGCGGGCAACGTCATCCATAGAGTCGTCCAACTGATCTAATACACATCCCGAGAAGATGATTTCGTTGCGAGAGTCTGGGGTGAATTCCAGATTAATTACGAGACCACAGGGCTTGGCCTGGAAGAAGGTTCTCCACTTGGCCGAGATGGTCATTGGGGTCTGCGTGAAGTACAATGTTGTCGAAGGCGAAAAGCTGGCCAGGGACGAGGATGTCCCCGTAGCTGATGTCATTGTTAATCCAAAGACCTTTCATTGAACTCTCATGATCACCTGGCGGGACCTGCATGGGTCACCAATGTCGGTGCTAAAACCAGTGGATCTTAGGTAGGGGTCCCAAGCTTGGTGACTAAGCTAGATGGTAACATGAGAAGTAGGGAGATGACGTTTTACCTAGGTTTGCCTTTTTGATGAGGTAAAACCCTATGACTTGCTTCTTATATATTACTTGTGACGGGGTATGGAGTACAGATTGATCTACCTATAGATCGTATGATGATGTTCTAAGCTCTAACCTTGCAAAATTGTCTCTATAGACTAAACCCCACGGCTTATATAGATGTCCGGGATACCTAGGGTTTAGTCATGCTTGAAGTGTATGCGAAGCCTCTAGGAGATCTTCATCTTGATAACGCCGAGGTTCCCGGCCGATATGGCCCAATCATCAGTCTCTAGTGGCTCCTCGGCTCGACCCATAACCGACGGGCCGATGTGGCAAGCACCCCATAATCCAAGACACCAACAACGACCCGTCTTAAACTTGAAAAGACCAAGGACTCACCTCTGAAAAGGCGAAGGAAAACGTCCAAGGAGGCCTTAGGGGAGGAGGAATACCAAGAGTCTGAGTCCTCCAATGATGACAATGCTCCTAATCTCCACAAGGGGGGTGAAGAAGTCACGTCCTCCATGCAATATGAGCACGGAAGTGACGACGACGGCGATGATGATTATGAGGGCAAAGAGAAAGTCCAACAAGAGGGAGAAAATAATGAGCCCACAGAAGAGGTGGCCGGGAAGTCAGAGCCAAAGACACCACATATGTAGTCCAAGAGGTTGTGTAAAGTACCGCCACAGGATACCCCAGCTGGTGAGAGCAGTCCGTCGGAACCCTTGCACGTCTCCGGCTTTGAGATCCCAGTGGTAGTGCCACCGTGAGCGCAAAAACACAATGTTCTGGCAAGACCCTATGAAGCTTTTCCCAGGTGGCCTTCCGATTTGGTTGATTGTAACCGTTGTGTGATGCAGCAAACCACGAGCGCAATTGTAGCCGGATGGGACGTTAGTGGTAACCATTTCCAATGTTGTTTGTAGTATATAGCATAAAAAACTACGACGTTGAACGTTGATTGGAGCCACGGCACCCTTCCTCGCCGCCCACTCACAAGCCTCAGGCGTAGAAAAAAAAGTCGCTGATCGTAGCAAAAAATGAAGTCGGTTGTAGCAAAAAAAAGTCATCGTACGCGGTCACCACGCTCGCCATGCTCGGTTGTAGCAAAAAATGAGGCGGATGTAGCAAAAAAAACAAAGCCACTTGTAGCGAAAACAAAGTCATGCATGGGTGTTGGCTTCCCTCGACGCTGGTTGTGGCTTCCTTGGGAGGTGGTTGTAGCATTCAGCGTCGTGTTTGTAATAAACCGTGGATGCCACTGAAGCTTCGCTGTCTTGGAACAAAAAAACGTCATCGTCCTCGAGGGGCACATCTCCGGCATGAATGGATATGGTAGACATTTGCGCTGGTGTAGGAGGGGGGAGAGGAGGTGCATGCTCGCAGGGAAGAAGGGAGGAGGGTTGCTACAGATCAGGGGCGTACCCAGGTAGAGCTACCAGGGGTCACTGGACACCGGGTAAAAAATTATGTATTTGATATACTTCATGTATATGTAGTGTGTGACATCCCAAATTAAAGCAAATGACGTGTATTATTTATGTGAAGACATCGGGTCAATTTCTTTCTAAGTCCGCCCCTGCTACAGATCCACGCAAGAGCCAGAGAAAGAGAGATACGGGAGGTGGAAGAAAAAGCAAAGAGGGCAATGTAGATGGGCCCTGCATCATACGTGTCACTTGTTGAGTCGGCAACATGGATGGGCCCCGCATCATACGTGTCACATGTTGAGTCGCTGGGAGGGAGCATGTGTGGCCGGCAGTTGATCGGCGCAAAATTGCAAAGGTCATTCTTCACCTTCTCTGACGCTCACAACCTGACCGTGCCGCTTCTCATAACATAATAGTATTGTTTTTTTTGTAGATTTATTTTTTCAAATATTTTATCTCTTGAACTGTATGTCTAAATCATGAATCGTTTTTATAATTGGATTTCTCATGTCAAGATCTTTGAAACTAGATTACACATTAATAGTTTTGGTAAATGTTTTCACACAAAAACTGAAATTTAAAAAACTAAAACTGAAAGAAGATCAAAGAACTCGAACCCCAAAAGAACATAATCAGATAGCACGGTTATGTTTGTTCACTTTTTTGTGGAACCATAGTTGTGCTTTTTCTCGATGCACAATTTTGCTTCTCACAAAAGTAGAGCTGGTTCCTTTGTAATTTTTGTCTAAAAGAACCCCTAGCCGAGTCAATTTGTTGGAAAGGACCACTTGCGGATCCGATTTGCAGAAAAGACCCCCACCTTTCATGGCGGCAGGCGCGCCAGGCGACGCGTGTCACCTGCCGCCACCGTCCGAGGCGGCTGGGGCCTGTCGCCACGCCCTGAGGCAGCCTGTCGGGCAACCCGTTCCGGATGCGTCGCGACGGAACGGACATGAGGCAGTGGGCCCCTGTCGCCACACACCGAGGCGGCCGGCCTGCAGGCTGGGCCCCGCCGCCACCGCTCGAGGCAGCCGGCTTGCACGGTGCTACCCCCGCACCGACAGCTTTAACGGCCCTGATTCCCACGTTAAATGGCGCTAACTCCGATTACATGCATTTCGACGTTGCCGCCGTTGATTCAAATGTTACCACCGACAAAACAGTGGCCGGTTTCCCTCCTTATTACCTGCTCGCCCGCTCACACCGGGCATCTCTCTTCTCTCTTCTTTCTTCTGTCTTCTCTTTTCTCTCTAGCTCAAGAACACACTCCTCTCTTCACTTTGATTCAAGATTTCTGATCTTTTGGGTTGGATTTCGAATATGTTGCAGTTGAAAAAAAGATAGATCAAGGTACAAATTAATTCATTTTCGTAGGTTTTGTTCGCATGCACTTAAATTTTAGTCTATTTGATTAGTTTTCTAAGTATGTATTTTCTGTTTATTTAGACTGTAATGTATCACTTTGTGTAGTAATTTTACATGCAAGATGCATCATTGTGTGTAACTAGCATTTTTATTAAACATATAATAATATGTTAACTCCAATAAAATTATTATATTAAACATATTGTTCATGTGATAATAGATTGATTCTTTTGATAAATTACTTGTGATATGTTCATCCATGCAACTGCATTTTAGAAACCTTAGGAAGCTAAAAAAATATGTGTGTAATATTTTTGTTCATATGATAATAGGTCGACTCCGTTGATATATTACTCGTGATATGTTCATCCATGCAACTGCATTTTAGAAACCTTAGGAAGCTAAAAAAATCATGTGTATAATATTTTTGTTCATGTGATAATAGGTTGACTCTCTTGATATATTACTGGTGATATGTTCATCCATGCAAGTGCATCTTAAATTTATTTTTTGTAGATGTAGTGTCGCGAAAATTGGTAGAATATAAATTTTTACACGTAGATGTACAATTGTTTGTGAATAGTTGTCAAATTGTTATAGGTAAATAAATGATTATTATTGAATGTTATTACAATGTAAATATAACAATATGATTTTTAACGACATAACGATGTAAATATGGCTGCTCGTTAGGTACTATGAAAAAATTATTAGTGTTCTATGGGCACATCGTACGTGAGGGTCCTTTGATACGTCTCCAACGTATCTACTTTTCCGAACTCTTTTGCCCTTGTTTTCGACTCTAACTTGCATGATTTGAATGGAACTAACCCGGACTGACGCTGTTTTCAGCAGAATTGCCATGATGTTATTTTTGTGCAGAAATAAAAGTTCTCGGAATGTCCTAAAAAATTACGGAGATTTATTCTGGAATAAAAGAAAAATACCTGCGCAAAGATCCACCGGAGGGGGCGTGCCAGTGGGCCACAAGCCCACAGGCCGCGGCCACCCCCTATGGTCGCACCATGCAAGCTTGTGGGGACCACGTGGCACCACCGCCCCCAATCTCAGCTCTATATCTTCCGTTTCGTCAGGAAAAAAATCAGAGAGAAGGTTTCATCGCGTTTTGCGATACGGAGGCGCCGCCACATCCTGTATTTCATCTGGAGGGCACATCTGGAGTCCGTTTCAGGCTCCAGAGAGGGGAAATCGTTGCCATCGTCATCATCAACCTTTCTCCATCGACAATTCCATGATGCTCTTCATCGTTCGTGAGTAATCTCATCGTAGGCTTGCTGGACGGTGATGAGTTGGATGAGATCTATCATGTAATCGAGTTAGTTCTTGACAGGGATTGATCCCTAGTATCCACTATGTTCTAGATTGATGTTGCTACTACTTGGCTATGCTTAATGCTTGTCACTAGGCCCGAGTGCCATGATTTCAGATCTGAACCTATTATGTTGTCGCCAATATATGTGTGTTTTAGATCCTATCTTGCAAGTTGTAGTCACCTACTATGTGTTATGACCCGGCAACCCCGGAGTGACAATAGCCGGAACCACTCCCGGAGATGACCATAGTATGAGGAGTTCATGTATTCACTGCGTGTTAATGCATTAATCCGGTTCTTTATTAAAAGGAGAACCTTAATATCACGTAGTTTCCATTAGGACCCCGTTGCCACGGGAGGGATGGACAATAGATGTCATGCAAGTTCTTTTCCCTATGCATGTATGACTACATACGGAATACATGCCTACATTAGATACGATGACAAATTGGAGAGGATTGAATCCACTTGGAGAGAAACACACCGGTTGAATGGAATTGATACGATGACTCCGGTTGACAAGAATTGATATGACAATTGATTGAGCAAAGAATTTGCATTCACATAAAAATTATGAGAACACTTCTTGGAAAGATCTGAAATCACCACTTGACATCGAAGCAACTTGAATTACCATATTCAACAAAACAAAGGGTGCGGCTTGCAATTAGCCAGAACAAACTCATGAGAAAGATTCCGTCCGATATTTTCATGGACAGGATCGCACGGGCTCGATTTTACATTAGCCATCAAGTGCAAGGCAGTGCACCCGACATACGAAGCGTCCCCGAGTCGTAGCAAGCTACAAGGACTCTTTAAGACACAACGTCCTTCTCCATCTATGCCCACCCATGTCCAATTCGCCGATGTATCCTCTTCAAAGGTATTGGGATTTGGTAAGGTGGTCGTCTCTCAAGATTTATCTATTGAGAAGGTCATGCTTGTCGAGTCACTTGCCTACAATTTACTTTCGGTTCGTCAACTTGCAATTATGGGTTTTTCCACATTCTTTAATATTGACACTGTGGTCCTCCTAAGGAGCAAGACTCTTAAAGTAGCCTATGTTGGACATGTCGAGAATGGTATTTATGTGGTGAACTTCTCAAAGCGACCCACTAAGACTGCGACATGTTTAATGGCTAAAGTTGACGTGGGCTGGCTTTGGCATCGCCGTTTATCTCATGTCAATATGAGATCTTTGCAAAGTCTCCTGACAGGGGACCATGTACGAGGACTAACAAATGTGAGCTTTGCTAAAGATCGCGTTTGCAGTGCCTGCATTGAAGGAAAGATTCATGAAACTGCTCATCGTCCAACGACTCTTATCTACACTAAGAGGCCATTGGAACTTATCCATATGGATCTATTAGGTCCTCCATCATTTGATAGTCTTGGAGGCAGAAAGTATTGCCTAGTGATTGTTGACGACTACTCAAGATATACCTGGGTATACTTCTTTAAAAAGAAGAGTGAGACTCAGCCAACGGTCATCAACTTTGCTAATGAAGCGCAACGTCAACATGAAGCAAAGATCTTGATGATTAGGAGTGACATAGGCACAGAGTTCAAGAACTACACCTTAGATGAGTTTCTAGGTGATGAGGGAATAAAGCACCAATATTCTGCACCATATACCCCTCAGCAAAACGGCGTGGCAGAAAGGAAGAACCGGACCTTGATAGACGCTGCAAGGACAATGATGGCAGAATTCAAATCTCCATATAACTTCTGGGAAGAGGCCATCAACACAGCATGTCATGCATCCAATCGGCTCTACATCCGCAAAGGCTTGAACAAGACTCCGTAGGAGATTTTAACTGGAAACAAACCCAATCTCAAGTACTTCCGGGTATTCGGTTGTAAGTGTTTCATTCTCAAGAAAGGAGCACGGCTAGCTAAATTTGATTCTAGAGCACATGAGGGTATCTTTGTTGGTTATGCTACAAACTCTCATGCTTACGTGTCCTCAACAATTCCACTGGACTAATTGAGGAGACGTGTAACGTAGAGTTTGATGAAAATAATGGCTCCCAAGTGGAGCAAAGTGGTCTTTGTGATGTAGGTGATGAAATTCCTCCCCAAGCCATAAGAAGAATGGGGATTGGTCAAATACTCCCCATTGAGGAACCCCTTGTGGCCGAAGGGGAAGGACAATGCTCTACTCAAGTGGAGCCATCACCCCCACAAGCCCCACACGCTTCCGATGAACAAAGAGAAGACTCTCAACAAGTTGAACAAGCTCAAGGTCAAGATCAATTGCCCAACAATGGTGATGTGTCCCATGATATTCAAGCACTACCCCAAGACTCCGAACCGGCTCATGATCAAGATCAAGTGCAACCCCGAGATTCAGAGCAAGTAGAATCACAAGATCAAGATCAAGAGCAACCACTAATACAAGAACAAGATGATCAGGAGACTGTCTCACAATTCCCGTCTGGAGCTCCAACAACCGGCTCAAGACGCAAGGGCAAGCAAAAGAAACAAGTCGATGCTCCCCCATTATCTAATGAAGAACTCTTGGAGCGTCGAGCAGCCAAGAATGCGAACAAGCTGAGAGTCAAGTCACATCTTATGAAGAATGTACTTGGCAGTTTAAAAAGGGGAGTATCCACCCGTCAACAGCTTTGGAATTATTGTGAGCATCACGCGTTTGTCTCGTATTGTGAACCTCAACAGGTACAGGAAGCGCTCGATGATGAGGATTGGCTTATGGCCATGCACGAAGAACTTAACAACTTCGAGCGCAACCAAGTCTGGGATTTAGTGCCTCGGCCAACGGAGGAACATAATGTCATCGGGACCAAATGGGTATTCAAGAACAAGCAAGATGCCAATGGAATTGTGATTCGAAACAAGGCAAGATTGGTGGCTCAAGGCTACTCCCAAGTCGAGGGTATCGACTACGGTGAAACCTTTGCCCCTGTTGCTCGTCTAGAATCTATTCGCATGTTACTTGCATTTGCTTCTCATCATAACTTCAAATTACAGCAAATGGATGTGAAAAGTGCTTTTCTTAATGGTCCTTTGAACGAGTTGGTCTATGTCAAACAACCCCCGGGATTCGAACACCCCAAGCTCCCCAATCATGTGTACAAACTTAATAAGGCACTCTATGGCCTTAAACAAGCCCCACGCGCGTGGTATGAGTATCTTACTGAGTTGTTACAAGATCGTGGGTTTGAAATTGGGAAGATAGATCCCACTCTTTTTACTAAGAGGGTTAAAGGGGATTTGTTCATATGCCAACTATATGTTGATGATATTATCTTTGGCTCTCCTAACATTTCATTCAATGAAGAATTTGCTGCACTAATGACTGAGAAGTTTGAGATGTCCATGATGGGAGAGTTGAAGTTCTTCCTCGGGTTCGAGATTAGACAAGGTCTAGAAGGGACATTCATCAAACAAGCCAAGTACACTCAAGACATGCTCAAACGGTTCGAGCTCGAAGATGTCAAACCGGTCAAGTTCCCCATGCCAACAAGATGCAAGCTTGACAGTGATTCCAATGGTAAAGCAGTGGATCAAAAGGTATACCGCTCTATGATTGGATCCCTCCTTTACCTTTGTGCATCTAGACCGGATATTATGTTGAGTGTAGGGATATGTGCACGGTTTCAATCCGCACCAAAAGAAAGTCATTACATGGCTGTTAAGCGAATCTTTCGATATTTGGCTCATACCCCAAACTTTGGCCTCTGGTATCCGAAAGGAGCAAACTTCAATCTAGTTAGCTATTCTGACTCAGATTGGGCAGGAGATTGTGTGGAGAGGAAGTCAACGTCTGGAGGATGCCAATTCCTTGGTCGCTCTTTGGTAAGTTGGTCTTCAAAGAAGCAGAATTGCGTCTCCTTATCATCCACCGAAGCTGAGTATGTGGCAGCTGCAAGTTGTTGTGCACAATTGCTATGGATGAGGCAGACTTTAAAGAATTATGGTTGTTAGAGCATATATCTCCATATGTGGTTTTGGTAATTGATGACAATTCCTATGGACTAATGGTTGCCTTAAGTTACATTTATAGGATTTGTCCATAGGCACTTCTTGAAGTCCATCTGTTGGGTTCAAGGAGTTTATATGATGACCAAGATGGTATTCAAGGTATTATCCAAAGAATGGTCATAGAGACACATGGTTGATCAAGATCTCAGACAAAGAGTAAATCAAGATGATCAACACACAAAGCGTACAAGATGTACCGAGAGGGATCAAGTGATCCCATGGTATGGAGTTTATATGATGACCAAGATGGTATTCAAGGTATTATCCAAAGAATGGTCATAGAGACACATGGTTGATCAAGATCTCAGACAAAGAGTAAATCAAGATGATCAACACACAAAGCGTACAAGATGTACCGAGAGGGATCAAGTGATCCCATGGTATGGTAAGCATTGTCCATTACGTATTTGTGTACTAACCCATGGTCTTCGTGAGAGTTCTATGTGGGGGTTAGGTGTGTTTCCATGGGCTTGCGTCAAAGGGAAGATCTCATACAACCCATGAAGTATGACGTCAAGTTGTGATAGTCATCAAGATTGTGATGTGCAAGTGCAAGTGGATCAGCACGAAGATATCATGCTTGAATCTTGCCATCCATTGTGGTGGCAATGGACTTGTGAAGATATGCTGAAGAGTGGCTCACCCATAGTGAGTATGGGGAGCAATCAACTAGTCTTCATCAAGCCAACACAATCAAGAAATGTGGTCCATCTTGAGGAAGCCAAGATCATCATCATCTAGCTCAAGAGGACGAGGTGCAAGGTATAGGTTTGCCCTTGATAGGTTTTCTGTTTAGGATAGATTGATGTACTATCAAGGGGGGCTCTCAAGTGAGTAGCTTGATCGTATCGTTCGCTGAGAGCTCAAACCATTTGCATCCTTGCATCATACTTCTTGGTTCTTATTTGGTGTTTCTCTTTGTGAGTTTTAGAGCTTATGGTCATCTTCATGGCAAGCTCGAGTTCATCGAAAACGGAGTCCATATGCAACTACTATGATGTTTTCGATGTTGGAGTTTTTGCCGGTTCTTCATTCTTAGAGGACTCACATCTTTATATCATTGGCATATTCATAACCGCATGGTCTTAAGATTTCCTTGTTTGGATAGCCCTTGTCGTCCTGAATCCAACAAGCTTGGGTTTGCTCGATTCGGAGCTCGTATGCGAAAGTTATGGTTGTTTCAGTGGCGAGCGGTAGTACCGCTGGACCTAGCGGTAGTACTGCTGGAGTTGGCGGTAGTACCGCTAGGTCAGCGGTAGTACCGCTCCAGGAGCTTAGTACCGCCTGCCTAGCGATTGTTCGTGGACGGACCTTTTTGCGAAGACTTTCTTGGCAGTGGTAGTGCCGTTGCACTACCAGGGGCCCAGCGGTAGTGCCGCTGGGGCCAGCGGTAGTACCGCTGCAGCTAGTGGTAGTACCGCTAGCTGGCGGTAGTACCGCTAGCTGGCGGTAGTACCGCTGGAGTGCCAGCGGTAGTACCGCTGCAGCCAGCGGTAGTACCGCTGGAGCTCGGGCAGAAAGTGGGGGTAACGGTTTGATTCCTTCCCCCACTATATAAAGGGGGTCTTCTTCCCCCTTGGTCTTATCTATCCGTTGAGCTCTGGTTCTACCTCTATTGTTGACATTCTTAGAGCTTGATTACTCTCTATCCCTCCAATGATTCTTGCTTGTTCTTGAGGGAAAAGAGAGAGGAGATCTAGATCCACATCTCCACCAATCACTTTCTCCTCTATGTGAGGGGAACCCCTTGGATCTTGATCTTGGAGTTCTTTGTGAGCTCCTTGTTCTTCCTCTCATATTTCTCCATAGCTTTTGTTGTTGTGGAGGGATTTGAGTTTGAGGGACTTGACCACTTCGTGTGTTCTTGCCATTGCATTAGTTGCATCGGTTTGAGTTCTTCACGGTGATACGTGGAAGTGAGAAGTTGAGAAGCTTACTAACTTTGGTACTTAGTACCCTTGATATTGTTCTTCGTGGATGCTTTGGCGTCCTAGAAGCTTGGTGGTGTCTCGGAGCTCAATCATTGTGGTGTGAAGCTCCGGGCAAGCGTCGGGGTCTCCAATTAGGTTGTGGAGATTGCCCCGAGCAATTTGTACGGGTACCAGTAACCGCCCCCAAGGGTTGCCACGTGTACGGGTTCGGTGACCGCCCCCAAGGGTTGCCATTTGTACGGGTTCGGTGACCGCCCTCAAGGGTCCCTTAGTGGAATCACGGCATCTTGCATTGTGCGAGGGCGTGAGGAGATTACGGTGGCCTTAGTGGCATCTTGGGGAGCATTGTGCCTCCACACCGCTCTAACGGAGATTAGCATCCGCAAGGGTGTAAACTTCGGGATACATCATCGTCTCCCCGTGCCTCGGTTATCTCTTACCCGAACCCTTTACTTATGCACTTTACTTTGTGATAGACATATTCTTTATTATAATATATCTTGCTATCACTTAGTTGTTTATCTTGATTAGCATAAGTTGTTGGTGCACATAGGTGAGCCTAGTTGTTTGTAGGCTTTGTGCTTGACATATTAAACGTTAGTTTTATTCCGCATTTGTTCAAGCCTAAACCTTAACTATTTTAAAGCGCCTATTCACCCCCCCCCTCTAGGCGACATCCACGTCCTTTTCAATGGTGTCACTTGTGACAAAGTGCCTCTTCTATGTGACAATCAAAGCGCTATCAAGATTTCCCTCAACCCAGTGCAACATAGCAAAACCAAACATATTGATATTCGTCATCACTTCATTCGTGAACATATCAAGCTAGGTGATATTGAGGTTCACTTCAACACTGAAGAACAACTTGCAGATATTTTCACTAAGCCTCTAGATGAAGCAAGGTTCCGGGAGTTAAGGCATGAGCTAAATATCATTGATTCAAGTAATGTGGATTGAAACTAGGCATATTGCACCTCACTTTGCATTCCATCTTGGTCTAGATGTAGGCATGGACATAGGGGGAGTGTTGTTCTCTCAATGAACTTTCCCTCCCCCCATTATGCATAAATCAATCTAGTCTTTCACTTTAGCCATTGTCAAATGGCGCTTGTGCTTCAAAGACGAGCATTGGTCATGAACCCAAGGATAATTCTTCGCGGTGTCATACCATTGTCTCAAACATAGGTGGCCTCGGCCACCGCCCCTCCATCCTTTCTTGCGTATAGAAGAAAGGACATACAATGACAAGTCAGTACTTTTTCCTATATGCTATCTATTTTTACTCACTTGTCATGTGCCCAAGATTCATCTCTTTTCCTTAGCCGCGTTGCGACATTTACAGCGGTACTACCGCCAGGGTAGCGGTACTATCGCCAGGACCCCAGCGGTACTACCGCTAGGGGTAGCGGTACTACCGCCAGGACCCCAGCGGTACTACCGCCAGGGATAGCGGTACTACCGCCAGGATTCCTATCTAACACGACCGGCTAGGAAATTTTTAGGGCTGCCTCAAGGGGGAGCGGTACTACCGCCAGGGGGAGCGGTATTACCGCCAGGACCCCAGCGGTACTACCGCTGCATGTGGCGGTACTACCGCCAGGTAGCGGTACTACCGCTAGGTCCTCACCGGTACTACCGCTGGCCCGTAACCCTTGGATTATATAAAGGAGGGGGAGCTCGTTTTTCTCAACCTGTTTCTTCTTCCTCGCGGCTCCTCCCTCCCCTAGCCCGAACACTCCCTGTTTGGATCTCGTTTCGTGGAGCTCCTTCTCCTCGTTTGTTTGGAAGGGTTCCTCCACCTCTCCTTCCTCCTCCAAGAGCCATGAATCCCGGTAAAGCTCCTCCCTTCTTCTATTTGGTTGATGTTCTCGTTCTAGGGATAGGAGCATTGGGGATTGAATCCATATCTTTGATCTTATGGCTAGTTCTTGGGTGGCATGAAGAAGATATTTGAGGGGAGTATAGGTCCTATGGATTGTTGTTGATTATGTTGCCATGCCCTAGGATTTACTTGTTTTAGATCTAGCACTTGAACTTTGTCTGGATGAGATCTAAAACTTGCTCTCTCTTGCCTAGGCATGTACTTATTTCGTGTTACTAGTGTTCCTCATGTAAAGTAGGGCTGGGGTGGAGTTCTTAGTGTTCATATACAGCCCATGCCTCGTAACGATTTTTTTTCTGTCAGATCTGAAAAGTCAAACCCCAGCGGTACTACCGCCAGGGGTAGCGGTACTACCGCTAGGACCCCAGCGGTACTACCGCCAGGGGTAGAGGTACTACCGCTATGGCCCCCAGCGGTACTACCGCCAGGGGTAGCGGTACTACCGCTATGACCCCCAACGGTACTACCGCCAGGGATAGCGGTACTACCGCTAGGCCCCAGCAGTAATACCGCCAGGGGTGGCGGTACTACCGCCAGGGGTGGCGGTACTACCGCCAAGAGCATTCACTGTGTATTATTTTTATGAGCTTAGCAATGCGTGTTTATTTCTTGTGCGTTTTCAAGATTCGTTGCCTTGACTCTTTTTGTCGCCGCTTTTCGCTGTGTGTTCTGTGTCACAGGTGGCTGTCGCCGTTCGAACCCCCCACGTGACACGCAGTCCAAGCAGTATCGCAACCAAGAGGCTCCCGAGGGGTCTGCCACCTCAGGTCTGCAACCCAAAAAGCAGTCCTTCAAGAAGGTCGCGCACAAGGAGAAGAGGGTCAATGTCCGAACAATGTCCCCCAAGGACTTTCTGCAGTTTCGCACTCAGAACCACTATCTCAACGAGAGGGCTGTGATCAAGGATGTTGACCATGTCTGGGCTAGGGATCAGTGCAGGATCTACCGTGATGTTGTCGCGCATTTCAAGAAAAACTATGTCTCCGTTCAGTGGATTGACCTAGCTCATCTTCAGCGGAACCTGGACTATTTTGGTGATGCCCTCTCTCTGATTGACAAACTGGGCATCAAGGACATCATCACCTACAAGACAGATTTTGATCGCATTGTTGTTGCTCAGTTCTATGTCACGGTCCACTTCTCTCCTGATGCTGAGCGCTCTATGGTGTGGATGACTGGGACTCAGAAGATGACCGGTACCTGGCGTGAGTTCATGCAATTCCTCAACATTGACTTCTAGGGAGCTGACACTCCACTTGGATTGCGTCCTCATGCTGCAGCCCCCACCGATAGGGCCCCCGCAAAGGACAGATTGCAGAAACTCTATGTGAGGAAGGGTTTGCTCCCCAAGCATCTGGACATCATGCACCAGATCCTTCGCAACACCCTCTTCCCTCGCATTGGTAACTTCGATGAGGTTCATGGTTCCTTGGCTGAGATGCTGCTGCTTTGTGAGGAGGCTATGTCTCAGGAGTCTGCCCCTCTGGATATTTCTGATGTGATGTTCACGGAGCTCTGGAACTACATCATCATGCGTAAGGTTCCCATCTACGGGCCCTATCTGTTCGCATATATTCGCCATAAGTGGCAAGAGGCTTTTCCGGAGGAGGTGGTCTACGCTCAGTCAGACTACATTGTGCACGACCCGATCAAGCTTCGCATCAAGGACAAATGGGCCAACCCATCCACTTCCTCTCAGCACATGGATACTGACACTGAAACTGCTACTGACAGGGGAACCGCCTCTCAGTCCCGCTCTTTTGCCATGCCATCTTGGGCCATCAAACTGCAGGACAAGATGAAGACTCTATTCTGTATGCAGGCTAAGGGTCAGTACCAGACGCACGTGGCTCAGAAGGAGAGCCGCCAGAGGCATAAGCGTGTTCTCAGGACTCTTGATGTGGACATCTCCAGTGGCTCAGAGGACGACATCACTCCAAAGGCTACTTGGATGCAGGCTCAACGATACCAGTGGTCTGGCGATGAGGCGGAAGAGGAGGAGCAGGCCGATCAGGAGGGGACCGATGAGTCTGGCGATGCTGAGGATGAGGATTTGCTACCTGTGGCATTAGGTGTGCCCCCTTTTTTGGTGTCTTGTGCCAAAGGGGGAGAGAGTCTAGGAGCTGGATTTGCTTTCATATTCGAATTTTGCGTTGCTTTGCTTTATTTCGTGTGGTTTGCTTCGAACTTGGTTTGTTTCTAGTTTGCTATCTTTTGTGAGACATGAACTTATGTGTGATTTATTTCCATCATATGTTGTGAGTCATATGCCCCGTATTGTCATATATCTCTATCTTTTTTGTTCTCATATTATTCTCTGTGCAAATCCGGTATTATCATCAATCCACCAAAAAGGGGGAGATTGTTGGGGCATAGTTTATGCCTAAGTAATTTTGGTGATTGATGACAGTACCGTACAAGACTAACCGTGTGTGTTAAGGTTTCAGATAACACACGTCAACGGCACAAGACGACACGTCTCCTCATTCATGGAACGGAAGCACGGCGCTCTCTACGATTCTCTTTATTTGAGTCATAGGAAAGCCGTACTATTAAGAGGGGATCCGTAGTGGAAAGGTTTGGGCGGAATCTATTTTTGCACGCGCACACTTCACATTCTCCCTTTCCTTCATCTTTGAAGCGGCCCCCGCCACTTTGTTTCTCGCATCTTTGCAAAATGGTCCCCAGCGGTAGTACCGCTGGCTCTAGCGGTAGTACCGCTGGATTGCTAGCGGTAGTACCGCTGCAGCCAGCGGTAGTACCGCTAGCTGGCGGTAGTACCGCCCCTGGTCAGCGGTAGTACTGCTCCAGGAGCTTTGTTCCACCTACCTAGCGGTAGTTCATGGACGGACCTTTTTGCGAAGACTTTCTTGGCGGTAGTAGTGCTTTTGCACTACCAAGGAGCCAGCGGTAGTACCGCTGGGGTCCCAGCGGTAGTACCGCTGCACCTAGCGGTAGTACCGCCAGGCGGCGGTAGTACCGCCCCTGTTCAGCGGTAGTATCGCTGGAGTGCCAGCGGTAGTACCGCTGGAGCTCGGGAAGAGAGTGGGAAAACGGTGTGATCCCCCCCCCCCACTATATAAAGGGTTCTTCTAGCTGAGGAACCCTATCTCTTACCTCTCTAAGCTCCATTGTTGCGCCCCAAGCTCAAAAGTGCCCGATCTCTCTCCCTAGCCAATCAAACTTGTTGATTCTTTAGGGATTGGTTGAGAAGGCCTAGATCCACACTTCCACCAAGAGAAAAGTTGATTCCCCCACAAATCCCTTGCGGATCTTGTTACTCTTGGGTGTTTGAGCATCCTAGACGGTTGAGGTCACCTCGAAGCCATATTCCATTGTGGTGAAGCTTCGTGGTCTAGTTGGGAGCCTCCAAGCTTTGTGTGGAGTTGCCCCAACCTTGTTTGTAAAGGTTCGGTCGTCGCCTTCAAGGGCACCTATAGTGGAATCACGGTACCTTGCATCGTGCGAGGGCGTGAGGAGAATACGGTGGCCTTAGTGGCTTTTTGGGGAGCATTGTGCCTCCACACCGCTCCAACGGAGACGTACTTCCTGTCAAAGGGAAGGAACTTCGGTAACACATCCTCGTCTCCATCGGTTCCACTTGTGGTTATCTCTATCCTTTACTTTGTATTTGCATATGCTTGTGACTATATCCTACTTGTCTTAATAACTCTCGTTGTTAGCTTCTTTAGGGTTCACCTCATTGTCGTATTGTTTGTGAACACGTATGTTGTTTTACCTTAACTTGCTAAGATTATTTAAAAAGTGGTCCTTGTCTATTCACCCCCCCCCCCCTCTAGCCAACCATATCGATCCTTTCAGCCACCCCTTCCTAGCTAATGCGTGAGCAACCTCATTTAGTAACGTGTCACTACTGATGAGTTCGCCCCATGAAACTATTCTATTGTCTATCTTAAAATTGGTAGCTAAGCACATAAGACACTCGGACATACTACTGTGAAAACTACGATCGAAATGATAGTGAGACATTTTGAGGAGAGTCACCTATTAGACTACACTCCTTACCCACCTTGGTGTGGAGGGGGTTTTATAGGTGCCAAAGAGCGAGACGAGAAATTAATGGCGGGAAAGCGAGGCGGGAAAGAAATGACAGGAAAGCGAGGCGGGAAAAAAATGGCGGCAAAGCTATAGGCGGGAAAAAATGGCAGTAAAGCAAGGCGGGAAAGAAGTGGCGGGAAAGCGAGGCAATCTGTTGAAATTAACATGTTAAAATGAAGATACACATAGCTGAAATTAAGATACACATTGCTGAAATGAAGATACAATTTGCCAAAATTAAGATACAACTTGCAGAAATTAAGATACAACTAGCAGAAATTAAGAAACAATAAAATAAATCTACTGAGTCCAACGTGGATATTTTCCTTTTCCATCACCAGCTTCTTCTGTTGCCTTGGCCGCACGAGCCCTTTCTTTCTTTCTCTCCCTCTCAGACTCACGGGCCTCCTGTGGCTGTCTATAAACCTCCGCCAGTCGAAGTTCCTCTTCTCAGCTTTGCTTCAACATCTCATCAATCATAGCCCTCTGCTTCACACAGTGCTCTTGCCACTCTCTCTTCTCCTCTGCTTCCACCTTCTCGCGGCGCTATTCCGCGTCCAAACTAGCCCATGCATGACGACCTCTTTCACGAATCTCAGTCACCGCCCAGTTTGGCATTTCCGTGTCGATCCAACGATAGTACATGCACAGAGGAGGAGGATACTACAACAAAAATAAAAATAGAAATATCAAGTTAACAATAATATCTACAACGTGTTTATTATTGATGATTGAAGCATACCGGAGGTCTGATGTACGGTGAAGGAGCAACGGGTGAATCTTCCTCATAATTGGCGCACATGAAAAACTTTATGCCCAAACAATCTGAAAAATCCGTCACCTCCTTCACCTTGCAGAGATCACCACACCAACAACGCGGTACTTCCACCCCCCGAGGCAAGCTCGCACTCTTCATTTTCCTAGGCCTAATGCTTTGATCCGAACAAGGCAAATTCATACTGAATACGAAAGAAGTGTGACACACTGAGGCGAAGTGTGGCTGGATGATGGCGAAGAGTGTTTCAGTGCCTTCTTTTATAGGCTTAGGTGGATGTGTAGGTTGTTCCTTTTAGGAAGCGCACCTGTGCTTCTCGTGAAACTACACACATATTTTTTAGGAAGCACAATTATGTTTTTTTGATTTTTAGAGAAGTACAGGTTTTGTTTTTCTTTTTAGGAAGCAAAATTGTGCTTCTCCCTTTTCAAAAAGCATAATTGTGCTTCTGATGGAAAAAACAGAGCTTCCCGAAATCCATCAAAACCTAGGTAAAACGAAGAAAAAAACAAAAAAGCAAAAAAGCAAAACAAAAAATTGAAAACATGTGCGAAAATGAAAACTGAGATCACGATGATGCGGCTGACGAATGACACCTGGTGGTGATTGGGTGCACCACTTGGCTCGCTCGCAGGGCTCAACAATAACCTCTGTCATAGCCCCTAAAGGGGTACCATTACATAATTGCTCAAAATAAGAAAAAGAAAGAAGAGCGCAAACCGCGGGCCCAACTCAATGCTCAGCAAGTAAGAGCATATATAACCATAGTTGTCTAATTGGGGCCCTATACGTCCGCGCACGCGCCCAAACGCGTCGTAGATAATTACTGGGAAGGCATTAAAATTACGCCTTCATAATCGGATGCATAAAACCAAATCCTCAAATACATACTAACCTCATGCAACGTTAAACATACGTAGTTAAACACATGTCATCGGATAACCAAAAATTGACATGTTGTACTAACTCAAATGAAACTTTAATAGGAAAAGCTTATCCACGACCGCCTTTGCCCATGTCCATGCCATCTTCCTTGAGGGAGTAGCGGTCAAAGACGCAAAATAGATCGAGGCAGATATGCTCAGTGCCAGAGTTGTCCTATCTGTCACCATCCTCGACCTTCTCCTTCTCGGGGGGCAGTTCGGCCATGGCACAGACTTCCCTACATTGCTCCTTTGTCAACTCCTTGACCACCCTCTTTCGCTCTTCTCGGGTATGCGGGCACGGAGGGCTTCCTTATCAATGCCCATGCCGGCATGCGATTCTTTCTGATCCGCCCCACATGCTACTGAAGTCGCCTCCGCTTTATGGCGCGCTCGCAGCCTCGCAATGAGCCATCCGCGCCTCCTTCTTGTTCTGGCCGCAAACCATGGAGGCGAATATGGCCTTCATTTCCACGGGCGAGGCCGTGAAGATGATGCGCCACCTAAATGGTTTCGTCCTCACGGCTGAGTTGTGCTGCCATGCGGTGGTCTCCACTGCCAACAAGGCCGTGATCACACATCATGATCCACTGACCCCGATAGATCCTAGTGCCATCCTAGCGGAGGCAATGGATTCTCAACGGATCTATGAAGGCCGCATGCGGGCACACTCCTCCTGGTAGCATCAGAGAGCAACACGAAAGGCCATGTGCTCCTCGAGACTGCAAGGTATGACCCTAGTCCTCAGATCCGAACAACTCGGATCCAATGCCCGCCATGAATGAGTACGCCGATACTCATGGAGAGGAGCTTGGGTACTACGGAAGGGGAATGGACTGAGGTGGAGTGCAGCTAGGGTTCCGTCCAAAGTGCGGATAAAGTTGAATATATGTGTGGTTAGGTGGGCCACAGTGGGCCAGATCCATGTGGCAGGCGCCCCTGAACATTTTCATATTAGCCCCACAAATGGACTGGATATGGGGGTTGTCGGTTAGTCAGTGTTCGAAGCGGACTTGATGGGTGTGGTTGGATGGTAAATTTGTGTTCGAACAGTGACCGGACAGCTCACCCAGACGTTTGGGGTGTCCCGTGATTCGGAAAAGAAAAACTAGCAAACATACAATATGTGACCTCCGGCGAGCTGGGCGTGGCGGCGTTGTCCGTGTTCTCGTGGGTGTACAAGCAGTCAGACCACGACGTGTCTGCGAAGCGGGTAGCATCGCCCCGCTGCTCCGGCAAGCGATCCCTGAGTATGTTCCAATATATCATCTCATACGGAATATATCAGTGAACAACACTATGTTTCAGAATACGAGAGAATAAAAAGACACCGGCATCATGGTAATCATATGCATATTGTTTTGTGCACTGTATGCATATTGTTTTGTGCACTGTATCAAGGTAAGAAGAAAGGTATGCATATTGTTTTGTGCACTGTATCAAGGTAAGAAGAAAGGTATGCATATTGTTTTGTGCACTGTATCACGGGCAGCCTCTTCCCCAAACGGTTCGGTTTCTGCAGCTGCCAGTCCGAACACAAAACAGTCTTCAGTTCGCCATGCCACCAAACAGTAGCATATTTCCATTAAAATCAAAAGCATGCCCACATTTTAACACAACAAACAATGAAAAAAAATGAAATGAAAGCACAATGGGACTTACATATTCTTACAAACTACCAGCCCAGATCAACCACCTAAGCCTCGCGAGGCTACAAAGAGCATGCATATGTCAGCTAGGTGCATGGTAACAGTTTTAAGTTAAAATTTTCGATGGCAGGTGTAAATTTTACCCTTTCTGTTTTCATTCTTTTTCTTCATTTTCCAAATTGCTGCAAGTTGTTCTTCCTTTGAACCGAGTGACTTGAGATAGGCGACAATGCCATGCAGCGACCACCGCTCACCCCACAACATGATACGCTCATTTGCTTTATGAGAGGTATAGCCAGCATGTTTCTCAAACTTCGACGCAGGCATAGCCTTCAATAAATCACATCATAAGTGATATATTTTACAAGATAAAAAGTGGATTATACAAAAGCAAGATAGAGAGCGTGTGATATTGGGTCCATCAGTTTGGCTTTAGCATATCCAATATCAAATGTGGGTGATACATCACTAAACTCTAAGTGTAAACATAAGAAAGTATATTATGTATGTGTCAAATAACATTCTGAGACGACATGCTAAATCAACACAATGGCAACACTTCAACAATTCCCGTTAAACAATTACTCTAAATTCGTGGGAAATAAACACTTACTCTAAATCTTGAGACATGGACTTTCACTATTCATAACCGAAGTATTCTTTGCTGAATTGGCTTTTGTAACTTCTTGTAAAAGTGCAAAATTATGTGATCATTCTACTATACTTCACCGACTGGATACACGCTATGCATGAAAAGGAAAACAAATCAGGAACTGCTTAAGGGTAGCACATATCTCAAGGCACCCAAAGATATGGTAGGTCCTAGGCGAGCAGCTACCCCCGGGCAGCAGGTTATTTCACAAACAACACTTGTTGCGGTTCTCAGAGTTACCTCATTGTGACAAGAGCAACGGTAAAATACACCATCAATTTTGCCTCTCAATTTTGTCTGCACATATTAAAGAAAAGATCAATAGTTGCAACCACTAGTTGACTACTATAAAACATACTGAAGCTTTGAGTCTCTTTTCTAAACTGCCTGTCCGTACTTTTGAGAATAAATATACAATCTCCTCGTTTTGAAAAAGCCCGGATGCAAGTAATTCCTTCACCGTTGTAATTCGTTCTTGCAACTGAACTGGGGAGTGCTCTGCTTGTTCACTTGATACACAGGTTGCTTGATCTAGACCATAATCTCCCATAAAATCAAAATAGTCAGCCATCTGAGGTTCCATAATCTCATCAATGGCGGAGCTCCCCAAGATAGAGTTCGCCTATAAAGATTTGGGGCCAAACTGTCAAAGATAGTAGATAACATGTGCCAATTAAATACTACACCTAATTCAGGAATGTCTCACAGGCACCTTCGTAGTTATAGCATCAACTATTCCTTGACCAATGATTAACTGTGGAAGATACTAATTATCATGTAAATCTAATTTAACAACAGTTCTTGTACAATAGTTAATTTCAAGAATTTCTGCCAAACACTGCATCTTAAAGCATGATAGCCTTTTCCAACTCCTTTTAAGGAATGTCATCATGCTTTTCAACAACAGCATGATCAGCACTGCGACTGTCTATCTTGTTTCCTCGGCTTATGTCAAGTAAACCATCGCCTTCCCATAATCACTACAGAACTGTCTTGAAGATAAAGGCCCACAGCATGGATACTGTTCACCACGACACTTTCCGAAAAGAACAAAAATGTGAATAATGGTGCAACTGACTAACATATCTTGTTTCTCAAACTAAGGGCCCACATCATGAAGACTATCCACCGCCACACTTTGCAAAAAGAACAATATATATGTTGATCAAAGTGCATTAGCCTATTTATTTTTGTGACTTGCACCTTCACACAGTTTCTACATAGAAACCTAGTCAACAAGTTACCTTTTCGCAATCTTATTGTACTAAGAGCAATGCAGCCAAAATGTATAGATAATGATCAAGTATTATAGGCACCTTGTCGGGGGATAACCCCGGGGTAGGCTCATCGAGCCTGTTCCTTCATCTCCGGCCCAAAAGGAATGACCAAGTATAATTCCCCAAGGCCCAAGTCCTTTGGCCGGCTAGGCTACACCTACCGGCTAGAGGGCGAGACGGTCAACTCTCTGGCCGGCCAGGCAGCACCTATCGGCTGAAGGCAAGACGGCTACCTCTTCCTGACCGCCTAGACCAAGCCAGCCGGCTAGGACCGAGGCGGCCGTCCCCAAGCCGGCTAGCCAAGCGGGCTAGCCGGCCGGGGATCTCAAGTCACATCAGATCGTAGGTCATGACGAGACCCTACGATTAAAGATGGCTACACGTCAACAAAGGTACTGCATCGGAGTGCACGGCAGGTACCAGCGTCGGCGGCCACGCTACTGACCTACCCCGGCTCTGATCCATCACCCAGCACAGTGTCGGCCGTCAAACTCCCACTCCATTACTGCACTCGGCGTGGGAACAGTGGAGGCGGCCGTACCGTCTGCCCATGACGAATCTCGCTGGACGACGCCGAACGTACCACGCGTGCCTTGCGTCAACCTTACGCGAGAGCTTCATTGGCTAGCCGGCGGGTCCCACCTCCAGACGGGACCTCACAGCCGGCGGGCCCCTCAAGCGACAAGACAAGACCCTCCTGGGCCCCCTGGCCAGCCGGCGAGGCTGCCAGCCGGGGCCCCCTCCTGTACCCTTTGTCCATATTGTAAGCCGGTGGGTTCGTCTATAAAACCCCCCGGTCCCCCTCCATGCAGAGGGTCGGTCAACAGATTACACTCACACTCACCAACCACATAGGAGAAGCAGAGACGAGCCGGCTGCTCCCTTCTTCCTCCTCCGCAATACAGCTCTAGGAGCAACATTGTAATCCCATCCATATACATCATACACTCCGGCAAGACTAGGGGTATTATCTCTTTGGAGAGCCCTGAACCTGGGTACATCGTGTGTTCCATGCTTGTACCAACCTCGCCCCCAGCGCCCTCCGTTGCCACTTCGGTTCTCACCGACTTTAGCCTACCCATGGCATATGTTGAGAGTATTCACCGACATTTGGCGCCCACCGTGGGGCCGATGGCGGCATCGGCTGGCTTTACGTGTTGGGCGGGGCCCCGCACCTACACCACCGAATGCATCGCGTCCGGATCGATCTGCATGCCCGTGGAGCCCGCCTTCGATGAGGCAACACCGATGACGATCAACGTCCCAGTCCGCCATGCGGATTCGGGCGGAGAGTCCGATGACGAGGCACCTCCTAGCGTCGTCGTCGTTGCTATGGAGAACCTCAGCGTTCTCTTTAGCGACCTACGCCTCAACGATGGTCCTCGCTACTTCGGCGAGGACTTCGATGTCGAGGCGCTGTGCGCCAGCTTCAGTAGGCTCTCTATCGCTGAGACGCCTACGCACGACGTGTACCCCAGCAACGTACTCGTCTTCGACGGCCCTCCGTCGCCTGTGGGGTTCTTCACCCCATACCATGTCGCCACCGTCTCCAACACCGTGGAGGTGATGGTCATCGGCGCTGGCACCAGCACGACTCATGGCAAGGCGTCAGCAGACGCTGGTGAGCCTGCTGCTGTCACCGCTGACACTCTTCAGGCTGCGCTTACCGGCCTGAAGACACCCATCGCCGCCTCCACAAACCCTAACGATGCGCGAGCCTCGCTGGAGGAGGCTCGCAGGCAGATCTTGGAGGAGGGCATCGCCGTTGCCTCGGGAAAGCGCCGGATGGAGGCCACGCAGCGCGAGTATAACTCCGCATACGGCCTTACTCCGGTTTCCAAGGCCCCTAGCCGGCTTGGGTCGGTCCGCGACCGCGGCCGGTTCATTGCCGAGATTTTAGGCGGCAAGCAGCCCGTCTACGAGACTCCTGCGGCCAACTTACGGGCGGCACAGGCGGCCAGGGCAGAAATGCCAAGCTTGGAGGGCGAGGAGCGCGCCTTCCAGGAGAAGCGGGTCAAGGATCTCCTTGACGCCGCCAACGAGCAGCAGACCCGGCTTGACCCTGGTCAGGCCCAGTCAGAGTCTCCGAGGCCCAACCCCGGGGTGCGCCGCAACCCTAGCGGTCATCAGCACGTGGAGGGATCTTCCTCGCATCGCGCTTCCGGACGGAAGGGCGAGGGAAGCCAAGACAGGCGCTCCTAGGGCCAGAGCGAGCATACTTCGAGCAGGCGTCGCGGAGACGACGAAAGCGACTCGATGTATGAGGTTCCTCGTCCGGGGAGGACCCATGCCACCGGTTCGCAAGGTGCCCTTCCGATCGCGGCTTGGATCGGCGCTCGCGTTCCCCAGGGCGACCAGGATGCCCGCCGGCGTCTCAACGCCCTGGCCCAGTCAGCCCTCCTGGAGGAGGACGGCCCCATCGGTCCGGCCTGCTTCGGCCCCCGGATCCGAGGGGAGCCGTTTCCCCGAGGCTTCACCTTGCCCCGGGACACTCCCAAGTACAACGGCACCGCCAAGCCCGAGGACTGGCTAATCGACTACACCACCGCCATTGGCATTGCCAGGGGCAACAAACGCGTGGCAGTCCGCTACGTGCCACTCATGTTGGCCGGCTCGGCTTGGACTTGGCTCAACAGCCTTCCAACCGGCAGCGTCAACTCATGGATGGACTTTGAGGAGGCGTTCATCCGCAACTTCACTGGCACCTACAAGTGCCCTGGCCGGCCTCGCAAGCTGGCCATGTGCGTCCAGAGGCCCGACGAACCCCTTCGCGACTACGTCAGTCGCTGGACGGAGCTTTGCAACTCCTGCGAGGGAGTGCATGAGGTACAGGCCATCCAGTACTTCATTGACGGTTGCCGAGATGGCACTCTCAAGCACAAGCTCATGTGCTCCGAGCTCACCTCTCTGGCGGTGCTCATGGCCAAGGCAGACAAGTACGCCACGGCCGACTCCGCGATGCGAGTCAAGGTGACCGCCTCGGACAAGGCTGTCCCCACGCCGGCTAGTCCCAAGACGGCTGGAGACAGTCGAGGCGGCCAGAACAACAACAAGCGCAAGACGGATCAGCTAGATTCGCGCTCCAACAACAAGTTGGTAGCTAGCGTGGAGGGTGAGGCGTCGGCTTCTCAAGCCGGCTCTCAACGGAAGCGGCCCAACAGGGGCAATCCGAACTGGTTGCCCAAGCAGACTTTCGAGCAGCTGCTTGACGCCCCTGCAAGATACACTCTGGGGCACAGCCTTCTACCCACACCCTTCGACAGTGCAGCTTTGCACGACGGTTGTCGCAAGGGGAGGGCCTGCCGGCTGCCCCAGGTGCACAGGCTGCGCCTCAAGCCCTGGCTTCGGGTCCTGCTCCGGCTCCACCGCCGCCGCCTCGCGACGACGGCCACCTCCATGACAACTACCCTCATCAAGATGGAGCATTCGTCGTCTTCACCAGTGAAGGCGACGACAAGCATAGCCTGCGCCAGCGACGGCGCGAGGTGAATGCCACGGTTCCCCCGGTTCCCCAATACATGCATTGGTCCGATAGGCCCATCACATGGAGCCGGGTCGACCATCCTGCGGTGATGCCCAACCCGGGCTCATACGCGCTCGTCCTCGACCCCACCTTCGCCTCCAAGAGGCTCACCTGCCGGTTCTCCCGAGTGTTGGTCGATGGCGGCAGCAGCATCAACATCCTCTACCTCGACACTCTCCGCAAGCTCAGGCTCAAGGAGACGGACGTCCTGCCGACCAGCACTGTCTTCCACGGCATCGTGTCTGGGCAGTCCTGCTCACCTATCGGCAAAATCCAGCTAGACGTCCTCTTCGACGACAAGGCTCACTTCCGCCGCGAGTCCATATGGTTCGAGGTAGTGGACCTCAGCAGCCTGTATCACGCGCTGCTGGGCAGACCGGCTCTGGCCAAGTTCATGGCTATCCCGCACTACGCTTACCTGAAGATGAAGATGTCGGGTCCAAAGGGCATCATCACCGTTGCTGGCGACTACAAGAAGTCGCTCGAGTGTGCACAAGACAGCAGCCGCCTGGCCGACGCCATGGTGATTGCTGAGGAGAGGAGACATATCGACCGGCTCGTGGCTCAGGCTACCGAGCAGCCGGCGATACCTTCTCTTCCGTCCCAGTCGGTCGGCAAGGGCTCCTTCAAGCCGGCTAAAGAAACCAAGCAGGTGCCACTCGACCCTGCAAACCCCAAGCAGTGCATCATCATTGGGCCCGGCCTCAGCCCCAAATAGGAATGCGAGTTCGTCAACTTCCTCCGTGAGAATCAGGACATCTTTGCATGGTCCCCCAAAGACATGCCGGGTGTTCCAAGGAAGTACGCCGAGCACAAACTTCACGTGCGACCGGATGCAAAGCCGGTAAAACAACCCTTGCGCCGCTTCGCCGAGGGGAAGCGGCGCACCATCGGAGAAGAGATTACCCGGCTCCTTGCAGCCGGCTTCATCATGGAGGTTTTCCACCCGGACTGGTTAGCTAATCCAGTCCTGGTGCTGAAGAAGAACAATACATGGCGAATGTGTATCGACTACACTAGCCTGAATAAGGCCTGTCCGAAAGACCCTTTCGTGTTGCCTAGGATAGATCAAGTGATCGACTCCACTGTAGGCTCCGAAATGCTATCATTTCTGGATGCTTATTCAGGCTACCATCAAATCAAGCTGGATCGAGCTGATCGCCTGAAGACCTCCTCCAACACGCCCTTCAGGGCCTACTGCTACACCACCATGACGTTTGGTCTGAAGAACGCTGGTGCGACATTCCAATGTTGCATGCAGCAGTGCTTACTGACACAGATTGGCAGAAACATCCACGTCTATGTGGATGACATCGTCGTCAAGACGAAGCAGCACTTCAGCCTCCTCGACGACTTGCGGGAGACGTTCGCCAACCTGCGCGAGTACAAGATCCGGCTCAACCCGGAGAAGTGCGTCTTTGGGGTTCCAGGCGGCAAGCTCTTGGGGTTCTTCGTGTCCGCTCGTGGCATCGAGGCGAACTCCGAGAAGATCGGCACCATCGTGCGGATGGTGAAGCCTGCTCGGATCCTAGACGTCCAGAAGTTCGCCGGCTGCCTGGCGTTCCTTAGCCGGTTCGTCAGCCGGCTCGGCGAGAAGGCCCTTCCACTCTACCAGCTCATGAAGAAGAAGACGAAATTCAAATGGAACGACCAGGCGGACGAAGCCTTCCGCGACCTCAAGAGGGTCATCTCGAGCCTGCCAATCTTGACAGCGCCGGCTAAAAGGGAACCCATACTCATATACATTGCAGCAACCACTCGCGTGGTTAGTGTAGTGTTGGTAGTTCAACGCAAGGAGGAGGGTAAGGTACTGTTAGTGCAGCGCCCTGTCTACTACCTCAGCGAGGTTTTGTCCGCCTCCAAGCAAAACTATCCCCACTACCAAAAAATGTGTTATGGTGTTTACCTTGCTGCAAAGAAGTTAAAGCAATACTTCCAGGAGCATGCTATCACCGTGGTGAGCACTGCTCCACTTTCAGAAATCATGGGCAACCGTGATGCGACTGGCAGGATCGCCAAGTGGTCCATCGCCATGGCGGACCACGACATCCGCTATGAGCCTCGCATCGCCATCAAATCTCAGGTGGTGGCCGACTTCCTGGTCGACTGGGCTGAAACCCAGTTTGAGCCACCACCTCCAGACTCCACGCATTGGCGGATGCACTTCGACGGCTCGAGGATGCGGACTGGTCTGGGAGCCGGCATCGTCTTGACGTCTCCGAAAGGAGACCAGCTCAAGTATGCTCTTCAGATACACTTCGCCACCTCCAACAACGTCACCGAGTACGAAGCACTCGCTCACGGCCTCCGGCTCGCCAAGGAGATTGGCATCCGCCGGCTCATCTGCCTCGGCGACTCAGCCCTCGTGGTGCAACAAGTTTCTGGTGAATGGGACGCCAGGGACGCCAACATGGCAAGCTACCGTTTCCTCATCCAGCAGCTCAGCGGCCCCTTCGAAGGTTGCGAGTTCCACCAGTTCCCAGGGCGGACAACGAGGCGGCCGATACACTGGCCAAGATTGGCTCCATGAGACAGGCTATTCCAGCCGGTGTCTCCCTCGAGCAGCTGCACAAGCCGTCTATCAAGCCGTCTCCAGAGTCGGCATCAATTTTTTGTGTCGGCTGATTCTTCGGTGCAAGCGTCGTCGGCTCCACCAGCTACACCGGCTACAGCTCCTATGCCGGCTGCGCTGGCTCTGCCGACTCCAATGTCGGCACCGGCTACAACCACTTCGCCGGCTACGACTACTTCGCCGGCTACAACAGCAAATCCGGCTCCGCCCCGCCTCGAATCCTGTCGTCTCGACACCCAGTGGGTGGACGTCATGGAGGTAGACGGCGAGCCGGCTGCTGCGACGACATCAGAGACACCTTGTCTCGAACCTGCGACTACTGCTTCATCAAGCGCGGGGGCTGCAGAAGCCCCCGACAATCAGGTCAAGACGGAGCCAGCCCTTGTGTCGGCTCCGTCATGGGCTCAACCCATCCTGGCCTTCCTCCTTCGCGGTGAACTTCCTCAAGAGGAGGCGGAGGCGAGGCAGATCCAGCGCAGATATGCGGCCTACGCCATCATCAATCGCGAGCTGGTTCGGCATAGCGTGACTGGCGTGTTCCAGCGCTGCGTCGAATCAGAAAAGGCACAGGAGATTCTCAAAGACATTCACCAGGGGGAGTGTGGGCACCATGTCGCCTCTAGAACCCTGGTGGCCAAAGCATTCCGCCACGAATTCTACTGGCCCACGACCCTCGAGGAGGCTGTGGACATGGTCAACAAATGCGAGGGTTGTCAATTCTTTGGCACGCAGAGCCACATGCCGCCTTCGGTCCTCAAAACTATCCCCCTGTCATGGCCTTTCGCCGTCTGGGGGTTGGACATGGTGGGGCCTTTCAAGACGGCTCGCGGTGGCATGACTCACCTCTTGGTGGCCGTCGACAAATTTACCAAGTGGATCGAGGCTAGGCCTATCAAGAAGCTTGATGGCCCCACGGTTGTCAAGTCTATCACGGACATCTCTGTCCGCTACGGCGTCCCCCACAGCATCATCCCCGACAACGGCACTAACTTCGCCAAGGGCGCTTTGGCGCTCTACTGCTCCAAGGTAGGCATCCGGCTCGACTTGGCATCGGTGGCACACCCCCAGTCCAATGGCCAGGTGGAGAGGGCCAACGGCCTAATCCTGGTCGGCATCAAGCCAAGACTGGTGGCACCACTTGTCAGGTCAGCCGGCTGCTAGATCGAAGAATTGCCGGCTGTACTGTGGAGTCTCCGCACCACGCCCAACCGGTCAACCGGCTTCACTCCGTTCTTTCTGGTATACGGGTCCGAGGCCATCATCCCTACGGATATCGAGTTCGACTCGCCTCGGGTCACCTTGTACACGGAAACAGAGGAGAAGGAGGCAAGAGAAGACGGCGTTGATCTCCTCGAGGAGGCAAGGGACCTAGCCTTGAGCCGGACGGCCATCTATCAACAGAAGCTGAGATACTACCATAGCAAGAAGATCAAGCCTCTCTCTTTCAGAGATGGAGACTTGGTGCTCAGAAGAATCCAGCGCACCGCCGGCCAGCACAAGCTCTCATCCCCATGGGAGGGACCCTTCATCATTAGTAGGGCATTGCACAACAACGCATACTACTTGATCGATGCCCAGAAGCCAAGGAAGCGCAAGATGGACGACTCCGGCCAGGAGACAGAACGTCCATGGAACGCGGCGTTGCTTCACCCGTTCTATTGCTAGAAGGCAAGTATCAAACATGGAAAGAGCATGCACATATGTATCTTTCTCCCTCTTCAGGGATTTCTAATGAATGCAATGAAAAGAGCATGCCTTATGCTTCTTTTTAAGTTCATATCTAGAGTGCTCACTCTGTGAGTCCCTTGCCGGCTCTAATAAGCTCGGGGGCTCGCTAGCCGCCCGGACGGCTTCCTTATGTTGTAGAAAAACACATAGTGTACGCCGGACCGATCCCTGGTCACCTCGTAACAGCTACAGACCGGCTCCCGGCTGTCCGGCTAGCGAGGCGACGCCAGGTAAGGCCGGATACATGTAAAGTTTGACTACAAAAAGGTAGCCGGCTCGGGTTGGCTTGATCTTTTACGATCTCATTCTAGCCGGCCTCTGTTGGTTTATGTCTGAATCTTCAAGTCTTGATGTCTTCGAAAAATCTAAGTCCTATATTCTCAAAGTCAGAAACCTCGACCCAGTCACAGACCGGCTCCCTGTTGTTGGGCTGGCGTAGTGGAAACTTGGGGGGGTAGAGTAGTTGGAGAAAAAGAAGTCAAGCAGGAATCAAAAGATGAAGATATAAAACATCACGGATGGCAATACGAATATAATGCTGAATCCATACATTCAAAAAGCATTGGCCCACGGCCCAAGTTCATTACACCCCAGTGGGTGGAACTATTGGACTGACAAAACAATTGCAGACAACAAAAAAGAAAAACAGGACCGGCTATGGGGCTGCGGCCTCGTCGATCGCCCCGGCTGCTGCGCCTGAAGTTGTGGCTCCACCATCGTCGGCTGCTCCCGAGGCGGTGGCGCCGTCCCCTCCGCGAGGGCTTCTGGCTCCGTCCGCGTCCGAGTCGGCAACGCCTCGCCGCTGGAGGCGACGTTCTCCTCTTCATGGACCGCCTCGTCGGAGCTGCCATCGGCGTCATAGGGCTGAAGGCCATGCAGATCCTCAGGGATCACATTGCCGCCTTCACCCCGCTCCAAGTTAAGCTCGTCCCAGGCGGCGTACGAGGCGATGTCGCTGGCCCTCACGCGCAGCTCCTCCTCCACGGCCTGCAGCTCCCCCTCCGAGCCGTCGCGCTGAACGACGAGCTTGCCCAAGTCCAGGTTTCGATACCAGGACTTGGCCAAGCGCAGGGCCATGTAGGCTCCAGCACGCGCGGCCGAAGCACGCCAAGCGTCAAGGCGGTCTTCGTCAGCTAGCGGGAGAGCCGGCTCCACGCCATCAGGCCACAGAGCCTTCACCATCGACGAGCCTGCGATCTGGAGCCGAGCCACGGACTCGCCCAGAACACGCAGGCGGGCTCTGAGGCCCACCCCGATCTCCTCCACACTCCAGCCAGAGGTAACGTCTACCTCCTGCCCGGCCGCGCGGCGCTCCTCGCGGCTCACCTCCACAGCCGTGTCGGCCACGTCCCGTGTCTCAGGGAAGAGGCCTGAGATAGGGGAAGGGGCGCAAAGAAGAGTGAGAAAAGGAGGTGGCAAAGAAGAAAATTCAAGACAAAACAAAAGAAGACTCATGATCGAAGTGACTATCAGTCTCATGAGCACCCTCCAGGGCCTCAAGCTCCCGCACCTTGCTCGCTTGGGTGAGGCGGGCGACTTCGTCCTGGAGGGCCGACGCCGAACGTACCACGCGTGCCCTGCGTCAACCTTACGCGAGAGCTTCATTAGCTAGCCGGCGGGTCCCACCTCCAGACAGGACCTCGCAGTCGGCAGGCCCCTCAAGCGACAAGACAAGACCCTCCTGGCCCCCCTGGCCAGCCGGCGAGGCTGCCAGCCGGGCCCCCCTCTTGTACCCTTTATCCATATTGTAGGCCGGTGGGTTCGTCTATAAAACCCCCCGGTCTCCCTCCATGCAGAGGGTCGGTCAACAGATTACACTCACACTCACCAACCACATAGGAGAAGCAGAGACGAGCCGACTGCTCCCTTCTTCCTCCTCCGCAATACAGCTCCAGGAGCAACCTTGTAATCCCATCCATATACATCATACACTCCGGCAGGACTAGGGGTATTATCTCTTCGGAGAGCCCTGAACCTGGGTACATCGTGCGTTCCATGCTTGTACCAACCTCGCCCCCAGCGCCCTCCGTTGCCACTTCGGTTCTCACCGACTTTAGCCTACCCATGGCATATGTTGAGAGTATTCACCGACACACCTGGCTGTTGATCTCCATGGCCACTGATCTTTCAACTCCTATTTGCTCGTTTTCTGTAAGTTCTACATATGTTCCCCTGGAAATCTCACCATTAAGGATATCATGCCGGTTTACCTACAGAAAAATAAAAAGCTCCCCCATTCACATTGAGACAGTGGAATGGAAGAACATTCAGGAATCTAATTATAGCATCATAACCTGAATGTGAACCCTAGACTCCCTGGATTCTAGAGTCTTAATGATGTCACCTCCCTTTCCGATGACAAACCCGGTTTGCATATTATAATAATGAGCAATATAGATGAGCACTTCATTAACCTATATGCTGGCGAGAAAAGTTTCTCACCTTATTACCAACATGTACTTCCAATTGCTCCGCAGCCCGCAAGGGTATACCATCAGCGTGAGCCTAACACAAGACATAATAATAGCTTTAGTAAGTATATATAAGCATCAGCAATAAATCAAAACAGCGTGGATGGGGGGGTGGGGGGTGACGACACAAACAAGACAGACCCCAATTATGACATTCTTGGAGATATCAAGGAAGCCCGTGAACTGAACAGACTGATAAATAGATTTCAGATTAGCTATATCTTCTCAACCAATCTCAACTTCAGCGCTTGATGTAACTGTCATGATATTTTCCCCTGCTTTTTCAAGGAAAACACTAGCCTATAACATTATTCTTTCCACATTCAGTAAACAGATTCACATTAAGAAAATGGAGAAGTGATAAAAAAGAGAGTGCTATTTATGGCCTGCTAGGATAAGTTTAAAAGATTCACCGTCTCAATTTAACTTTAAAAAAATCACATCAAGGATTCCATGAAGAATTCCAAGACCAGCATTAAATCAAGTAAAAGATATATATAACCACATATAGAAATAAACACTTAACAGGACAACAAAGGTTGGCCTTACCTTCCTATGTGGAATTTGGTAGTCAGGAGAGGTCTTTTCTTGGGTGAATGTAGAGCTGCCCTGCTGCCCTGATGATACCTGAAATCTAGGTTGGGTAATCCCATCAGCAAGGGGATCTCCATGTACTGCTGCTGATATTTCTGGTCCAGGCATTTGATAGGAAACAATAAAATCAGCACATACTTTTCAAGAAAATAACATCATAGTACTTTGGATGTAAGATATTACATTAAGTACAGCAACTCATACTAGCAGGCGGGCAGAATTTTTGCAGTAGCAAACTAACATCACCACATCAATTTCATTCCATAACCTAGCTAGACACGTTATACTAATTTGATTGCATGTCGGATTACCGTACTGTTTTCCTTTTATAAAATATCTCGGGTTCTCTGCATTGTGTGTTAGGTCGGCCGATCCCCGAGACGATTGGTGGGGAAATTAAATTAAATCAAGTTCCCCATTGGCAAGCCGATTATACACGGAAGAGAAGGAGGGGGGATTAAATTTCGCCATGATCCATCCACCAGTGAAGCGCGAACTTACTCCTCGATCATCTCGGATGCGGGAGATCGCAAAAGGGGGATAGCTAGTTGGAGTACCTGATACGCCAGCCCCACACGGTTGCTTGGCCTCCGCTTCCCCCCTTATTCCTTCCGCCTCCCCGCCGCCACGCTCGAGCATCCACTTGCTCTCCGGAGCAAGCGCCGTCTTCGGAGCCGGCGCCGGCGCCGGGGCATGGATCCCCGGCATAGATAGGGGTTTGGGTTTTGAGGGCGCGAGGCGAGAAAGCGTGAGCTCGTATTGGGAGCGGGAGCGGGAGGAGCGATTCGTCAACTAGGGGACGCGCCCGAGTTCCGGGTAGTCGATTCCTAATTAAGAAAGTGCATCAGGGCGTATTATTGCTGATTAAGATAATGAAGAGGCGCATCCGGTGAAAATCAGGGCCATTAACTGAGGGATGGAAAGGTGGGTGAGCCACCGAAAAATCAGGGAGTAGAATATTAAAACTAAAACTAATAAAACTAAAACTTGCTAGCCTCATCAAGTACTAAAAAGACTAAAATCAAGTTAATAAGCATTTATTATCCTTCAAACCCTTTAATCCAGAACTTGCATGAGGAGTTAAATGAGGAGAGAGAGGACTAATGCACATTTTAGTAGGGGTACCCCTGACTAAAAGATTTTAGCCTCAAAACTAGTTTTAGCCTCTCTTTACTCAGGGGTGCTTGGAACTTTAGCCTCTTAAAGAGACTAGTTTTAGTCAGACTAATTTTAGTCTCTTGGATCCAAACACCCTCTACGTGTATGCATCGATGGGATACTTACATGCGTCAGAGAAGCCCGTAGCAATCCAATTTTTCCTCCCTGGTCAACGTGCTCCTGTGCTCGAAAATAATTTTCGAAACGTAAAAGAAATCATAACATTTTTTTATGTATCCATAGTCACATTCAAATGGTACCTGCAAAGTTTTAGGCAAAATTCAGACATTTAGACATGTGTAGAAAAACTAACCGAACAATAAATGTTACCCTAAAATGTCATGCCATATTTATTTTCCACCGCCGGCTCCGATTCGTAGTAAAATTGCCAAGCATGCTTGCAACAGTAATACAAATATCCAAAAAAATCAAAAAAATATAAGAACATTTAAATATATTTTTTGTGTTACTATTTATCTAATGTTCCTGTGAGCAAAAACGCCTCCGACTGCCCATATTTTCATAAGTTAGTATTATTATGAGTAAAATATTAGTGTACTCTCTTAGTTCCTAAAAGTGTGGCATATTTATATTGTTAAGATATGTATTTAACCAATAATTACTTCGCAAATACAAGGTTATATAACAAAAAAAATGTCTCATTAGATTCATATTTGAAAGTACTTTCTTATTATAATACTTCCTTCATTTTAAAATAAATGTCTCAACTTTATACTAGCTCTAGTATAAAATCATATTAAACTTGAGACAGTTATTTTGAGACGGAGGGAGTATTTTTTATCACATAAATCAAATATTAAAAAAGTAATTATTAGTCAAAGTATTGTCTTAACAAAATAAAACATGTCTTATTCATTCGAACGGATGGAATATGATACTACCTATGTAATGATTAATATCATATATTAGTATTTCAAATTACCTATTTTATTATCATACATGATATATATTAGCATAACATTTGTTATAATACTTGACACTCTTTTTCTTCATTTCATTCTATGTCACTTCACTAAATTTACCTAATTAGTATGCATGATACTAGCTATGATACATTCACTACAGATATCTTAAGAGCTTGGTTAACATTATAGCAAAGAGCCGGCTATATTCCCCGTAAAGAAAAAAAACTGGCTATATGAAGTTGTCATGTCATTTATAGCCAACCAAGTAATCCATCCATACAATAGTTAGTCATACTAGTACTCACAAAGGTTAATATATGGCCGACCTATTTTCTCTCACAAAAGTTGTTGAGACTCGTGCTACAACCGATTGTAAGCTAGTAGCTCGTTTGTCTTCTCTCTTCTCTACCCTCTACTATGTTGTCCGCCTAGCCTTAAATTTGATGTGATATACATAGCCCACTACGTCACTCTACTGTAAACATATACAATCGACCATGCATCGGCCACATCCAACAACATGCTCAGAAGACAAATGTGAAGAAAAATATCATCATCATTATTATTATGCAAGCCGTGCAATTTGAACTCGCATACCAACACCGTCAACGAGCTTTTGCCGAATAACCACTGCACCGCGATCACTTTGATGTGCTCAATCCGAAAACAACACTATTTGACCCTTGTTTCCCTCCCAACATAAATTATTGGAAATAAGGGGACATAAATTTAAAAAAGAAATCATGAATTTTTAATAAGTTTATCCACTTGAAAAATAGTCCATGGATCTTCAAACAAATCTTCACAAATTCTAAAAAAGTTCATCTGTTTTGAAAAAAAACTTCAAGAATTTTAATAAAGTTCACTGGATTTTGAAAAACAAGTTCACAGACTATAAAAGATAAAACAATTTTGATAAAAAAATCATTAATTTTAAAGGAGTTCACCATTTTTTTATAAAACAGGCATTTAAAAAGTTCATCGGTTTTGAGAAAAAAGAGTTCATGAATCTTATAAAAAAATCATCGAACTTGGAAAAAGGCTCACGGATTTTCAAAAAAATAATGGATTCAAAAAAAGTTCATGAATTTAAAAAAAAATGATCACCAATTCAAAAAGTTCACCAGATTTTGAGAAAATGTTCATTGATTTGGAAAAAATCATCAATTTTGAAGAGAAAAATCACGCATTTTGGAAAAAGAAAATTTAAAAGGAACAAGAAAATGATAAAAGAATAGAAATATGAAAAAGGTAATAAATAAAAATAAAAAATAAGGGAAAGGCTGTAACGAAATCACATCATATGGGTTGTCAAGTTGGCTACCATATCTAACACTAAACAAGGAGGTCGCTGGTTCAAATCACACCTGACGCTAAAAGCGCCAAATACAGTTTGCGCTTTTCAGTTACGTAGTACAGGGAACATATCTGGTGCATCGAGACAATTAATGCTACTGATGCACCGGTCATCCGTTACCCATTAAAAATGTTAGAAAAAATACAGAAATAATTAGATGCATTAACACAATATTAATGTACTTGTCACCAAAATTCAGATCACAATTCAAAACTTTGCTCAAGATATAAAAATAAAAAAATTGACACTGAATAGTACACAACAAAAGTTGGGCTTCACTTTTGGCAAATTACCATATTGATGACAAATTTAACATTTTTGTATCGCGGAAAATGTTTTAAATTTTCATTTGACTTTTTACGATAACATACATTGATGTTGTGTCAATGAACTATTTAAAAAAAATATTTTTGAACATTTCTGAATGAGCAACGGAGGACCGGTCCGATGCACCAGATACTTTCCCACGTAGTACATGAGTCGAGCCATGGAATAATCTGGCCTTGTTTACTTGTGTGTACTCGGGGCTAGATAAATTGAACTATTTGCAAGGGGCTTCTAAACTTGTCGAGCGGGCTATCAGGAGAGAAAATGCTATTCGCCACATTTTGCGGCCAGGAGTCGAGGCTCCGCACACCCTTCCGACTATATTTGGGCCAGCTCAGTTTGCTAGGCCATCGGTTTTAGCAACAGAGGTTCCCTCAACCGGGTTTTTTATTATTTTTTTTGCTTTTATGTGTATGTTTCTTTACTCTTTTCTGTTATTTTTGTTTTATGTTTTTTCATTTTTTTCAGGGTTCTTTTATATATTTTTAACAATTCATGTTTCAAAATTGTTCTTAAAATTCAAAACAAGGTTTCTGTTTTTTCAAAAAATAAAATAAATTTCAAATAGTTGCTGTTTAAAAAAAATCATAACTTTTAAAAAACAGGATTTTAAAAAATTATTCAAGATTTTTTGTAATTTATCGGTATTTTAGAATTTTTCTGATATTTACAGAATATGTACGTTATTTTCAGTAGATGTTCGGGATTTTTAAAAAACGTTCTTGTTTTTCAAAAAGTATTGTTGTTCTCGCGTTCATTATTTATTTATTTTTTCGTTTTCCTATTCCTATTGTTTGAAATTTTCTAGTTTTTGTTTTCAATTTCAAAAAACGTTCTCATGTTTAAAATTTTGTACAAATTTATATTTAAATGTTAGTGCTTCGAAAAATAATCCGGGATTTTAAGAATTGCTCGTTTTCAAGAAACATTCATAAATCTAGAAATTGAAAACAAATTAAGATTCCTGAATATTTTTGTTTGAGATTCACAAAAAAATCAAATTGTCTAAAAATGTTTTTTCAAAATTTGTTCGCAAATTCAAAAAAATGTCCCTCTTCTCAAAGTTTGTTCACAAGTTCAATATTTTTATAAAATGTTCCGGTTTACAATTTTTTTTCTGATTTACAATAGTTCTCAAAGTTGTTCCAGTTTTCAAATTGAAAATATGTTTGTGGTTTCAAATTTAATAGAAATTTATACTTTGTTCACAAATTCAGAAAAATCTTCACGGTCTCAAAAACAATTTCTGTATTTTCAAATAAAAAATCACAGATTCAATAAAATGTTCGTGTTTTTAATATTTAGTATGAATTGAATAAAAATGTTCAGGGACTCAAGAAGATGTTCTTCTCGGAAAATATGTTCTCAAATTGGAAAAGTGTTTAAGGTTTAAAAAATGTTCAGGAATTTCTGAAAATGTTGGCGGTTTAATATTTTGGTAATAAATTCAAGCAATGATCGAGATTTCAAAAAATATTTGCAATTTACCAAAAAATTGGGTTTAAATTTATGGTCTTGTCCCTCAAAAGTTGTCAGAAATTTTCAAAAACTGTTTCTGATTCTTAATTGTGTTTGTGTAGTTCAAAACTATTTCAAAATCTGAAAATTTCCAAAAAATGTGCTCAAATAATTGGAAAAATTGTATGGTACAATAAATATTAAAGGTCTCTACAATGTTGGCCCAGTCGATTGCAGCCGCACTTGTACTTTCATAGTGATTCTTTTTACGCTGTACATGAGCCGGCCCAGTCGGGGACCTCCCTATCAGGATCGAGTGCTAGGGTTTGACAAAGACGTAGGGTCCGAGCACCAAGGCTACGACACGCCCATGGGGTTACTAGGCCAGCCAAGCAATGGCTCCCGAAAAGCGATCCTGCGCGAGGAATCACTATGGCGGGACATAGCCACAACCGGGTTGGGAGCTCCTATTTTCTGCATCGTCCCTTATCACTCAGTGCGCCCCAACTAAGGCCCTGTTTGAAACTACAATAAATTATGATAATCTGGATTATGAAGATAGATTATATAATCTGGTTTGTAAAAATAATCCAGGTGGGTATGTTTGGAGGCCAGATTATATAAACTGTAATTCAGGTTTTACATTGTACGATGACATGTCTGTCCTGTATAAAAATAAGACGGTGGCGGTGGCAGTAGGTAATTATCTTCAAGTTTACAAGGATAATAGGTCATTAGTAATCCATAATCTGGTTTTAGCTGGGGTAGAGTAGATTATGAGTTTTTAATAATCTAGTCATCTAGTTTTAAAATCTACAATATAAACTGTCCTGTTTGGAAACATAATAGATTATAAAAAACAGATTATATAATCTGGGTGGTTTCAAACAAGGCAATAATCTGGTTTATAAAAATAATCTAGGTGAACGTGTTTGGAAGCCAGATTATATAAATTGTAATACAGGTTCTACATTGCATAATGACATGTCTGTCTTTTGTTTTTGTTTTTTTAAAAAATAGGAGGGTGGAGGTGGTAGGAATGTAATTATCTCAAACTTTACATGGATAATAGGTCATTAGTAATCCATAATCTGATTTTAGCTGGGATAGAGTAGATTATGAGTTTTTAATATTCTGTTCATCTAGTTTTTATAATCTACATCATAATCTATCATGTTTGGAGACATAATAGATTATAAAAACTGGATTATATAATCTGAGTGGTTTCAAACAGGGCCTCAACCGGCCAATTGGTATCAAACTGTAAGGAGCGGTCGGATGCAAAATACACCAAAACAAAAGTGCACATGATAGGGTTGGAACTACCAACACCATGTTGGTGCATGTATCTTGCTAGCCAGTGCAACTGATGAATTATGGTAACAAATGAGCAGCGCATAGTCCAAAGACTAATGAATTGAACGTTACTTTCAAACTACTTTTTGAAATTTTAATAAACGTTTTCAAGCACAAACACTTTTTTTACATTTCTGAACATCTTTTGAAAAGTGAAGAAATGTAAAAATTGTCAGGCATTATATAAAACACGATTTTTTCCTGAAATTTGAACAAAACTTGAAACAGGAACATCTCTTGAAATTTTAAACAATTTTAGAAAAAAGCAACCATTTTTAAAAATTTCAGAATATTTTTCAAATTCCATAACTCTTTTGAATTTATAAATAAAATTTGACGGTGAGTACATCTTTTGAAATTTTAAACAATTTTTTTGAAACATAATTTCTTTTAATCCCAGGACATTTTTTGAATTTGTGATTAGAACTAGAAATGGAATTTGTCACCACAACACATCTATCTTGCTTGGAGATGCCTCTACCGATGGTACGACCCATTGTCTATTTTTTCATTATTGCAACAACCATTATTATTTTGTTTTCTCGCTGTACCGTTTTATTTTTTACATCTATTTATTAGTTTCTACTACATCATACAATTTACCCTTGTAACTATTGGGCTACACTAAGTGCATGGACTAATTAATGTTTTCTATGCATAGATCAAATAGGAACATGCTAAGGCAGATGGGTAATGAGATCAACATCACTAGCCGCGCAGTGGAATAAGAGTCGAAACAACACGTCTTCAGAGTCGTCTCCTCCCATCGATCTCCCACGTAGCCGATTGGATCCCTCGAATAGTTTTGCTGGAGCGGCGTAAGTGCAATGCCTCTAATGTTACCCGCACATGCTGTAGGAACATCGTGCAGCGGATTGCTAAGCCCGATCACACAGTCAACAATGAGTGGACATGGCTAGTTGCAACACATGTAAAACCCTAACTACCAACGTTGAAGTGATCAACTAAAAACGTATGCCACACCATCCACTATATGTAGACACCCACGCAGGAGATACCCCCTAGATAGTTATTATTTATCAATCTTCATAATTATGTGTATATCCAGTGTTATGACTCCAATGGTTTTCAAGTCTACAATACCCACGGGGCTAGGAGAAAAACTCACATGCATGTATGAAATAATAAACGGTAAAATAGATTCCTAATCTTGCCTCTAAGACTAGCTCAAATGTTGCATTATAGTTATATTTTCCTGATCATGAGCATGAGTATACCTACAACTTTGAGGACACAATGCTAGAAGACCACTTGTGTTGAACTAACTCAATTATTTTTATGCCATGAGATCCATTCATCACAAGTTAATTGTTTATAACTAAGAGAAAGTTAAACCTTTATTAATTCCTTAGACCATGAGAGTATCAAGTTCCTTCATACTTGCTTCATGAACTTTGGGGTTTGTTAAACATCATTCCTAACAGGGTAACGACGGCTTATAGGTTCACAGAAAAGTACGACAAGAAAATAGATAACTCAAGATTGCGATTTGCTCCTCTAACAATGAAGAGATATTCTCTGGCCCCTTTCGGTGGTGTGGTATCCAACATTGTCTAACCAGACACAATGTGATTTGATCACAGAGATGCCAGAACACGGGAACGAGAAAAGAGAATAAAACCGATAATGAGGAAAGTCGCATAGTGAATAAGTTGTTGATGCACAAGGATGCTGATAAGCTCACCTCGGGTTTTGTAACATATCACGAAGCAACATGAATTGCACACGGTAACTAAAGTTTCACTCAGATATCAATTCGTGTGGGTATAAGAGTCAATATGTATGCCCACAGTTTTGCTATTGATCACTGATCGGAAAGAGTTCTGGTCACGTCAATATTTCATCGAATTTACAGGGTCACACACATAAGGGCCATCTATCTGTTAAGTACTAGGTTATGAGCGTGAAAGATAGTCACCAAAATATCTTCCCATAATCCTCGCGTCGGGTGTCCTCGGTGCGGACCTCTGCGCAATTTTGACACAACGTTTCGGCGTCAACATCCTATAGTAGGTGATCTTCGAACGGGCCATGGTAAGGATGGAAATGGATTGGGTATGTGGGGGTACAATAATTCATACATGTACACATGTTTCTCATGCACATGAAATCTTCCCATACCGTGTCCAGCGAGCAGAGATCCATGTCGATGCGTGTTTTGTGGGCTTGCGTTGGAGATGCCCTTACCCCCATTCTCTAGATCATGCTTTCGCAATCCCCACCGGCACTCTTCGGCGACGCCCCCACCCATGCGGCCAACCCGCGAGCTATGCGTCATATCTCCAGCTTTTACTCTTCTTGTCTGCGATGGTATGGGGCGAACTTTTACTTGACACGTGGTATGAGAAAAATCACAAGTACATTGCAAAGAAAAATTGTCATGTGTAAAACGGTAAGAATGAACAAGCATTTAACACAAAAATTAATTTATTTCCAAAAATACATTCAGATTCAATATAAAAGGTTCATAAAAAAACAAAACACCCTAAGCATAATAAATATTACATCGAAGTTGTTATACCACCGAAAGATCACTATCACCTCACAATGAGTCATCGATTCACTGTTGCCGTCACTCCCATACTCCAGTTGCCCTGACCTTGTGGACGCCAACTAGGAAGTCTTCGTGCATATACCCTAAGGACCAACATTTGGAGTCGTAGTTGTCACCTTTGAACCCTTAAATCGATCTGAAGAACATGACACCAAATTTCATCACCGTATATGCATGATGAAAAATTCGAACCGTGCCACCCCAAGGAGACGGCAAAAATCTACACCAAGGCTTTGTAAAATCTGTCCCAACGGACGAAGTTGTGGAGGAACGGAACACCACACTCCCACGTTTGATGTCCCTACAAGGAGTAAAATACTAACATATCTACTAGCGAGAGCCGAGACACCAGAATGTCTTTCCCTGCCATCGGCCGCCAAAGCGACGGGTAGACCGAAGGCGAATCTACGGGCTCACAGAGAGTGATCAAGGAAAGGAAGACTTTACCCTAATCGACTTCTGTGAGGGGGGGGGGGGGGGCTACATAAAAATAACTTCACAAAAGAATAACAAAAAGAATTTTGTCCTTGATGTCAATATGTAGCATGACATTATCGAATGTCTCCCACATGAAATGTAAACTTACCATATTTACAAAAGGTTTTGAGAAAAAGTGATTTCAATTATTTTTGTGGGGTGAAAGACTTCAATCTGACCATATTGGTGCATGATCCAATGGCTAGGGGCAGAAATTTACAGATTTGTACAAGTTTTGCCATTCTGGCCGCATAGATGCTCCAACTTAACTTTGGTCGCATGGCCACCACTAAATGATGTTAGGGTATTTGTGGCAACAACTGTGTGATACTTTTCCCGTCTTAAAATAAGTGTCTTCAACTTAATACAATTTTATACGAGAGCTAGTATAAAGTTGAGACAATTATTTTAAGATGGAAGGAGTATTAAAGAAGGAAGCTTACTCACGGTGAACAAACACAGAGTGTGGGCCAAATTAACCTAGCGGTAAGAGGGATAGCGTCAAACTTTGCTATCACATGTAGCCCAAAAGCAAAAAAATTGCGGGACCTGTTTGGACGAAACCTAGGATGGGTTACATGAAATTAATATTGACGCTGGATTCGATCATGATCAGCTAGCAGGCGTACTGTGCTATTATAAAAAAAATCCGTGATCACGACGGCAAGTAAGTTTGTAGCGGCAGCAAATGAAAAGATGACCTTCTGTTTCGATGCGTTCACACCCGAGGTGACAACAGTCAGGTTTGGTCTTAACTTGACAAGTACTGTTGGATGCAGCAAGCTCCAGCTGTTATCTGATAATGCTGATGTAGTTTTGGTTTTGCAAGAAGGAATATCAAGTTCAGTGGTGGGTGCAATTTTTGATGATTGCTTTTACTCCTTTATTTTTAAATATAAGTCTTTTTTAGGCCTGTTTGGTTCCAAATAAGTCATCAACTTATAAGTTGAAAAGTGTAAAAAATGACTTATTTTGCCAAACAGACCCAACTTATAAGTCACCCCAACTTATAAGTCATAAGTTGCTCCATCCCAACTTAAAACTTATAAGTCATCCACTTTTGCATGGAAAGGTGTGGTCAGGTGACTTATAAGTCAGATAACAACCAAACAGACGTGACTTATAAGTCACTGGTTTTAAATCACGTGACTTATAAGTCAGATGATAACCAAACGGGGTGACTTATAAGTCACTGATTTTAAGTCACCTGACTTATTGAAACCAAACATGCCCTTAAGGTTTCACTACAGGACTACGTACGGATGTATATAAATATATTTTAAAGTGTAAATTCGTTCATCTTGCTTCGTATGTAATCTTATAATAAATTGTTTAAAAAAACTTATATTTAAAAATGGAGGGAATATATGACTAACGATTTTAATCATGTTAATTTTGCTCATTGTTCCCGCCTTTTCTTTTGCTCATTGTGGCTCATATATATTCTCCTCCAGGTATTTGGATGGAGTCACCTCCGGTAGAGGTGGTACCCTTTAGGCCTTGTTTGGTACTAGTGTATTTTAGGGAATTTGTGGGGATTATCCCGGTCAAACCACTCAATCCCCACACACCCCATAACACCATTTGGTTCTAGTGTATTTGACATGTTTCATCCCCACATTTTCCCTCAAATCCCTAAATTATAATGCATTTTTCTCAATACCCAATACACTATCCCTACCTAGTGTATTGGGGATAAATGGGGATTTGGAGGGATTGGATGAAGGTTGGAGTTTCACCCAATCCCTTGGAGGATTATTCCCACCAATCTATTCAAAAACACTACTACCAAACAAGGCCTTATTGTAAATGACAACATGCTTCAGGCATATATATGAATAAAGGGGGATACTTTTCTCAACAACAACAACAAAAAGGGCCAGGGTATTGCACGGATATAGCCATATAGGAGGCTCAACGTCTGTATGCACCGATCGATGCGACAGTAGAAACTCATGCGTTGCTGGATTTCGAGATACTTATACGATGCTAAATAACTGAACTGTCGATGCGTGTGAAGCGTGACACCCAGCGGTAAAATCTACGAGGCACTGGATATAATGGACAGGCGCGATCACGGGCTAGCATCGGCTGATCGGCCGCTCTAAGGTTCATATACGAGCAAAAGTTGGCAGCACAAATATGCCTCGCTGCGAGAACTAGCTAAAGAGAAGCACGTGCGATCGAGAACATTATGGCCAAGAGCTAACTAGGTAAGCAACTACAGAGAAGAGACCAACATCTGCTAAAGATCTGAAAAAGATCAGCATTAGTTCTTCATAAGACCACACGAAACGACCGGGTTCCACTTACAGTGTTAAGATTAATGGAAGATCATGGAACAAAGCAGTAGTAACTAGTAAGTACTTCACTATTTTAGTAATCTAAACGAGGGAGTACCAAGCATCCAAGTATAGAACAGATCAACTTAACAGTAATGCTCCTGCAGGAAGTTGGTTACACTCCAGGTCTCCAGCCAATGCCTTCTGTTTGGTTTTCTTCCTCCTCCTGGTCAGATCATGGCTTCCCTTCCGCCGCTGGAGATAAAGATAGTTGTGTTAAGACTGCGGATGTATATTTCCCAACAACGAGGCGGAAACGTAGGTATATACCTGGTGCTGCAGCAGCATTCTCGGCGAGCTTCCTCGTCACCATGCGGCAGGCATGAACTACCGGCACGACGATAGCCACGGCGAGGATGAAGCCAATGCACACAGTCAGGACGATGTGATCCTTCACCATCCTCCCTGCAGCGCAGCGCATCACAACTTTGACATAGAATCGCCATGAAATCTACCGGCCGGAGTTATGCGATAAAACTCACGAATCTTCTCTCCCACGGGCAGCGGCGGTGCCGATATCTGGAAGCGGAGGTAGCAGTTCGGGCCCAGAACCTCGGCCACACTTCCTTGCACGGCGCCGTCGGCGAACGTGAGGCCCCAGCTCTTGGCCATCAGCAGCGACGAATCCCGCAGGCACCGGGCGCACTCCGCCGGGGCGCGGTCCGTCGCGCACTGCGCCAGCACGCGCACCGTGTCGCCGTTGGTCGCCGTGGCAGTCGCGTCGGCGGCGGCCACCTGGCCGTTCGCGGAAAGCGGGACCAAGGACCGCGCCACGGCCACGAGCCTCTGCACGTCGACGGCGTCGATGCAAGGGACGGCGTCGCCGGAGAATGTCACGCCACTGATGTCGGTGTCGTCCGCGCCGGCGGAGGACGCGTTGGTGCCGGCGTAGCCCAGGAAGCAGCCGTCGGTCAGGAAGCCCGCGCGCCGGTTCGCGTCGTCGCACAGGTCGGCGATCTTCCTGGCGGTGTCGGACAGGCATCGCAGGCACGGGCCCGGCGCGGGGTCGCCGAAGCAGAGGCCGCGGGCGGACGAGCCGCCGGTCCGCATGGAGGCGAAGCCCGTCGGCGCGGCGGCCGAGGGGAGGGCGTCGAGCAGCGAGAGGAGATCGCGGCGGAACGCGCTGGTGCTGGTGCTGGCGTTGACAGCGGGCGTCGGCGGCGGGTAGCACCTGGTCACGATGATGTCGGAGGTGCCGGTGACCGCCGTCATGGCGACGAGGGAGAGGAAGAGGAGAAGCCGGCCGGAGAGCGCCATGGGAGTTGGCAACTCCAGGATGGCAGTGGTGGAGAGTGGAGACTAGGAGGAGGAGCCGAGGAGAGGGTAGCGGCGTTCCACTAGTTGTAAGAGCATCTCCAACATCCCCGTTTCGCTACGTGCCTAAAAAACCTGTTTGCCGCGCGTCGATTGTCTGATTTGGCGCGTCGCGCAGCGCTAAAGTGCAGCACGCGCGCGCCGCTCTAGCAGGGCGCAAAAATACAGCGCGCACGCACAACATTTTCAGTTGTAAAATGGGCAAAATAAAAAGATTGCATAAAATAAAAAAGATACAAAGTTATTTTACATAGATTGCAACTAGATAGATAGTTCGAAAATATAGATAGATAGTTCGGTGCAAGTAGATAGATAGTTCGAAAACATAAAACTTTTAATCCCATTCGCTCCAATCATCACCACCATCGTCATCGTCGTTGGTGTCGTCAGATGTTGACACCCAGATGTCTAACCAACGATCATCTTCTTCAGTGAAGAAGTACCTCCCGCCTGCTGCGACGATGTCGGCCTGCACACTCGCCAATGCCTTCCGCCGACGCCTGTCCAACCGCTCCTCGCGGCGCCGGCGCGAACCCTCCTCGCGGCGCCTTGCCCAATAATCCTGCTCGTAGGCGACGTCCTCCGGGTGGCGCCGGCGCCACTCCGTCATGACCCGCTCGTCCTCCTAGGCGACGAGCAGGCGGCGCTGCCGCGCAGTGTGCTTCGCACGGTCTTGTGTGGAGTTTAGACAAGGCGGGGGGGGGGGGGCGACGTCCAGCGCCTGCTGGAGCGTGTGGACGTCCTGGAAGTTCATCTGGCGGCGCAGCCTGCCTAGGCACCACGCGGCGGCGGCCTCGTGCGCCGTGTCGTACGTGCCGAGGTTGAGCCGGAGATCGCCGGAGCGTATCTAGGCATAGAACCCGCCGTTGGGGCGCTGGCGGACGCCGCGGTAGCCCGACGCAGAACGGCGGCATAGTGGCGCTGGAGCGGTAGAGGAAGAGAGATTGGTGGCGGCGCGCGAGGGAGCGGTGGAGAGCGCTGCGTTTTATAGGCGCGCGGGAAGCGGCGCGAAAAAGATGGCGCGCGAGCTGCCGCCTTTTCGCGCGCGCGCGCAAGCGGTTCCCGCGCGCGCGTTTTTCCCGCCGCCGCTGGAGCGCGCCAAACTGTCCCGCGCGCGCTAAAATATCCGTTTACCACGCGCGCGCCTTTTTGCGCGAGAGCATCTCCAACAACCGCGCTTCGCGCCGCGCGCAAAAAACTTGTTTGCCGCGCGCGCTTCGGCTGGTTTAGCGCGGCCGCCAGCGCTCGCTCCAACGGCCGCGCTATAATGTAGCGCGCGTCGCTCCAGCAGCGCGTAAAAATACAGCGCGAGCAGACGCACAAACCACATATACATTTCAAAAAAGAGGAGCAAAAATGATCAAACAAACAAAATAAATCAACAATAAATAGTCATTACAACTTAAACAAATAGTTTATCGTTCAGTACAACAAATAATGCAATAAACACAACCAATAGTTCATGAACAATACAATGTCGAATGCAGAAATCATGCTCTTTGTCGTCCATGCCATGCCCATCACTCTTCAATCAGATCCTTCTGAAGTTCATTGTGCGTTGCGGGACGCCGAATGGCATGATAGGAGGCAACAAAACGGGCTACATGTTTTTTACGCGCAGCGCGGCAGCGAGCGCTCGGGCGCTATTCCTCGGACGACGGAGGCGCGCGAGGGCCGGCGGGACTAGGAGGGGGTGGGGCGGAAGCGCGACGGCGCGGGCATAGGTCGGGGAAGCGCCTGAACGGTCGCCGGGGGGCGCGGGCGGCGGCCGCGGCGCGCGATTGCGTTTCGGCCAGCGCGCTGAACTGCATATGCCGCGCGCGCCGTTTTTGCGCGTCCGCTGGAGCCTCCCGCCGCGTTGCACGCGCGCTAAAACTGCCTAATTTGTGGCGCGGCGCTAGTTTAGCGCGGCTGTTGGAGATGCTCTAAGAGAACTCCTAGTATCCCTAGCTGTAATTGATGAAGTATTTTTTCTAAATTCGCGAATCATTTCTCAAACCAGCGAACTTTTTGAAAATCTATGTTTTTTATAGTAATATTGATGATGTTTTGAAAATCAATTAACCTTTTTAAAATTGATGAACTTTTCTTCAATTTTGCAAAAAGTTTCCCAAAAACAATTATGAACTTTTTTTAATCTCTGAAATGTTTTCCAAATTGATTTTGTTTTTTACAATCTGTTTCAGATCAATGAATTTTCTTAAAATCCGGTAATTTTTTTCAAATTTATTGTGAAATTGCTTGAATTCCGAATTATATATTTTTTAAAAAATTATCTAAAAGTCAATGGTCAATGAACTAAAAGTCAACTTGCCACGTAACTCCATCATCTTTATCAATGAGCGTTCTTTGAAAAAAATACTCGGTAGCAAATAACAAGAGAAAAACAACCTCGTGAGGGAGCACTATGTTTTTAAATGGAATTTTCTCGCCCTACCTTTACACCATTTGTTGTACATGTTTTATTTTTAGACATTCTTAAGATGACCTCATTTTCTGCACACGTTGGCATGCAATGATAGGCATCCATCCTTGATTTGAACGACTTCCGGGATTACAGAAATTGTTCGCTCGTTAAATAAAAGTATCAAAAATGTTCACATTAACAAGTTTTGTTCTCTAAATTCTGAAAAATATGTGTTTCCAGAAAATGTTCAGGATCTAAAAAAATGTATAAAAGGCACATCTTTTAAAAAAAAGTTTTAAAAAGTTTGTTAGACTTGTTCAAACTAATTTTGGATTTTCAGACATTATTTGCATTGTAAAAATTTCTTTGTGATATCGAAGAGAAAATGAAGAGAGCCAAAACCTACTTAGATTCTGTCTAGTAGTTCTTCACGGGCGCGTCCAAGTCATCAGGTCGACTGGTTAGCAATTATCCTCTGTAACCTAGAGGTTCAGAGTTCGAATCCATCAGATCGCTGTCTTACTATATTGCTACGGTCGGTACTGTAGTGGGTATTATACATGTAAATTGAGAATACCTTACGAAAAGACTATATTATCCTTTGTACGTATTGTGAGGGGGATTATATCGAAGCGTGACTCATATTAATATATATGGTGTGTATGTCTTGAAGGATAAGAAGCCCCAAATACTTTACCAAATTAAACACTATAGTACTACCAAATACACATACATACTACCAAATTATAGTCTAATTATAGTTGAAGAGAACTGGTACAGAGAGTATATGCCAGGCAGCTTGCGTCCGATGATGATGCTGCTGAATCGATCGATTTGCAAAGGGTGGAGCGCTGCGTGGTTGCAACGCATGTGCCTGCATTCCATTCCAAGCAAGGCGCTGAATCGATTTGCGAAGGGTGCAGAGCTGTGTGGTTGCAACGCATGTGCCTGCATTGCCATTCCAAGCAAGGCGACGACGACGACGACGCCGACCCCCTCGTCATCAAGCTGCACAGGCACAGCGCACTGCGTATACGTGAGCTCAGAACGGGCTATGGTGAGCTGAAAAAAGGCACTGCGAGCTAGCGCTGTGGTTTTTGCCTCATCCGTCTCCCACGAGCTTTCCGGGCAACTTCCTCCGCCGGTGATTTTGTTCATATCCATGTGCCAACCAGTGCAGTGGTACTCGTATCCATGTGCCAACCTGCCAACCGGTAACATTTGTTCAAGTGCAGCACCAACACTACTTGAATTGGAGATTCCTCTAGCGACTCGCTGCAGCAATTTTCTCCTTAACATGTGCAGTGAGAACGACACTTGAAACCCATTTTCCTTGCTGTTGGACGTGTTGATTACGTGAGAGCATATAGAGTCCGGCATCTCAAACGATTTTTTAAAAAAACTAATACGAAATTTGTAATAAATTTGAAAAGAATATATATCTGTTTTAAAAAAATGCCAAAGTAACACCCTGTCGGCCTGTGGGTGGCCGATGGGGGTCTGTCGGCGTGCAGATGGCCGAAGTGCCACATGTCGGCCTCTAGGTGGCCGATGGGGGCCTGTCGGCCTTCAGGAGGCCGGAGAGCCCCTGGATAGCCCCCTGCCGACCCCTTCTTCCTCCTCCTTCCTCCTCATTTCCTGGTTTATCTTCTCTCTCGTTTTTCCATCATTTTGCCACCCCCTCCGATCTCCTCCATCCTCCGTCCATTTTCCTATTAAATCCGCTAAATCAACACATCCTACCCATCTCCACCGCCCTACGGTCTCATTTTAAAGGTGGAGGTGTGGGTAAAGGTGGTGGTGATCGTTCGGTGTTCATCGTTTCTTCGCACGCTTCAAGGGTAAATTCAACAATCGTTCCCGTATGCTCCGATAGATTTGGATATATTTAGGTGACTCGGCTAAGTAGTTCAAATATTTTAGGTTGTCCGGTAGATTTAGATATATTTTAGGTCTGTCAATTAATTAGTTTAAATATATTTTAGGTTTTTCGGTAGATATATTTAAGTCTGTCCGGTAGATATATTTTAGGTTCTCCGATAGATATAGTTAAGTTGTTTAAATATTTTTAGGTTCTCAATGTAGATATATTTAAATCTGCTAGTTAACTTGTTTATTTCTATTTAGGTTCTCTGGTAGATTTAGTTCTGCCAATTAATCTTCCATGGTTTCTTGGAGCGAGGGATCAAGCTCTTCTTGGGATGACGATAGTGTAACTAGCCAGACACGTTAATTTCGGGGTTCCAGCATTTACGGGTAGGTTTACCGTTCTTCATTTCGGGATTTCATAACAATTTGGTGTCTTTTGTTTTTAGCTTCCTAGGACTATCCCATGCTTGAGTGGAGTGGCATTGCTCATGAACTATCTTCTCGATGTATGCATCTAGAGCCTTGACTCAGGCAAGTTGCATTTCAATCTACTGACACTGGACGATGTTTTCTTGCTTGTGCAAAGGAGAAGGTATGTTGCACTGTAATTAGTTAATCTTAGTTAGTTTTCTGCTCCACTCAATTTCATGTATGTTAATCACTGAAATTGTTTTAAATTTTAGGCAGAAGAAAAGTGCTGCTATCTGAAGTGGATAGACCGTGAGTGGTCAGTTGCTATGCAGTTTTGCATAGGTCAATTGTGAAGCATGCATGACAAAGAAAACGAGGACAGAATCAGAGATAATCTGAAGCTTGATGAAGAAAATTTTAAATTAGTTGGAGAAAAGAGGAGAATGGAGGAAGAGCTTCCTTTTTTCAAACTTGATTTTGCAAAAATAGTGGTTGACAAGAAGGAGGCTATTAGTCAGCTTGGGAGTCCTAGGTTGGCTATCCGTGATCTGAAAGAGGAGCTTGAGAAGAAGAAGTTGGCAGTCCATTCTTCCACCAATCTACATCAGGTACTCAGGGTGAAGGCAGAGAAGGAGAGGGACCAGCTTGTGCTAGAGAGAGACCAAATGAAGGAAGAGAAGAAGCTAGAGCACATCATTTCTGATATGATGAAACAGAACCATGGATATAAGGACAAGGTGAAGAAGTTGAAGGAGATCTGTGATGAATTTGAAGTATGTAATGGTTGAATTTGTATTGAACTATCCAGTACTAGAATTTGTATTGAATTATCCAGTAGAACTATCCAATAGTAGAACTATCCAGTACTAGTATTTGTATTGAATTATGCAGTAGAATTATCCAGTAGTATCAGTAATTATCCAGTAGTATCAGTAATTATGTTTTTTAACTAAGCTCATGCAGACAAAGTGCAGACATATTACAAATTTAAACATAGTGCAGACATATTACAAATTAAAACATAGTGCAAACATAGTCCGACATAGTACACATTAAAACATAGTGTAGACATATTACAAATTAAACCATAGGCCGACAAATTATGTAGCTTCTGAGTTATTTATTCATCCACCCCTTCGGCCTCGACTGCCACAACCACCTCTTGCTGCTGTTGTCACAGCCGTCGATGTGGAAGCACCGTCTTTGTTCAGGTCGGGGCAATATTTCATCCTATGTCCATAAGCCGTTGTAAGTGCATCTAGTGCCCCTTAGTGATTTTGGTGGTTTGAAGACTTATAGGTTAAGTATCTAATGTGTTTGTGAGTGTACACAGGATCTATAAGTCATTGAGGAGTTTGAGATATTTGAAGAATATTGACCCCTAAAAATGTATGTCTTCAGTTGAAGAAATTGGTCTGAAGCTGAAGAAATGAATCGCGAGGAATCTGCGATGAAATTGATATTCCTCATGAAGATACTGATATTGAGAAGTCCGGTGTGTCTTGAAGAAAATCACTATGAAGAATTTGAAGCATGAAGATTTACACTTTCTGTTTTATTTTCTTCGCATTTGAGTAATAGGAACACCGTACTGTTAAAGGGGGTCGAAGTTACACTTTGGAATGAATTTCCTCATGATGCTCAACCCAAGCCTAATCCTACCAAAAGCCTCAAGTGAGGAATACGAGTGACATGAGGACTCTCACAGTTGAGGGTTCCGACCGTTTCGATAGCCACGCCAAGTCATTGGTCTTATCCACTCCAACGGTCATATTATTTAAGGGCATTAGTGTCAAATCATGTCTGGATGCTCCCAGGCTATAAATAGCCACCCCCACAACCACTAGCTGGTTGGCTGCTCCGTTAGAAACTGACGCTTGTCATAAGAGCAACCCAATTCCTCAGAGCCTTCGAGAGTAATTCATAAGTGAGGAAATACACCATACACCGAAACCACAAACCAAACCTAGTGATTGAGCATCACTGAAGAAGTTGTTCCTGTGTGGGACTGAAGCCTTTTACCTTTGAGGACTATGCATCCTCCAGACGGTTAGGCGTCCTGGTCTAGAGCTTTCCAGCAGTCAATTGTGGATCGCCGGGTGACCAAGTTTGTGAGGGTTTGGAAGTCTGCCCTGAAGACTTACCACGAGTGTTGGGCGAGGACTGTGTGTCCTTAGCTCAAGGAGAATACGGTAGGGACTGTGTGTCCCGGGACTGTGTGTCCTTTGGTTTCAATACCAAGCCGCTCCAAACCAGATGTACGACTGTCACAGCAGTTGGAACTGGGTCATCAACGACTGTCTTCACTGAGAAACGGGTTCTAATTCCTCAACTCCTTACTTTCCCCGTATTATGTGTTGATGACTTTCACTACGACTGTTTGAAGAATTTGGTAAAGACTTTCTCTGAATTTCCTCAACCCCAAATTCTTCACGTCAGTTAATCCTCATCTGTATTCTGCGTGCCTGCTCACAGTGCAATCTGTTTTCACATTCTTCACTCTGAAAAACTGTTGTTGTGAAACTTTGCACTTCTGATCCTTTACTGTTTCCGCTATAAGTTAGTCATCAGTGAGGAATTTCCTCAAAAGGAATTTCCTCAGCGATGAAATTCTAAAAATCTCCTATTCACCCCCCCTCTAGTCGATATAACGCACTTTCAGCCGGGCAGAGCAAACATTGTCTGGTTGCTCCACTAGCTTCAGATTGGTCCATATCGTTTCGGATGCACTTTACCTTACGTCTGCCCCTGCTAGTTCGTCATAGTCCAGGATCCGGGATGTATACTCTCTCACCATCAATAACCTTGTTGAAATTGCCGACGACTCTAAACCCTGTGATCTCACCTATCCATGCATTGAGTACTGCCTCTTTTGAATAGTACAGAGACACGAAGGAGATACTGTCTAACTCAATCTGGCCACAGGCAGCCAACACATGTGAGCAAGGCAGGTGCAACAACGCCGGTTTGTTGCATGTACACTCGCAAGTTGGATAAAATTCCATTCCAATTTTAACCTCATGCGTCTTCACCTCATTTGCAGAACCAAAACCATCAGTAGGAAGCTAAACCTCATACCTCCTTTCCTGATTACCTATGAGCGTGACAGTGTGCTTTTTTGCTTTCTTCATCTTCTCATCCATGTACTCCATGACACAGCTACAATAAGGTGTGTTCTGATTAACTGCAATATACTTCTTTGCTAACTCGTGCCTTTCTCTGAAATATCTCAAAGTCCCCTGGTATACACCCTCCACAATAGCTGTCACTGGCAATGCCCTATTCCCTCTGAGTACAAAGTTATACACCTCTGCAAGATTGGTTGTCATGTGGCGAGCAAAGGCCAATTCACTAGAGGCTCTTTCTCTATCCATTCAGAAAAATTCTTTATTGCCCTGCCCTTCTTTCTCTTCATATTAGGAGGGTCAATTGCTGGCAAGTCACAAAGACCTAGTGGCTCCTCTAGCTCCGCGATGAGTGTTGTTAGTTTAACCTGGTCTTTTTCCATTTTCTTCCTATCAAGGACCTTCTTCTTAGTAAACTCATCTAGTTATGATCAAATAAATTCGTATTTGCGCTGTTGGTTCTGCTTGCATAACTTTTTGAACAAGTTCATCAACCGTCTGTTCTTGAACTGTGAGAAAAAATTTGCACCCAAATGGTGCATGCACCACCGACTTTGCAAGTCCTCCCAAGGTGTTGGCTTGTCAGCTGCTGGATTACTTAGTGTCTTCACGGCCTTTAATATACCAGGATGTCTGTCATGAATGACACACACGTTTGGTCGGTCCTTCACGATAGCAATTTTAACTTGCCGGAAGAACCATACCCAGCTCAGAAAATTCTCGCCCTCCACAAATGCCATGGCTAGTGGGATGATTTGGTTGTTCCCGTCCACACCAATAGCAGTAAGGATTTGCCCTTTGTACTGACCAATCAGGAATGTACCATCCACAAACATCACAGGAGGACAATGCCGGAAAGCTTCGATGCACAAACCGAAAGAGAAGAATACTCGTTTCAACACCTTGTAATCTGGTATAATCTCCAACCTCGTGTGTTGTATGTTAACATAAGTGCCGGGATTCCTCTCCTTCAGTATGTCAAGGAGACGGAAAACATTATCATATGAGTCGAAGAACGTCCCAAACCTTTCCTTCATAGCCTTCTGCGTAGCCCTCCAAGCCTTCCCATATGGAATGTCATAATTCCATCTGACCTTCACTGCTTTCTGGATATGTTTTGCCTCCATATCTTTCTTCTCAACTATCTCAGTATACATGAGTTGCGCTATGAGAGTTGAACTCAGGTTTGGATGACGAATCAACAGATTTTTCCTCACACAATTATGTGGGACCACATTGATGACAACCCAGTGGATATTATACTTCGGCACGTGCCCGTGCACCTTTGCAGGACAACCTGTTTCAACACAATTCACGGTATATTTTGTTGGAGTTGATATGTGTGTCCGGAAAACCCTCTTCGTAGACATAGCCCACCTTATCACCGCATGCTTCAATTTTTTCTTTGTGTCAAACATAGCCCCGATCTGGACTTGGTTCAGATTATATTGCCATGGAGTCTCATGGCCATCGTTGACAGTAATGCCATCGGGCATGTGCTTATCCCATCCAGAAAGAATCGGTACATCCACTTCATCCTCGGAATTTTCAGAATCCAGATCCTCCGCAAACCCATCCTCGTTCTGTTCCTCCATCACCCTCTGCATTTCATCGCCTTCCTCATCCCCATAAGCAACACCAGAGCGAGCTAATAGTATGGACTGAATACTCTGCCCAGTCTCATTGTGTGGCACATAATTTGACTCCTTCTCGGCTTGGCTAGCATCCACATCCGGTGGCTGTGACCCGGATACATGACTACCCTGTCCTGGTTCATAGCCCATGTTGACTTGTACGGAATTCTCCTCCTTCGCCGGTGGTTGCACTAGGACATATGGATGAATTCTTCGGTCTCTGGAACGACTTAGCAGGACAACCAATGCTGGCTCCTATCTATCGGCATCAACTCACACTTGACATTTTTACAGGATTTGGTCCAGAATGCATGAATACTGACAAAACAGACTTCAGGATCTAGCTCAAAACTAGTAGTCAACCAGTGCTTCAACTGCCTAATGTCCAGTCTGTCCGGGTCTGAAAGTGTCAGCATGCCTCTCTTAAACTTGCTGAGATCAACCCCCAAATCATTATACAGAACAATACCAAGGCAGTAATAAACAGTCAAATTTACATATTCAGACATTTTCACCTGTCAGACATTGCGAGTTTGTCATTATTTGCAACGAACAAATTTATACAAACATAAACCTACATACACTAAATAAACCAACACTAAAAAGAACCTACATTAAAAAATCGCTATACCTTCCACGCGTGTGTCCCCTTCTTCTTCCTCTCCACCTTCTTCTTCCTCTACACCACACCACCTCCTCACCTCACCATCCAAAACTACCGCATCACACAAAATGAGACCGTAGGCCGGTGAAGATGGATAGGATCTATTGATTCCGTGGATTGAATAGGAAAATGGGCAAAATGGGGGAGAAACGAGAGAGAAAAGAGAAACCAGAAAATGAGGAGGAAGGAGGAGGAAGAAGGGGGTCATCAGGGGCTATCGAGGGGCTCTTCAGCCTCCTAGAGGACGACAGGTCCCCATCGGCCACCCAGAGGCCGGCAGGTGGCACTTCGGCCACCTGAAGGCCGACAGGCACCCATTGGCCACCCAGATGCCGACACGTCCCCCATCGGCCACCCACAGGCCGACGGGGTGCTACTTTTGGCATTTTTTTTAAACGCATACATTCTTTTCAAATTTATTACAAATTTCGTATTACTTTTGAAAAAAAAAAACGTCTCAAACCCCCTATTACTTCCGGACGGATAGTCCGGTCAATGGCTGGTCAGAAAACTCCGACCCAAACGAACATCTCAAACCGACCTCAAATGTGTGGGTTGACATTTGTATCTAGCCTAAATATGGAATGGATATACAGGGATCCGGACACGTCCGTTAAGTCGGAGCCGACCCATACCGGCCCACCCAATACCATATATATTCCTTCCCAACCCTATCTCGACCAAACCACCCCACCCCTTCCCTCCACTCTACTCCCCTCCCCCAAAAAACTTTCGTCCGACGACCTCCAACCTTCTCCGGCATGAGGGGTAATGGATCCGAGCCCTATACCTTCATATCCATCGACTGTGAATTGATCACACACGACCAGAAAGAGAAGATGACCGTTTGGCTTGCGTTCCACCACTCCCGGAAGGAGGACGCTTGATAGCAGCGCTCGGACTCCTTTCATCGGGAATCCTTGCATCCGCCCAAATAGCGCATTGATCCGCCGCTAGGTGTGCCGGATATGATCAAAGAAGTCAATCATTAGTCTGTAATAATAGTCCTTAACAAGAAAAATAAGTATGCTTGTATGGACTACTAACCCGGATATGATCATATCAACAGTTTGTTCATAAAATATGTGAAAGTAGGATCCATCAACTGCAAAGAAAAAAAAACTAATCAAATCTCATAACAAGTCGAAAATAGCGACCATTAAAAGGTAAGATACTCAACATAACATCTTGTTGGTGTATTCTTAGAAGTTGGAACCAGAGAAATTAAAATCATAAGTCTGAACAATTCATATTTATGTTATTATGTGTGACCAAAAACATGCACATTGAAGTTCTTGGGAGCTAGATATAATGATGAACTCTGGATTTCGAAATTACATTATTTATGTGATAGCAAGTCAAGTAAATGACTGTTCATTACCACTTATTCTCTTAAGAAGCACATGGCAGGGGATGAAGGAGTTCTTAAGGATAATGGAAATGGCCTTAGTGAATTGTTGGATGGTCACACGCTCACACTAAAACATATAGCATCAAACAATGACTATACTTGGGCTCCCAATATCAAATAAAAGTTCACACAGTATAGTGTTGTCTTGAGGCGTGTAGGCATTACATTTTGTACATCAATAGGCAGTTTAAAATCAAAACTGGTGTAAATACCTAGCTGATTTTGGACACACTGTTGCCTATCGCTGAATAGTACCAATTGTTCTCCAAGCATTGCCAACAATATGTTTCGTAAAATATACTTTCTTGTTGGGTTCTTGCATCATGATTTTTTTGTGTCATCAAGAAATAACCGTATGGACACTTGGTATAGGTTCCTTAACAATCTTTGACCAACTATATTGTACTATATAAAGCACATCATAAGAGGTCGAAGCCCACCCGTCCCCCGCGTTGTCAACCTCTCGCGACACGGGGAAGCCCAGCTCGCCGCCGCCGCTAGCCCCTCCCTCTCCCTCTCCGTTGTGTCGCCGCCGCCGGAAGACCTGCAGGAGAATCCCATGCGAGGCCCGGGGAAGGTGGCGGCGGGGCATCCCGTTCGGTGGTGTGCGGCGTGGTGGCCGCAGACGCCTGGTGGCGCGTGGCGTGCCCAGATCCGGGGCGGAGTCCTTCGATGCGGCGGCGGGGGAGGTCCTCGGCGCAGACGGGCTCGACTGGGTGGGTGTGCGGCGGTGGTCATGTGGTGGTGCCCGTGTGGTGGCGGCTGGGGGCACGTGGGCTCGATCTGGGGCCTCGCGGGCCTGTGGCGGGCACGCCGCGGTGGTAGCTCGGCCGACGGCCTGATGCAGGGCGGCTCGTCCCTGCCGGCAATTTGGCATCCTCGAGACCCCTGTGCAGCGATTCTCCGACCCGGTGCCCGTGCGGCGCCGACTGATGCTTCAGATGTGGCGGGCTGCGATCTGGCAGTTCCGTCCAACGTTTTAGGGGTGGGGTGACGCCCCCACCCCCTGCTCGGGGTCCTTCTGCGGCAATGCAGCGACGGTGTCTTGTGTGATTTGGCCGGTTTCGGCCGGGTCCGTCCCGTTGGCGTTCTGTTTAGCGACGAGGTTTGATGGCGGCTCCTGCGTGGTCATGGCGTGATGGCTTGGTGGGAGGCGTGTGTGCTAGCAGAGGTGTTGTGCGTGGAGTTGTGGTGTTGGGAGGTGCTCCGAGCGAAAGCTTGTCGGGCAAGAGTTTGCCGGCCGATGGTGTCGGCGTCTGTGGATGTCGTCTCACCTCCTTGGAGGCACCGTTGAGGAGTTCTCTCCCTACACACCCTCTGATCCAGTTCTTCGGGTGAAAACCTTAGCCCCGGTTGGGTCGGTCGACGCGTCAACATCGTCGCTTCCTCCTTGGGGGCGTTGTCTTGAAGAGCTTTGGATCTCGTTTGCACTCTCCAGAGGCTAGACGCTCACGACATTGCGGTCGGCTGGGGCCCGTCCGGCAACGTGGATGATCTGCGCGGCTTCTTGTGTGACAACGATGTCCCCTTCAAGCGGAGCAGGATTTGCTGTTGTGTTCTGGTAGTCAGTCTCATCCGGCGTGTTCGAGGGGTCGACGTGCCTCTCTTGTCTTCTGAAGTCGGAGCTATTTGAGGAGGAACCTTGCGGCGACGATGACGTGAGACGAATGGTCGGTTCAGGCGCTGGCTCGACGCAGGTCCAACGCTTTTTATCCTACAATGCTCGCCGGTAGAGTCGAAGCTGTCTGGTCGTCGACGCGTGTGGTGGACTGTTTGGCATTGTCCGACGCAGGCCTCTACGCTTGTTTGTGGTGGAGGCTACATTGGTGGTCGTCGATGGTGAATTCGGAGTTGCCCTGGTGGAGGCGTGATGACGATGACGCTGGATTGCAACCTCGACGGAGCTCTTCCCCTTGGCGGCGTGTGTGCGTTCTTGTGTAGCTTGCCAGATCGCCCTGTGTGCCTTGTTTTTACGGGCGCATTATGAAGATTTTAGCCCGATTTTTTGATTATTAACTGGGCAACTCTCTTCGACGTTTTTTAATGGGATCGGCACCTAAGGGACCGCGTTTAAAAAGAAATTATGCTATATCACTAGCTATTTAGGAACCACGAAACCAATATGTATACAACCGTTGACACTATGCATGTGGAAGAAATAATACATACCCCTACCTAATAAGCTGCTAAGCATTGCGAACATAATTCGCTAGACTGAGTTGATTCAGAAGGTCGAATTTGAGGAAACAAGTGTGTTATGTCGAGTGCGCAGTGCAAAAATAAGCCAGGTATAGAAATCAACTTAACACGTTAAAACTTCTTGGTTAGAAAGGATGATAACATTCAATCAATTTAACCATTGAAATGCATTTTTTACTTGTTTAAAGGAGTATCCAAGGAAATACCCAATAACTAGGGGTACCATGAAAATGGTTATGGACCTACTCTTGGAAGCAACGTGTAAAGCTATTCCTAAATATTGTTTGTCAAATAGCTAAAGACCTACTGGTTGCCAATATTCCTGCTACGATGTGGCATCAGGTCAACAATTTAAACAGATACGCCATGATTAGGTCCTAATGTCCTAGAATTAATTACGGTGAACTATTACAACAATATTTCACCAAATTTCGTCTCTAGGAACACAATGTTTCACAAAATTATTCCTAGAAGTAGGTGAACACACCCGAGAAAAGAAGTTGCTGAACAAACTGAATTATTTACTAGGAAATTGATTGATGTTACGTAAAAAAATGTGATAAGCGTACTTACCATCAATAATGCTAGACCTACAAAAACTTACAAATGTTTACTTAACCTTTCAAACTAATTCTTCCTTCCCCCTGATTTTCAGTGGGGGTGAAGCCCATCATCCCTTAATTACCAATCACAATCCTACATATCAGTTTATACATAATTTTTTTAAGCAAACCTTTGTAGATGTAGCATTATTCTACTTACCACAGCCAGTCCAAGAAACTGTCCCCGGATTTGTTGACCATTCGTGATAAATATTTCAGGGGTCGTCATCCATTCGTGATATAACGGACATACACGATCAAAGCATCGGTCGGTCAAGCTTCATAAAGGGACGTTTCATGTGCGAGCTAAACTGGCATCGCAAATATGCCTCGCTGCGAAAACTAGCTAAAAATGCATGATTAACCTTCAAAAAAAAGCTCATGCATGAAAACACCTGAATGCAGATCGAGCTAGCTAGGTAGGCAACCACAGAGAAGAGATCAATATCTGCTAAAGATCTTTAAAAGACCAGAATTAGTTTCCCACACACAAGACCGCACCAAACGACCGGGTTCCACTATCACGAAGAAGATTAATGGAAGATCACGGAACAGAGCAGTGGTAAAATGGAGTAGCAAGCATCCAAATGCATAGGACAGATCGATCAACATAATAGTAACAGTAACACCACCGTAGCTCCTGCGTGGAGTTGGTCCGGCCAGCGCCCTCTCATGTCCTGCTGCAGGTGGCTTGCTTTTATTCGGTCTTCTTCCTTCTTGTCCCGGTCAGATCATGGCTTCCCTTCCGACGCTGGAGATAAAATGGAGGCGTTAAGATTGCAGATGTGCACTGTATTTCTCACCAACGAGGTGGAAACGGAGGCACATACCTGGTGCTGCTGCTGCATTAATTCCTGGCCTTTCTCATCACCAGGCAGCAGACATGAGCTACCAGCGCGCCGATCGCTGCGGCGACGACGAAGCAGCTGAGCACAGTCAGGACGATGTGATCCTTTACGATCCTCCCTGCAGCGCATCACGATTGACAAGTTAGAGACGGAATCGCCATGAAATTTTACCGGCTGGAGTAATGCTCACGAATCTTCTCTCTCCGCGGCGGTGCCGATATCTCGAGACGGAGGTAGCAGTTTGAGCCCAGAACCGCGGCCACGCTTCCTTTTCCTTGCACTTGCACGCCGTCGGCGGTGGTGAGCACCCAGCTCGCGACCATCCGCGGCACCGAATCATTCAGCAGGCACCGGGCGCACTCCGCTGCGGTGAGGTCCATCGCGCACTGTGCCAGCACGCGCACCGTGTCGCCATTGCTCGCCATGGCAGTCCCGTCGGCGGTGGGCACCCAGCCGTCCGCGGACAGCGGGACCAGGGAGTGCACCACGTCCAGGAACTCCAGCACGTCAACGACGGCTTCGATGCCACGGACAGAGTCGCCGGAGAAAGTGACGGCACCGATGTCGATGTCGTCGGAGGAAGCCTTGGTGTCGGCGTACCCCAGGAAGCAGCCGTCGTTCAGGAAGCCCGCGCGCCGGCTGGCGTTGCCGCACTGGCCGGCGATCTTCCCGCCGGCGTCGGACAGGCAGACGAGGCACGGGCCGGGCGCGGGGTCACCGAAGCAGAGGCCGCGGGCGAACGCGCCGCCGGTCCTCATGGAGGCGAAGCCCGTGCGCGCGGCGGCATGAGGGAGGTCGTCGAGGAGCGAGAGAAGACTGCGGTGGAACGCGCCCCTGCCGTTAACGGTGGGTGTTGAAGTCGGGTAGCACTTTGTCATGCTGAACTCGGAGGTGCCGATGACCGCCGTCATGGCGACGAGGGAGATAAGGAGGAGGCAGCGGCGGGAGAGCGCCATGGGAGCGGGCAACTCCGGGAAGGTGGTGGTGGACAGTGGAGACTCGGAGGAGGAGGAGCCGAGGAGAGTCTCTTGCGGCGCTCGAACGAACTAGTCTAGCGCGAGCTCGCGTGTGGTAATTATATGCCAGGCAGCTCGCGTCGGATGCTTTGCCGCGGCATGGATTGGGAAAGGGTGGAGCGCTGCCCCTCATCGAGCAAGAAGACAACACCGCCCTGATTGTATGTGAGCTAAGAACCGAATATGGCTTTCTCTAACTGCTTGCGCGCAACGCGAATCCACGCCGTCGCTTCGCCCACTGGATGAGCGCGAGTCATCCCCACTCGGTCCCACCTGTTTTCGTTTATTCCAGTTTTTCAAGCACATACCGAACGAATACAGTCATATCGTATGCCAGTACTGCCTACGCACGCCTCGCCATAGCTCGTACCAGTCCTACCTCGCGCCCTCCGCCCACTACATCGCCACCATGCTGCCACATCCACCAGGCCGGACGCCATTCAAAATTCAAATCCCCTCACGCAGGTGCAGCTGCATCCATCGGAGGAACAAAGCTCACCGCGTCGCATCCCCTGGATCACCAGGTTCGTCCGGTCTCCACCAATGGATCTAAGCGCCGAATCATTCACCGATTTGCTATTCAGGTTTCACTACCCAGAAATTCCTCTCCGTTTTTCTTACCATTCATACGGCATGCTGATAGAGATTTGGGCTCTTGGCAGATTTTGTTTCCAACCTGTCCCATCAGGAAGTGTCCCAGATTTCTTGGTGAGTGAGATTGAGGCAGACGAGGAGGAAGAGGAGGCGGAGGCGGGCGAGGAAGAGGAGGCGGAGGCGGACGAGGAAGAGGAGGCGGAGGCGGACGAGGAAGAGGAGGCGGAGGAGGCAGAGGAAGACCATGAAGACGAGGAAGAGGAGGCAAAGGCAGACGATGAAGATGAGTTCGAGCATGATGTGCCCCAGTTCGTTTCTCCTTCCTCAAGCCAAGCCACGGATTCAGATAAGGCCATTCCAGACGATGAAGACAAAGAGCACAATACTAAAGCGCAGCCCAATCCATCTCCATGGCCTCAAAGGTACTGACATGCATCTTTCTGCCGCCACATTCAGTGTCGTATTTATCCTCTGTCTCTGTTGCTTCAGAAGACGAGTTGTTGCAGTGATAGTTCTTCAGTAGATCGTGTCGATCCAACATAGGTTAAGAAACCCTGCTCGCACTTGTAACGAGCTGGTGCAGTCACAGCTTCGTGCTCCTTTACCCTAATATGCATTAACAGAACAGATCACAGTCAGATTATATAGAAGAGTCTGTCCCGATAGTTTAGCAAGTAACAGAGTTTAGGTATTATTTTGCATTTTGCAGCACATGTACCTAGCTCCCAATTCACACGCAGTTGGATGTCAGGCTACTGCAATCACATACCATTCTTGTGGTGTTTGCTTGCTTATAATAGGCAGTTTGTTCGTTAGTTGTAACTAATAACCGTGACGCAGTTCAATACTACCGTCATTAGGCTGTGCAGCGACAGTTATTCAGTTCGAGGATTTGCAATCAATGAATTAGAACATTTAGGCAGTACGGTTTTTTACATAATTTGGGATCAGATCGACCGCACATTTATTTCTGTCGAAGCAACTACCATATGGGGCAGCAGAATGTTTGATTCAGGACAACGTTTGATACACTGAGTGTTATATTTGAATAGTATAAACAGTCAGGGCCAATGATCGCTGCACTAAGTATTTTATTTGACACACTGAGTATTATAGCTTATGCTCAACACAATGAAGTTTAAGTTAGCTGTAGTTACACAGTATTGAGAGAGATCTAGTTGAGTTGAACGTATTGCTGCGCACAAAATCTAAAGGAAATAATGTTGAAGTCCAAGATGTGTTTGTATACATTGGAAGCAAATTATTCGGAATCAAAGTCTGTTGGATGTGAAAATACTGTCTTATTTTTTGTTGAGGTAAAAAACTTTATCATTTTGAGAAACAAGCATCAGGTTAATTTGGCATGATGACTGACGGATACACAAGCATAACATGTAGTTAATGCCCTGATTGTGCAACAACAATAAGTATCCTAAATAATACCAACGAGGAGAGAAATGAACTTGTCTTCTGGTCAAGCATCAAAGACGCAGTTTGAACTCTTAGATGTATGAGACATGTTGTTCAGCATGGTTTAAGCAATCGGACATTCGATTGGAATCTGAATTTATGAGCGTATTTTTTTGTTAATTTAGGCACGAACAAATTGGGTTGGATATCATATCTGTTTATGCTGCAAGTTATCCAGAAGTTCAGGCCAAGGAGAGCCCTGTCTGATGTATGCTGCAATATATTTCTCGAGGCCAAAATCTATATAGTTGTGATGCAACCGGAATGCCGTCACAGATATTCCAATAACGTTCCACCCACAAGGTGTGATTAGTGCTATAATTGCTCAAATTGTTTTCGTAAGAAATAATCAGTAATAATGAACAAGATACAGAATCAGGGTGCACTACATAGCGGATGGATTTGGCAGGACGAATGACGGATATGAATATTGTTATGAACATGCATCAAGTATAACTACTACTTTTGCTCGTACATGAACAAGTTACATAAACTGCAAGTGTTATTCTCTGAAAAAGGAAGAATATTAATACCCGTTCTTCTGCTGCTATCAATTCAGCCATCCTCACCACATCTGACATCACGGACAGCACCGGTGGCCCAATCTTGGACGAGCAGCGTCAGAGGGCAACCACGCATCCCATGGTTGCTGGCCATGTCAATACTATAAAAGCTATCTGATCCGGGCCTTGTGTATGACCTTAGCATCACAGACAGCACTGGTGACCAAGGATTGGCAGTCATTGTGCTAGTACAGACGGAAGAGGATAAGGATTTAGGGATTTCAGATTTAGAACGAGCATGACAAGGATACCTGTTTCTCCGATCTCGGCTTCGACCGGGCGTCTTCCGCGCGCTACCTGTGCGGCACAGCCGCCGGCCAAGAATCTGCATCAAGAGGGCAGCAAGGAGCACCAACGGATGGATTTGGTCGCGCGTGAGAGGGGACTTTCCTACGCTAAGGACAGTTGAGGAGGAGAGCTGGGGAATGGATGGATAACGGGGAGAGGACACCTACGATGGGTCCTTTTAAGACACGTGTCGGAACTTCATCGTTGCTTTACACCGCACTTTATTACGTAATTTTCCAGAAAAGGATTGTGAGATATTACTAGTGGTTTAACAAACAGAATAATTATCTTCAGATACTTAATCTGTCAAAATGCAACTACCGCAGCATCCGTCTGATTTCTTGCTTCCTCTCAGGATAGTGCTGTCGCTGTCAAACGGGTGACTACCGTCGCATAGCAGCACATGCCGTACCAATGGTACAGGCAAGGGCTAGCAGCAGTACTAGCACTAGATTAGCAGATGGCCCACAAAAGACACAATACAGCGACATATACATGCATGAGAAAAACTTGATCCTAGAAGAATACGCTGCAGGGCGTGAACATGTGCGGGCCCGGCTGATGCGACAACATGCGGATGGACGGCACCGATACGAGTTGCGCGCGCATATGGTTAGGAAAAATCCGCGTCTCGAATATGGCTTTCTCTAACTGCTTGCGCGCGCAACGCGAACCCACGCCGTCGCTTCGCCCACTGGATCAGCGCGAGTCGTCCCCACTCGGTCCCACCTGTTTCCGTTTATTCCAGTTTTTCAAGCACATACCGAACGAATACGGTCATATCGTATGCCAGTACTACCTACGCACGCCTCGCCATAGCTCTTACCAGTCCTACCTCGCGCCCCGCCGCCCACTACATCGCCACCATGCTGCCACATCCACCAGGCCGGACGCCATTCAAAATTCAAATCCCCTCACGCAGGCGCAGCTGCATCCATCGGAGGAACAAAGCTCACCGCGTCGCATCCCCTGGATCACCAGGTTCGTCCGGTCTCCACCAATGGATCTAAGCGCCGAATCATTCACCGATTTGCTATTCAGATTTCACTACCCAGAAATTCCTCTCCGTTTTTCTTACCATTCATACGGCATGCTGATAGAGATTTGGGCACTTGGTAGATTTTGTTTCCAACCTGTCCCATCAGGAAGCGTCCCGGATTTCTTGATGAGTGAGATTGAGGCAGACGAGGAGGAAGAGGAGGCGGAGGCGGGCGAGGAAGAGGAGGCGGAGGCGGACGCTAAGAACGACCCAGTGAAAAGAAGCACCACCAGCTTTGCATGCTTCGTTTTCAGAAATGCTACATCTACACGTAACTAACGTAAACTTATGTTCCTTACTTCCTCAACCAATCACCGTCCGTTGATTTTCAGGGATGGGTCTAGGCTGTTTTTATCTTCCAACCATCCGTCCCTCACGAGCTTCTCGCGCAACTTCCTAGCCCGGTGATTTATGGTAAGCAGATGTAACATTTGTTGAAGTGCAGCACCAGTACTTGAATTCCTGTCTACCCCAGCTCAAGCTCCGGCGATATCACACCATTATCTTGGCCCAGCAGATCAACGTGGTTAGGCTGGTCGTAATGGGAGTATCATAAGTAATACTCCCTTCGTTCCTAAATATAAGTCTTTTAACCGATTTTACTAGGTGTCTAATTACGAAGCAAAATGATTGAATGTACGTTCTAAAGTATGTCTATATATATCCGTATGTAGTCCACTAGTGAAATCTCTACAAAGACTTATATTTAGGAACGAAGTAAGTATCATGCATGCCTACTAGGCATATTTAATGATATGTCATGTAATTAAATGAAGAAAAAGAGGGTTGAGTATCATATTATGATACTGTATCATATTAAATGAAGAAATAGATGATTGAGTATGTGTTATGATTCTAGCACATGATACTACGCATTACGGATGTAGTATCATATGCATGATACTAGTATATGATACTCCCCATTACAACGAGCCTTATTAGCGCTAACGACTCGATGAGTCCGTTCCACCCATCCTACAGTCCACGTGTAAAACATATATACAAATAAATTAAGAAACACATTTAGCATAAGTCGATAGCATATTTCTAATTAATTACAAAACACGACACATGTATATATATATCCATCATTATAACTAATAATTTTTATCGACATATACAAGCATGCATATCCGGTGCAGTGATAATCAGACATAAAATTTCGACGGTACAGTGATAATCAGACATGAAATTTCGACGGTACAGTGATAATCAGACACAAACTTTTACAACTACAGCAGTACTACTACTACTAAGCTGCTGTGTACTACTCAAGTCAAATCTTTTTCAAGTTGCTAGTTGCTACAGTGGAGTCGTGGACAGGATGCAGCTAGCTAGGCAGAGTTTGCACCGTCTTGAGTCTTGACGGGCCGCAGCTCAACGCCCGTGTGACGGCCTCTCGTGGAGGAGATCGTGCTCAGTCGAGGTGAACCTTGTCAACGACCTCGTGGTGGTGGTTCTTGCACACCAAGTAGACCACCGGCTGCGCCACCAGCGTCAACAGCACCACCGCGCACAGAGCCACTGCCATCGCCGCCCCGGCGGCCACCTGGAACCCAAGGCCGAGGCCCAGCGCATCGTCCACCACCAGAACCGGGAAAGCCACCAGCACGGCGAAGATGCAACCGTCGAGCGTGACGAAGACGCCGGCGGCCGCCCAGAACTTGCCGGCGACGAGCGCACGGCTCTTGCGCAGGGCGGCGAAGAGCATGGCATCCTCGAGCAGGGACACCACGCAGGCCAGCTGGCACACCACGGCTACGTACCCCGCGCTGGCGAGGCACGCAGCCCATCCCAGCAACTGCAGCGGCGACATGATCTTGTCCGGAGCGCCATGCAGCTCCTGGGGCTGGAGCAAGGCGGAGACCAAGAGGGAGGTGTAGACCACGAGAAAGGGCACTGCGGCAAGGAGGAATGTGCAGAGGAGCCGCGTGAGCGGGGCCGTGGGGAATCCCTTGAGGACGCGATCGGCGGCGCGGAAGTCGCCGCCGGTGCAGTAGAGGGATGCGACGCATAACCCGTAGGCGGCGGTGCAGAGGTGCAGGAGCACGAGGACACCGCCGATGGAGACGGCCACGAAGAGGGAGAAGGCGAGCCGGTACGTGATGAGACGGAGGAGGCCGGGACAGTCGTCGTCGAGGTCGGAGAGGACGCGGGAACAGAGGGCGCGGATGGCGGCGGCATTGGCGAGCAAGAGCACGGAGAGCAGCGGGGGCCCAGGTTGACAAAGTTGGGGAGCATGACGCGGTGGATCACGCGGCAGGTCTCGCGGCAGACGCCGGCGAGCCCGAGTCCCCCGAGAGCCTGCTGCTCCGGTGCCCACTCCATTGATCGAGCACGTAGGCCGTAGGGTGGTGGACTGGTGGTTGTGGAGACTGGAGAAGGAAAGTGACCTGGGAGGCTGGGAGTACTGAACTGAAGGGAGGAAGAGGATGAGCAGACTCCGACGGAGAGTTGAAGGGGAATGTACATGGACATGCTCGCCCGTTGATGGCCGTGACGGTGAGAGTGTACAAGGCCGCGCCGCGTCGTGCGTGAATGCTTCGGATCGGGCTGTGCTTGTCAGTCCAGTCCCATTAAGAAGAGCGAAGTCTAAAATAAACCTTGAACTCATACAATCAGTCTGAATAAAACCCTGATCTCTGAATTCCTGAAATTCACACTCTGTCCTTTCTAATCCCAGTCAAATTCAACCCTAATACCAGTGTACATCAGTTTGGTGCATCAGAAAAGGCAATCCTCACCAGGATAACTCCTCGCTCTCGCTGACCGTGCGTCTGGATTGTCATATCCATCTTAATTCCTCTCTCCCATGCTGATTCACTCCAGAAAATTTCCCCTCGCGGGTGGATCCCGTCTATGCCCCTCTCCATCCCCCACTGCTCCCGCTATCTTCGTCGTCATCTGCCACGAAATCGAGGCGAGAAAGGAGGATTCATGGTGTGCAATCTCATGGTAGATGTCACTGCATGCCTTGTATAATAGCGAGGTCCATATGGTGCACGCGGACGCAATCTCATGGTAGATGTCAATGAGAGTATACTATGATCGTGGTCGAGAACAGTATTTTCCGGTGTGCCAAACCGGTCAGGGTTAGCATTGGTCGGGATTCAAAAATGGTACAAATTTCGGGGATTTAAAGGTAAGGGTTTAATTTTAACGAGGGATATGAATTCAAGGTTTATTTCAGACTTTACTTCATTAAGAATGCCAAAATCTATTTTATTAGGTGTGTACATCCATGATTTCCAATACTAAAACCATGCAATTAGGTGGCCTTGTTCACCCACGTACGCGAGCAGAGGGGCCGGGGAGTGTTAGAGTTAACCTTGTTGTGTAGGCATTCATCATGGTTATTTTCATAGATTTTGTTGAGTCATGCACGTAAGTATGTCCACTACTAGCTGCGACCGTGTACACACGTAGAGATGAGATCGCGTGTGTTCATGCAAGTTAGTAGTGAGTTAGTTATTTAGAGAATGGATGCATGTGCGGGCTTCCATCATTGTAGTAGCATGCACGTACGCGTCAGGGTCTTAGATGCGGCCGGGTAATCAGCTGATAAGTGTGAAAACGGTTGAATCGTGTGGCCATGTCAAAGGTTGTTACTCGTGGCCTTATTGCCGGCTAGTGGAGAGAAGATAGCGGAGCAGGCAGGTAGTACGTGTGTATCTATCTTTGTTAAATCTTGTAATCAGTTATATGTGTGGTTGGAGAAAAGGGTAAGAGAAAAGGCAGAAGTGCGTTGCCGGAAGAACTGTGTGCTCTTGTGTCTCGTGTGTGTTGTGTGAGCCTTCTTCAACCTCCAGCTCGCGCGTGTGTGTTTCTTCTTCCTTGGGCAGCCCCAACAGGGAGAACCTCAAGACGATCCCAGTGGTTTCCTCATCTAGCTAGCTAGTCTATCGTTCCAGAGCCTCTCTTGTACTACTGCTGCACCGGAATGGAATGTCATGGGCACATGGGAGCGCACAGGGCCTCGCCGCGTACATCGTGCCTGCCTCTGCGACGAGCACGATAAAGCTTGCCCCAGAATGGAAATGTGCTGTGCAGGCAGCTCGATCGTAACATGCATCTTGGTTCATCACCCGGTCTCCAGAAATAAGCACGGGAAGGGCCAGTTTTTTTTAGTTTTTTTCAGCTTTTAGAATAAGTTGTCCCCTATTCACCTTATTCTAAAAGTTTAACTAAAATTTTGTTTTTAAAAGCCTACTAGTCAAGTTTTAGAGCATTCACAGCCAGACCTTGCAAATTGACCCTCAAACATCAGCGGTCACGCCTCAAATTTTCTTCTACACATCCAACTCTTTCATATTTCATCCCTCATATCTATACAAAAGCATGCAGAATATATCCTACGTACTGCAACTGATCTTCTTCCTTGTCGGAGATGGCTTGCGTCGGAGCCTGAGCCTCGTCCGCTTCCTCCTCCATCTCCTACTGTTAGAGCATATATCTTCATATGTGGTTTTGGTAATTGATGACAATTCCTATGGACTAATGGTTGCCTTAAGTTACATTTATAGGATTTGTCCATAGGCACTTCTTGAAGTCCATCTGTTGGGTTCAAGGAGTTTATATGATGACCAAGATGGTATTCAAGTTATTATCCAAAGAATGGTCATAGAGACACATGGTTGATCAAGATCTCAGACAAAGAGTAAATCAAGATGATCAACACACAAAGCGTACAAGATGTACCGAGAGGGATCAAGTGATCCCATGGTATGGTAAGCATTGTCCATTATGTATTTGTGTACTAACCCATGGTCTTCGTGAGAGTTCTATGTGGGGGTTAGGTGTGTTTTCATGGGCTTGCGTCAAAGGGAAGATCTCATACAACCCATGAAGTATGACGTCGATGACCAAGATGGTATTCAAGGTATTATCCAAAGAATGGTCATAGAGACACATGGTTGATCAATATCTCAGACAAAGAGCAAATCAAGATGATCAACACACAAAGCGTACAAGATGTACCAAGAGGGATCAAGTGATCCCATGGTATGGTAAGCATTGTCCATTACGTATTTGTGTACTAACCCATGGTCTTCGTGAGAGTTCTATGTGGGGGTTAGGTGTGTTTCCATGGGCTTGCGTCAAAGGGAAGATCTCATACAACCAATGAAGTATGACGTCAAGTTGTGATAGTCATCAAGATTGCGATGTGCAAGTGCAAGTGGATCAGCACGAAGATATCATGCTTGAAGCTTGCCGTCCATTGTGGTGGCAATGGACTTGTGAAGACATGCTGAAGAGTGGCTCACCCATAGTGAGTATGGGGGAGAAATCAACTAGTCTTCATCAAGCCAACACAATCAAGAAAGGTGGTCCATCTTGAGGAAGCCAAGATCATCATCATCTAGCTCAAGAGGACGAGGTGCAAGGTATAGGTTTGCCCTTGATAGGTTGTCTGTTTAGGATAGATTGATGTACTATCAAGGGGGCTCTCAAGTGAGTAGCTTGATCGTATCGTTCGTTGAGAGCTCAAACCATTTGCATCCTTGCATCATACTTCTTGGTTCTTATTTGGTGTTTCTCTTTGTGAGTTCTAGAGCTTATGGTCATCTTCATGACAAGCTTGAGTTCATCGAAAACGGAGTCCATATGCAACTACTATGATGTTTTCGATGTTGGAGTTTTTGCCGGTTCTTCATTCTTAGAGGACTCACATCTTTATATCATTGGCATATTCATAACCGCATGGTCTTAAGCTTGGGTTTGGATAGCCCTTGTCGTCCTGAATCCAACAAGCTTGGGTTTGCTCGATTCGGAGCTCGTATGCGAAAGTTATGGCTGTTTCAGTGACGAGCGGTAGTACCGCTGGACCTAGCGGTAGTACCGCTGGAGTTGGCGGTAGTACCGCTGGCCCTAGCGGTAGTACCACTGGCTGGCGGTAGTACCGCCCCTGGTCAGCGGTAGTACCGCTCCAGGAGCTTAGTACCGTCTGCCTAGCGGTTGTTCGTGGACGGACCTTTTTGCGAAGACTTTCTTGGCGGTGGTAGTGCCGTTGCACTACCAGGGGCCCAGCGGTAGTACCGCTGGGGCCAGCGGTAGTACCGCTGGAGTGCCAGTGGTAGTACCGCTCGCTGGCGGTAGTACCGCTAGAGTGCCAGCGGTAGTACCGCTGTAGCCAGCGGTAGTACCGCTGGAGCTCGGGCAGAAAGTGGGGGTAACGGTCTGATTCCTTCCCCCACTATATAAAGGGGGTCTTCTTCCCCCTTGGTCTTATCCATCCGTTGAGCTCTTGTTCTACCTCCATTGTTGACATTCTTAGAGCTTGATTACTCTCTATCCCTCCAATGATTCTTGCTTGTTCTTGAGGGAAAAGAGAGAGGAGATCTAGATCCACATCTCCACCAATCACTTTCTCATCTATGTGAGGGGAACCCCTTGGATCTTGATCTTGGAGTTCTTTGTGAGCTCCTTGTTCTTCCTCTCATATTTCTCCATAGCTTTTGTTGTTGTGGAGGGATTTGAGTGTGAGGGACTTGACCACTTCGTGTGTTCTTGCCATTGCATTAGTTGCATCGGTTTGAGTTCTCCACGGTGATACGTGGAAGTGAGAAGTTGAGAAGCTTACTACCTTTGGTACTTAGTACCCTTGATATTGTTCTTCGTGGATGCTTTGGCGTCCTAGAAGCTTGGTGGTGTCTCGGAGCTCAATCATTGTGGTGTGAAGCTCCGGGAAGCGTCGGGGTCTCCAATTAGGTTGTGGAGATTGCCCCGAGCAATTTGTACGGGTACGGGTAACCGCCCCCAAGGGTTGCCACGTGTACGGGTTCGGTGACCGCCCCCAAGGGTTGCCATTTGTACGGGTTCGGTGACCGCCCTCAAGGGTCCCTTAGTGGAATTACGGCATCTTGCATTGTGCGAGGGCGTGAGGAGATTACGGTGGCCTTAGTGGCATCTTGGGGAGCATTGTGCCTCCACACCGCTCTAACGGAGATTAGCATCCGCAAGGGTGTGAACTTCGGGATACATCATCGTCTCCCCGTGCCTCGGTTATCTCTTACCCGAACCCTTTACTTATGCACTTTACTTTGTGTTAGACATATTGTTTATTGTAATATATCTTGCTATCACTTAGTTGTTTATCTTGCTTAGCATAAGTTGTTGGTGCACATAGGTGAGCCTAGTTGTTTGTAGGTTTTGTGCTTCATATATTAAACGTTAGTTTTATTCCGCATTTGTTCAAGCCTAAACCTTAACTATTTTAAAGCGCCTATTCACCCCCCCTCTAGGCGACATCCACGTCCTTTTCACCTACCCCTCCTCGAAATCCATCTCCGGTTTCAAAGGTAGCCCCGCTTTTCTTCGGATTCGGACCTGCTGAACGAGGAAAAGACGTGCTGGATCGTGTAATGCCGGCGACGTGGTGGCTTGGCTGACGGGTTCAGAGAGGGAAGTGCTCGGGTGGCAGCGGAGAGAGGGAGGAGGCGGATGTGCTAGGGCCGGGGGGTGCCGACCGCTTAAATAGCCGGCCTCGACCCCGGAGTGGCGCCGCACATCATTCGCACCGCACCGACGGTCGAGGCGTCTGTCGGACCGTCGGGTTTCCCTACGAGTCCGCGTGAGGCCAAGCCGTCAAGCCGACGTGGCGAGCGTGCCCAGGTTTCCCCATATTCATCACATATTTGGGCAGGAAATAGGGGGATGCCGATTAATCTGTGCGTTTGAGGTCGGTTTGGGTTAAATTTTTGTGACCGGGCAGTGACTGCGTGGCCTGCCCAGGCGTTTCTGGAGTGTTTGAGGGGTCCAGTTATAGATGATCTTAACTACTAGGCTTCTAATATATAAATTTTATTGTCTTCTAGAACAAAGGTATGTATAATGGTTTTATCTTAGAAATTTCATGTAAGATAAATGATGAGGTGTGGAGAAAGAAAATATAAGAAAATGTTTGTCTTCTTTTATTTAAGGGAAGACAAAAAATAATCTCTTTGCATAATATATCTCATCATGTTTTTAGAAATAACTGGTTATTGAGAATAATGATAAAAATAACTCATTATATATATGTTTTTTTAACCTCTAAATTACACAGAAGACTTAAGATAGAACTATTTTATCAATCATTGTATATGCTCTAAGATGAATAAGGGATAAGTCGTTTTAGATTATTTTATAAATCATCGAAAGAACTGGCACGAAGAACTCTCGGTCTAGTTAAGCAGGCCGCTATTGATGGTCAGTGTAGATTGGTACCGGTCAGTAGTAGTAGGGTAAAAGAGAGCTAGGTATCGGTCAACAACCCGCCATGTGCGCGTCATATTATTGACATCATCTTTTTTTATTGGGGCATGCATTTCTTTTTCTAATCTTTATCTTTACCTATTAATAAAGCAGCCACTGCTTCCGTCGTACGTTATAATTTTTACCCCTAAAGTTGTCCTAAATTACCCACCATGCCATCCCACAAGTTAAGAAAACGATTCAGATTTTCGCACCTGTCAAAATCGTCGTGAGGTATCGTTCTTATAAGTTTGGGCACACCCGGGTTCGATCCCTGGATCATGCGGCTTTTTTTCCAGTCTCTCCTTTTTCTTTTTATTACAACTAGCATGCACATCCTCCTTTCCTTTCCACTACGTTTTCATGGCCGGTCCATGTTTTTATCTTTATTTTTATGTCTTTTTTTCTCATTAATTTTTTTTTTCCTATCTTTAAATTATTTCATAATTTCTCAAAAATCTAAATTTTAAAAGTTGTGAGTTCTAAAAAATGTTCATGAAATCATACAATGTTTGTTATTCAGAAAATTCGAACTTTGTAAAATAAATAATGAATTTAAAAAATGTTTACGATTTCTAATAATGTTCGTTATTTCAAAAATGAATTGTGGATCAGACAAATGTTCATTATTCAAAAAATATTCAAAAATTTGGAAGAATTTAGGAAAATGAAAAAGAAATAAATAAAAAAGTAAATAGAAAAACTAAGAGAAAATGTGAAACCGAAAAGAAAACATAAAAATGTAAGATAATAAAAAATAAAAACCAGGCAAAAAAAGATTCATTTTGCGAAAGCGATGGAAACTAAACTGTTGATATGAGGTTTATGTACGAGTGGTTTAATATTGATTTTCATATTGTTTGAAATTGTGCTAATAATGATTATTATTCACGTGGTCTATTTTAGTAGTTCTCCGTAAGATTGATTTAAATAGCTTTAGAATTTAAGCGGTTAAGTATTTTAGGTTTAGGTTTTACTTAGTTCTTGAGAAGTGTTTATATGCCTAGGGGTTGGAAGTAGTTTGAGATCGACGAGATTAGTTGTTAAAGTTTTAAAAATTCCATTATGCTACACAATAACAAGTGTGGCGTGCAGTGGCTGGCTCATAGTCTTGAGATTTACCACGTCAAATGCATTGTAATTACATGGACACACCAGACATCATTAAAGAGCGTGGAAAAAATAAAGAAGTGTCAACATGATGAGCCACTGTGTTAAAATTAAAAAAATAGAGGACGCTCATACATCGAGGTATTGAGTCATACTTATTTGGTTAGGGCGTAATATTTTGACTCCCGTTGCAACGCACGGACATATTTGCTAGTCTCCCCTAATAATAAAGCGCCCATCGCTTCTGCCGTCCGTCGTGGCAATTTTGCGAAACCCCCCCTGTATTTTGTTGAAATCAACCCGCAGTCCTTTGTTTAGTTAAAAAACGTTTCGTTTTATAGAAACACCCCTCCCCGTGGTCAAGGTCTTCTTATCCACATCGCTCCTGGACCAGCGCCCCCATCCCTCCACCCCGACGTCGCGCACCGATGCCGCTGTTGCCGCCGCCGCCGCGCAGGTCGACCGAGGTGGCAAACCGCGCTCAGCGTCGCCGCCAAGAACGCAGCCCTCATAGCCGTGCTCCTTTACCTGGGCGACCAGGCCTGGCGTTGGGCGCACCCAACACCTCTCGCGCCGCCCGACAACCCAACACCGAATCGATGGAGTCTGACGGCGAGGAGGAGGCGGCGGCGACGCCGACGCCAGGGACGGCCGCGGCGGCGCCGGCGGCGGGGAGGCTGAAGGGCTGCCCGGAGCTGACGGTGGAGGACGTGCTACAGGAGATGGCCAGGACGGCCACCTGGAGCGTCAGCTCCTGCAAGCCCGGCAACAGCGTCGAGCGGCGGCTCGGTGCCGTGCTCCATCTCCATCAACTCCTCCGGCCCGACCATCACGCTCGACCTCACCAAGGACGGGGGAGGCCTGCAGGTCGTCGAGGCAACAGGGGAGGCGTAGCCGGACCTGAAGAAGGTGTGCCGAGAGGTCGCGTCGCCGGAATTCCAGAGGGCGTTGGTGGAACAGATGGCCCGCGAGCTCACCGGCGATAGAAATTTCACCGACACGCTCGCAGCGGCGATCCTGCGGAAGCTGCCGGATTATTAGCATTTATTCTGTAGAGACTAAGGCTGACGTAGCACAAAATTTCGCCGGTGGTTTTTTCTTTTTTGTCAGGTCGGACGGCGCGCAGCCGCACCTGGTCAACATCCAATTCCAGAAGAAGGCGCAACTGCAGGTGAGCACTATGAGTCTCCGAGCTGCTGCTGCTGCTTCCGCTCAGTTTTGTTTGGATTTCTGTTTCTGAATTGAGCAATGAAGCAGGGAAGGAGGTGTTCAGAGACACGGATCTTTCTTCAGACAGCGAGGACGACGACGAGTTGAAGCATCTCAAAAGGACAATTAGGAGCTGGGTCTGAAACCCATCTATTTCAGGTTTCTGATGCTTGTGGCCTGTCACAACATCGGACCTACCTCATCTTTTCTTATACTTAACTTAAACCCTGCTACACCAATTCTGGAACATTACATGGTATGGCAAAAGTGGTGTTAGATGATTAATATCATATTTGGATATCATGCAAATATGAGTGTAAATAATGTTCGAACATTACATGGTTATGGCACAAGTCGTGTTATATTTGTAAATCAATATAAGACGTTTTAAAACACTACTGAGTACTTGTGTGAAACTCGCTAAATTCCACCAGGTAGAACATCTCCAAAGTTTTGAAACCAAGATTTTCATGACAGAAGCCCCAGTGTCCAGGTGAGAATCATTATATATTCAAATGTCACAAAATCAGAAGAAATTTTTGTATAACAAGACGTCTGCTAGACCGCCTGGTTTCCGGACGAGTATGCGTGGGACTTTATCGACAGGTCGCGTCATACTCCGAAAAACAATAAGATTATAAACTATAACCGATGTTTATCGGAACCGGATATAAGAAACTGACACACGGAGCAAGTTTTACGATATTTTTAGCCCGTTGCAACGCACAGGCATTTGTACTAGTAATAATAAAGCAAATACGGTTTCTTATCGTCCGTTGTGGTTTTTTTTCTAAAGTTTAAAGTTTTATTGATTTTAACCCGCAGTCCTCCGGTTAGTGGGAAAAACGTTTCATCTTTATAAAAAGGTCCCTACCCCGGCTCTGCATCTCGGCTGCGCATCAGCGGCCGCCCGTCGCCGTCGACCCGCTTCACTCCGGGGGAGCGATCGCCCCTCCCTTCCCCCCTTCTATCCGCACCCCCTCGCCTCCGGCCCCTCCGCATCCTCGGCATCGTTCCTCCAGCTCTGCATCTCGGCTGCGCGGGCTTGCATCTCGGCTGCGCATCAGACTTCAGACATCCGACGAAGAAGCCACCGGCTGGTGCGACGAGTGGAGCAGATCCACAGTCCAGAGAAGGTTGACCAGCACGGCGGAAAGAGGAGGTCGAGTGGAGCAGATCCATAGTCGAGAGAAGGTTGGCCAGCACGGCGGACAATGGAGTTCGTCTGAGCTCAATAATGCTAGGTGGAAGATGCAGATTTCCAAATCAGATGACCTCATGCGGACAACGACGGAATGAATTAGCTCGGATTCATTTCGATTCGCAACTAGGCCGGGTTGAGAACGGCACCTGACCACCACCATGACCACCCAACCTTCCCCCTCCGCGACGACCTTCACCGCCGTCGCCTTAGCGGGCGACGCTAATGGCACGGAGCCATGGCGCGCGCGGGTGCGCACGACGCTAAGGACGCTAATCGGACGAGGCAATCTAAAGAGATACAGATTGACAAAAGTGGATGCCATAGTGGGTGATCTTCCGCACCAGAGGAGAGTGTCGAGCAGCCACGGCTAGGACCCTGACGGACCAGCAGCGGTAGACACACAATAGCCGGCCACAAAGAGGAGCGCGGATGAAGTCAGCTCCTCCGCAGATGAGCCCGACGGTGGGTGGATCCTGGCTGCGTTGGGCGCAACCGGCAGCGGCGGTGTCGTGGTCGGGATGTGGTGAAAAACCAGAAAGTCTCACGCAAGAGACACTATGTCATACGGATGGGGGAGCGCCAGCAACACGACTCGTTTCTTCTAGACAACACGACATGTTAGCCTAGCTAGCGTGCTGACAAGTAATTTTTTTTTGTTTTTAATAGTTTAGAACTTTTACATACCGTTACTATTCTACCATACATGCAGACGTGTTAGTGTGCACACATGTTTTTGTTCTCCGAACAATGCACACTTTGCCTTTTTGGGAAATTTCTTTTTTGTTTCAAGGTTCTAATTTGACTCTGTTTACAGCATCTACAACCACCAGTCATTTCAAATCCTTTTTATACGATGGCTTGTCACTGACCAGTGATAACAAAAGGTGATTGAAACGTATGTCTTAAATGAACCTAAACTTTGGGTTGACTGGCACGCCTCGTATCCAGTCCAAATGTAGGACGGATACGGGCGTATGGATGCGTTCGTCACGTCGGACCCAACCCATACTGGCACATCCGACCCCACATATATTACTCCCCAATCGTTGTCCAGGTCAAACCCTAACCACTTCACTCAACTTCCATCCGCCACCTAAGCTCTCGTCCGGTAATCTCTGGCCTTTACCGACATGACGAGCAGCGGATTCGATGACGACCGGTATAAATCCGTCAACTAGGTGTCGTCACGTGCATGGATGTGTGTTTTCTTCTCCCGTTATAACGCACGAAGAATTTTCGTAGTTTTCGTATAACGTGCACACAAGCTAATCTTAAGTCCGTGACAAGTACTTGTAGGTTGTAGCACATAGACAACTAATATAAAAATATTTAGATCTCTAAAATAGTGATTTAAATGTTTTTATATTAGTTAACAGAGGAATACTAGTTAGTTTTTGTACAATCACACCACGGTTTTCCTCTCCCCAACGTTTTGCTGAAGAAGCGTAGTATTATTAGCAAAAGAGCCCGTGCGTTGCATCGGGAGAGAAAATAACACGTACTCTTAACACAGTAACCACGACTCTAGATCTTAATAGGTCTATGCCTTTTAGTTCCAAATGACATCACATTTTGAGGTCCCTCTCTCTCTCTGAGAGAAAATTCAGTACGTTCAGTATGCTTAATTACAGAGGGAGTATACGCCAACTCGATGCATATTTAATTAACAAATCAAGAAATCAAAGCATGAAAGAATATTGCGTACAGGTATTCCAAACAATTTAAATTTATGTCATGTGAACTTATATTATTAATGAACATATAATAAGTAAGCATGGATATGATCTTACTTGATGTTTCAAGTTGCATGGTCTCTCTCCTCCTCGGTAATGCCCACAAATATTTTGCATGACGATGATAATAGCAAAGTATGTTTTATTAATTAATGATAGCATATGCATAAGAGCATTATTTTTGTCTCGCTGATTTAAGTGTAGGCATTTGTAATCAAAGCAAAGTCTTAATTTGGTTGTAAACATATTAGACAGCTACATCGAAAACAATAAATTTGTAAGTACATGCATGCCAAGTGTTCAAGATTGCATATCAACATCGATATACTTAAAAAAAATAAAAAATCATCAGAAAAACAGTTTAAAACAATATGAAAAATCAAAGCTAAGCCATTGATTTACCTAAAGTTTGTATAAGCATCATTGCTCAGTTTTTATACATTAGAAACATTTTTTTGTGGGTGACATCAAAAACATTTTATATATACACGTTTAATATTTTCAATTTCATGGCTAACATTTTTAAAACATATTTAGTTTTGATGTCTACTTTTTTTATACACAGTCTACATATTTTGTATGCATCATGAACATTTTTTATATACATGTTTGACATTATCCAAATACACAATTAACATTTTCAAAAAGTTATATTCTTTATGTCTACTTTGTTCCATACATATATTTTTGTATATGTTTTTCTTATACATCGAAAACATTTTTCTATGCACATTTAAAGTTTTTTAAATACATGATCAATATTTTCAAAACAAAAGAAAAATATATTATTTATGATCCCTAAGCACTGTACATTATTTGTATATATAAAAACTTTTTTGTCTATAAGTTTGACATTTATTAAATCCATGATTAATATTTGTGCAAAGTTTATGCCAAAAGAGAAAAAAATAAAAAAACATAGAAGAACTGAAAAATTAAGGAAAAAAGAAACAAAAAGAGAGAAAAGGGAGAGAAAAAGTGCTAGAACCAGGGATCGAACCTAGCTCTCCTAGATGCACGAGAGTTGCACCAGCCACTACGCCTGACACATGGTAATGACAAATCACAGTTTCAAGCTTTAAGAAGGATAGCGTACAACGACTTTGACAGGAAAAAAATCTAAACCGTTCTTTTGACTTATGGGTGACATAGTGGGTAATTTAAGGCAACTTTGAGGGCAATTTAAATGACGTACCACAGAAGCAATATGTGCTTTATTAATAGGTAAAGATTTTTTTGAGACCAAAGTGGGAAAGAGAGAGAGAGGATGGACGATGGCGACATGAGCAGATTTAGCCGGCCAACCCCATCATGCATGCTTGACCTTCTCACCATTTTGAGTCGGCGTACGATTGCGGGAAATGGAAACCCCCTAGAGTGACCGGAGATGGAGAGAGGTGTGATGGACGGTGGCCATGCGCTGAAGCCTTCTTTTAGGGGCATACTGGACGCGGCTGAAATTGCATTTAACTTTTGCCGGGATTTGTAATTAATAACAATATACTCCATGATCTTTGAACTAATATTGAACTAATGGTTTCAATATTGTTATGGCTTCTGTGTGCTAATATTGAACTAATATTGAACTAACAATATACTACTTATACATAATTGAGCTAATGATTTCTATGTGCTCCTGTGATCATTCTTGACTATGTTTGATTTCATTCAATAAAATGGGTGGAGCCGGGGAAAACCCTTTCTTTTCAAGAAAAAAGTTACTCCCTCCATTCCTAATTAAATGTCGCAACGTTAGCTTTATTAAAGGAGGATAACCCCCTTCATCTTTATTATATTATTCAACAAAATCCTACAAAATAAATACATGAATCGACCCAAAGACACCTTTCTGACAAAAAATATCACCATACCGACAAGGTTGACGATGTTTTTCTCACATCTTGCCAGCACACACCATGAGAACCGGTGGCCTCACCAAACCGCCCGCCGGCAAGCCGGGAGTACCAACAGGTGTAGCAGACCCTCGGCATGAACTGCATGCGCACGCTCTAGAATCTACCGCCATCATCCCCCATCGTCCCATCTTCACGTGTGATCCATGCATTGATCTTGCCAGACCTTTCTGTCGTCGACACCACCACAACGCCAGACAATGTCAACCTCCTGCGCATGTATCTAAGTGCATCTAGTGCCATCCTTTGTTGGTTTTGGAGTATTGGAGACAAACGTGGTTGAGGGACTAATGTGTTCGTGAGAGTTGATAGGATAACACACATAAGAGTCCATGGGATTCGATTTAACCGTCGAAGACGAGCCTCGGAAATGTCCGAAGACATTGTTGATGGCCGAAGCCATTGGTGGTGCACGAAGATAATCCCTTGGAGATAATGAAACGCGAAAACAAAGTCTTTTGTTGTTTTGTTTCTTCTTTCCTGAGTCATAGGAACCACCGTACTGTTATGTGAGATTGATGAGATCGAAGTCACATGCTAACGTAATGCTCAACTATCAATTACCTAGGTCTTCGAGCGAAGACAATGGGACGAAACCTCTTCCAGAGTAGGTTGACTCAGCATTGCTTGTAGCCCAAGTAATGTTGTTGCGTGTGTCTTTAAAATCCGACTGTTGGAACACATGTCGGTTGGGAATTGACTGAGGGTCATTTCAGTGCATGTTGGCCATAAATAGCCCATCGATGACCCACAAGTATAGGGGATCAATCGTAGTCCTTTCGATAAGTAAGAGTGTCAAACCCAACGAGGAGCAGAAGGCTCTGATAAACGGATTTCAGCAAGGTAATAACTCCAAGCACTGAAAGTAGCGGTAACAAGTGATTGTGTAGCGAGGTGAAACGTAGCGAGCAAAAAGTAACAAGTAACAAGTAGTAGCAACGGTGCAGAAAGTGGCCCAATCCCTTTTGTAGCAAGGGACAAGCCTGAACAAAGTCTTATAGGAGGAAAAACGCTCCTGAGGACACACGGGAATTTCTGTCATGCTAGTTTCATCATGTTCATATGATTCGCGTTCGTTACTTTGATAGTTTGATATGTGGGTGGACCGACGCTTGGGTACTGCCCTTACTTGGACAAGCATCCCACTTATGATTAACCTCTCTCGCAAGCATCCGCAACTACAAAAGAAGAATTAAGACAAAGTCTAACCATAACATTAAACTAGTGGATCCAAATCATCCCCTCACGAAGCAACGCATAGACTGGGGTTTAAGCTTCTGTCACTCCAGCAACCCATCATCTACTTACTACTCCCCAATGCCTTCCTCTAGGCCCAAATATGGTGAAGTCTTATGTAGTCGACGTTCACATAACACCATAGAGGAAAAACAACATACATCATATCAAAATACCGAACGAATATCAAATTCACATTACTATTATCATCATGACTTATCCCATGTCCTCAGGAACAAAAGTAACTACTCACAAAGCATAATCATAATCATGATCAGAGGTGTAATGAATAGCATCAAGGATCTGAACATAAACTCTTCCACCAAGTAATCCAACTAGCATCAACTACAAAGAGTAATCAACACTACTAGCAACCTTACAAGTACCAATCGGAGTCGCGAGACGAAGATTGGTTACAAGAGATGAACTAGGGATTGGAGAGGAGATGGTGCTGATGAAGATGTTGATGAAGATGCCTCCCCTCTGACGAGAGGAGTGTGGGTGATGACGATGGCGACGATTCCCCCCTCCGGGAGGGAAGTTTCCCCGGCAGGATCGTCCTGTCGGAGCTCTAGATTGGATCTGCTCAAGTTCCGCCTCATGGCGGCGGCGAAACCACGAAAAAGTCCCTCTTGATTTTTTCTGGACCAGGACGCTTCATATAGCAAAAGAGGGGGGCTAGTGGGCCGTCAGGGAGCCCATAAGCCCCCACTCCGCCACCAGGGGGTGGTGGTGTCAGGGCTTGTGGCGCCTTGGTTGTCCCCCTCTGGTACTTCTTTCGCCCAGTATTTTTTATATAATCCAGAAAAAATCGACGTAACTTTTCAGGGCATTTGGAGATGTGCAGAATAGTGGACTAGGATTTGCTCCTTTTCGAGTCCAGAATTCCAGCTGCCTGAATTCTCCCTCTTCAAATAAACCTTGCAAAATAAGAGAGAAAAGGCATAAATATGGTACCACAAGTAATATAACAGCCCAAAAAGCAATAAATATCAACATGAAAGCATGATGCAAAATGGACGTATCAACTCCCCCAAGCTTAGACCTCGCTTGTCCTCAAGCGAAAACCAAGTCCCATTGAGGGACGAAGGTGTCGATAAAACATAATACGAACATGAGGGCATCATGATCACACATAGGACAACAATATATCATAAAGATTCTTATGGGAAAGTAACAATTCCTTCACAAAGCAAAGCATGAAGCAAAAACCTTACCGAGAAGTAACCAACAATAATCCATAGTGATTGAAGCAATTGCAATTTATCACAACTTCAGAAAGAGTCAAATAAGAGCTTGTAAGGCAAACCCACATACTCAATCATCTCTTTCGTTTTCCACAATTGTTGCAACTCACGTGGTACTCATGGTGTCAAAGTTTCAGCTGGACACAGAGGAAGATAGGGGCTTATAGTTTTGCCTCCCAACGGTTTACCTCAAGGATAAAGTCAACAACAATAAAGCATGAGTACTCAACTCCAAGTTGATATATGAATATAGATCTTTCCCAAGCATGTGACGGTAGCCAAGACAAAGGCAAAAAGGGAATTGGTGAAGATCACCATGACTCTTACAAGGGTAAAAAGTAAAGGTACAAGATAGGCCCTTCGCAGAGGGAAGCAGAGGTTGTCATGCGCTTTTGAGGTTTGAATGCGTGTCCTGTTAGTGCGGAGGAACGTCACTTTATATTGCCTCCTGTGATAAAGAACTTTATTATGCAGTCTGTCGCTTTTATGCCTTCCTCATCACAGGTTCGTACAAAGCTTATTTTCCACACACTAATAGATCATACATATTAGAGAGTAATTTTTATTGCTTGCACCGATGACAACTTACTTGAAGGATCTTATTCAATCCATAGGTAGGTATGGTGGACTCTCATGGCAAAACTGGGTTGGAGGTTTATGGATGCACAAGTAGTATCTCTACTTGGTGCGGGAGTTTTGGCTAATATGAGGTGGAAGCAATCGTCACATGCTAAGGGATCTCTAATCATATAACATTGTTTGGAACCAAGCAAACACAATTCATTATGTTGTCTTCCTTTTCCAACATCTACTCCTAGGCATGTAATAGTTTGGTGAGTTCTCACAATTGCAAAAAGTGTCTAAGATGATATATTTATATGTGAACCTCTCTTTCCTTATTACTTCTTATTAATTGCAACAATGACTAATGTCTATGTTGATTTATTCTCAACAAGTTTCAATCATCATATGTGTCATAAGTGAAGTTATCACTTTCCATAAGATCGTCTCATGATCTTTCATGCTATCATTCTTTTCATACTTATGATCATGGCACAAAGCAAAGCCCTTGACTAAGGCACTCTTTAATATATAGCTCGTAAGCTTTAATACATCGGGGGAGAGACAAAAGCAAAAGACTCAAACTAAAAACTAAAGACTTATTCCTCTAAAAGAAGAAATAAAAACTGAAAAGGAAAGAACTAAAACAAAGGTAAAAGCAACGATATAAAGGTGATACGATACCAGGGCAACTCCCCCAAGCTTGGCAGAAGCCAAGGGGATTGCCCATACCAATGCTTAGTTGTCTTCCTTTGGTGGTGATGGTGGTGTTGTTGGAGCAGTCTTGAGCTTGTCTAATTTCCACTTGAGCAAAAAGTTCTGCTCCCTTAGATCTTCATTTTCCTCCTCAAGTTTCAAAACTCTATGGCAAAGCTCCTGCTTACTCTCCTGCAAGAAACGAGAAGGGATAAACAAGGTCTTAGGCTTCTTCCTATGGTCAGGGAGGCTTGACTTCTTGAACTCCACATGGGTGTTTGCAGGTTGAGGTAGAGGAGCCTCCTCTTCATCGGGACTCGTTTGCTCCTTCCCTTTGGGCTCATAGTCCTCTTCCTCATCAATGGTCCAGCCATATGGTTCCAAGTCCCCATAGACCTTGGGGTTAGCAAGGTAGTCAACCACATAGCTCTCTCCCTCTGAATCTTGAGAAGACATCTTGACCTAGATCTACGGCAGAACAAGCTCGAAACGAAAACAGAGGAAAACTGCACGATACGGAGATCAAAACCTTCGTGCGACTATATATTGATTTTTTCTGGGCCAGAAGGAGTCCTCCGCAAGAAAACGGAGTCCGGGAGGCACACGAGGTGCCCACAAGCTTGCCCTCCGCCTCCAGGGGGTAGGGGGTGATGGCAGGGCTTGTGGCTGCTTCGTTCGCTCTCGGGACTGCTTTTTATTTTTCTAATTTTCCAAAATTCCAAAACGGAAGAAATTTCCTATTGGAAAAGTATCGGAGTCCAATTTCTTACCGAAACAGATACATCTTCGTTTTCAAGGTCTGAAACAGGCTGATAAACATCCCTTATGTACTCCTCTGGAGTTATGACATTGATGATATTGGTCTCAACATTTATGGGAGTACGAGAGATGTAGTGCTTGATTCTTTGCCCATTTACCACTCTAGGAAAATTTCCTTCCATGTTGTTGATTTTGATGGCACCAGAACGATATACTTCCTCGATAACATAGGGACCTTCCCATTTAGAGAGAAGCTTGCCTGCAAAGAATCTCAAACGAGAATTGTTTAGCAAGACATAATCACCTACATTGAACTCTCGTTTCTGTATTTATTTTTCGTGCCATCTCTTAAACTTTTCCTTGAACAACCTGACATTCTCGTATGCCTGGGCTCTCCATTCATCTAACGAGCTGATATCAAACAATCGCTTCTCACCGGCAAGTTTGAAATCAAAGTTGAGCTCTTTGATTGCCCAATAAGATTTGTGTTCCAGTTCAAGAGGTAAATGACAGGCCTTACCGTAAACCATTTTATACGGTGACATGCCCATGGGATTCTTATAAGCAGTCCTATAAGCCCATAGTGCTTCGTCAAGTTTGCTAGACCAGTTCTTTCGAGATCTATTGACGGTCTTTTGTAAGATCAACTTGATCTCCCTATTACTCAACTCAACTTGACCACTAGATTGAGGATTATAAGGATATGCAACTCTATGGTTGACATCATACTTAGCTAGCATCTTGCGGAAAACACCATGAATAAAGTGTGAACCGCCACCAGTCATCAAGTATCTAGGGACTCCAAATCTTGGGAATATGACTTCTTTAAGCATCTTAATAGAGGTGTGGTGATCAGCATTTTTAGTGGGGATAGCTTCTACCCACTTAGTAACGTAATCCACAACAACTAAGATGTGAGTGTACCCATTGGAACTCGGGAAGGGTCCCATATAATCAAAGCCCCAGACATCAAATGGTTCAATGACAAGTGAATAGTTCATAGGCATCTCTTGACGCTTACTAATGTTCCCTATCCTTTGGCATTTGTCACAAGACAAGACAAACTTACGGGCATCCTTGAAGAGAGTGGGCCAATAGAAACTTGATTGCAATACCTTATGGGCAGTTTTATCTCCAGCATGGTGTCCTCCGTAGGCTTCGGAATGACATTTCTGCAGGATTTGTCCCTGTTCATGTTCAGGCACACAACGTCTAACAACACCATCTACTCCTTCCTTATAAAGGTGATGATCATCCCAAAAGTAGTGTCTCAAATCAAAGAAGAATTTCTTCTTTTGCTGATAGGTGAAACTGGGTGGTTGTATTTGGCTACGATATAGTTTGCACAATCGGCATACCACGGTGCACTAAGTGAAGTGCGGATGACATTTAATTGCTCATCAGGAAAGCTGTCATCAATAGGTAGTGGGTCATCAAGGACATTCTCTAGCCTAGACAAGTTATCTGCTACAGGGTTATCAGCACCCTTTCGGTCAACGACGTGCAAATCAAATTCCTATAGCAGGAGAACCCATCTGATCAGCCTAGTCTTAGTGTCCTTCTTCTCCATGAGGTACTTAATAGCAGCATGATCAGAGTGAATAGTGACTTTGGAGTCAACTATGTAAGATCTGAACTTTTCACATGAAAACACGACTGCTAAAAATTCCTTCTCCGTAGTGGCATAGTTTCTTTGGGTACTGTCTAGAGTTTTACTAGCGTAGTGAATAACATTCAACTTCTTGTCAACTCTTTGTCCTAGAACAACACGAACATCATAATCACTAGCATCACACATGATTTCAAATGACAAGTTCCAGTCAGGTGGTTGAACAATAGGTTCGGTTATCAAAGCCTTCTTAAGTATTTCAAAGGCTTCCTCACAATCCTCATCAAAAACAAAAGGAACATCCTTCTGCAAGAGGTTGGTAAGAGGCCTAGAAATCTTAGAGAAGTCTTTAATGAACCTTCTATAGAAACCAGCATGACCTAGGAAACTTCGTATACCTCTGATATCTGTGGGGCAAGGCATTTTCTCAATTGCATCAACCTTAGCCTTATCAACTTCAATGCCTCTTTCAGAGATTTTGTGTCCTAAGACGATACCTTCATTAACCATAAAGTGGCACTTCTCCCAATTCAAGACGAGGTTGGTTTCTTCGCATCTCTGTAAGACTCGATCAAGGTTGCTGAGGCAATCATCAAAGGAAGACCCGTAAACGGAGAAGTCATCCATGAAAACCTCGACGATCTTTTCACAAAAGTCAGAGAATATAGCCATCATACATCTTTGGAAGGTGGCAGGTGCATTACATAAGCCAAAAGGCATACGTCTATAGGCAAAAGTACCAAAAGGGCAGGTGAAAGTGGTTTTCTCTTGATCAGATTGTGCAACAGGTATTTGCGAGAAACCTGAATAACCGTCTAGAAAGCAGAAGTGTGTGTGTTTTGATAGCCTTTCTAGCATTTGGTCGATGAACGACAAAGGATAATGATCTTTCTTGGTTGCCTTGTTCTGTTTCCGGAAGTCTATCACCATTCTATAGCCGGTAATAATCCTTTGTGGGATTAGTTCATCCTTATCATTAGGAACGACGGTGATACCTCCCTTCTTAGGCACGCAATGTACTGGACTTACCCAATCACTATGAGCAACAGGATAAATGATTCCTGCTTCCAGAAGCTTTAATATTTCTTTTCTAACGACCTCTTCCATCTTAGGATTTAATCTCCTTTGATAATCAGCAACTGGTTTAAAGTCAGGATCGGTTTTAATCTTGTGCTGACATAGAGTAGGACTAATACCCTTAAGATCATCAAGAGTATATCCAATAGCAGTGTGGTGCTTCCTCAGAGTTTTTAGTAACTTCTTCTCTTCGCACTCTGAGAGGAGAGCACTAATAATGACAGGATATATCTCCTTCTCATCAAGATAGGCATACTTAAGAGTATCTGGCAACTGTTTAAGCTCGAACACAGGATCACCCTTTGGTGGGGGAGGATCCCCAAGCAGTTCAACAGGAAGATTATTCTTGAGAATAGGATATTGTTCTAAGACAATTTTATCAATCTCATCTCTCTCCTCCATATGCATATCATTTTCATGCTCAAGCAGATATTGCTCTAAAGGATCCGTAGGAGGTACGGCAATAGAGGCAAGAGCAATGATTTCATCTCTACCAGACGACTCTCTTTCATGGGTTTGTCTTCCAAACTTGGAGAAGTTAAATTCATGAGACACACCCTTGAAACTTACTGTGACAGTCTACTTAATGCAATCAATGTGAGCATTGACAGTGTTGAGAAATGGTCTACCAAATATGATGGGACAAAATCTATCTTGTGCAGTACCAAGGACGAGGAAATCAGTAGGATACTTCGTCTTACCACACAGGACTTCTACGTCTCTCACAATTCCCAGAGGGCAGATAGTGTCTCTATTAGCTAGCATAATAGTGACATCAATAGGTTCTAACTCAGCAGGTGCAATCTCATCTTTGATTTCATCATATAGAGAACGGGGTATTGCACTAACACTAACTCCCATATCACATAAACCATGGTAACAGTGATCTCCTATCTTAACAGAAACAACGGGCTGGCCAACCACAGGTCCGTGTTTGTCTTTCGCGTGAGGTTTAGCAATTCTAGCGGAGTCCTCACAGAATTTGATAACATGCCCGTCTATGTCTTCGACTAAGAGATCTTTGATAATAGCTACACTAGGTTCAACTCTGTAACATCCCAAAATTATAATTTTTGGAATGTTAATATAATTATTATTAGTTGTTAGTTTGTTTGCTTGTGTGATTGAAACTTGAGTGGAAATTTGAAACTTTTCAAAACTTTTGAATGAGAGGGAATAAAATGACTTTCCCCTTCTCCGATGAATTCAAATTCAATCTTTTAAAAGCAACGAGAGAAGATGACATGACTTCTTCAACTATAAAGAATTTGAACAGAGATATTTGCATTTGAATTCTTTTGCATTTTTCCATTCGTTTTCTTCGTGCAAGAAATGCCGGGAAATACATTCTAGAGCGGAGGAACATGACCGTCAAACACACGGGCATTTTGAAAGTTATTTGAACCCTAAAACTTAGAGGGTCTTTTGAAAATTGTTTGCAAAAGAAAATAAACCTTTTAGGCAATTTTGTGAAAATAATTTTTTCTGAAGTTTTTATTTTTGACGTGGAAAAAATGCCCATCATTTATATTTTATTTTTTCTGATAATTTTAGTATGTAGAAACTCTTTATTTCGAATTGATTTGAATTCCCTTTTATCGTTTTAGTTTCCTAGTTTTAAAAATAGGAAAGGAATCCCTTTTTATTTGAAAAGACCTGCTGGCCCATTAAGACTTTCCAAACTTGGCCCGACAGAGGATCATCTCCTACCTCTCTCCTTCCTCACGTTACAGGAACTTCCATCCATGGAGGAAGGAATCCTCTCCTTCCCGATCTCCCTCTTCTTTCCTTCCGGACGCCATCCGAGACCGCCTATAAATTCCCACCGTCCTCCTCTCTCCATTTTTCCCGAAAGACCCCCCCTCTCCTCGCCTCTAGCTCGCGCGCCACCCCGCCGGAGTCGGCACCAGAGAAACTCACAGGAACTCCTCCACCTCGCTGCACCCCCTCCCTCCACCTCGCTGCACCCACCCCTCCCTGTCGAGCCTCCCCACCCCTTCGGCCACCCCTCCTCCACCACCCCACCTCGCTGCACCCCTCCCCTCCACCACTCCACCTCGCCCCACCCTGAAACCAGCGACCAGGAGGCCAGCAGCTCCTCCACCTCGCCCCCCCTGCAGGCCCCTCCCTCCACCTCGCCTCCCTCCCCTCCCTGGAGCCCCTCCACCCTTCGGCCACCCCCCTCCACCACTCCTCCCGCCGGCCCCTCCCCCACCCCACCGGAGCTCGACCACGACCCAGCCCCATCGGCCACCAGCACGGGAGCCCCAGCCACGGTAAGGCTCCTCCCTCCTTTCTTTTTTTACTTGTTTTGTTGTATTACCGTTAGATCTAGATCCCACGGTGTAGATTAGGAAGTACTTACCCCTTCGGTTTTCTAAAAAGAACCGGTCCATTAGTTAAGTGAACCGAAGCATATTTCTTATTTAGCGGCCATCCGCTGTTTAGTCTATGCAGCAAACACCCCTTAGCCAATCAGGGACTGCCACGTAGTCTGTAGCAATTGTTTTATTTTTTTCCTGTTTAGTTCCAAAAATAGCAAAGTTCCTGTTTTGTTTTGGCCATAACTTTTGATCCCGAAGTCCAGTGATAGTGATTCTTTTTCCAGTAGCTCACAAATTTCCTGTAGTTTTCAAAAACATATAATTTGTCTATGTTTGAAATTTTCAAATATAAGTTAGATCAGATTTAGTTTAAACTTGTTTTGCCTATTCCAGGAGTTTAAAAATAGCTTTTAATTTGATTCCTTTTGGTACCGATCACTAGTGATCTTATTTATCAGTGGTAAAGATTTCAGATTTGTTTGAGTATTTTAGCTGACTGTTTCATGTGAAACAATTTCTGTTTCACCTCTTTTAGGATTTCGGCTAATTCCTTTTCTATTTTTGTTTTTAAAATATTTTCTTTATTATTTCAGAAGGATTATGTTTTGTTTCTGTTTGTTAAACAGTAGTTTTGCAACAAGTTTTTATTTTATTTTTATTTGTTATCATGAAATCAATTCTAGTTCCTTAGTAACTTGCAATTGGTTTCACCACTGTTTCAAATCCCGTTTGGAAATATTTTCAAATAGTTTTGTGAAAAATACTTTATTTTATCTTAGTTAAACTTATATCTTAGTTCCTTGTTATTGTTTTCCGTTAGACAAAAACTATTTAGTGTTTGACGTAGTAGAACACTCCCTAATCTTATTTGAAGTTTCTTTCGGATTCCTATTCGCTCTCTCTTTTGTTTTGATTGTTAGAATGATTGCTAGTATGAGTGCTTATGTGAATGATATGTTTGTTATATAGATTTCATCGGAGAGCGACGAGTAGTCTATCAAGTTATTTCTCGAGAAATTCTTCTTTGTCAACATCACCAGGCAAGTCACTTTGATCATACTATCACCTATGTTTTATGTATCGTAGTTCTACCATCCTATGCCCAATTGCATGCTGCCTAGGTACTTGGAAACTTTAGTATAAGTTGTAGTATCATGTGGTAGGCACACAACAACCCCAATACTTGGCCCCGGGACGACAATTTCTTAATGCTATGCTTGAGTAGACGGGTTTTCGGTTGAGTGTATATCACGAGTGATGCGAGGTTGATTAAATAATCAAGACCGGCTAAGACAAGATTTTCAAGACCTCGGACGCAATGCAACTCTAGGTGAAGGACGGTTGATCGGCTCCCTGGAGAACCCAGTGGATGCCCGGGATGCTGGGGACGGCCATGACATCCTGCGGAAAGCTTCACCCAGGCTCGAAGAGACGGACGGAGACTTCAAGACTCAAGGCTTACCTGCACAGCCACAAGTCATTATGGGCTCTGGCTTGGTTGGACAACGCGGCGACTCTGGACAGGCGGTGCTAGCAGATGTAGAAGAACGGTAGGAATGGATGGGCACCGATAGGGATTCAGAGGGACCCGTTGAAAGACCATGTTTTGATCATCCGGTCTTCAAACACCCTGAAGTGCGAGGACAAACCCGAAGGCGATCAAATCTTGTGGGGAATGTGTGCAAAACTCTGCAGAGTGCCCAACCTAATCGATTAGCCGTGTCCACGGTCATGGACAACTTGAGCCGAAGGCATTGAATTCCCCCTGAACTCTCGACACAACTTAATAATGATGTGGGTGTTAACAACTATTCGGGTACGAGAATTGGTTGGCGGAACCATCTCGTTAACAACAAACAATGTAGTAATATTTTGCTTCCAACCCCTCTTGTTGTAGGATAAAACTGGCTTTATGCAAAACTCATAGCCCCACAGGCCAAATATGCATGTAGAGATAGTTGATTATTATTTTTACATCTCTCTTTGATGACTTGCCGGCATATTCAATATGCTGACCTACACGGCTGCAACGTATCATGTTGCAGAGTACTTTTCCGACCAGGAGTGAGGCTACGATCTACGCTCAGCGACATGCCCTTGGAGTCGGATGGACTCGTCTACCTGATGCTTCCGCTAGTCTTCGTTAGATATCTCATGAGATGGCCTTCAGCCACTTTATTGTAATCCTTTATTGTAATAAAGTACTCTTTATGAGATTTCGATTAATAAAGCTGTGTGATTGAACTCTTGAATATATACATTATGTACTGAGTGTGTACTAGCATGATCTTGGGATGGTACGGAAACACCAGAGGCTTGACTCGTCATGATTCGGGTCGCTACAAACTCTAATTTCGTTAGGGGGTGCAAGTGGTCTAATGTAACCCCTACGTATCACAGTTGGAGCTTTAGAATAGTCCTTTATCCTAGCAGGGTATGGTGGTTCTCAGTGTAAGCACAAGGAACAACAGGATCACTAAAAGCAATGACTTTCTCCTCAACTAGATTGCTTTTGGCTATGTTGCTTTCTACAGGAAGATGATATTTAAACCACTTCTCTTTGGGAAGATCAACATGAGCAGCAAAAGATTCACATAGAGAAGCTACTATCTCAGAGTCAAGTCCATACTTAGCGCTAAAATCTCTAGAAGTGTTTGTCTCAACAAAAGATTTAACGCAATCAAACTGGAAATTCATACCTGACTCCTTACCTTCCTCCAGCTCCCAATCTTTAGAGTTGCGTTTGATTCTCTCCAATAAATTCCACTTGTGATGAATATCCTTCTTCATAAAATAACCGGCACAAGAAGTGTCAAGCATGCCGAGCATAAAAGTTTTGAGTGATGATTTCTCTCGAGAGCTCATGATTGGGGCATGAATATAGCATTGATTTAAGCCTCCCCCAAGCTTGAGCTATGCTTTCCCTGTCACGAGGCCAAAAGTTATAAATAAAGTTCCGATAACGATGTACTAAATGCATAGGATAGATTTTTGATGAAATTCCAATTTCAACCAATTGTAGCCCCATGATCCAGTATCATCACATAGCCTATACCATGTCAACACCTTATCCTTCAAAGATAAAGGAAAGACTTTCTTATTTACCTCATCCTCGGGCAAACCTGCAAGCTTAAATAAACCACAAACTTCATCTACATAGATTAGATGCAAGTCTGATGTGAAGATCCATCTCCTGTGAAAGGATTAGCCAGCAGTTTCTCAAGCATACCCGAAGGAATTTCATAAAAGATATTTTCAGTAGGTACCTCAGGTTGAGGAGCAACTCTTCGTGCTTCCATTCGTGGTGAAGATACCCCGAACAAACTCCTCAAAGGAACAGTTTCCATAGTGACAAGTGACAATAAATTTCAGCACATTATAAAAATGTTTCCTTACCAATTTCCACTTACCAAAGGCGCTTCACTCCCCGGCAGCGGCGCCAGAAAAGAGTCTTGATGACCCACAAGTATAGGGGATCAATCGTAGTCCTTTAGATAAGTAAGAGTGTCGAACCCAACAAGGAGCAGAAGGCTCTGATAAACGGATTTCAGCAAGGTAATAACTCCAAGCACTGAAAGTAGCGGTAACAAGTGATTGTGTAGCGACGTGAAACATAGCGATCAAAAAGTAACAAGTAACAAGTAGTAGCAACGGTGCAGCAAGTGGCCCAATCCCTTTTGTAGCAAGGGACAAGCCTGAAAAAAGTCTTATAGGAGGAAAAATGCTCCCGAGGACACACGGGAATTTCTGTCATGCTAGTTTCATCATGTTCATATGACTCGCGTTCGTTACTTTGATAGTTTGATATGTGGGTGGACCGGCGCTTGGGTACTGCCCTTACTTGGACAAGCATCCCACTTATGATTAACCTCTCTCGCAAGCTTCCGCAACTACAAAAGAAGAATTAAGACAAAGTCTAACCATAGCATTAAACTAGTGGATCCAAATCAGCCCCTCACGAAGCAACGCATAGACTCGGGTTTAAGCTTCTGTCACTCCAGCAACCCATCATCTACTTACTACTCCCCAATGCCTTCCTCTTGGCCCAAATATGGTGAAGTGCTATGTAGTCGACGTTCACATAACACCACTAGAGGAAAAACAACATACATCATATCAAAATACCGAACGAATATCAAATTCACATGACTATTATCAGCATGACTTATCCCTTGTCCTTAGGAACAAAAGTAACTACTCAAAAAGCATAATCATAATCATGATCAGAGGTGTAATGAATAGCATCAAGGATTTGAACATAAACTCTCCCACCAAGTAATCCAACTAGCATCAACTACAAAGAGTAATCAACACTACTAGCAACCTTACAAGTACCAATCGGAGTCGCGAAACGAAGATTGGTTACAAGAGATGAACTAGGGATTGGAGAGGAGATGGTGCTGATGAAGATGTTGATGACGATGCCTCCCCTCCAACGAGAGGAGTGTGGGTGATGACGATGGCGACGATTCCCCCCTCCGGGAGGTAAGTTTCCCCGGCAGGATCGTCCAGCCGGAGCTCTAGATTGGATCTGCTCAAGTTCCGCGTCGTGGCGGCGGCGAAACCACAAAAAAGCTCCCTCTTGATTTTTTCTAGACCAGGACGCTTCATATAGAAAAAGAGGGGTGCTAGTGGGCGTCAGGGATCCCACAAGCCCCACTCCGCCACCAGGGGGTGGTGGTGTCAGGGCTTGTGGCGCCCTGGCAGCCCCCCTCCGGTAGTTATTTCGCCTAGTTTTTTTATATAATCCAGAAAAAATCCACGTAAATTTTCAGGGCATTTGGAGATGTGCAGAATAGAGGACTAGGATTTGCTCCTTTTCCAGTCCAGAATTCCAGCTGCCTGAATTCTCCCTCTTCCAATAAACCTTGCAAAATAAGAGAGAAAAGACATAAATATGGTACCACAAGTAATATAACAGCCCAAAAAGCAATAAATATCAACATGAAAGCATGATGCAAAATGGACGTATCACCCATCCCCTACACCATAAGTTGTTGGATGCTCAGAGTTAGATACTCCCTCCATTTTTGTATACAAGGCCACTAACCCATATTTCAGGTGCCAAGGCAAAAGTTATTGCCTTCTAAGTTAATGTTGCAAGACAACTTCTTTCATTGTTTGCCATGTAAATTAATGTGTATTTTTCTCTCTCATGCACATCAAGCTAATGATCTCACTCCCACATGCATACAAGGGATAATTTATGTCCTCCTTTGTGAGTATTATGAAGCAAACACCATTAATATTGCATCGATTAGTGCTAGTGGCCTTGTATTTTTGCAAATTGTAATTTTGATAGTGATCTTGTATATAAAAATGGAGGGAGTATGAATATTGTCGTTTTGGAGCAGCCTTCCTCGAAGACATTGAGAGAGAGAACTATCTTGCGAGGATAAACCCAAACACTTAGAGCCAGAGTGTTTCAGCATTACCGAAGTCATTCTGTTTTGAAAGAATTGAAGACTTGTTACACTTGAAGATTGTGATGTTCCAGACGGTTAGGCGTCGTGGTCTAGTGCATCCAAGAGTCGTTGTGGATTGCCGGGTGACCATGGTCTAGATCAATCCAAGAATCATTGTGGATTAATGGGTGACCAAGTTTGTACGGGTTTCGAAAGTCTCCCCTCAAGACTTACCTGAGTGATTGGGCGTGGTCTGAGAGACTTCGGCTCAAGGGGATCAAGGTGAAGACGAGGTCTAAGCCTCCCCAACGAGACATACAATTGTCATAGCAAATGGAACTGGTCCAACAAATCATGTGTCTTCGTCAAGCTACTGGTTTTATCTTTCACTCTCTTACTTACTGTATTGTGAAGCCATTGCTAGATCATCTCATCCCGACGACACTCTCGAGACTTTCCCAACTGTTGTTTATCTTCGCACTACCTAAGTTTATCGCTGATATGTCTTAGTGCATATGATGACTATGCTTTATATGTTTGAATGTCTCTGCAATATTGCATGCTTTGCTTAGATCCTTGGTAGTTATCCCTACCTGGCCGACTATCGTTTCCACTTAACTTTGAATACATTTACTGTTTCAGAGCTTTTCATAAAAATCGCCTATTCACCCCCCTCTAGTCGATAACTAGCACTTTCAATTGTTTCAGAGCAAGGTACTCCCTTGTTCTGTGTTTCGGTTTAACCATGTGGAGTTTTAGCTATGTCGACTACAGGGATAATCAAGGTTTCCGCTACGTGTCCTGTCTTTGAAGACATTGATTACCCATACTCGAAGAACAAGATGTGTATGCATCTCGAAGCCATTGCAACGACCTCTAGTATGTCGTCATGACTCGTGTTCCCAAGATTGGCGAAGGTGTCACTTCTGTTGATGTGAAGAGATTTTCTCATCTATGTTCAGCTGACCAAAGGACAGTATTACAGTGTGAGTGTTCTTGAGCTGCGAAGCAAAACTGGGAATGGCTATCCAAAGGCCCCGTTTGGTTTAACTTTTCTAATTGGATTCCGCTGCAGGAAAGCTGAATCGTAACCAAAGGGCAAAACTACCGGCTCGATTCCATCGCAGCGCAGCCGAAAATACGCGTACGAGAGAAATCGGCCGCGGATGTGCTTTCCTGGCTTCCGCTGTGTGGCTCTTCTAATATACCCGTGAAGGTCGACTAAAATTACCAACCTTTGCCATCCAATCGATCCACACGACCCGACCTGATTCACCCTGCTCGACCGAACTCACCCTCATCACCTTTTATCTCACGATTAGGGTTCCCCACGCCGCTGCCAGGTGCTCACCACCGGCGTGGCTCGTCGTCCGGGTCGGTGCGCCGCTGGTGCCTCCGCCCCTACCCCCATCCGCTGTCGTGATCCCCATCCTCGCGCCGTCGGCCTTCCTCGAACCGCCGTCCGTTGCCCTCCGACCTCCTCGTGCCGTGGATCTCGTGCCCCTCCTCACGCCGCTGGCCCTTTGATGACGAGATGATGTATATACTTCTCGCACCTCGTTGGTTACCCCAAGTGGAAGGTTGAGATGTAGTCAACAGGAAGTTTTCCCCCACACGGAGACTGTGAGGTTTATCAAACCAGGAGGACTCCTAGGATCAACAAGCAGGTGTCTTCCACCCTGGCGCTAGCAGAAGACGTGGACCTGCACACACAACAAATAACTTTGCTCCCAACGAGTACAGAGAGGTTGTCCATCTCTCCAGCCTTGTAGTTTGCAAAGGATCAAAACACAAGCGGGAAGGTAATAGTGATTGCAACCGACAAGTAAATGAAAGTGGTAAATGACGGAGGTGTAAACAATGATGGTGATATGGACCGGAGTCACATGATTTTCACTAGTGATGTCTCTCTCCCAAAAGACGATAAACAACTATGCTTGGGTAAATGATACGTCTCCAACGTCTCTATAATTTTTGATGGTTTCATGTTATTATCTTGTCAAACTTTGGATGTTTTGTATGCCTTTTATATCTTTTTTGGGACTAACTTATTAACTCAGTGCCAAGTGTCAGTTTCTGTTTTTTCCGTGTTTTTCACCCTTTTCAGAGGAGGATTTTAAACGGAGTCCAAACGGAGTAAAACTTCCGAAAAGATTTTTTCCGGAACAGAAGATACGCAGAAAGCTTGGGAACCAAGGCAGGGAGTCCCGGGGGAGGCCACAAGCCCCCATGGCGCCGCCAGGGGGGCCGTGCCTCCCAGGCTTGTGGGCTCCCTGGGCCTCCCCTACCCTAGCTCCTTCGCCTATAAATTCCCTAAAATCCCTAAAAAATCAGGAGATCCACGAAAATACTTTTCCGCCGCCGCAAGCTTCTGTCTCCGCAAGATCCCATCTTGGGCACGTTCTGGTGCCCTGCCGGAGGGGAGATTCGGATACGGAGGGCTTCTTCATCAACACCATGACCTCTCCGATGATGCGTGAGTAGTTCACCATAGACCTACGGGTCCATAGCTAGTAGCTAGATGACTTCTTCTCTCTCTTGGATCTTCAATACAAAGTTCTCCATGATCTTCATGGAGATCTATCCGATATAATCTTCTTTTGCGGTGTGTTTGTCGAGATCCGATGAATTGTGGATTTATGATCAGATTATCTATGAATCTTATTTGAGTTTCTTCTGATCTCTCTTATGCATGATTTCATATCCTTGTAATTCTCTTCGAGTTGTGGGTTTTGTTTGGCCAACTTGATCTATGATTCTTGCAATGGGAGAAGTGCTTGGTTTTGGGTTCATACCGTGCGGTGACCTCACCCAGTGACATAAGGGGTAGCGAGGCACGCATCGTGTTGTTGCCATCAAGGGTAAAAAGATGGGGTTTTCATCATTGGTTTGAGTTTATCCCTCTACATCATGTCATCTTGCTTAAGGCGTTTCTCTGTTCGTCATGAACTCAATACACTAGATGCATGCTGGATAGCGGTCGATGTGTGGAGTAATAGTAGTAGATGCAGAAAGTATCGGTCTACTTGTCTCGCACGTGATGCCTATATGTATGATCATTGCCTTAGATATCGTCATGACTTTGCGCGGTTCTATCAATTGCTCGATAGTAATTTGTTCACCCACCATAATATTTGCTATTTTGAGAGAAGCCTCTATTGAACACTATGGCCCCCGGGTCTACTTCACAGCATATTTTCAGCCTTACTCTTTTACTTCGTTGCACTTTCCGCTTTCAGATCTCACTTTGCAATCAATCTTGAAGGGATTTACAACCCCTTTATAGCGCTGGGTGTTGGGAATATGCCCTAGAGGCCATAATAATTAGTTATTATTATATTTCTTTGTTCATGCTAATCGCTTATTATCCATGCTATAATTGTATTGATTGGAAACACAATACTTGTGTGGATACATAGACAAAACACTATCCGTAGTAAGCCTCTAGTTGACTAGGTCGTTGATCAAAGATGGTCAAGGTTTCCTGGCCATAGGCAAGTGTTGTTACTTGATAACGGGATCACATCATTAGGAGAATCATGTGATGGACTAGACCCAAACTAATAGACGTAGCATGTTGATTGTGTCATTTTGTTGCTACTGTTTTCTGCGTGTCAAGTATTTGTTCCTATGACCATGAGATCATATAACTCACTGACACCGGAGGAATGCTTTGTGTGTATCAAACGTCGCAACGTAACTCGGTGACTATAAAGATGCTCTACAGGTATCTTCGAAGTTGTTCGTTGAGTTAGTATGGATCGATACTAGGATTTGTCACTCCGTATGACGGAGAGGTATCTTGGGGCCCACTTGGTAATACAACATCACACACAAGCCTTGCAAGCAATGTAACTTAGTGTAAGTTGCGGGATCTTGTATTACGGAACGAGTAAAGAGACTTGCCGGTAAACGAGATTGAAATAGGTATGCGGATACTAAAGATCGAATATTGGGCAAGTAACATACCGAAGGACAAAGGGAATGACATACGAGATTATATGAATCCTTGGCACTGAGGTTCAAACGATAAGATCTTCGTAGAATATGTAGGATCCAATATGGGCATCCAGGTCCCGCTATTGGATATTGACCGAGGAGTCACTCGGGTCATGTCTACATAGTTCTCGAACCCGCAGGGTATGCACACTTAAGGTTCGACGTTGTTTTATGCGTATTTGAGTTATATGGTTGGTTACCGAATGTTGTTCGGAGTCCCGGATGAGATCACGGACGTCACGAGGGTTTCCGGAATGGTCTGGAAACGAAGATTGATATATAGGATGACCTCATTTGATTACCGGAAGGTTTTCGGTGTTACCGGGAATGACGAATGGGTTCCGGGTGTTCACCGGGGGGGGGGGGGCAGCCCACCCCGGGGAAGCCCATAGGCCTTGGGGGTGGTGCACCAGCCCTTGGTGGGCTGGCGGGACAGCCCAAGAAGGCCCTATGCTCCATAGATAGAAAATCAAAGAGAAAAGAAAAAAAGGAGGTGGGAAAGGAGAGAAGGACTCCACCTTCCAATCCTAGTTGGACTATGATTGGAGGAGGACTCCTCCTCCCTTGGTGGCGCAGCCCTTGGGGCTCCTTGAGCCTCAAGGCAAGCCTCCCCTCCCCTCCTCCTATATATATGGAGCTATTAGGGCTGATTTGGGACAACTTTTGCCACGACAGCCCGACCACATACCTCCACGGTTTTACCTCTAGATCGCGTTTCTGCGGAGCTCGGGCGGAGACCTGCTGAGATTAGATCACCACCAACCTCCGGAGCGCCGTCATGCTGCCAGAGAACTCATCTACCTCTCCGTCTCTCTTGCTGGATCAAGAAGGCCGAGATCATCGTCGAGCTGTACGTGTGCTGAATGCGGAGGTGCCGTCCGTTCGGCACTAGATCGGAGCGAATCGTGGGACGGATCGCGGGACGGTTCGTGGGACGGTTCGCAGGGCGGATCGAGGGACGTGAGGATGTTCCACTACATCAACCGCATTTTTTAGCGCTTCTGCTGTGCGATCTACAAGGGTACGTAGATCGGAAATCCCCTCTCGTAGATGGATATCACCATGATAGGTCTTCGTGCGCGTAGGAAATTTTTTGTTTCCCATGCGACGTTCCCCAACACTGGGTGCAAGCTCTTTTGTGTTTGCGCAGGTACTCTGGACTTGACGAGATTCTCCTACTGGATTGATACCTTGGTTCTCAAACTGAGGGAAATACTTACTACTCCTGTGCTGCATCACCCTTTCCTCTTCAAGGGAAAAACCAACGCAAGCCAAGTCTCCATCAATGTGCTAATTTCTGGCGCTGTTGTTTGCGAAGTAGCAGAAGGATTTCTGGCGCCGTTGCCGGGGAGGATCAAGTCAAGAACTCATCCAAGTAAGTGTCACAAACTCATCTCTTGCATTTACTTTTTTGGCTTTCGTTTTCCTCTCCCCCATTTCTGAAAAACAAAAATTTACAATTTTTTTTTTGCCTTTTTTCCGTTTGCCTTTTTCGTTCGCCCTTTTCTCTCGCTTGCTTTCTGTTTGCGTGTGTTGCCATGTGCCTCCTATATGCTTGCATCTTCGCTTGCTGAAAGTCTATTGATATGGATCCTCATCCACTTGCTAATCTCTTTAAGAGATCCAATTATGTTGATCCAATTGCTAGTGACTTGAGTGCACTTGACTATCTTTATGGAGTTTTGCTTGAGCTGCGTGAATTGGAAAATCGTGATGAAGAAATTTACGAAGTGATTCACGAGGGCTCCTTGAATGAAAAGCATGATTGCAATGGTTTCACTATAAATCCTATTAGTGTCAATCATGCTAAAAATGTGCAAAACCCTAAGCTTGGGGATGCTAGTTTTGCTATGTCAACTACTTGTTGCAACATGATTGGGGTAATGATTTTTCTTATGATCTTGAAAACTTGTTTATGCCTCATGATGAATTTGATATTTGCAATAATATTGAAAGTGGGTTTGGAGAAGTCATGACTTTAGTTGATGATAGTCCCACTATTTTTGAAGAGCGTTAACTTTGCATGCATGTAGATCATGAAAAGAATATCCTATGTGATAGCTATATTGTTGAATTTGAATATGATCCCACATGTAATTGTTATGAGAGAGGAAAATATTGTGGTAGGAACTTTCATATCACTAAATCACCTCTCGTTATGTTGAGATTGCTATTGTCTCTTTCTTCTTCCTTGCATATGGTAACTATTGGTTGTCTTGACAATCTGTTTTCCTATAAAATGCCTATGCATAGGAAGTATGTTAGACTTAGATGTGATTTTCACATGCTTTATGATGCTCTCGTTGTGCTTCAACTCTTGTCTTTTGTGTGAGCATCATTGAATTATCAATGCCTAGCTAAGGGCGTTAAACAATAGCGCTTGTTGGGAGGCAACCCAATGAATTTATCTTTTTCTTTCTATTTTGTTGTGTCCACGCCATCATAATTCTGTTATGATAGTGTCTTTTGTGTTTCTTTTTGTGTTTGAGCCTAGCAAAACCTTTATGACTAGTCTTGGTGATGGTTGTTTGATCCTACTGGAAAAAAGACAGAAACTTTTCTCTCACAATAATATTTTTCATTTTTATTCAGAAAGAGCTTTTGAGTTGATTCTTTTTGCTGCTGGTTAATATGCCTTTTTCCCAGGCATTCGTAATTGTTCAGAATATTTGAGGTACCAGAAGTATACGAAGTATACAGATTGCTACAGACTGGTCTGTTTTTGACAGATTCTGTTTTTGTTGAGTTGGTTGCTTGTTTTTATGAAACTATGGATAGTATCGGGGGGTACTAGCCATGGAAAAGTGAGAATACAGTAATCTAACACCAATATGAATGGAAATCAAGTTTGCTACAGTACCTAAAGAGGTGGTAGTTTGTTTTCTTGTGCTAATGATATCACGAGTTTCTGTTTAAGTTTTGTGTTGTGAAGTTTTCAAGTTTTGGGTGATGCTCTCATGGACAAAGGGATAAAGAGTGGAAAGATCTCAAGCTTGGGGATACCCAAGGCATCCCAAGCCAAATTCAAGGACACCAAAAAGCCAAAGCTTGGGGATGTCCCGGAAAGGCATCCCCTCTTTCGTCTTCAATCCATCGGTAACATTACTTGGAGCTATATTTTTATTCTCCACATGATATGTGTTTTGCTTGGAGCGTCTTGTATCGTAGGAGTATTTTCTTTTTGTTGTGTCACAATCATCCTTGCTGCACACCTTTTCGAGAGAGACATGCACTCATCGTGATTTTGCTAGAATGCTCATTGTGCTTCACTTATATCTTTTGAGCTAGATAATTTTTGCTCTATGTGCTTCACTTAGATCTTTTAGAGAACGGCGGTGCGTAACTTGGTAGTTGGTTTGTGCTATGAAAGTAGTCCCAAAAATGATAGGTACCCAAAGAGGATACAAAAACTTTCATTTTCATGTGCATTGAGTAGAAAGAAAAGTTTGATTCCTCTCAATTAGTTTTGAGACGTGGATTTGGTAATATTAAGAGTTATGTTAGTAGGGTGTTGTGAATCTAGAAATACTTGTGTTGAAGTTAGTGATTACCGTAACATGCACGTATGGTGAACCGCTATGTTAGGAAGTCGGAGCATAATTGATCTATTGATTGTCATCCTTTGTGTTGCGGTCGGGATCGCGCGATGGTTAACACATACCAACCCTTCCCCTAGGAGTATGCGTTTAGCACTTTGTTTCGATTACTAATAAAAACTTTCGCAATAAGTGTGTGAGTTCTTCATGACTAATGTGAGTCCATGGTATAGATGCACTTTCACCTTCCACCATTGCTAGCCTCTCTAGTGCCGCGCAATTTTCGCCGGTGCACAAACCCACTATATGCCTTCCTCAAAACAGCCACCATACCTACCTACTATGGCATCTTCATTAGCCATTCCAAGATATATTTCCATGCAAATCCCACCATTCCGTCTCATGACTTGTGCCGTCACTCTCATGTTGCCATTGCATGATCGCAAGATAGCTAGCGAGATGTTTCAACGTCATACACCAAGCTAGATCGTTGCACATCCCGGTACACTGCCGGAGGCATTTCCTATAGAGTCATCATCATTCTAAGCTTTGAGCTGTGAGTAAATAAAAGTGTGATGATCATCATTATTAGATCATTGTCCCATGTGAGGAAATAAAAAAAGAGGCCAAAGATCCCAAAGAAAAAAAAGAGAGAGAAAAAGAGAGAGAAAAAGAGAGAAGGGACAATGCTATTATCTTTTTCCACACTTGTGCTTCATAATAGCACCATGTTCTTCATGATTGAGAGCTCTTGCATTATCACCACCATATACTAGTGGGAATCTTTATTATATAACTTGGCTTGCATATTCCAATGATGGGCTTCCTCAAATTGCCCTAGGTCTTCGTGAGCAAGCAAGTTGGATGCACACCCACTAGTTCTCCTTTTGAACTTTCACATACTTATAGCTCTCGTGCATCCTTTGTATGGCAATCCCTACTCATTCACATTGATATCTATTAATGGGCATTTCCATAAACCTTTGATACGCCGAGTCAATGTGACCATCTCCTCCTTTTCGTCTCACAACCACCACCACGCTCTATTCCACCTATAGTGCTATATCCATGGCTCACGCTCATGTATTGCATGATAGTTGAAAAAGGTTTGAGGAAGTAAGAGTGCGAAAACAATTACTTGGCCAATACCGGGGTTGAGCATGATTTAAATTAGTTGTATGGGGATGATGGAGCATAGCCAGACTATATGATTTTGTAGGGATAACTTTCTTTGGCCTTTTTATTTCGAAAGTTCATGATTACCTTGCTAGTTTGCTTGAAGTATTATTGTTTTCATGTCAACAACAAACTATTGTTTTGAATCTTACAGATGTGAATATTCATGTCACTTGAAAGAAGTTACAAAGGACAACTATGCTAGGTAGCATTCCACATCAAAAATTCAGTCTTTATCACTTCCCTACTCGAGGACGAGCAGGAGTTAAGCTTGAGGATGCTTGATACGTCTCCAACGTATCTATAATTTTTGATGGTTTCATGCTATTATATTGTCAAACTTTGGATGTTTTGTATGCCTTTTATATCTTTTTTGGGACTAACTTATTAACTCAGTGCCAAGTGCCAGTTCTTGTTTTTTCCGTGTTTTTGACCCTTTTCAGAGGAGGATTTTAAACGGAGTGCAAACGGAATAAAACTTCCGAAAAGATTTTTACCGGAACAGAAGATACGTGATAACCCACAAGTATAGGGGATCGCAACAGTTTTCGAGGGTAGAGTATTCAACCCAAATTTATTGATTCGACTCAAGGGGAAGCCAAAGAATATTCTCAAGTATTAGCAGTTGAGTTGTCAATTCAACCACACCTGAAGGATTTAGTATCTGCAGCAAAGTATCAGTAGCAAAGTAGGGTGATAGCAGCAGTAGCAACAGTAACCAGTAGCAGCAGAGTAACATGAGTAGCAACAGAGTAACAACATCAACAACAAAGTAACGTAGCAAGGACCAGTAGGAAAAGACTCGTAGGCATTGGATCGGTGATGGATGATTATGCCGGATGATATTCATCATGCAACAGTTATAACACGGAGAGATATGTAACTAGCTCCAGTTCGTCAATGTAATGTAGGCGTGTATTCCGTATGTAGTCATACATGCTTAGGGAAAAGAACTTGCATGACATCTATTGTCCATCCCTCCCGTGGCAGCAGGGTCCTAATGGAAACTACGGGATATTAAGGTTCTCCTTTTAATAAAGAACCTGACCAACGCATTAACACTTGGTGAATACATGAACTCCTCATACTATGGTCATCTTCGGGAGTGGTTCCAGCTATTGTCACTCCGGGGTTGCCGGGTCATAACACATAGTAGGTGACTACAACTTGCAAGATAGGATCCAAAACACACATATATTGGCGACAACATAATAGGTTCAGATCTGAAATCATGGCACTCGGGCCCTAGTGACAAGCATTAAGCATGGCAAAGTAGTAGCAACATCAATCTCAGAACATAGTTGTAAGTGCATCTAGTGCCCCTTAGTGATTTTGGTGGTTTGAAGACTTATAGGTTAAGTATCTAATGTGTTCTTGAGTGTACACAGGATCTATAAGTCGCTGAGGAGATTGAAATATTCGATGAATATCGACCCCTAAAATGTATATCTTCGGTTGAAGAAATTGGTCTGAAGCTAAAGAATTGAATCACGAAGAATTTGCGATGAAATTGATATTCCTCATGAAGATATTGAAATTGAGGAATTCGGTGTGTCCTGAAGAAAATCCATCTAAAGACTTTGAAGCATGAAGATTTATCCTTTCTGTTTTATTTTCTTCACACATGAGTAATAGGAACACCGTACTGTTAAAGGGGGTCAAGATAACACATTGGAATGAATTTCCTCATGATGCTCAACCCAAGCCTAATCCGACCAAAAGCCTCAAGTGAGGAATATGAGAGACATGAGGACTCTCACAGTTGAGGGTCCCGACCGATATCGATAGCCACGCCACATCATTGGTCTTATCCACACCAATGGTCATATTATTTAAGGGCATTAATGTCAAATCATGTCGGGATGCTCCCAGGCTATAAATAGCCGCTCCCCACAACCATTAGCTGGTTGGCTGCTCCGTTAGAAACTGACACTTGTCATAAGAGCAACCCAAATTCCTCAGAGTCTTCGAGAGTAATTCATGAGTGAGGAAATACCCCAAACACCAAACCACAAACCGAAACCAAGTGATTGAGCATCACTGAAGAAGTTGTTCCTGTGTGGGACTGAAGCCTTTTACCTTTGAGGACTGTGCATCCTCCAGACGGTTAGGCATCATGGTCTAGAGCAATCCAGCAGTCAATTGTGGATCGCCATGTGACCAAGTTTGTGAGGGTTTGGAAGTCTGCCCTGAAGACTTACCACGAGTGTTGGGCGAGGACTGTGTGTTCTTAGCCCAAGGAGAATACGGTAGGTACTGTGTGTCCTTTGGTTTCAATACCAAGCCGCTCCAAACCAGATGTACAACTGTCACAGCAGTTGGAACTGGGTCATCAACCACTGTCTTCACTGTGAAACGGGTTCTATTTCCTCAACTCTTTATATTCCTCAGATTGTGTGTTGATGATTTTCACCGTCACTGTTTAAAGAATTTGCTGAAGACTTTCTCTAAAATTCCTCAACCCCAAATTCTTCACGCAAGCTAATCCTCATCTGTTTTCTGCGTTCCTGCATACTGTGCAAACTGTTTTCATATTCTTCATTCTGAAAAACTACTGTTGTGAAACTTTGCACTCCTGATCCTTTACTGTTTCCGCTGTAAGTTAGTCATCAGTGAGGAATTTCCTCAGTGATGAAATTCTAAAAATATCCTATTCACCCCCCTCTAGTCGATATAACGCACTTTCAATTGGTATCAGAGCAAGGTACTCCCTTGTTCTGTGTGATTTTGGTTTAACCACCTGGAGTTTTAGTTATGTCGACTGCAAGCATGATTAAGGTTACTGCAGCATGTCCTACTTTCGAAGGAAAGGACTTTCCCTTCTGGAAGACAAAGATGCAGATGCATCTACAAGCTATTGACAATGATCTCTGGTATATTGTGGAACATGGCGTCCCTATCATCTATGCCACTATCTCAGCTGCTGATGTGAATAAATTCAAGCAACTTGACTCTCAAGCGAACAATATCATCTGTGGCAATCTGAGCAAGGGCCAGTATGACAAAGTGAGTGCTTTGGGCTCAGCAAAACTTATCTGGGAAAGGCTGTCCAAAGTTAATGAAGGATTATCAACCCAGTGTGATTCTCGTGTTGATGTTCTTCGTAATCTCTTCAATCGCTTCAAGAGGTTTGACAATGAAAGCTGCCAAGATACCTTTGATGGCCTCACTGGCCTATCAAATGAACTGCAAGCACTGGGTGCTCGAGACATTACTGATCATGAAGTTGTGAAGAAACTGCTAAGATCTTTGGATTCTTCATTTGATACTTTAGTTCTGATGATTCAAGAAAGACCAGACTACAAGATTCTTGATCCAGCTGATATACTAGAAAGACTCAATACTCATGAATTCCAACAAGAAGAAAAGAGAGATCTATATGGACCAAGCTATTCTAGACCACGTGCACTGAAGGCTAAAGCAATTTCCTCAACTGAAGAAGAAGACTCAGATGGTAGCATTGGTGATCCTGAAGAATTTGGACAGGAGCTTGCAATGCTCGTGAGGAAATTGAAGAGGTTTACACGACGTGGCCAGTTCGGTAAATCTTCAAGAAGAGATATGAGGAAATCAGAATCTTCATCTGAGGACTACAAGAAAAGAACCTGCCACAAATGCAAGAAATCACGTCACTACATTGCTGATTGTCCTCGTTGGGGAAATGAATCAAAGAAGAAGAAATACAAGGATGAAAGTTCTGATGACTCGAAGAAAAAGAAGAAACCTTCAAAATCCTCATCTTCAAAGTCCTCATCGGACAAGAAGACTAGTTTCAGAAAGGCTCGGGCACTTATTGGCAAGGAAATGGATTCCGAGGCCGAATCCGAGCAATGTGATGAAGAGGAGGGTTCTGATGAAGACTCAGAATCCGGACAGGCTAGTCTTGCACTTGCGACCACATTCGTCAGCAAGTCAATCTTCAACCTTGAAGAAAATGATAACACCATCCACACTGATGACTATGCTGATGACTTTGCTCCAACCTATTACTTCATGGCAAAAGGATCAAAGGTACCGAATGATGCCTCCTCCTCTGATTCAAGTGACTGTGAACCTGATGATTATAAAAAACCCAGTTACAGTAAACTTGCTATCATTGCCACTAAACAACAAACTGCCCTGGAAAAGCTTCAGAAATTGTAGATAGAAGCGATGATCTGTTGAACGATGAAATGAATCTTACCCAAATCCTCACTGAAGATATGAAAAGTCTTCAGTCTAGATTTGTTAATCTTCAAGATCGTCATGTTACTCTCCTCGCTCATCATGAGAAAGTTTCCTATGAATTTCTTCAAAGGAAGCTTGATCTAGAGAAGTTGAGGATTTCTCATGATGATCTTCGTATGGAAAATGATTCATTACTAGCTCAACAGATCAGTGCTGCTCAAGCTGAATCCATTCCTCCATGTCTTAAATGCATTGAACGAGAAACTGCTAATTCTTCACCAGAATCATCAAATGCTTCAATTGCTGCAAATTCTTCAACTGCTCCTGTAGTGTCAAATTCCTCACGTGAGGAAAACACAAATGTCACTCATGAAAATGCATGGCTGAAGGAATTGTATGTGACAGGCATATACAAAAGTCTCATAGGACATCAAACCCTTTGTGATGTGCTCAAAAAGCAGATCTTGAACAGCAACCCGAGGAAAGAAGGAATTGCCTTTGACAGGAAATTGAATGTTGATGGATCTTATTGGAAACCTGAGCAGTATCCCAAAACTTCATGGGTTGCTGCTACTGGGCCTCCTTTTGATCCATCCAATCTAACAGGCTTTTCATGTGAATTATCCTATTCCTCAGATGAGTCATTTGACTCCAACTATAAATTGTTCAAAAGTCAAGCTGGTGAAGTATTTCCTCGATATGTTGGAACTAACAGCAGGAATGGGCCTCCCTTGAGGAAAATCTGGGTTCCCAAAAGTTGCCTTGAAGGTGAATGTCCTCATGACACCATCGATCAAGAATTTGAACCCCAAATCAAATTCCTCAGGAGGACCAAAGTCTTCAAGAGGATCAAAATCCTCAACTGGTCAAAACTATGCTCGTACCCGTGCTAATGCTTCTAACATGCAGGGAAATTACAAGGAATATGAATATGAGCGTTATTCTTCAAATCATTATGTTCATAAATCCTCAAACAAGTTCTCTGCATATTCATATGAGTACTTTAACCCCCCTATTGTTAAGAGAAGTGCATTAGCTTCAATGCCCCCTTTCTTATATGGTGCTCGCAAGATGATGAATGCTTTACCACCCCTTCAGATGTGGGTGGTGAAGAAATTGAACTAGTCACTTCTGCAGGTCAGGTCTCTAGATGAAAATCATCATCTAAAGAATTTGCTGGAGACCTGAGGAAATGCTTGATAGGACGCAAGCTAATATTGATGAAATAGAAATATTTCACACGTCCTTATAATTCTATTATGATGAAATTCCTATCTGATGAAATTAATATCACATTCTTCAAGTCTGAAGCATATGAGATGGTAAGCTGTACTAATTCATCTGCAGGATGACAAACCCAAGAGTACTGAGTGGGTTCTTGATAGTGGCTTCACACATCACATGACTGGTGAGAAAAGCTTGCTGATGAATATGCCACTAACTCCATCACCTCTGAAGCAAATCACATATGCTGAGAAAGGTAAAAGCAAGGTATTGGGACTTGGCAAAGTGGCTATTTCCAAGGATAGGCACATGGACAAAGTGATGCTTGTTGAATCCCTTGGATTTAACCTCATGTCAGTCTCGATGCTTTGTGATCTTGATATGATTGTTATCTTTGGAAGATACAGATGTGTTGTCATCATGGAATCTGACAGATCCAAAGTCTTCAAAGGTGTTAGAAGAAGGGATTTGTACATTGTTGATTTCTCTACAGGTCCTCAACCAGCCACTTGCTTACTAGCAAAAACCTCAGAAGGGTGGCTGTGGCATCGAAGACCCGGTCATGCAGGCATGAGGAATTTGCACACGCTCGCGAATAAAAAGCATGTCATCAACATCGAATCAGTCAAATTCCTCAAGGATCACCTCTACGGTGCCTGTGAATTTGGGAAAATAACCAGATCCAAGCATCCGTCGAAGACTATCATGACCACTACTCGTCCATTTGAATTGCTGCACATGGATCTATTTGGACCTACTCATTATGCCACACTAAAAAATGCAACATCTTTATATGGCTTCGTCATAGTTGATGATTATTCCAGATATACATGGGTGCATATCATCTTATATAAAACTGAAGTGCAGGAAGTCTTCAAACGATTTTCTTCAAGGGCCTCGACGAACTTCGGCATCAAGATCAAACACATCAGGAGTGATAATGGAACAGAGTTCAAAACACTGGTCTTGATAATTATCTTGATGAACTTGGTATTACTCATGAGTTGTCTGCTCCTTATACTCCTCAAGAGAATGGTGTCGTTGAAAGGAAGAACATGACTCTGGTTGAGATGGCAAGAACCATGCTTGAAGAATATCAAAGTCCTCGTCGCTTTTGGCCTGAAGCAATCAACACTGCATGCCATATCATCAACAGGGTATATCTTCACAAATTCCTCAAGAAAACCTCATATGAACTCCTCACAGACAAGAAACCCAATGTAAATTATTTCAAAGTCTTCGGTGCAAAATGTTGGATTAGAGATCCTCACCATAGCTCAAAATTTGCACCTAAGGCACATGAGGGTTTTATGCTCGGTTATGGAAAGGACTCGCACACCTACAGAGTCTTCAACAACTATCACAACAAGGTTGTTGAGACTGTAGATGTGCGGTCCGATGAAACTAATGGCTCGCAAAGAGAGCAATTGCCTTCTGATCCAGATAAGCTGTCTCTTGAGGAAGCAATAAAGCTCAAAGCTACTGAAGACATTGTTCCCACTAAGGAAATTGATGAAGACATCATTCCCATCATTGATGAAAATCAAGAAGATGCTCCTGAGGAAATTGCTCCAGAACCAATTCCTCAGCCCAGACGAAATCCTCAACCAGCTCATCCGAGGATTGCAAATGAAGTGGAACTTGACAAAATCCTCAATGACATCAACGCGCCAGGTCTCTCACTCGCTCAAAAGCTTCACACTTAGTTAACTTTTGTGGGCATTTCTCCTTTGTATCTATCACAGAACCTTAAAAAGTTGTTGAGGCTTTCCTGGAACTGGAGTGGATCCAAGCTATGTAAGACGAACTTCTTCAATTCAAGCTGAATGACGTATGGGAGCTCGTCAAATGACCAGATCCTAGCAAGCACAATATCATCGGAACCATGTGGATTTTCCAAAACAAGCAAGATGAGGATGGTCAAGTGGTGAGGAATAAGGCATGACTTGTAGCCCAAGGCTACACACAGGTTGAAGGAATAGATTTCGATGAAACTTTTGCACCTGTTGCTAGACTTGAAGCTATTCGAATACTACTTGCTTATGCTAATCATCATAACATCATCTTATATCAAATGGATGTGAAAAGTGCATTCCTCAATGGTAAGCTTGAGGAAGAAGTATATGTTGCTCAGCCCCCAGGTTTTGAGGATCCAAAGAATCCAGACAAAGTCTTCAGACTCAAAAAAGCGCTCTATGGTCTCAAGCAAGCCCCTCGGGCATGGTATGATACATTGAAGGAATTCCTCATGAAGAAAGGCTTCAAACCTGGTTCACTCGATCCAACTCTTTTCACTAAATCCTATGATAATGAACTATTTGTGTGCCAGATATATGTCGATGACATCATATTTGGTTGGACTGACAAACGCTACAGTGATGAATTTGCTTACATGATGAGTGAAGAATATCAGATGTCCATGACGGGGGAGCTGAAATTCTTCTTAGGTCTTCAAATTCGTCAACAACGCAATTGAATCTTCATATCACAGGAGAAATACCTCAAGGATGTTCTGAGGAAATTTGACATGCATGAATGCAAAGGTGCCAAGACTCCAATGCCTACCAACGGCCACCTCTGCACTGACAAAAATGGTAAAGAATTCGATCAGCAGGTATATCGCTCTATGATTGGCTCGTTACTGTATTTATGTGCATCTAGGCCAGATATAATGCTTAGTGTTTGCATGTGTGCACGTTTTCAAGCAAAACCGAAGGAATCACACCATAAGGCTGTGAAGCATATTCTTCGATACTTAGCTCACACACCAACACTAGGATTATGGTACCCCAAGGGCTCAAATCTTCATCTTGTGGGATATTCTGATTCTGACTATGCTGGTGATCGTGTGGATCGCAAGTCAACCTCTGGCACATGTCATTTCCTCGAAAGATCACTAGTCTGCTGGTCCTCAAAGAAGCAGAACTGCATTTCACTTTCCACTGCCGAAGCTGAGTACATTGCTGCTGGTTCATGCTGTGCTCAATTGCTATGGATGAAGCAAACCCTCAAGGACTACGACATCAACATGAAGAATGTGCCTCTCTACTGCGACAATGAGAGTGCAATCAAGATTGCATACAACCCAGTACAGCACTCGAAGACCAAGCACATCCAGATTCGTCATCATTTTCTTCAGGATCATGTCCTCAAGGGCAATATCCTCATCCACCATGTGAAGACTGACGATCAACTCGCAAATATCTTCACTCAGCCCTTGGATGAGAAAAGGTTTTGCAAGTTGCGGTGTGAGCTAAATATCTTAGAATCTTCAAATGTTTTGTAAAAACACGCACACATCCTAACACTTATGCAAAATTGATGACTTAGATGTGCAACACACGATGAATCGATTTTCTTCAACCAATGAAGAATATCACTCTTAGTGTGAGGAAATCAACGAAGAAATTGATTCTCAGGGCCCTACGACAATTGTATGCGGCGTTTGTAATCAACATTCTTATATGGTGGGTCACGCCACCACCCAACTTGAAATTCCTGAAGTTGAATTTCTTCGAAGCTGAATTTCTTAAAAAGTCGATTTTCTTCAAAACAGTTGTTCTTCAAACTTGTTTTTCTTCAAAACTGAAATTCATCATCATGACGCTTTGTCACAAAATCCTCAAGTTGATCAAAATTCTTCAAAAACACTTGATGATTTTCGTTTACCTAGATAGACTGTGATTTCAAGTCCTCAACAGCGTTCACTTATAACTATTTCTTCAATTAGATATTTCATCTAAGTGAATGCGATCGGACCCTACTTTCCCTCTATGCTACTCTCACCCAGTCTATTCAATTATTCATATGCGTTCTACTTGAAACTTTGTTCAAAATCCTCACTGCATCCTTGTCAGCTGATGAATTTGTAACAAAATCCTCAAATCTTCAAAAATATTTTTATACACAGTAACTGAAGCCCACTTTCCTCGTTCGGATAACCACGATCTCCATGATCTCCACCGCTTCGGTCGTGGGCTACAAATGTCCTGCGGAGACATAGAGACATGGGCTATTTGGTCCGATATTTTCGCGCGAACAGTTACCGCCTGGCTTTAAATATGCCCCCATCTCCCTTCTGTAAATTCATCTTCGTCCCATCGCCCTCCTGCTACAGCAAAGCTCAAAAGCCCTAGCACCACCGCTAGAAGTCTCGACGCCGGCGAAGAAGAGCTTGACTGCCTCGACCTCTCCGTTGCCGAAACCACACCGCAACCGGACCATCTTCGTCTGCCGCCGCCGTAGCTGTCCTTTGTTGCCGAGTTAGGGCGCATTGGACTCGCACCGAAAGAGCATCTACTGCTACTCCTTCTCTGTTCTTCATGTGCGCCATCTAGGGTAAATAAAAACCCTATTTTTACAGCTCGTTTGATCTACTATTTTACCTTAGAGATGTGAAATCTGTTTTTCCTCAAATATCCATGAGTTTCTTTTTCCTCAAACACTACCAATCACCCAACTATTGATGAACTTCACCAAGCATCTAAGATTTTCACGAGATTCCTCGGTTGTGCAAATTTTCAGATCTGTACAACTCTGGAACCCAAGAACAGTATGCTTAGACGAATTCCTCAACCACTGGTCAAATTCCTTAACTGTCAAAATTTTTCATTTCATCAAATCTGAGAACGCATATGACCTCTCCAAATTCCTCGCAACTATACTCTGTTCACAGGTACAAACAAGTCAGCTGATGAATCTCTAGGTTCTCATCAACTTAACTCATTTGCAGCGTTTCTTGAAGAAAATCTGCAAGTTTCATCAGAATCCTCAAGAGTTCAATTTCCTCAGCAAAAGCCTTAGCTGAAGAAAATGGAGGATGAAAGGAAGCAAAAGGGTGGCAAGAAACTCAAGCAGAACACTGCCATAGATATCCCTGAGGATATATACCTGGAATACAACACTCCTGATGAACAAGAATCTATGCCCAAGAGAAAGGCCAGTCTTCAAAAGATATAACGCCGATGGGCTAAGGAGGGGAAAGAGTACATATTCGTCACTCCCAAATACGCGAAGAAATTCGCTCTGAAGCCTCCTGGCAAACGGGCTCCACTTGAGGATTATCATGAAGCACACCCCTCAATCCTCAAGACAATTGATGACTATCCTGAGGAAAAGTCAAAACACTTGTCAAAGCTTCAGAAGCAAGCAGAAGCTGCTGTGAGCAAGTTCAATGAAGAATGTGCTGCTGCTGCAACTGCCGCCACTTCCTCTGTAGCTGAGACTTCTGGTACGGCCATTCCTCAAATGAAGTCTGTGCCACTAAAACCAAAGGCTTCAAAGCCTCAAGAGAAAATGCCTCAGAAAACTGCACCAGCATCAACACCAAAACCCTCAGCACCACCAAAGGCTTCAAATCATGAACAGAAGCCGATAGTGAAGCAATTGCCTACTGTCTCCAGCTCCTCAGTCCCATCTGCGACAAGCTCCGAGACTAAGTCTTCACCAACTCCTCTGAAGACTAAGGTGACTGCTGGGAGAGGAACAAGACCAAGCCCAAGCAAAATCATCAAGGTTCCTTCTGCATCACAAGGTAGTGATGAATTTGATGATGACACTCTGCATGCCATCATCAGAAACAAGCAAGAGAGGGTAGCTCAAGCTTCTCGCAGCTCCATTCCTCTGGCCATGGACCCAAAAGTCCTCCTCAATTACATCAACATCTGGTATGAGGACCCCAACACTCCAATAGATGATTTGAAGCTTCCCCCAGGCATCAGCCACATGGTGGCCACATTCATCAATGAGGCCACGTGGAAGGAGCAGCAAGCCAAACAGGCCAAGGTTGCCAAGCTCAAAAAGGAGAAATTCCTCAGGCAGAATCTCCTCAACCTGACGCCTGATGCACTTGTGTCAACACAAGCTGAATTGAAGACTTTGACTGACAAGTACTCTAAGCTTTCTGATCGTCAAAGTCTCTAAAACAACTTCATCAAATTTGCCACTAACGCAGTTGATGATTACAACAAGAAGGCTGCCCCTCCAGTACTAACTCCTCAGCCTCTGATTGAAGAACCAGGTGATGAAACTTCTCATGCTAAGGAAATCCCTCAAGAAAGTCGTGCTGATGAACCGGCTATTGAGGAAATTACCAAGGCAAATCCAGCTGATGACTCTGCTACAGCTGGTGAGACTGGCCCTGCTCCAGCTGCTGCTTCTAAGCCAGCTGATGACTCTGCTCCAGCTGGTGCTTCTCAGCCAGCTGATACCTCTGCACCAGCTGATGAAATTGTCTCTGCTGAGAAAACACCTTCACCAAAAGCTTCAAAGGTGAAGAAAATGACTCCGTCTACATCAGACGTGAAAAAGACCAGGGCTGCTGAAAAGGAAGCCAAGAAATGAAAAGCTTCATCAGCAGAAGAATCCACTGAGGCCAAGCGCCTCAAAGCACTTGAAGAAAATGCACCTCTGGATCATGTGCCTCTCAACAACGCTCCATCATATGAGATGACCCCTTCGCAAGCGAAGACAAGGAGCAAGGGGCAGATGAGGAAATGAAGAATGTTGAATCTGAGGAACATATTGATGAGGAAATTCGCATTGATGACAGTCATCGGCCCTCCATTCCTCATGAAGAAACTGCACAAGGATAAGCTGCACCAGCTGATGAATTTGGCCCCTCCACCAAGCAAGCTCCTCAAGCTGAGGAAGAACAACGTGAAAATCCTCAGCCTGATGAAAGTCACAATCCTGAGCAAAATCCTCAACCTAAGGATCAGGCTGACCCAACTCCAACTCCTGAGCAAAACCCTCAAGCTGAGGCTCAGGATGAACCAATTCCTCCTCCAGAGCAAAACCCTCAACAGGAAGCTTCGGGTGACGACATTCCTCAACCAGAGCATGCTCCTCAGCCTGAAGCTCAAGCTGATGAAATTCCTCACCCTGTGGACCATGCTGAGGAAAATGCACCAGATCCAAAAAATGCCTTTGTCGTCCTCAACCCAAAATCTGCAATAGTTGTCTCTCCTCAAGTCAAGCCGCAAAATCTTCAACCCATGCAACGTCAACCGTTCTCCAAGCGGCCAAAGTTTCAAAAGGAGTCCTTCTTTGAAGAACGCATGTTCTTCATCGTAGAAAATCCCTATGACAAGCCTCACATCAGGCATCTGAAGTTTTGGACAAGGACACAACTAAACTACTATGCCTTTGTGTTGTGTGGAAGAAACAAGATTTTCTAGCACAGGCACATTCCTCACGTTGAGCTTGAAGAAATTCCATGCTTTGCTCCAGTCCTCAACGTCCTTTTTGAAGCTGGACTCCTCCCAATGTCCTCGGATATCTGTGATTGGAATAGTGAGCTCATTCTTCAATTCTATGGAACTCTTCACATCTCAGGAGATCGAACAGACATCAACACATGTGTGCTGGATTGGATGACACAAACCACACACTTCAAGGCTCCTGCCAATGAGCTGCTGCGTGAACTACCAGTATCAATTCCCCTCAGAGCAGGCAGTGAAGCTATATGATGAACGTGAGCTGGCTAACAAGCTGATGGATGTCCTCATGAAGCCTTTGGCTAAGGGGCAACCACCAAGAACAACCTTCCTGGTCCATGAGCTGAAATATGAACCCATGACGGTTTACAGAATCCTATGCAGCGTTCTTGCGCCAATCAAGGGCCAAGATGATGAAGAAGACGTCGTAGGCATCATGAAGAATATCCTCTTCAACATCACACATGGCATTCCCATCAACATTCATGATTTCTTCTTGAGGACTTTGGCCGAAAATGCTATGGCTCCTTTTGACCACAAGATATATGCTCCATGGATCATGAGATTCATCAAAACCAGGTCAGGCATCAACTATAACGCTGATTTCAATAACCATATCGGTTATATGCCTCCTATAAGGGTCAACAAGAAGACTTTCAAGCCTATTGAAGGAAAAGGCAAGTCTGTCATAGATGAAGGCAGTCGCCCCCTTGATGGCCAGTTCAGAGAGCCCGAAGCTTATTCCTCATGGGATGACACTGAAACCCATCCTCCAAGTCCTGTTGCTCCTAGGGTGCTGAATACCAGAGAGCTTCTTCTCAGTCTTCACTGGAAGGTGGATCGGAATCACAAGTGGGTCAAACGCCAGTTCGGCGCCATTGTGAAAACCCTCAATGAAACGCAGAATGTTGTGAAGCTTAACCATCATTATCTTCATGAGGTTTTTGATCGCACCTGGGCTACACTGGCTCATTTGAAGACTCCAGCAGAACTTGAAGAATTGGAGTTTGTGCGGGACTTCGACTGGTCGTGGCCACCAAAGAAGAAATTCAGGCCAATTCCAGTTCCAGACCTTGAGGACAGTTCGTTTTCTTCATTCCGCACTACTGAATCTGATGAAGATCAACAAGACACTGCCACCGGTCTAAGGAGGAAGTCTACTCCCAAGAATCCTCACGCGTCTTCCTCAACTGCCAAGGAGTGAAAGTCTTCACGGGTGTTAGTCCTCAGTTTGTCCTTTTTGTCACTTGGTGACAAAGGGGGAGAAACTTGAGAGTTAGTCTTCACGCGGGATATTTTGGGGGCTTATAAACTATACTAAGTTACAAACTCTTGGCTCTTCTGAAGTGTTTTATGTAATGAGTTGTAACTTAAGCCCGATGGTACTCTGACGCTTTTGAACGTTTTTCTTCGCATGCTTATTCCTCAAAAATTTAATGCACACATGCTGGAATTCTTCAGATACCATTTGTCATCATGCATCCTCAATTTCTTCATACTATATGTCGTATGTATGCATGATTTACAAGACTCAGGGGGAGATCTCCATGATATAAATCATCAATGTGCATTTGCCGTGAAAAGCAAAATCCTCAAGATATGCAGATCTTCAGGGGGAGTCTCTCTGAATCTTGATTTCAAATTCCTCAAATATTTATTTACACTTCATATGTTTATTCCCGTTGAAGACTTAACCTAATTGTCATCAACCACCAAAAAAGGGGAGATTGTAAGTGCATCTAGTGCCCCTTAGTGATTTTGGTGGTTTGAAGACTTATAGGTTAAGTATCTAATGTGTTCTTGAGTGTACACAAGATCTATAAGTCGCTGAGGAGTTTGAAATATTCGATGAATATTGACCCCTAAAATGTATATCTTCGGTTGAAGAAATTGGTCTGAAGATGAAAAATTGCATCGCAAAGAATTTGCGATGAAATTGATATTCCTCATGAAGATATTGAAATTGAGGAATTCGGTGTGTCCTAAAGAATATCCATCTGAAGACTTTGAAGCATCAAGATTTATCCTTTTTGTTTTATTTTCTTCACACTTGAGTAATAGGAACATCGTACTGTTAAAGGGGGTCAAGGTAACACATTGGAATGAATTTCCTCATGATGCTCAACCCAAGCCTAATCCTACCAAAAGCCTCAAGTGAGGAATATGAGAGACATGAGGACTCTCACAGTTGAGGGTCCCGACCGTTATCGATAGCCACGCCACATCATTGGTCTTATCCACACCAACGGTCATATTATTTAAGGGCATTAATGTCAAATCATGTCGGGATGCTCCCAGGCTATAAATAGCCGCCCCCACAACCATTAGCTGGTTGGCTGCTCCGTTAGAAACTAACACTTGTCATAAGAGCAACCCAAATTCCTCAGAGTCTTCGAGAGTAATTCATTAGTGAGGAAATACCCCAAACACCAAACCACAAACCGAAACCAAGTGATTGAGCATCACCGAAGAAGTTGTTCACGTGTGGGACTGAAGCCTTTTACCTTTGAGGACTGTGCATCCTCCAAACGGTTAGGCGTCATGGTCTAGAGCAATCCAACAATCAATTGTGGATCGCCAGGTGACCAAGTTTGTGAGGGTTTGGAAGTCTGCCCTGAAGACTTACCACGAGTGTTGGGCGAGCACTGTGTGTTCTTAGCCCAAGGAGAATACGGTAGGGACTGTGTGTCCCAGGACTGTGTGTCCTTTGGTTTCAATACCAAGCCGCTCCAAACCAGATGTACAACTGTCACAACAGTTGGAACCGGGTCATCAACCATTGTCTTCACTATGAAACGGGTTCTATTTCCTCAACTCTTTATATTCCTCAGATTGTGTGTTGATGATTTGCACTATCACTATTTGAAGAATTTGCTGAAGACTTTCTCTGAAATTCCTCAACCCCAAATTCTTCACGCAAGCTTATCCTCATCTATTTTCTGCGTCCCTGCATACTGTGCAAACTGTTTTCATATTCTTCATTCTGAAAAACTGTTGTAGTGAAACTTTGCACTCCTGATCCTTTACTGTTTCCGCTGTAAGTTAGTCATCAGTGAGGAATTTCCTCAAAAGGAATTTCCTCAGTGATGAAATTCTAAAATTCTCCTATTCACCCCCCTCTAGTCGATATAACGCACTTTCAATAGTGGATACTAGGGATCAATCCCCGTCAAAACTAACTCGATTACATGATAGATCTCATCCAACCCATCACCGTCCAGCAAGCCTACGATGAGATTACTCACGAACGGTTTAAGAGAATCATGGAATTGGCGATGAAGGAAGGTTGATGATGACGATGGCGACGATTTCCCCTCTCCGGAGCCCAGAACACACTATAGATCTGCCCTCCAGATGAAGAACAGGAGGTGCCGACGCCTCCGTATCGTAAAACGCGATGAAACCTTCTCCTTGATTTTTTCCGGGCGATACGGACTAAATAGAGCTGGATTTGGAGGCAGTGGAGCGTCGTGGGCTCCACAAGCCTGCCAGGCGCAGCCAGGGGGCCCCGCGCCTGGTGGGCTTGTGGGCTCACGGCTCCAATTCCTCCGTTGATTCTTGCGCCAGTATTTTTCATAAATTCCAGAAAAATTCTCCGTAAATTTTCAGGTCATTCCAAGAACTTTTATTTCTGCGCAAAAACAACACCTTGGCAATTCTGTTGAAAACAACGTTAGTACGGGTTAGTTCCATTCAAATCATGCAAATTAGAGTCCAAAACAAGGGCAAAAGAGTTCGGAAAAGTAGATACGACGGAGACGTATTAATACGCAGAAAGCTTGGGAACCAAGGCAGGGGGTCCCGGGGGAGGCCACAAGCCCCCATGGTGCGGCCAGGGTGGGTCGCGCCTCCCAGGCTTGTGGGCTCCCTGGGCCTCCCCTGCCCTAGCTCCTTGATGTCAGTTGTGCTTCACTTGCAACGGCGCCAAGAATAGTCGTGTCGACGGCACCAGGAATCCTTCAGCTGCGGCTACGCCTTAAGGGACTTCCTAGGAAAGTATGCAAAGGATTTCCCCCGTGGCCTTGGAGCCTTGCGTTGGTGTTCCCTCGAAGCGGAAAGGGTGATGTAGCACAGCGGTGGTAAGTATTTCCCTCAGTTTGAGAACCAAGGTATCAATCCGGTGGAGGAGTATCACAAGATCCTGCACAAACACAAAAGCTTGCTCCCAACGCTATGAAGGGGTTGTCAATCCCTTATAGATTGTTTGCCAAGTGAGAACTGAAAGCAACAAAGTAATAAAACAAAGTAAAAGCGGAGATGTAAACGATGGATGTGAATAGACCCGGGGGCCGTAGTGTTTACTAGTGGCTTCTCTCATGAAAGCAAGTAGATGGTGGGTGAACAAATTACTGTCGAGCAATTGATAGAACCGCGCAAAGTCATGACGATATCTATGCAATGATTATATCTATAGGCATCACATCCAAAACAAGTAGACCGATACTTTCTGCATCTACTACTATTACTCCACACGTCGACCGCTATCCAGCATGCATCTAGTGTATTAAGTCCATAAGAACAGAGTAACGCCTTAAGCAAGATGACATGATGTAGAGGGATAATCTCAAACCAATGATAAAAACCCCATCTTTTTACCCTTGATGGCAACTACTTGATGTGTGCCTTGCTGCCCCTACTGTCACTGGGAAAGGTCACCACATGGTAGAACCCAAAACCAAGCACTTCTCCCATTGCAAGAATCATAGGTCTAGTTGGCCAAACAAAACCCAAGACTCGGAGAGACTTACAAGGATATCAAATCATGCATATAAGAAATTAGCAAAGACTCAAATATATATTATAGATAATCTGATGACAAATCCACAATTCATCGGATCTCGACAAACACACCGCCAAAGAAGATTACATCGGATAGATCTCCATGAAGATCATGGAGAACTTTGTATGGAAGATACAAGAGAGAGAAGAAGCCATCTAGCTACTAACTACGAACCCGTAGGTCTGAAGTGAACTACTCACGAGTCATTGGAGGGGCGATGATGATGATGAGGAAGCCCTCCAACTCCAAAGTCCCCTCCGGCAGGGCGCCGGGAAGGGTCTCCAGATGAGATCTCGTGGAAACGGAATCTTGCGGCAGCGGAAAAGTATTTTCGAGGCTCCGCTGATTTTGCTGTTGAATATTTGGGAATATATAGGCCAATGATCTAGGTCAGGGGGCGGCCAGGGAGGCCACAAGCCCTGACACCGCCACCTCCCCTTGGTGGCCGAGTGGGGGCTTGTGGGCTCCCTGGAGCCCACCTGGCTTGGCCAAAGGCCCCCTGATCTTCTTCCGTTCGGGAAAAAATCATTTCGGGATTTTTATTCCGTTTAGACTCCGTTCCAAAATCAGATCTGAAAAGAGTCAAAAACACAGAAAAACAGGAACTGGCACTTGGCACTGAATTAATAAGTTAGTCCCAAAAAAGATATAAAAGGTACATAAAACATCCAAAGAAGACAAGATAACAGCGTGAAACCATCAAAAATTATTGATACGTTTGAGACGTATCACTCCTTCGCCTATAAATTCCCTAAAATCCCTAAAAATCAGGGGATCCACGAAAATACTTTTCCGCCGCCTCAAGCTTCTGTCTCCGCAAGATCCCATCTGGGACACGTTCTGATGCCGTGCCAGAGGCGAGATTCGGATACGGAGGGCTTCTTCATCAGCACCATGACCTCTCCGATGATGCGTGAGTAGTTCACCATAGACCTACGGGTCCATAGCTAGTAGCTAGATGGCTTCTTCTCTCTCTTGGATCTTCAATACAAAGTTCTCCATGATCTTCATGGAGATCTATCCGATGTAATCTTCTTTTGCGGTGTGTTTGTCGAGATCCGATGAATTGTGGATTTATGATCAGATTATCTATGAATCTTATTTGAGTTTCTTCTGATCTCTCTTATGCATGATTTCATATCCTTGTAATTCTCTTCGAGTTGTGGGTTTTGTTTGGCCAACTTGATCTACAATTCTTGCAATGGGAGAAGTGATTGGTTTTGGGTTCATACCATGCGGTGACCTCACCCAGTGACAGAAGGGGTAGCGAGGCACGCATCGTGTTGTTGTCATCAAGGGTAAAAGATGGGGTTTTCATCATTGGTTTGAGTTTATCCCTCTACATCAGGTCATCTTGCTTAAGGCGTTACTCTGTTCGTCATGAACTCAATACACTAGATGCATGCTGGATAGCGGTCAATGTGTGGAGTAATAGAAGTAGATGCAGAAAGTATCGGTCTACTTGTCTCGGACGTGATGCCTATATGTATGATCATTGCCTTATATATCGTCATGACTTTGCATGGTTCTATTAATTGCTCCACAGTAATTTGTTCACCCACCGTAATATTTGCTATTTTGAGAGAAGCCTCTAGTGAACACTATGGCCTCGGGTCTAGTTCACACCATATTTTCAGCCTTACTCTTTTACTTCATTGCACTTTCCGCCTTCAGATCTCACTTTGCAATCAATCTTGAAGGGATTGACAACCCCTTTATAGCGTTGGGTGCAAGCTCTTTTGTGTTTGCGCAGTTACTCTGGACTTGACAAGATTCTCCTACTCGATTGATACCTTGGTTCTTAAACTGAGGGAAATACATACTGCTCCTGTGCTGCATCACCCTTTCCTCTTCAAGGGAAAAACCAATGCAAGCCAAGTCTCCATCAACGTGACAATTTCTGGCGCTATTGTTTGAGAAGTAGCAGTAAACAGATCACAATTGGGCAATGATACGTCTGCAACGTATCTATAATTTTTTATGGTTTCATGCTATTATCTTGTGAAACTTTGGATGTTTTGTATGCCTTTTATATATTTTTTTGGGACTAACCTATTAATTCAGTGCCAAGTGCCAGTTCCTGTTTTTTCCATGTTTTTGAACCCTTTCAGATGAGGATTTTGAACGGAGTCCAAACGGAATGAAACTGCCAAAAAGATTTTTTTCGAATCTGAAAAAGATTGGGAAGCCGGAGAATCAAGGGAGGGGCCTGTAGGGTCCCCACAAGCCCTCATGGCGCGGCCACGGGGACCACACCACCCTGGCTTGTGGGCTCCCTGGGCCACCTCTGCCCTAGGTTTTCCGCCTATATATGCCCTAAAATCCCAGAAAAAACCAGGAGATCATCGAAAGTACTTTTCCGCCGCCGCAAGCTAGTGTCTCCGCAAGATCCCATCTGGGGAATGTTCTGGTGCCCTGTCGGAGGAGGGGTTCGGATCCGGAGGGCTTCTTCATCAACACCATGACCTCTCCGATGATGCGTGAGTAGTTCACCATAGACCTACGGGTCCATAGCTAGTAGCTAGATGGCTTCTTCTCTCTTGGATCTTCAATACAAAGTTCTCCATGATCTTCATGGAGATCTATCCGATGTAATCTTGTTTTGCGGTGTGTTTGTCGAGATCCGATGAATTGTGGATTTATGATCAGATTATCTATGTATCTTATGTGAGTTTCTTCTGATCTCTCTTATGCATGATTTCATATCCTTGTAATTCTCTTCGAGTTGTGGGTTTTGTATGGCCAACTAGATCTATGATTCTTGCAATGGGAGAAGTGCTTGGTTTTCGGTTCATACCGTGCGGTGACCTCACCAGTGACAGAAGGGGTAGCGAGGCACGCATCGTGTTGTTGCCATCAAGGGTAAAAAGATGGGGTTTTCATCATTGGTTTGAGATTATCCCTCTACATCATGTCATCTTGCTTAAGGCGTTACTCTGTTCGTCATGAACTCAATACACTAGATGCATGCTGGATAGCGGTCGATGTGTGGAGTAATGGTAGTAGATGCAGAAAGTATCGATCTACTTGTCTCGGACGTGATGGTTATATGTATGATCATTGCCTTAGATATCGTCATGACTTTGCGCGGTTCTATCAATTGCTCGACAGTAATTTGTTTACCCACCGTAATACTTGCTATTTTGAGAGAAGCCTCTAGTGAACACTATGGCCCCCGGGTCTAATCCACACCATATTTTCAGCCTTACACTTTTTACTTCGTTGCACTTTTCGCCTTCAGATCTCACTTTGCAATCAATCTTGAAGGGATTGACAACCCCTTTAAATCATTGGGTGCAAGCTCTTTTGTGTTTGCGCAGGTACTCTGGACTTGACGAGATTCTTCTACTGGATTGATACCTTGGTTCTCAAACTGAGGGAAATACTTACTGCTCCTGTGTTGCATCACCCTTTCCTCTTCAAGGGAAAAACCAATGCAAGCCCAGTCTCCGTCAACGTGTCAATTTCTGGAGCCGTTGTCTGTTGCCGTAGCAGAAGAATGTATGGCACCGTTGCCGGGGAGGATCAAGTCAAGAACTCATCCAAGTAGGTGTTGCAAACTCATCTCTTGCATTTACTTTGTTTGCGAGTTACCTCTCGTTTTCCTCTCCCCCACTTCACCAATTTGCCTTTTTTGTTCGCCCTTTCTCTCGATTGCTTTCTCTTTGCTTGTGTGTTATGTGACTTCAATATGCTTGCATCTTCGCTTGCTGAAAATCTAGTGATATGGATCCTCACCCACTTGCTAATCTCTTTAAGAGATCCACTTATGTGGAACCAATTGCTAGTAAGTTGAGTACACTTGACTTTCTCTATGGAGTTTTGCTTGAGATGCGTGAATCTGAAAATTGTGAGGAAGAAATTTATGAAGTGATTCACGAGGGCTCCTTGGATGAAAAGCATGATTGCAATGGTTTCACTATAAATTCTATTAGTGACAAACATGCTAAAAATATGCAAAACCCTAAGCTTGGGGATGCTAGCTTTGCTATGTCCCCTACTTGTTGCGATGATCATGATTGGGGTGATGATTTTTCTTATGATCTTGAAAATTTGTTTAAACCTCATGATGAATATGATATTTGCAATATTATTGGAAGTGGGTTTGGAGAAGTCATGACTTTAGTTGATGATAATCCCACTATTTTTGAAGAGCGTCAACTTTGCATGCATGTGGATCATGAATAGAATATCCTTTGAGATAGCTATATTGTTGAATTCGAATATGATCCCATGTGTAATTGCTATGAGAGAGGAAAATATTGTGGTAGAAACTTTCATGTTACCAAATTACCTCTCGTTATGTTGAGATTGATATTGTCTCTTTCTTCTTCCTTGCATATGGCAACTATTGGTTGTCTTGACAATCTGTTTTCCTATAAAATGCCTATGCATAGGAAGTATGTTAGACTTAGATGTGATTTTCACATGCTTTATGATGCTCTCGTTGTGCTTCAATTCTTGTCTTTTATGTGAGCATCATTGAATTATCAATGCCTAGCTAAGGGCGTTAAACAATAGCGCTTGTTGGGAGGCAACCCAATGAATTTATTTCTTTTTCTTTCTGTTTTGTTGCGTCCACACCATCATAAATTCTATTGTGATTGTGTTTTTTGTGTTTCTTTTTATGTTTGAGCCAAGTAAAACCTTTATTACTAGTCTTGGTAATGGTTTTTTGATCCTGCTGGAAAAAGACAAAACCTTTTCGCTCACGAGATGACTTTTCATTTTTATTCAGAAAGAGCTTTTGAGTTAATTCTTTTTGCTTCTGGTTGATATGCCTTTTGCCCACGCAGTCGTAATTTTTCAGAATTTTTGAGGTACCAGAAGTATACGAAGTATACAGATTGCTACAGACTGGTCTGTTTTTGACAGATTCTGTTTTTGTTGAGTTGGTTGCTTGTTTTGATGAAACTATGGTTAATATCGGGGGTTCTAGCCATGGAAAAGTGAGAATACAGTATCCCAACACCAATATAGATAGAATTCAAGTTTTCTACAGTACCAAAAGAGGTGGTAGTTTGTTTTCTTGTGCTAATGATATCACGAGTTTCTGTTTAAGTTTTGTGTTTTGAAGTTTTCAAATTTTGGGTGATGTTCTCATGGACAATGAGATAAGGAGTGGAAAGAGCTCAAGCTTGGGGATTCCCAAGGCATCCCAATCCAAATTCAAGGACACCAAAAAGCCTAAGCTTGGGGATGCCCCAGGAAGGCATCCCCTCTTTCGTCTTCAATCCATCGGTAATATTACTTGGAGCTATATTTTTATTCATGTAGCGACCCAACTCAAGACGGGTCAAGCCTCTGGTGTTTCCGTACCATCCCAAGATCATGCTGGTACACACTCAGTACATTAATGTATATATTCAAGAGTTCAATCACACAGCTTTATTAATCGAAATCTCATAACGAGTACTTTATTACAATAAAGGATTACAATAAAGTGGCTGAAGGCCATCTCATGAGATATCTAACGAAGACTAGCGAAGCATCAGGTAGACGAGTCCATCCGACTCCAGGGCATGTCGCTGAGCGTAGATTGTAGCCTCACTCCTGGTCGGAAAAGTACTCTGCAACATGATACGTTGCAGCCGTGTAGGTCAGCATATGGAATATGCCGGCAAGTCATCAAAGAGAGGGGTAAAATAATAATCAACTATCTCTACATGCATATTTGGCAGGTGGGGCTATAAGTTTTGCATAAAGCCAATTTTATCCTACAACAAGAGGGGCTGGAAGCAAAAATATTACTACATTGTTTGTTGTTAACGAGATAGTTCCGCCAACCAATTCTCGTACCCGAGTTGTTGTTATCACCCACATCATTATTAAGTTGTGTCGAGAGTTCAGGGGGATTTCAATGCCTTCGGCTCAAGTTGTCCATGACCGTGGACACGGCTAATCGATTAGGTTGGGCACTCTGCAGAGTTTTGCACACGTTCCCCACAAGATTTGATCGCCTCCGTGTATGTCCTCGCACTTCAGGGTGTTTGAAGACCGGATGACCAAAACATGGTCTTTCAACGGGTCCCTCTGAATCCCTATCGGTGCCCATCCATTCCTACCGTTCTTCTACATCTGCTAGAACCGCCTGTCTAGATTCGCCGCGTTGTCCAACCAAGCTAGAGCCCATAATGACTTGTGGCTGTGCAGGTAAGCCTTGGGTCTTGAAGCCTCTGTCCATCTCTTCGAGCCTGGGTGAAGCTTTCCGCAAGATGTCATGGCCGACTCCAGCATCCCGGGTCATCCACTGGTTTCTCCAGGGAGCCGATCAACCGTCCTTCACCCAGAGTTGCATTGCGTCCGAGGTCTTGAAAATCTTGTCTTAACCGGTCTTGATTATTTAATCAACCTCGCATCACTCGTGTTATGCACTCAACCGAAATCCCGTCTACTCAAGCATAGCAATATGAAATTTGTCGTCCAGGGGCCAAGTATCGGGGTTGTTGTGTGCCTACCACATGATACTACAACCTATACTAAAATTTCCAAGTACCTAAGCAGCATAAAATTGGGCAAAGAAAGGTGAAACTACCATGCATAAAAAAACATAGGAGATAGTATGATCAAAATGACTTGCCTTGATGATAGTTGTCTTGATCGAGCGCTTCTAAGTAACAAGCTTCGCACTCCGGGTGATCTACCGATACAAAAAAATACACACCATCAGCACTACAATCAAACAACAAGTAAAAATAACACCACAAGTAAAAAGTTGCTATGGCCTAAGTGAAAGAATTTACTACACGTCACTAAGGCAGAAACTTGTTTCTGTCAAAAACCCAAGTAAAAATATTTAAAACATTTTGAAACTTCTACCACAGTAAGATACAATCACTAGGAAGCAGTAGCAAAAAGAATCAACTCAAAATCATTTTTTAAACTCCTGGAATAAGCAAAACAAGGTTTAAACTAAATCTGATCTAATTCAAATTTGAAAATTTCAAACATAGACAAATTATATATTTTTAAAAACCACAGACAAATTGGGATCTACTGGAAAAAGAATCAACCTCATTGGACTTCGGGATCAAAAGCTATGGTCAAAACAAAACTGAAACTTTTCTGTTTTTGAAACTAAACAGAAAAAGAAAACAATTGCTAACGGGCAGGGGGGGTACACGTGGCGCTCACTGATTGGCTGCGGGGGTGTGTGCTGCGGGTGTAGGGAGCAAACGGCCGAAACTTAACGAGGACACTCTGGCTAAATAGTTAAGTGAATAAAACCGGCTCGGTTTTGTTTAGAAGACCGAAAGGGTATTCGCGATCTAATATGTAGCGTACGTTTAGGATCCAACGGCTACTGAGGGGGGATGGGGTGCTCACCGGCGTTGCTCTGCTCCGGCGAGGGCTTGACAGCGGCGGCGGCTCGGGTGAGGATGGGGAAGGTGCTCCAGAGGGTCTCCGGCGGCGGCGAAGGCTCCAGTCGATGCGGGCGAGGGCGGCGGGCGCGTTGGTGGCGTCGGGGTGGCCGGAGGCGGTGCAGTGGGTGGCCGAAGCTGGCCGAGCTCGGGTGCTCCGGCGGCGGTGCAGCAGGGTGGCGGGACGGCGTGGCGAGGTGGGGAACGGGGTGCGGCGGTCGGGGGCAGTATTTATAAGGGGAGAGGGGCGCTCGGGAGGGAAGGGGCAGGGGGATCGGGCGGATCCCGGCGAACTGGGAAGGGACTCGGGCTCGGTCTCTGTTTAGGAAAGGGGAGGGGCGAGAGGAGGAAGGAGGTGGCCGAGCGGAAGGTCAGGTCGGCGCTGGGGCCCATGGGCAGTGAGGGAGAGAGGGGCGCAGGGGGATGCGGCCAGCCGACCCGAAAGGGATCTAAATCCCGGTTACAGTGGGATTCGGCCCACAGCTATAATGCGCCGGCGGCGGTTTCCTTTAAAAAAACGTTTCCTATTTAGCCTTTTTTTAAAAACAGAAACTAAAAGGGAATAAAAAGAGAACAAATAAAATAATTAATATGGGGTATTATATACCAAAAAAACAGAAAAAATCCTCTACTCGATTAACATTTTTCCAAAGCAAAAATAAAAACTTTTAAAAAATGTTTTTTTTTCAGAAAATCCCCTAGATGCTTTATTTCTTTTTGGCAATTATTTTCATGATAAAACTTTGGCTTTCTTGGCTCCAAATATTTCAGAGATGCCTCACATGTTGGAGGGTCATTTTCCTCCGCTCTCTCTTGCGTGCAAGAGATCATTTCCCGGCACTTCTCGTGTGAAGAAAAAAATAGAAATGCAAAAGCAAAAGTCGAAAAAATCCAAATGCAAACTTTATTTCAATCAATATGCATAGATGCTTAGCTACAATGTAAAACATTCCCAATTAGGAAAAATTGGGATGTTACAATTCACCACATGATATGTGTTTTGCTTGGAGCGTCTTGTATCGTAGGAGTCTTTTCTTTTTGTTGTGTCACAATCATCCTTGCTGCACACCTTTTTGAGAGAGGGATACATGCACTCATCGTGATTTTGCTAGAATGCTCATAGTGCTTCACTTATATCTCTTGAGCTAGATAATTTTGCTCTATGTGCTTCACTTATATCTTTTAGAGCATGGCGGTGCGTGACTTGGTACTTGGCTTATGCTATGCAAGTAGTCCCAATGGTGATAGGTACCCAAAGAGGATATAAAAACCTCCATCTTCATGTGCATTGAGTAGAAAGAGAAGTCCTGATTCCTCTCAATTAGTTTTGAGACGTGGATTCAGAAATATTAAGAGTTGTGTTAGTAGGGTGTGGTGAATCTAGAAATACTTGTGTTGAAGTTAGTGATTCCCGTAGAATGCACGTATGTTGAACCGCTATGTTAGGAAGTCGGAGCATAATTGATCTATTGTTTGTCAGCCTTTGTGTTGAGGTCGAGATCGCGCGATGGTTAACACCTACCAACCCTTCCCCTAGGAGTATGCGTTTAGCACTTTGTTTCGATTACTAATAAAAACTTTCGCAACAAGTATGGGAGTTCTTCATGACTAATGTGAGTCCATGGTATAGATGCACTTTCACCTTCCACCTTTGCTAGCCTCTCGAGTGCCGCACAACTTTCGCCGGTACACAAACCCACCATATGCCTTCCTCAAAATAGCCACCATACCTACCTACTATGGCATTTTCATAGCCATTCCGAGATATATTGCCATGCAACTCCCACCGTTCCGTCTCATGACTTGTGTCGTCACTCTCATATTGCCACTGCATGATCGTAAGATAGCTAGCGAGATGTTTCAACGTCATAGGCCAAGCTACATCGTTGCACATTCCGGTACACTGCCGGAGGCATTTCCTATAGAGTCATCATCGTTCTAAGCTTTGAGCTGTGAGTAAACAAAAGTGTGATGATCATCATTAGAGCATTGTCCCATGTGAGGAAATAAAAAAAGAGGCCAAAGAGCCCAAAAAAGAGAGGCCATGAGCCCCAAAAAAAGAGAGAGAAAAAGAGAGAAGGGACAATGCTATTATCTTTTTCCACACTTGTGCTTCATAATAGCACCATGTTCTTCATGATTGAGAGCTTCTTGCTTTGTCACGACCATATTCTAGTGGGAATCTTCATTATATAACCTGGCTTGTATATTCCAATGATGGGCTTCCTCAAAATTTCCCTAGGTCTTCGGGAGCAAGCAAGTTGGATGCACACCCACTAGTTCTCCTTTTGAGCTTTCACATACTTATAGCTCTAGTGCATCTTTTGTATGGCAATCCCTACTCATTCACATTGATATCTATTAATGGGCATCTCCATAGCCTTTTGATACGCCGAGTCAATGTGACCATCTCCTCCTTTTTGTCTCACAACCACCACCACACACTATTCCACCTATAGTTCTGTATCCATGGCTCACGCTCATGTATTGTGTGATGATTACAAAAAGTTTGAGAAAGTAAGAGTGCGAAAACAATTACTTGACCAATACCGGGGTTGTGCATGATTTACATTAGTTGTGTGAGGATGATGGAGCATAGCCAGACTATATGAAACGTATCTATAATTTTTGATGGTTTCATGCTATTAACTTGTCAAACTTTTGATGTTTTGTATGCCTTTTATATATTTTTTGGGACTAACCTATTAAGTCAGTGTCAAGTGCCAGTTCCTGTTTTTTCCATGTTTTTGACCCCTTTCAAAGGAGGATTTTGAATGGAGTCCAAATGGAATGAAACTGCCAAAAAGATTTTTTTTTGAAACAGAAAAAGATCGGGAAGCTGGAGAATCAGGGCACGGGGCCTGGAGGGACCCCACAAGCCCTCATGGCGCGGCCAGGGGGCCCGCGCCACCCTCGCTTGGGGGCTGCCTGGGCCACCTTGCTAACGGCAGTCCCCGGCAACGACACTAGAAGAATGTTATTGACGTGTCCCTGGCTTGATGCCTTCGCGACAACAGAGCCAGAACTGCTCCCAGTTGCTCAACAATTAGCAATTGTCTTGCAATGGCCCACCAGCGCGTGGGTTCACGGCAGTTTCCGAGGGTAGAGTATTCAACCCAAATTTGTTGGTTCGCCACGAAGGAGGTGAGAGGATACTCTCGAGTATTAGCAACTGAATGTGTTAGATTCAACCACACCTGAAAGATTAGTATCTGCAAGCAAAGTATCAGCAGCAAAGTAGTATAATAACAACGATGTCAGAAATGATCTGGTGACAAGGCAGACCATTCCTAACTGTCGTATCAATGGCGCCAGAACTTGCCCGTGGACGGGAAATAGTCTTTCCCGTCATCGTCGTGCGAACCAGTATCGTAGCAGGTAGTTGTAAGGAGTAGCAGCAGTGGCAAGGAACAGCAGTAGTGACAGCAGTAGCAAGTAGCAACACTAGCAAGTAACAACAGTAGCAAGTAACAGCAGCAGCAACAGTAGTAACAACAGTAGCAGCAGAGCAAGTAACAGGAGCAGTGGGACAATTTCGTAGGCAATGGGTCGGTGATTCGTTTGGATGACATTCATCATGCAAACAGTTATAACACGGATAGATATGTGGCTAGCTCCCGTTTGTCAATGTGATGTAGGCATGCATTCCGTGTGTAGTCATACTTGCTTAGGGAAAAGAACTTGCATGACATCTATTGTACATCCCTCCCATGGCAGCAGGGTCCAAAAGGATACTGCAGGATATAAAAGTTGTCCTTCTAATAAAGAACCGGAACAACGCATTAGCACTTGGTGAACACATGAACTCCTCAAACTATGGTCATCTCCGGGAGTGGTTCCGGTTATTGTCACTCCGGGGTTGCCGGGTCATAACACATAGTAGGTAACCACAACTTGCAAGATCGGATCTAAAACACACATATATTGGTGACAACATAATAATTTCAGATCTGAAATCATGGCACTCGGGCCCTAGTGACAAGCATTAAGCTTGTCAAAGTAGTAGCAACATCAATCTCAGAACATAGTGGATACTAGGGATCAATCCCCGTCAAAACTAACTCGATTACATGATAGATCTCATCCTACTCATCACCACCAAGCGAGCCTACGAATAGATTACTCACAAACGATGAAAAGCTTCATGGAATTGGAGAGGGAAGAAGGTTGATGATGACGATGGCGACGATTTCCCTTCTCCGGAGCCCAAAACGGACTCCAGATCTATCCTCCAGATGAAGACCAGGATGTGGCGGCGCCTCCGTATCGCAAACGCGATGAAATCTTCTCTTCTGATTTTTTTTGGGCGAAAGTGAATTTATAGAGCTGAGTTTGGGGGCGGCAGAGCCACCTGGGCCCCATAAGCTTGGTTCCCGTGGCTAGGGGGTGGCCGCGGCAACAAGGCTTGTGGCCCACTGGCCCATCCCCTCCGGTGGATCTTTGCGCAAGTATTTTTCATATTTTCCAGAAAAATTCTCCGTAAATTTTTAGGACGTCCCGAGAACTTTCATTTCTGCACAAAAACAACACTATGGCAATTCTGCTAAAAACAACGTTAGTCTGGGTTAGTTCCATTCAAATCATGCAAATTAGAGTCCAAAACAAGGGCAAAAGAGTTTGGAAAAGTAGATACGATGGAGACGTATCAACTCCCCAAGCTTAAAACCTTGCTTGTCCTCAAGCGACTCAGTTGACAAACTGAAAGAGAAAGAAAAACTTTGACAAACTCTGCTTGATCTTGTTGTTGAAACTATGTCTACCTCGTAACCAGAATTTCAGAAAGATCACAAGTTAACCACATAAGCAAGTGACACAAAGGTCTCACGGTAAACTAATATCAATGGCATAATCAGCTAGCGAGCAAATAATAATGAGTTTCAGATACCAACAATTCAATCAAAACAAGCATGACGCAATATGAATAGGTGGTATCTCGCTAGCTCTTTCTGAGACCGTAAAACATAAATGCAGAGAACTTTCAAAGATCAAGGGCTGACTAAACATTGTAATTCATAGCAACGAAGATCCAGTCATAGTCATACTCAATATCAATCAAAAGCAAAGCATAAAAATGACAGAGGTGCTCTCTAATTGGTGCTTATATAAGAAGAAGATGACTCAACGGGAAAATAAATAGACAGGCCCTTCGCAGAGGGAAGCATTGATTTGCAGAGGTGCCAGAGCTCATGCTTTGAAAACACAGATAATAATTTTGGGTGGCATGCTTTCATTGTCAACGCAATGACCAAGAATTCTCAATATCTTACACGCTACTCATGCTATAGGCGGTCCCCAAACAGAAAAGTAAAGTTTTTACTCCCCCACCACCAATCAATCACACTCCACGGCTAGCCGAATCCTCGGGTACCGTCCATACTAACATCAATCCGGGGGGAGTCTTGTTTTACAGTTATGTTTTCGATTTAAGCGTGGAACTGGGCATTCCAATTACCGGCCCCTTTCTCGTGAATGACAGTGAATAAACACATGTCGAGGATAACACGCCTAACATGGAAGATACCAATAGCCCCCTATCACCACATGAGCGGTTCGGGCATGCAAAACAGATTATTTCTTGAAGGTTTAGAGAATGGCACATGCAAATGTACTTGGAACGGCACGTAAATACCGCAAATAGGTAGGTACGGTGGACTCCCATGGAAAAACTTTTGGGTTTATAGAAGTGGATGCACAAGCAGTGTTCCGCTTAGTAAAAATGAAGGCTAGCAAAAGACTGGGAAGCGACCAACTAGAGAGCGACAACGGTCATCAAGATGCAATGAGTTTGGGGGCGGCAGAGCCACGTGGGCCCCACAAGCTTGGTTGCCGCGGCCAGGGGGTGGCCCCGGCAACAGGGCTTGTGGCCCACTGGCCCATCCCCTCCGGTGGACCTTTGCGCAGGTATTTTTCATATTTTTCAAAAACATTCTCCCTAAATTTTCAGGACGTTCCGAGAATTTTTCATTTCTGCACAAAAACAACACCATGGCAATTCTGCTGAAAACAACGTTAGTCTAGGTTAGTTCCATTCAAATCATGCAAATTAGAGTCCAAAACAAGGGCAAAAGAGTTTGGAAGAGTAGATACGATGGAGACGTATCACACCTCTGCCCTAGGTTTTGCGCCTATATATTCCTTAAAATCCCAGAAAAAACCAGGACATCATCGAAAGTACTTTTCCGCCGCCGCAAGCTTCTGTCTCCGCAAGATCCCATCTGGGGCACATTCTGGTGCCCTGTCGGAGGGGCGATTCAGATACGGAGGGCTTCTTCATCAACACCATGACCTCTCCGATGATGCGTGAGTAGTTCACCATAGACCTACGGGTCCATAGCTAGTAGCTAGATGGCTTCTCACTCTCTTGGATCTTCAATACAAAGTTCTCCATGATCTTAATGGATATCTATCCGATGTAATCTTCTTTTGCGGTGTGTTTGTCGAGATCCGATGAATTGTGGATTTATGATCAGATTATCTATGAATCTTATTTGAGTTTCTTCTGATCTCTCTTATGCATGATTTCATATCCTTGTAATTCTCTTCGAGTTGTGGGTTTTGTCTGGCCAACTAGATCTATGATTCTTGCAATGGGAGAAGTGCTTGGTTTTGGGTTCATACCGTGCGGTGACCTCACCCAGTGACGGAAGGGGTAGAGAGGCACGCATCATGTTGTTGCCATCAAGGGTAAAAAGATGGGGTTTTCATCACTGGTTTGAGATTATCCCTCTACATCATGTCATCTTGCTTAAGGTGTTACTCTGTTCATCATGAACTCAATACACTAGATGCATGCTGGATAGCGGTCGATGTGTGGAGTAATAGTAGTAGATGCAGAAAGTATCGGTCTACTTGTCTCGGACGTGATGCCTATATGTATGATCATTGCCTTAGATATTGTCATGACTTTGTGCGGTTCTATCAATTGCTCGACAGTAATTTGTTTACCCACCGTAATACTTGCTATTTTGAGAGAAGCCTCTAGTGAACACTATGGCCCCCGGGTCTACTCCACACCATATTTTCAGCCTTACACTTTTTACTACGTTGCACTTTCCTCCTTCACATCTCACTTTGCAATCAATCTTGAAGGGATTGACAACCTCTTTAAAGCGTTGGGTGCAAGCTCTTTTGTGTTTGCGCAGGTACTCTGGACTTGACGAGATTCTCCTACTGGATTGATACCTTGGTTCTCAAACTTAGGGAAATACTTACTGCTCCTGTGTTGCATCACCCTTTCCTCTTCAAGGGAAAAACCAACGCATGCCAGTCTCCGTCAATGTGTCAATTTCTGGCGTTGTTGTTTGTTGCCGTAGCAGGCAATTGACAGAATTATGAACGCACCGCAATGCTAATTATGCTACTTGATTGTTAGAGGTTCAGTAGTAATGGGCAGTACGCCAAGACAAGTTGACTGTTTATTCATCAGCATCTACTTACTAATCATCCACCTTAAGATATCTATCCAGACCATCTCGTCGGTATTAATTTGTGAGCCCCACCCAAAGTGTAAACTCAAAGCAACGGACAACTACACTAACGAACTATGTGTAAGGTAAACAATCCTTGCAATTGTGGTCACAAGCACCGTTGTTTTCTCCCTGGTGGCAACAACACATCCCCTAGTCTCATGTTTGTCACTCAAGCTAGACATCGAGGGGCATGAACCCACAATCATGCATAATGCTCCCTCTTGGAGTTACAATCTACTACTCGGCCAAAGCAATAAATAGCAATGGAGAACATGCATGAATCACTAAGGAACATAATATAAAAGGATAATCAAATATATAACTAATAACAATCTGAACATAATCTCATAATCCATTGGATCCCAACAAACCGAGCATAGCAATAGAAACAGAATTACATAGATGCATTGATCATGTAGGGCGGCTCACAAGGACTAACCATTGAAGCACAAGATTGGAGAGAATACATCACATAGCTACTGGTCATGGACCCATGGTCCAAGGAGGACTACTCATGGCACGTCCGAGAAGCGGCCATGGCGGTGGAGAAGCTTCCGGAGGTCAATCCTCCCTCCGGTAGGGTGCCGGGAAGAGGTCTCCTAGGGCTCCCGATCTCAGAAGCGCTGCGGTGGCGGAACGATGGAGAAATTCGCGATTCTCGAAGTTGTGTAAGGGTTTTCTCTCAGGACTCTAAATATAGGCCTAAGGAGGGCACCGGAGGAGGTGGGTCCCACCCAGGCAACCTCCTGGCGTAGCCTAGGGCTTGGCCGCGCCAGCAGGTCACCTCGGCAGCCCCGAGCCCCCCTTTGGCCCATCTTCGGTGATCCGAAAGCTTCTGTTTCGCTGATTTTTTATATATTTTTCCTGGAATTTTTCGGGCTTCAGAAAATTGGGTAAAAGCCCGTGCAAAATAGACATCAGCAGATAGAAACTGGCACTGGGTGCACTGAGTTAGTAGGTTAGTCCAAATATGTGTAAAATGATACAAAAGTGTAGCAAAACATATAACAATGTCACCAAAATGATCATGGAACAAGCAGAAATTATAGATACGTTTGGGACGTATCACCCTCCTCGCGCCGCCGGCCGCTGGCCTTTGACCTCCTCGCGTTGTGGATCTCGCCCCCCCCCCCCCATGCTCTTTTTCTCTCAGGAAGGCGAGCCCCGTGATCCCCATCGAGCTCTTCCTCCCTTCTCCTCTTTACTGCTGGTGGTGGACTAGTCGTCATGCTCTCTTATTTGGCAGAAATATGTGCATTGACAAGTGTTTGGCAGAAATATGTGCATTAACAAGTGTTTGGCAATTAGCTTATATTCTTGAAACCTTTGTTATGAATTAGATGCAAAAAAAGAAAAGGCCAGTATGAGGTGCATAATTATGCTCACTCATCACTTTGAAATGTTGTTGAAAGAGCATTTGGAGTGCTCAAAGTTAAATGACGCATCTTGAAGGGCGTACCTAGTTTGAACCCTCGTAGACAAAGTTACATTCATGAGACCAAGTTTCCTGATGAAGAGTTTGATAAATGTGATGAAGACGAGGATTATGTTCCTGATGAGGACTTGCGAGTATTGTCACTCCAAGGAAATGGTGCTCCGGCGAGACTTGACATCATCAACATGAACATAGTTCGTGACAGAATTGTGAACTCCTTGATGAGCTCAAGTGGATAGAGTTCTTTCATCTCCTCATGTGTAGAAGTATATATAATATTTTGTGTAGAATCTACTTCTTGGGCATTCTCTTTTGAAAAATGCAATCGTTATAATGTACTGATGTGTTGACGAGTGATGAAATATTTGGGTTCAATCGCTAGTTCATTCTGCAAAAAGTTATGTCTATTTCTATTTGTGTGGTACATATTGATCCTTATAAAAAAATGGTATCGCTATGTCAAAAAAACTGTTGATCACAATTATACCATTAGGTCTTATTAATTTTCTACTTCAATATGTAATGCCAAAATTATAATTAAACAACGTGCAACCAATCTATCAGCTATTAGGGGCATTTCGAACATTCATCTCCACAGTCACAGCTCATACAACTGGTTTGCCAAATGACCTACAGCTTTTCCACAACAGATTTTCCATAGCAAATTTTTGCACAACTGCTTTTAGAAATCCACAGCCAAACCAAACACCACAAAAGTCAATGAAGGTGTCTCATCACAGAGAGACTCGCATGTAGATGTGCTCCGCAACGTGTTCAACCGCTTCAAAAGGCTTGACGATGAAAATGTCGAGCTAACGTTTGATCGTCTCACTCATATCTCAGATGAGTTGAATGCACTTGGCGCGTGTGATATCACCAAACATTAAGTCGTGAAGAATCTATTGAGATCTCTTGACAGTTTCTTTGACACTCTTGCCTTCATGATCCAAGAACTCCCTCACTTCAAGGAATTGGATCATGCTAATATACTTGAGATGCTCAACACTCATGAATTCCAACAAGCCGAGAAAAGGTAAATCTATGGTTCCATCTATGGTTGTTCTTGTGCACTCAAGGCAAAGGATGTGTCTTCATCTGAAGGAGAATCTGAATGTTGTTCTGATGATGTAGAAGACTTTGGCAAAGAACTCCCTCTGTTTATCTGAAATTTTGAGAAGTTTGCCAAGTCAAAATGCTTTGGAAAGTCCTAAAGGCATGACTCCAAGAAATCTAGTGAAATGTCTTCGCATGACACCAAGAAGTAATGTTGTTACAAGTGCAAGAAATTAGGTCATTTCATCATTGATTGTCCTTGATGGGAGAAGGAATCAAAGAAGAAGAGCAAGAACTATGATTCTGATGACAACAACAAGAAGAAGAAGTATCACAAGTATTCATCCAAGTCTTTGTTGCATAAGACGAGCTCCAAGACACATGCTTTCATTGCCAAGGAGATGGATTCTGATGCAGGTCTGAGCAGGAGTCTGATTCTGAACTTGATGGTTTTGTTATGGCTTGTGCAATTGTCGCCTCATCTGTCTTTGACTCTGAAGATAATGGTCACCTCATCAACACTGAAGCTAGTGACGACGACAATGCTCCAGCCTACTGCTTCATGGCAAAAGTCTCCAAGGTATCCAAAAATCTTCATGCTATGACTCTGATAGCGAAACTGAATTTGATGATGACTTGAAACCTAGCTATTCTAAACTTGTCAAAATTGCCACTAAGCAACACAATGCTATGTAAAAATGCAACTAACTCCAGAGAAAATCGATGACATGTTGCGCAGCGAGATGAGTGTGAACGAACATATGGTAAAAGATATGTGTGATCTACGTTCAAGGATTGAGGATCTCCAAAATCTTCATGACTTTGTCTCAACTGATCATGAGAAGCTTTCTCTTGAATATCTTTAGAGAAAACTTGATATTGAGAGGTTGAAAGATGCTTATGAGGATCTTCGGAAGGAAAACGACTTACTCCTTGCTGAACAGATTAGTACCGCTCAGGATGAATTTGATGCTCCATGCTTAAAATGCCTTGCTTGTGAAGCTAATGATTCCACTGCTGAATGCTCAAATGCTTCTTAAAATGCAATATCTTCAACTGTATCGGTGGTATCTAACCCCTCATCTGAGGAAACCACTCCTATCATTAATGACAATTACAGGTTGAAGACATTGTTTGAGACAGGTATGTACAAAAGTCTGAAGGAACATGAGATCTTGTGTGATCTCCTCAAAAGACAATCCTGAACAAAAACCCTAAGAAAGGGGGTGTTGAAAGAAACATCAATGCCGATGGATCTTACTGGAAGCCTGAGCAGTACCCCAAAACCACATGGGTTGCTGCAAAGGGCCCCTTTGTTGATCCATCCACATTATCTATCATTAATTGTGTTAATCATATCATCATTGATGAATCCTTTTATTCCAATTATAAACTGTCAAATGTCAAAATGGTGATGTATTTGCTAGGTTCATTGGCACTAATTGCAGGAATGGTTCACCCATGAAGAGGATCTGGGTTCCCAAATGTCTTCTTGAGAAGCTTCCTATGAATGTCATGACGACAACTCTCAAGAAGACATTTCCTAGATCAATGTCTTCAAAAAGACAAAGGCCTTCATACGATCGCACTAACAACTATGTTTCGCAGGGGAGGACTCAAAATACTCATGAATATGAGTACTATGGCATGAACCGTTATGTTCACCCATCTAAGAACTTTTCTACATATTCATTTGAGTATTATAACCCTCCTATGAAACGTGCTATTCGGGCAACATTCCCTAAATTCTCTGATGTAGCTTTATGTCTTATTGCTTCTAAGCCACCCCTCAGGATGTGTGTGGTTAAAAAAACTAATATCTTCACGCAGCATCAGGTCTCTAGAGAGGATGAAGCCTAACTCGAATACTATCTCTAGAGACCCGAAAACATTCTTGTCTGGACATAAGAAAACTAATGAAAATGGTGTTATCATTTATATCGTCCAGTGTTACTATTACTATCACTTCAATATCTTCATCAATGCATGTTGTTGTTGCATGCCTTGGTGAACAAAGACTAATTCTCAATGCAGGAAGACAAATTCAGTCCAACCGAATGGATCATGGATAGTGGTTGCACTAGTCACATGACTGGTGATCGAAGCCTATTGATGGAGCCAACTCTTTGACCTCCAACCAAAGATCACATCATCTTTGCCGACAAAAGCAGCAGCAAAGTACTGGGACTAGGTAGAGTTTCTATCTCAAGGGATATACACATGGAAAATGTGATGCTTGTTGAATCCCTTGGTTACAACTTAATGTCTGCCTCAATGCTTTCTAATCTTGACATGCTTGTCATTTTTGGTAAATTTTGATGCATTGTACTAATGGCCACTTAGAAAACCAAAGTCTTCAAAGGTTTTCGAAGAGGTGATCTATACATGGTAGACTTATCTCTAGGACCACATGTCACCACATGTCTTCTATCAAAGGCTTCAGAATGTTGGCTATGGCATCAAAGGCTAGGACATGCTGGTATGAGGAACTTGCATACACTCGCCAAGAAGAATCACATCATTGGCGTCGAGGGTGTCAAGTTCAAGAACGACCATCTGTGTGGTGCCTGCGAAGCCGACAATATGGCTAGGGCCAAACATCCATCGAAGACTATCATGACAACATCGAGTCCCTTAGAGCTGCTCCACATGGACTTATTCGGCCATACTCACTATTACACTTTCTCAACCACTGCAAATCTATATGGCTTCGTAATTGTTGATGATTACTCTAATATACATGGGTGCACATCTTAATTTATAAGAGTGAAGTGCGGGATATCTTCAAGTGCTTTGCAAATAGGTGCATGACCAACTATAACGTGAAGATCAAGCATATCAAGACTGGTAATGGCACAGAGTTCACTCTGGATACCTTTCTTGTCTCCCTTGGTATCACTCATGAATTATTTGATCCATACACACCATAACAGAATGGCGTTGTGGAGCGCAAGAACATGACACTTATTGAGATGGCTCATACTATGCTTGATGAATACAAGACGCCAAGAAAATTCTGGCCGGAAGCCACTGACAGTGCATGCCACGTCATCAATAGGGTATATCTTCATAACTTCCTCAAGAAAACCTCATATGAGCTACTTGCTCATACAAACCAATGTAAGTTATTTCAAAGTCTTTGGTACAAGATGTTGGATTAGAGATCCATACCACACGTCAAAATTTGCACCGAAAGTACGTGAGTGTTCCATGCTTGGTTATGGAACAGATTCACACACCTAGAGGGTCTTCAACATTTTCCATAATAAAATTGTTGAAACTAGAGATGTGCGTTTCGATGAAACTAATGGCTCGCAAAGAGAGCACCTGCCTCCTGTGGTATATGAACTTCCATGTAATGAAGCTATTAGGATCATGGGCACTAGTGAGATCATACCTGAGGAGCCAGTTGTTGAAGAAGTCATCATTCCTCCATCGACCCATCACGAAGACAATGATGTTCGTGAAGATAATGATGCTAACGAAGACAATGTTCTATAGCAGAATCAAAGTTTTCAACCTGCTCATCCTTGTGTCGCAAATGAAGTTCAAATCGAGAAGATGCTCGACAACATTAATGCACTAGGTTCTCTCACTCGCTCAAGAGCTAACCAATTGGCTAACTCTTGTGGGCATTTTGCTTTTGTGTCAATCTCAGAGCCTGCCAAAGTGGACGAAGCCTTCATGGAATCAGAATGGATTCAAGCCATGCAAGAGCTTCATCAATTCGAGCTCAACAACGTACGGGAGCTAGTCAAGCGTCCCGATCCATGCAAGAACAATGTCATTGGCACAAATTGGATCTACTGCAACAAGCAAGATGAATCAGGCCAAGTGGTCAGAATAAAGGCTCGGCTTATCGCTCAAGGCTACACACATGTTGAGGGTATTCAGTTCAATGAAACCTTTGCACCTGTTGCTAGACTTGAAGCCATACACATATTGCTTGCTTATGTTAACCATCATGATATATGCCTATACGAAATGGATGTCAAAAGTGCATTCCTCAATGGCGAGATTGAGGAAGAAGTATATGTTGCTCAACGACCAGCGTTTGAAGATCCAAAACACCCCAACATGGTCTACAGGCTCAACAAGGCATTGTATGCTCTCAAACAAGCACCAAGGGCCTGGTATGACACACTCAAGGAATTTCTCAAGGAGAAAGGCTTCAAACCTGGTTCACTCGATCCTACTCTTTTCACTAGATCTTCTGATAGTGCACTATTTGTATGTAAAATCTATGTTGATGACATTATCTTCGGATGTACTAACAATCAATACAGTGGTGAGTTTAGCTTCATGATGCAAGAACAATATCATATGTCTATGATGGGAGAGCTCAAATTCTTCCTAGGGCTTCATATTTGTCAGCAACCAAATGGAATCTCTATATCAGAGGAGAAGTACCTCAAGGACTGCCTCAAGAAGTTCGGCACGCAAGATTGTAAAGGCTATGAGACACCAATGCCAACAAATGGCCACCTCTGTACAGACAAAAATGGTAAAGATTTCGATCAGAAGGTATATCACTTCATGATTGGCTCTCTATTGTACCTATGTGCATCTAGTCTAGATATAATGCTTAGCGTTTGCATGTGTACCCGATTCCAAGTGGCACCAAAGGAATCGCATCACCTCGCGGTGAAGCTAATACTTTGATATTTGGCTCACACCCTAACGCTAGGATTATGGTTTCCAAAGGGCTCCAAGTTTGATCTCATTAGCTATTTAGATTCAGATTTTGCTAGTGACAGAGTTGATCGCAAATATACATCACGCACATGTCACTTTCTTGGTTGATCACTGGTATGTTGGTCTTTGAAGAAGCAGAACCGCGTCTCACTCTCCACTGCTGAAGCCTAATACATTGTCGTTGGCGCGTGTTGTACACAACTTCTCTAGATGAAGCAAACTCTCAAGGACTACGGGATGATACGTCTCCAATGTATCTATAATTTTTTATTGTTCCATGATGTTATGTTATCATTCTTGGATAGTTTATGATCATTTTATAGCAATTTTATATTATCTTTTGGGACTAACCCATTGACATAGTGCCTAGTGCCAGTTGTTGTTTTTTGCTGTTTTTTTTCCTTCCTAGAAAACTGTCGGTGTTTACTCACAACATAAGCCATGGGTAGGCTAAAGATGGTGGGAACCGAAGTGGCACCGGAGGACGCTGGGAACGGGGTTGGTACAAGCATGGAACGCACGATGTACCCAGGTTCAGGACTCTCCGTAGAGATAACACCCCTAATCCTGCCGGAGTGTATGATGTATGAATGGGACTACAAAGTGCTCCTCGAGCTGTATTTTGGAGGAGGAAGAAGGAGCTGTCAGCTCGCGTCTGCCTCTCATATGTGGTTGGTGTGTGTGATGAGTCGACCGACCCTCTACATGGAGGGGGCCGGGGTTTTTTATAGACGAACCCACCGACCTACAATATGGATAAAAGGTACAAGAGTGGGACCCAGCTGGCAGCCTCGCCGGCTGGCCAAGGGGCCCATGGGAGTCTTGTCTTGTCGCTGGAGGAGCCCGCCGGCTGCGAGGTCCCGTCTGGCTGTGGGGCCCGCAGGCTAGCCAATAAGGCTCTCGCGTAAGGTTGACGCATGACACGTGTGGTACGTCCAGCGTCGTCTAGCGAGATTCGTCATGGGTAAACAATACGACCATCTCCACTATTCCCACGCCGAGTGCAGTAATGGAGTGGGAGTTCGACGGGCCGACACTGTGCAAGGTGATGGATCAGAGCCGAAGGAGGTGAGCGGCATGGCCCTCGACGCTGGTCCCTGCTGTGCACCCCGATCCAATACCTTTATTGACGCGTAGCCACCTTTAACCATAGGGTCTCGTCATGACCTACGGCCTGATGTGACTTGATATCCCCAGCCAGCTAGCCTGCTTGACTAGCCGGCCTGGGCATGGCCACCTCGCCCCTAGGTGGATGGCTTGGCCTAGACGGCCAGGGGGAGGTAGCCGTCTCGTCTCTAGCCGGCAAGTGCTTCCTGGCCGGCCAGAGAGTTGGGCGCCTCGCCCCTGAGTCGGCAGGTGCTTCCTAGCCGGCCAGGGGACTTGGGCTTCGTAGAATTGTTCTGGTTATTCCTTCTTGGTTGAAGTCAAAGGAGCAGGCTCGTTGAGCCTACCCCGGGGTTATCCCCTCGACAAAAACCCATATCATATGAGGTCCAATTGACACAAAACTTTACGAAGATTTTTTTGGACGAGAAGGAAACTTGGGAGTCAAGATTGAGTAGCAGCCGAGGCCCGGGGCCCCACTAGACATCACGACGCGACACATGCCCCTAGCACAGCCTCGTGTCTAGTGGGGCCCTCGGGAAACTTCTCCACCGCCTCTGAGCTCTATAAATACCCAGGGGCCCACTAGACATCAGGACGCGACACAGGCCCCTAGCACAGCCTCGTGTCTAGTGGGGCCCTCGGAAAACTTCTCCACCGCCTCTGAGCTCTATAAATACCCAAATATTCACAAAACCCTAGAGGAGTCGACAAAAAATCCTTTCAGCCGCCGCAAGTTGCAGAGCCACGAAATCAAATCTAGAGCCCATTTCGGAGAGTATCACGATCAGAGAGGGGTTCACCATCCTCATTCGTGCTCCTTCGATGATGCGTGAGTAGTTCATATTAGACCTACTGGTCCGTAAGCAGTAGCTAGATGGATTTCTCTCTCATTTTTCTCTCAATATAATGGTTTCTTGGAGATTCATATGATGTAACTCTTTCTTTTGCGGAGTGTTTGTTGGGATCCGATGAATTGTGAGTTTATGATCAGATCTATGAAAACATATTCATGCTTGATTATTATGGCCTCGTATTTGTTCTCCGATATTTGGTTTTGGTCTGACCAACTTGATCTTTTATCTTGCAATGGGAAGACATGCTTTGTGATGGGTTCGATCTTGCGGTGCTCAATCTCAGTGACAGAAAGAGACATGACACGCATGTATAATCGCTATCAAGGATAAAATGGTGGGATCTATTCCTACATGAATAGGTCTTGTCTACATCATGTCATTGTTCTTAAGGCATTACTCCGTTTTTCTCCACGAACTCAATACGCTAGATGCATGCTGGATAGTGGTCGATGTGTGGAGTAATAGAAGTAGATGCACGCACAAGTCGGTCTACTTATTTTGAACGTGATGCCTACATACATGACCATTGCCTTGAATATCATCATAATTATTTTATCTTCTATCAATTGCCCAATAGTAATTTGTCTACCCACCGCTTGCTATTTTCTCGAGAGAAGCCACTAGTGAAACCTACGGCCCCCGGGTGTACTTCACATCATCAATTTGCACTCTCTACTTTGATATCTGCATTTCTACTTTATTTGTTCTTTTGTTTTCAGATTTATATTATCAAAAAACCCTAAAAATGCTAAGAAGGCTCCATGAACAGATATAATCTACAAAAATATGCATCCAAAGACAAAGGTCGAAGCTATTCAAATTGGCTTCTACCCATGCATGGTACAACCTCCAATGCCTGAGCGACCGGGGCCGTCAAGCATCCTTGGTCGCGTTGCGGCAGTGGACACATCTGATGAGGAAGATCAGCCTCCAGTTGCATGTTCGAAGCCAATGGAGAAAGCAAAGGCTTCAAAGCCTAAGGCTGCAAAGGCTTCAAGGCCAAGAGCTTCACCTCAAGCCTCCATATCAAGACCAGCTGCAACATGTGAAACTAAGGAAGAGTCTCGCACCAATCGAAGACTGAAGCAAAAACATGTCGTTGCCCATGACCGAAGCCATCCACCTCCTTGATGGATGCTCCAAATATGATAGGTCTATTTGCTCATGAATTTGATGATGAAGCCCTGTCAAGGCTGGTTCAGCAAAAGGAGGAAGAGGCAAAACGTCTCGAAGACTTGCCTCTGATAGATGCAATAATCATTAACCAGTTCACTAATGAATGGTTTACTGATCCCTCGCTCACCATCGACGCCTTCCAGCTTCCTATAGGACTAAGCGTCACATTCCAAGGGCTAGAGAACGAAGAGCTCATTGTTTACTGATCCCTCGCTCACCATCGACGCCTTCCAGCTTCCTATAGGACTAAGCGTCACATTCCAAGGGCTAGAGAACGAAGAGCTCATTGTTGCTCAGAAGGCTATGCGGAAAAGAGAGAAGAAACGTCATGAAAAGGTTATTTTCAAGAGCATACACAAGCTCGGAGCCGTGCAGATTCAGGGATATCAACTCATTATGAAAGATTTGAAGGCTGAATTTCATAGACGCTATGAAGTTGTCAAAGGCACCACTAATCATCTCAAGAAGAAGGCTGCGCAGATGGTAAAAGCTCACAATGCTATGCTAAAGCACAAAGCACTTGGCCAGTCTGCCCTTGACCCCAGAATCATTGAACGGTCAAGGCAAGGCTCATTGTCTTTGAGCCTGCCTGCCTCTACATAGCAAGACATGCCAAGCATTGTCTTCCCCGCTGTCTTCTTAGGTACAAGAACACCACATCCTTCCTCTGTTGTAACCAGCAAGAGGACAAAGGAAGTTGAAGCTGAAGCCGGGAAATGCAAGTCTTCTCCTGCTTCAAAAGCTCAACCAGTTAAGTGACTGCAAACAAAGAAGACAAAGTCTTCGAGCTCTGCCCAAGCACCCCAATGCCCTCTAGCTCCATCCGCCCCGCCAACCCGTGAGACCCACTCCTTGTGATGCCAATCTCAATGGCTCGTCCTGCCTTAGAAAATGTTGAGAGCCAAGTTGTTCTGCATGAGTATGCTACCACACAGGCTCACACAACTGAAGCTGCACCAGCTGCTGACACCACCGCAGCTGAAGACAAGGCAACAACTATTGCTAAAGACATTGCTTCTGGTGAAGACAACGTTCAAAAAGAGACTGAGACCGTGCCCCAACTGGATGCCCAGTGGTATCATCGTCAGTGCATGAAGGCAGTGGATATGTGGACATTGTTACTCCTCCAAGGCCAGATGAAGCCCCTGAACCTGTATCGCCTCTCAAAAGGCTTCACAAACGACCAAGGCAAGCCACTTCTTTGATGCAAAGCATCCCTGAAGATGAAGAGTGTGTGACTCCGACTGCATCAGCCGATGAAGTTCTCACGCTTGAAGACATTGCTCGTGACTAGCGTGAGGTCGAAACCAAAGCAGCTGAAGATATTGCTGCTGATGATGCTGTTGCACCTGACTACGCTCCTATGCCTGCTACACCATCCATCGATGACAATGCTAAAAACATTGTGATAGATCGCAATAGGGAAGGAGAAATGGTCCCTACCAGATGGCCAAGACTAGAAGCACCTCCAAGAATGGTCCCACAATATGAGTACAACATCTTTCGCCGCCCACGAGTTATGAAGCCTATGCCCACGCTGCCAAGCATTCACCACCAAGGAACAGATCGTCCCATTCTCTTCAATGTCCAGCGCTTCAGACTGAACAATACTTTCTGTGACTCTGTCAGAAATTCATACACGAAGCCAAAGATCCAATCTAACAGGTTCTGTAGCATGCCTCAACGCGATTACTATTCAGTTGTGCTCTATGGACATAACTGAATCTTCCCTCACAAACATCTTAGCTTTGAAGCAATGAGAGGTCTTTCGTGTTTTTATCAAGCCCTTGATTGTCTTCGAGATGTTGTCGTTTGTCACTCACCATGAAGATTGGAAGGAAGAACTGATTCTTCAATTTTATGCAACTCTCGACATCTCTGGCTATGGAAGAGATCTAAAGACATGGAAAATGGACTTCATGATTCGAGATGAACATGTCCAAGCTCCTCCAATGGAATTCTTCGCCACCACACCACTTGCCACATTTGGTGAAGACTTAGCTCCAAGATCTACAGCTTATGCTTAAGCCACCCGCAACATATTCCAGTCATCTGAGCCCAATATGACTCAAATGCTCAACCTAATGAAGCCTTTGGCCTGAGATGTTGATCTTCCCACAAGCTTCTTTCTGAATGATTTTCAATATCTATCGAGGACTATATATCATATTCTACGTCATACCATATGGCCGATCAAAGGGCATTCCTCTTCAAACAAGCTACAAGGTGCATTGAAGACATTGGTCTATAACACTATCTATGGCATCATGTTCAATCTTCAAGATCTATTTCTGAGAACCCTGGCTACCAATAGCATCAACTTGTTTGAACTCGAGATCTATGCACCATGGATCATGCGCTTCATTAAGAACCGCACAAATACAAGGTTTCTCTCCTCTGCTCGCAATAATAGAATATATCTTCCGGATGTTGAAGTCACACATGAAGACATCTATCCATCCAAGGGAAAGAATCCCATTATTGAAGGCACAAGTGGCACTGCTGCTGTTGAAGGGCTTCACATACCATCTGATCCAGCTAGAGCTAGGCTCATTGGCTCCTTTCGACGCCCTCAGCCAAGTGTCACTAAAACTGAAGCCACTCCAACCGTAATGCCACAACCTAGAAGGGAACACACAATAAATGATCAGAAATTCGCGTATCTCTGATTCAGAAGCAAGATCGTCATTAGGAGTGGATGCGAAGACAAATGCATGCATTGGTAACTGATATCAATCACATTCCCAACCTCTCCACCAAGAACTCCTTTGTTGCACATGATAATTGCAGGTGTTCTTGGAAGACATTGTCTCTCTTGGCTATAGAGGAAGATCTTTGATAACCCACAAGTATAGGGGATCGCAACAGTTTTCGAGGGTAGAGTATTCAACCCAAATTTATTGATTCGACTCAAGGGGAAGCCAAAGAATATTCTCAAGTATTAGCAGTTGAGTTGTCAATTCAACCACACCTCAAAGATTTAGTATCTGCAGCAAAGTATCAGTAGCAAGGTAGTATGATAGCAGCAGTAGCAACAGTAACCAGTAGCAACAGCAGCAGCAGAGTAACAGTAGCAGAAGTGACAACAGTAGCAGCAAAGTAATGTAGCAAGGACCAGTAGGTAAAACTCGTAGGCATTGGATCGGTGATGGATGATTATGCCGGATGCTATTCATCATGTAACAGCTATAACACGGAGAGATAAGTAACTAGCTCCAGTTCGTCAATCTAATGTAGGCATGTATTCCGTATGTAGTCATACGTGCTTAGGGAAAAGAACTTGCATGACATCTATTGTTCATCCCTCCCGTGGCAGCGGGGTCCTAATGGAAACTACGAGATATTAAGGTTCTCCTTTTAATAAAGAACCGGACCAAGGCATTAACACTTGGTGAATACATGAACTCCTCATACTATGGTCATCTCCGGGAGTGGTTCCGGCTATTGTCACTCCGTGGTTGCCGGGTCATAACACATAGTAGGTGACTACAACTTGCAAGATAGGATTAAGAACACACATATATTGGCGACAACATAATAGGTTCAGATCTGAAATCATGGCACTCGGGCCCTAGTGACAAGCATTAAGCATGGCAAAGTAGTAGCAACATCAATCTTAGAACATAGTGGATACTAGGGATCAATCCCCGTCAAAACTAACTCGATTACATGATAGATCTCATCCAACCCATCACCGTCGAGCAAGCCTGCGATGAGGTTACTCACGAACGGTGAAGAGCATCATGGAATTGGCGATGAAGGAAGGTTGATGATGACGATGGCGACGATATCCGCTCTCCAGAGCCCAAAACGGACTCCAGATCTGCCCTCTAGAGTAAGAACAGGAGGTGGCGGCGCCTCCGTATCGTAAAACGCGTTGAACTCTTCTCCTTGATTTTTTCCAGGCGAGACGGACTAAATTGAGCTGGATTTGGAGGCGGTGGAGCGTTGTGGGCCCCATAAGCCTGCCAGGCGCGGCCGGGGGGGGGCGCCTGGTGGGCTTGTGGGCTCACGGCTCCACTTCCTCCGCTGATTCTTGCGCCAGTATTTTTTATATATTCCACAAAACTTCTTCGTAACTTTTCAGGTCATTCCGAGAACTTTTATTTCTGTGCAAAAACAACACCATGGCAATTCTGCTGAAAACAGCGTTAGTCCGAGTCAGTTCCATTCAAATCATGCAAATTAGAGTCCAAAACAAGGGCAAAAGAGTTTGGAAAAGTAGATACGACGGAGACGTATCAACTCCCCCAAGCTTAAAGCCTTGCTTGTCCTCAAGCAATTCAGTTGACAAACTGAACGGGACAAAAGAAAAACTTTTATAAACTCTGTTTGATCTTTTTGTTGCAACTATGTCTAACCCATATCCAGAATTTCAGCAAGATCACAAGCTAACCACATGAGCAAATGACATCTAGGTCACACGGTAAACTCATATCAATGGAATAATCAACTAACGAGCAAATAATAATAAGTCTCAAACGTCAACACTTCAATCAAAACAATCATGAAGCAGTACAAACAGGTGGTATCTCGCTAGCTCTTTCTAAGACCGCAAAACATAAATGCACAGCCCCTTCAAAGACCAAGGGCTGATTAAACATTGTAATTCATGGCAAAGAAGATCCGGTCACAGTCATACTCAACATCAGTCAAAAGCAAAGCATAAAAATGGCAGAGGTGCTCTCTAATTGGTGCTTTTATAAGAGGAGGATAACTCAAAAGGAACATAAATAGACAGGCCCTTCGCAGAGGGAAGTGCTACTTCTCAAACAACAGCGCCAGAATTTGACACGTTGACGGAGACTTGCTTGCATTGGTTTTTCCCTTGAAGAGGAAAGGGTGATGCAGCACAGGAGCAGTAAGTATTTCCCTCAGTTTGAGAACCAAGGTATCAATCCAGTAGGAGAATCTCGTCAAGTCCAGAGTACCTGCACAAACATAAAATAACTTGCACCCAACGCTATAAAGGGGTTGTCAATCCCTTCAAGATTGATTGCAAAGTGAGATCTGAAGGAGGAAAGTGCAACGAAGTAAAAGAGTAAGGCTGGAAATATGGTGTGGAGTAGACCCGGGGGCCATAGTGTTCACTAGAGGCTTCTCTCAAGATAGCAAATATTACGGTGGGTGACAAATTACTGTCGAGCAATTGATAGAACCGCGCAAAGTCATGACGATATCTAAGGCAATGATCATACATATAGGCATCACGTCCGAGACAAGTAGACCGATACTTTCTGCATCTACTACTATTACTCCACACATCGACCGCTATCCAGCATGCATCTAGTGGATTGAGTTCATGACGAACAGAGTAACGCCTTAAGCAAGATGAAATGATGTAGAGGGATAAACTCAAACCAATGATGAAAACCCCATCTTTTTACCCTTGAAGGCAACAACACGATCCGTGCCTCGCTACCCCTTCTGTCACTGGGTGAGGAAACTACACGGTATGAACCCAAAACCAAGCACTTCTCCCATTGCAAGAATCATAGATCAAGCTGGCCAAACAAAACCCACAACTCGAAGAGAATTACAAGGATGTGAAATCATGCATATAAGAGATCAGAAGAAACTCAAATAAGATTCATAGATAATCTGATCATAAATCCACAATTCATCGGATCTCGACAAACACACCGCAAAATAAGGTTACATAGGATAGATCTCCATGAAGATCATGGAGAACTTTGTATTGAAGATCCAAGAGAGAGAAGAAGCCATCTAGCTACTAGCTATGGACCCGTAGGTCTGTGGTGAACTACTCACGCATCATCGGAGATGTCATGGTGTTGATGAAGAAGCCCTCCATATCCGAATCCCCCTCCGACAGGGCACCTGAACGTGCCCCAGATGGAATCTTGCGGAGACAGAAGCTTGCAACGGCAGAAAAGTACTTTCGATGATCTCCTGGTTATTTCTGGGATTTTAAGGAATTTATAGGCGAAAGACCTAGGGCAGAGGTGGCCCAGGGAGCCCACAAGCCTGGGAGGCGCGACCCCCCTGGCCGTGACTAGGGGGCTTGTGGGGTCCCTGCTGGCCCCCTGCCCTGATTCTCACGCTTCCCGGTCTTCTTCTGTTTCAGAAAAAATGTTTTTGGAAGTTTCATTACGTTTGGACTCTGTTTCAAAATCTCCTCTGAAAGGGGTCAAAAACATGGAAAAAACAGGAACTCGCACTTGGCACTGAGTTAATAAGTTAGCCCCAAAAAATATATAAAAGGCATGCAAAACATCCAAAGTCTGACTAGATAATAGCATGAAACCATCAAAAATTATAGATACGTTGGAGACGTATCAAGGAGCTAAAGGTAGGACAAATATTCCCTCAAGTTCTATCGACCACCGATACAACTCTATGCACACTTTGCGTTCGCTTTACCTAGAACAAGTATGAAACTAGAAGTACTTTGTAGGAGTGATAGGATAGGTTTGCAAGAAAAGAAAGAACACGTAAATAAAACTAGGGGCTGGTTAGATAAAGAAACAATTACATTAGTTTAATGAGTGTGGAAAAGTGGTGGTAGGATTTGTGGAATTGTCCCTAAGCAATTGACTATGTTACTAAACCGATAGCAAGTTTTATGTGGGAGAGGCCACTGCTAGCATGCCATCCCTTACTTGGAATTCTATGCACTTACGATTGGAACTATTAGCAAGCATCCGCAACTACTAACGTTCATTAAGGTAAAACCCAACCATAGCAATAAGATATATTGGCCCCCTTCAATCCCTTATGCATCAATTTCTATGCTAGGCTTAAGCTTCTGTCACCCTTGCCCGCCAATACATAGTCCTATCAACATACTACTAACCATATGGTGTGATCCACGCGCGCGCTCATATGATGGGCACCAAAGGACAGCAACATAACCACAAGCAAATTAAACCAATCATAGCATTCATCAATCACCGATAGGACAACAAAAATCTACTCACACATCATAGGATGGCAACACATCATTGGATAATAATATGAAGCATAAAGCACCATGTTCAAGTAGAGGGTACAGCGGGTTGCGGGAGAATGGACCGCTGAATATAGATGGGGAAGGTGATGGAGATGTTGGTGAAGATGACGGAGGTGTTGGTGTAGATCGCTGTCGCACGATGATGTCCCAGGCGGCGTTCCGGCGCCGCCGGGAGAGAGGGGGAGAGAGCCCCCCCTTCTTCTTCTTCTTCCTTGACCTCCTCCCTAGATGGGAGAAGGGTTTCCCCTCTGGTCCATAGTCTCCATGGCGGCGGAGGGACGAGAGCCCCTCCGAGATTGGATCTCTCTCTCTCTCTCTCTCTCTCTCTCTCTCTCTCTCTGTGTCCTTCTATTTCTGCGCTCCCAGATTTTTGCCTTTCACTCTTTCTTAAATTCACGGAGATCCGTAACTCCAATTGGGCTGAATTTTTAACACGATTTTCTTCCGTATATTATCTTTCTTGCGACGAAAGAAGGGCACCAACCGACTTAGGGATTGGTCACAAGCCTGCCAGGCGCGGCCCCACCCCCAGGCCGCGGCTAGGGGGCTTGTCACCCCCTCGGGCATCGTTTCGCGTTGATTCTTCTTCCCAAAAATCATAAATATTCCAAAAAAATCCCCGTAGGTTTTTTATTGCGTTTGGACTTTGTTTGGTAAGGTTAATCTGGGAAACAAAAAACATGCACCAAACAGGAACTGGCACTGGGCACTGGATCAATATGTTAGTCCCAAAAATAGTATAGTAAGTTGCCAAAAGTATATGAAAGTTGTAGAATATTGGCATAAAACAATCAAAAATTATAGATACGACGGAGACATATCAGCATCCCCAAGCTTAGTTCTTGCTCGTCCTCGAGTAGGTAAATGATAAAAAAGATAATTTTTTATGTGGAATGCTACCTAGCATAATCTTGATCATATAATCTAATCATGGCATGAATACTAAAACATGAGTGATTCGAAGCAATAGTCTATCATTTGACATAAAGACAATAATATTTCAAGCATACTAACAAAGCAATCATGTCTTCTCAAAATATCATGGCCAAAGAAAGTTATCCCTACAAAATCATGTAGTCTGGCTATGCTCCATCTTCCCCACACAACGTATTTAAATCATGCACAACCCCGGTTTTAGCCAAGCAATTGTTTCATAATTTAGTGTTCTCAAACTTTTTCAACTTTCACGCAATACATGAGCGTGAGCCATGGACATAGCACTATATGTGGAATATAATATGGTGGTTGTGGTGAAGACACAAAGGAGGAGGTAGTCTCACATCAACTAGGCGTATCAACGGGATATGGAGATGCCCATCAATAGATATCAATGTGAGTGAGTAGGGATTGCCATGCAACAGATGCACAAGAGCTATAAGTTTATGAAATCTCAAAAAGAAACTAAGTGGGTGTGCATCCAACTCGCTTGCTCACGAAGATCTAGGGCAATTGAGGATGCCCATCATTGGAATATACAAGCCAAGTTCTATAATGAAAATTTCCCACTAGTATATGAAAGTGACAACATAGGAGACTCTCTATCATGAAGATCATGGTGCTACTTTGAAGCACAAGTGTGGTAAAGGATAGTAGCATTGTCCGTTCTCTCTTTTCTCTCATTTTTTATTTTTTATTTTTTATTTTCTCCTTTTTTTGGTGGGCTTCTTTGGCCTCTTTTTTTTATTTGGGCTTCATTGGCCTCTTTTATTACTTCCTCACATGGGACAATGCTCTAATAATGATGATCATCACACTTTTATTTACTTACAGCTCGATATTTGGAACAAAATATGACTATATGAATGCCTCCGGTGGTGTACTAGGATGTGCAATGATCTAGCGTAGCAATGACATCAAAAAACGGACAAGCCATGAAAACATCATGCTAGCTATCTTATGATCATGCAAAGCAATATGACAATGACGGTGCGTGTCATAATAAACGGAACAATGGAAGTTGCATGGCAATATATCTCGGAATGGCTATGGAAATTCCATAATAGGTAGGTATGGTGGCTGTTTTGAGGAAGGGTATATGGTGGGTGTAAGGCACCGGCGATAGTTGCGCGGTACTAGAGAGGCTAGCAATGGTGGAAGGGTGAGAGTGTGTGTAATCCATGGACTCAACATTAGTCATTAAGAACTCACATACTTATTGCAAAATTATATTAGTCATCGAACCAAGGTACTACAGCATGCTCCTAGGGGAAGGGTTGGTAGGAGTTAACCATCGCGCGATCCCGACTTCCACACAAAGGATGACAATCAATAAATAAACCATGCTCCGACTTCGTCACATAACGGTTCACCATACGTGCATGCTACGGGAATCGCAAACCTTAACACAAGTATTTCTACGAACACACAATTACTCACTAGCATGACTCTAATATCACATTTTCATGTCGCAAAAACTATTGCAAGGAATCAAACATATCATATTCAGTGATCTACAAGTTTTATGTAGGATTTTATGACTAACCATCTGAATGACCAACTCCTGTTAACTCTCTAAATAGGTATAAGTGAAGCATGCGAGTTTAATTCTTTCTACAAAAGGTATGCCCCACTCTAACAACTATAAGTGAAGCAAAAGAGCATTCTAAAAATGGCGGTTTTCTATGTGTAGGAAAAGAGGCAATCCAAACTTCAAATGATATCAGTGAAGCACATGAAGCATTCTATAAAGCCATACTCAAAAGATATAAGTGAAGTGCAAAGAGCATTCTATAAATCAACCTAGGACTATCTCATACCAGCATGGTGCATAAAATAAAAAGTAAAAATAAACACAAAAGACGCTCCAAGCATTTGCACATATCACGTGACGAATAAAAATATAGTTCCGAGTAAAATTACCGATAGATTGTAGACGAAAGAGGGGATGCCTTCCGGGGCATCCCCAAGCTTAGACGCTTGAGTATTCCTTGAATATTACCTTGGGGTGCCTTGGGCATCCCCAAGCTTAGGCTCTTGCCTCTCCTTATTCCTTCATCCATCATGGTCTCACCCAAAACTTGAAAACTTCAATCACACAAAACTCAACAAAACCTTCGTGAGATCCGTTAGTATAATAAAGTAAATCACCACTTTAAGTACTGTTGTGAACTCATTCCAAATTCATATTAGCATTATATCTACTGTAATACAACTTCACCATGGTTCATACCCCCCGATACTACCCATAGATTCATCAAAATAAGAGAACAAAGCATAGAAAACAGAATCCGTCAAAAACAGAACAGTCTGTAGTAATCTGAACTTATACCATACTTATGATACTCCAAGAATTATGAAAAATATGATAATTAGGGAAATTTTTATATCAATCAGCAGCAAAAAGAATCAACTCAATAGCACTCTCTGTATAGAAATAAGAAATGGTTTCGTGAGTGCAAAGTTTCTGTCTTTTTCAGCATGATCAAACAACTATCACCCAAACTAATCATAAAGGTTTTACTTGGCACATTATTTTTATAATACAATGGAATTGTACAAGGGGATAATTATTTTTGCGAGAAACTTCCATGAAAAATTATATATTGTTTCCATGAGCATGAACACAAGTCTTGAAGGTCGACCCTCACTTCCGCAATGCATCACCTTTCAATCGCTTCTCTTTTTGAAAAAGTTTTAAGTTCCCCTTTATATTTTTTTTGTTTTTAAACTAAATACAAGCACTCAACAGAAATAAATGACTCTCTAAAACTTCCGGGTTGTCTCCCAGACAGCGCTTTTTAAAGCCATTAAGCTAGGCATAAAGTGCTCAAGTAATGGATCCACCCGGATCCCAATGTATATCAAAGCCAATTTTAATTAACAATGATTTTTCATTTAGTAGTGAGCACAAGATAACATATATCATGCAATGACGAAGTCTAACTCTCTTCCTATGCATTGGCATGTCATAAAAGAACAATTCATGCACATCAAGTAAAGGCCAATACATAGCATAAGCAGTTTCTTGCAATTTTATCGTATTGGAAACATAGAGAGGTGGAGATGTAGTTCCTCTCTCATAATAATTGCAAGTAGGAGCAGCAAGCACATGCATATTATATTCAACAAAATCATCATGTGTAATAGTGGAAGGCAAGCCATCTATGTAATCCCTAATAAGAGCAAACTTCTCTGATATAGTGTAGTTGGGAGAGTTCAAAAAGATAATAGGACTATCATAAGTGGGTGCGATAGCAACAATTTCATGTTTAACATAAGGAACTATAGCAAGTTCATCTTCATAAGCATCATTCATATTGGAATCATGGCCACAAGCATAGCAAGCATCAAGTTCATCAAAAAGGGATATTTCAAACGAATCCAAGGGATCTTAGCAATCAACATAGCATTCATCCTTCGGTAAGAACGAAGGGAAATTAAATAATGTATGAGTTGAAGAGTTACTCTCATTAGAAGGTGGGCACGGGTAGCTAGTCCGCTCTTCCTCCTTTTGTTCTTCGCTCTCCTCGTCATCTTTTTCATCTCATGAGCTCACAGTTTTAGAATTTTCTTCTTCCATAGTTTCGTGCAAAATATTAGTCTCTTCTTGGGCAGCGTAGAGTTTCTCCATAAATCGATAAATATGGGCATTATATTCATAATTAGTATAACAATAACGAAGCATAACCAAATTTTCAGATCGGTAAGCAGCATCATCATTATCATCACACCCTTTAAATAGAGCTTCAATTTCATAAGCACCCATAAAAGCAACAAACTCTTCTATTTGTTCCACATCATAGTAATCATAGATACCATTAGCATAAGAAGCCAAGGTTTCATTAGCATTAAATTTGCAAGAAAAGGGAAGGTGTTTAGCCTTCATCCTAGAGCAACAAGTAATATCATATCTCAAGCATAGCTCCCAAGCATACCATTTCAACAAATGAATTTGATCCCATAATAGTTTCCCTTTTTGAGTCAAGCGATAATCCCTAAAGTATTCACGTTGATCCAACGTGTATCCCATTATATAATTTAATGGGGTTTTCTCAGGATTATTAAAGAAGTGCATAATATTTTCCACATAACGAGCATCGAGGGTTTTAGGAGGTTCCCCATCTCCATGAGTAGCAAGTACACCTAATTTTTTTGGTATTTCGTGTTCCATATCCATAACTAAAGATAGAGAACAACTTAGAACAGTAAATAAATCTACTTAGTGATAAAGCAAACAAGCACACACGAGAATATTCACCCCACGCTATTGCTCCCCGGCAACGGCGTCAGAAAAAGGTCTTGATAACCCACAAGTATAGGGGATCAACTGTAGCCTTTCTCGATAAGTAAGAGAGTCGAACCCAACGAGGAGCTAAAGGTAGAACAAATATTCCCTCAAGTTCTATCGACCACCGATACAACTCTACGCACACTTTGCGTTCGCTTTACCTAGAACAAGTATGAAACTAGAAGTACTTTGTAGGAGTGATAGGATAGGTTTGCCAGAAAAGAAAGAACACGTAAATAAAACTAGGGGCTGGTTAGATAAAGAAACAATTACGTTAGTTTAACGAGTGTGGAAAAGTGGTGGTAGGAGTTGCGGAATTGTCCCTAAGCAATTGACTATGTTACTAGACCGGTAGCAAGTTTTATGTGGGAGAGGCCACTGCTAGCATGCCATCCCTTACTTGGAATTCTATGCACTTATGATTGGAACTATTAGCAAGCATCCGCAACTACTAGCATTCATTAAGGTAAAACCCAACCATAGCAATAAGATATATTGGTACCCCTTCAATCCCGTATGCATCAATTTCTATGCTAGGCTGAAGCTTCTGTCACCCTTGCCCTCCAATACATAGTCCTATCAACATACTACTAACCCTATGGTGTGATCTACGCGCGCGCTCATATGATGGGCACCAAAGGACAACAACATATCCACAAGCAAATTAAACCAATCATAGCAATTCATCAATCACCGATAGGACAACGAAGATCTACTCAGACATCATAGGATTGCAACACATCATTGGATAATAATATGAAGCATAAAGCACCATGTTCAAGTAAAGGGTACAGCGGGCTGCGGGAGAGTGGACCGCTGAATATAGATGGGGAAGGTGATGGAGATGTTGGTGAAGATGACGGAGGTGTTGGTGTAGATCGCCGTCACACGATGATGTCCCGGGCGGCGTTCCGGCGCCGCCGGGAGAGAGGGGGAGAGAGACTCCCTTCTTCTTCTTATTCCTTGACCTTCTCCCTAGATGGGAGAAGGGTTTCCCCTATGGTCCAAGGTCTCCATGGCGGCGTAGGGGCGAGAGCCCCTCCGAGATTGGATCTCTCTCTCTCTCTCTGTGTGTGTGTCCTCCTGTTTCTACGCTCCCAGATTTTTGCCTTTCACCGTTTCTTAAATTCCAGTAGATCTGTAACTCCGATTGGGCTGAATTTTTCACACGATTTTCTTCCGGATATTATCTTTCTTGCGGCGAAAGAAGGGCACCAACTGCCTTAGGGATTGGCCACAAGCCTGCCAGGCGCGGCCCCACCCCCAGGTCGCGGCTAGGGGGCTTGCGGCCCCCTCGAGCATCGTTTCGCGTTGATTCTTCTTCCCAAAAATCATAAATATTTCAACAAAAATCCCCATAGGTTTTTTATTGCGTTTGCAATTCGTTTGGTAAGGATAATCTGCGAAACAAAAAACATGCAACAAACAAGAACTGGCACTAGGCACTGGATCAATATGTTAGTCCCAAAAAGAGTATAAAAAGTTGCCAAAAGTATATCAACGTTGTAGAATATTGGCATGAAACAATCAAAAATTATAGATACGATGGAGATGTATCAAATCATATAGTTGATATGGTTAGCATAGAGATGCTTACCACTGAAACTATTCTCAACTCACGTGATGATCGGACTTGAGTTAGTGAATTTGGATCATGTACCACTCAAATGACTATAGAGATGTACTTTTTGAGTGGGAGTTTAGCAAGTAATTTGATTAGTTAAACTCTAATTATCTTGAACATAGTCTAAGTCCACTTTCAAATATTTGTGTTGTAGATCAATGGCTCACGCGGCAGTCACCCTGAATTTTAATACGTTCCTAGAGAAAGCTAAGTTGAAAGATGATGGAAGCAACTTTGTAGACTGGGCTCGTAATCTTAAGTTGCCCCTGCAAGCTGGGAAGAAGGATTATGTCCGTAATGCTGCGCTAGGAGATGAACCACCCGCTACGGCTGATCAAGATGTTAAGAACGCTTGGTTAACACATAAGGAGGACTACTCAGTAGTTCAATGTGCAGTCTTGTATGGCTTAGAGCCGGGACTTCAACGTCGCTTTGAGCATCATGGAGCATATGAGATGTTCCAGGAGTTGAAGTTTATCTTTCAGAAGAATGCCCGGATCGAGAGGTATGAGACCTCCGATAAATTCTATGCTTGCAAGATGGAGGAGAATTCGTCTATCAGTGAACATGTGCTCAAAATATCTGGATACTCAAACCGTCTAGCTGAGCTGGGGACTGAACTCCCGCAAGAGGCTATCACTGATAGAATTCTTCAATCACTGCCACCAAGCTACAAGAGCTTTGTGTTGAACTATAACATGCAAGGGATGAACAAGTCACCCGGCGAGTTATTCGCGATGCTGAAAGTCGCAGAGTCAGAACTCCGTAAAGAGCATTAAGTGTTGATGGTGAATAAGACCACTAGTTTCAAGAGAAACGGCAAAGGCGAGAAGGGTAACTCCAAGAAGAGCGGCAAACCTGTTGCCAGTCCGACGAAGAAACCCAAGGCTGGACCTAAGCATGAAACAGAGTGTTATTATTGCAAGGGACTGGGTCACTGGAAGCGCAACTGCCCCAAGTTTTTGGCTGATAAGAAGGCGGACAAGGAAAAAATCAGGTATATTTGATATACATGGTATTGATGTGTACCTAACCATCTCTCATAGTAGTGCCTGGGTATTCGATACCGGTTATTGTCGTGGGTATAAGCCTGACAGTAGATGTGTAGGGTATGAATGAGATGGGCAGAGTCCTAGCTACGGCGAGGTTGTATGAGTTCAGGCCCCTCTGCGGTGGAGGTAACAGCCCTACGTCTCAGTGCTCTCGGAGCTTGTTGTCGAGTGTAATATGGAATACAATGATTTGCTAACCCCTCTACCAGTGGGGGAGGGCGGCTTATATAGAGTGCGCTGCCCTCCACAACGGTTCCGGTACAGGGGTGGAGTAGTGGGGATTGAATGTGTACGCTACAGGTAACGTATGCTCTAAATGCTAATAAATGCACCCGGAAACGTACGACTTTTTCCCTCCAGAGAGGTTACGATGTACCGAGTGTAGTCAGTCGGTTAGCTTGGTATCCTCCGAATGCTAGTCTCCGACTGGATGATTGAGGACATGTTACCGACTGGATGATGGGGACTCCTTAATTCAGTCGGGGCAGACTTAGGGCCATGTCCTTTGTGTGGGGTAGTCCTTGGGTAGGACCTGTATGGCAGGCCTATGACCCTACCCTAGGACTATGACCCCATCATTAGTCCCCGAATGGATTGGGGTTGAAACGACGAAGCGGTGCTTGAAGTTCGGATCCGATTGGATTAGATTCGGCTTGGGCGTTGCTTGCCTCTATCCATTTTATCTTTTTTGACCAACGATCCAAGTGGAAGTGCTTGCGAAACAGACTGTCGGAAGCCGAGTGTTTCTGCCGCATCTTTTGACGCGACCGGTCAACTGACAGCGGCGGATTTTCCGGGATCTCAAATTTCGGGTTCGGCGCGCTCAGCGGGGATGACGCCAGCGCACTCGAGTAGCGCCTGACGCCTCGATTCTCGCGCCTTCAACTCCTCCACTGATATCGCCGCGGCCGGTCGGGCGGATAAGGTTTCGGGGCCACCCGCCAGTGACCCAGTCGGAACCCTATTTAAATCTGGGCGGCGAGGCTTCTTCGTTACGCTCGCCGAATCCTTCGCTCTCGCCTGCTCCGTCTTCCTCGCCACCTCCAGCGCTCCTACACCCCGTCTTTCTCCTTCCTCTCGAGGGTTCGCCGTCGCCTCCATGACCAAGGGTCAGACCAACAAGATGGAGGCGAGGAAGAAGAAGGGCAAGGCAGCGGCGCCTGCTCAGCGGCGGCAGCGGCCGCTGCCGGCGGGGTGGATCCAAGGAGACTTCCTCCCCTCCACGATGACGGAGGGAGATCTGATGCAGCTGGTGGAACAAGGAATGATCGTGCATAAGTCCTAGAGGCTGCCAGCGGAGAACGAGGTCGAGCCGGCGCCCCGGGAGGGGGAGCGCGTCTTGCTCCTCAGCCACGTCAATCGAGGTTTTTCTTTGCCCCCGCATCCTTTCTTCAAGGGCATCATGAATCACTTCGGTGCCCAACTTCACCATTTCCCTCCGAATGCCATCGCGCACCTTTCTGCCTTTATAGTCTTATCTGAGTGTTTCATCGGCTGCCCTCCCCATTGGGGTTTGTTCAAACACATCTTCTCCGCCCGATCCCAAACTATCAAACGACTTAGACAGTCGGATGATAAGACGCACCTCCTCCAGCTCTGCGGGGGTTTAGGATTCCAGAAGAAGAGTCGGAGTAGCTATCCTGCTCTCTAGTTAAGTGAGTCGGTTAGGAACTGGCAGTCGACGTGGTTCTACTGCCAGGATATCGCCTGTCCGAATGCGTCGACTGGGCTGCCTCCTTTTAGTCTAGATCGGCCCGCCCCGCCTAAGCAGCTCGCGCTCTCGAAGGCGGAGAAGAACGACATCCAGCCCTTGGTTCAGGCACTCGTGGACGTCGTCAGGAGGGGGGTCACCGGTATAGACCTGCTGGAAGTCTTTCTTGGTCAACGGATCCAGCCTCTGCAGGCTCGCGACCATGCCATGTGGCATTACACGGGGACCGAAGACTCCACTCGGACCAACGTGGTGGGCGTGACTGAGGAGAGGGTGACCTCGTGGGTGCTCCAAATCACGGGTCCCTGCGAGAACCCCAAAGGAGCTCGGCGAGTGAAGCCTTACAGCGCGGATCACCCTCCACCGAATCAGGTGAGTGGCACTTGTCGAGTGCATTGAACTGTCTTAATTCCTGTCGTTTGTCTATATCTCCGTGTGATGTCTAATTTTCCGACTGAAATTTATGCAGGCGTGGACCAACTGGTTCTCCCCCGTCTCGAATGGGAATCCGGAGGAGGAAGAGGAGGAAGGCAGCCAGGAGGGCAGTGTGGAGAGCGCCGAGTACGTCTCCGACAGCGGGGAATCGGAGGAGGAGAACAGCGAGGAAGAGGAAGAGGACGAGGAGCAGGACACGCCACCTCCGCAACTAGAGCATCGGACCAAGCGCCGACACGAGCCCGCTGTCCCCTCAGCTCCTCCCGCGTCTTCGAGTGCTCCGCCTACAGCTCCAGTGGTCCCGAGTGTTCGAAGCACTAAGAGGACCAGGGATGCCGCTGCTGAGTCCGTGGGCCAATCTTCTAAGGCGCCCAAGCTGAGTGGGCCTAAACCTCGGAAGGCTCTGCCGCGAATGAGGGTCGCTGTCCCCGCCACCTCCACGTAAGTGTACTCAACTTTCAATTCTTTCTGATGTCCGAGTGAACTTCTGTTTACTGGCCGAATGGATCTCACTCGACAGGGTCGCTACTTCTGCCACCTCTCCGGCGCGTCAGGAAGACGACCCCATGGACACGGACAACGTCGTCTCGTCTCAGCCAGGTGCGTCGTAGGAACGTCGAGTGTTTTATACTATCGGGTCCCAGCCAGGTGCTTCTTTCTTTTTCTGAGACCTCGTGTCATTCGGCCTGTCAGGGGCGATTTGCCTGGATGAGGGCGGCTAGGGGAGAGCCGACCCAGCTGTGGAGCATGTTCTTGAGGCTGCTCCTCCCGCTGCCGCTCTCGCCGCCGACGTGTTGCCGACAGAGGCGCCGCCACCGACTGAACTAGTGCTGGTGGAGGAGGAGCCGGCTGGGGCGGACCTTGGGATGCCTCAGGAACGTCCGACGATTCCAGGTTCGTCGAATGTTGAATTCAGCATCCAGCGTCTTCCGGAGGAGCAGGTGGGAGCAGCCAAGGGGGCTATGGTGCAGGCGGAGCTGATGGCTGGAGAAGCCAAGAGGGCCTATGACTCCATTGCGGTCTTGTACCAGCGGAGCTTGGAGCTGCGCGATGATATCCGAGTAAGTGGTCTAGTAAGTATTTACTTTTCCCCTGTAACCCACTGGGTGTTCTTGAATAGCAGCTGTTGTTTGCAATGGGTTCACTCTGAGTAAACCCAGTGGGTGTAGTCCCCGAGACTTCTGTCGAGTGCTTGCACCGACAGTTGTCTTTATACATTTTGCCTTGAGTTTGGTTGTGTCTGTAGATAGGATTACCGAGTGCGAGTAGTTGTTGCAGTCGGAGTGCGCTAACGGTAAGAGTCCCCGAGAGTAAGTTGTACTCAGGTCGGGTAGTATTGGCCTCGGAGGCGTAGGTGATAACATGCATCTCAATAGGGCAGGCCTGCTTGAGGTGCATGCCAGTGGGGTCACTCTCAGTGAACCCACTGGGTGTAGTCCCCGAGACCGCTGTCGACTGCTTGCGTCGGCAGGGGTCTGAAGAACTTAGACTGTTAACTATTGAACTTTCTGATTGTCCCTTGTTTCTTGGTGGCAGAACACTTGTGAAATGGGGACGGCCTATGAGCCTCTGACAGCGGAGAGGAACCAGTTCGCTGGTGAGCTTGATGCGGCCATGCTTGCAATGGCCGGCATGAAGGATGCTCTGGCGGAACGGGAGAAGTCATTGGAGCAGGCGCGTGAAGTGAACAAGGTGTTGACTGGGGAAGTGGAAAAGATGGGGAAACAGAGGACTGTTCTGACGAGTCGGATGGATGTGCTGAACAAACGATGCAGGGCGCAAGAGAAATATGTCAGCGACTGGGCTCAGCAGATGATGACGCGTCTGGCTGGTAAGTCCTGCTTTTTCCGAGTGGTTGTGCTATGCGCGTGACACTCGGCGCTTATTGTCTGTTTGTCCTATTGTCGCAGATTTTTGCTTTGACTCCGAAGCTGAAGCAGCTTACGTGGAGCGTTCGATTCTTGAGAACGTTCCACTCGGCGACGACGCCAATCGGGATCTGCTCCGTGCGCACATCCGCGTGGGCAAAGTTGGTCCTTTCATCGGTCGACTGAGACAAGTCGTCGGCCGAATCGACAAGGAGCTTTGGCCAGAAGATGAGTCGCGGCAGGAGATGGAGAACCTGATGACCCGACTGGAGGAGATTCCCAACAGAGTGCAGTCGTGGAAGAAATCTGCAGCTCGTTGCGGTGCAGATGTTGCTCTGTCCTTGGTCCGAGTCCATTGCAAGGAGGTGCGTGAGGAAAAGCTGAAGACACTGAAGGTCGCCAACACGAAGAAGCTTCGATTCGAAGACTTCATGGAGACGTTCCTTGAGAGTGCTACCCGCATCGCCGATGGAATTGACTTGGACACCTTTGTTGAGCCCTCCAATCCTGGCGCTGACCCTGCTGACGCGTAAGAAAACTTTATCCTCGGTATGCCGAGTGTTTTATCTGTAAGGTACTTTGGCCACTTCTGTTGGCTGTCACACTTTTAAATCGGTGCGGGTAAGCTTGATCCGCACCGAGTTAGCTATCTTTGCGAGAATTTTGGAATCCGTTTTTTGCTCTTTTGTTGCAATGTTGATTCGAGTTTTTGTTTGGCGTTTCTTGGTGAAGCCAAAGGCAAACAGTCGATGCTGGATCGCGGCTAAGCTCCCGAGTGTGGCGTGTAGTGCACACTCGGAGAAGGTTAGTACGTGGGCGATTCTGGATCGCAGCTAAGACTCCGAGTGTGACGTTAAGTGCACACTCGGAGAAGTTTAATACTTAGGCGATGCTGGATCGCAGCTAAGCCCCCGAGTGCGACGTTTAGTGCACACTCGGAGGAAGTTAGTACTTAGGCGATTCAGGATCGCAGCTAAGCCTCCGAGTGCGACGTTTAGTGCACACTCGGAGGAAGTTAGAACTTAGGCGATTCAGGATCGCAGCTAAGTCCCCGAGTGCGACGTTTAGTGCACACTCGAAGAAAGTTAAGACTTAGGCGATGCTGGATCGCAGCTAAGCCCCCGAGTGCGACGCTTAGTGCACACTCGGAGGAAGTTAGTACTTAAGCGATTCAGGATCGCAGCTAAGCCTCCGAGTGCGACGTTTAGTGCACACTCTGAGGAAGTTAGAACTTAGGCGATTCAGGATCGCAGCTAAGTCCCCGAGTGCGACGTTTAGTGCACACTTGGAGGAAGTTAAGACTTAGGCGATGCTGGATCGCAGCTAAGCCCCCGAGTGCGACGTTTAGTGCACACTCGGAGGAAGTTAGTACTTAGGCGATTCAGGATCGCAGCTAAGCCTCCGAGTGCGACGTTTAGTGCACACTCGGAGGAAGTTAGAACTTAGGCGATTCAGGATCGCAGCTAAGTCCCCGAGTGCGACGTTTAGTGCACACTCGGAGGAAGTTAGTACTTAGGCGATTCAGGATCGCAGCTAAGCCTCCGAGTGCGACGTCTAGTGCACACTCGGAGAAAGTTAAAACTTAAGCGATTCAGGATCGCAACTAAGTTTTTTTTTTGTGTGTGTGTGTGTGACCGGAGTCTGCGACCGTGGAAAAACTCTGAATCTGCAAAAAACTGAATCTGTTGTATATTATTTCATCAATACTTGTTCGTTACACTGCTTCAGTCGACGATCACGTATAGAAGCGCTTGAGGAGATCTCCGTTCCATGCGTGCGGCTCGTCTGTCTCCCTCTGAATGTTGTAGAGTATGTATGCTCCGTTATTCAGCACCTTGGAGATGATGAAAGGCCCTTCCCAGGCCGGAGCCAACTTGTGGGGTCTTTGCTGATCCACTCGGAGCACTAAGTCGCCTGCTTGGAATGTGCGACTCCTGACGTGACGCGCATGAAAGCGTCGTAGATCTTGTTGGGAAATTTTTGAGCGAGTTAGTGTCATTTCGCGTTCCTCCTCTAGAAGATCTACTCCATCTTGCCTTGCTTGTTCTGCTTCAGCTTCGGAGAAGAGTTCGACTCGTGGGGCATTGTGAAGCAGGTCACTCGGAAGGACCGCTTCTGCTCCATAAACGAGGAAGAACGGTGATCGCCCCGTTGATCTGTTCGGAGTGGTGCGAAGGCCCCAAAGCACTGAAGGTAACTCGGTGACCCATGCGCCAGCAGCGTGTCCCACCTCTCGCAGGAGTCGGGGCTTCAAACCTTGAAGAATAAGCCCATTCGCCCGCTCAGCTTGTCCGTTGGATTGAGGATGTGCTACGGAAGCAAAATCCACTCGGATACCCTGACTCGCACAGAAACCCTTAAATCTGTCCGAGTCGAAGTTTGTCCCGTTGTCCGTGATTATGCTGTGAGGTACCCCGAATCTGGAAATGATGTCCCTGACAAACTTGACAGTTGTTGAGGCGTCGAGTTTCTTGATGGGCTTGGCTTCTATCCATTTTGTGAACTTGTCGACTGCCACCAACAGATGTGTGTAGCCTCCTAGGCCTGTCTTGAATGGTTCGACTGTATCTAATCCCCAAACTGCAAATGGCCACACAAGAGGGATTGTCTTCAATGCAGATGTTGGCTTGTGGGACTTGTTGGAGTAGAACTGACAGCCTTCACATCGGTCGACCATATTTTTAGCCATCTCGTTTTCCTGCAGCCAAAAGAAACCGGCTCTGAACGCCTTGGCGACGATTGCTCTCGAAGAAGCGTGATGACCGCAGGTTCCCGAGTGAATATCCTCTAGGATCAACTGCCCTTCCTCTGGGGAAATGCAACGTTGAAGAACGCCTGAAACACTCTCCTTGTACAATTGGCCATCAATGACAGTGAATGCCTTCGACCTGCGGACTATTTTCCTGGCTTGGACTTCGTCTTCTGGAAGTTCTTGCCTCAGGATGTATGCAATGATCGACACAGTCCAATCGGAAATGACAGCCAGAATCTCCATGACCAAATCAACCACAGCAGGTACATCGACTTCGTTCGGATCTGTTGTGCTCTTGGGTTGTACCGGTTCCTCTGTGAAGGGATCTTCTTTGACTGGGGGAAGGTGGAGGTGCTCGAGGCAGACATCACTCGGGACTGGTCTCCGAGTGGATCCGAGTTTTGCCAACTCATCAGCTGCTTGGTTCTTCAGTCTCGGAACATGGTGGAGCTCTAGACCTTCAAACTTCTTCTCCAGCTTCCTCACTGCATTGCAGTATGTGGTCATGGTGGGGTTCCTGACGTCCCACTCTTTCATCACTTGATTGACCACCAAATCCGAATCGCCGTAGACCATCAAGCGACGGACGCCGAGTGAGACGGCCATGCGCAATCCGTAGAGGAGAGCTTCATACTCTGCCTCGTTCTTGGAGGAATCAAAGTGTATCTGCAGCACGTACTTGAGCTTGTCGCCCTTTGGTGATATGATCACAACACCAGCGCCGGAGCCATTCAACATCTTAGACCCATCGAAGAACATTGTCCAATGAGCCGAGTAGATGTGGGTCGGTTGCTGTTGTTCTACCCATTCTGCTATGAAGTCAGCCAGGGCTTGAGACTTAATAGCTTTCTTGGCCTCAAACTTGATGTCACAGTACAGCATCTCCATTGCCCACTTCGCCACTCGGCCTGATGCGTCTCGATTGTGGAGAATTTCCGACAACGGAGCATCAGAAACGACAGATACCGAGTGGTCTTGGAAAAAACGAGCCACCTTCTTCGCAGTCATATAGATCCCATAGATAAGTTTTTGATAATGGGGATACCTCTGCTTGGAAGGAGTCAGGACTTCGGAGACGTAGTACACTGGCCGCTGAACTTTGTATGCTTTGCCTTCTTCTTCTCGCTCGACTGTAAGAACAGTGCTGACGACTTGATTTGTAGACGCGATATATAGAAGAAGGGGCTCTTTACTGAGCGGAGCAGTAAGAACCGGCTGGGTGGAAAGTAGGACTTTGAGGTCGCCGAATGCGACTTGGGCTTCGTCTGTCCACTCGAAGGTATCTGATTTCTTCATGAGTCGGTACAGAGGAAGCGCTTTTTCGCCGAGTCGGCTGATGAACCTGCTCAAAGCCGCTAGGCAACCTGTGAGCCGTTGAACATCGTGTATTCTGACCGGCCTCTCCATTCGGACGATGGTCCCGATCTTTTCGAGGTTGACGTCGATCCCTCGTTCGAAAACAAAGAAACCGAGTAACTTTTCGCTGGGAACACCGAATGAACATTTGGCTGGGTTGAGCTTGATATCGTACCTACGAAGGTTGGCGAATGTTTCTGCCAAGTCAGTCAGCAGGTCGGAACCTTTGCGTGACTTGACTACGATATCATCCATATATGCCTCCACATTGCGACCGATCTGGTCGAGGAGACATTTTTGGATCATGCGCATAAAGGTAGCTCCTGCATTCTTCAGACAGAAAGGCATAGTGATGTAGCAGAAGCACCCGAATGGGGTGATGAAGGCTGTTTTTAACTCATCGGGACCATACAGACGGATCTGATGATAGCCCGAGTAGGCATCAAGAAATGATAAACGCTCGCATCCCGCAGTCGAATCGACAATTTGATCTATGCGGGGGAGCGGAAAATGGTCTTTCGGGCAGAACTTATTGAGATGCTTGAAGTCGATGCACATTCGGAGCGACTTGTCCTTCTTGGGTACCATGACAACATTGGCGAGCCACTCGGAGTGGTGAACCTCGCGAATGAAGTTGGCGGCCAGCAGCTTGGCCACCTCTTCCCCGATTGCCTTCCTCTTATGCGCGGCAGATCGGCGCAGGCGCTCTCGGACGGGCCGAGCGGTGGGATCCACGTGCAGTCGGTGCTCAGCCAACTCCCTGGGTACACCTGGCATGTCAGAGGGTTTCCATGCGAAGATGTCCCAGTTCTCACGGAGGAATTGGGTGAGCTCGGCTTCCTATTTAGGATCGAGGGTGGTGGAGATGTTCGTCGGGGCAGCAGAGTCGTCCGTCGGGTGCATGCTGACCTTCTTCGTCTCTCCCGCCGACTGGAATGCGGACTCAGAAGCTGGTTTCTTTGAGCGCATCAAGTCGGCGGGGTCGATTGTCTTCTTGTACTCGTCGAGCTCGAGAACAGCCATCTGCTGATCGGCGATTCTTGATCCCTGCTGCAGACACTCTTCGGCTCGTTGACGATTGCCCGTGATGGTGATCACGCCTTTCGGGCCTGGCATCTTCAGCTTCAAGTAAACATAACACGGACGGGCCATGAAACGAGCATACGCCGGGCGGCCCAGGATTGCGTGGTAAGCACTCTCGAAGTCTACCACTTCGAATGTCAGCTTCTCCTTGCGGAAGTTCTTGTCAGAGCCGAAAACGACGTCCAACGCGATCTGGCCGAGTGACTTGGCCTTCCGTCCAGGGACGACTCCGTGAAACTGCATGCTGCTCTCGCTGAGTTTGGACATCGGAATGCCCATCCCCTTGAGTGTGTCAGCGTACATGATGTTCAAGCCGCTGCCGCCATCCATGAGGCCTTTGCGCAGTCTGACTCCTTCCACCACCGGGTCGACGACCAGAGCCTGTCTCCCCGGAGTGGGTACATGTGCGGGATGATCCGACTGGTCGAAAGTGATCGCAGTCTGAGACCATTTCAGGAACTTGGGACTGGTTGGAGTGGCCATGTTAACCTCTCTGTTCACCAGTTTCAGTCGACTCTTGCTTTCGATGTCAGCAAAAATCATGAGGGTTGCATGGACTTGGGGGAACGGATCCTCCTTATCCTCCTCATCTTGTTCAGGATCCTTCTCACTCGGTTGTCCCTCGCTGAACCCCTGGATCAGGAGACGACACTGTCGAGTGGTATGCTTCGCGTATATGGGGTTGCCTTCTTCGCCCATCTTCGTGTGAACTGGACAAGGCTGGTCCAGGATGGGATTGTTGAACGGCTTCTTCTTGGGGATAAACTGCGCCTTCCCTTTGCCCTTGAACTTGGCATTGGTCACGGCTGCAGCTTCTGCTTGCGATGTCGGCGGAGCTTTCTGTTTCTGCTTCCGAGTGTTACCTCCGTCAACATTGCCGACTGTCTTGTGCTTGCCGCTCCGGATGCGGTCCTCTTCTTCGCCATTTGCATAGCGAGCCACTATCTCCATCATCTTACTCATGGAGATGTCACCTGTTCGACCGAACTTTAGGTACAGCTCTCTGTACCGTACGCCTGCCTTGAAGGCGCAGACTGCTTGATGCTCGGTGACGTTCTCCACCGTGTGGTAGAGAGTTGTCCAACGCTGGATGAAGTCGCGCAGGGGCTCATTCGGCTTCTGGACACAGTGCTGGAGCTCCACAAGGCCTGCAGGGCGTTTGCATGTCCCTTCGAATGTCCTGATGAACACTCGGGCCAGATCCGCCCAACTGTAAATGCTCGAGGGGGCCAACTGGTTCAGCCACGCTCGTGCCGAGCCGTCGAGCATCAGAGGGAGGTGCTTCATAGCGACATGGCCGTCCCCTCCTCCGATCTGGACTGCCACTCGGTAGTCATCCAGCCATGTTTCCGGCTTGGACTCTCCTGTAGACTTACTTATTCCCGCTGCCAATCGGAAGTTGGGCGGGATGTCAGCCGAGCGGATGGCTCGACTAAAACACTCGGGACCGGACACGATGGCCCTGCTTCCACTCGGACGGTCCATATCGTGACCATCACGGTGGGCTCGACCCCTGTCGACTCTTCGCTGGGCGATACATCCTCTTGCGTCGGGTCTTGGGTCGTAAGTGTCGCCGACTGAACGCCGATCATCATGATGTCGGGACCCATAGGGCCCACCCCGCGGAGGGGTGCGTGAGCGGCGACGATCTTCGTGAATCACAACTGCCACTTGAGAAGACGCGATCTGACGCGCTCGGGCATGCTGCACCCAACGTTGGAGATGCGGACGGCGGGACCGCTTGTTGCGGCGCATGACGGAGCTGCAGGTCGGCAACGGAGCCGATTGTTGGAGAAGAAGAACGCCGCGGGCGCCGGAACGAAAGTGCGTGGCCCCGCGACGGGGAAGCGCCTCGACGTCGAGAGGTGCCTCCCGAAGCCACGCCGAATCGTCGACGGTGAAGGAGAGAGCGCCGAAGAAGATCTGGTGACCCATGCTCGAATCTCCACCGGTCAACGTGACGAAAGGAAGTAGTCGCAAACTCGCCGGAAGTCGCTTAGACGCCTGCCCCAAGGTGGGCGCCAACTGTCGTGGGTATAAGCCTGACAGTAGATGTGTAGGGTACGAATGAGATGGGCAGAGTCCTAGCTACAGCGAGGTTGTATGAGTTCAGGCCCCTCTGCGGTGGAGGTAACAGCCCTACGTCTCAGTGCTCTCGGAGCTTGTTGTCGAGTGTAATATGGAATACAATGATTTGCTAACCCCTCTATCACTGGGGGAGGGCGGCTTATATAGAGTGCGCTGCCCTCCACAACGGTTCCGGTACAGGGGTGGAGTAGTGGGGATTGAATGCGTACGTTACAGGTAACGTGTGCTCTAAATGCTAATAAATGCACCCGGAAACGTACGACCGTTTCCCTTCACAGAGGTTACGATGTACCGAGTGTAGTCAGTCGGTTAGCTTGGTATCCTCCGAATGCTAGTCTCCGACTGGATGATTGAGGACCTGTTACCGACTCGATGATGGGGACTCCTTAATTCAGTCGGGGCAGACTTAGGGCCCTGTCCTTTGTGTGGGGTAGTCCTTGGGTAGGACCTGTATGGCAGGCCTATGACCCTACCCTAGGACTATGACCCCATCAGTTATGTTGCTCATATTTGCAACTCGAAACAGGAACTACGGAATAAGCGAAGGCTGGCGAAGGATGAAGTGACTATGCACGTGGGAAATGGTTCCAAAGTTGATGCAATCGCCGTCGGTACAGTTTCACTTCAGTTACTATCAGGATTAGTTATGAACTTAAATCATTGTTATTTAGTACATGAGTTAAGCATGAACATTATATTTGGATCTTGTTTATTGCGAGACGGTTACTCGTTTAAGTCAGAGAATAATGGTTGTTCTATTTCTATGAGTAATATCTTTTATGGTCATGCACCCAATGTGAGAGGATTGTTCATATTGAATCTTGATAGCGATGATACACATATACATAGCACTGAGACCAAAAGAGTTAGAGTTAACAATGATAGCGCCATGTTTTTATGGCACTGCCGCTTAGGTCATATTGGTGTAAAGCGCATGAAGAAACTCCATTCCGATGGACTTTTGGAGTCACTTGACTTTGATTCACTTGACACGTGCGAACCATGCCTCATGGGCAAGATGACTAAGACTCCATTCTCCGGAACAATGGAGCGTGCAAGTGACTTGTTGGAAATCATACATACCGATGTGTGCGGTCCGATGAGTGTGGAGGCGCGGGCGGATATCGTTATTTTCTCACCTTCACTGGCGATTTGAGTAGATATGGTTATGTCCACTTGATGAAGCACAGGTCTGAAATGTTTGAGAAGTTCAAGCAATTTCAGAGTGAAGTTGAAAATCATCGTAACAAGAAGATCAAGTTCCTACGGTCAGATCGTGGGAGTGAATATTTGAGTTTCAAGTTTGGTGCTCACTTAAGACAATGTGGAATTGTTTCACAGTTGACACCGCCTGGAACACCACAGCGTAATGGTCTGTCCAAACGTCGTAATCATACTTTATTTGAGATGGTGCGATCTATGATGTCTCTTACCGATTTGCCATTATCGTTTTGGGGTTATGCATTAGAGATAGCTGCATTCACTTTAAATAGGGCACCAAAAAAATCCGAGACGACACCATACGAACTGTGGTATGGCAAATTACCAAAATTGTCATTTCTTAAAGTTTGGGGATGTGATGCTTATGTCAAAATGCTTCAGCCTCAAAAGCTGGAACCCAAAGCGGAAAAGTGTGTCTTCATAGGTTACCCAAAACAGACAGTTGGGTATACCTTCTATCTCAAATCCGAGGGCAAAGTGTTTGTTGCTAAAAATGGAGCTTTTTTTAGGAGTTTCTCCCGAAAGAATTGAGTGGGAGGAAGATAGAACTTGAAGAGGTTGTCAAACCTCTAATCCCTCTAGATGGTGGCGCAGGGCAAGGGGAAACCCCTGTCGTTGCGACGCCGGTTGAGTATGAAGTTAACGATGATGATCATGAAACTTCGGATCAAGTTCCTATCAGACCTCGCAGGTCGACAAGATCACGTACTGCTCCTGAGTGGTACGTAATCCTGTCTTATCAATTATGTTGTTAGACAACAATGAACCTGCGAATTATGAAGAAGCAATGGTGGGCCCGGATTCCAACAAATGGCTGGAGTCCATGAAGTCCGAGATAGGATCCACGTACGAGAACAAAGTGTGGACTTTGGAAGTACTACCTGAAGGCCGCAAGGCTATTCAGAACAAATGGATCTTTAATAAGAAGACGGACGCGGACGGTAATGTGACTGTTTATAAAGCTCGACTTGTGGCAAAGGGTTTTTCACAAGTTCAAGGAGTTGACTACGATGAGACGTTCTCACCGGTAGCGATGCTTAAGTCCGTCTGAATCATGTTAGCAATAGTTGCATTTTTCGATTATGAAATCTGGCAGATGGATGTCAAAACGGCGTTCCTTAACGGTTTTCTTAAGGAAGGGTTGTATATGATGCAACCCGAAGGTTTGTCGATCCAAAGAATGCTAACAAAATGTGCAAGCTCCAGCGATCCATTTATGGACTGGTGCAAGCATCTCGGATTGGAATAAGCGCTTTGATGAAGTGATCAAAGCATTTGGGTTTATACAAGTGGTTGGAGAATCTTGTATTTACAAGAAAATGAGTGGGAGCTCTGTGGCATTTCTAATATTATATGTGGATGACATATTGTTGATTGGAAACAACGTGGAGCTTTTGGAGAGCATAAAGGATTACTTGAATAAAAGTTTCTCTATGAAGGACTTAGGAGAAGCTGCTTACATTCTAGGCATTAAGATCTATAGGGATAGATCGAGACGCCTGATAGGACTTTCACAAAGCACATACCTTGATAAAGTTTTGAAGAAGTTCAAAATGGAGCAGTCCAAGAAAGGGTTCTTGCCAGTATTACAAGGTATTAAATTGAGTAAGACTCAGTGCCCAGCAATTGCGGAAGATAGAGAACAAATGAGTTCCGTCCCTTATGCTTCAGCCGTAGGTTCTATCATGTATGCAATGCTGTGCACTAGACCAGACGTCGGCTTGGCCATAAGTATGGCAGGCAGGTTTCAGAGTAATCCAGGAGTGGATCACTGGACGGCGGTCAAGAATATTCTGAAGTACCTGAAAAGGACTAAGGAAATGTTTCTCGTTCATGGAGGTGACAAAGAGCTCATCGTAAAATTTTACGTCGATGCAAGTTTTGACACCGATCCGGATGACTCTAAGTCGCAAACCAGATACGTATTTATTCTTAATGGGGCTGCGGTAAGCTGGTGCAGTTCCAAGCAAAGTGTCGTAGCAGATTCTACATGTGAAGCGGAGTACATGGCTGCCTCGGAGGCAGCAAAGGAGGGTGTCTGGAAAAAGCAGTTCATGACAGGTCTTGGAGTTGTGCCGAGCGCACTAAATCCAATAACTCTGTTATGTGACAACACTGGTGCCATTGCCTTAGCAAAGGAACCAAGGTTTCACAAGAAGATCAGACACATCAAACGACGCTTCAACCTCATCCGTGACTACGTCGAAGGAGAGGACGTGAATATTTGCAAAGTGCACACGGATCTGAATGTAGCAGACCCGCTGACTAAACATCTTCCATGGGCAAAACATGATCAACACCAAAACTGTATGGGTGTAAGTACAATGTAAATCGCATGGCGATGTGAGGACTAGATTATTGACTCTAGTGCAAGTGGGAGACTGTTGGAAATATGCCCTGGAGGCAATGATAAATAGTTATTATTATATTTACTGTTTAAAGATAATCGTTTATTATCCATGCTATAATTGTATTGAATGAAAACATAGATACATGTGTGGATACATAGACAAAACAATGTCCCTAGCAAGCCTCTGGTTGGCTAGTCAGTTGATCAAGGATAGTCAAGGTTTTCTGGCTATGTGCAAGTATTGTCACTTGATAACTGGATCACATCATTAGGAGAATCATGTGATGGACTAGACCCAAACTATGAACGTAGCATATTGATCGTGTCGTTTTATTGCTATTGTCTGTGTGTCAAGTATTTGTTCCTATGACCATGAGATCATATAACTCACTGATACCGGAGGAATACCTTGGGTGCATCAAATGTCACAACGTAACTGGGTGACTATAAAGGTGTTCTACAGGTATCTCTGAAGGTTTCCGTTGAGTTAGTATGGATCAAGACTGGGATTTGTCACTCCGTGTGACGGAGAGGTATCTCGGGGCCCACTCGGTAATACAACATCACACACAAGCCTTGCAAGCAGTGTGACTAAGTGTAAGTCACGGGATCTTGTATTGTGGAATGAGTAAAGAGACTTGCCGATAACGAGATTGAAATAGGTATGCGGATACCGACGATCGAATCTCGGGCAAGTAACATACCGAAGGACAAAGGGAATGACATACGAGATTATATGAATCCTTGACACTGAGGTTCAACCGATAAGATCTTCGAAGAATATGTAGGATCCAATATGGGCATCTAGGTCCCGCTATTGGATATTGACCGAGGAGTGTCCCGGGGCATGTCTACATAGTTCTCGAATCCGCAGGGTCTACACACTTAAGGTTCGATGATGTTTGAGTATAGTTGAGTTATATGTGTGGTTACCGAATGTTGTTCGGAGTCCCAGATGAGATCACGGACGTCACGAGGGTTTCCGGAATGGTCCGAAAACGAAGGGTGGTATATAGGATGGTTTCATTTGGTTACCGGAAAGTTTCGGACAATTCCGGCAGTGTACCGGGAGTGACGAATGGGTTCCGAAGTTCACCGAGAGAGGCCCACCCACCCGGGAGTGATCCCAAGGCCATAGGGTGGTGCCACAAGTCCCTAGTGGGCTGGTGGAGTCAGTTCAAGGGGCCATGGCGCCACTTAAAGAAATACCAAAAGAAAATAAAAGGAAAAAGGAAAAAGGGGAGGTGGGAAGGAAGAGGAGGACTCCTCCTTCCCCAAACCGAATTGGAGGAGTCCTCCTCCTCCTAGCGCCGACGCACCCTTGAGGGCTTGGCCCTCAAGGCAAGCCCCTCCCCCTCCCTCCTATATATAGTGGTATTTTAGGGCTGATTTGAGACAACTTTTGCCACGTGCAACTCAACCCTAGACCACATAGTTCCACCTGTAGATCGGATTTCTGCGGAGCTCGGGCGGAGCCGTGCACGAGTAGATCATCACCACCACCGGAGCGCCGTCACGCTGCTGGAGAACTCATCTACTTCTCCGTCTTGCTTGCTAGATCAAGAAGGCCGAGATCATCGTCGAGCTGTACGTGTGCTGAACGCGGAGGTGCCGTCCGTTCGGCACTAGATCGGAACAGATCGTGGGACGGATCGTGGGACGGTTCGTGGGACGGTTCATGGGGCGGTTCGAGGGACGTGAAGACGTTCCACTACATCAACTGCATTTCTTAACGCTTCCTGTTGTGTGATCTACAAGGGTACGTAGATCCAAATCTCCTCTTGTAGATGGACATCACCATGATAGGTCGATGTGATCGAAGTGAGATGTTGATGTAATGCTCAACCCACAATTACCTATGTCTTGGAACGAAGACAATGAGAGAAAATCTCTTCCAAAGTTGGCTGAGTCAGCATTGCTTGTAGCCAAAGTAATGTTATTGCGTGTGTCTTTGAAATCCGACCATTGGAACACATGTCGGTTGGCCATTGACCGAGGGTCATTTCGGTCATATCATGTAGGGTTGCGTGTTGGCTATAAATAGTCCACCCCCACCACCATAAGTTGGTGGCTGCTCAAAGTTAGATACGGTCGTTATCGTTTTGGAGAAACCCACCTCAAAGACATTGAGAGAGAGAACTATCCTACGAGGATAAACCCAAACACCTAGAGCCACACTGTTTGAGCATTACCAAAGTCATTTTTTTCTAAGAGAAGTGAAGACTTGTTACACTTGAAGATTGTGATCTTACAAACGGTTAGTCGTCGTGGTCTAGTGCATCCAAGAGTGATTATGGATTGTTGGGCGACCATGGTCTAGATCAATCCAAGAGCCATTGTGGATTGACAGGTGACCAAGTTTGTACGAGTTTTGGAAGTCTCCCTTAAAGACTTACCTGAGTGATTGGGCGTGATCTGAGAGACTTCGGCTCTAGGGGTTCAAGGTGAAGACGATGTCTAAGCCTCCCCAACGAGACGTACAGTTGCCACAGCAACTGGAACTGGTCCAATAAATCATGTGCCTTCATCAAGCTACCGGTTCTATCTTTTGCTCTCTTACTTACTGTACTATGAAGCCATTGCTTGATCATATCATCTTGGAGACATTTTCTAAAGACATTCCCAACTGTTGTTTATATTCACACTACCGAAATTTATCGTTGATATATCTTAGTGTGTATGATGACTATGCTTTATATGTTTGAATGTCTTTGCAGTATTGCATGCTTTGCTTAGATCCTTGATAGATATCCCTACCTGATCCTGTATCGCTTCCGCTTAACTTGGAATACATTTACTGTTTCGAAGCTTTTCATAAAAATCGCCTATACCCCCCCCCCCCCCCCCGCGCGCGCGCGCTCGAGTCGATAACTAGCACTTCAAGTGGCCAAGAAACAGTGTCCAGCATTAAGACCACGCTGGACCATACCGCCTAGACTCGTCGTCATCAATACCATAGTTGCCATGCTGCTCCACCTTGGTCACCACATGAGAAGCATGCGGAGACATGTGTCCTGCCAACGAAGCCAAACACTTGTCTCTCGAGCCAATGTATGGCTACAAAGATGATGCCCCCATAAGGGTGATGACGTAGGAACATCGCCATCATCCGATCTAGAAAGCTTGGCTCTAGGGTTTCCATCGGAGCACATAGGACCGAGAATCGCCTCACAATGCCTCTAGCTAGGTAACGACGCCCATGGGCGACGTTCTCAACGGTTCCGACCAAGGTCGAAACAAAGCTTTCACTGGCATACTCGCATCCATCACCGACTCGACCACCTGATGTATCTCCATTGTCGTCCACCAAATATATTGAAACAAACTATCACATTACACGCGTTGACCACAAAAAACTACTACTTCTTTAATTTTCAAAAAAAACTACCACAAAATTGTTGGGATGTTCCAAAAAAACCCAAGTGACCGAAAGATTAAAATTTAAGCGAGGTTATGAAAGGTTAGGCCCACTTGTCGGGTTGACCATTAACTTTCACTGTTAGGTTCACCATTGACACATTATGACGAATGGGCCCCACATATTTATAAAAAGCAATGAGGTCTCCATAAAAAAATAAAAGCAATCGAATCATTGTACTTTTTTTAAAGAAGCAATCGGATCCCTGCTCGGCTCCTTGCTAGCCCACCGCCGCGCTGCCCACGGCCTCCGCCCGCGCCCGCAGCCACCACTGCTAGCCAGTGCCTCTACTCACGTTGCATTGTCGCTCGCTAGAGGATGGAGCTCCATCCACGCCCGCAGCCGCCGCTGCTGGCCAGGGCCTCCGCTCGCGTCGCCCTTTTGCTCGTCGGAGGTCGGAGCTCCGCCCGTGCCCGCAGCCGCCGGTGCTGGCTAGGGCCTCCATTCACGCCGCTCATCCGCTCGCCAAAGGGCGAATCCACCTCCCCCGTCGCACCTACGTCGCCTCCCCCGTCGGAGCCATGGCCTCCTTCGTCAGAACCGCGACCATCGGCAAGCACCATTAGCCGACGTTGCTAAAGCAACCTGCAGAAAAAAAAGGAAGGAGGAGAAGAAGATGTCGTGTGGGCCCCACCGGTCATAACGGTCAACTAACTATTTACTTAACAGTGTTAAATTTTTTGCCATGTGAACTGACAAGCGGGCCCTTCATGTCATAATCCTGATCAAAAAATAATTGTTCGGTCACTTGGGTTTTTTTAAACAACCCACCAATTTTTTTGTAGTTTTTTTTAAAAATTAAAAAGTTACTCCCTCCGTCTGATAATATAAGAGCGTTTTTTACACTAGTAATGTCAAAACCGCTCTTATATTATGAAAAGGAGGGAGTAGTTTCTTGTGGTCAACGCGTGTAACGTCTTAGTTTTTTTTGCTATATACTCGTCTTCCATAATACCCACCATGGGAATGTCTCCACCGTGAGGAGGCAGTCGCACACGGCCCGAGCCATAGAGGTGTCGCCACACCCAGGGGCCGCCGCACCACCGAGATGAGCCATCGACCGCGGAAGAATCCACATCGATGCGCGGCCGATGCAGGACCGCGCACACGCCGGACCCGAACACCCGTACGGAGATCCACCGCAGTTGCGGTCTCGAACCACGGTAGATGATGCCTAGGAGCACCGAGCGCATCCACTGGCCGATCCCACCTCGACCCCCAGTCCACACAAGTTGTTGAAATTTGTGATGGTCTTAAGGCCCATGAGACAATTTCAGAAATCTCTAAGGGCCCATGTAAGTGGTGGCATGACAAGGGGTGATGGGAAGTTTAGTCCCACCTTGCTAGTGGAGAGGGATTGGACCCCTTTATAAGGGTCTCTCTTCTACATGCTATTGGAACATGAGAAGAGAAGAGGCCCTCGTGCACTCCTCCTCCGCCGCCCGCCTCGCCATGCCACGCCTCGTCACAACGGGTTGCGGGAATGAGCAGGGCTAACGCCAACGCTAGCTGTCACGAGATCAGATCACATCTGCCTCCACACTCGTTCCTTTTACTGCCGTCGGCGACTCCGTCCCGTTCACCATGTACACGGTCGACGAGAGAGCAGGCCTCCGGAACCCCGCCTCTCCCGATCCTGTACGGGAGAGGGGCGATTAGGTTTTTGGGGAGCGATCACGCGACTGCTCGCCTCCGTCCGTCTGCGCCGCCTTCCTCATCGCCATGTCTTCACCAAACGAAGCCGACCGTCTCGCCCGCGAGAAGGCCGAAGCTGACAAGAAGGTGGCAGAGGATGTTGCCGCCGTCACTGCTGCTGCTACGGCCAAATGGCCGATCAGAGGGTATAACTCGCTTATCCCGCTCCTACTTATTATTGTCTTAGGCGTACTGATGATTTGCATAGATATATCTACTACATGTTTAGTACGCGATACCATGATAAATTATCAGTATGTCAGGAATCTATTCAATGCCATGTTAGTGATTATTTTGTGGATTAATCTATTCAGAAAATTGCCTCTTAACTCAACAATCCAAAAACCTAAAGTCTGTAGGAATTTTTTGAGTAGTGGTTTTGCTACTGCACTGAAACCGGATAAGTTTACCGGTACTTATTTCAAGCGTTGGCAGACAAGAAGCACCTTATGGCTCACAACTATGAACGTGTACTGGATAGCCGGTGTCACTCCTACGGGAACGATCAATCCTGAACAGGAGAAGGCGTTCAAGGAGGCTGCCGTCTACTTTCTTGGAGCAGTTTTAAGCGTGATCAGAGATAAGCTAGTTGATGCATATTTACATGTGCACGTTGCCAAAGACTTGTGGGAGCCGCTCGAATCTAAATTCGGGGCAACCAATGCTGGGAGCGAGATGTATGTTACACAGAAGTTCCACGATTACAAAATAGTTGAGAACCGTTCTGTATTGGAACAAGCTCATGAGATAATATGCATAGCTAAAGAACTTGAGGTTCTTAAGTGTGATTTACCAGGCAAATTTGTCGCGGGGTATATAACCGCTAAGCTCCCTAATTCCTGGAGGAACTTTGCTACTACTCTAAAACATCAGAGGCGTGAATTCTCAATTGAGGATATCATCGGTCATCTGAGTGTTGAGCAGAACTCGAGAGCAAATGACTCACACAGAAAAACGGTCGAAGGTCCTTCTGTTGCCAATATGGTACATCAGAAGAACTTCAATTCCCACAAGACCAAGGGGAAGAATTATGTCCAATGGAATACCGACTTTAAGAAGAAGGATAAGAAGACCTTCAAGAAGAACAAGAAGGGAGATGGCTGCTTCAACTGCGGTTCTGAGTAACATTGGGCCAATAAGTGCCCAAACAAGTACAAGAAGTCAGGGTCGGACTCCAAGTCTGCCAATATGATTGTGAGAAACAATGAAAGTGGTGCATCTGGGTACGGTGATCTATTTACTGTATTTTCAGTCTGTCAATCTATCGATTGGTGGGTGGACACAGGTGCAAATATTCATGTGTGTGTTAACATCTCATTGTTCTCTTCTTACCAGGTCACAAGCCGAGGGTCCGTGTTGATGGGAAATGGCGCGAGTGCTTCTGTTCTTGGTGTTGGCACAGTCAATCTGAAGTTTACTTCGGGAAGGATCGTGTAGTTAAAGAACGTGCAACATGTCCCCGCCATCAAGAAGAACCTCGTTAGTGGCTCCCTTCGGTGTAGAGAAGGGTTTAAGTTGGTATTCGAATCTAATAAAGTAGTTGTTACGAAATATACACTTTTGTTGGTAAAGGTTATGAATGCGGAGGTCTGTTAGCCTTTCCCTTGCAGATTTTTGTAATCAAGTCATGAACAATATTCATTCGAGTGTTAATGAATCTGAAGTTTGGCATTCAGTCTTTGTCACATAAGTTTTGGTGTTATGTCGCGGCTAGCAAAACTGAATTTAATCCCGAGTTTCACTTTAGCCAAAGGTTCTAAGTGTCATTCGTGTGTGCAAGCAAAGCAACCTCGCGAGCCTCACAAGGCTGCAGAGGAGAGACACTTAGCACCATTAGAACTCATACATTCTGATCTTTGTGAGATCAATGGTGTGTTGACTAAAGGTGGAAAGAAATATTTCATGACATTGATAGATGATTCCACTAGATATTGCTATGTGCATCTGTTAAATACTAAAGATGAGGCTCTACACTAATTTAAAATCTATAAGGCAGAAGTTGAGAATCAACTTGAAAAGAAAATTAAATGAGTCCAGTCTGATTGTGGTGTAGAGTATTTCTTAAATGAATTTGATTCTTTTTGTGCGGAACACGATATTATTCATGAGACGACGCCTCCCTACTCACCCGAGTCAAACGGGGTCGCCGAACGGTAAAACCGTACTCTAACTGATTTAGTTAATGCCATGTTAGATACATCGGGTTTATCGAAGGCATGGTGGGGGAAGCTATATTGACTGCGTGTCATGTCCTGAATAAGGTTCCTACAAAAGATAATGAGGTCACACCCTATGAGGAGTGGTCGAACAGAAGGACGACACTCTCGTACTTATGTACTTGGGGCTGCTTGGCGAAAGTCAATGTGTCGATCCCCAAAAAGCGTAAGCTTGGACCAAAGACTGCGGACTATGTTAATTTGGGCTACGCTAAGAATAGTGTTGGCTATAGATATCTAGTAGTGAAATCTGAGGTACCTGACGCGGTGGTCCGTACAATTATGGAGTTGAGGGATGCTACATTCTTTGAGGATATTTTTCCCATGAGAGATATGCAAAGCACTTCTAGACAGGAATCTGAGGAAACTCCCGAGCCTGCCATTCCTATGGAATATTATGAACGAACACATGATGAAAATCCTGAGGAGGATGACGAGGAAACTCTTGGTAGGGGCAAGAGACAAAGGACTGCAAAGACCTTTGGTGATGAATTCTTCATATACCTCGTGGTTGATAATCCCATTTCTATTTCAGAAGTGTATGAATCTCCAGATGCTGACTACTAGAAAGTTGCAGTCCATAGCGAGATGGATTCCATCACGGCTAATGGGATATGGGAAGTTACTGATCGTCCCTATGGTTGCAAAGTCCCTATGGTTGCAAACCATTGGGATGCAAGTGGGTGTTCAAAAGGAAGCTTAGGCCCGATGGTACAACTGAAAAGTACAAGGCTAGGCTTGTGGCCAAGGGCTATGCCCAGAAAGAAGAAGAAGATTTCTTTGACACTTATTCACTTGTGGCAAGACTAACCACCATTCGAGTACTACTCTTGTTGGCGGCCTCGCATGGTCTTCTCGTTCATCAAATGGACGTTAAGATGGCTTTCTTGAACAGAGAGCTAAACAAGGAAATTTATATGCAACAACCAGATGGCTTTGTGATAGATAATCACGAAGGAAAGGTGTGTAAGTTGTTGAAATTTTTATATGGCCTAAGACAAGCACCTAAGCAATGGCATGAAAAGTTTAATACAGCTTTGACATCTCTTGGCTTCGTCGTTAATGAAGTTAACAAATGTGTAAACTATCGCCGTGGTGGACGCAAAGGAGTTATATTGTGCTTGCATGTGATGACATACTGATATTTGGAACCAAACTCAAAGTGATTGAGGAGGTTAAGCCTTTTCTGTCTCAGAACTTTGAGATGAAGGACCTTGGAGTGGCTCATGTTATCTTGACCATCAAGCTTTTCATAGATGATGAGGGTGGGATTACACTTCTGCAATCCCACTATGTTGAGAAGATTTTGAGTCGCTTTGGATATTCATAATGCAAAATTTCTCAAACACCATGTGATCCTAGTGTGTTGATTCGAAAGTTCAAAGGCACGGCTATAGATCAATTGAGATTCTCCCAAAATATTGGTTTACTTATGTATCTAGCTAGCGCAATGAGGCCTAACATCGCGTTTGCTGTGAGCAAATTCAGCTAGTTTGTTGCCAATCCGGGTGATGTTCATTGGCGTGTTGTTGAAAGAATTATGCGCTATTTGAAAGGTACTATCAACCACGGACTTCACTATAGGGGATACCCGTCGGTACTTGAAGGGTATAGTGATGTGAATTGGATCTCTCATGCTGATGAGATGAAAACCACTACTGGGTATATGTTTACTCTTGGAGGTGGTTTTGTTTCCTGGAAGTCTTGCAAGCAAACGATCTTAACGAGATCGACAATGGAAGCACAATTAACAGCATTAGACACATCTCGTGTCGAAGCAGAATTTCTTCGAGATCTGTTGATGGACTTGCGTGTGGTTGAGAAGCCGGTTCCGGCTATCCTTATGAATTGCGATAATCAGACAGTTATTCTCAAAGTGAAGAGTTCAAAGGACAACATGAAGTCCAACAAACATATAAGAATGAGACTGAAGTCTGTCAGACGTTTAAGAAACTCCGGAGTGATAGTGTTGGATTACATTCAAACGGCTAAGAATCTGGCAGATCCCTTTACTAAAGGGCTATCACGTGTTGTGATAGATAGTGCATCGAGGGAGATGGGTATGAGACCCACATGAGTTGCCATGGCAGTAACCCAACCTATATGATCGGAGATCCTGTGAAGTAGGACCTGGGAAAACAAGCCAGTGGTGAACTAAGGAGAGTAACTTTACTAACCCACTCCGTTGGAGATGTAATACTCTCGGATACTATATGGTAAGATGACTACTTTCTTAATGTGTTCTAAAGCTTATGTGTAATCAAGATGTTGTCCTATAAAGTGATCTTTGGAAGAACACACCTATATGAGCCCGACTGCTGGTCACAGTCTATGAGATTGGGGTGATCTCTAGTAAACTCATGAATAGGCTAGGAGTGTGACTAATATGCTCCACCCGAGAGGTCAGCCTTCGGCAACCTAGTACTAGGAAGACTTGTGGTGAAACTTCCTTACGCCAAACTGACAATTCAAGGCATAGTCCATTGTTCAGTTGTAAAGGAGTTTAGCTGCTTGCTCTAGGTGAAGCTCAACCTTAAACATGTCTTCACTGAAATGATAGTATATCAAAATAGTGATTAGAAAGAAAGAATACAATATCCCCTTGAGATCTGGTGGGGGATTATTGAAATTTGTGATGGGCCTAGGCCCATGAGACAATTTCAGAAATCTCTAAGGGCTCATGTAGGTGGTGGCATGACAAGAGGTGGTTGGAAGTTTAGCCTCACCTTGCTAGTGGAGACAGAGTTGGACCCCTTTATAGGGGTCTCTCTTCTACATGCTATTGGGGCATGAGAAGAGAAGAGGCCCTCGTGCACTCCTCCTCCACCGCCTGCCTCGCCACGCCTCGTCGCGACGCGGGTTGCGGGAATGAGACGAGCCGAGCTCATACCTATGTGCTTATTTTTGTCGGTCAGGAATGGAGAATACATAACAGACACGCCACGATCTGAGAGGTTGGATCGTGGCCTGTAACCGACTTGGACGTGGGTTCATCCCACGTCTCTCCACTCGACCGCGTCTACATAAGCAGGGCTAACGCCAACCCTAGTTGTCACGAGATCAGATCACATCTGCCTCCACGCGCTCGTTCCTTTTGCTCGTGCTGCCACCGGTGACTCTACCATGTTCACCGCGTACACGGTCGGCGGGAGAGCAGGCCCCCGAAACCCCGCCTCTCTGGATCATGTACTAGAGAGGGGCGATTAGGTTTTTGGGGAGCGATCACGCGACTGCTCGCCTCCGTCTGTCTGCTTCATCTACGTCCGCGCCGCCTTCGTCATCGCCACGTCTTCACCAACCGAAGTCGGACATCTCGCCCGCGAGAAGGTCGAAGCTGACAAGAAGATGACACAGGATGTTGTCGCCGTCACTGCTGCTGCTGCGGCCAAATGGCCGATCGGAGGGTATAACTCGCTTATCCCGCTCCTACTTATTACTGTCTTACACGTACTGATGATGTGCGTAGATATATATCTACTATCTTGCTAGTACGTGATGCCATGATTAATTATCAATATGCCATGAAGCTAGTCAATGTCATGTTAGTGATTACTTCATGGATTAATCTATTCATAAAATTGCCCATTAACTCAACACCAATCACATCTGGGAACAAAGGCGGAGGACGAAAAAATTTAAGGTGTGGCGAAGTCTGTGGAGATCACCGGAGGTCCAAAGCCATGGAGTCGCACTGGACAGATTCTATCATTGGCCGAGCGTTGTCCTCGCGGGAGTGGCGGACTGCCATGCAGACGACATTGCCTCATCCAACCCGCACGAGATGACATCTGAGTCGACGGATCCGGACTAGTCGGAGTCAGATCCGCTGACCGCCATGCCGTGGAAGGCTGGAGATCGATGGAGGTGAGATCGGGTGACGAAGGGGAGTGGAGGTGAGTTGAGTGAAATGGCTAGGGTTTGGTCCGATAAGCGAATGGGAAGGAACATATACGGGTCGGATGGGCTAGCATGGGCTCGGTCTGACCTGACGGATGCGCTTGGGCGTCTCCATATCCCCGCCATATTTGAGCTAGATATGAGGTATGTCGGTCAGCCCGGGCTCTTAAGACCCGGTTTTGGCGCCCGTGTGGATCACTTTTCTGTGATCGGTTAGTGACCGAGCGGCTTGTCCAGATGTTTAAGACGGGTTTAAGAGGTCCGGCTGTAGATGCTCTAAACCCTTAGTCTAGCGCCTCCGTAGGCTACCCGTCGTCAGTCGCCCGTCTGTTCCTCGCGACCTGACCGACTGGAGCTGCTTAGGGTTCAATTGCGTGTGCGTGTGTGGGTGGAGTTGATCACGTGTGCGTGTGCGTGGGCGATCGAATTGAGCTCGACCGGTTCCTGGCACACCAACTAGATAGGTCGGCCTATTTCTTTCACCATTTTTCTGAATGCGTTTGAACGAGATAGCAGATTAATTGATACATACGTATGTACAAATTTTATTTTGCTCAAAATTAAGGTATGGTGGCTGCCATACCTTGCCCACCTGTGGCCTCCGCCAATGTCTGGGAAGGAGCCCCAGATCCACCCCTGTCCCGCAATGCCGGCGCCAAGAACGTCAACGTGCCTCATGCAGGTATCATCGTCGAGGGGCGCAACGAACACGGGCGTCATGGTGCAGCAAAACCCCCGCCCCCGCCGCCGTCAGGGCTTTGCCCGTCGGCATCCTCCGTCGGCACTGTCAGACCTAGCTGATCATGACGAACACAAGCTGAAGTTCAGAGAGGATTCATTTGCACTTCAGGGGCGAATTGCCGAGGATTTATCTTACAACCAGAGGCACCTAAGCCGGCCAGGAACACTGGCGGCGCGATGGAGGAAACCCTACATATGATAGTGCTCTATCGAGATGGAATCCATGGCTTTATAGCCTTAAAAAACGGGGTAAAAATTCAGGGAAAGCGGTAAAAGACGATGGTGCGCTCTTCTGCACAAGCTCATGGCGTCAGCAGAACACGGAGGTGAGCTGGCCGTCGAATCGGAGATCAATGCCTCCCACAGCTTCAATCCCAGCAAAGCGGTATGCTGCACTTCGGAGCGTTGGATCGGAGATGAGCGGCCGTGGTTGCTTCGCGCCAGTATTTGAATTCGAAGTGAGTCCATTCGTTGCCTCCGCAGCACACGAGCTTCAGTTGGGGCCTGAAAACTCCCCCGGCTCGACACTAGACCTGTCCACAGGGTCGAAAGCTGGAAAAATCTTTTGAATGAACGAAGCGTCCTCCCATGTGGCATGCTCAGCTTCAAGATTTGCCTACTTGACCAGCCAACGAATGATAGGAACCTGGATATCATCCTGGACTCTGGGGATTAGCTTCCTTTCCAAAATCTTTTCTGGCTCAAGCAGGATTGTCCCATTCTCATGTATAAGAGGTAGGTTTGGGTTGGGAATTGTTGTAGGGGCCAGATGTTTCTTCAGTTGGCTGACATGGAAGGTTTGGTGAAGCTTGCAATGATCTGGCAATAGCAATTTGTAAGCCACCGGGCCAATTCTCTTGATGATACGAAAAGGTCCATAATATTTCGAGTGCAACTTGAGGCATCTGTGAATGCTGAGTGTAGTATGTCTATAGGGTTGTAGTTTCAGATAGACCATGTCCCCCACTTCAAGTGATCTTTCTGACCTCTTTTTATCAGCATAGTGCTTCATCCTTTCCTTAGCCTTCAGTAGATTTGCTTTGATCTGTGCCCCAATCTGTTCAGCAGTGAGAATATAAGAGAACTCTTGAGTTTGATCAACAGGATATAGAGCAGCTTCGGCTATCATGGTGGGAGATCTGTTTTATAGAGCTTGGAAGGGTGTTATCTTCAAGGAAGTGTGGTAGCTGGTGTTGTACCACCATTCAGCTAGAGGGAGCCATTTCATCCACTTCTTGGGTTGTAGGAATGCCATAGATCTGAGGTAATTTTCCAGTTTGCCCATCTGACTGAGGATGATATGAAGTACTCATGTGTAGTTTGATGCCCAACCTCTTGAAAAGTTCCTGTCATAAATGGCTTGTGAAGATTTCGTCCCTGTCAGTGACAATGACAGAAGGTAGACCATGAAGTTTGAAGATGTTATCAGTGAAAGCAGTTGCTACAGAGCTGAGAGTGATTGGGTGTTTTAGGGCAATGAAGTGCCCATATTTGGTGAATCTATCAACCACCACCAAGATCATGTCCTTGTTCTGAGAAGTAGGGAGTCCTTCAATGAAATCCATGTTGATTTGGCACCAAGAAAAATCAGGGACAGGGAGAGGTTGCAACAATCCAGGGTATTTGCAGTGCTCAGTTTTGTTGATTTGACAAGTTGGGCACTGCTTGATGTAGTCCACAGTGAATTGTTTCATTCCAGGCCAATGGAACAGGAGTTTGAGTCTTTGGTATGTTGCTTTGTGCCCAGAGTGACCACCCAATTCAGAGTTATGGAGGGCAGCCACTAGTTTAGATCTGAGGTTGTTGCCATTACCAATGACAATATTGTTCTTGTATCTCAAGATTCCCTGTTGTAGAGCATAGTTGGGGATAGAATTAACAGAGGTTGCTAGCTGGGAAAGTAGGTCTTTGCATTTCTGATCTTGGGAGTAGCTTGAGAGAACTTCAGAAATCCAAGCTGGTTTTGCTTGGCTAGCAACCAATGAGTGTAACCTGTATTTCACCCTTGATAAAGCACCAGCAACTTTGTTGTTTTTACCTTGCTTGTATTCCACCTTGAAATTGTAGCCCAGTAATTTGATCAGCAACTTGTGTTGGATCCCTTCAGTGAGCTTCTACTCTTGAATGTAGTTTAAGCTTTGTTGATCTGTTCTGATGATTAAGGAAGAGGCGGCAAAATAGTGCTTCCAGTGTTTCAATGCTGCAATAATAGCCATAGCTTTTTTGTCATAAGTAGACATAGCAGCAGCTTTGGGGCCAATAGTTTTACTGAAGAATGACAGAGGTCTTCCCTCCTGCATGAGTACAGCTCCAGTTCCATAAGCACAGGCATGTGTTTCCAGGATGAATGTAGTAAAAAATCAAGGAGGGCAAGGACAGGGGCTTGGGTCATCTTGTTCTTCAAGGAGTTGAAGGCCATCATTTGCTCATTGCCCCATTTAAAATTGTCCTTCTTCGGTGATTGATAAAGAGGTTTACAGATATATCCATAGTTTTGGATGAATCTTCTATAGTACCTAGTAAGACCCAGAAAACTCCTTAGTTGGGTGACATTTTCAGGAGTGGGCCATTGTGCAATAGCTTCAATCTTTGTGGGATCAGTTGCCACTCCATCCCCTCTGATTACATGGCCCAAATACTCCACTTGATTTTGTGAAAAGGAGCATTTGGTTAGTTTTGCAAATAGTTGATTTGCCTGCAGAGCTTGCAAAACTAGTTGCAAGTGTTCCAGATGTTCTTTCATATTCCTGCTATAGATGAGGATGTCATCAAAGAACACTAATACAAATTTTCTCAAATAAGGAGCCAAGATAGTATTCATGAGCATTTGGAATGTAGCAGGGGCATTAGTCAATCCAAAAAGGCATGACTAGATATTCATAGTGTCCACAATGAGTACTGAATGCAGTTTTTGGAATATCTTCTTCTTTCATTCTGATTTGATGGTAGCCACTTCTTAAATCCAACTTGGAGAAGACAATAGCTCCTTTCAATTCATCTAGCGGGTCCTCAATGACAGGAATGGGGTACTTATTTTTGACAGTTTGCTCATTCACTTTTCTGAAATCATTCACCAATCTCGAGGTCCTGTCTTTCTTCTTGACCAACAAAGCACGGGAGGAATAAGGGTTGTTGCTATCTCTTATCACTTTGGTTTTGATCATGTCCTTAACAATGCCTTCCATGATACCTTTCTGGTGGTGTGGAAGCATGTAAGGTCTCTGATTTATAATCTTAGCCTCACGGGTGAATGTGATAACATGATCTATGGACCTTTTGGGGGGTAGAGTTGAAGGGGTACTAAAGACAGGGGAAAATTTATTTAATATCTGTTGCACTGGTTCAGGTACCACATTTTCAACTGGTTCTACCACATAAATTTTGTTCAGGAATAGGACAGCTCCACACATCGGTTTTGTAGAGAGATTTTCCTTAGTGTCGAGTTCTTTCACAGGGGCAGTGGGGAAACTTTCATCCTTAAGATTTTCTTTTCTCCATTCTTTAATGTTAACTTGACCTGCATTTCATCAAAGTCTAATTCTACTGGGCTGAAAGAAGCCATCCAGTCAGCTCCCAGAATTACATCATACCCTTGGAGTTGTAGGACTCTCAAATTAGTAGAAAATTTGTGCCTTGCATGGAGAATGGGGGTGTAGTGCAATAAACTCAGACCAGAGTGTTTCACCATTAGCAACCAGAACCTGTTTTCTTTTTGTAGGATTTAAGGAACATTTTGCTAAGGCAGCTACTTTTGGAGTGATGAAAGTAGCAGTACTGCCACTATCAATGAGAGCAGTAGCAGGGGTGTTGCCAAGCATAACAGTAGCTGTGAAACTCAATTTTCTGGAAGTGCTTAAACCCATCAGTGCATGCATGGATATTTGGAGAGGTGTGTCATCCAATTCAGGTGGGGGGGAGGTTCACCTTCCTCGGTAACCTCAGTATAATAAACCAGCTCGGCATCTTCTGGGCAAGATTCTTGGAGAGCTTGAATTTGAGCTTGGTTTGCAAGTTTACAGACTTTCTTATGGCCAGGGAACCAGGGCTCCTTACACCTGTAACAGATTCCCTTCGCTCTTGCTTGTTGGATTATTGAAGCAGTATTGATAGGGTTGTTTTTACCAAGGTCAAACTGTAACTGTTTCCTAGCTTGCGAGAAGTAGGTAGGGGAGAAAACTAGTTTCTTTTGGGGTTGAGCTTGTTCCATTCTGCTAGCTAACCACATAGCCTTTTGCAGATCAGGAAGTTCTTGACATTGAACATGATGTTGTATACTGTCATGCAGTCCAGTGATGAAACTGTTCTTATAGTAATCATTGGGCAACAATGGGTTATCCCTCCTCATAAGGTTCATTGCTTGCTCAAACTTGAGTACATATTCACTTACTGTGCCAGTCTGAGATAGGTTATGGAAAGCTCTTACATTGTCACAGACTGAAGATTCTGAAAATCTGTCTCCCACAAATCTACAGAACCTGTACCAGGGTATAGCATTACCGGTCATTCCAGTGTCTCTCCACCATTCAATAGCAGGCCCTTTTAAATAAGTAACAACAATTTCAGTTTTCTGCTCCATTGGAGTTCTTGCAGCTTCAAAGTACATTTCAATAGTTTGGATCCAAGAGTCAGTGCCCATGCCATCAAATTCAGGGATGTTATATTTAGCATGTTTAACTAGGGTTGACTGCCTTCTGTTGTCCTGACCCAGATCTCTTTCTGGTGCTGCTAATCTTCTGTCCATGTTTGTATTCTGCCCCTCTCCTTGCTCCTGTTCTAGGTGAACTACCTGCTGACCCTGCCCAGCTATCTGTTGATTTTTGGCATCTTGGGGACGTTGTTTGTCAGCAAAGTGTGGGTGCATGTAAGGGGGCTTGTTGCTTCCATCCAGATTGAGCTCTTTGCAAGTGTGTTTGTCCACCAGAGTGGCAGATCCCACCGTGGCAGGTGACTTCATAAGATCTTGAAACCTTTGAGTTGGGCCTTGTGGAGCGTGTGCAATGCCACTAGCTTGAGCAACTTCTAGTGGGCTGTGATTTGTTTCTCTTGGTTTAGGAAAACCACATAGGAAGTTTGTAAGGGATCCTTGTAAATCTCCCAAGGACTTTTGCACTGATTGAAAATTTTCTTGCACATACTTTCTGAATTCTTCAAATTCCAAACGTTCCTACTCTTTGTTTTTCTGGAGCAGCTGCACATCTAGCTGCAGGGAGGTGAGCTCGAGCTGGTCGGTGGAGGAAGAATCACCCAGGCCAGTCATCATAGAGAACTGCTACACGGAGGGTTTATACTGGCAAGGAGTCGAGTTACCTTACTGTAGGGAGATCGACAACACAAAAGGGACGAATTTTACGACAACTCGGGCTGCAACATGACCTCTTTGTTGTAGATCCTCCCACCGCCTGCACCGCCACCGTCGCCACGCCGCCAAAGTACACCGGATCTAGGTGGGAGGTGGGATTTCATCACGCAAGCAAGGAGCTTGAGCAACCACTTACCAATACCAGACATGTACCGAACATCACCGCCTCCTGCGCCACCAAAGAACACCACCGCCGTGATCGGAGGGTAAAAGGAGGATTTTACAGCTCCTCCAACTCCTTCTCGGCCTCCAGATCCAAGACGCCGCCGAGGACGAACACTCTGATTACCACTTGTCAGACCCAGTTGATCGTGACGAACACAAGCTGAAGTTCAGAGAGGGGTTCATTTGCATTTCAGGGGCGAATAGCCGATGATTTATCTTACAACCAAAGGCATCTAAGCCGTCCAGGAACAATGGCGGTGCGATGGGGGAAACCCTACATATGATAGAGCTCTATCAAGCTGGAATCAATGGCTTTATAGCCTTACAAAACGGGGTAAAAATTCAGGAAAAGCGGTAAAAGACGATGGTGCGCTCTTCTGCAGAAGCTCATGGCGTCAGCAGAACACGGAGGTGAGTTGGCCATCGGATCGGAGATCAACGCCTCCAGCAGCTTCAATCCCAGCGAAGCGGTATGTTGCACTTCGGAGCGAAGCGGTATGCTGCACTTCGGAGCGTTGGATCGGAGATGAGCGGTCGTGGTTGCTTGGCGCCAGTATTGAATTCGAAATGAGTTCATTCGTTGCCTCCACAGGACAGGAGCTTCAGTTGGGGCCTGACAGGCGGCACGTGGAAGGGAGGGTGTAGGTGGAGGCGGCGGCAGCGCTGGCTAGGTTGCCCCCTGAGTCGCCTAGGCGGAGCGACGCGGGGGTCAAAAAAATGAAAGTGCTTTTCCATGTTGATGTTAATGGCCACTGGACATGTGAATGCAGGGCCGGTCCTAGGGGGGTGCAACCTGTGCGGGCGCACAAGGCCCCCAGGTTTTTTGGGGCCTCCAATTTATTATGCAGTAGTATTAGGCTTCCTTAGCGTTTCTCAAAAAAAACATGCTTAGTTAGCGAAAGATGGATTGTTGTTCTCGGCTCCAGCATGCGCTCAAGTCTTGATCGCCAAACCTGCTCTCCGCTTCTCACGCCTCAGTGTACGCGTACAACAGCTGTTGTCCTGTCGTTTCTTAAAAAAAACATGCTTAGTTAGCGAAAGATGGATTGTTGTTCTCGGCTCCAGCATGCGCTCAAGTCTTGATCGCCAAACCTGCTCTCCGCTTCTCACGCCTCAGTGTACGCGTACAACAGCTGTTGTCCTGTCGATCGATCGATCGCTGAAAAACAAAATAGCGATCGAGACCCAGAGAACGAAGCATCCCTTCCCCCTTCGCTTCGTTTCTTCGTTTGGCGGCTAGGACACTCATCCCATCGACATCCAGGCAGCGAGCCAGCGACGCAAATTATGAGATCAGATCGATAAACGGAGGAGGTCAAGAGCCAGGAACAGACGGCTCCTACCGACAGGAAGGCAAGGAAATTATGCAGCGAGCCAGCGACGCAAATTATGAGATCAGATCGATAAAAGGAGGAGGTCAAGAGCCAGGAACAGACGGCTCCTGCCGACAGGAAGGCAAGGAAATTATGCACCATCTCCGTTTTCTCAAAATCGTTGCATCAAGGAAATTATGCACCATCTCCGTTTTATTTCCATCTCCGTTTTCTCAAGGATCGTTGCATCGACATCCAATGATTCCGTGAGCCTTTGACCATGGCTGTGAGTTCCAATTTAGATCGTGTATACTGTATATTTTTGCTGAAACTTTGTAGTTCATTTTATTATTTTTATCACTTTGGCGCCCAAGTCATGTCTTCATTTAGAAAACATCGATATTATTGAAGATTTTAGTTCAAGAAACACTAAAAAATGATGTCTTTTTAACATAGAATGATGTTATTTAAGCTAACCGAGAATAGGTATGATTTTTGATATTTCTCATTGCTATATATAAGATATTGTATGATCTTTACATTATTATAGTTATATATATTTATATTTTCTTTAGTAAGGTAGGGCCTATTTTAGAGTTTGGCAGAATTTTGCCGGCCCGGCCCTGTGTGAATGTGGCGTGTCAATTAAACGGGGCCGGAGGGAGTACATCAACTTTTCCTTAACATGTGTAATCATAAATGTCACTGCAAGCGCTTTTTGCCATCTACAGTTGATAATACCCATGACAAGCTCATCTAGGTGTAAGGAAAGGGAAGCATCAACAAGCAACTCTAAAACAGAAAACTGTAATCTCCTCGGTGCAGCAGAATGGCAAGTTAAAGCAGCTTCAGAGGATGTGGTCTGCCTTGATCGCTTTGTGTTCCCATATTATTTCATTTCATTTCATCGTGTTACACCAGCGTAACGGAAATGATGCTGTAGTTGGACTTAACTGAGGCCTGGTGCAGATGAGGTAGAGTGTGTGTGTGTGAATCAGTAAACCTTCTCTCTGGAGTCAGGAGACCCATGTTTCACTACATCTTTGAGAGAGCCATGACATTGAAGTTGAGTGACTCGGAATACTCCGCAATCCTCGCTTTTATGACTCTTGCAGCATCCTGCAGTTGCATACAGCAAAGGAATAATAAGGGTGAGAAAAACCACAAGTGTTATGTATTTATATGTGTGTCACAGTGAATCTTCCTTCGGGCGAGGTGACATGACGGATTTGTTCAATCAAGTGTGCATATATTTACAAAAAACTTGAGCTGGGCTTTTTCTTTTGCCGATTTTGTATTGGGCTGAACTGCTTCCAATTTTTTCATTTGCAAAATGGTTGCGTAGTCGTGAGACCACCCTGACTACTTAATGGGCCTGCGCATGAAAGCCGCTAAGTAGCTACTACTCCCTCCGTTCCTAAATATAAGTCTTTTTAGAGGTTCCACTAAAAGACTACATACGGATTTATATAGACATACTTTAGAATATATATTCATTCATTTTGCTCCGTATGTGGTCTCCTAGTGGAATCTCTTAAAAGACTTATATTTAGGAAAGGAGGGAGTAATATCTTACTATGAAAATAAGAATTCACTAAGCATTTTACAACATAATTTAGTGAATGAAGAGTTACCAAGTAATAGCATCACAACCAAAACCCTTATGTTTATAAGTTATAAAATAGGCTACACTATTTTCCATACAATTGGCTGTTTACAGAATGAGGGATGTGCGGCTCAACAATTTACCTGCAACAAGCTATCAGGAGAGGAGCGGCCATGATGTATCGGCTGTGGCTTTCCTCCATCAAGCTCGTAAAGTTCATCTGGATGGAAAAAGGAAGGAAAAACAGAGTGAACAACAGATAAAGGGACGGTGACTTGTAACAAAATTTAATTATGGCACTTTGGTAACAGAATACATACCATCAACACACGAAAAACAAACGTAATGTTCAATTACCCCATCCTTGGCCTGCACAGTAAAATATAGATATCTCAGAATGCAACCATAGATTAAACCATATTCAAACTGGGGATATATCACATAAACTTATCTTCCATGAAGGTATTCAAATTATTGTGGTTGACAATTCTGTAATAACATGCTCCTTGTGGAAGTTGTGAACTAATGAACAATGTCCAATACCCATTCACAAATGACACATGAGCAACAATATTCACCCCAGATTGCAAGCTATTCAAACTGACAAACAAGAAGAAGATGAAGGTAGAGAAGCAGGTAAACTGGCTAAGAATCAGGTCTCAAAATTCCGACAGGATCAAGTCACCTTGACCAGTTCCCAGTAAGAGATCAGAAGTTGGTCTTAGAAACGTCGTGACTCTCAGAACGGAATAGACAACAATTATAAACATTCCATTTGCCAAACATTAAAGTAATAATATCTGGTCATCGGGTGCAAATATTCGTATGCTATGCATAACTGACGAAATTTACGGCAGTGCTGACCTCTGTATCACCACCAGCAGCAGCAACAGAATGAGCATCCTCCATTTCTTGGTCCTCCTCAAGAAAAGCAGCACGCTGATAATATCAAGTACTTATAATTAGTACTCCCTCCGTAAACTAATATAAGAACGTTTACAACACTATTTTAGTAATCTAAACGTTCTTATATTAGTTTACAGAGGGAGTACAATATAGAAGTCAATCCATAATTACAGTCTTTATCAGAAAAGAAGTATGAGTACATGGACTGCTAACCTGGATAGGATCCATATCAGCAGTTTGTTTATAAAATCTATGAAAATAGGACCCATCAACTGCAAATAAAAAAAATACCAATCAAATCTCATACATTCCTAAATATAAGTCTTTTTAGAGATTCCAATAAGGACTACATATGGAGCAAAATGAATGAATCTACAGTTTAAGATATGTCTATATACATTCGTATGTACTCTTCAATATTGAAATCACTAAAAAGACTTATATTTAGAAACGGAGGGAGTAGAAGGCATTAAAAGGTAAGATACTCAGCATAACATTTTGTTGAGCGGTCTTGGAAGTTGGAACTAGGCAAATTAAACTCACAAGTCTGAATAGTTCTTATTTATGTCATTACGTGTGACCAAAAGCATGCCTTAGAATTGCAGCAAATAAAAAAGAGTGTGTGCATTCTGAACTCTGGATTCTGGAAATACATTATTCCTGTGATAGCAGGTCAAGTAAATGACTATCCATTACCACCTATTCTCTTAAGAAACACATGAGAGGGGATGAAGGAGTTCTCAAGGATCATGTCAACGACCTTAGTGATTTATTGGGTAGTCACACCCTCACACTGATAGAATTGCATGAGACAATGACTATGCTTGGACTGCCAAGATCAGATAAAAGTTCGCATAATAGAGCGTTGTCTTGATGTATATAGGCATTAATATTCTATACATCAATAGGAAGTTAAAACTCAAAACTGCTGTAAATACCTAGCTTGATTTTGGACACAGCGTTCCCTATTGCATGAATAATACCAATTGTTCCGCAAGCATTGCCAACAGTCTGTTTTGTAAAATATACTTTCTTGTTGGATTCCTGCATCATGAATATTTTGTATTATAAAGAAATGACCATATAGAAACTTGGCATAGGTTCCTTAACAATCTTTGACAAATTATATTTTACTGTATCTCAAGCTATTTGGGAACCACGAAACCAATATGTATACAAGCCATAAGATTATGAATATAGAAGAAACAATAGATACCTAATAAGCTGCTAACCACTGTGGACACAATTCATTATACTGAGTTGATTCACAAGTTGTAATTTGGGGGAAACAAGTGTACCATGTCGAGTGCGCGGTGCAAAATAAATCAACAGTAGAAATCAACTTAACACATGAAACTTCTTGGTTACCAAGCATGATAACATTCAAACAATTTAACCATTGAAGTGCATTTTTTTACTGGAGCATCCAACGAAATACCCAATAATTAGGGGCACCATGAAAAATGGCTCAAGACCTACTGTTGGAAGTAACATGTAGAGTTTCAAGAATCGGCTAAAACCCTACCCACTGGCTGCCACCGTTCCTGGCTTCCTGCTAAGGTGTGGCATCAGGTGAGCAATTTAAGCAGATACACATGATTTAGGTCCTAATGTCCTATGATTAATTACGCTGAACTACTACGGCAACATTTCACCAAATTCCGTCCCTAAGAACACAATGTTTCATGAAATTATTCTTAGAAGTAGATGAACGAACCTATTATTTTACCAGGCTTTAATAGGAATCGCTGGATGTTACGCCGGGAAAATGTGCTGAGAATACTTAACACCAAACTAATCATACAGTTGAGCCTCACCTTGGTCTCCGCCGTGGAGGAGGTGGTCGAGGCATCAGATTCCTTCTTCTTATCCTGCTCGCCAACACGCGGGTGGAAAATAAATCAGCTCCTCCCCATCGCCGGCACAAGCAACAACTCAAACAAAAACTCCACGGCCAATCAGGCGCCAGGATTCAGGGAATCACCTGCGGGTAGAGCAGGAGGACGGCGAGGACCGGCTGGGGCACCATGGCGAGCATCTCGTCGTCGAGCCCGTACACGTCGCAGAACCCCACGTCCTCCGGGACCCCCAGCCCCCACATGAACTGCAACCGACCGTGGCGCGAGGGGCCCGTGAGCGAGGGAGGAAGAGGGGAGGCCGAGGCGAGAGACCGGTGAATACAAGAAGTGGAGAGGAGGCATGGGTACCTGGTTCATGACGTCGGGGTTGGCCTCCAGGGGTAGCCACCGCTTCACCATGGCGGCCGACGTTGCCGGAGGTAGAGGGGATGGAGAGTAGTGGCGGCGGGTGGTGGTTTAGCGAGGCCGTGTTTTCTCTTGTGCGGCCAATCGCCCAATCGGATACGCCGGCGGGGGTGGCGTTCAGGTCTTGCTTCTCGGCGGCGGGTGCTCAGATTCGACAGTTCCGCGATATGGTTTCAGCCAACAATTTAGGGGATGTTTCTTTCCACGGACTTTTTGGTGTAGGGACTAAAAAAAAGTCCCTAAAAGTCTTATGAGAAAAAAACAGGAGAGACTTTTAGGGACTAAAAGTGGTCATTTAGGACTAGTTGAAGAAATCCCTCCGGGAGGGACTTTTTCCCACCGTACCCCCGCGCCGCATCTTATTCACGCGCTTCCTCTCATCCGCTCGCTCCTCCCCTTCTCTTCCCCGCCGCTTCTCCCCTTCCCAGCCGCCAGTGCCCTGAGCAGCCGCCGCCGCCATGGCCACCGATGAAGACGACGAGGCGCAGTGGATCTCCCAGTTTCCATCGCAGTTCCCGTCAGGGGTAATATGGTCTTTTTGCAAGTCATTTAATGACCCCTCGTCCCTGTTTAGTCCCTGAAAAGAAACGGATAGGGGCTAAAGATTTTTTAGTTTGGACTAAAAAAAGTCCTAGAACTTTTTAAAGAAACAGGGCCTTAACGTACAGATCATTCGCTGCATCTCGTTTTTCCTTTGTGAAAGGGATAAATCACTGAAATAAACATATAATGTACTGCTAAACAATTGAACGATCACACTAAAAATACATTTACTAGCTACAGTTATAATACTGTTATAATAGTCTTTAAATTCAGTCGGAATGCCCGTTTCGCCGAGTGACGGCGCAAAACTCGGAAGCCGCCGCTCTTCAGAGTCGTTCTGCGATGCAAAAATCTGTAGCGCGCACAACATGTTTAGAAACAGAGACAGGCTATGCCCATCGGGACATGGGAGATCAAGCACATCTAGCTAATCTTGGCCAGTTCAGGATGCAGGAATTTGTAACAGAGGTGACTGACATAAACAGCACCGTAAAAATCACAACACCACGCTGACCCAACAACACCAAACAGTATGCAAACAACAAGCTCTGCCGCTAAGGCGCAAACTCTAAAAGAACTCAAAGTCAAGGTACTTCCCGCCGGACTTGGCGTCCGCGCCGACCACCCTCTTGTTGGTGCTCGCGACCGCCTCCGACACCCCGTACTTCACGGGCAGCTCGGCCTCGACGGGCCTCGGGACCTCGGGGGGCGTGCTGCACCGGATGAGAGCCCAGTTCACGCCCTCGAAGAACGGGTGCTGCTTGATCTCCGTCGCGCCCCTCTTCACGCCGAGGCGCTGCTGCGGTTCCTTGGCCAGGAGCCCCCTGATGAGGTCCCTGCCAGCGTAGCTTGTCGACGGTGACTCGGGGAATTTTAGTTGCTGACCGACCACGTTGAACAATGTGGCACGGTTGCCTGACCCCTTGAATGGTGTCTTGCCGTAGAGAAGCTCATGCAAGAAGATTCCGAAGGTCCACCAGTCGACTGCACTTCCATGGCCTTCGCCTTTGATGATTTCTGGGGCCAAGTACTCGTGAGTCCCAACGAATGACATGGATCGAGCTGATGTTGGTTCTGCGAGGAGCTCAGGCAGGTTGATGGCACTCTGTCCCAGTTCAGACCTCGTCTTTCTTGTCTTTTTCTTGCTCTTCTGACCAAACAATTTGGGCATGAAACAAGCTGGCTGAATACAGGCTGAAGTAGGTTCCATGCACGTAGGCTGCACACAGAATGAACCACCCGCCCTTCTGGGATCAGAATCAAAGGCCGATGTCCTGATTAGGGTAGGTGAGACTGCACATCTCAGGGAGAGGTCGAAGTCTGAAAGCATTATGTGGCCATCATCACGCACCAGAACATTTTCTGGTTTCAGGTCCCTGTAAACCACTCCCAGCATGTGCAGATACTCAATAGCTAGAAGAACTTCTGCAGCATAAAACCTGCTCAAAATCAGAGAGCGCAATGTCAGTGCTTTTAGTTGCAACTAGCCAGCTAGGTATAAGATAAGCTACTGAATACGAAAAATCTGATACTGGAGGGTAAGATGCTAAAGCAAAAGCTAATTGGAGCGCGGTTTATAATATCCCCAAATCATTTCAACCATGCTGTCTGCATTTCAGTCTATAAAACGTATGCACCATTTACAAGCACACCTGCAGAGTACATTTGAACAAATAACATTTCTCTGCACACCATCTCCTAATAGTCATAAAACCTTATTTACAAAGGTTTGCCTGAGTAACTGGGCAACACTACATTAGCTGCTTCCTGAAGCCCCAAAAGATAAGCTTCCTATCAAACTTTATAGTTATACATAATTTATTTCCCTTGGAGAAACCATTTCCAACCCGGAATCCTTGCACAGTTCGGAAATTATGCTTCAGGCTCAACTGCTTCTCTAATATTGAAAAGCAGAAATAGTGATAACTCTAAGCTACATTAAATTAATAGCAAGTGGAGTACTAAACTTGACAAACAACATGCTGAATGTGAATACAATATGAAAATACAAGTTATATTTTTCTAAGGAACTGGCTCATGATTTAATATACCTTGCTGCATACTCGGAGAAATACTTTCCTGGCTGTTTCTGTCGCAGAGTGTGCAAGTCACCACCCGGACAAAATTCCATGACCAGACATGAGAATCTATCAGTCTCAAAATGTGTATAAAGAGTTGGTAGGAATGGATGATCCAGAAGCTGTAGGATCTCCCTCTCAGTTTGAGCCCTATTCAACTTCTTCCTGCTGGCCAAGGATGCCTTGTCCATTACTTTCATTGCAAAGTAGCACCTAGTCCCACTCAACTCTGAGAGGTATACACTGCCAATGTCACCACAGCCTAGACGCTTGAGCAGTCTAAAGTGGCTCATCCCAAGCACGCCATCTCGAATCCGCACAGCATGAATCGCCTTTCCTCTAGGATCGTTCCCTTTATGAGGCTTGCTGGTACCTCCAGTGATATGGCTCCAGCTGCTATCATCGCTAACACCACTGCTGTCACTTGCTCGGCTCATGCTTGTTTTTGCACTTTCTAAAGAGTCACCTCGAACACTGCTCTTTACACTTCCAAAGTTCCTCTCTACAGTAAGCATGGTTCTGCTAGCTATGGTTTCACTTTTATATGTGTTGCTGTGGTTGCTCGCGATGCTCATGGCAGTGACCACCCCCATGCTGTCAATGCTGCTGTGAGGGCTGACATTGCCGCTGGGAGGGAGCGATGCATCCCAAACACAGTCCTTCTCCTCCGAATCCGGAGGCAAGGACACAGTTTCCGTCGCCTGTGACGAGCGCCCCGTGGCCAACGATGCCACTGCAGCACCAGACACCTTCATCTCCTCAGCCAAGCCTTCACCACTGCCTGCACAGACCACTGCATTTGGCTTCATGCCTGTGACACGGAGCGAGAGGTCATCAATGAACGGCCCTTTCGCTGATAGTCCTCGCACCAGAGGCACAGGCGGTTCGGGCTTCTCCTCATCAATTGCGACATAGACCGTCTTCATAAGATCCATATCAATTGGCTCCAGGGGGTGACTGGCCCCAGAGAAAGAACTGCGGCCACCCTCATCTGATGAATCGACGCTCTGGAAGCTCTCCTCACCATCATCCGGTAGATCCTTTTCATCCTGCTGCTGGGAGGTCTTCCCTTTCCATGAGGCCTTTATCGGAATCGGCAGCGGCGGCTCCAGGCTCTGCACCTTCCGAGCGGTGACCACCAGAGGGTCTTCAGGCTCTGCAATCTTATCTACTATCTCCATTCAGACCTTAGCATAACAAGTGCACAACCAGCAACAAAGAGTGCACAGCTTCTGGAAAATCCCAAGCGATTCTCTCCTCAACAAGACACCAAGGACGGCAGGATCCCTGCACCGGGCTGGCAAATTTCACCAGAGACAGCAGCGCTTTACCTGAAACAAGCACACGGAGACTAATTGAGGAGATGAAGCAAACAAAAATTTTCTCTCCAGACCAAGGGGTTCCAGGAATCAAACCTGCTCCTAGGCAATTTATGGAAAAGCCAGGGAAAGCAGCCCCCGGGGAGCAGGAAGGGGTCCGATCCTCCACGCCCTGTAGAAACACAAACCGACCCACCGGATTAGCCACATGCTTTCACGAGAATGAGGAAAAAACAAGCCACCAAATCACGCCTGGTGTTCCCTCAAACCCCGAGACACCCACCAAAACCGCAGCAGAATCCCAGTCCCAGCCACCCCGCATTCAGATCTTCGCCGCCGCTGGCGAACACGGCGACGAGCGAACGGCCGGTTCCCCAACCGAATCAAACAAGGAAACAAATCGACAACAGAATAATCAATCACCTCGAACGGGGGAAAAGGGGAGATCCCCAGAGACGACGGGCGCCTCGGCCTCCGGGACGGGACGACGACGCTCCGCGCTCTTGGCCGGTGGCTCCTCCCCGCCACCACCGCGCTGCACCAGTGCCGCCGCTGCTGCTGCTAGCGCCAGTCCCAGAGTAGAGTAACTCCGCACACAGACGCTCTCCCTCTCGCCCTCTCTTTCTGCGCCTTGTGAGGACTGACTGATGAGAGGCGAGGCGGAGCGGAACGGAGGGGGAAAAGCGAAAGGCGTGGGAGTGGTGGGGCTGGATTTGTTCCCGTTCTGTTTTATGAGGAGAAGGAATATACAAAGTGGAGAGCGGCGAAAAGGTTGCGCGTGGGCTGCACCGTTTCCCCGCGGCTAATCACTCTCGCGCTTTATCCACTTTCCCTAACCGCACCGCTCTGCTCGCCCCGCCCCGCCCTTCCCTTTCATCCTCGTTGCTCGTCCGGCCCTTCCGCGCTGAACTTTTTTTCCTCTCGTCGGAACGGGTCTGATTCCTTTTTCTTTTTTTCTTTTTTAGGGGGATTCCTTCTTTGTTATGTTTTGTTTTGTTTTATTTTGTTTTGGGCAAAGCAGAGGGAACTCACTGTTGTTGTTGTTGTTGTACTGGAGTATCTTCTCGTATTGAAAGCCGAATTTAATGCTTTCTTCTTCAGCAGCAGAGCGGGGATTAATTGCCGCGTTTATATGGGTCGGGCGGGGCTCTGGGCTGGGGCGTGCCTCAGCCGACCTGTGGGGCCACGGTGTAGCTTCTTTGCGCTACAGCGGGACCACCTGTCACCATCACTTTGGGAGTGCGGCCGGAATGAGGACGGGCGCATACGTGACTCGTTCAATGATGCCGTTTTTTTAGGACCTGTTCAACCGCTCATCACGCTCGTCCGTGTCCATTAATTTCAGCAAGGCCGCTACTGCTCCTAGGTATTACCATCTCTACTGGACTTAGAGAAACTCCAACAGATCGATTCAAACGGATGATGAATTTATTTATTTTTTATCCGTTTGAGTTGATTGTGCGTTCGGCGTCCGTCCTGGTTTTGATTTAGGTTGGGAGTACGTCAAACGCGTCGACTCATTTCATGTCCGCAATCAACATTTTAAAAAAGGGTCCGCGGCCGATCATGCCAGCGGTCATGTCTCATGCCGGCATCATGTCAGCGCCGGCATACAATGTCGGCTTCAAAAAAATAACACCACAGTTCATGCTGGCACACTCGTCAGCCGACCGACACACATGCCAACACACAAAAAGGATGAGACTTGAGTTCGATCACGCCATCGCGGCCCCGTGGTCATGCCAGCACACCTGTCGGCATCCAAAAAAGATGGCGCAGAGCACCTCCCTCGTTGCCGCTGCGACGCGGGCGTTGGTGACCTGCTGCTGCGCGGCAGCGGAGGCGGCGACCGCCATGATGGCTTCATCCCTTGCGTCCGCCGCGTGCCTCCGGTCCTTCCTCTTGGTCGACTCCTTTGCCCGTTGTTCGGGCGCCCGCACCTTCTTCGGCTTCGGCGCGGCGGCCTTCCGAGGGGCGCGAGGCTTGCCTTTGCCGGAAGAGGCGAGGGAGGCAAGGCCGGCGGCGGCATCGAGATCGAGGTCGTCGTCCATGGCGGCGTGGGGCGGGAGCGTGCGCGGACGGGAGGGTTTTGGGGGATGAGGGGAAATGATGGTGGATGCCACCGACCAACGGGCGCGTCCGTCTCGTGTCCGTGCTGACGCAAATCCGGCTTAAAATTAGACCGGGAATGGGTCGTCAGGCAGACGCCAAGCGAACGCGCGTCCGTTTGGGTCGACGCGTTGTGCCGACTTTTCTGTCTGCGCCGACCTAAATGGACGGTGGCGGAGGAAATGGGTTGCCCCATCGGAGTTGCTCTTAGAGCATCTTCAATAGCATCTGTATATTTAGATGTCATATAGACAATGGTTTTAAAAAGATTTTCTCATATACGGCGTTCAATTTTGCAACAGAACGTCTATATATAGAACGTATATATATTCTTTCTCTTATATTTTAATATTATTTTATAACTATCAATTCAACTATCATTTTATAACATCCAACGGTTCTATTTTAGCTGCTCTATTTTAACGGCTCTATTCCACACCTATGTATAACACACATTCTCACCTCTCTTAAATCATTTTATCTTGTGCTTCTGTGATCTCTCTTCCAACTCTTGTGTCTTCTCTCCTACAATACAATGAGTGAAACAGGATTTGTTTTGGATATGCGCATGAATTCGTCGTCTTTGTCTTCATTGGACGATGATGAACTAATTTTTGCAGCATTTGCGGAGCGCAAGGAGGAAGAGGAGGCGAATGCTCCATGTCACGGCGGTTCGATGCTGGGGCGGCAGTATTTGTATCATGAAAGAGATGCCGGATTTGTTGTACTCTCGGACGACTACTTCAAAGAAAATCAAACCTTTTCCGAAAGTTATTTTCGTCGAAGGTTAGTATTACAACATTATTCTTTATGTGCATATTTGTCATCTCCCTATCTCATATTTGTTTATACGCACAGGTATAGAATGTCTCATAATTTGTTTAATCGCATAGCTAAAGCGGTACTTGAGCATGATAGTTATTTTAAGCAAAAAAGAAATTCTGCTCGAGCTCTTGGGTTGCATCCTCTATAAAAGATGACAGCCGCAATGTGACTACTAACTTATGGACATGTTGTTGATGTCGCGGATGAGTATTGTCGCTCACGAGAATCTACTAATCTAGCAACTTGCAAAAAGTTTGTGATAGCTATTTGTAAAGTCTTTGGGGACAAGTATATGAGATCTCCAAATGAAGAAGATACTGCTAGATTACTTGAGTTAGGGGAGCAAAGAGGTTTTCCTTGTATGTTAGGATGTATAGATTGCATGCATTGGACTTGGAAAATTGTCCTAAAAATGGCATGGCATGTTTAAAGATCATGTGAATAAGCCCACAACGATTCTGAAGGCAGTTGCTTCGAATGATCTTTGGATTTGGCATGCATTCTTTGGTTTATGAGGGTCTCTCAATGGCATAAATGTTCTTCAACTTTCATCCTCTTTAGTAGACCAGTTATGTCCTTTAATGGGTTTTGCTTTGACAGATGCAGATGTTATTTTGAGTTGATGGCATTTCTTGCTCCCCAAATCGCCTATCTGGCACTTGTGATTTTACATAAAAGTTCAACATCTCAAGAAATCGGCTCCCATTGTCCATCTGCAAAAACATTCAGAAAACACATACATTCAGTCCAAATCCATACCCCAAAAGCCACACAAAGAGCACATCTCGTGCTCCCCATGCTCCCATTCCTCCCTCCCAATGCGCGGTAACCCCGTCCCTCTCCCTCTCACAGCGACGGTAGCCCTCCCCTCCCCCCAAAGCGGACCGGCGGCGGCGACCCTCCATCCCCCCCTCTCGCGGCGGCGGTGACCCTCCCCTCCCCCCCCCCCAAGTGGACAGGCGGCGACGACCCTCCACTCCCTCCCCCCCCCCCCCGAGCGCAGCGGCGGCTGCCCTCCCTGTTGGGTAACGTAGCATAAATTCAAAAAAATTCCTACGCATATTCAGATCTTCCTATGGAGAGACCAGCAACGAGAGAGGGGTGAGTGCATCTTCATACCTTTGAAGATCGCTAAGCGGAAGCGTTACTAGAACGCGGTTGACGGAGTCGTACTCGCGACGATTCAGATCACGGTGTGATTCCGATCTAGTGCCGAACTACGGCACCTCCGCGTTCAACACACGTGCAGCCCGGTGACGTCTCCCGCACCTTGATCCAGCAAGGAGGAGGGAGAGGTTGGGGAAGAACTCCAGCAGCACGACGGCGTGGTGTCGATGGAGAGACAAGGTCTCCCGGCAGGGCTTCGCCAAGCACCGGCACAGAGGAGGAGAAAGAAGGGCAGGGCTGCGCCGAGGGAGAGGGAAAAGTCTCTCTCCAAAAGCACAAAAGTGCCCACTATATATAGGAGGAGGGGAGGGGGTGCCACCCCTAGGGTTCCCACCCTAGGTGGTGCGGCAGCCCCCCCAGATGGGAGGTGCGGCGGCCAGGGCAGGGAGGAGGGGTGGCGCACCCCTCTCGTGGGCCTTAGGCCCACCTGCGCTAGGGTTCCCCCCCTCTCCCCTCTTCCTGTGCCATGGGCTAAGTGGGGGGGCACCAGCCCACCTAGGGGCTGGTTCTCTCCCCCACTTGGCCCATCTAGCCTCCCGGGGTCGTTGCCCCTTTCGGTGGACCCCCGGGGCCACCTCCGGTGGTCCCGGTGGTCCCGGTACGTTACTGGTGATGCCCGAAACACTTCTCGTGTCCGAAACCATCCGTCCTATATATCAATCTTTACCTCCGGACCATTCCGGAGCTCCTCGTGACGTCCGAGATCTCATCTGGGACTCCAAACAAATTTCGATAACCTCGTATAACAATTCCCTATAACCCTAGCGTCATTGAACCTTAAGTGTGTAGACCCTACGGGTTCGGGAGACAGGCACACATGACCGAGACACCTCTCCGGCCAATAACCATCTGCGGGGTCTGGATACCCATGGTGGCTCCCACTTGCTCCACGATGATCTCATCGGATGAACCATGATGTCAAGGATTCAATCAATCACGTATATAATTCCCTTTGTCTATCGGTATAGAACTTGCCCGAGATTCGATCGTCGGTATACCTATACCTTGTTCAATCTCGTTACCGGTAAGTCTCTTTACTCATTCCGTAGCACGTCATCGTGTGACTAACTCCTTAGTCACATTGAGCTCATGATGATGTTCTACCGAGTGGGCGCAGAGATACCTCTTCGTCACACGGAGTGACAAATCCCGATCTCGATTCGTACCAACCCAACAGACACTTTTGGAGGTACCCGTAGTGCACCTTTATAGTCACCCAGTTACGTTGTGACGTTTGATACACCCAAAGCACTCCTATGGTATCTGGGAGTTGCACAATCTCACGGTCGAAGGAAAAGACACTTGACATTAGAAAAGCTTTAGCATACGAACAATACGATCTAGTGCTATGCTTAGGATTGGGTCTTGTCCATCACATCATTTTCCCAATGATGTGATCCCGTTATTAATGACATCTAATGCCCATGACCAGGAAACCATGATCATCTATTGACTAATGAGCTAGCCAACTAGAGGCTTGCTAGGGACACATTGTGATCTATTTATTCACACATGTATTACTGTTTCCTGTTAATACAATTATAGCATGAACAATAGACGATTATCATGAACAAGGAAATATGATAATAACCATTTTATTATTGCCTCTAGGGCATATTTCCAACAGTCTCCCACTTGCACTAGAGTCAATAATCTAGTTACATTATGATGTATCGAACACCCATAGCATTATGGTGTTGATCATGTTTTGCTCGTGGAAGAGGTTTAGTCAATGGGTCTGCAATATTCAGATCTGTGTGTACTTTACAAATATCTATTACTCCACTCTGGACATGGTCCTGGATGGAGTTGTCGCGGCGTTTGATGTGCTTGGTCTTCCGGTGAAACCTGGGCTCCTTGGCAATGGCAATGGCCCCAGTGTTATCACAGAAGAGTGTCATTGGACCCGACGCGCTTGGAACCACTCCAAGGTCAGTGATGAGCTCCTTCATCCAAATTCCTTCATGAGCCGCTTCTGAAGCAGCTATGTACTCTGCTTCACATGTAGATGCTGCCGCGACTTCTTGCTTGCTGCTGCACCAGCTCACTGCCCCACCATTCAAAACATATACGTATCCGGTCTGTGACTTAGAGTCATCCGGATATGTGTCGAAGATGGCGTCGGCGTAACCCCTTACGATGAGCTCTTCGTCACCTCCATAAACGAGAAACATTTCCTTAGTCCTTTTCAGGTACTTAAGGATATTCTTGACCTTGTCAAGTGTTCCATACCGGGATCACTTTGGTACCTCCCTACCAAACTTATGGCAACATTTATATCAGGTCTGGTACACAGCATGGCATACATTAGAGAGCCTACGGCTGAAGCGTAGGGGACAATACTCATCTTCTCTCTATCTCCTGCCGTGGTCGGTGACTGAGTCTTACTCAATCTCATACCTTGCAAAACTGGCAAGAACCCTTTCTTTGAGTTTTCCATATTGAACTTCTTCAATATCTTGTCAAGGTATGTACTTTGCGAAAGACCTATGAGGCGTCTCGATCTATCTCTATAGATCTTGATGCCTAATATGTATGCAGCTTCTCCAAGGTCCTTCATTGAAAAACTCTTGTTCAAATAGGCCTTTATGCTCTCCAACATTTCTGTATTGTTCCCCATCAATAATATGTCATCCACATACAGTATGAAGAAAGCTAGAGAGCTCCCACTCACTTTCTTGTACAAACAGGCTTCTCCGTAAACCTGTATGAACCCAAACGCTTTAATCACCTCATTAAAGCGAATGTTCCAACTCCGAGAAGCTTGCACCAGCCCATAGATGGAGCGTTGGAGCTTGCACACTTTTTTTAGCACCCTTAGGGTCGACAAAACCTTCTGGTTGCATCATATACAACTCTTCCTTAAGGTTCCCGTTAAGGAACGCTGTTTTGACGTCCATTTGCCAAATTTCGTAATCATAAAAGGCGGCAATCGCTAACATGATTCGTACTGATTTCAGCTTCGCTACGGGAGAGAAAGTCTCTTCGTAGTCAACTCCTTGAATTTGTCGAAAACCTTTTGCGACAAGTCGAGCTTTATAAACGGTTACATTACTGTTTGCATCAGTCATCTTCTTGAAGATCCATTTATTTTCTATGGCTCGCCGGTCATTGGGCAAGTCCACCAAAGTCCATACTTTGTTCTCATACATGGATCCTATCTCGGATTTCATAGCTTCAAGCCATTTGTTGGAATCCGGGCCCGCCATCGCTTCTTCATAGTTCAAAGGTTCACCGTTCTCTAACAACATGATTTCCATCATAGGGTTGACGTACCACTCTGGTGCGGAGCGTGCCCTCGTGGACCTTCGCGGTTTAGTAGTAACTTGATCCGAAGCTTCATGATCATTATCATTAACTTCCTCTTCAGTTGGTGTAGGCGCCACAGGAACAACTTCCCGCGCTGCGCTACTATCCTGTTCGAGAGGGGGTGTAATTACCTCATCAAGTTCTACCTTCCTCCCACTTACTTCTTTCGAGAGAAACTCTTTCTCTAGAAAGGATCCATTCTAGGCAACAAAGGTTTTACGTTCGGATCTAAGATAGAAGGTATACCCAATAGTTTCCTTAAGGTATCCTATGAATACGCATTTCTCCGCTTTGGGTTCGAGTTTTTCTGGTTGAAGTTTCTTCACATAAGCATCGCAACCCAAACTTTACGAAACGACAACTTAGGTTTCTTGCCAAACCATAGTTCATACGGTGTCGTCTCAACGGATTTAGACGGTGCCCTATTTAAAGTGAATGCTGCAGTTTCTAATGCGTATCCCCAAAATGATAGCGGTAAGTCGGTAAGAGACATCATAAATTGTACCATATCTAATAAAGTGCGATTACAATGTTCAGACACTCCGTTGCGTTGCGGTGTGCCAGGCGGCATCAGTTGTGAAACGATTCCACACTTCCTTAGGTGTGTGCCAAATTCGTGACTCAAATATTCTCCTCCACGATCAGATCGTAGACACTTAATTTTTCTGTCACGTTGATTCTCGACCTCACTCTGAAATTCCTTGAACTTTTAAAATGTCTCAGATTTGTGCTTCATCAAGTAGATATACCCATACCTACTCAAATCATCGGTGAGAGTGAGAACATAATGATAGCCACCGCGAGCTTCAACGTTCATTGGACCACACACATCAGTATGTATTATTTCCAATAAGTCGGTTGCTCTCTCCATTATTCCTTAGAATGGAGTCTTAGTCATCTTGCCCATGAGGCACGGTTCGCATGTGTCAAATGATTCAAAGTCAAGAGACTCTAATAGTCCATCAGTATGGAGCTTCTTCATGCGCTTAACGCCGATATGACCAAGGCGGCAGTGCCACAAGTATGTGGGACTATCATTATCAACCTTACATCTTTTGGTACTTACACTATGAATATGCGTAACATCACGATGGAGATTCATCAAGAATAAACCATTCACCAGCGGAGCATGACCATAAAACATATCACTCATATAAATAGAACAACCATTATTCTCTGACTTAAATGAGTAGCCGTCTCGCATTAAGCAAGACCCTAATACAATGTTCATGCTTAAAGCTGGTACTAAATAACAATTATTAAGGTTTAAAACTAATCCCGATGGTAGATGTAGAGGTAACGTGCCGACGGCGATCACATCGACCTTGGAGCCATTCCCGACGCACATCGTCACCTCGTCCTTTGCCAGTCTCCGCTTATTCCGCAGTTCCTGCTTTGAGTTGCAAATGTGAGCAACAACACCGGTATCAAATACCCAGGAGCTACTACGAGCGCTGGTAAGATACACATCAATAACAGGTATATCACGTATACCTTTAACGTTGCCGGCCTTCTTGTCCGCTAAGTATTTGGGGCAGTTCCGCTTCCAGTGACCCTTTCCCTTGCAATAGAAGCACTCAGTCTCAGGCTTGGGTCCATTCTTATTCTTCTTCCCGGCATCTGGCTTACCGGGCGCGGCAATGGATTTGTCGTCTTTCTTGAAGTTCTTCTTACCCTTGCCCTTCTTGAAACTAGTGGTCTTGTTGACCATCAACACTTGATGCTCTTTCTTGATTTGTACTTCTGCACACTTGAGCATCGAGTACAACTCGGGAATGGTCTTCTCCATACCTTGCATGTTGTAGTTAAGCACAAAGCCTTTGTAGCTTGGTGGGAAAGACTGGAGGATTCTGTCAATTATAGCATCATCCGGAAGTTCGACTCCAAGTGAAGTGAGACGACCGTGTAACCCAGACATTTTGAGTATGTGCTCACTGACAGAACTGTTCTCCTCCATCTTACAGCTAAAGAACTTGTTGGAGACTTCATATCTCTCGACACGGGCATGATCTTGAAAAACTAGCTTCAGCTCTTGGAACATCTCATATGCACTGTGCTGCTCAAAACGCCTTTGGAGCCCCGTTTCTAAACTGTATAACATGCCACACCTAACCAGAGAGTAGTCATCACTCCGCGTTTTCCAGACGTTCAGAATGTGCTGGGCTACTGCGGGAGAGGGAGGGTCACCTAGCGGCGCATCAAGGACATAAGCCTTTTTAGCTGCTTCAAGGATGAGCTTCAAGTTGCGAACCCAGTCCGCATAGTTGCTACCATCATCTTTTAGCTTGTTTTTCTCTAGGAATGCGTTGAAATTGAGGTTGACGTTGGCCATCTACAATATTTATAAAGACAACTTTTAGACTAAGTTCATGACAATTAAGTTCATTTAATCAAATTAAGTATGAACTCCCACTTAAATCAACATCCCTCTAGTCATCTAAGTGATACATGATCCATGTCGACTAACCCGTGTCCGATCATCACGTGAGACGGACTAGTCACCATGGTGAGCAACTTCATGTTGATCGTATTCAACCATACGACTCATGTTCGACCTTTCGGTCTCTTGTATTCGAGGTCATGTCTGTACATGCTAAGATCGTCGAGTCAACCTAGGTGTTTCGCGTGTGTAAATCTGGCTTACACCCGTTGTATGCGAACGTTAGAATTTATCACACCCGATCATCACGTGGTGCTTCGAGACAACGATCCTTCGCAACGGTGCACACTTAGGGGAATACGTTCTCGAAATTTTAAGAGGGATCATCTTATTATGCTACCGTCGTTCTAAGCAATAAGATGAAAAACATGATAAACATCACAATGCAATCATATAGTGACATGATATGGCCATTATCATCTTTGCTCTTTCGATCTCCATCTTCAGGCATCGCATGATCATCATCGTCACCGGCGTGACACCATGATCTCCATCATCATGATCTCCATCATCGTGTCTCCATGAAGTCGTCACGCCAACTACTACTATCACTACTACTATAGCTAACCGTTAGCAATGAAGTAAAAGTAGCAAGCACATGGCGTTGCATCTCATACAATAAATTAAGACAACTCCTATGGCTCCTGTCGGTTGTCATACTCATCGACATGCAAGTCGTGAAACCTATTACAATAACATGATCATCTCATACATCATACATGCAACATCAGAACTTTGGCCATATCACATCACATGTCAAACCCTGCAAAACACAAGTTAGACGTCCTCTAATTGTTGTTGCAAGTTTTACGTGGCTGATTTGGGTTTCTAGCAAGAATGCTTTCTTACCTACGTGACAGCCACAACGATGATATGCCAAAGCTATTTACCCTTCATAAGGACCCTTTTCATCAAATCCAATCCGACTAGAGTAGGAGAGACAGACACCCGCTAGCCACCTTTATGCACGGTGTGCATGTCTGTCGGTGGAACCAGTCTCACGTAAGTGTACGTGTAATGTCGGTCCGGGCCGCTTCATCCCACAATACCGCCGGAAAAGAATAAGACTAGTAGCGGCAAGCAATTGACAAATCATCGCCCACAACCTTTTGTGTTCTACTCATGCATAGAATCTATGCATAGAAAACCTGGCTCTGATACCACTGTTGGGTAACGTAGCATAAATTCAAAAAAAATCCTACGCATATTCAGATCTTCCTATGGAGAGACCAACAACAAGAGAGGGGTGAGTGCATCTTCATACCTTTGAAGATCGCTAAGCGGAAGCGTTACTAGAACGCGGTTGACGGAGTCGTACTCGCGACGATTCAGATCGCGGTGTGATTCCGATCTAGTGCCGAACTACGGCACCTCCGCGTTCAACACACGTGCAGCCCGGTGACGTCTCCCGCACCTTGATCCAACAAGGAGGAGGGAGAGGTTGGGGAAGAACTCCAGCAGCACGACGGCGTGGTGTCGATGGAGAGACAAGGTCTCCCGGCACGGCTTCGCCAAGCACCGGCACACAGGAGGAGAAAGAAGGGCAGGGCTGCGCCGAGGGAGAGGGAAAAGTCTCTCTCCAAAAGCCCAAAAGTGCCCACTATATATAGGAGGAGGGGAGGGGGGTGCCACCCCTAGAGTTCCCACCCTAGGTGGTGCGGCAGCCCCCCCAGATGGGAGGTGCGGCGGCCAGGACAGGGAGGAGGGGTGGCGCACCCCTCTAGTGGGCCTTAGGCCCACCTGCGCTAGGGTTTCCCCTCTCCCCTCTTCCTGCGCCATGGGCTGAGTGGGGGGCGCACCATCCCACCTAGGGGCTGGTTCCCTTCCCCACTTGGCCCATCTAGCCTCCCGGAGTCGTTTCCCCCTTTCGATGGACCCCCGGGGCCACCTCCGGTGGTCCCGGTACGTTACCGGTGATGCCCGAAACACTTCCGGTGTCCAAAACCATCCGTCCTATATATCAATCTTTACCTCCGGACCATTCCGGAGCTCCTCGTGACGTCCGGGATCTCATTCGGGACTCCAAAAAACTTTAGATAACCTCGTATAACAATTCCCTATAACCCTAGCGTCATCGAACCTTAAGTGTGTAGACCCTACGGGTTCGGGAGACAGGCACACATGACCGAGACACCTCTCCGGCCAATAACCATGAGCGGGGTCTGGATACCCATGGTGGCTCCCACTTGCTCCACGGTGATCTCATCAGATGAACCATGATGTCAAGGATTCAATCAATCCCGTATACAATTCCCTTTGTTTGTCGGTATAGAACTTGCCAGAGATTCGATCGTCGGTATACCTATACCTTGTTCAATCTCGTTACCGGTAAGTCTCTTTACTCGTTCCGTAGCACGTCATCGTGTGACTAACTCCTTAGTCACATTGAGCTCATGATGATGTTCTACCGAGTGGGCCTAGAGATACCTCTCCGTCACACGGAGTGACAAATCCCGATCACGATTCGTACCAGCCCAACAGACACTTTCGGAGGTACCCGTAGTGCACCTTTATAGTCACCCAGTTACGTTGTGACGTTTGATACGCCCAAAGAACTCCTACGGTATCCGGGAGTTGCACAATCTCACGGTCGAAGGAAAAGACACTTGACATTAGAAAAGCTTTAGCATACGAACAATACGATCTAGTGCTATGCTTAGGATTGGGTCTGGTCCATCACATCATTCTCCCAATGATGTGATCCCGTTATCAATGACATCTAATGCCCATGACCAGGAAACCATGATCATCTATTTACTAACGAGTTAGCCAACTAGAGGCTTGCTAGGGGCACATTGTGATCTATTTATTCACACATGTATTACTGTTTCCTGTTAATACAATTATAGCATGAACAATAGACGATTATCATGAACAAGGAAATATGATAATAACCATTTTATTATTGCCTCTAGAGCATATTTCCAACACTCCCTTCCACCCCTAGCACAGCGGCGGCGACCCTCCCCTCCACCCCCGAGCACAACGGCAGCGGGATCCGCCCTCCCCTCCATCCTCGAGCGCGGCAGGATCCTGATAAACGTCAGCGGGATCCGCCCTCCCCTCCCCTGAGCCCGAGAGTGGCGGCGGCGGGATCCACCCTCCCCTCCCCCAAGCGTGGCTCCCTCCCCCCCCCCCCGCATCTGGATCCAGCCCAACAAAAAGGGTGTACCTCGGCGATGGCGTGACGCGATGCATCTACCTCCTCTCAGCGCGAAGGATGAACGTGGCGTTCTGTTGGGCTATGGACAAGGGGTTCACATCATCCAGGGCTCAACGATGTCGAGCGCGATTTAGATGATGTGTAAATTTGCACGGCCATAAAAGTCACAATTAACTTTTAAGGAACACAAACGTACTTGTGCTCCGCCATAGTTCCCGGACCCCTCCCATGATCAAACTAAATAGGGATACGCTACCCACAAAAGCACCTCACACGAGTAAACTACGTGCCTTGAAGGCACAATTTTGCACTTAGGATACCATGGACAACTGCGGGGGCCGATTACTCAAGCCCACGTGTTCGGCTAAACCGAACTATGGTCATGAACGACCTCAGACATATGCACGTACCGTAAAGGACCAAATTCGCGTCAAGCTATCCACACCTCGGCGGCTTCTCAAGACCACCTTTGTTAATGGACCACTCGCCAATGTCCCCCCTTGTAAAGGAGTACTTCCCTAAGAGTGAAGGTGCAAACGTGCAACACAGTATCATAAGGGACATCAAGCAATCTATAAAAAAAAACTTTGTAAACCTTTAATCTGTAAATTTCTTCTTCTTCATATCTATAACAGTTTCCTGATGCAATTCAGATTGTACGGGTACGAGTTAATCAGAAATAAAGAACACTCTTTATGGTTCATTAGACTTGCTACATCTTTTTCTTTCTCCTTCTTTTCCGAATTGTTTTTTCAACACCAGCACAAGCCTATTTTATACACGTATTAGACGCTACTGGTTAATTGACTAGGGGCTTGGTTGTGATGGTCTCCCTAAGCATCATTCCAACACTATTTGGTATTACATGTGTGCAGAGTCTTGGATATTGCGTTACGTGCATCATTTCTGAATTATGTCTTGGGTCAATAGTTGGGTTGCCCGGCTCCTTTGCTTACCCCTTTATGTTTTGCTCGTTTGGCTAAAAGGGTAAAGGGAGAATCATTGCTACTATACTTCCGGCTGGTCTGGTTACGTACCTCAGCGGAGAAAGCCGAAGACTGACTCTCATAATAAGCCAGAACTGGTCTGCGATCTGATGACAAATATTAAACTAAAGAGCCGCTGGGGGTTCATCGCGTTATTGGGAAGCTTTGGAGTTATACAAACCAAGTGATAATGGTTTTTACACCTCGACATAGACAAACATAACGATTCACAAGGGGGCTCTTATTTGGTCCCTGCAGTCAAGCTCATATGGTTAAGTGAAGGAATTAAAGCCACGTAGTCCGATTGCCTTGTTTCCTCCCGCATTACCGCCCTCGGGCACCAATATGTTGGCTAAGGCTAACAACCCGGGAGCTAAAAACACCCCTAATAACATCTGTCAGGAGGCAGAAGCCGACGACTCAAAACTTTCAAGTTAAAATGACCACATAGGAGTCAAAATTCAAAACAAAATAAGACATAGTATACCATGCAAAGAAAATAGCATTGTATCATACAAGGAATCAGCCACTCATACAGAGTAAGTGGTTTCATTCAAATATTACATCTTTCAGGCAGTGACCCTCTATTGCCCGAGCACCTTCCATTACAGTGGAGAAGTATCGCTGGGCGCGCCTGTGTTCCTTTCCAAGCAGCGGAGGTGAGGTGGCCATCTTGGTGGGTTCCACTTTTGGCCAATGAATCATGTGTTGGGGAACGTTGCATGAGAAACAACAAATTTCCTACGCACACGAAGACCTATCATGGTGATGTCCATCTACGAGAGGAGATTTGGATCTACGTACCCTTGTAGATCGCACAACAGGAAGCGTTAAGAAACGTGGTTGATGTAGTGGAACGTCTTCACGTCCCTCGAACCGCCCCACGAACCGTCCCAAGAACTTTCCCGCGATCCGTCTCACGATCCGTCTTGCGATCCTTCTCATGATCCGTTCCGATCTAGTGCCGAACGGACGGCACCTCCGCGTTCAGCACACGTACAGCTCGATGACGATCTCCACCTTCTTGATCCAGCAAGAGGGGGCGGAGAGGTAGAAGAGTTATTCGGCAGCGTGACAGCGCGCCGGTGGTGGTGATGATCTACTCCGGCAGGGCTTCGCCTAAGCTCCGCAGAAATACGATCTAGAGGAAAACTGTGTGGTATAGAGTCGAGCAGCATGTGGCAAAGTTGTGTCTCAAAAACCCTCAATACCTCTAGTATATATAGGAGGGAGGGAGGGGAGGAGGCAACCTCAAACCCTCTAGGTTTGGCCGAAATTGGAGGTGGAGGAGTCCTACTCCAATCCTACTTGGAGTAGGATTCCACCTTCCCACTTGGAAACTCTTCCCACCTTGTGTTTTTTCCTTCTCAAACCTTATGGGCCTTAGTGACAACTTATTCAAGCCCACTAGGGGCTGGTTTATCTCTTCCCATAGCCCATGAGACCCCTTGGGGCGTGACACCCCTCCCGATGGTCCCCGGCACCCCTCCCGGCACTCCCGGTACACTACTGATGAGCCCGAAACTTTTCCGGTGACCAAAACAGGACTTCCTATATATCAATCTTTACCTCCGGACCATTCCGGAGCTCCTCGTGACGTCCTGGATCTCATCTGGGACTCCGAAGAACTTTCGGTTACCAACACCTATAACTCAACTATACCGAAACGTCACCGAACCTTAAGTGTGCAGACCATGCGGGTTCAAGAACTACGTAGACATGACCCGAGACACTCCTCGGTCAATATCCAATAGCGGGACCTAGATGCCCATATTGGATCCTACATATTCTCCGAAGATATTATCGGTTGAACCTCAGTGTCAAGGATTCATATAATCCTGTATGTCATTCCCTTTGTCCTTCGGTATGTTACTTGCCCAAGATTTGATCGTCGATATCCGCGTACGTATTTCAATCTCGTTACCGACAAGTCTATTTACTCGTTCTGTAATACAAGATCCCATGACTTACACTTAGTCACATTGCTTGCAAGGCTTGTGTGTGATGTTGTATTACCGAGTGGGCCCCGAGATACCTCTCCATCACACGGAGTGACAAATCCTAGTCTTGATCCATACTAACTCAAGGACACCTTCGGAGATACCTGTAGAGCACCTTTATATTCACCCAGTTACGTTGCGACATTTGATGCACACAAGGTATTCCTCCGGTGCTAGTGAGTTATATGATCTTATGGTCATAGGAACAAATACTTGTCACGCAAAAAACGATAGCAATAAAACGACACGATCAATATGCTACGTTCATAGTTTCGGTCTTGTCCATCACATGATTCTCCTAATGATGTGATCCCATTATCAAGTGACAACACTTGCCTATGGCCAGGAAACCTTGACCATCTTTGATCAATGAACTAGTCAACTAGAGGCTCACTAGGGACAGTGTGTTGTCTATGTATCCACACATGTATGTGAGTTTCCAATCAATACAATTCTAGCATGGATAATAAACGATTATTATGAACAAGGAAATATAATAATAACTAATTTATTATTCCCTCTAGGGCATATTTCCAACAGTCTCCCACTTGCACTAGAGTCAATAATCTAGTTCACATCACCATGTGATTTTAATGAATGCAACACCCATAGAGAGGTTTTAGTCAACGGTTCTGAAACTTTCTGATCCGTGTGTGCTTTACAAATCTTTATGTCATCTTATAGATGATGCTACTACGTGCTATTCGGAAATACTCCAAATATCTACTCTACTATAGGAATCCGTTTCACTACTCATAGTTATTCGGATTAGTGTCAAAGCTTGCATCAACGTAACCTTTTACGACGAACTCTTTAACCACCTCCATAATCGAGAAAAATTTCCTTAGTCCATTAGTTACTAAGGATAACTTTGACCGATGATCAGTGATTTAATCCTGGATCACTCTCTGTACCTCTTAACAGACTTGTGGCAAGGCACACATCAGGTGCGGCACACAGCATGGCATACTGTAGAGTCTATGGCTAAGGCATAGGGGACGACCTTCGTCCTTTCTCTTTCTTCTGCCGTGGTCGGGCTTTTGAGTCTTACTTAAATTCACACCTTACAACACAACCAAGAACTCCTTCTTTGCCGATCTATTTTGAACTCCTTAAAAAACTTGTCAAGGCATGCATTTCATTTGAAAGTTCTATTAAGCGTATTGATCTATCTCTATAGATCTTGATGCTCAATGTTCAAATAGCTCTATCCAGGTCTTCCTTTGAAAAACTCCTTTCAAACAACCTTTTATGCTTCACAAAAATTCTACATTACTTCTGATCAGCAATATGTCAACCACATATACTTATCAGAAATTCTATAGTGCTCCCACTCACTTCTTTGGAAATACAAGTTTCTCATAAACCTTGCACAAACCCAAAAGCTTTGATCATCACATCAAAGTGTATATTCCAACTCCGAGATGCTTGCACCAGTCCATAAAAGGATCGCTGGAGCTTGCATACTTGTTAGTATCCTTAGGATCGACAAAACCTTCTGATTGTATCACATACAATCTTTCCTCAAGGAAACCGTCGAGGAAACAATGTTTTGACCTCCTATGTGGAATATTTCACAAATAATGCAACAACTACTAACATAATTCCAACAGACTTTTAGCATCGCTAAGAGTGAGAAAGTCTCATCATAGTCAACTGTTTGATCTTGTCGGAAACATCTTTGCGAAAAGTCAAGCTTTTCTTAATAGTGGCTTATCACCATCATCGCCTGTCTTCCTTTTAAAGATCCATATTTACTTAATAGTCCTACGACCATCAAGTAGTTCTTCCAAAGTCTACACTTTGTTTTCATACATGGATCCTCTCTCGGATTTCATGGCCTCCATCCATTTGTCAGAATCCGGGCACACCATCGCTTCTCCATAGCTTGTAGGTTCATTGTTGTTCAACAACATGACTGCCAAGACAGGGTTACTGTACCACTCTACAGCAGTATGCGACCTTGTCGACCTACGAGGTTTGTAGTAACTTGATCCGAAGCTCGGTGATCACCATCATCAGTTTCCACTTCAATTGGTGTAGGCGCCACAGGAACATCTTCCTGCGCCCTGCTACACACTGGTTGAAGTGACGGTTCACTAACCTCATCAAGTTCCACCACCCTCCCGCTCAATTCTTTCGAGAGAAACCTTTCCTCGAGAAAGGACTCCTTTCTAGAAACAAACACTTTGCTTCCGGATCAGAAATAGGAGATGTATCCAACTGTTTTGGATATCCTATGAAGATGCATTTATCCGCTTTGGGTTCGAGCTTATCAGACTGAATCTTTTTCACATAAGCATCGTAGCCCCAAACTTTCAAGAAACGACAACTTAGGTTTCTCCAAACCATGGTCTATACTGTGTCATCTCAACGGAAATACGCGGTGCCCTATTTAAAGTGAATGCGGTTGTCTCTAATGCATAACCCATAAACGATAGTGGTAATTTGATAAGAGACATCATAGTATGCGCTATATCCAATAGGGCGCGGCTATGACGTTTAGACACATCATCACACTATGGTGTTCCAGGTGGCATGAACCGCGAAACAATTTCCACATTGTCTTAACTGCGTACCAAAACTCGTAACTCAAATATTCATCTCTATGATCACGTCGTAGACAGTTTATCCTCTTGTCACGACGATCTTCACTCTGAAACAGCTTTGAACTTTTCAATATTTCAGACTTGTGATTCATCAAGTAAATACTCCTGTATCTACTCAAATCGTCAGTGAAGTAAGAACATAACGATATCCACTGCGTGCCTCAACACTCATTGGACCGCACACATCCAAAAATGTATTACTCCCAACAAGTTACTCTCTTGTTTCATGTGGCATGATTTGCATGTCTCAAGTGATTCAAAATCAAGTGAGTCCAAACGATCCATCTCTATGGAGCTTCTTCATGCATTTATACCAACAGGTATGGTATGCATGTCTCAAACGTTTCAAAAATTGAGTGAGTACAAAGATCCATCAGCATGAAGCTTCTTCATGCATTTTATACCAACATGACTCAAGTGGCAGTGCCACAATTAAGTGATACAATCATTATTAATTTGTATCTTTTGGCACCAATATTATGAACATGTGTAACACTACGATCGAGATTCAATAAACCATTAAAGGTAATTATTCAAGCAAATAGAACAACTATTATTCCTTTTAAATGAATAATCGTATTGCAACAAATATGATCCAATCATGTTCATGCTCTACGTAAACACCAAATAACAATTATTTAGGTTCAACACCAATCCCAGTGGTAGAGGAAGCGTGCGATGTTTGATCACATCAACCTTGGAAACACTTCCAACACTTATCGTCACCTCGCCTTTAGCTAGTCTCCGTTTATTCCGTAGCTTTCATTTCGAGTTACTAATCACTTAGCAATCGAACCGGTATCTAATACCTTCGTGCTACTAGGAGTACTAGTAAAGTACACATCAATATCATGTATATCAAATATACTTCTGCCGACTTTGCCAACCTTCTTATCTACCAAGTATCTAGGGTAGCTCCGCCTCAGTGACTGTTCCCCTCATAAGAGAAGCACTTAGTCTCGGGTTTGGGTTCAATCTTGGGTTTCTTCATTAGAGCAGCAACTGGTTTGCCGTTTCATGAAGTATCCCTTCTAGCCCTTGCCCTTCTTGAAACTAGTGGTTTTACTAATCATCAACAATTGATGCTCCTTCTTGATTTTTACTTTTGCATTATCAAATAGTGTGAATCGCTCAAGGATCATCATCTCCATCCTTGATATGTTATAGTTCATTACGAAGCTCTAACAGCTTAGTGGCAGTGACTTTGGAGAACCATCACTATCTCATCTGGAAAATAAACTCCCACTTGATTCAAGCGATTGTTGTACTCAGACAATCTGAGACATGCTCAACGATTTGAGCTTTTCTCTTTTACTTTGTAGACAAAGAATCTTGTCGGAGGTCTCATACCTCTCAACAAGGGCACAAGCATGAAATCTCAATTTCATCTCTTAGAACATCTCATATGTCCTGCGACGTTTCAAAACATCTTCGTCACCTTGCTTCTTAGCTATTAAGTTTTATGCATTGAACTATCACGTAGTCATCAAAAACGTGTATGTAAGATGTTCGCAACATCCATAGACGACGCTCGAGGTGCAGCACACCGAGTAGTGCATTAAGAACATAAGCCTTCTGTGCAGCAATGAGGGCAATCCTCAGTTTTACGGACTTACTCCGCAAAGTTTCTACTATCAACTTTCAACTAAATTTTCTCTAGGAACATATAAAAAAAGTAGAGCTATAGCGCAAGCTACATCGTAATGCGCAAAGACCATTAGACTATGTTCATGATAATTAGTTCAATTAATCATATTACTTAAGAACTCCCACTCAAAAAGTACATCTCTCTAGTCATTTGAGTGGTACATGATCCAAATCCACTATCTCAAGTCCGATCATCACGTGAGTCGAGAATAGTTTCAGTGGTAAGCATCTCTATGCTAATCATATCAACTATACGATTCATGCTCGACCTTTCGGTCTCTTGTGTTCCGACGCCATGTCTGCACATGCTAGGCTCGTCAAGTTTAACCCGAGTGTTCCGCGTGTGCAACTGTTTTGCACCCGTTGTATGTGAACGTTGAGTCTATCACACCCAATCATCACATGGTGTCTCGAAACGATGAACTGTAGCAAAGGTGCATAGTCGGGGAGAACACAATTTCGTCTTGAAATTTTAGTGAGAGATCACCTCATAATGCTACCGTCGTTCTAAGCAAAATAAGGTGCATAAAAGGATTAACATCACATGCAATTCATAAGTGACATGATGTGGCCATCATCATGTGCTTCTTGATCTCCATCACCAAAGCACCGGCACGATCTTCTTGTCACCGGCGCCACACCATGATCTCCATCAACGTGTCGCCATCGGGGTTGTCGTGCTACTTATGCTATTACTACTAAAGCTACTTCCTAGCAATATAGTAAACACGTCTGAAAACACAAACTTAGTTTAAAGACAACCCTATGGCTCCTATCGGTTGCCGTACCATCGACGTGCAAGTCGATATTAACTATTACAACATGATCATCTCATACATCCAATATATCACATCACGTCATTGGCCATATCATATCACAAGCATACCCTGCAAAAACAAGTTAGACGTCCTCTAATTTGTCGTTGCATGTTTTACGTGGCTGTTATGGGTATCTAGTAGATCGCATCTTACTTACGCAAAAACCACAACGGAGATGTGCAAATTGCTATTTAACCTCTCCAAGGACCGCCTCGGTCAAAACCAATTCAACTAAAGTTGAAGAAACCGACACTCGCCAGTCATCTTTATGCAACGAGGTTGCATGTCAAGCGATGAAACCAGTCTTTCGTAAGCATACGAATAATGTCGGCCCGGGCCGCTTCAATCCAACAATACCGCCGAATCAAGAAAAGACTAAGGAGTGTAGCAAATTGAACATCACCGTCCACAAAACCCTTTGTGTTCTACTCAAGATTACATCTACGCATGAACCTAGCTCATGATGCCACTGTTGGGGAACGTTGCATGGGAAACAAAAAAAATTCCTACGCATGCGAAGACCTATCATGGTGATGTCCATCTACGAGAGGAGATTTGGATCTACGTACCCTTGTAGGTCGCACAGCAGGAAGCGTTAAGAAACGCGGTTGATGTAGTGGAACGTATTCACGTCCCTCGAACCGCCCCACGAACCATCCCAAGAACCGTCCCGCGATCCGTCTCACGATCAGTCTTGCGATCCGTCTCATAATCCGTTCCGATCTAGTGCCGAACGGACTGCACCTCCGCGTTCAGCACACGTACAACTCGATGAAGATCTCCACCTTCTTCATCCAGCAAGAGGGGGCGGAGAGGTAGAAGAGTTCTCCGGCAGCGTGACGGCGCGCCGGTGGTGGTGATGATCTAATCCGGCAGGGCTTCGCCTAAGCTCCGCAGAAATACGATTTAGAGGAAAACTGTGTGGTATAGGGTCGAGCAGCATGTGGCAAAGTTGTGTCTCAAAAACCCTCAATACCTCTAGTATATATAGGAGGGAGGGAGGGGAGGAGGAAACCTCAAACCCTCAAGGTTTGGCCGAAATTGGAGGTGGAGGAGTCCTACTCCAATCCTACTTGGAGTAGGATTCCACCTTCCCACTTGGAAACTCTTCCCACCTTGTGTTTTTCCTTCGCAAACCTTATGGGCCTTAGTGGGAACTTATTCAAGCCCACTAGGGGCTGGTTTATCTCTTACCATAGCCCATGAGACCCCTTGGGGCGTGACACCCCTCCCGATGGTCCCCGGCACCCCTCCCGGCACTCCCGGTACACTACCGATGAGCCCGAAACTTTTCCGATGACCAAAACAGGACTTCCAATATATCAATCTTTACCTCCGGACCATTCCGGAGCTTCTCGTGACGTCCTGGATCTCATCTGGGACTCCGAAGAACTTTCGGTTACCAACACCTATAACTCAACTATACCGAAACGTCACCGAACCTTAAGTGTGCAGACCATGCGGGTTCGAGAACTATGTAGACATGACCCGAGACACTCCTCGGTCAATACCCAATAGCGGGACCTGGATGCCCATATTGGATCCTACATATTCCCCGAAGATCTTATCGGTTGAACCTTAGTGTCAAGGATTCATATAATCCTGTATGTCCTTCCCTTTGTCCTTCGGTATGTTACCTGCCCGAGATTTGATCGTCGGTATCCGCATACCTATTTCAATCTCGTTACCGGCAAGTCTCTTTACTCATTCTGTAATACAAGATCCCGTGACTTACACTGAGTCACATTTCTTTCAAGGCTTGTGTGTGATGTTGTATTACCGAGTGGGCCCCGAGATACCTCTCCATCACACGGAGTGACAAATCCCAGTCTTGATCCATACTAACTCAACGGACACCTTCGGAGATACCTGTAGAGCACCTTTGTAGTCACCCAGTTACGTTGCGACGTTTGATGCACACAAGGTATTCCTCCGGTGCTAGTGAGTTATATGATCTCATGGTCATAGGGACAGATACTTGTCAGAAAGAAAACAATAGCAATAAAACGACACGATCAGTATACTACGTTCATAGTTTCGGTCTTGTCCATCACATGATTCTCCTAATGATGTGATCCCATTATCAAGTGACAACAGTTGCCTATGGCCAGGAAACCTTGACCATCTTTGATCAACGAACTAGTCAACTAGAGGCTCACTAGGGACAGTGTGTTGTCTATGTATCCACACATGTATGTGAGTTTCCAATCAATAAAATTCTAGCATGGATAATAAACGATTATTATGAACAAGGAAATATAATAATAACTAATTTATTATTGCCTCTAGGGCATATTTCCAACAGCATGGTTCTTCCAAAGGTCATTTGAGCTCCCTCAATGAAGATGGAATGCTTCACGATGTCAATTTGGGGCGCGACAGCAATCAGTTTCTGCACCAGGCCAAAAATAGGTGTTGGGCTGCGGTTCTGTCGGCCATAGCCTGATGCAGAGATCCTTCATTGCCGTATCTGCCATCTTGTGTAGCTCCATCATCTTTTTAGGTGATCATAGACAAGAAAAGGTTGCTCGGGGGCTTGGAACTGTGCCCAGAATAGTCTTTGCTCAGCTTCACCCTTCTGGGATGCATAATGCTTTGAAGCATAAGTCGCACTCTTCGAGAGATCCGCAAATACGCCTAGAGAATGCCATACTTGAGTAAGCAATGCAAAGCTTTTTCCACCAGAAATACATTGCAGTAAATATCTCTTACCATTTGCAATCTGCTTGATCTGGTGGATCTCCTTCTAATGGTTGTGTGCCTCCTTCCATGCATCTTGAAGTGCAATGGTTGCAGAGGACAACTCGGAAGATTCTTCTTTGTTTTTCTGCTCAAGGACATCACGTTTAGTGACGGCATCCTTGAGCTCATGATGTACCTCAGTGACCCTGGCATCGGGCCAGTCACCGACAGACTTAACCGTCAAAATTTCAGTCGCCGCCCTCTATTCGGGAGCTTCCTTCTTTGCCTTACCCAGCTCGGCTTTGAGCCTCTCGACCTCCGCGGCAGCAACTATAGCGGTCATGCAAATAATTCGCATTTAAGGGCACAAATATAAACACCTCACTTTTTATGTGAAAAAAATTAAAGTTCAATACTCCAGTTCAGACTTACCTTGTGCCTCATCAAACCGCTTGTTAAGGAGGTCGAGCTCTTCTTCAAAGCTCTTCAGCTTCTAGTTCATTTCCGCCAACTCTATGGAGTTGGGGTCGCTGTTGAGGTTGAGGCCTACAAATAGGCATGTTATACTCTCAAGTTGTCATATTTTTTCAAAATCCTCTGCTAGGTGGTTTTCATCGTCCTACCAGAGTCTTGGGGGCTACAACCAACTCTTTATAATTATATGGGGATATTTTCCAAACTACTTTGACCCCCGCATGAGTTTTTTAAACTCACTTAGGGCTCGGGGACTACTAAATATAGGGATTACTTATAAACCTATAAAAACACGATTATTTTGAAAAAAAAGAGTGTGGATTACCTTGAAGCTTGTCAGTAGTCCGTCGAAAGCCTCTTCGAGTTCGCTGTCAGCGGATTGAATAATTTTTAGGACCGATCTCAGAAGAGCGTGGTGTTCTTCAGTGATGGAAGGGTCATTTAGACAACTCCTCCATCATGACCGACCACCCAGTTTGAGCCGTTGTGTTGTGAACATCTTTGGGTGCGACATGACAGTTTCCCATTCGCGGAGAAACTGCTGCAGATGGTTTCGGAGGATGAGAGGCCTCCAGAATAGTCTTCAAAGAAGACCCGGAGTGCGTGGGATCTCCTTCCTTTCTGGCATGGAGGGATTTGTCGTCCTTGTCTTTTGTTGCCAAAGTGTTAACCTGAGCCATAATATCATCTCCACCGGCCCTGGTTTCCGGTTCCGGGGGGTTCTCTTGAGATACAACCTCCTCGATCTCCTCGGTGGCTGAGGGAGGCGCATTGTGTGAATCGCTCGTGCTTTCCACCAAATTGGCCTACAAGGATCCCCCCCTCCAAAATCTGATCGATGGCGAAGTCACGTGGCGGGATACAATGCAAAAATAGGGCCTAACCGTTAACAACAGCATCTCAGAGCCATAGTATGATCGTATTTTTGATAATTACCTTTGTTCTTGGAGTTTCACCCTGACGTTCCTTCGAGGGACCAGCTCATAATCTTTGGATTCCTCGTTAGATTCCAGAACATCATCAAAAAGGGCCACATGGGCCCCGCATTGCCTCTTCAGAGGAGAGGGAGCTAGATCTGCCACGGCATATTCGAACGCTGCTATCTTCTTTGTGTGGGAGGAGTTGTTCTCCTCGTCGTCGTCTTCTTCTTCCTCTTCTCCCCCCAAATGAGAGGGAGAAAACGTGTCCTTGAACCTAGTGTCCAGTGGACCCTTCAATCGAAGACCCTCTCGATCCTTTTTCTTCTCCTTCTTCTTCTTGTCCTTCTCATTCGGAGGCATGTACGGCTTCTCGACCAACATGGCTACCAACAAGGGCGTCCTGGGGTCCTCGGGCAAGGGCGCCAGACAGCTGATCCGTTGAGACTTTTTCACCCAGATCTGTGAATATGGAGGAAAAAGGGAAGTAAGATCATTGTTAAAAGGAAAGGGAAACAAATGATTATATGATAAAACCTTACCAGCCCAGGAGGGTTGAGAACGGAGATGCTGATATCCTCCTCCTTGGGTGGCCAATTCTTATGTGGCTTGAACAACACCTTCCACAATTTCTCGTGGGTAATGCAGAAAATGTTTTGCATAGTGGCCGGATCATCCGGATTGTAAGCCCACATCGGGGTGGCCCAATGTTGACAGGGGAGGGGCGGCAATGTAGCATTACCTGGACTACATTGGTGAGCTTGATTTTCTTCTCCATTAAGGTGGAGATGTCCTTTGTGTGCGCCTTCAATTCTGCAGACTCTCCTGATATAGGATTTGTTCGTCCAGAACACAAGTCGAGTGTAACATCCCAATTTTCCTAATTGGGAAGGTTTTACATTGTAGCTAAGCATCTATGCATATTGATTGAAATAAATTTGGCACTTGAATTCTTTCGTCTTTTGATTTGCATTTCCATTTTTCCTCGCACGAGAAATGCCCGGGGAAATACTATCTTGCACGCAAGGGAGAGAGCGGAGGAAAATGACCCTCCAAAGTGCGGGCAATTTCTGAAATATTGGAGCCAAGAAAATCCAAAGATCATTTGCAAAAATAATTGCAAAAAATAAAATAAAGCATTTTGAGGAATTTCTGAAAAAACATTTTTTTTAAGTTTTCATTTTTGCTTTGGAAAAATGTTATTCGGGTAGAGGATATTTTTCTGATTTTTTTGGTATATAATACCCTATATTAAATATTTTGATTTATTTCCTTTTATTCGCTTTTGATTTTCTGTTTCGAAAAAGATTTAAAAATAGGAAAGTCTGTTTTTTTAGAAGCCACCGCCCTGAGCGCGTTTTAAGGCCATGGGCCGAATCTCCACCGCCGGGACCGAATCCCTTAGGATTCGGCCGACCGACCCTGCCCCGACCCCCCCTCTCTCTATGCCAGTGGGACCCGCTGGCCGACCCCCTCTCTCCCCGCGGTCACCCCCCTCCTCCTTCCAAACTCCTGCCCGACCCCGAGCCCGAGACCGCCGGGATCCCCTGCCGCACCCCTCTTCTTTCCTTCCCCCAAGCCCCCTCCTGGCCTATATAACAGCCCCGGCCTCCGCAGCCCCGTTTCCCCCACCGCCTCGCCGAGCCGCCGCCGCCTCGAGCCCCTGCCGCGACCTCGCCGGCAAGCCTGAGCTCCTCCACTTCGGCCCCCCCTGGAGCAGCACCCCGGCGCCACTCCCCGCTCCGCCCGACGCCCCCCTCGGTGGAGGACCGCCGCCGCCACCTCCCCGTCCCTCCACCGCCCCCGGAGCCCCTCCCCCTCGCCGGCGACGCCACCCTCGCCGGAGTTGCCTCCCACTGCCGGTGAAACTCCCTCCTTTTCTGTTGTCTTTTCTTTTTCTTCTAGTAGCCCTTAGATCCTTATTAGATGGTGTAGATTAGAAGTAGGGTAACTGTTCGGTTCAGCCCAGAAAAAACCGTCGGTTTTATTTCACTTATTCTTTAGCCAGTAGTTTTGGTTAGAACTAGGCCGTTTGCTCCTAACGTTTGCAACAAACAACCCCGCAGCCTATGTAGCGCGCCACGTATACCCCCTGTTAGTTAGCTAGTTAGCTTCATTTTTTTTCTGTCTAATTGCAAAAACAGAAAAATTTCTGTTTTGTTTTGCCATAACTTTTGATCCCGAAATCGAATGATATTGATTCTTGTTCCAGTAGACTCCATTTTTTTCTGTAGTTTTTAAAAACATATAATTTGTCTATGTTTGAAATTTTCAAATATAAGTTAGATCAGATTTAGTTTAAACCTTGTTTTGCCTATTCCAGGAGTTTAAAAAATGATTTTGAGTTGATTCTTTTTTCTACTGCTTTCTAGTGATTAAATCTTACTGTGGTAGAAGTTTCAAAAATTTTAAAGTATTTTTACTGGTGTTTTTAACAGAAACAAGTTTCTGCCATAACAACGCGTGATGAATTTTTTTACTTAGGCTTTAGCAAATCCTTACTTGTGATGTTATTTTTACTTGTTGCTTGATTGTAGTGCTTATGGTGTGTTTTGTGTTTATATCGGTAGATCATCCGGAGTGCGACGCGTGTTACTTAGAAGCGCTCGATCAAGACAACTATCATCAAGGCAAGTCATTTTGATCATGTTATTTTCATATGTTTTCGATGCATGGTAGTTCACCTTTCTTTGCCCAATTGCATGCTGCCTAGGTACTTGGAAACTTTAGTATAAGTTGTAGTATCATGTGGTAGGCACACAACAACCCCGATACTTGGCCCCGGGACGACAATTTCTTAATGCTATGCTTGAGTAGACGGGTTTTCGGTTGAGTGCATAACACGAGTGATGCGAGTTTGATTAAATAATCAAGACCGGCTAAGACAAGATTTTTCAAGACCTCGGACGCAATGCAGCTCTGGGTGAAGGATGGTTGATCGGCTCCCTGGAGAACCCAGTGGATGCCCGGGATGCTGGAGAGGCCATGACATCCTGCGGAAAGCTTCACCCAGGCTCGAAGAGACGGACGAAGACTTCAAGACTCAAGGCTTACCTGCACAACCACAAGTCATTATGGGCTCTGGCTTGGTTGGACAACGCGGCGACTCTGGACAGGCGGTGCTAGCAGATGTAGAAGAACGGTAGGAATGGATGGGCACCGACAGGGATTCAGAGGGACCCGTTGAAAGACCATGTTTTGATCATCCGGTCTTCAAACACCCTGAAGTGCGAGGACAAACCCGGAGGCGATCAAATCTTGTGGGGAACGTGTGCAAAACTCTGCAGAGTGCCCAACCTAATCGATTAGCCGTGTCCACGGTCATGGACAACTTGAGCCGAAGGCATTGAATTTCCCCTGAACTCTCGACACAACTTAATAATGATGTGGGTGCTAACAACTATTCGGGTACGAGAATTGGTTGGCGGAACGATCTCGTTAACAACAAACAATGTAGTAATATTTTGCTTCCAACCCCTCTTGTTGTAGGATAAAACTGGCTTTATGCAAAACTTAGCCCCACCGGCCAAATATGCATGTAGAGATAGTTGATTATTATTTTTACTCCTCTCTTTGATGACTTGCCGGCATATTCAATATGCTGACCTACACGGCTGCCACTTATCATGTTGCAGAGTACTTTTCCGACCAGGAGTGAGGCTACGATCTACGCTCAGCGACATGCCCTGGGAGTCGGATGGACTCGTCTACCTGATGCTTCCGCTAGTCTTTGTTAGATATCTCATGAGATGGCCTTCAGCCACTTTATTGTAATACTTTATTGTAATAAAGTACTCTTTATGAGATTTTGATTAATAAAGCTGTGTGATTGAACTCTTGAATATATACATTATGTACTGAGTGTGTACCAGCATGATCTTGGGATGGTACGAAAACACCAGAGGCTTGACTCGTCTTGAGTCGGGTCGCTACAGAAATGGTATTCAGAGCACACGCTGACCTTAGGACGTAACCTATAGGAATGGAAAAGCTTTAGGAAGAAAACTATTTTCTCTTGTGTCTATAAATCTTCTATTTCCTCTTCTGATCATTTCTGACTTCTATCCGATTCTCCAATGTTTTAGATGGCCACCTTCGTCCGTGTTAAGTTCACGGAGTTTTGCCAGCCCGACGCCACTATGCCGTTCGGAAAGGAGCTGTTGCAGATCACCAAAGACTTGAGGATTGCTCTGCCGACTATCACAGGGAAGCCAACTTCGTCTTACCCGGAGGATTCACGCTACAGGATCGAGGTGCACGTTCCCGGAAGGACATTCCAGCCGCGCACTGAGCCGGTGGATTTCAAGTTCATCGCACCCAACTGGATTCTCGGAAGGGACATGGCGATCCATTGTGCCCTCGGAGGTATCAAGGAAGAATACAAATGCTGCCCTATTTCTCCAGACCTATTCACCATATCCCGGAGAAACGAAAACGGAGAAATCATCTCAAGCAAGACCAAGGACGCTCTCTTGTCTTATGCCCAGACCTTGGAGAAGCACAGCGGGACTCTGGAGCATCGTGTGATCAAGGACGCCAGGAAGATCAAGCAACTGTCACTCCGCGAGCTTGAACTAGAAGAAGCAGCCCGGGAAGCCCACTATGAGCACGAACTGGAGGCGAAGGACTTTCTGGAGCGGATCGAGAAGCTGAAGGCTCGAGTTGCATACCTGGAGGAGGAATTGGACATGGGCGAGAACCTTCATCCCGAAGGAGACGTAGCCCCCTTGATCAGCAACGACGAGGACTATGAAGAAAGCTCCACCGAAGGACCCACCACCATGCTTTTCTGAGGAGGACACTTAGACTAGACCACCAAATTTACTTTATCGTTATACGTTTTAGGCCGATGTTTAGGATTATCGAACTTTGTATCCCCGTGTGAACCTTTGTGATGGTATTGAATAAAATGTGTGGTGTGATACTTGTGTGTTGCATTCATATGGGTAGTGTAATTACTCTTAGACCATTGTTCTATGCTAATCTCACCCCTCCACATACATCATATGCCTCCGAGACGCGCCCCTGAGTCCAACTTTCCGCCGGAACTCACCCAGTTGATCCAGCAACAAAACACCCTAATGCAGCTGATCATCCAGAACCAGAACAATAACAACAACCGTCACCCACCCCAGGCCGACAATCTCACCCGTTTCTTGAGGTTGAACCCTGCAACTTTCTCCAGCAGCATTGAGCCCATTGTGGCAGATGATTGGCTCCGCAAGATGGAGCGTGAACTTATCACTGCTAGTTGTACTGAAGCTGAGAAGGTGCGTTTTGCCGCGCATCAACTTGAAGGCCCTGCAGCTGCTTGGTGGGAGAACTACACCACCACTTACTCCATTGCTGGAGTCACTTGGGAGCAATTCAAGCAAGCCTTCCGCACCGCACATGTCTCAGCTGGTGCAATGAGTTTGAAGAAGCGTGAGTTTCGCAACTTACGCCAGGGGAATCGCTCTGTAGCCCAGTACGTCGATGAATTCAGCATGATCGCCCGTTATGCACCTGGAGATGTGGCCGATGATGCAGCCAAGCAGGAAAAGTTCTTGGAGGGACTCAATGATGAGCTGAGCATTCAGTTGACTGTAGCCACCTTCAACAACTACCAGGATCTGGTTGATAAGGCCCTCATCTTGGAGGGGAAACACCAGCAGGTGGAGAACCGCAAGCGAAAGTATGGGGTTGGAAAGTTCAACTCCGGCATTCAGCAGAAGCCTCGCTACACCCCCTATCGAGGGAATACTGGGACTGGATCCGGTAAGTTTGGAGGACACGTTCAACATAACCACCAGTGCACAACCATGGAGGCCACAACCATGGAGGAAATGGGAACCACCGCAACAACAGCAACTTCAAGAATGGCGGTACTGGCACTCATCAGCATTCAGCTCCAGCTCAGAAGGATCTGACTCACATCACCTGCTTCAAGTGTTAGAAGACGGGACACTATGCCACTGAATGCCCCCAGAACAAGCAGGGAAATGGAAACGACAACGGCAACTCTGCAGCAAAGAACCCCAATCCTTTTCCTCGAGCTCAGGTGAACCACATTGATGTTGAAGAGGTCTATGATCACCCCGATACTGTGGTTGGTAAGTTTTTGCTAAATTCACGTCCAGTATTGGTACTTTTTGATTCTGGTGCAACACATTCATTCATATCAAGGGTAGTTGTGGAAAAGTATAGTTTGCCAACTAGAACCCTCAGCCAGCCTATTAAGGTCAGTTCCCCAGGAGGCATGATGACAGCCGGGATAGGATGCCATGCCTTGAGTCTCAACATCGGTAACCATAATTTTCCCACCGACCTCATCGTATTAGAGTCCCAGGGATTGGATGTAATCCTAGGAATGGATTGGTTGGCCAAGTATGAAGGGAATATTGATTGTGCCCTTAAGTCTATTTTGCTCACCACCCCCGAGCAGAAGCGGATTAAGTACGTGTCTCAGCGCCCGACACGGAGTAAGCGAGTAAACTCTCTCACGGGAGTAGTCCAGGAGGAAGCACCGATTGTACAGGAGTACCTAGATGTATTTCCGGAGGAATTGCCGGGCATGCCACCCGATAGAGAGATTGAGTTCTTGTTTGAGCTATTACCCGGAACAACCCCGATATCCAAGAGACCCTATCGGATGCCCGCAAATGACTTGATAGAAATCAAGAAGCAAATTAAGGAGTTGTTGGACAAAGGGTATATTCGCCCAAGTTCTTCACCTTGGGGAGCCCCATTGCTCTTGGTTGAAAAGAAGGACAAGTCCTTGAGAATGGTTGTCGATTATCGTGCATTGAACGATGTGACCATCAAGAACAAGTACCCCTTGCCGATGATCAATGATCTGTTTGATCAGTTAGTTGGAGCTCGCGTATTCTCCAAGATCGATCTTCGATCCGGGTATCATCAGTTGAAGATTCGTGAACATGATATACCCAAGACAGCCTTCACCACTCGGTACGGCTTGTATGAGTACACGGTCATGTCATTTGGACTGACTAATGCTCCGGCATATTTTATGAATCTAATGAACAAGGTATTTATGGAATACCTGGACAAGTTTGTTGTGGTGTTCATCGATGACATACTGATATTCTCCAAGAATGAAGAGGAACACAAGGAACATCTGCGTCTAGTTCTGGAGAAGCTTCCAGAGCATAAGCTATATGCAAAGTTTAGCAAATGTGAGTTTTGGTTGAAGGAAGTCGGATTCCTAGGTCACGTCATCTCAGGAGAAGGAATAGCAGTGGACCCTGCCAAGGTCGCAGCAGTCACCGAATGGGTAGCACCCACTTCAGTCAAGGAGATCCGCAGTTTCCTCAGACTTGCCGGATATTACCGGAGGTTCATTGAGAATTTCTCAAAGATTGCCAAGCCCATGACAGAGTTATTGAAGAAGGAATCCAAGTATGATTGGACTGAGGAATGTGAAACCAGTTTTCAAGAGCTGAAGAAACTTCTTGTTACAGCCCCAGTGCTGATATTGCCGAACATTCGGAAGGATTTCCAGGTTTACTGTGACGCTTCTCATCAAGGACTCGGAGGAGTGCTCATGCAAGAAGGCATAGTTGTAGCCTATGCATCCAGAAAGCTCAGACCTCATGAGTTGAATTATGCCACACATGACTTGGAACTAGCAGCCGTAGTGCACGCTCTCAAGACCTGGAGACATTTCCTGATCGAAAATAGTTGTGATGTTTACACTGATCACAAGAGCCTGAAATATATCTTCACGCAGAAGGAGTTGAACCTCGGACAGAGGCGATGGCTAGAGTTGATCAAGGACTATGACATGAGATTGCATTATCACCCAGGCAAGGCAAATGTTGTAGCCGATGCGTTGAGCCGCAAGAGTTATGTGAACACACTCACAGCTGGAGGATTACCCCAGGAGTTAGTCGATGACCTCCGAGAGCTCAAATTGGGAATAATTCCAAGAGGATTTGTTGCCACTCTAGAAATTCAGTCCACTTTGACAGAAAAGATCCGCGAAGCACAGAAATCAGACAAGGAGATAGCTGAGATTAAGCAGAAAATGGAAGACGGGAAGGCTAAAGGTTTTCGTAAGGATGAACACGGAACTTTATGGTTTGAGGATCGCATCTATGTGCCCAATGATCCCGAACTCAGGAAGTTGATACTTCAGGAGGCCCATGATTCCCCGTACTCGATACACCCCAGCAACACCAAGATGTATCTGGATCTGAAAGAAAGTTTCTGGTGGACGGGATTGAAGAAAGACATTGCCGAGTTCGTAGCAATATGCGATGTTTGTCAGCGAGTAAAAGCCGAGCATCAGAAGCCAGCAGGTTTGCTCCAACCTCTACCGATACCCGAGTGGAAATGGGAAAAGCTTGGCATGGACTTCATCACAGGATTACCTCGGACCCGTTCTGGCTATGATTCTATTTGGGTTGTGGTCGATCGTTTGACCAAGGTAGCTCACTTCATTCCGGTAAAGACTACTTACACGAGTGCCAAGCTTGCCAAAATATATATGACGAGGATCGTATGTCTACACGGAGTACCGAAGAGCATTGTGTCAGATAGAGGGACTCAGTTCACATCCAAATTTTGGCACCAACTGCATGAAACCTTGGGAACGAGATTGGAGTTCAGTACAACTTTTCACCCACAGACAAATGGACAGACCGAGAGAGTTAATCAGATTCTAGAGGACATGTTGAGAGCTTGCGCACTAGACTATGGGTCTAGTTGGGATGAAAATTTACCTTATGCCGAGTTCTCATACAACAACAGCTACCAGACCAGTCTGAAGATGGCCCCTTTCGAAGCTCTATACGGAAGGAGGTGTAGAACACCGTTGATGTGGGATGGAGTTGGAGACCGACAACTTTTTGGTCCCGACCTTATCCGAGATTCTGAAGAGAAGGTCAAGCTAATTCGTGACCGACTCAAGATAGCTCAGTCCAGGCAGAAGTGTTATGCTGACAGCAAACGCAAGGAAGTAACGTACGAAGTGGGAGACCGAGCATATCTTCGGGTGTCTCCACTTCAAGGAATCAAGAGATTCGGTGTGAAAGGAAAATTAGCACCTCGTTTCATTGGCCCCTACAAAATTCTTGAATGTAGAGGCGAAGTTGCATATAAACTGGAACTGCCGGAAGGATTGTCCAGAGTTCATGATGTCTTCCATGTTTCCCAGTTGAAGAAATGCCACGCTGAGATGGCCGATGTTCCGTTGAGAGATACAGTGCCCCTAGAGGCCATACAGCTTGACAGTGATCCGACGTATGAGGAGAAACCCGTCAGGATTCTCGAGACTGCCAACAGAGTTACCCGCAGCAAGATCATCAAGTTCTGCAAGGTGTTGTGGAGCCACCACACCGAGGAAGAAGCCTCCTCGGAACGAGAAGAGGATCTTCGTCGAGACCACCCGCACCTGTTTTCTAGCCAACCCGAATCTCGAGGGCGAGATTCATCTTAAGGTGGGTAGGTTTGTAACATCCCAATTTTCCTAATTGGGAAGGTTTTACATTGTAGCTAAGCATCTATGCATATTGATTGAAATAAATTTGGCACTTGAATTCTTTCGTCTTTTGATTTGCATTTCCATTTTTTTCTCGCACGAGAAATGCCCGGGGAAATACTCTCTTGCACGCAAGGGAGAGAGCGGAGGAAAATGACCCTCCAAAGTGCGGGTAATTTCTGAAATATTGGAGCCAAGAAAATCCAAAGATCATTTGCAAAAATAATTGCAAAAAAGAAAATAAAGCATTTTGAGGAATTTCTAAAAAAACATTTTTTTAAGTTTTCATTTTTGCTTTGGAAAAATGTTATTCGGGTAGAGGATATTTTTCTGATTTTTTTGGTATATAATACCCTATATTAAATATTTTGATTTATTTCCTTTTATTCGCTTTTGATTTTCTGTTTCGAAAAAGATTTAAAAATAGGAAAGTCTGTTTTTTTAGAAGCCACCGCCCTGAGCGCGTTTTAAGGCCATGGGCCGAATCTCCACCGCCGGGACCGAATCCCTTAGGATTCGGCCGACCGACCCTGCCCCGACCCCCTCTCTCTATATGCCAGTGGGACCCGCTGGCCGACCCCCTCTCTCCCCGCGGTCACCCCCCTCCTCCTTCCAAACTCCTGCCTGACCCCGAGCCCGAGACCGCCGGGATCCCCTGCCGCACCTCTCTTCTTTCCTTCCCCCAAGCCCCCTCCTGGCCTATATAACAGCCCCGGCCTCCGCAGCCCCGTTTCCCCCACCGCCTCGCCGAGCCGCCGCCGCCCCGAGCCCCTGTCGTGACCTCGCCGGCAAGCCCGAGCTCCTCCACTTCGCCCCCCCTGGAGCAGCACCCCGGCGCCACTCCCCGCTCCGCCCGACGCCCCCCCTCGGTGGAGGACCGCCGCCGCCACCTCCCCGTCCCTCCACCGCCCCCGGAGCCCCTCCCCCTCGCCGGCGACGCCACCCTCGCCGGAATTGCCTCCCACTGCCGGTGAGACTCCCTCCTTTTTTGTTGTCTTTTCTTTTTCTTCTAGTAGCCCTTAGATCCTTATTCGATGGTGTAGATTAGAAGTAGGGTAACTGTTCGGTTCAGCCCAGAAAAAACCGTCGGTTTATTTCACTTATTCTTTAGCCAGTAGTTTCGGTTAGAACTAGGCCGTTTGCTCCTAACGTTTGCAACAAACAACCCCGCAGCCTATCGTAGCGCGCCACGTATACCCCCTGTTAGTTAGCTAGTTAGCTACATTTTTTCTGTCTAATTGCAAAAACAGATAAGTTTCTGTTTTGTTTTGGCCATAACTTTTGATCCCGAAGTCCAATGGTATTGATTCTTGTTCCAGTAGACTCCATTTTTTCTGTAGTTTTTAAAAACATATAATTTGTCTATGTTTGAAATTTTAGAATATAAGTTAGATCAGATTTAGTTTAAACCTTGTTTTGCTTATTCCAGGAGTTTAAAAAATGATTTTGAGTTGATTCTTTTTGCTACTGCTTCCTAGTGATTAAATATTAATGTGGTAGAAGTTTCCAAAATTTTAAAGTATTTTTACTGGTGTTTTTAACAGAAACACGTTTCTGCCGTAACGACGCGTGATGAATTCTTTTACTTAGGCTTTAGCAAATCCTTACTTGTGATGTTATTTTTACTTGTTGCTTGATTGTAGTGCTTATGGTGTGTTTTTGTTTGTATCGGTAGATCATCCGGAGTGCGAAGCGTGTTACTTAGAAGCGCTCGATCAAGACAACTATCATCAAGGCAAGTCATTTTGATCATGTTATTTTCCTATGTTTTCGATGCATGGTAGTTCACCTTTCTTTGCCCAATTGCATGCTGCCTAGGTACTTGGAAACTTTAGTATAAGTTGTAGTATCATGTGGTAGGCACACAACAACCCCGATACTTGGCCCCGGGACGACAATTTCTTAATGCTATGCTTGAGTAGACGGGTTTTCGGTTGAGTGCATAACACGAGTGATGCGAGTTTGATTAAATAATCAAGACCGGCTAAGACAATATTTTTCAAGACCTCGGACGCAATGCAACTCTGGTTGAAGGACGGTTGATCGGCTCCCTGGAGAACCCAGTGGATGCCCGGGATGCTGGAGAGGCCATGACATCCTGCGGAAAGCTTCACCCAGGCTCGAAGAGACGGACGGAGACTTCAAGACTCAAGGCTTACCTGCACAGCCACAAGTCATTATGGGCTCTGGCTTGGTTGGACAACGCGGCGACTCTGGACAGGCGGTGCTAGCAGATGTAGAAGAACGGTAGGAATGGATGGGCACCGACACGGATTCAGAGGGACCCGTTGAAAGACCATGTTTTGATCATCCGGTCTTCAAACACCCTGAAGTGCGAGGACAAACCCGGAGGCGATCAAATCTTGTGGGGAACGTGTGCAAAACTCTGCAGAGTGCCCAACCTAATCGATTAGCCGTGTCCACGGTCATGGACAACTTGAGCCGAAGGCATTGAATTTCCCCTGAACTCTCGACACAACTTAATAATGATGTGGGTGCTAACAACTATTCGGGTACGAGAATTGGTTGGCAGAACCATCTCGTTAACAACAAACAATGTAGTAATATTTTGCTTACAACCCCTCTTGTTGTAGGATAAAACTGGCTTTATGCAAAACTTAGCCCCACCGGCCAAATATGCATGTAGAGATAGTTGATTATTATGTTTACTCCTCTCTTTGATGACTTGCCGGCATATTCAAGATGTTGAACTACACGGCTGCAACGTATCATGTTGCAGAGTACTTTTCCGACCAGGAGTGAGGCTACGATCTACGCTCAGCGACATGCCCTGGGAGTCGGATGGACTCGTCTACCTGATGCTTCCGCTAGTCTTCGTTAGATATCTCATGAGATGGCCTTCAGCCACTTTATTGTAATCCTTTATTGTAATAAAGTACTCTTTATGATATTTCGATTAATAAAGCTGTGTGATTGAACTCTTGAATATATACATTATGTACTGAGTGTGTACCAGCATGATCTTGGGATGGTACGGAAACACCAGAGGCTTGACTCGTCTTGAGTCGGGTCGCTACATCGAGTGGGGGGGCCAGATCTAAATGCCGGAGGAGCTGCCCCTTCCGTGTCACGTGGCTCGGTGATATAAAACCATTCTCTCTGCCATGCCTTGACGGTGTCTATGAATGTACCCTTCGGCCATTGGACCCGAGCAAGTTTGCTAAACATTGCTCCTCCATAGTCCGCCTGATCGCCTTTGACCACCTTCGGCTTGATGTTGAGGACCTTTAGCCATAGGCCTAATTGGGGTGGACCCGCAAGAATGCCTCACAAACTATGATTAAGGTTGAGATGTGCAGGAAGGAATTTGGGGGAAGGTCATGGAAGTCTAACCCATAATAAAACATTATGCCCCGAACAATTGGGTGGAGGGGGAAACCTAGACCTCGCAGAAAATGGGAAATGAAACCCTCTCACCGTCTGTTGGTGTGGTGATGACTTGGCCCTTCTCCGGAGCACGGTGGGCTATGTTCTCTTCAGCTCTTGGGTGTCCTTTTCGATGAAACAGGAGACCTCTCACTTGCTTTTCAAGCCTGAGCTGGCCATGGCCGGACTAGGAGAAAGGTTGAGGAAGTGGAGGGAAGAGGAGAACTTGAGGGTTGTAGCTTTGGAGGCTGGGATAGCATCAAAATATCGAACGAGGTAGCACACCACTAAAGGAAGCAACGACATAGATATCATCAAAATATCGAACGAATACCAACTTGACATGATTACTTATAACAAGACTTCTTCCATGTCCTCGAGAACAAAAGCAACTACCCACAAATCATGACCATGTTTACGATCATAGATATAATGAATATGATAAAGGATCTGAACATAATATTTTCAACCAAGTAAACCAACAAGCATCAACTTCAAGATGTAATCAACACTACTAGTAGCCCCCAGGTACCAATTGAGGTTTTGAGAGAAAGATTGCACACAAGAGATGAGCTACGGTTTGAGATGAGATGTTTCTGATGAAGATGTTGATGAAGATTGACCCTCCCATGAAGGATGAAGCATTGGTGATGACGATGGCTTTGATTTCCCCCTCCCCGATGCCCCAGCAGAATCACTCTGCAAGAGAGAAAAAGGGCATCTACCAAGTTTTCCGCCGAAAAATGAAGGCACTTCGTCCTAAAAGTATCTTCTTGATTTTTTTACGTCAAAACCCATCATATAGCAGAAGAGGGGGCCGGAGGCCGCCTATGGGCCTGCCAAGCCATCAGGGCTCACCCAAAGGAGTGGGCGCGCCCTGTTCACTTGGCACCAACAAATGCCCCCCTATGGTACTTATTCACTCCAAAAATTCTTATATATTCCATAAAAATCCTCGTGAAGTTTCAGATCATTTGGATTCTAAAAAATTCCAGGTTTTTCCATGGCCTTCACGTCCAGAATTCCAGTTTTTGGTAATTTCCCTCTTTGTGTAGACCTTGCAAATTAAGAGAGAAAAGGCATTAGAATTGTATCATAAAGTGGAATAATGATCAATAACAATAAAAATATCAATAAAAAATCATAATACAAAATGGGAGTATCAACTCCCCCAAGCTTAGACCTCGCTTGTCCTTAAGCAAAAGCCGAACTCGGTAATAATGAACACATAATTACACACGGAGAGAGAGAGAGAGAGAGAGAGAGAGGTGTTGATAAAAACAAAATGCGGGCATGAGAGCATTGATGTCCATCACGCAACTTTATTCTTGAAGACGTTGTTGGGCCTCCAGGTGCAGAGTTTTGTAGGACAACTAGAAATTTCCCTCAAGTGGATGACCTAAGGTTTATCAATCCGTGGGAGGTGTAAGATGAAGATGGTATCTATCAAACAACCCTACAATAAAATACAAGAAATATCTTGTGTCCCCAACACACCCAATGCAATGTCTAATTGTATAGGTGCACATGTTCAGCGAAGAGATGGTGATACAAGTGTAGTATGGGTAGTAGAAATAGATTTTCATAATCTGAATAAATAAAAAATAGCAAGGTAACAAGTAGTAACAATGAGCAAAACGTGATGTAAATGCTAGGAAATAACGCCTAGGGTTCATACTTTCACTCATGCAATCTCCTAACAATTCTAACATAATAGAATCATGTGATCATCCCTCAACATGCAACAAAGAATCACTCCAAAGTTCATAAGTAGTGGAGAACATAACATAAAATTGTTGTAGGCAGCGAATCACCTCAAAGTTATCCTTTATGATCAATCCATTGATATAGTCCTGTAAGTGTCACAAACAACCCTAGAGTTCGTACTAGAATAAGACCTATGATACATATTAATCAACCCTAATGTCAGCTGGATATTCCAATGTCACCTCAAGTATACATGGGTTAATTATTCGACATGTATCAAACAATTTTACATTCATCATATTCAATCCAACACAAAGAACTTCAAAGAGTACCCTAATATTTCTATGGGGAGAGTAGGACAAGAATATGTATCAACCCCTATGCATAGATTGCCCCATTATCACCACGAGAATCCACGAGTTGAGTACCAAAACATATATCATGTGAATCTATGGAACACCCCATTGTCACCACATTTATCCACATGCAAGACATAGATCGAGTGATCTCAAATCCAATATTCTATCTGACATAACAAATTCTCAAAGGGAAAGATTCAATTCATCACATCAAGATAGCAAAAGACAAATACCATATGATCCAACTACTTTTACAAAGCCCGTGATACATCAAGATTGTGACATCTCAAGAACACGAGAGAGAGAGAGAGAGAGAGAGAGAGAGAGAGGGAGAATGAGATCAAACACATAGCTACTCGTACATACCCTCAGCCCCGAGGGTGAACTACTCCCTCCTCGTCATGGACACCACCAAGATGATGAAGATGGCCTCCGGTGATGATTGTCCTCTCCGGCAAGGAACTAGAAAGGGATCCAAATGCGATTTCTTCTACCGAGACAGTTGCAGCGGCAGAGCGGAAGTTCTTGATTAACTTTCGGGGGTTTCTGGATTTATAGGATATTTCAGCATTGAAATTACGTCAGCTCGAGCCACGTGGCCCTCACAAGCTAACAGGGTGCACCCAGGTGGGTGGACGTGCCATGTTGGCTTGTGACCCACACGTAGCCCCCCGCTAGTGGTTCCTAGCTCCAGTATTTCTCATATTGTCCAAAAAAATCATCAAAAAGTTCTGTGTGACTTTGAGAACTTTTATTTTTTGCATAAAAACAACAACACGGTAATTCTATTGAAAACAACGTCAGTCCAAGTTAGTTCTAAACAAATCATATAAAATATATCAAAATAATATAGAAGTATTGTAAACATAGGTAAATATAGGTAAAATATGGCATGAATACTTCACAAATTATTGATACGTTGGAGACGTATCAAGCATCATGGATATTAACATAGCAACATGTTTTCATCATATAACTTCTCATAAACAAGTAATGATCTATCCCCCAGTATTGAACTATGGAACATAAAATTTATTGACAATCAACAAGCTATGTTCTTAGTAATTGATACAATCACAATTCATCATATTTTAGAGAAGAATCTATGTAAGATCTTTCTATTTAACAAGCTCACATACTCAACCATCATTTAGTCTTCTATGATTGGTGACACTCAATGCATATTTTTGGAGCAAACATTTCCGTCCGACACATAGGAAGATATGGGCTTATTGGTTTCGCCTCCAAACGTATTTACCCCGAGGATAATGTCAACAATAATGACTCATGAACACTTACATCCAACTCCCAACACATGATGCTTGCCACGAAAGAATGAATAGATTGGAATAGGGATAAACATTATTGACTCTTGCATAAAAGTAAATACACAAAAGTAGAACATAGGCCCTTCGCAGAGGGAAGAAGAGGTTGTCATGCACATTTTAATTTGGTATGTGCAAGCTCTTAATGTAAAGTAACGTCACTTTATATTGTCCCTTATGATGGTGACCTTTATTATGCAGTTTGTCGCTTTTCTTCCTTTTTCATCACAAGATCGTACAAGGCTTATTGCCCTTACAATAAAAGATCATACATGTTTAGGAGAAAATTTTATTGCTTTATGCATCGATGACAACTTACTTGAAGGATCTTATTCAATCCATAGGTTGGTATGGTGGACTCTCGTGGCAAAAAACTGGGTTTAAGGGTTATGGATGCACAAGTAGTATCTCTACTTAGTGCGAATTTTTTGGCTAGCAAAAGGTCCTAGACAAGCATTACATGTTAGAGGATCCATGACAATATAAATTCTATGTGAATGCAAACAAGCATAATTCATTGTTTGTCTTCCTTGTCCAACATCAACTATTCCATCATGTAAAAAATATTTGAGGGGGCTCACAATGAGAAAATATTTCCAAGACAGTTTATTTGTATGCGAACCTCCTCTCCTCATTAATAAATTTGCATGAATTGTATCAATGACTAACACTATGTTTGTTAACTCCCAACAACTTTTACCAAACATATTTTTTTGCGAAGTCACTCCCCATGGGTTTAGCATATGATCTATCTATTTCTTTTTATTTCATTGCTATGATTGATGCATGAGAGTAAAGCAAGAAAATTTAAACTAATCTTTATTGTATAATTCTCACGCTCGGTTACAGGGATAGATAGATCACAAAGCAAACACTCTACGCAAAACGATACTAAACTTTTATTCTTCTAGTTCACAAAATAACTAATGATCGAACTAAGATAGATGATGTAGCGACTCGACTCAATACGAGTCAAGCCTCTGGTGTTTCCGTACCATCCCAAGATCATGCTGGTACACACTCAGTACATCAATGTATATATCAAGAGTTCAATCACACAGCTTTATTAATCGAAATCTCATATCGAATACTTTATTACAATAATGAATTACAATAAAGTGGCTGAAGGCCATCTCATGAGATATCTAACGAAGACTAGCGGAAGCATCAGGTAGACGAGTCCATCCGACTCCAGGGCATGTCGTTGAGCGTAGATCGTAGCCTCACTCCTGGTCGGAAAAGTACTCTGCAACATGATATGTTGCAGCCGTGTAGGTCAGCATATGGAATATGTCGGCAAGTCATCAAAGAGAGGGGAAAAATAATAACCAACTATCTCTACATGCATATTTGGCAGGTGGGGCTATAAGTTTTAGCATAAAACCAATTTTCTCCTACAACAAGAGAGGGCTGAAAGCAAAAAATATTACTACATTGTTTGTTGTTAACGAGATGGTTCCACCAACCAATTCTCGTACCCGAGTTGTTGATAATTCCCACATCATTATTAAGTTCTGTCGAGAGTTCAGGGAAATTTCAATGCCTTCGGCTCAAGTTGTCCATGACCGTGGACACGGCTAATCGATTAGGTTTGGGCACTCTGCAGAGTTTTGCACACGTTCCCCACAAGATTTGATCGCCTCCGAGTATGTCCTCGCACTTCAGGGTGTTTGAAGACCGGATGATCAAAACATGGTCTTTCAACGGGTCCCCTTGAATCCCTGTCGGTGCCCATCCATTCCTACCGTTCTTCTACATCTGCTAGCACCGCCTGTCCAGAGTCGCCGCGTTGTCCAACCAAGCCAGAGCCCATAATGACTTGTGGTTGTGCAGGTAAGCCTTGGGTCTTGAAGCCTCTGTCCGTCTCTTCGAGCCTGGGTGAAGCTTTCCGCAAGATGTCATGGCACGTCTCCAAGCATCCCGGGGTCGTCCACTAGTTTCTCCACGGAGCCCGTCAAACCGTCCTTCACCCAGAGTTGCATTGCTTCGCGAGGTCTTGAAAATCTTGCTTAACCGGTCTCGGTTATTTAATTATCCTCGCATCACTCGTGTTATGCACTCAACGAGAATCCGGTCTACTCAAGCATAGCAATATGAAATTTGTCGTCCCGGGCCAAGTATCGGGGTTGTTGTGTGCCTACCACATGATACTACAACCTATAACTATAATTTCCAAGTACCTACTCAGCATGCAATTGGGCAAAGAAAGGTGAAACTACCATGCATAGAAAACATAGGCGAATAGTATGATCAAAATGACTTGCCTTGATGATAGTTGTCTTGATCGAGCGCTTCTAAGTAACAAGCTTCGCACTCCGGGTGATCTACTGATACAAACAAATACACACCATAAGCACTACAATCATCAACAAGTAAAATAACATCACAAGCATAAAGTAGCTATGGCATAAAGTGAAAGAATTCACTTCACCTAACTAAGGCAGAAAATGTTTCTGTTAAAACCCCAAGTGAAAATATTTAATAAAAACTGAAACTTATACTACAAAAATATATAATCACTAGGAAGCAGTAGCAAAAAGAATCAAATAAAAATCTATTTTTAAACTCCTGGAATAAGCAAAACAAGGTTTAAACTAAATCTGATCTAATTCAAAGTTGAAACATATACAAATTATATGTTTTTGAAAACTACAGAACAATTGTGATCTACTGGAACAAGTTTCAACTCCATTGGAATTCTGGATCAAAAGTTATGATCAAAACAAGATTGGAACTTTCTCTGTTTTGGAATTAAACAAAAAAAAGAAACTAATTCTAACGGACAGGGGTACACGTGGCAGCCCCTGATTGGTTGCGGGTTTGTTTGCTGCGGGCAAAAGTAGCACACGGACGAAGTATAACAAAATCGCTTCGGCTTAATAGTAAGTGGGGTAAAAACCGGGCGGTCTTTTAACTAAAACCAAAGAGGCATCCAGTTTCTAATCTACACCGTCTACGCAAGATCTAACGGTTGAGAAAAAAAACAGGGGCTCACACGGGAGATGGCCGGCGAGGAGCTTGCTCCGGCGAGGCCGAATGTGGTGGTGGCCGGGGCGGTGGACTCCGGCGTGCTCCGGCGCGTCCGAGAGGATGGGGAGGCGGCGGCGATGCTCCCGCGTCTAGTGATGGCGGCGGCGAGGCGAGGGGGGCTCGGGGTGAGCAGGGAAGTGGCCGGGGGCTTCGGCTCTGGCTCTCTCCGGTGAGCTTGCGAGGGGGGCGGCGTGGGGCGAGGGCAGGGGCGGCGACTAGGGGAACGGGGCGAGGCGGCAGTGGGGAGTATTTATAGGGGGCTAGGGGCTCGGGGAGGGGAAGGAGCAGGGAGATCGTGGGGATCCCGGCGATGTAGGGCTCGACCATGGAAGGGCCAGTCGCTGGGAAGGAAGGGGCTCGTGGGGAAGAAAGAAGGAAAGAAGAAGAAAGGAAAAAAAGGAGCACTGGGGTGCTCGTGGCCAGGGGTGGATCCCGGTGGGATCTGGCCCAAAAAAAACGCCCAGGGCGGTTTCCCTTAAAAGAAAAATATTTTCCCGATTTTGTATTTCTTTTAAAACAGCAAGAGAAAAAGAATAAACGGAAACAAAATAAAAATAATTAATATAGGGTATTGTATACCAAAATGATCAGAAAAATATTTCCTAATTGTTTATCATTTTTCCAAAATCAAAATAAAAACTTTTTAAAAAATGTTTTTTTTAGAAAAACTCCTTATGCTATATTTTCTTTTTCAAATTATTTTCTCCATAAATTTCTGGTTTTTCTTGGCTCAATTATTTTCAAAAGTGCCTCACATTTTGGAGGGTCATTTTCCTCCGCTCTTTCTTGCTTGCAAGAATTTTGTTGGGGCATTTCTCGTGGGGAGAAAATAGAAAAGCAAAAGCAAGTATTTGACGGAAATCAAATGCAAAACGCTATTGCAAACAAAATGCATAGATGCTTAGCTACATTTGTAGAACATTCCCAATTAGGAAAATTGGGATGTTACAAACCTACCCACCTTAAGATGAATCTCGCCCTCGAGATTCGGATTGGCTAGAAAATAGGTGCAGGTGGTCTCGACGAAGATCTTCTTCTCGTTCCCACGTGGCTTCTTCCTCGGTGTGGTGGCTCCACAACACCTTGCAGAACTTGATGATCTTGCTGCGGGTAACTCTGTTGGTAGTCTCGAGAATCCTGACAGGTTTCTCCTCATACGTCAGATCACTGTCAAGCTGTATGGCCTCTAGGGGCACTGTATCTCTCAACGGAACATCAACCATCTCAGCGTGTCATTTCTTCAACTGGGAAACATGGAAGACATCATGAACTCCGGACAATCCTTCCGGCAGTTCCAGTTTATATGCAACTTCGCCTCTACGTTCAAGAATTTTGTAGGGGCCAATGAATCGGGGTGCTAACTTTCCTTTCACACAAAATCTCTTGATTCCTCGAAGTGGAGACACCCGAAGATATGCTCGGTCTCCCACTTCGTATGTTACTTCCTTGCGTTTGCTGTCAGCATAACTTTTCTGCCTGGACTGAGCTATCTTGAGTCGGTCACGAATCACCTTGACCTTCTCTTCAGAATCTGGGATAAGGTCGGGACCAAAAAGTTGTCGGTCTCCAACTCCATCCCACATCAATGGTGTTCTGCACCTCCTTCCGTATAGAACTTCGAAAGGGGCCATCTTCAGACTGGTCTGATAGCTGTTGTTGTATGAGAACTCGGCATAAGGCAAATTGTCATCCCAACTAGACCCGTAGTCTAGTGCGCAAGCTCTCAACATGTCCTCCAGAATCTGATTGACTCTCTCGGTCTGTCCATCTGTCTATGGGTGAAAAGCAGTACTGAACTCCAATCTCGTTCCCAAGGTTTCATGCAGTTGGTGCCAAAATTTTGATGTGAACTGAGTCCCTCTATCTGACACAATACTCTTCGGTGCTCCATGCAGACATACAATCCTGGTCCTATATATCTTGGCCAGCTTGGCACACGTGTAAGTAGTCTTCACGGGAATGAAGTGAGCTACCTTGGTCAAACGATCGACCACAACCCAAATAGAATCATAGCCAGAACGGGTCCTTGGTAATCCTGTGATGAAATCCATACCAAGCTTTTCCCATTTCCACTCGGGTATCGGCAGAGGTTGAAGCAAACCTGCTGGATTAAGAAGGCGGATATCGTCATCGAGATGCATGTGTGTTGAACACGGAGGTGCCGTCCGTTCAGAACTAGATCGGGATGGGTCGCGATGGGATTGCGGGACGGATCATGACGAGATCGCGGGACGGGCTACGATTTGGATCGCGAAGATGTTCCACTACATCAACCACGTTATATACACTTCCGCTTAGCGATCTACAAGGGTATGTAGATTTACTCTCCCCTCTCATAGATGATCATCACCATGTATAGGTATTGCGTGTGCGTAGGATTTTTTTTGTTTCTGATGCTACGTTCCCGAGCAGCGGCATCTTGAGCTAGGTACATGCTTAGATGATATCCCGAGTAGAACACAAAAGAGTTTGTGGGCATTGATGTTCAATTTGCTGCCCTCCTTAGTCTTTTCTTGATTCGGCGGTATTGTTGGATTGAAGCGGCTCAGACCAACTTGGAAACGGAGGGCTTCTTCATCAACACCATGACCTCTCTGATGATGCGTGAGTAGTTCACCATAGACCTACGGGTCCATACCTAGTAGCTAGATGGCTTCTTCTCTCTCTTGGATCTTCAATACAAAGTTCTCCATGATCTTCATGGAGATCTATCCGATGTAATCTTGTTTTGCGGTGTGTTTATCGAGATCCAATGAATTGTGGATTTATGATCAGATTATCTATGAATCTTATTTGAGTTTCTTCTGATCTTTCTTATGCATGATTTCATATCCTTGTAATTCTCTTCGAGTTGTGGGTTTTGTTTGGCCAACTAGATCTATGATTCTTGCACTGGGAGAAGTGCTTGGTTTTGGGTTCATACCGTGCGGTGACCTCACCTAGTGACAGAAGGGGTAGTGAGGCACGCATCATGTTGTTGCCATCAAGGGTAAAAAGGTGGGGTTTTCATCATTGGTTTGAGTTTATCCCTCTACATCATGTCATCTTGCTTAAGGCGTTACTCTGTTCGTCATGAACTCAATACACTAGATGCATGCTGGATAGCGGTCAATGTGTGGAGTAATAGTAGTAGATGCAGAAAGTATCGGTCTACTTGTCTCGGACGTGATGCCTATATGTATGATCATTGCCTTAGATATCGTCTTGACTTTGCGCGGTTCTATCAATTGCTCGACAGTAATTTGTTCACCCACCGTGATATTTGCTATTTTGAGAGAAGCCTCTACTGAACACTATGGCCCCCGGGTCTACTCCACACAATATTTTCAGCCTTACTCTTTTACTTCGTTTCACTTTCCGCCTTCAGATCTCACTTTGCAATCAATCTTGAAGAAATTGACAACTCCTTTATAGCGTTGGGTGCAAGCTCTTTGTGTTTGTGCAGGTACTCTAGACTTGACGAGATTCTCCTACTGAATTGATACCTTGATTCTCAAACTGAGGAAAATACTTACTGCTCCTGTGTTGCATCACCCTTTCCTCTTCAAGGGAAAAGCCAACGCAAGCAAGTCTCCGTCAACGTGTCAAATTCTGGCGCTATTGTTTGAGAAGTAGCATTCACCACTGAAACTATACTCAACTCACGTGATGACCGGACTTGAGTTAGTGGATTTGGATCATGTGCCACTACAATGACTAGAGGGATGCCTATTTGAGTGGGAGTTATTAGTAAATATGATTAGATAAACTCAATTATCATGAACTTAGTCAAAAAGGTCTTTGCAAATTATGTTCTAGCTTGCGCTATAGCTCTACTATTTTGATATGTTCCTAGAGAAAATTTAGTTGAAAGATAATAGTAGCAATTATGCGGACCGGGTCAGTAAACTGAGGATTGTCCTCATTGTTGCGCAGAAGGCTTATGTCCTTAATGCACCGCTCGGTGTGCTGAACCTCGAGCGTCGTCTGTGGATGTTGCGAACATCTGACATACACGTTTTTGATGACTACATGATAGTTCAGTGCATAATGCTTAACGACTTAGAATTGAGGCGCCAAAGACGTTTTTGAAACATCATGGAACATATGAGATGTTCCAAGAGATGAAATTGGGATTTCATGCTCGTGCCCTTATTGAGAGGTATGAGACCTTCGACAAGATTCTTTGTCTACAAAAGTAAGGGAGAAAAGCTCAATCGTTGAGCATGTGCTTAGATTTTCTGAGTGCTACAATCGCTTGAATCGAGTGGGAGTTAATCTCCAGATGAGATAGTGATGGTTCTCCAAAATCACTGCCACCAAGCTACTAGAGCTTCGTGATGAAAATCCGAGACCAAGTACTTCTGTAATGAGGGGAACAGTCACTCAAGAAGAACTATCCTAGATGCTTGGTAGATGAGAAGGCTGGCAAAGTCGACAGAAGTATATTGGATATACATGATATTGACGTGTACTTTACTAGTACTCCTATTAGCACGAGGGTATTAGATACCGGTTTGGTTGCTAAGTGTTAGTAACTTGAAATAAAAGCTACGGAATAAACGGAGACTAGCTAAAGGCGAGGTGACGATATGTGTTATAAGTGTTTCCAAGGTTGATGTGATCAAACATCGCACGCTCCCTCTACCATCGGGATTAGTGTTAAAACTAAATAATTGTTATTTGGTGTTTGCATTGAGCATGAACATGATTAGATCATGTTTATTGCAATACGATTATTCATTTAAAGAGAATAATAGTTACTCTATTTGCTTGAATAAATACATTCAATGGTTTATTGAATATCGATCGTAGTAATACACATGCTCATAATATTGATGCCAAAAGATACAAATTAGTAATGATAGTACCACTTGTGGCACTACCGCTTGAGTTATATTGGTATAAAATGCATGAATGAGCTCCACGGTGATGGATCTTTGTACTCACTCATTTTTGAAACGTTTGAGACATGCAAACCATGCCTATTGGTATATACGCATGAAGAAACTCCACGGAGATGGATCGTTTGGACTCACTTGATTTTGAATCACTTGAAGTATGCAAATCAGACCAGATGGGCAAGATGACTGAAGGCCTCGTTTTTCCAGTGAGATGGAACAAAAAAGTTACTTGTTGGAAGTAATACATTTTGATGTATGCAGTCCAATGAGTGCTGAGACACGCAGTGGATATCGTTATGTTCTTACTTCACAGATGATTTGAGTAGATACTAGTGTATATGCTTGATGAAACACACGTGTGAATTATTGAAAGGTTCAAGTGATTTCAGAGTGAAGTTGAAGATCGTCGTGACAAGAGGATAAAATGTCTACGACATGATGATCGAGATGAATATCCGAGTTACGAGTTTGGTACACAATTAAGACAATGTGAAAAATGTTTCACAACTCATGCCACCTGGAACGACATAGTGTGATGGTGTGTCCGAACGTCATAGCCGACCCTATTGGATATGGTGAATACTATGATGTCTCTTATCGAACTACCACTATCGTTTATGGGTTAGGTATTATAGACAACCGCATTCACTTTAAATAGGGCACCACATAATTCCGTTGAGATGACACCGTATGAAATATGGTTCGGAGAAACCTAAGTTGTTGTTTCTTAAAAACCTAAGTTGTTGTTTCTTAAAAGTTTGGGGCTGCGACGCTTATGTGAAAAAGTTCCAGCCTGATAAGCTCGAACCCAAAGTGGATAAATGCATCTTCATAGGACACCTAAAATAGTTGGGTATACCTCCTATCACACGTGCGTAAGCAAATTGTTTGTTTCTAGAAAAGGGTCCTTTCTCGAGGAAAAGTTTCTCTCGAAAGAATTGAGCGGGAGGATGGTGAAAACTTGATGAGGTTATTGAACCGTCACTTTAACCATGTGTAGCAGGGCGCAGGAAGTTGTTCCTGTGGCGCCTACACCAATTGGAGTGGAATGAAGCTTCACGATCAAGTTACTACAAACCCCGTAGGTTGACAAGGTCACATACTACTCTAGAGTGGCACAGTAACCCCGTCTTGGAGGTCATGTTGTTGGACAACAATGAACCTACGAGCTATGGAGAAGCGATGGTGGGCCCGGATTCCAACAAATGGCTGGAGGCCATGAAATCCGAGAGAGGATCCATGTATGAAAACAAACTTTGGACTTTGGAACAATTACTTGATGGTCGTAAGACTATTAAGTACAAATGGATATTTAAAAGGAAGACAGACAATGATGGTGAAAAGTCACCATTAAGAAAGCTCGACTTGTCGCAAAGATATTTCCAACAAGTTCAAAGAGTTGACTATGATGAGACTTTCTCACTCGTAGCGATGCTAAAAGTATGTTGGAATTATGTTAGCAGTTGTTGCATTATTTATGAAATATTGCAGATAGGATGACAAAACATTGTTTCCTCGACGGTTTCCTTGAGGAAAGGTTGTATGTGATACAACCACAAGGTTTTGTCGATCCTAAAGATGCTAACAAGTATGCAAGCTCCAACGATCCTTCTATGGACTGGTGCAAGCATCTCGAAGATGGAATATACGCTTTGATGAGATTATCAAAGCTATTGGATTTATACGAAGTTTATGAGAAACTTGTATTTCCAAGTAAGTGAGTGGGAGCACTATATAATTTTTGATGAGTATATGTGGTTGACATATTGTTGATCAGAAATAATGTAAAATTTCTGGAAAGCATAAAGGGTTGTTTGAAAGGAGTTTTCAAAGGAAATCCTGGATTAAGCTACTTGAACATTGAGCATCAAGATCTATAGAGACAGATTAAGACGCTTAATAAAACTTTCAAAGAAATGCATGCCTTGACAAGGTTTTGAAGGAGTTCAAAATAGATCGGCAAAGAAGGAGTTCTTGGTTGTGTTGTAAGGTGTGAATTTGAGTAAGACTCAAAAGTTCGACCACGGCAGAAGAAAGAGAAAGGACGAAGGTCGTCCCCTATGCATTAGACGTAGGCTCTAAAGTATGCCATGCTCTGTAACGCACCTGATGTGTGCCTTGCCATGAATCTGTCAAGGGGTACTAGAGTGATCCGGGAATGGATCACTGGACAACGGTCAAGGTTATCCTTAGTAACTAGTGGACTAAGGATTTTTTTTATCGATTATGGAGGTGATTAAAGAGTTTGTCGTAAAGGTTACGTGGATGCAAGCTTTGACACTAATACAGATAACTCTGAGTAGTAAACCGGATTCGTATAGTAGAGCAGTCATTTGGAATAGTTCCAAATGGCACGTTGGTACCAGCACCTACAGGATGACATAACAGATTTGTAAAGCACACTCAGATCTAAAAGGTTCAGACCCGTTGACTAAAAACCTCTCTCACAAGCAACACATGATCGAACACCAAAACTATATGGGTGTTAGATTCATTACAATCACATAGTGATGTGAAGTAGATTATTGACTCTAGTGCAAGTGGGAGACAGTTGGAAATATGCCCTAGAGGCAATAATATATTTGTTATTATTATATTTCCTTCTTCATAATAATCGTTTATTATCCATGCTAGAATTGTATCGATTGGAAACTCAAATACATGTGTGGATACATAGACAACACAGTGTCCCTAGTGAGCCTCTAGTTGACTAGCTCGTTGATCAAAGATGGTCAAGGTTTCCTGGCCATAGACAAGTGTTGTCACTTGATAACGGGATCACATCATTAGGAGAAAGATGTGATGGACAAGACCCAAACTATCAACGTAGCATATGATCGTGTCACTTTATTGCTACTGTTTTCTGCATGTCAATGTATTTGTTCCTATGACCATGAGATCATGCAACCCCGGACACCAGAGGAATACCTTGTGTGTATCAAACGTCGCAACGTAACTGGGTATCTATAAAGGTGCTCTACAGGTATCTCCGAAGGTGTCTGTTGGGTTGGCATGGATCAAGACTGGGATTTGTCACTCGATGTGACGGAGAGGTATCTCGAGGCCCACTCGGTAATACAACATCACAACAAGCCTTCCAAGCAATGTGACTAAGGAGTTAGTCACGTGATCTTGTATTACGGAACGAGTAAAGAGACTTGTCGGTAACGACATTGAACTAGGTATGGAGATACCGACGATCGAATCTCGGGCAAGTAACATACCGAAGAACAAAGGGAACAACATACGAGATTAACTGAATCCTTGACATAGAGGTTCAACTGATAGAGATCTTCGTGGAATATGTAGGAGACAATATGGACATCCAGGTCCCGCTATTGGTTATTGACCGGGGAGTGTCTTAGGCCATCTCTGCATAGTTCTCGAACCCGCAGGGTCTGCACACTTAAGGTTCAGTGACGTTTTCGGTATAGTTGAGTTATAGGTGCTGGTGACCTAAGGTTGTTCGGAGCCCCGGATGAGATCCAGGACGTCACGAGGAGCTCCGAAATGGTCCATAGGTAAAGATTGATATATAGGAAGTCCTGTTTTGGTCACCGAAAAGGTTTCGGGCTCTTCAGTAGTGTACCGGGAGTGCCGGGAGGGTGCCGAGGGGCCACCGGGAGGGGTGTGACGACCCAAGAGGCTCATGGGCTATGAGAGGAGGTGGACCACCCCCTGGTGGGCTGGCCTAAGTCTCTCTCAAGGGCCCATGCAAAAATTATAAAGGAAAAAGGCAAAAAGGGCTAAATTAGGAAGGAGTCCTAATAGGATTCCACCTCCATTGTGGGAGGATGATTCCTCCCTTGTGGCTTGGTCGAACCTCCTTGGAGTGGAGGCCAAGGCTGCCTCCTCTCCCCTCCTCCTCCTATATATACTAGATGTTTTAGAGGTGAGGGCTAACCCTAATTGCCACGTGCTCCCTCTACTTCTCTCTAGATCTGTTTCTCCTCTAGTCTAGTTCGACGGTGCTTAGGCGAAGCCCTGCTGGATTAGTTCACCACCACCATCACCACGCCGCTGTGCTGGAGAACTCATCTACTTCTCCTCCCCTCTTGTTGGATCAAGAAGGCGGAGATCGTCATCAAGCTGCACGTGTGCTGAACGCGGAGGTGCCGTCCATTCGGCACTAGATCGGGATGCATCGCGATGGGATCGCGGGACGGATCGTGATGAGATCGCGGGACGGGCTACGATTTGGATCGCGAAGATGTTCCACTACATCAACCGCGTTATATACGCTTCCACTTAGCGGTCTACAAGGGTATGTAGATTCACTCTCCCCTCTCGTAGATGATCATCACCATGGATAGGTATTGCGTGTGCGTAGGAGATTTTTTGTTTCCCATGCTACGTTCCCCAACAGGAACTGCCATCTAGTTCTGCTTTTGATTCACCTACTGTTTTGAATCAGCTTGTTACACCTCCACCTGTTGCTCAACCTGATATCCCACATGAATTGGATGATGCTAATTCTGAAATTAATGATGATATTATTGCTACACATGATGCAATCGAAATTGTGCCACTCGATGAGTTACTTGATGCCCATATTGCTAGAGCTAGTGAACTTGAAAATACTGAAACTGATGAAGACTTTGAATTACGTGCTATACCCCGTCCTCCTAATTGTTGGGGAACGTCGCATGGGAAACAAAAATTTTCCTACGCGCACGAAGACCTATCATGGTGATGTCCATCTACGAGAGGGGATGAGTGATCTACGTACCCTTGTAGATCGTACAGCAGAAGCGTTTAGAGAACGCGGTTGATGTAGTGGAACGTCCTCACGTCCCTCGATCCGCCCCGCGAACAATCCCGCGATCAGTCCCACGATCTAGTACCGAACGGACGGCACCTCCGCGTTCAGCACACGTACAGCTCGACGATGATCTCGGCCTTCTTGATCCAGCAAGAGAGACGGAGAGGTAGAAGAGTTCTCCGGCAGCGTGACGGCGCTCCGGAGGTTGGTGATGATCTTGTCTCAGCAGGGCTCCGCCCGAGCTCCGCAGAAACACGATCTAGAGGAAAAACTATGGAGGTATGTGGTCGGGCAGCCGTGAGAAAGTCGTCTCAAATCTGCCCTAAAAGCCCCATATATATAGGAGGAGGGAGGGGGACCTTGCCTTGGGGTCCAAGGGATCCCCAAGGGGTCGGCCGAGCCAGGGGGGAGGACTCTCCCCCCCAAACCGAGTCCCACTTGGTTTTGTGGGAGGGAGTCCTTCCCCCTTCCCACTTCTTCCTTTTTTTTTTCTTTCCTTTGATTTTTTCTCTCTTGGCGCATAGGGGATTGGTGGGCTGTCCCACCAGCCCACTAAGGGCTGGTGTGACCCCCCCAAATGCCTATGGGCTTCCCCGGAGTGGGTTGCCCCCCTCCGGTGAACTCCCGGAACCCATTCGTCATTCCCGGTACATTCCCGGTAACTCCGAAAACCTTCCGGTAATCAAATGAGGTCATCCTATATATCAATCTTCGTTTCCGGACCATTCCGGAAACCCTCGTGACGTCCGTGATCTCATCCGGGACTCCGAACAACATTCGGTAACCAACCATATAACTCAAATACGCATAAAACAACGTCGAACCTTAAGTGTGCAGACCCTGCGGGTTCGAGAACTATGTAGACATGACCCGAGAGACTCCTCGGTCAATATCCAACAGCGGGACCTGGATGCCCATATTGGATCCTACATATTCTACGAAGATCTTATCGTTTGAACCTCAGTGCCAAGGATTCGTATAATCCCGTATGTCATTCCCTTTGTCCTTCGGTATGTTACTTGCCCGAGATTCGATCGTCGGTATCCGCATACCTATTTCAATCTCGTTTACCGGCAAGTCTCTTTACTCGTTCCGTAATACAAGATCCCGCAACTTACACTAAGTTACATTGCTTGCAAGGCTTGTGTGTGATGTTGTATTACCGAGTGGGCCCCGAGATACCTCTCCGTCACACGGAGTGACAAATCCCAGTCTTGATCCATACTAACTCAACTAACACCTTCGGAGATACCTGTAGAGCATCTTTATAGTCACCCAGTTACGTTGCGACGTTTGATACACACAAAGCATTCCTCCGGTGTCAGTGAGTTATATGATCTCATGGTCATAGGAATAAATACTTGACACGCAGAAAACAGTAGCAACAAAATGACACGATCAACATGCTACGTCTTATTAGTTTGGGTCTAGTCCATCACGTGATTCTCCCAATGACGTGATCCAGTTATCAAGCAACAACACCTTGTTCATAATCAGAAGACACTGACTATCATCGATCAACTGGCTAGCCAACTAGAGGCATGCTAGGGACGGTGTTTCGTCTATGTATCCACACATGTAAATGAGTCTTCATTCAATACAATTATAGCATGGATAATAAACTATTATCTTGATACAGGAATTATAATAATAACTATACATTTATTATTGCCTCTAGGGCATAATTCCAACAGTCTCCCACTTGCACTAGAGTCAATAATCTAGCCCTCACATCACCATGTGAATTACATTGTAATAAATCTAACACCCATACTGTTCTGGTGTCGATCATGTTTTGGCCGTGGAAGAGGTTTAGTCAGCGGGTCTGCTACATTCAGATCCGTGTGCACTTTGCATATATTTACGTCCTCCTCCTCGACGTAGTCGCGGATGAGGTTGAAGCGTCGTTTGATGTGTCTGGTCTTCTTGTGAAACCTTGGTTCCTTTGCTAAGGCAATGGCACCAGTGTTGTCACAGAACAAGGTTATTGGATCCAGTGCACTTGGCACCACTCCAAGATCCGTCATGAACTGCTTCATCCAGACACCCTCCTTAGCCGCCTCCGAGGCAGCCATGTACTCCGCTTCACATGTAGAATCTGCTACGACGCTTTGCTTGGAACTGCACCAGCTTACTGCACCCCCATTAAGAATAAATACGTATCCGGTTTGCGACTTAGAGTCGTCCGGATCTGTGTCAAAGCTTGCATCGACGTAACCTTTTACGGCGAGCTCTTCGTCACCTCCATACACGAGAAACATCTCCTTAGTCCTTTTCAGGTACTTCAGGATATTCTTGACCGCCGTCCAGTAATCCACTCCTGGATTACTCTGGAACCTACCTGCCATGCTTATGGCCAGGCTAACATCCGGTCTAGTGCACAGCATTGCATACATGATAGAGCCTATGGCTGAAGCATAGGGGACGGAGCGCATATGCTCTCTATCTTCATCAGTTGCTGGGCACTGAGTCTTACTCAATCTCGTACCTTGTAACACTGGCAAGAACCCTTTCTTGGACTGTTCCATTTTGAACCTCTTCAAAACTTTATCAAGGTATGTGCTTTGTGAAAGTCCTATCAGGCGTTTTGATCTATCCCTATAGATCTTAATGCCTAGAATGTAAGCAGCTTCTCCTAGGTCCTTCATAGAGAAACTTTTATTCAAGTAACCTTTTATGCTCTCCAAAAGCTCTACGTTGTTTCCAATCAGTAATATGTCATCCACATATAATATTAGAAACGCCACAGAGCTCCCACTCACTTTCTTGTAAATACAAGATTCTCCAACCACTTGTATAAACCCAAATGCTTTGATCACCTCATCAAAGCGTTTGTTCCAACTCCGAGATGCTTGTACCAGCCCATAAATGGATCGCTGGAGCTTGCACACCTTGTCAGCATTTTTAGGATCGACAAAACCTTCGGGTTGCATCATATACAACTCTTCCTTAAGGAAACCGTTAAGGAACGCCGTTTTGACATCCATCTGCCAGATTTCATAATCGAAAAATGCAGCTATTGCTAACATGATTCTGACGGACTTAAGCATCGCTACGGGAGAGAAAGTCTCATCGTAGTCAATTCCTGGAACTTGTGAAAAACCCTTTGCCACAAGTCGAGCTTTATAAACGGTCACATTACCGTCAGCGTCCGTCTTCTTCTTAAAGATCCATTTGTTCTGAATAGCCTTGCGGCCTTCAGGCAGTATCTCCAAAGTCCACACTTTGTTCTCATACATGGATCCTATCTCGGATTTCATGGCTTCTAGCCATTTGTTGGAATCTGGCCCCACCATTGCTTCTTCATAACTTGCAGGTTCATTGTTGTCTAACAACATGATTGATAAGACGGGATTACCGTACCACTCTGGAGCAGCACGTGATCTCGTCGACCTGCGTGGTTCAACAGAAACTTGAACTGGAGTTTCATGATCATCATCATTAACTTCCTCCTCAACCGGCGTCGCAATGACAGAGGTTTCCCCTTGCCCTGCGCCACCATCCAGAGGGATGAGAGGTTCGACAACCTCGTCAAGTTCTATCTTCCTCCCACTCAATTCTCTCGAGAGAAACTCCTTCTCGAGAAAAGTTCCGTTCTTAGCAACAAACACTTTGCCCTCGGATTTGAGATAGAAGGTGTACCCAACTGTCTCTTTTGGGTAACCTATGAAGACGCACTTTTCCGCTTTGGGTTCCAGCTTTTCAGGCTGAAGCTTTTTGACATAAGCATCACATCCCCAAACTTTAAGAAACGATAACTTTGGCCTTTTGCCATACCACAGTTCGTATGGTGTCGTCTCAACGGATTTTGATGGTGCCCTATTTAAAGTGAATGCAGCTGTTTATAATGCATAACCCCAAAACGATAACGGCAAATCAGTAAGAGACATCATAGATCGCACCATTTCTAACAAAGTACGATTACGACGTTCGGACACACCATTACGCTATGGTGTTCCAGGCGGTGTTAACTGCGAAACAATTCCACATTGTCTTAAGTGAGTACCAAACTCGAAACTCAGATATTCACCCCCACGATCAGACCGTAGGAACTTGATCTTCTTGTTACGATGATTTTCCACTTCACTCTGAAATTGCTTGAACTTTTCAAATGTTTCAGACTTGTGCTTCATCAAGTAGACATAACCATATCTACTTAAATCGTCAGTGAAGGTGAGAAAATAACGATATCCGCCGCGTGCCTCCACGCTCATTGGACCACACACATCGGTATGTATGATTTCCAACAAGTCACTTGCACTCTCCATTGTTCCGGAGAACGGAGTTTTAGTCATCTTGCCCATGAGGCATGGTTCGCACGTGTCAAGTGAATCAAAGTCAAGTGACTGCAAAAGTCCATCAACATGGAGTTTCTTCATGCGCTTTACACCAATATGACCCAAGCGGCAGTGCCACAAAAATATGGCGCTATCATTGTTTACTCTAACTCTTTTGGTCTCAATGTTATGTATATGCGTATCTCTATCAAGATTCAATATGAACAATCCTCTCACATTCGGTGCATGACCATAAAAGATGTTACTCATAGAAATAGAACAACCATTATTCTCAGACTTAAAAGAGTAACCGTCTCGCAATAAACAAGATCCAGATATAATGTTCATGCTCAACGCAGGCACTAAATAACAATGATTTAAGTTCATCACTAATCCCGATGGTAGTTGAAGTGACACTGTGCCGACGGCGATTGCATCAACCTTGGAACTGTTTCCTACGCGCATCGTCACTTTGTCTTTCGCCAGCTTTCGTCTATTCCGCAGTTCCTGCTTCGAGTTGCAAATGTGAGCAACAGAACCGGTATCGAATACCCAGGCACTACTACGAGAGCCGGTTAAGTACACATCAATAACATGTATATCAAATATACCTGATTTTTCTTTGCCCGCCTTCTTATCTGCCAGATACTTGGGGCAATTGCGCTTCCAGTGACCCATACCCTTGCAATAGAAGCACTCTGTTTCAGGCTTAGGTCCAGCCTTGGGTTTCTTCGGCGGATTGGCAACAGGCTTGCCGCTCTTCTTCGAATTGCCCTTCTTGCCTTTGCCGTTTCTCTTGAAACTAGTGGTCTTGCTCACCATCAACACTTGATGCTCTTTACGGAGTTCAGACTCTGCGACTTTCAGCATCGCAAACAACTCGCCGGGAGACTTGTTCATCCCTTGCATGTTGTAGTTCAACACAAAGCCTTTATAGCTTGGCGGCAGTGATTGAAGGATTCTGTCAGTGATAGCTTCTTGCGGGAGTTCAATCCCCAGTTCAGCTAGACGGTTTGAGTACCCAAACATTTTGAGCACATGTTCACTGACAGACGAGTTTTCCTCCATCTTGCAAGCATAGAATTTATCGGAGGTCTCATACCTCTCGATCCGGGCATTCTTCTGAAAGATAAACTTTAACTCCTGGAACATCTCACATGCTCCATGACGCTCAAAGCGACGTTGAAGTCCCGGTTCTAAGCCATACAAGACTGCACATTGAACTATTGAGTAGTCCTCCTTACGCGCCAACCAAGCGTTCCTAACATCCTGATCAGCCGTAGCGGGTGGTTCATCTCCTAGCGCAGCATTAAGGACATAATCCTTCTTTCCAGCTTGTAAGATTAGCTTAAGATTACGAGCCCAGTCTACAAAGTTGCTTCCATCATCTTTCAACTTAGCTTTCTCTAGGAACGTATTAAAATTGAGGATGACACTTGCGTGAGCCATGATCTACAACACAAATATATTCAAAGTGGACCTAGACTATGTTCAAGATAATTAGAGTTCAATTTAATCAAATTACATGCTAAACTCCCACTCAAAAAGTACATCTCTCTAGTCATTTGAGTGGTTCATGATCCACCTACACTATCCCAAGTCCGATCATCACGTGAGTCGGGAGTAGTTTCAGTGGTAAGCATCCCTATGCTAATCATATCATCTATATGATTCATGATCGACCTTTCGGTCTCATGTGTTCCGAGGCCATGTCTGCACATGCTAGGCTCGTCAAGCTTAACCCGAGTGTTCCGCGTGCGCAACTGTTTTGCACCCGTTGTATGTGAACGTTGAGTCTATCACACCCGATCATCACGTGGTGTCTCGAAACGACGAACTGTAGCAACGGTGCACAGTCGGGGAGAACACAATTTCGTCTTGAAATTTTAGTGAGAGATCACCTTATAATGCTACCGTCGTTCTAAGCAAAATAAGGTGCATAAAAGGATTAACATCACATGCAATTCATAAGTGACATGATATGGCCATCATCACGTGCTTCTTGATCTCCATTACCAAAGCACCGGCACGATCTTCTTGTCACCGGCGCCACACCATGATCTCCATCATCATGATCTCCATCAACGTGTCGCCATCGGGGCTGTCGTGCTACTTATGCTATCACTACTAAAGCTACATCCTAGCAAAATAGTAAACGCATCTGCAAGCACATATGTTAGTATAAAGACAACCCTATGGCTCCTGCCGGTTGCCGTACCATCGACGTGCAAGTCGATATTTCTATTACAACATGATCATCTCATACATCCAATATATCACATCACATCATTGGCCATATTACATCACAATCATACCCTGCAAAAACAAGTTAGACGTCCTCTAATTTTGTTGTTGCATGTTTTACGTGGTGACCAAGGGTATCTAGTAGGATCGCATCTTACTTACGCAAACACCACAACGGAGATATATGAGTTGCTATTTAACCTCATCCAAGGACCTCCTCGGTCAAATCCGATTCAACTAAAGTTGGAGAAACCGTCACTTGCCAGTCATCTTTGAGCAAAGGGGGTTACTCGTAACGATGAAACCAGTCTCTCGTAAGCGTACGAGTAATGTCGGTCCAAGCCGCTTCAATCCAACAATACCGCGGAATCAAGAAAAGACTAAGGAGGGCAGCAAAACGCACATCACCGCCCACAAAACCTTTTGTGTTCTACTCGAGAAGACATCTACGCATGAACCTAGCTCATGATGCCACTGTTGGGGAACGTCGCATGGGAAACAAAAATTTTCCTACGCGCACGAAGACCTATCATGGTGATGTCCATCTACGAGAGGGGATGAGTGATCTACGTACCCTTGTAGATCGTACAGCAGAAGCGTTTAGAGAACGCGGTTGATGTAGTGGAACGTCCTCACGTCCCTCGATCCGCCCCGCGAACAATCCCGCGATCAGTCCCACGATCTAGTACCGAACGGACGGCACCTCCGCGTTCAGCACACGTACAGCTCGACGATGATCTCGGCCTTCTTGATCCAGCAAGAGAGACGGAGAGGTAGAAGAGTTCTCCGGCAGCGTGACGGCGCTCCGGAGGTTGGTGATGATCTTGTCTCAGCAGGGCTCCGCCCGAGCTCCGCAGAAACACGATCTAGAGGAAAAACTATGGAGGTATGTGGTCGGGCAGCCGTGAGAAAGTCGTCTCAAATCTGCCCTAAAAGCCCCATATATATAGGAGGAGGGAGGGGGACCTTGCCTTGGGGTCCAAGGGATCCCCAAGGGGTCGGCCGAGCCAGGGGGGAGGACTCTCCCCCCCAAACCGAGTCCCACTTGGTTTTGTGGGAGGGAGTCCTTCCCCCTTCCCACTTCTTCCTTTTTTTTTCTTTCCTTTGATTTTTTCTCTCTTGGCGCATAGGGGATTGGTGGGCTGTCCCACCAGCCCACTAAGGGCTGGTGTGACCCCCCCAAATGCCTATGGGCTTCCCCGGAGTGGGTTGCCCCCCTCCGGTGAACTCCCGGAACCCATTCGTCATTCCCGGTACATTCCCGGTAACTCCGAAAACCTTCCGGTAATCAAATGAGGTCATCCTATATATCAATCTTCGTTTCCGGACCATTCCGGAAACCCTCGTGACGTCCGTGATCTCATCCGGGACTCCGAACAACATTCGGTAACCAACCATATAACTCAAATACGCATAAAACAACGTCGAACCTTAAGTGTGCAGACCCTGCGGGTTCGAGAACTATGTAGACATGACCCGAGAGACTCCTCGGTCAATATCCAACAGCGGGACCTGGATGCCCATATTGGATCCTACATATTCTACGAAGATCTTATCGTTTGAACCTCAGTGCCAAGGATTCGTATAATCCCGTATGTCATTCCCTTTGTCCTTCGGTATGTTACTTGCCCGAGATTCGATCGTCGGTATCCGCATACCTATTTCAATCTCGTTTACCGACAAGTCTCTTTACTCGTTCCGTAATACAAGATCCCGCAACTTACACTAAGTTACATTGCTTGCAAGGCTTGTGTGTGATGTTGTATTACCGAGTGGGCCCCGAGATACCTCTCCGTCACACGGAGTGACAAATCCCAGTCTTGATCCATACTAACTCAACTAACACCTTCGGAGATACCTGTAGAGCATCTTTATAGTCACCCAGTTACGTTGCGACGTTTGATACACACAAAGCATTCCTCCGGTGTCAGTGAGTTATATGATCTCATGGTCATAGGAATAAATACTTGACACGCAGAAAACAGTAGCAACAAAATGACACGATCAACATGCTACGTCTTATTAGTTTGGGTCTAGTCCATCACGTGATTCTCCCAATGACGTGATCCAGTTATCAAGCAACAACACCTTGTTCATAATCAGAAGACACTGACTATCATCGATCAACTGGCTAGCCAACTAGAGGCATGCTAGGGACGGTGTTTCGTCTATGTATCCACACATGTAAATGAGTCTTCATTCAATACAATTATAGCATGGATAATAAACTATTATCTTGATACAGGAATTATAATAATAACTATACATTTATTATTGCCTCTAGGGCATAATTCCAACACTAATTGATATGAATTTCCTTATGTACCTGAAGGTTATGTTATGGATGGTGAAGTAGCTAGTGAGCTTGTTATGGATGGCCAACGACCCTCCTCACGTCGTCACCCTCTCAGCCAACAAGTGGTGCGAGTTCTGGGTCCAGGTGCACATGTTCAAGGGGCACATGGTGCTCGGGCGTGACTCGGAGTACTTCTTTCGCCGGCACAAGATCGTCCCCATCATCCTTGTGGTCTTCATGCTCTCCGGCCTAGGTTTGAAGGTGCAGATCTTCAACGACAACAGCTCCAACATCTGCAGGGTCCCGTGCTCTAAGCACACTTGCGTGGGCGACGTCGCTCATGCCATATAGTATGTTACTGATACGTCTCCAACATATGGATAATTATGAAGTATGCATGCCATATTTACCCATGTTTACAATATTTTTATAAGGTTTTATGCATTTTATATGATTTAATTGGAACTAACCCGGACTAATGTTGTTTTCAGCAGAATTACCGTGGTGTTGTTTTGTGTAGAAAATAGAAGTTCTCGAAATCGCCTGAAACTTTTTGACGATTTTTTCTCAAACATATAAGAAATGCTGGAGCGAAGAAACACCGGAGGGGGGCACGAGTTGCCCCCAAGGAAACAAGGCACGCCCACTCCCTAGGGCACGCCCTGTTACGTTGGGACCACCATGTGACTCCATTTAGCGTGGTTCCAACACGTGCCCTTTCTAGCATTAGTATTTGAGCATAAACCGTTTTAGGTAAGCATGTGATATAAGTTTTGTTGTGTAGTTAACGACCTCTCTCTCTCTCTCATACACACACACGTGTGAACAGTGAAGTGTGGTCCAATTCATCTATATGAGGAAATAAAAATCAACCACCGAATATATTGGATATGAAAAAGAGGAAAGAGAAGGGATCAGATCCCAACACATAACATGGAGCACTGATTGGAGTCGCTCCAGCGAAACTTTATATCTTCACTTCTCTCTCTCTCTCTCTCTCTCTCTTGAGATGTCACGATCTTGATGTATCACATGCTTTGTTAGTATAGTTTGATCATATGGTGTTCTTCCATTGTTATCTTGTTGTGACGAATTGAATATTTCCCTTTGAGGTTTTATTATGCCAGACTGAATATTGGATTTGAGATCACTTGATGCATGTCTTGCATGTGGATACCTGTGGTGACAATGGGGTGTTCTATTGATTCACTTGATATATGTTTTGTTACTGAACTTGCGGATTCCAGTGGTGACAATGGTGTAATCTATGCATATGGGTTGATACACGTTCTTGTCCTACTTTCTCTGATAGAAATCTTGGGATACTCTTTAAAGTTTTTTGTGTTGGTTGAATATGATGAATCTGAAATTGTTTGATGCATGTCGAATAATTAACCCAAGGATACTTGAGGTGACATTGGAGTATCTAGGTGACATTAGGGTTGATTGATATGTATCATAGGTGTTATTCCAGTACAAACTCTAGGGCTGTTCATGACTTACATGAATGGCTCAATAGATTGATCAGAAATAATGACTTTGAGGTGGTTTTGCTACCTGCAGCAATTTCATCTTATGTTCTCCGGTAGATATGAACTTTGGAGTGATTCTTTGTCGCAAGTTGAGGGATGATCATCTGATTCTATTATGTTAGCATTGTTGAGAGATTGCAATAGTGAAAGTATGAACCCTGGGCCTTATTTCCAAGCATTGCAATACCGCTTATGCTCACTTTTATTACTTGTTACCTTCTTGTTTTTATACTGAGATTACAAAAAATCTATTTCTACTATCCATATTGCTCTTGTATAACCATTTCTTCGCCGAACTAGTGCACCTATACAATTTACCATTGTATTGAGTGTGTTGGGGACACAAGAGATTTCTTATATTTGATTACATGGTTGTTTGAGAGAGACCATCTTCATATTACACCTCCCACAAATTGATATACCTTAGGTCATTCACTTGAGGGAAATTTGTTGTTGTCCTATAAAACTCTGCACTTGGAGTTCCAACAACGTCTACAAGAATAAAGTTACATAGTAGACATCAGTCCCTCATAGCGTGAACTGAACTGAAGTAGTGTAGGTTTGAACTAAAGTCCAACCGTCTATTTTGTTGTGAACTTGTCTATATTTTGGCCAATAGCACCTTGGGGTCCAGCAGGGGCATGGGATGTCGTGTTGTTTTAAATCTATGCCTTGTAGTACTTAAAAGTTGTCTATTCTTGCTTTGTTGTTCTTGTGTTCTTGCTGGTGATGATTAGTGTGTTGTGTGTGTTGTGTGCTGATAAATGGATGGTAAGTCCGCCATATTTGAAAGGGGTAAGCAGATTAAGTATCTGCCCACAACCAAACAACTGTGCTTTGGATCTGCTCACACCCAAAGCACAAACACAGGCAACCAAACAACATGCACCCAGTCGGGCCTTGATGCAATGCATGGAACCGATCAACATGGAGATGTTGATTTTTTGCCTACATATACTGACCAGGCCCAACTGGGTCAAGCATGCAGGTAACAAACGCGCCTTACAAATTCTTGTTTTTATTGTTCTGACCAAACGATTGGACCAAAATGGATGAATGACTACTAGAAATGACCGTGGGTATGTGATAGAGGCGAAGTTGTCCATGTCTTTCGATGAGATGAAACTAGTCCAATATGTATAGCAGCAGGGGTTGTGGGTGTAACAATGGTATTAATGTCCTCATCGGTATGTGCCCTACAAAACATCTCTTACAAACTTTCTCTAATTCGTCCATATGGTCCATTGAAATTGGGGATTTGTTTCAGTTCACAATTGACCTAGGGTTCCCCCCCAATCGTTCTAGGTTTTGTCCTAATCTTGCTACAGTTTGCAACCAGGGCTCGGGAGAAAGAGCAGGGGCGCCGAGGCTCGGGCAAGATCGAGAGGAAGAGCAGATGAGGATGGATGAGGGTGGGCAAGAGAAGAATACCTTGGAGGTGGACCTTGGGAGGGCGTCGGGCTCGGCCTCGGGACGAAGCAGCGACAAGGCAAGGTCACTGAGGCGCGGGAGAAAGATGGCACAAGGTCGGCGGTGACAGCGTGACCGACAACAACGATGGGGCTCGAACAAAAGAGTGAGAGTGATAGTGAGCAAAACAGATGGCCAGGGGAGACGATAAGATAATTGTAACAGTAACGCGTGGCATGGCACCAATGCTACTGCTAAGACATTTACGTGTAGCGCTGCCCTCTATGCACGTGTTACTGCTAAGTGGGCCCCACCAGCTTCCCTCCTTTAACTTTAGTGGCAGCGGTGGGTGCACTGCCAATGCTACTGCTAATAGTTTACCTGTAGCGCCGGATACTATTATGGTTCGATTCGGGGAGAACCGTAGGGCCCACATAGCAGCAACGCTGGATGGATGCCCCCTATAAGATACATGTAGTGTTGGTTTGTACCCGCTACTATTAACTAACAATGACGCTAGTCATGGGACCCATGCTACTACTAATGATCTACCTAATAGACTTTTCCCTAGTAGTGAGAGCTTTAGTTAAAAGTTAAAAGAAGGTGATCTATATTTCTTTATATACCTTCTCTAAAATACATGCATGATCTACATATTCGTTAACAAGTCCAAAATCTTGTGAAATCTACTACTCCCTTTGGTTTTAAATATGTATTTTTTTTTACTTTGAACTTCATAGAAAACAAAATGAATGAATTTATACTTTATAATATGTATATATACATTTGTACGTAGTCCATATTACAATCTCTTAGTAAACTTATACTTCCAGCCATCCAGCTAAGCTCATAGTACATATCTAAATACTATTTGTATTTAGAAACGGAGGTAGTAGGATTGCTGCGATTTGGCTCGCGAGCTTAGATGAGCCCGGGTCTCAACAGTAAAATCATGAAAAATTAAAAAATAGTTCAAAAAATTCTGATTTTTTTTGTGATGAAAAATGCATGAATGCGTATGTCCGTGCCAAATTTGAGATAGTTTGGACATTTGAGAAGCTCTTAGCAAAAAAAGACAAATTTGGGACTGCAAAAAAAAAGTGTATTGTTTTCTACTGTTTAGACCTGATTTTTTTTGCTGAGAGCTGCCCAAATGCCCAAATGCTCTGAAAAATTGCACGGAGATCGCACACTCATGCATCTTTTATCACAAAAAATCACAAAAAAGTTTAAACTTTTTTTCTATCTTTTTTTATTTTACTGTTCACCGGGTGCATCTAAGCTCGGGCTCAAAGATGAATTATCAAGGTAGTAGTATATACTTACACATGTATCTGGCCATCGCTTGGGCCGGGCCAGACTTTGGGCCGGACCAGACCAAACCGGATGTATAAAACCTAGGCCCGACCCCGGCCCAGCCCAGCTGTCGCGCCTAGATTTCAGGTCCAAGCTCGGCCCATCGTCGGGCTTTGGGCCTTGGGTCGGGCCCCTTCCTTAAAACGCAAAAACACCAAGCCCAGGCCCGTCACGAAATATTGTTTAGGCTCAAAATTCAGGCCCGAGCCCGGCTCATGGGCAAGGTCGGGCCAGGCCGGGCCGACCGGGCGGGCTGCCCATGGCCAGATATGCTTACACATACTTAATACTAAGGGGGTGTTTCTTTTCAGAGACTTTTTGGTGTAGGGACTAAAAAAAGTCTCTTTTAGTCCCATGTGAAAGAAAGAGGAGGGACTTTTAGGGACTAAAGGGGGTAGTTGGGACTAAAGGAAGAAGTCCCTATGGGAGGGACTTTTTGGGACTTTTTTTGACTCTTTTCTCAACAATGCCCCTACTTTAAGCATGTCATTTAATGACCTCTAGTCCATGTTTAGTCCTTGAAAAGAAACGGATAGGGACTAGAGACTTTTTAGTTAGGACTAAAAAAAGTCCTAGGACTTTTTAAAGAAACAGGGCCTAACAACCCAGCTCACAAGCCAGCAGAAACAGTAGCCAGACACAAAGGCAAGGACTACAGGGCAAGTCACATTCTCAACCGGGTGCTTTTCCGGTACATGTCGCATAGCAATATCATTATCACCTCTCACGACCTTTCAAGGGCCATCAGCTGGTGCCTGGTGGTGGTGTTAGCGAGAGCTATCAGCTTAAATAATCGAAATGATCACATAGGTGGCTTTGGTGCGTGATTTCCCGTGGCTCATAATCTGGCGGTTGTTGCCCGGACAAGGAGACAATTCGTCAAGTCGCCCCACAAAGCATTTCCTCTCTTGCTAACCTTTATCCGCTCTAATCCCTGATGGCCATATGGCATCATCGTCGTACATGTCTCACTTTCTAGACTACTAGCTAGTGTAATTCTGTCTACTGACCGGAAAACAATTAGTTTCCTCAAGACTACTTTTCGGCTCCACCACCTTGTGTCGCTGTGCGTCAATTTATAACTTGTGATAAAAATGCTTTGGGAGCGATCATCTGACAATTGGGAAGGGCAGTGAATTTACCTGTTGTTTTCTCCTTTCTTGTATCAGCAGGTTCAACAACTAAGCTGGAGAAAGATAAGCTGAGAACTGATTTTGCATCAGGTTAAGCCACTTGTTGCTCCCTTATCGATTCAGTTTCTCATGTGGCCTTTCCTATCTCCAGATGGCAGCAGAGACGTCCCAAACAAGCCGTGTTAATTTCGTTGCCAAATTCGAAGGAAAATTTATATGAATTTGTTCAAGCCTATCTAATCTAAGGGCTCCTTTGATTCAAAGGAATTCTATAGAATTTTCAAAGGGTTGAATTCTTAGAAATTTTTATTACATTGGTCCCTTGATTCATAGGATTGAATCTCATGATTTTTTTTCTATGAAATCTTTTGGACTACATTTCACAGCAAATCTAACATCCACTCAAACCTCCTTTTACAATTTCTTTATTTTTCTGTGTCACCAAAAACTTCTTGTTAATCATATAGGTTCAAATGAGCATGTCACTCCAACCCTCTATTTTTTTTTCTGCGTTTTCAAAATCATGCGAATCAAGGAGGCCTAAGAAAACGGCACATGAGCAAACAGTTCACGAACCCCCAGCTGGAACAGCAGGAACTGAGGTGACATGACTCTGAAAAAAGGATCTGACGTGCTGCTAAAGGGCACATGTCAAAAACAGGACGGGCAGCAAGAAAAAAGATAGGGGGAGGAAAATTCCAAGATGGCCCGGAACAAATCACGGAGCTGGACTGGACAATGATGCATCATCCTATGCGCATGCAATGCAATTAGCACTTGGCAGGTAACCGCATGATTCTCATTCTTGGAGTGGACGCTGCTGCCCGGCTCCTCTGCAAACAGATTGCAAGTAGCAGCTTCCATGCACCACCGCCTGCGCACCTGCACCTCCAGTTTTCACGGTCAGATGAATGGCATGAGTGAATGATGCCTCATGGTTCTCATGTGACCCTCAAGAATAGACGAAGCAAATAAAAGCAAGTGCCATTTATTAGGCCACCCTCTATCAAGTTCAGTACCACCGGCAAAAATGGCCATGACCGAATTTCAGTGCATTTTGGTCACGCAATTAGCTTTAGTGATCTCTCGTGCTTTCTGCTCCAGCCTCTAGGTAACAGTAGGATGCATGCGTGAACAGTGGAAAAGGGGAGGTGTGAAGGACAAGATGGATCATCATCATCAAAGAGGAGGCATTATCTACAATGATTAGTAGACATATATTCTAGGGCTGTCAGCTGGCCCCAGAGGTTAAACTAGCAGCTAGCATCACGAGACATTGGGATTACCTATTCCTTTTGACAAAGTTCCGAGCGATTAGCAAGGATGTCTAGCCGTCCGTCCGTCCGGGCATTGGAGTCCAGGAAAGTTGCAAAGTCCTAGGCTGGTCTTCCGGGGCATGCATGTGCCTGTGCTCCGTCCATCTCTCCAATGATGCTTGGTTGCTTTAGCCTGATAAAAAAGACATGATGTGAGGCTGTGGGGGCTTCCACCCTTGGGCACAACTGCGAGGAATCAGGACAAGGTTTGGCATTGCCTTCTTTTCCCTCACGGTTCATCATGGTTGCCTTGCACGGCAGGGTCAAGTTGCTGCCTCCTCTGGGTGTGCCGTGCAGGGAGACTCACGTCTTCTCGCCTTCTTATTTTCCTTGGTAAAATTTTGGGATGCTGGAGGATGATGTATTTTTTTACATGCAGTAGAAATAGAATAAGCATGTGGCATTTCGAGGATACTACACCAAAAGTGAGCATTTGAATATCGCAAGGAAAAAAAAAACAAGAAGAAAACACAGTGGAGGACTCTGCGAGAATTCTGCTACTAAGGGTATACAAATAAATAGAGCCTCAGCCAATGCTTTGCTCTTGGAATCTTGCTGCCACCATAAAAGCAAAACAAACATCTTAAGAATGGTCCGTGCAACATGCTACTCGCATAATATACTCCCTCTGTACCTAAATAATTGTAGTTATGAAGCACTAATCTAGTTCTCTCCAACTATAGTTATTTAGGTACAGAGGGAGTACATATTTTATGCAAATGAAAATTTCAGTGTAATTGTAAAAGGCTGAATGAAAAGCAGCATAAGATCATCTGCAAATGGTATAATCTGTCTGTCATTCTTGACACTTGGAGCATGTAGTACAACGTACTGTATGCGCTTAACAGAGAAGCATCTTTGTAAAAACCTAGCGGCTGCTCAAATGGTGATGTACCAGAGAGCATTACCGACTCAGCAAACAGTTCATAAGAAAGAAAAGAATAATATCCAGATCAAGAAAAACACCTTTGGGTGTAAACAAGAAACATATCATGTGCTTGGGTTGCTCCGAAGAAGTCCTAAAACAGACTCTCGATGAGACTTCAATGAATTATGCACATCAAGATTCAAGTACCCTAGCCAATTACTCCCTCCGTTTCAAAATATAAGACTTTTTAGAGATTTCACTAGAAGACTACATACAAAGCAAAATGAATGAATGTACACTCTAAAATATGTCTATATACATCCGTATGTAGTTTATAGTGCAATCTCTAAAAGGTCTTATATTTAGGAACGGAGGGAGTAGTTGACAACACGTCGAAATCCACAAACAAGGTTTTGTGAATCTACAGCAAGTTGACAGCACTCTGAGATATATAGCTAATTGGTTCTGCAAGAGAATCAAACTGAATGGCAGACACATCATCCAGAACAAATCTTTAGCTGTAGCACTTTTCGGAGCTAAAAACACAAGGATAAGTCAATTAAGCTTGGCTTTCACATTATCCTCTTAACAATGATATTAGCAATTTTCCGTGTGAGATGAATGAGAGTGAACTTTGACATGTTAAATTCATAACAGTTGTGCATTAATATTTGCACATGGCACTCTGCAATTCAGTTGGCAACAAAAATGACTACATCTGACAAGAGGAATGTCAAAGCCAAATTGGCAATAAGCCACTAAAATGTGCATACTTACGGTAGAAGCTTGCTGTTTCTTCCTTCTTGCTACTGGTGAATCCGGCAGCTTCTTCTTTTCAGCTTTACTGTAATCTTTAGCAGGTGGCTTGCTGTAATTCTGTCCTCAGAAACCTGAAATTGCCCATTGTCCTGATGATATGTGACTCCAAACAATGACAGTTGTTTTATTCATTGAATTACACAGGCAGAATTGGCTCGCTTATAAGATTACAATGCTTCATCTTTTGCATTTATATCAGCAAGCAACAAATCACGGAACAAAGTATGTAGTCCGCTGGGCCACCTATATGAAGAGATATCTGGCAAAGAATAATGAGGGTCGGAATCCTGCACAAGGAGATCTTGGTAACCCGCAGGCTTGATCAAAGCAATTCAACATTGGGAATCAGGACTATTTATGTTCGAAACAAAAAGATTTCAGTTCCTTGATCAACCCTTCTTTTTCCACTGAAATGATGGATCTACACTTCACATAGTTGATGTAAATATAGACATCACACAGAATTACAAATGTGCAATAAACTTCGTTCCACCAAAGAGAGACGGTCCTTGTTGATCATAAGCATACATTGTCGATGCACATCATAGTAATCTTGATCTGAGAGGGAGTTTGACACACTATATGAAGTGATACATTTATCAAGCAATACCTTGATTTGGGAGGGAGTTTGACACACCAAATGAAGTAATACAGATATGAGAAGAAAAAAACATCTTGCTTGCCAGATGAAGTGATACCGATACTAAGCAAAATCGATTCACATGACTTCATAGAACAACTTATACCAATCACCCAAGTGCGCACCTGAGACTGAGAAGACGGCTTAAGATTACACACAGATTGATGCTCTGAGAAAGGACCTACTGAAGCAGAAAATCATTTGCCCAATTCAAGGAGCGAACTGACGCAGAAGAGCACACCGCCTGATTTCCTAACCTTGGAGTTGGAGCCTTGGAAGTGCCAGTTGAAAAGCCAAAGATACTTGAAAGTAGCAACAATATATGAGCATTTTAGGTTCTATTACGGCATTTAAGACTTATAACCTCTTAAACTAGCATTGAATGTCACATTGAACTTGCTACAGAAATCTCATGCAGGGGCAGACTAAGCCTGAAATAACCAAAACTGCACCATTTTCGAAAAAACAAGAAAGAAAGAACATGACTTCAGAATAATCGTAGCAAGCTCAATTCATTTGTGTTACAAAAGTTGCCAAGACTGCAATGGCTCCATGGTCAGCATCACTTTAGCTGCAAAGATTGTAAGGAGCAAGAGTTAGAGGCACTGCGACACTCTGTCGATCAATCTATCATTGGTGACTCGTGAGAGAGGCTGGTTGCTCTCACAACAGATAACGTTTTCCACCCCACAAATGAGCTGAGTCAATCTACAAATATCTACATCATATTCCAGTTTAATCCAAATTCCAAGCAGATCGTCTGCAATCCAGGGAATCATAGTTTGCATTTGGTCGTGGTCTGCCCAAATATGATCAAATCATTGTCTGCCCAAACAGGATGCAAGTATCACCTACTAAGCCGGCATCTAATTTGCAACCATTACCTAGGAAAAGCGCATGTCTGACTTAGTCCTAGTTAGGCTTGCTTCATGCCTAAAAGAGACACAGTGATACTTGAGCTTCTCGAAGCTAGGCTATCAAGCAGCCTTCCAAGTTATTTCTAGTTTTCTAGTACGCCCCCATGCCAACCAATATTAAAAGAGTCAGAGTACCTCTAGTACTAGATACTACTACATGACAACTTGACAGTTTCTAATATACCAAGTTACCAACAAGAGTAATGATTTCCCCTAGAAAATGTGATAACATGTTCTAGAGTAATACCACCCTGTAGTAAATACAACCACTCAGCAACCAACAAAGCTAAGATCGCTGCCACTCTGTTTTGTGTGCATCACAAATTGAATAAGAAGCTGTACATGAAATGTGTTCAGTTAATATCTAACATTCAGTTAAATCATGATGACTCTCATCTCATGCTATCCAGAGAGCAGAGAGAGCCATAGGCACAAATTTTACCTCGACAAATAAAAGATCACCACAGAAACTAGGTATCTAAAGAAGCTTTCTACATCTCAAGCAGTACATCAAAATCTTATGATTGCAACTCACGATGGTATTATGATTGCCTTCTGAAACTGCTCATTTCCAGGAACTAAGTTAAACCAAGTTGCTGAAAGCCATGTGTGAATCCCCAGTTTACGGGTACTAAGTTGAAACATGTTGCTGAAATCCTCACCTGAGTGAACTCATCTCAAAACAGCAACACACGGCAAGCAGAAATCACTATCCAGAAAATAAGAAAGAAAGAACGTGGCTTCAGAACAATCGTGGCAAGCTCAAATCATTTGCCCTACAGAAGTTGCCAAGACTGCAAAGGCTTCATGGTCAGCATCACTTTGGCTGGAAAGATTGTAAGGAGCAGGAGTCACAGACACTGTGACACTCATGTCTATCATTTGTGACTGGTGAGAGAGGCTGATTGCCATCACAAAAGGTTAGCAACAGATAAATGTTTTCCGCCTCACAAATGAGCCGATTTAATCAAGAAATATCTACATTCTATTCCAACTATAATAAAATTCCAAGCAGTTCTTCTGCAGTCCAGGAAAGCATAGTTTGCATTTGGTCATTGTCTGCCCAAATTTGATCAAATCATCATCTGCCCAAACAGGATGTAAGTATCACCTACAAAACCAACACCTAATTTGCAGCCATAACCTGGCTAAAGTTCATAACTTAGTCCTCGTCTTGCTTCGTGCCCTAAAAGAGAGGCAGTCAAAATTAAGCGCCTCGAAGCTAGGCTATCCAACATCCAGGTATCAAGCTGCCTTCCGAGTTATTTCTAATTTTCTAGGTGCCTATGAAAATCAATATTAAAAGGGTCAGAGTACCTCTAGCACTAGACACTACATTACGGCTCGACAGTTTCTAATATACGTACAAGAATAATGGTTTCCCCAAGATGTGACAACATCTTCTACAGTAATACCCCTGTAGCAAATACAACCATTCATTACAATAATCAACAAACCTAAGATAGCTGCAACTCTATTTTGTGTGTGTCACAAATTAAATAAGAAGCTGTACATGAAATGTGTTCGGTTAACTATCTAACATACAGTTGAATTGTGATGACTCTCATCTCATGCTATCCCGAGAGCAGAGAGAGCTATAGGGACAAATTTTACCTGGACAAATAAAAGATGACCATAGAAACTAGGTATCTAAAGAAGCTTTCTACATCTCAAGCAGGAAATGTAAAATACATCAAAATTTTAGTGGAACTAGCAGTTCACAATGGTATTATGATTGCATTCTGAAACGGCTCATTTTCAGGAACTAAGTGATACCAAGTTGCTGAAAGCCATGTGTGAACCCCTAGTTTACGGGTACTAAGTTGAAACCTGTTGCCGAAATCCTCACCTGAGTGAAGTCACCGCCCATCATCTCAAAACAGCAACATCCAGCAAGCAGAAATGACCATCCAGTGTCAATCAGAACTATCGTGTTCATCATAATCATTATTGCTATGCCCGTCATCATCCACAATCTCCATTCCAAAGCACTCAACATCAGCATCCTCATCCATCCCCTCTCCTTGAAACCCCTCATCTCCATCCAGTGTACCCTCCTCTTCATCGTCATCCTCATCTAAAACCAGCTTGGAAAGGCCCTTCCCACGGTACAACACGCCAGTGCGCATCACATACTGTACCTTGTCCCTCACAGCCGCGAGAGGGTGCTTCTCCACAAGCTTCCCCCTCTCGTACCCCTCGCGAAGCACCAGTGTCGTCGTCTTGCACTTCAACGACAGGTAGAATACTCCAGGATACCGCGTAAACAACCTTGTGAACTTGTGAGGCAGGCCAAGCTCCTCGCGGAGCAACCGGATCGCATTCCTCCGGACCATCTTGTGCACCATCAGCCCGAGCAACTCATGCAGCAAACCAATGTTCCTCTTCTCGTAGATATCGCTATCAGGGTCGATCCCTGAGGCATCATCATACGGGGAGATGTAAGGTAGCCGATGGAAATCATCCATCCAAGCCTTGACCTTCTTCATCCCTCCGTACCCACGCGGGAACCGCATCGGGAACGCGAGGGGGGCATGCGACGAGGACGGCGGACGGGACAGGTCGCGGTAGGTCGCCCCGGTTATAGCCTCGGCGTGGCGGCGCTGGAGGGAGGATATGGCGATGTCGTCGGGGAGGCGGGCGGTGGAGAGGGAGATGTGGTTGTTGGAGACCGCGAAGAGGTCGGGGTGGGAGGAGGGGAAGGAGGATGCGAAGTCGTAGGGCAGGCCGAGGTCGAAGCGGAGCGGGAGGATGGAGGCCAGCGGGAGCGACCTGGAGCGGGTGAGGAGGAGGAGGCGCGCGAGGCGGAGGTGGGAGTCGACGGCGGAGGCGCGGGCGAGGCGCCCGAGGAGGATGTCGGAGGCGGAGGTGAGGGAGAAGGCGGGGAGCGTGGGGAAGCGCGGGTGCGGCTGCTCGGCGAAGAGGGTCGGGTGGCGGCGGAGGAAGCGGAGCACGGGGACGGTGAGGCCTAGCGGCTTCTGGAAGCGCGCGAGGGAGCGGGCCGGCACGGGGGACGAAGGCTGGCGGGCGAGGTAGTCGAGCATGAGGCAGGACGCGCGGATGGAGGTGGTCCGGTCGATGATGTGGTCCAGCCCGCGGTTCTTGACCCACTTGAGCCGCACCTTCTGCATGGCGTGGCGGCGGCGGTGGCGGTGGCGGTGGCGGTGGCGGTGGCGGAGGTCACTGGTGTGGAGTGGAGGAGACGGCGGAGGTCGAGGGTGGCTGGCTGGCGGCGCGGGCGGAGTGTTCGGGCAAATGCGTACAAGCAGGAAGGGCCGAGGCGAGCAGAAGGGGAAGAAGAGGCAAATTTCTGGCCACTCGGCCTGTTTTGGCCTCGACTGCTGCTAGGCCTGTTTGGTTGGGCTTTTCAACGGTCCAATACTTGTGAGTGTGTGTGAGTTCAAAAAACAAAAACTTGCGAGTTCCTGACACTGCAGAACAGATCGTGCTTCCCTTGAGAAAATGAAAAAACCGTGCTCGAAGGCCGGTGTTTGGAGGAGGGCCCGCAGCAATAAAGCCGAAGTTCAACCCTGTGCGAGGGTTTGTGCCGGCAACGACCAAGGAGGGATCGCATGTGTAGGGAGGGATGAGGGGACGTCCCCGCGGCCTTTCATCGATCGAATTCCGGCAGCGGCAGCGCGGGCAGGGCGAAGGCGGGGTGACCGGAGAGGGCGGCGAAGGTTGGTCACGGGCGTTCGAGTATCCAGCGAGTAGAAACGAACGCATAAAATGAAAGACGCGCAATGTTGTTTTACTCCGCGCACTAAACCAACTATACCGCGCGTGTTGAAAGGTCCGAAACGACTACACGCATGTAAATAAAACATTTTTTCCCGCGTGGTATTACAATAAGGACGTTTGTTGGAGATCCTCTAACTCGCTGGACTATGGTAAAAGACCATCTTGGATCTCTGAACAGCAGCAGCACAGCATGCGTGACCTCAACAGTCCATGCAACACTAACCCATCAAAGAATGGCGGTGACGGGTAGCTAAGCCAATACCAAACGACTCGAAATACTACGTTGCGTCGACGACCATGGCACGTAAACCTGTTGCATGTTCCTGATCGACTTGCACGAACCGCGTATAAATTGGCCACCTCTTCCTAGTGATCTCCAGTACACCACTTCTCGGCAAGGCTGTACATTTTTTTGAAGGCGAAAACCCTACGCCTGGGTCGGCCACGACGCTCGCAGACGCAGGGCAAGAATGGCGCAAATCCACCTGGAGTCCATGCAGACCGCCGTCCCCACGCGCGTCGCGCTGGAGCGCGGGCGGACGCTGCCCATCGCCGTGACCGGGCCGCCGATCGCGGCCGCGGAGCTGCAGCACCGGTTCCGCGTCGTGCTCTACTACCACGACCGGCTGGAGGGCGATGCGATGGCGCAGCTGGAGCAGGCCGCGTGGGTGCAGGAATCGCTCAGCGCGGCGCTGGCCGACCACCCGAAGATGGCCGGGCGGCTGTGGCGGCGGCGGCACGCCGCCGGCCGCGGCGATGGGCCGTGGGACTGGGACGTGAAGCTCTGCGACGCCGGCGTGCGGCTGCTCATGGCGTCGGTGGACACGACCCTGACCGCGTTCCTGGAGGCGGAGGACCGCGAGAGCAAGGAGCCCGCGCTGGCGCTCTGGACGGACGTGGAGGCCAAGGACCCCGAGAAGTGTTCCCCTTTCGTCATGCAGGTATACGTGGACTTCCCTTCGTGCAATTTTGGAGTACGTCCTGAGCTAAAAATCGCACAAATGTCGTGCTTGCTTCTGCCTTCTGGTCGCAGTTGACGCGGTTCCATGGCGGCGGCTACGCCATCGGCGCGTGCTGCAGCCTGCTCCACGCCGACCCGCTGTCGTTCATCGACTTCCTCAAGTCGTGGGCGCGCACGCACGCGCAGCTGCAGGCGCAGGACAAGCTCGTCCCCGACCACAACCAGATGCTACGGTACACGCACTACTTCCGAAACCCAGGCGCCGCCACGAGGCGTCTCAGGTCCACCCCCCTCGTCTCCGTGGCCGGCGACGCCGCGGCCACCGTGCTCTTCAGGGTCGCCGGCGACGCGCCGGACCGCCGCGCGCTCGCCGAGGCGTGCGTCGCGCAGGCCAGCGAGAAGCTGGGGGTGGAGAAGCCGACGCGGTTCACGGTTCTCGCCGGCGACGGCCTGGGAGGGCTGAACGTCCTGCGTTCCCGCGCGGGAGGTGACGGGGAGATGACGCCGCCGCCTCCGGGACACTTGCTTCGAGGCGCGTGCTGGCAAGAGGCTGGTCTCGAGGAGGCCGTGCTGGATCTGGAAGGGTGCAAGCCCGTGCACGTCTCCTGCAGCATCGTCTCGCCGTGCGCCGAGGAGGGGATCGTCGTTGTGATGCAGGCAGGGGCCGGTGCCGAGCTCTGGGTCAGTGCGACTGTTCCGAGCAGGAAGTGATCAAGGTGGACACGCCACGTCACATGATATACGTCCACGTATTTTAGTGGCAAAAAATAGCGCAATAACAAACATACTGTTGCAAGTGGAATCGAGAGAACGAAAACGAAAGACAAGAATCGACGAGAATGAATGGGTGTACTTTATTGATTGATGAACGAGGTTTATATAACGCGATGGTTCTAATGTCGGTTCCACGGGAGGCGACGCTCCGTGCGAGGTGCGTCCGTTCCACATCAGGATGGAACCGCCGTGAGCAGTTGAGTTAGAAGGAACGGGGATTCTTTCCCAAATGACAGTCGGGTTATTTTGTTCTTAACACCCCCCTAATCACCGCTTGATTCACTGCTTGATGATTATATGTAAAAGTCCATCTTGATTAAGTCTCCTTCAAAAAAACCCTCTCGGAAAAATGTGAGGAGTATGGTAGGATATGCTGCTAAAACTCCTTTAAACCGAGTTGAAAAATAAGGAGAAAATGATATAGCACATAATGATTTTATTGCCTCTCTTAACTCAATATGAAGTAGATCCATAGAATATAGAGAACAACAAATATGTCGTGTATACCTTCCTAAAAACCCCGGTGGGGAAAACAGACAGTATGACATAGGATCTTATATTGATATTACCTCATTAAAAACCTTAATGCGAACCTGAACAGTAAACTCATTAAGGGAAAACGAGTGTAATATGATGCTTTGAACATGCATAATTCAGGAAGACACTCCCCCCTGATTCTTGCAAATCTCGAAGCCGTCGCATACCAATTCCATAAATATATTTCTGGAATGTAGAAGTTGGTAGAGACTTCGTAAATAGGTCAGCGAGGTTATCGCATGATTTGATTTGCCAGACATTTATTTCCCCACTCCTTTGGAGCTCATGAGGATAAAACAACTTTGGGGCAATATGCTTAGTGATATTGCTTTTGATGTATCCTGTTTGCATCTGTGCAACACAAGCCGCATTATCTTCATAGATAATGGTAGGTGATTCGATAGAACCAATTCCAATGACTGTTGTATGTGGTTTATCATTCTGCGAAGCCACGTGCATTCACGTGATGCCTCATATAAGGCAATTATTTCAGAATGATTGGTAGATGTTGCAACTAGAGTCTGTTTCGAAGACTTCCATGATATAGCAGTTCCACCATGTAGGAACACAGTCGGTTTGCGATCTGGCATTATGGGGATCAGATAAATAGCCAGCATCTGTGTATCCAATTATACCGGAGTCCAGATTTCTCTGAAACTTAAAGAACATGCCAAGATCCTTTGTGCCTTGGAGATATCGAAAGACATTCTTGACTCCCGACCAATGGCGTTTGGTGGGAGTTGTGCTGTGTCTAACAAGTAGATTCACTGCAAATGCGCGGTCAGGTCTTGTGCAATTTGCAAGATACATAAGCGCTCCAATGGCATTGAGATATGGAACCTCGGGTCCCAACATCTCTTCTCCATCATCCCTTGGCCTGAACGAATCTTTCTCTACGTCTAGAGATCGAACCACCATGGGAGTTTTAGATGGGTAGGATTTGTCCATATTAAATTTCTCCAATATTTTCTGAATATAGGCAGCTTGGTGTACCATTATTCCTGAGGTAAGGTGCTCGAGTTGGGGACCCAAGCAAAATTTGGTTTGACCCAAATCCTTCATCTCAAATTCCATCTTTAGATGATTGCGTGCTTCATCAATATCTTGTGTGTTGCCGATGATGTTGATGTTGGAAATATGCCCTAGAGGCAATAATAAATTAGTTATTATTATATTTCTTTGTTCATGATAATCGTTTATTATCCATGCTATAATTGTATTGATTGGAAACACAGTGCATGTGTGGATACATAGACAAAACACTGTCCCTAGTAAGCCTCTAGTTGACTAGCTCGTTGATCAGAGATGGTCAAGGTTTCCTGACCATAGGCAAGTGTTGTCACTTGATAACGGGATCACATCATTAGGAGAATCATGTGATGGACTAGACCCAAACTAATATACGTAGCATGTTGATCGTGTCATTTTGTTGCTACTGTTTTCTGCGTGTCAAATGTTTGTTCCTATGACCATGAGATCATATAACTCACTGACACCGGAGGAATGCTTTTTGTGTATCAAACGTCGCAACGTAACTGGGTGACTATAAAGATGCTCTACAGGTATCTCCGAAGGTGTTCGTTGAGTTAGTATGGATCGAGACTGGGATTTGTCACTCCGTGTGACGGAGAGGTATCTCAGGGGCCCACTCGGTAATACAACATCACACACAAGCCTTGCAAGCAATGTGACTTAGTGTAAATTGCGGGATCTTGTATTACGGAACGAGTAAAGAGACTTGCCGGTAAACGAGATTGAAATAGGTATGCGGATACTGACGATCGAATCTCGGGCAAGTAACATACCGAAGGACAAAGGGAATGACATACGGGATTATATGAATCCTTGGCACTGAGGTTCAGACGATAAGATCTTCGTAGAATATGTAGGATCCAATATGGGCATCCAGGTCCCGCTATTGGATATTGACAGAGGAGTCTCTCGGGTCATGTCTACATAGTTCTCGAACCCGCAGGGTCTGCACACTAAAGGTTCGACGTTGTTTTATATGTATTTGAGTTATATGGTTGGTTACCGAATGTTGTTCGGAGTCCCGGATGAGATCAGGGACATCACGAGAGTTTCCGGAATGGTCCGGAAACAAAGATTGATGTATAGGATGACCTCATTTGATTACCGAAAGGTTTTCGGAGTTACCGGGAATGTACCGGGAATGACGAATGGGTTCCGGATGTTCACCGGGGGGGGGGGGCAACCCACCCCGGGGAAGCCCATAGGCCTTGGGGGTGGCGCACCATCCCTTGGTGGGCTGGTGGGACAGCCCAAGAAGGCCCTATGCGCCAAGGATAGAAAATCAAAGAGAAAGAAAAAAAAGGGAGGTGGGAAAGGAGAGAAGGACTCCACTTTCCAATCCTAGTTGGACTAGGATTGGAGGAGGACTCCTCCTCCCTTGGTGGCGCAGCCCTTGGGGCTCCTTGAGCCTCAAGTCAAGCCTCCCCTCCCTCCTCCTATATATATGGAGCAACTAGGGCTGATTTGAGACAACTTTTCAAAGGCAGCCCGACCACATACCTCCACGGTTTTACCTCTAGATCGCGTTTCTGCGGAGCTCGGGCGGAGCCCTGCCGAGATCAGATCACCACCAACCTCCGGAGCGCCGTCACGCTGCCGGAGAACTCATCTACCTCTCCGTATCTCTTGCTGGATCAAGAAGGCCGAGATCATCGTCAAGCTGTACGTGTGCTGAACGCGGAGGTGCCGTCCGTTCGACACTAGATCGTGGGACGGATCGCGGGACGGTTCGTGGGACGGTTCGCGGGGCGGATCGAGGGACGTGAGGACGTTCCACTACATAAACCGCGTTCACTAACGCTTCTGCTGTGCGATCTACAAGGGTACGTAGATCAGAAATCCCCTCTCGTAGATGGACATCACCATGATAGGTCTTCGTGCGCGTAGGAATTTTTTTGTTTCCCATGCGACGTTCCCCAGCAGTGGCATCATGAGCTAGGTTCATGCGTAGATGTAATCTCGAGTAGAACACAAAAGTTTTTGTGGGCGGTGATGTGCGTTTTGCTGCCCTCCTTAGTCTTTTCTTGATTCCGCGGTATTGTTGGATCGAAGCGGCTCGGACTGACATTACTCGTACGCTTACGAGAGACTGGTTTCATCGCTACGAGTAACTCAATTGCTCAAAGATGACCGGCGAGTGTCGGTTTCTCCAACTTTAGTTGAATCGGATTTGACCGAGGAGGTCCTTGGATGAGGTTAAATAGCAATTCATATATCCCCATTGTGGTGTTTGCGTAAGTAAGATGCGATCATACTAGATACCCATAGCAGCCACGTAAAACATGCAACAACAAATTAGAGGAAGTCTAACTTGTTTTTGCAGGGTATGCTTGTGATGTGATATGGCCAATGACGTGATGTGATATATTGGATGTATGAGATGATCATGTTGTAATAGTTAATATCGACTTGCACGTCGATGGTAAGGCAACCGACAAGAGCCATAGGGTTGTCTTTAAACTAACATTTGTGTTTGCTGATGCGTTTACTATATTGCTAGGACGTAGCTTTAGTAGTAATAGCATAAGTAGCACGGCAACCTCGATGGCGACACGTTGATGGAGATCATGATGATGGAGATCATGGTGTGGCACGGGTGACAAGAAGATCGTGTCGGTGCTTTGGTGATGGATATCAAGAAGCACAAGATGATGGCCATATCATGTCACTTATGAATTGCATGTGATGTTAATCCTTTTATGCACCTTATTTTGCTTAGAACGACGGTAGCACTATGAGGTGATCTCTCACTAAAATTTCAAGACGAAATTGTGTTCTCCCCGACTATGCACCATTGCTACAGTTCGTCGTTTCGAGACACCACACGATGATCTGGTGTGATAGACTCAACATTCACATACAACAGGTGCAAAACAATTGCACACGCAGAACACTCGGGTTAAACTTGATGAGCCTAGCATGTGCAGACATGGCCTCGGAACACAAGAGACCGAAAGGTCGAGCATGAATCGTATAGTTGATATGATTAGCATAGCGATGCTTACCACTGAAACTATTCTCAACTCACGTGATGATCGGACTTGAGTTAGTGGATTTGGATCATGTACCACTCAAATGACTAGAGAGATGTACTTTTTGAGTGGGAGTTCTTGAGTAATATGATTGGTTGAACTAATTATTATGAACATAGTATAGTGGTCTTTGCGAATTATGATGTAGCTTGCGCTATAGCTCTACTGTTTTTATATGTTCCTAGAGAAAATTTAGTTGAAAGTTGATAGTAGCAACTTTGCGGACCGAGTCCATAAAACCGAGGATTGTCCTCAGTGTTGCGCAGAAGGCTTATGTCCTTAATGCACCACTCAGTGTGGTGCACCTCGAGCGTCGTTTGTGGATGTTGCGAACATCTGACATACACATTTTTGATGACTACATGATAGTTCAGTGCGTAATACTTAATGGCTTAGAATCAAGGCGGCGAAGACGTTTTGAAACGTCGTGGAACATAAGAGATGAAATTGAGATTTCATGCTTGTGCCCTTATTGAGAGGAATGAGACCTCCGACAAGATTCTTTGTCTACAAAGTAAAGGAGAAAAGCTCAAATCGTTGAGCATGTTCTCAGATTGTCTGAGTACAACAATCGCTTGAATCAAGTGGGAGTTAATCTTCCAGATGAGATAGTGATGGTTCGCCAAAGTCACTGCCACTAAAGCTACTAGAGCTTCATGATGAACTATAACATATCAAGGATAGATATGATGAGCCTTGAGAGATTCGCAATGTTTGACACTGCGAAAGTAGAAATCAAGAAGGAGCATCAATTGTTGATGGTTAGTAAAACCACTAGTTTCGAGAAGGGAAAGGGCTAGAAGGGATACTTCATGAAACGGAAAACTAGTTGCTGCTCTAATGAAGAAACCCAAAATTGAACCCAAACCCGAGACTAAGTACTTCTGTTATGAGGGGAATGGTCACTGAGGCGGAGCTACCCTAGATACTTGGTAGATAAGAAGGCTGGCAAAGTCGACAGAAGTATATTTGATATACATGATATTGATGTGTACTTTGCTAGTACTCCTAGTAGCACGAGGGTATTGGATACCAGTTCGGTTGCTAAGTGATTAGTAACTCGAAATGAAAGCTATGGTATAAACGAAGACTAACTAAAGGCGAGGTGACGGTACGTGTTGGAAGTGTTTCCAAGGTTGATGTGATCAAACATCGCACACTCCCTCTATCATCGGGATTGGTGGTGAAACCTAAATAATTGTTGTTTGGTGTTTGCGTTGAGCATGAACATGATTGGATCATGTTTATTGCAATACGATTATTCATTTAAAGAGAATAATAGTTATCTATTTGCTTGAATAAGTACCCTCAATGGTTTATTGAATATCGATCGTACTGTTACACATGTTCATAATATTGGTGCCAAAAGATACAAAGTAATAATGATAGTACCACTTAGTTGTGCCACTGCCACTTGAGTCATGTTGGTATAAAGTGCATGAAGAAGCTCCATGCTGATGGATCTTTGTAGTCACTCATTTTTGAAACATTTGTGACATGCAAACCACACCTGTTGGTATAAATGCATGAAGAAGCTCCATAGAGATGGATCGTTTGGACTCACTTGATTTTGAATCACTTGAAACATGCAAAATCATACCACATGGATCAAGAAAGTGACTTGTTGAAAGTAATACATTTTTTATGTGTACAGTCCAATGAGTGCTGAGGCACGCAGTGGATATCGTTATGTTCTTGCTTCACTGACGATTTGATTAGATACAGGAGTATTTACTTGATGAATCACAAGTCTGAAATATTGAAAATTTCAACGCTATTTCAGAGTGAAGATCATCGTAACAAGAGGATAAGTTGTCTACGATATGATCATAGAGATGAATATCTGAGTTACGGGTTTTTGGTACACAGTTAAGACAATGTGGAAATTGTTTCGCAATTCATACCACCTAGAACACCATAGTGTGATGGTGTGTCCGAACGTCATAGCCACGCCCTATTAGATATGGTACATACTATGATGTCTCTTATCGAATTGCCACTATCGTTTATGGGTTATGCATTAGAGACAACCGCATTCACTTTAAATAGGGCACCGCGTATTTCCGTTGAGATGACATGGTATAGACTATGGTTTGGAGAAACCTAAGTTGTCGTTTCTTGAAAGTTTGGGGCTGCGATGCTTATGTGAAAAAGTTTCATTCTGATAAGCTCGAACCCAAAGCGGATAAATGCGTCTTCATAGAATATCCAAAACAGTTGGATACATCTCCTATCTCAGATCCGGAAGCAAAGTGTTTGTTTCTATAAACGGGTCCTTTCTCGAGGAAAGGTTTCTCTCTAAAGAATTGAGTGGGAGGGTGGTGGAACTTGATGAGGTTAGTGAACCTTCACTTCAACCAGTGTGTAGGAGGGCGCAAGAAGATGCACTACTAGAAAAAAGGCTGTTAGTGGCGCACCTATTTTGCCTATTAATGGCGCACTATAGGTGCGCCACTATTATCACACCACTACTAATAAATAGTAATGGAGCACGCCTGGTGCGCCACTGTTAATCTACATAACAGTGGCGCACCACCTGGTGCGCCATTACTAGGCCCAGAAGTGCGCCACTGTTGTGGGTTACTAATGGCGCACTTTTTTTGCTTTTATGATATTTGCACAGGTTACAAAATATATTACAACACAGAATATAAACAACACAACATATAAACAGCAGATTTATCGAATACAATAGAAGATTAGTCTCCGAATACAATTCATCATAGTGATACATATATAAGTGATGTAGAAGTAAGTGATACATATTCTATATAATAGTTTCATAAAATATCATCACATCATCTCGAAAATAGTGATACATAGTGATGTAGAAGTAATCATCATAGTCAATGAGACATCATATAACAAAAGTTGGTCACTAGTCATAATCACAACTCCTCCTCATCATCATCGTCAACTCTAACACATTGTAACACATCATCACATCATCTCAGAAATAGCTAATAATCATCATAGTCATTACCACCAATACTATTTAATACATTGTAGCACATCATCACATTAACACATTGTAGCACATAATAACACATTGTACCTAGGACCTACTCCTCTGCTTAGGTAGAATATCATAAAACAAGATAGGCCCTGACTCTCCATTATGGAGAATGGAGATCATCTTGTCTCCAATTCTTGGCCTACGCACAATGTTGCTTCCAAGTAGCTCTCTACGATAGACCATACGTTTTTCCAATCTTTGATTGTCATAACTTCATCGGTTTTAGAAATCCGGTATGGACATGAGTGAATCAGATACCTAGGCTGACCTGGCCGTGCTGGTCGTATCATCATAACATCAACACGACCTCGTGATAACATCAGATGAGGCACACAATCTTCCGGGATTTTCTGTTGAAAAACATAATATTGGCTTTGTAGCTAGCAATGTAGTTTAGTTTTACAAGAATTTATGCAAAAGATGCATGGATGTCATAATAGTAGAAAATCTTACCATGCAATCTTCATGCATGTTACCGTAGTTCACCACGTGCACTAGTGGCACATATTGACCATAATGTTGGGGAGTTTGCTTATAGGTATTGTAATTCTCAAGATCATTGATAAATTGGACAAGACGATGTTTCTCCTTACAAGTTAATCCCGCTTAATCATTGTAGTAATAGGTTATGTCTACCATTTTCCGTACATTTTTTGAAGAACGAAAATAAGCTGTCAATGGAAATAAGTTGTCAACTATTTTTAAATAAACAATATAAATTACTTAATAAATGTGGTTGAGAAACTCACATAATGGTAGAGCTGGAGGCGTGTGTACATCGACCCAGATGTCGATATTACCTTCAATTTCATCTTACAGACGAATATCAAAGGTGATAAGCATATTAGGCTCAAATGCATAAGCCTTGCATAGTGCTACCCAAGTTTTGCATTCAAAAAAGGAGTAGGTGTCTGCATTGTACAATTTTACGGCAAAAGTATAACCATGCTCGGTCCTCAAGTGAACCATCTTTACCTCCATATTTATTTCAGTACTGAAACCAATCTTATCCAACACATAATGTCTTGCATGGCAGGGGATACACTAGTAGAATAGTAAAAAATAAAAATTATAAGTTGAATCAAAAGAAGTCATGCTTAATTAAGAAAAAAGATTTGTTGTTGTGACTTACTGTATCCACTTCGAAGTCCTCATCCTGCATGATGATGAAGAGCCTATCATCAACTAGGTAAGGCGTGTCGCACATGCCGCGCTTGTCTTGGCATTATTCGCACATAACGAATTCGTCGTCACACATTTCCTAAAGCATAGAAAATTTGGGCATGACATTTACTAAAAAGTAGACATATGGAGCGCCTGAAATTTGCCGGAACGGAAATGAATCAACATTCCGGCAAAACATTAAGTTGACCAAACCTCAGAAATACAAGCAAAGCTACCAAACATGAAGAGCACTATTTCGGTGCAAGGGAAGTATCAAAAAGGAAAAGCATGAATGAACAAGAATAAAGAGCATCAACATTCTACTTTCATATTTGTCAGATAATAATTGGTTCGGATTTTCTTTCAGCACGGCAAGCACCCTAGACAGATTTAGGAATTACTTAAAGGTTCTAACACAAATATTTATGCACAGTATGTTACTTGCCTACTGTTTGGAGATTACAACATCATAATATATTCCTCCCAGAACACTAGATGAAGCAATCTCTTCCCAAATTCCATTACTAAGCAGATGCAAATTTTACCCTCAAATGCATCAAAAGAGTGTGGCGCTTTCTGTTTGGAGATATGTTCCTCCCAGAATACTAAACGAAGCAATTTCTTCTTGATAAGCGGATATATATATTACACTGTAACGAAGATGGAGCTCAACATCACCAATTTGAGCACTCGATCCAAAATCTAGCTTCAGCACAACAAACACTCGCCATACCTAGCCCAACGAACTTGCAGGGTTAACATAAACAGTCATTTCAAACCTACTTCTCGCCCAATCAAGCAAATCCTACAAGAGGCAGCAAGCCGCGGCGGGAACACCGACACAAACCGCGGACTGATTTAAAGAGTCGTTCGTCCGACTAGGATCAGGATGTATTCATCCATCACGTATACGGACACAGCCTGGCTGCCCAACAACAACAAGGAGTACAATATACAGCGGCTAGTACGATATACGTCTAATTAAAAAAAATGTTCGACATGAAGAGGCAACAACCTGTTGGAGAGAAGAAGAAAATACCACGACTGAATAACGACGTGATTAATTGCGACTGAGATTGGTTAAATCTCAATCGACTTAGAATGTATGGTTTGATTCATTACTAGGTTTTTTTATTTTGTTTTTGATAGGTTGCCGGCTGGTTAGATTTATTAGTTTTGGCGGCTAGTTAATTGGAGTAGCTACATGTATATGTATATAACTACATCTTCAATGGACGGCGCGGCGTCGGCATCGGCTTCGGCATCGGCCGGAGTAGTCTCCTCGCAGCTCGCTACTCCAATTAACCACTGAATGTTTGTGGAGCTCGGTGTTGCATGTTGTCCACTGATCATCTCCTCCAGCTGTCTTCTAGATGAGCCTACTACTAATCCATCGCCGTTAAATTTAGTATCACTTTGTGGAAAGTCGTCTCGTTGTTAAACCAACCGACGATGACGGCGGCGGCGACCAACGAAACAACCCAAGAGCCAGAGCCAAAGACAAATTCAATTCAAACGAGTCGAGCTGGCGGCAACAACAGCAGAATGATGAGCGCGGCGTATGGCAGGGTAAACCCTAGGGGACCGAAGGAGGCGTGAAGGGAGGGAGGGGGGCGAGAGGGGTGAACCTCGCGGACGCAGGAGGAGAGTGCTACGGCAATAGACAACAACGCCAGAAATTGGCACGTTGACGGAGACTTGGCTTGCGCTGGTTTTTCCCTTGAAGAGGAAAGGGTGATGCAGCACAGGAGCAGTAAGTATTTCCCTCAGTTTGAGAACCAAGGTATCAATCGAGTAGTAGAATCTCGTCAAGTCCAGAGTACCTGCACAAACACAAAAGAGCTTGCACCCAATGCTATAAAGGGGTTGTCAATCCCTTCAAGATTGATTGCAAAGTGAGATCTGAAGACGGAAGGTGCAACGAAGTAAAAGTGCAAGGCTGAAAATATGGTGTGAAGTAGACCCGGGGGCCATAGTGTTCCCTAGATGCTTCTCTAAAAATAGCAAATATTACGGTGGGTGAACAAATTACTGTCGAGCAATTGATAGAACCGCGCAAAGTCATGACGATATCTAAGACAATGATCATACATATAGGCATCATGTCCGAGACAAGTAGACTGATACTTTCTGCATATACTACTATTACTCCACACATTGACCGCTATCCAGCAGGCATCTAGTGCATTGAGTTCATGACAAACAGAGTAACACCTTAAGCAAGATGACATGATGTAGAGGGATAAACTCAAACCAATGATGAAAACCCCATCTTTTTATCCTTGATGGCAACAACACGATGCGTGCCTCGCTACCCTTTCTGTCACTGGGTGAGGTCACCGCACGGTATGAACCCAAAACCAAGCACTTCTCCCATTGCAAGAATCATAGATCAAGCTGGCCAAACAAAACCCACAACTCGAAGAGAATTACAAGGATATGAAATCATGCATAAGAGAGATCAGAAGAAACTCAAATAAGATTCATAGATAATCTGATCATAAATCCACAATTCATCGGATCTCGACAAACACACCGGAAAAGAAGATTACATCGGATAGATCTCCATGAAGATCATGGAGAACTTTGTATTGAAGATCCAAGAGAGAGAAGAAGCCATCTAGCTACTAGCTATGGACCCGTAGGTCTATGGTGAACTACTCACACATCATCGGAGAGGTCATGGTGTTGATGAAGAAGCCCTCCGTATACAAATCCCCCCTCCTGCAGGGCACCGGAACGTGCCCCAGATGGGATCTTGCGGAGACAAAAGCTTGCGGCGACAGAAAAGTACTTTCGATGATCTCATGATTTTTTCTGGAATTATTGGGAATATATAGGCGAAAGACCTAGGGCAGAGGTGGCCCAGGGAGCCCACAAGCCTGAGAGGCGCGGGCCCCCTGGCCGCGGCTAGGGGTCTTGTGGGGTCCCTGGTGGCCCCTTGCCTTGGTTCTCAAGTTTCCCGATCTTCTTCTGTTTCGGAAAAAATCTTTTTGGAAGTTTCGTTCGTTTGTACTCTATTTAAAATCCTCCTCTGAAAGGGGTCAAAAACACGGAAAAAACAAGAACTGGCACTTGGCACCGAGTTAATAAGTTAGTCCCAAAAGGATATAAAAGGCATACGAAACATCCAAAGTTTGACATGATAATAGCATGAAACCATCAAAAATTATAGTGCGTTGGAGATGTATCAAGCATCCCCAAGCTTAACTCCTGCTCGTCCTCGAGTAGGGAAGTGATAAAGACTGAATTTTTGATGTGGAATGCTACCTAGCATAGTTGTCCTTTGTGACTTCTTTCGTGTGACATGAATGTTCAGATGCATAAGATTCAAAACAATAGTTTTCTATTGACATGAAAACAATAATACTTCAAGCAAACTAGCAAGGTAATCATGACCTTTCGAAATAACAAGGCCAAAGAAAGTTATCCCTACAAAATCATATAGTCTGGCTATGCTCCATCATCCCCACACAACTAATTTAAATCATGCACAACCCCGGTATTGGCCAAGTAATTGTTTTCGCACTCTTACTTTCTCAAACCTTTTATAACTATCACACAATACATGAGTGTGAGCCATGGATATATCACTATAAGTGGAATAGAGTGTGGTGGTGGTTGTGAGACAAAAAGGGAGGATGGTCACATTGACTCGGCGTATCAAAGGGCTATGGAGATGCCCATTAATATATATCAATGTGAATGAGTAGGGATTTCCATACAAAGGATGCACTAGAGCTATAAGTATGTGAAAGCTCAAAAGGAGAACTAGTGGGTGTGCATCCAACTTGCTTGCTCACGAAGACCTAGGGCAATTTTGAGGAAGCCCATCATTGGAATATACAAGCCAAGTTATATAATGAAGATTCCCACTAGCATATGGTGGTGACGAAACGAGAGGCTCTCAATCATGAAGAACGTGGTGCTATTATGAAGCACAAGTGTGGAAAAAGATAGTAGCATTGTCCCTTCTCTCTTTTTCTCTTTTTTTTATTTGGGTTCTTGGGCCTCTTTTTTTCTCTTTTTTTATTTGGGCTCTTTGGACTCTTTTTTTTTCCTCACATGGGATAATGCTCTAATAATGATGATCATCAGACTTTTATTTACTCACAGCTCAAAGCTCAGAACGATGACTCTATAGGAAATGCCTCCGGCAGTGTACCCGGATGTGCAACGATCTAGCTTGGCGTATGACGTTGAAACATCTCGCTAGCTATCTTATGATCATGCAATGGCAATATGAGAGTGACGTCACAAGTCATGATACGGAACGCTGGGAGTTGCATGTCAATATATCTCGGAATGGCTATGAAAATGCCATAGTAGGTAGGTATGGTGGCTATTTTGAGGAAGGCATATGGTGGGTTTGTGCATCGGCGAGAATTGCGCGGCACTAGAGAGGCTAGCAATGGTGGAAGGTGAAAGTGCATCTATACCATGGACTCACATTAGTCATGAAGAACTAACATACTTGTTGCGAAAGTTTTTATTAGTAATCGAGACAAAGTGCTAAACGCATACTCCTAGGGGAAGGGTTGGTAGGTGTTAACCATCGCGCGATCCCGACCGCAACACAAAGGATGACAATTAATAGATCAATTATGCTTCGACTTCCTAACATAGCGGTTCACCATACGTGCATGCTACGGGAATCACTAACTTCAACACAAGTATTTCTAGATTCACAACACCCTACTAACATAACTCTTAATATTACCGAATCCACGTCTCAAAACTAATTGAGAGGAATCAAAACTTCTCTTTCTACTCAATGCACATGAAGATGGAGTTTTTTGTATCCTCTTTGGGTACCTATCACCTTTGGGACTACTTTCATAGCACAAGCCAACTACCAAGTCACGCACCGTCGTGCTCTAAAAGATCTTAGTGAAGCACATAGAGCAAAATTATCTAGCTCAAAAGATATAAGTGAAGCACTATGAGCATTCTAGCAAAATCATGATGAGTGCATGTCTCTCTCAAAAGGTGTGTAGCAAGGATGATTGTGACAAAAAAAAGACTCCTATGATACAAGACGCTCCAAGCAAAACACATATCATGTGGTGAATAAAAATATAGCTCCAAGTAATGTTACCGATGGATTGAAGACGAAAGAGGGGCTGCCTTCCCGGGGCATCCCCAAGCTTAGGCTTTTTGGTGTCCTTGAATTTGGCTTGGGATGACTTGGGAATCCCCAATCTTGAGCTCTTTCCACTCCTTATCTCTTTGTCCATGAGAACAACATCCAAAACTTGAAAACTTCACAACACAAAACTTAAACTGAAACTCGTGATAACATTAGCACAAGAAAACAAACTACCACCTCTTTAGGTACTATAGCAATCTTGATTTCTATTTATATTGGTGTTAGATTACTGTATTCTCACTTTTCCATGGCTAGTACCCCCCGATACTATCCATAGTTTCATCAAAGCAAGCAACCAACTCAACAAAAAACAGAATCTGTCAAAAACAGACTAGTCTGCAGCAATCTGTATACTTCGTATACTTCTGGTACCTCCAGAATTGTGAAAACTTACGACCGCCTGGGCAAAAGGCATATCAACCAGAAGCAAAAAGAATCAACTCAAAAGCTCTTTCTGAATAAAAATGAAAAATAATCTCATGAGCGAAAAGTTTCTGTCTTTTTCCAGCACGATCAAACAACCATCACCAAGACTAGTCATAAAGGTTTTGCTTGGATCAAACACAAAAAGAAACACAAAAGAAACTATCATAACAAAATTATGATCGTGTGGACGCAACAAAACAGAAAGCAAAAAAGCAAAGATAAATTCATTGGGTTGCCTCCTAACAAGCGCTATTGTTTAACGCCCTTAGCTAGGCATTGATAATTCAATGATGCTCACACAAAAGACAAGAATTGAAGCACATCGAGAGCATCATAAGGCATGTGAAAATCACATCTAAGTCTCACATACTTCCTATGCGTAGGCATTTTATAGGAAAACATATTGTCAAGACAACCAATAGTTACCATAGGCAAGGACGAAGAAAGAGACAATGTCAATCTCAACATAACGAGAGGTGATTTGGTAACATGAAAGTTTCTACCACAATATTTTACTCTCTCATAGCAATTACATGTGGGATCATAATCAAATTCAACAATATTGCTATCACAAAGGATATTCTTTTCATGATCCATGCTACTGCGACAATAGACCTTCCCTGGCAATGGCGCCAGGAATCCTGCTGCTACGGGCTACGCCTATAGGGACTTCCTTGGAAAATATGCAAATGATTTCCCCACGGCCTTGGAGCCTTGCGTTGGTGTTCCCTTGAAGAGGAAAGGATGATGTAGCACAACGGCGACAAGTATTTTCCTCAGTTTGAGAACCAAGGTATCGATCCAGTGGGAGGATCGCGTCAAGTCACAAGTACCTACACAAACACAAAGAGCTTGCACCCAACGCTATGAAGGGGTTGCCAATCCCTTATAGATTGTTTGCAAAGTGAGAACTGAAAGCAAAAAGTAAACAAAGCAAAGTAAAAGTGAAAGTGGAAACGATAGTTGTGAATAGACCCGGGGGCCGTAGTGTTCACTAGTGGCTTCTCTCATGAAAGCAAGTAGACGGTGGGTGAACGAATTACTGTCAAGCAATTGATAGAACCGCGCAAAGTCGTGACGTTATCTATGGCAATGATTATATCTATAGGAATCACATCCAAAACAAGTAGACCGATACTTTCTGCATCTACTACTATTACTCCACACGTCGACCGCTATCCAGCATGCATCTAGTGTATTAAGTTCAAAGGAACAGAGTAACGCCTTAAGCAAGATGACATGATGTAGATGAACAATCTCAAATTTATGATGAAAGACCATCTTGTTACCCTTGATGGCAACAACGTGATGCCTGCCTTGCTGCACCTTCTGTCACTGGGAAAGGTCACCGCACGGTATGAAACCAAAACCAAGCACTTCTCCCATTGCAAGAATCATAGATCTAGTTGGCCAAACAAAACCCAAGACTTGGAGAGACTTACAAGGATATCAAATCATGCATATAAGAAATCAGCAAAGACCCAAATATAATTCATAGATAATCTGATCACAAATCCATAATTCATCGGATCTCGACAAACACACCGCCAAAGAGGATTACATCGGATAGATCTCCATGAAGATCATGCAGTACTTTTGTAGCGACCCGACTCAAGACGAGTCAAGCCTTTGTGTTTCGGTGCCATCCCTGGATCAGTATGCTGGTACACACAATACTTCAATGTATATATCAAAGTGCAATCACATGTAAATAGCGTATACCTTAAATATCTCAGCGGAAGCAGTCAAGGGAGTGGAGTCCCAATAAACACCAACGGCAAGTTGAGTGTAGACCGTAACCCTGAATCGTACTCTTACTCGTCGAAAAAAAATGTCTGCAACATAAGACGTTGCAGCCGTGTAGGTCAGCATATTGAATATGCCGTCAAGTCATCAAGGAGAGGAGTAAAATAATAATCAACTATCTCTACATGCATATTTGGCCGGTGGAGCTAAGTTTTGCATAAAGCCAGTTTTATCCTACAACAAGAGGGGTCGGAAGCAAAATATTACTACAAAAGTTGGTTGTTAAGGAGATGGTTCCGCCAACCAGTTCTCGTACTCGAGTTGTCAATAATTACCCTCATCAAATATATATAATGGTGTTGAGAAATCCAGATAACTTCAGTTCCTTTGGCTCAAGTCGTCCATGACCGTGGACACGGCTAATCGATTAGGTTTGAGTACTCTGCAGAGTTTTGCACACGTTCCCCACAAGATTTGATCGCCTCCGTGTATGTCCTCGCACTTCAGGGTGTTTGAAGACCGGATGATCAAAACATGGTCTTTCAACGGGTCCCTCTGAATCCCTGTCGGTGCCCATCCATTCCTACCATTCTTCTACATCTGCTAGCACCGCCTGTCCAGAGTCACCGCGTTGTCCAACCAAGCCAGAGCCCATAATGACTTGTGGCTGTGTAGGTAAGCCTTGGGTCTTGAAAATATTCGTCCGTCTCTTTGAGCCTGGGTGAAGCTTTCCGCAGGATGACATGGCCTCTCCAGCATCCCGGGCATCCACTGGGTTTTCCGGGGAGCCGATCAACCGTCCTTCACCCAGAGTTGCATTGCGTCCGAGGTCTTGAAAATCTTGTCTTAGTCCGGTCTTGATTATTATATCAACCTCGCATCACTCGTGATATACACTCAACCGAAAACCCGTCTACTCAAGCATAGCGATATGAACTTTGTCATCCCGGGGCCAAGTATCGGGGTTGTTGTGTGCCTACCACATGATACTACAATCTATACTAAAATTTCCAAGTACCTACTCAGCATGCAATTGGGCATAGGATGGTAGAACTACGATGCATAAAACATAGGTGATAGTATGATCAAAGTGACTTGCCTGGTGATGTTGACGAAGAAGAATTTCTCGAGAAATAACTTGATAGACTACTCGTCACTCTTCGATAAAATCTATATAACAAACATATCATTCACATAAGCACTCATAGTAGCAATCATTCTAGCAATCAAAACAAAAAAGAGAGCGAAAAGGAATCCGAAGGAAACTTCAAATAAAACTAGGGAGTCTTCTACTACGTCAAACACTAAATAGTTTTTGTCTAACAGAAAATAAAACACTAAAATAGAAAAAATAACAGAAAACAAAATATAAAATAACTAAGATAACATAAATAAAATTTACAAAAAATATTATTTTATAAGTATTTTCAAAATAGGAAATCAAACTAGCAATGCAATCAATTCGCAAGTTAGTATAGAACTAGAATTGATTCCATGCAAACAAATAAGAATAAATAAAATAAAATTTTGTTGTTGTTGAAAAGTTACTGGTAAATATCAGAAAACAAAATATAACTTGTCACAATTACAAAAAAAAACAAATTAAGAACAAATAATACAAAAGAAATAGCAAGAAAACAAAAAAGGCTAAAACAGAATCTGTTTTGCTTAAAACCCTAAGTAAAAATATTTAAAAAACATTGAAACTTAAACTACTGAAATATATGATCAATAGGAAGCAGCAGCAAAAAGAATCAAATTAAAAGCTATTTTTAAACTCCCGGAATAAGCAAAATAAGCTTTAATTCAAATCTGATCTAACTCAATTTTTATAAATCCAAACATAGACAAATTATATATCTACAGAAACTGCATACAATTTGTGATCCAACGCAGAAAGAATCACCTAATTAGGAGTTATAGACTAATAGATATGAATTTTCTAAGATTGCAATTTTCTGAAAAAACTGCAATACGAGATTTTATGAATCTCACCGGAGTTGGAGAAGACGACGAGAAGGTGGCTCCGGTGGCCGGCCGAGGCAGCGGAGGGGTCCAGGCGGGGGAGGAGGGCTCCGGCCGAAGGTTGGTGGTGCCGGCGGGGCGTGGGGCGACGGGAGGAGGCAGCAGGACCTCCGGCGAGTTCCTGTTGAAGATGAACTCCGGCGAGGCGGGGGCTGCGACTAGAGGCGAGGAGAGGTATGGTTCTTGGGGAAAATGGATAGAGGAGGGTGTGGGGGTTCTTATAGGGGCGACGGGAGGTGCTGGGAGGGAAAGAGCTTCGCGAATCCCGGAGGTGGGGATTCCTGTGTCCATGGAAGGAAAAATCTGTGTGACGTGAGAGAGACAAAGGAAGAAGATGATCTCCTGTTGGGCTAGAATAGGAAAGTGGTTAATGGGCCAACTCTTATTTCCATTTAAAAGTGATTCCTTTCCTATTTTTAAAACTAGGAAACTAAAACGATAAAAATGAAATCAAATCAATTCGAAATAAAGAGTTTCTATATACTAAAATTATCAGAAAAATAAAATATAGATGATGGGCATTTTTTCACGGCAAAAATAAAAACTTCAGAAAAAAATATTTTTCCAAAATCCCTAAAAGCATTATTTCTTTATGTATATAATTTTCAAATGATCCTCTAAGTTTGAGGGTTCAAATAACTTTCAAAATGCCCGTGGGTTCGAGGGTCATGTTCCTCCTCTCTGGAAATGTATTTCCCTGCATTTTGTTGCACGAAGAAAACGAATGGAAAATGCAAAAGAATTCAAATGCAAATATCTCCGTTCAAATTATTTATAGTTGAAGAAGTCATGTCATCTTCTCTCTTTGTTTTTAAATGATTGAATTTGAATTCACCGGAGAAGGGGAAAGTCATTTTATTCCCTCTCATTCAAAAGTTTCGAAAAGTTTCAAATTTCACACAAGTTTCAATCACTCAGCAAACAAACAAACAATCAATCTAATAATTATATTAACATTCCAAAATTTATAATTTTGGGATGTTACAACTTTGTATTGAAGATCCAAGAGAGAGAATAATCCATCTAGCTACTAACTACGGACCCGTAGGTCTAAAGTAGACTACTAACGAGTCATTGGAGAGGCGATGATGTTGATGTAGAAGCCCTCCAACTCCAAAGTCCCCTCCGGCAGGGCACCGGGAAGGGTCTCCAGATGAGATCTCGCGGAAACGGAATCTTGCGGCGGCGGAAAAGTGTTTTCGTGGATGCCCTGATTTTTTCTGCGATTTTAGGGAATTTATAGGCCAAAGAGCTAGGGTAGGGGAGCGCCAGGGTGGCCACAAGCCTGGTTGCCGCGGGCCCCCCTGACCGCGGCAACAGGGCTTGTGGGCTCCCTCCGGGCCCCCTGCATTGGCCCTCAATCCCCCCGATCTTCTTCTGTTCTGGAAAAAATTATTTTGGGGATTTTTTTTCGTTTGGACTCCGTTCCAAAATCAGATCTGAAAAGAGTCAAAAACACAGAAAAAACAGGAACTGGCACTTGGCACTAAATTAATAAGTTAGTCCCAAAAAAGATATAAAAGTTATATAAAACATCCAAAGTTGACAAGATAACAACGTGAAACCATCAAAAATTATAGATACGTTTGAGACGTATCAAGCATCCCCAAGCTTAACTCCTGCTCGTCCTCGAGTAGGGAAGTGATAAAGAATGAATTTTTGATGCTTTCATGCTACCTAGCATAGATGTCCTTTGTAACTCCTCTTATGTGACGTGAATGTTTAGATCCATTAGATTCAAAACAATAGTTTGCTATTGATGTGGAGAGAATAATACTTCAAGCAAACTAGCAAGATAATCATGACTTTCAAAATAACTAGGCCAAAAGAAAGTTATCCCTACAAAATCATATAGTCTGGCTATGCTCTATCATCCTTGCACAACGGATTTAAATCATGCACAACCTCGGTATTGGCCAAGTAATTGTTTTCACACCTTCACTTTCTCAAACTTTTTCATCTCTCACGCAATACATGAGCGTGAGCCATGGTTTTAGCACTATAAGTGGAATGGAGTGTGGTGGAGGTTGCAAGGCAAACAAGGAGAAGATGGTCACATTGACTAGGCATATTAATGAGCTATGGAGATGCTCATCAATAGATATCAACGTGAATGAGTAGGGATTGCCATACAAATGATGCACTAGAGCTAAGAGTATGTGAAAGCTCTTAAAGAAAACTAGTGGGTGTGCATCCAACTTGCTTGCTCATGAAGACCTAAGGCAATTTTGAGGAAGCCTATCATTGGAATATACAAGCCAAGTTATATAATGAAAATTTCCCACTAGCTATATGGTGGTGACAAAACGAGAGACTCTCAATCATGAAGATCATGGTGCTTAATATGCACAAGTGTGGAAAGGTAGTAGCATTGTCCCTTCTCTCTTTTTCTCTCATTTTTTTGGTGGGCTCTTTGGCCTCTTTTTTTTTGGTGGGCATCTTTGGCCTATTTTATTTCCTCACATGGGACAATGCTCCATCAATGATGATCATCACACTTATAACTCAAACTTAGAGCAATGATGACTCTATATGGAATGCCTTCGGTAGTGTACCGTGACAACGATCTAGCATGGCATAGACATCAATGGAAACATCATGCTAGCTATCTTATGATCATGCAATGGCAATGTAGAAGTGGTGGCACATGTCATGGTTGTAGTTGTATGGCAATATATCTCAGAATAGCTTTGAAAAAGCCATAGTAGGTAGGTATGGTGGCTGTTTTGAGGGAGGCTATATGGTGGGTTTTGTGCACCGGCAAAAGTTGCACGACACTAAAGAAGATAGTGATGGTGGAAGGTGAAAGTGCATCTAAACCATGGACTCAACATTAGTCATGAAGAACTCATATACTTGTTGCAAAAGTTTTAGTAGTATTCGAAACAAAGCATTCAACGCATACTCCTAGGGGAAGGGTTGGTAGGTATAAACCATCGCACGATCCCGACCGCCACACAAAGGATGACAATCAATAGATTAATCATGCTCAGACTTCATCACATAGCGGTTCACCATACGTGCATGCTACGGGAATCACTAACTTCAACACAAGTATTTCTAGAACCACAACACCTTACTAGTATAACTTCAATATTACCACAACCACAACTCAAAACTAATTGGGATGAATCAAACTTCTCTAACTATTCAATGCACATGAAGTTGGAAGTTTTCATATCCCTTTGGATAACTACCCCTTTTGAGACTACTTTCATAGCATATATCAACTACCAAGCCACGCACCGCTGTGCTCTAAAATATAGAAGTGAAGCACATAGAGCAAAATCAACTAGCTCAAAAGATATAAGTGAAGCACATGTGAGCTGAATTGTCTAACCAAAGGATATAAGTGAAGCTCGACAAAAGCACGGTGAGTGCATGTCTCTCTCTCTAGGTGTGCAGCAAGGAAGATTGTGACACAAGAAAAATAAAAGACTCCTAAGATACAAGATGCTCCAAGCAAAACACATAACACGTGGTGAATAAAAATATAGCCCCAAGTAACATTACCGATGGATTGAAGACGAAAGAGGGGATGCCTTCCCGGGGCATCCCCAAGCTTACGCTTTTACGGCATCCTTGAATCAAATTGGGGTGCCTTGGGCATCCCCAAGCTTGAGCTCTTGCCACTCTTTATCTTTTTGTCCATAAGAACTTCACCCAAAACTTGAAAACTTCACAACACGAATCTTAAACAGAAACTCGTGATAACATTTGTATAAGAAAGCAAACCACCACTTCCTTAGGTACTGTAGCAAACTTAAATTCTACTTATGTTGATGTTGGATTACTGTATTTTCAATCTTACATGGATAATACCCCCTGATACTATCCATAGTTTCATCAAAATAAGCAACCAACTCAGCAAAAACATAATCTGTTAACAGGAGACCAGTCTGTAGCAATCTGTATACTTCGTATACTTCTGGTACTTCACAAATTCTGAAACATTTCGACAGTCTGAAGAATTTGCGTAGCAATCAGCAGAAAAAAGAATCAACTCAAAAGCTCTTACATAAAAAACATGAAAATTCTTTTCATGAGAAGAAAGTTTTTGTCTTTTCCAGCATGACCAAACGATCATCCCCAAGACTAATCATAACGGTTTTGCTTGGCACAAACGCAAAAGAAACACAAAAAACATAATCATGACAGAATTATGAAAGTATGGAAAACACAAAACAGAAATAAAAAGGATAGATTCGTTGGGTTGCCTCCCAACAAGCGCTATTGTTTAACGCCCTTAGCTAGGCATAAGGTGATGGAATCACGTATAGTCATCTTTGGTGCTCAAACCATAAGTAGCCCTCATCATAGATTCATAAGGCAATTTTATTTTCTTTCGAGGAAAATGTCCATGCCCTTCTTTAGAGGAAATTGAAATCTAATATTCCCTTCCTTCATATCGATGATAGCGCCAATAGTCCTTAGGAAAGGTCTACCAAGAATAATGGGACATGAAGGATTGCAATCTATGTCAAGTACAATGAAATCCACGGGTACATGGTTCTTATTTGCAACAATACGAACATCATCGATCCTTCCCATGGGTTTCTTGACAGTAGAATCCGCAAGATGCAAATTAAGAGAACACTCTTCAATCTCATGAAAACCAAGAATATCACATAAAGACTTTGGAATCGCGGAGACACTAGCACCCAAATCACATAAAGCATTGCATTCATAGTTTTTGATCTTGATTTTGATAGTAGGTTCCCACTCATCATGAAGTTTTCTAGGTATAGAGACTTCTAATTCGAGCTTCTCTTCAAGAGATTTCATCATAGCATCTACGATATGTGCGGTAAAGGCTTTGCTTTGGCTATAAGCATGTGGATAGTTTGCAATGGATTGCATCAAGGAAATGCATTCAAACAAGGAGCAATTATCATAATTGAATTCCTTGAAATCCAAAGTGGGAGTTTCATTACTACCCAAAATTTTAATTTCTTCTACTCCACTCTCCACACCTTTATCTTCAAGATAGGTGGGCTCCGAATCATTGGGGCGTTTGTCAACCAAAGTGGATTCATATCGAGCCCCTTCATCAATAGGTTTGACACGCGAAAACAAAGATTCAAGAGGAGTCACACCAAGCACTTTAAGATCTTCGTGATTTGCATCACTAGAACGCACCCTTTTAAACCATTCATGCCTAGCGCGAATTTGGGCGGTTCTTTCTTTCCTCTCATTCATGGAGACACTCATAGCTTTTAAAGTTTCATCCAAGTTGACCATGGGAGGAGCACATCTAACTTTCAAAGCATCAATATCACAAGACATCCTATCAACACTCTTAGCCAAATCGTCTATTTTGAGTAGTTTTTCCTCTATGGACGCATTGAAAATCTTTTGAGAGTTGATGAACTCTTTGATATTACTCTCTAAATCAAAGGGTAATTTGTTATGATTTCCATATGTGTTATTGTAGGAATTTCCATAATTGTTAGAGGAGTTACTAGGAAAAGGCCTAGGAACATAGTTTCCTCTAAAAGCATTGTTGTTGCCAAAATTGTTCCTACCAAAAAAATTAACGTCCAAACTAGCGTTGCTACTCTCAATCAAGGAAGATAGTGGCATGCCATTAGGATCTAAAGGAGCATTTCTACTAGCAACCAAATTCCTCAACTCGTCCATCTTAGCACTAAGCGAGTTAATTTCTTCTATAGTGTGTACCTTTTTGCTAGCAGGTGTCCTTTCAGTGTGCTACTGAGAGTAGTTGGTCACGATATTGTCTAGGAGTTTTGTAGCGTCTCCTAACGTGATTTCCATGAACGTTCCACCTGAGGCGGAGTCCAAGATATTGCGAGAAGCAAAGTTCAAACCCGCGTAAAAGATTTGTATAATCATCCACAAACTCAAGCCATGAGCAGGACAATTTCTAATCATTAACTTCATCCTCTCCCAAGATTGTGCAACGTGTTCATGATCAAGTTGCTTGAAATACATGATATCGTTATGTAGAGAGATAATCTTAGCCGGCAGAAAATACTTGGATATGTAAGCATCTTTGCACTTATCCCAAGAATTGATACTATTTTTAGGCAAACAAGAAAACCAAGTTGTTGCGCGATCTTGCAACGAGAAAGGAAAAAGCTTCAACTTAATCACGTCATTATCCACATCTCTTTTCTTTTGCATATCGCAAAGTTCAATGAAGGTATTGAGATGGGATGCGGCATCTTCACTAGGAAGGCCAGAGAATTGCTCTTTCATAACAAGATTCAGCAAGGCAGTGTTGATTTCATACGATTCCGCACTAGTGGCGGGAGCAAACAGAGTACTAATAAAATGATTAGTATTGGTACTCGAGAAGTCACAAAGTTTGGTGTTTTCAGCCATGATGACTTCAACAAACCAACAAGAACACAAGCAAGCAAGAAAATAGGAAAAAGAAAACGGCAAAGGAGAAAGGCAAAAAGGCAAATGAAAACGGCAAAGGAGAAAGGCAAACGAAAACGGAAAATGTGAAGTGGGGGAGAGGAAAACGAGAGGCAACTGGCAAAAAAGGTAAATGCAAGAGATGAGTTTGTGACACCTACTTGGATAGATCTTGACTTGATCTCTCCTCCCCGGCAACGGCGCCAGAAATCCTTCTGCTACTGCGACAACAGACCTTCCCTCGCAACGGCGCCAGGAATCATGCTGCTACGGGCTACGCCTATAGGGACTTCCTTGGCAAATATGCAAAGGATTTCCCCGTGGCCTTGGAGCCTTGCGTTGGTGTTCCCTTGAAGAGGAAAGGGTGATGTAGCACAGCGGCGGTAAGTATTTCCCTTAGTTTGAGAACCAAGGTATCGATCCAGTGGGAGGATCGCGTCAAGTCACAAGTACCTGCACAAACACAAAGAGCTTGCACCCAACGCTATGAAGGGGTTGTCAATCCCTTATAGATTGTTTGCAAAGTGAGAACTGAAAGCAAAAAGTAAACAAAGCAAAGTAAAAGTGAAAGTGGAAATGATAGTTGTGAATAGACCCGTGGGCCGTAGTGTTCACTAGTGGCTTCTCTCATGAAAGCAAGTAGACGGTGGGTGAACGAATTACTGTCGAGCAATTGATAGAACCGCGCAAAGTCATGACGTTATCTATGGCAATGATTATATCTATAGGCATGACGTCCAAAACAAGTAGACCGATACTTTCTGCATCTACTACTACTACTCCACACGTCGACCGCTATCCAGCATGCATCTAGTGTATTAAGTTCAAAGGAACAGAGTAACGCCTTAAGCAAGATGACATGATGTAGATGAACAATCTCAAATTTATGATGAAAGACCATCTTGTTACCCTTGATGGCAACAACGTGATGCCTGCCTTGCTGCACCTTCTGTCACTGGGAAAGGTCACCGCATGGTATGAACCCAAAACCAAGCACTTCTCCCATTGCAAGAATCATAGATCTAGTTGTCCAAACAAAACCCAAGACTCGGAGAGACTTACAAGGATATCAAATCATGCATATAAGAAATCAACAAAGACTCAAATATAATTCATAGATAATCTGATCACAAATCCACAATTCATCGGATCTTGACAAACACACCGCCAAAGAGGTTTACATCGGATAGATCTCCATGAAGATCATGGAGAACTTTGTATTGAAGATCCAAGAGAGAGAAGAAGCCATCTAGCTACTAACTACGGACCCGTAAGTCTGAAGTAGACTACTCATGAGTCATTGGAGAGGTGATGATGTTGATGTAGAAGCCCTTCAACTCCAAAGTCCCCTCGGACAGGGCATCGGGAAGGGTCTCCTGATGAGATCTCGCTGAAACGGAAGCTTGCGGCGGCGGAAAAGTGTTTTCGTGGATGCCCTGATTTTTTCTGTGATTTTAGGGAATTTATAGGCCAAAGAGCTAGGGCAGGGGAGCGCCAGGGAGGCCACAAGTCTGGTTGCCGCGGGCCCCTTGGCCGCGGCAACAGGGCTTGTGGGCTCCCTGTGGGCCCCCTGCCTTGGCCCTCAAGCCCCCTGAGCTTCTTCTGTTCTCGAAAAAATTATTTCAGTGATTTTATTCCGTTTGGACTCCGTTCCAAAATCAGATCTGAAAAGAGTCAAAAACACGGAAGAACAGGAACTGACACTTGGCACTGAATTAATAAGTTAGTCCCAAAAAAGATATAAAAGGTATATAAAACATCCAAAGTTGACAATATAACAACGTGAAACCATCAAAAATTATAGATACGTTTGAGACGTATCAATCCACATGCATGCAAAGTTGACACTCTTGAAAATTAGTGGGATTATCATCAACTAAAGTCATGACTTCTCCAATCCCACTTTCAATAATATTGCAAATATCATAATCATCATGAGGCTTAAACAAATTTTCAAGATCATAAGAAATTTTTTCACCCCAATCACGATCATTGCAACGCCTTAAGCAAGATGACATGATGTAGAGGGATAAACTCAAACCAATGATAAAACCCCAATCTTTTTACCCTTGATGGCAACAACACGATGCATGCCTCGCTACCCCTTTTGTCACTGGGTGAGGTCACCGCACGGTATGAACCCAAAACCAAGCAGTTATCCCATTGCAAGAATCATAGATCAAGCTGGCCAAACAAAACCCACAACTCAAAGAGAATTACAAGGATATGAAATCATGCATAAGAGAGATCAGAAGAAACTCAAATAATATTCATAGATAATCTGATCATAAATCCACAATTCATCGGATCTCGACAAACACACCACAAAAGAAGATTACATCGGATAGATCTCCATGAAGATCATGGAGAACTTTGTATTGAAGTACTTTCGATGTTCTTTCAGAGACAGAAGCTTGCGGCGGCGGAAAAGTACTTTCGATGATCTCCTGATTTTTTCTGGAATTATTGGGAATATATAGGCAAAAGACCTAGGGCAGAGGTGGCCCAGGGAGCCCACAAGCCTGGGAGGTGCGGCCCCCTGGCCGCGGCTAGGGGGCCTGTGGGGTCCCTGGTGGCCCCCCTGCCTTGATTCTCAAGTTTCCCGATCTTCTTCTCTTTCGGAAAAAATATTTTTGGAAGTTTCGTTTCGTTTGGACTCTGTTTAAAATCCTCCTCTGAAAGGGGTCAAAAACACGGAAAAAAACAGGAACTGGCACTTGGCACTGCGTTAATAAGTTAGTCCCAAAAAGATATAAAAGGCATACAGAACATCCAAAGTTTGACAGGATAATAGCATGAAACCATCAAAAATTATAGATACGTTGGAGATGTATCAGAGAGCGCGGCGGAGGCGGAGGGGGAGGCGGTGACCTTTTCATTGCCCATCATCAGGGGTCGGTCCGCGCACGGTGGCCGACGCGGGTCGGAGGGAGGAGGAGGCCCTCGCTCATCGGAGGGAGGAGGCAAGGATCGGGCGGCGGGGGAGGAACCCTAGCGTGCTCGGTCAATCGGCGGGGGAGGACTGGGCGGCGGCGGGAGGTGGTTAGGGCCGGCCTTCGGGGGAGGAGACAGGGAAGGGAAGAGTTCGTAGGGGTTATAGTGAGGGGGGGTGAGGGGTAGCAATGGCGCACCTCCTAAGAAAGCGCCATTGGTAACCAGGGTTACTAATGGCGCACCCGGTGTGTGGTGCGCCATTACTAGTTTTGAAAAAAAAATTGAATTTTTTTTGTTAGTAGTGGCGCACCATGGGTGTGGTGCGCCGTTACTAGTTAAAACTAGTAATGGCGCACTTTCCCCTGGTGCGCCACTGCTAAGTCTGGGAAGGGTGTGGGGCGAGGACAAAAACTAGTAATGGCGCACCGCACACCACGTGCGCCATTAGTAATATGGCCAATAATGGCATACCTGTATCTGGTGCGCCACTGCTATATAGCAGTGGCGCACCACATACATGGTGTGCCATGATAACCCACAAGTGTAGGGGATCGCAACAGTTTTCGAGGGTAGAGTATTGAACCCAAATTTATTGATTTGACTCAAGGGGAAGTGAAAGAATATTCTCAAGTATTAGCAGCTGAGTTTGTCAGATTCAACCACACCTGAAAGATTAGTGTTTGCAAGCAATGTATCAGTAGCAAAGTAGTATGATAGCAATGGTGTCACAAACAGATCTGTTGACGGCAGACTATTCCTAACTGTTATATCAATGGCGCCAGTAAGTTGCACTTGGACTGGGAACTATTCTTTCCCGGCAACAGTGTCGGAAAAGGATCTTGCAACAAGTAACAGTGAAGTAGCAAGGAACAATAGTAGCAGCAGCAGCAGAGTAACAACAGTAGTAAGAGTAGTACCAAAGTGGCCCAATCCCTTTTGTAGCAAGGGACAAGCCTAGACAAAGTAACGTAACAAAGACCAGTACTAAAAGACTCGCATGCAGTGGATCGGTGATGCATGAGTATGACGGATGTGATTCATCTGTAACAGCTATAACACGGAGAGATATGTAACTAGCTCCCGTTCGTCAATCTAATGTAGGCATGTATTCCGTATGTAGTCATACGTGCTTAGGGAAAAGAACTTGCATGACATCTATTGTCCATCCCTCCCGTGGCAGCGGGGTCCTAATGGAAACTACATGATATTAAGGTTCTCCTTTTAATAAAGAACCAAACCAACGCATTAACACGCGGTGAATACATGAACTCCTCATACTATGGTCATCTCCGGGAGTGGTTCCGGCTATTGTCACTCCGGGGTTGCCGGGTCATAACACATAGTAGGTGACTGCAACTTGCAATATAGGATCTAAAACACACATATATTGGTGACAACATAATAGGTTCAGATCTGAAATCATGGCACTCGGGCCCTAGTGACAAGCATTAAGCATAGCCAAGTAGTAGCAACATCAATCTAGAACATAGTGGATACTAGGGATCAACCCTCGTCAAAACTAACTCGATTACATGATAGATCTCATCCAACTCATCACCGTCCAGCAAGCCTACGATGAGATTACTCACGAACGGTGAAGAGCACCATGGAATTGTCGATGGAGGAAGGTCGATGATGACGATGGCGACGATTTCCCCTCTCCGGAGCCCCGAACGGACTCCAGATCTGCCCTCCAGATGAAGAATAGGAGGTGGCGGCGCCTCCGTATCGTAAAACGCGCTGAAACCTTCTCTCTGATTTTTTTTCCGGGCGAGACGGAAAATATAGAGCTGAGTTTGGGGGCGGTGGTGCCACATGGGCCCCACAAGCCCTCACGACGCGGCCTAGGGGGTGGCCGTGGCCGAGGGGCTTGTGGCCCACTGGCACACCTCCTCTGGTGGATCTTTGCGCAGGTATTTTTCATTTATTCCAGAAAAATTCTCCGTAAATTTTCAGGACATTCCGAGAACTTTTATTTCTGCACAAAAACAACACCATGGCAGTTCTGCTGAAAACAACGTCAGTCCAGGTTAGTTCCATTCAAATCATGCAAATTAGAGTCCAAAACAAGGGCAAAAGAGTTCGGAAAAGTAGATACGACGGAGACGTATCAACTCCCCCAAGCTTAAAGCCTTGCTTGTCCTCAAGCAATTCAGTTGACAAAATGAATGAGACAAAAGAAAAACTTTGACGAACTCTGTTTGATCTTGTTGTTGCAACTATGTCTAACTCATAACCAGAATTTCAGCAAGATCACAAGCAAAACACATAAGCAAATGACATCTAGGTCATACGATAAACTCATATCAATGGCATAATCAACTAGTGAGCAAATAATAATAAGCCTCAAGTGTCAACACTTCAATCAAAACAACATGAAGCAGTACGAGTAGATGGTATCTCGCTAGCTCTTTCTAAGACCGCAAAACATAAATGTAGAGCACCTTCAAAGACCAAGGGCTGACTAAACATTGTGATTCATGGCAATGAAGATCCAGTCATACTCATACTCAACACAGTTAAAAGCAAAGCATAAAAATGACAGAGGTGCTCTCTAATAAATGCTTTTGTAAGAGGAGGATGACTCAACATGAACATAAATAGACAGGCCCTTCGCAGAGGGAAGCATTGATTTGAAGAGGTGCCAGAGCTCAAGCTTTGAAAACTGAGATAATAATTTTGGGTGGCATGCTTTCATTGTCAACGCAATGACTAAGAGTTCTCAACATCTTCCACGCTACACATGCTATAGGCGGTTCCCAAACAGAAAAGTAAAGTTTTGACTCCCCACCACCAATCAATCACACTCCACGGCTAGCCGAATCCTCGGGTACCGTCCATACCAACAACAATCTTGGGGGAGTTTTGTTTGCAATTATCTTTTCGATTTGAGCATGGAACTGGTAATTCCAATTACCGGCCCCTTTCTCGTGCATGATAGTGAATAAACACATAGCAAGGATAACACGCCTAGCATGGAAGATACCAATAGCCCCCTGCCACCATATGAGCGGTTCGGGCATGCAAAACAGATTATTTCTTGAAGATTTAGAGAGTGGCACATGCAAATTTACTTGGAACAGCAGGTAGATACCGCACATAGGTAGGTATGGTGGAGTCATCTGTAACAACTTTGGGTTTATGGAGGTGGATGCACAAGCAGTATTCCCGCTTAGTACAAGTGAAGGCTAGCAAAAGACTGGGAAGCGACCAACTAGAGAGCGACAACAGTCATCAAAATGCATTGAGATTAACTAACATTGAGTGCAAGCATGAGTAGGACATGAATCACCATGAACATGAACATCATAGAGGCTATGTTGATTTTGTTTCAACTACATGCGTGAACATGCGCCAAGTCAAGCCACTTGAAACATTCAAAGGAGGATACCATCCTATCATACTACATCATAGTCATCTCAACATTCATGTTGGCAACCAAGACAAACCACTATAAGCTCCTAGATAAGTAAGCATGGCATAAGAAACTATGATCTCTAAGTTGTCATTGCAAACATGTTTCTCTCACAACAAAGCTGAACTAGGAACAGTGAGCTAGTCATGTTTACAAAAGCAAAATAGATCGAGTTCTTACCAGCTTTTCCAGGCTCAGTCACTTCATCATATATCGTCATTATTGCCTTTCACTTGCACGACCGAACGATGTGAACAATAATAAGAGTGCGCATGCATTGGACTAAAGCTGGAATCTGCAGGCAAACACAAAGGAGAAGACAAAGTGATATGGCTCTTTGAAAGCTAAACAGGTATGCATGCAAGAGCCACTAAACATTGTAACCATGGTCTTCTACCTTGACCCAAAGAAAAAGAAAACTATTTACACGAGAAAGCTCCCAACAACAAAAAGAAGAAAAGGAAAATCTTTTTGGGTTTTCTCAAACTAGACAGACACACGAAAAGCAAACGAGAAAAAGAAAATAAAACTAGCATGGATGATACAGTGGCAAAGTGTGAACACCGACTAACAAAGTGAAAGCATAAGAATGAATGTATAGTCGGTGAGAACACGTACTCCCCCAAGCTTAGGCTTGTGGCCTAAGTTGGTCTACTCCCAAGGATGGTCCTGGCGAAACCCAAAATCATAATGGGGGTTATACGGGAGCGCTACAGCCACTTCCTGAATAGCTGCCTCACGAAGACGAGCAACCTTTGACTCCCTCTCATACTCCTCTGCCTCTCCTCTGGTTATGTAATATCTCCGTTTTACCTGAAAGTCAAAGAAGGTAGGAGCAGGAAGGGTAATATGGAAAACACGCTGCCGGTTAAATATCAAACGGTATAGGAGGGATTCGTCATCCCTCTCAAGGAACTGGTAGCGTGTCAAAGCGACGCGGTCAAGGAAAGTTGTATGGAGCGGGGGATCTCCTTCGTGGATGGGTACTCCAAGAAAATTTGCTATGCGAGTGGCATAGATCCCACCAAAGAAATCCCCTTCATTAGCATTCTTATTCAGCCTCCTTGCTATTATAGCTCCCATGTTGAAGCTTTTGTCACCCGCCACTGCGCTCTTAAGGATACTAAGGTCGGATGCGCAGAGGTGACAATGCTCAATCTTGCCATTAATGCATCTGCCTATGAAGAGGGCAAAATAATGCAAGGCAGGAAAATGAATACTCCCATGGTAGCTTGCGTAATGTCTCTAGTTTCTCCAACAGTAATACCAGAGAAAAAAAATCTCCAACCGAAGATTTAGGAGGATCATTGAGGCTACCATAAATAGGTATTTTGCAAATTCAATTGAAATCCTCTAAATCCATGGTATAAGATTTATCATAGAGATCAAACAGTACCGATGGCTCACGGCCAGCTGAAAATTTGAATCTACGAACAAAAGAGGCAGTGAGAGAAACAAACTGTCCACATTTATTGGAGATGAATTCTTCGAGTCCGACGTTGTGAACAAGTGCATCAAACTCATCTTTGAAACCTGCCTCAATCATAAATTCATCAAAAGACCATTCACATGGTTGTACCTGCGCGTCCCTAGGTTGGTAAGGATCAGGCTCCCGAATCGCAAGACGGGGACCTCTCTTGCTTGAGGAACCACCATGAAAGTTTCTCCTGGATATCTTCCTTTTCTGAAATTTTCAGTGACCCAAAGGAAACATGAACAAGGTTCAACTAAACTAGTAGCAACTACTCCTACAAGTGCCTAGAGACCATATTACGCATCAGAACTACTTGGGACCAGCTAGAATTAGCATGCAAAGCTCAAGAACATGGTCACCAAGGCAGAAAATACGCGGAGTATAAGGCACTAGAGAAAAAACTAATTGGACCAATGGAGGAGTCACTTACCAAGGAGTAATTTCTCAAAAACAGTTCGGAGAACGGTGATTTGAGCAAAGAGATCGAAAATCCCAACAAGAGGAGCAAAAACACGGGTTTGAGCTGCGAAACGATTTTTTTCTGGAGGTAGGAGAACTACATGAGAGCAAGAATGAGTGGAGGGGTTACCTGTGGGCCCCACAAGCCTGGGTGGCGCGGCCAGGGGGTGCCCGCGCCCCAAGGGCTTGTGGCCCACTGGTGCAGTCCCCAGACAAGCTCTTCGACCTAGTATTTTTCAAAAATTCCAGAAAAAATCATACTTGATTTTCAGGACGTTCGGAGAACTTTTATTTTCGGGGTACTTTTCTATCGGACACTAAAACAGAAAACAGGGAAACTAAACTAAATCTATCATTTTTCTTCTAAGCAACCTAAAGTGAAAGCTTGGAACAGAGGTTTGTGACTCCTCGATTCATCCATCTCATGGTCATAGAAAGAAATCCGTCAGTGAGGTTGATCAAGCCTCTTTGACAAACCTTTTCGAATCGCAAAAGAGAACGGAGAATTTTCGAACAGTCACTAGGTCACCTCAATGGGGATGTGTATTTCCCCAACAAGCAAATCATACTTCATCTCGACGCGCTCAAAATCCCCATCATCCTTTTTCTTGGATGGTTTGGGAGGAAAGGGCATGGGTTTCTGAACCCAAGGTTCCCTTTCTTTACCGTGCTTCCTAGTAGCGAAGTCATTCTTATCGTATCTCTTAGTCTTAGGCTGTGGGTTATCAAGATCAACAGGTTCAATTTCCACATCCTTATCATTGCTAGGTTGAGCATCAACATGAACATCACTATTGATATCATCATTAGGCTCATGTTCATCACCAGATTGTGTTTCAGCATCATAGACACAGACATCGTCTGGACTCTCAGGTGTAGCAGCAACCGGGTTGCTAGCGTGCAGGTTCCTATCATCTTTCTTCTTCTTTCTAGGATGACTAGGTGCATCAGTGCTAACTCCTTGAGAATCTTGTTCAATTCTCTTGGATGACCCTCAGGATACAAAGGTTCCTGGGTCATTCTACCGCCTCTAGTGACGACTCTGACAGAATTGTCATTCAACTCAATGAGCAAGTCATTCTGAGCTTTAAGTACTTGTTCTACCTGAGTGGTAACCATAGAGGCATGTTTACTCAGAAGTTTAAGATCGTTGACGTTTCTGTCCACACAAGCACTTAAATGACTAAGCATACGAGCATTATGTTCCAATTGTCTGCTGACATAATCATTAAAACTTTGTTGTTTGGCAACAAAGTTATCAAATTCATCTAGGCATAAGCTAGCAGGTATATCAAAAGGAATATCACTCTCATCAAACCTACGTAGAGAATTTACTTCTACTACCTGTATCGGGTTATCAAGACCATGGATCTCTTCGATAGGTGGTAGATTTTTGACATCTTCAGATTGAATGCCTTTCTCCCGCACAGATTTCTTGGCTTCTTGCATATCTTCAGGACTGAGGAATAGAATACCTCTTTTCTTCGGAGTTGGCTTAGGAGGTGGTTCGGGAATAGTCCAAGCATTCCCATTGCACAAGATGTTATTCAATAGAATCTCAGCTTGTTCTACAGTTCGTTCCCTAAAAACACTACCGGCACAACTATCTAGGTGGTCTTTGGAAGCATCGGTAAGTCCATTATAGAAGATATCAAGTATTTCATTCTTCTCAAGAGGGTGATCAGGCAAAGCATTCAGTAGCTGGATAAGCCTCCCCCAAGCTTGTGGGAGACTCTCTTCTTCAGCTTGAGCAAAGTTGTATATTTCCTGCAAGGCAGCTTGCTTCATATGGGCAGGGAAATATTTTTCAGAGAAGTAGTAGACCATATCCTGGGGGCTACGCACACAACCAGCAGCAAGAGAAGTGAGCCAGGTTTTAGCATCATCCTTTAGCGTGAAAGGAAACAACTTGAGCATATAGTAGTGGCGGATCTTTTCCTCACTAGTGAATAGGGTGGCTATATCGTGCAGTTTGGTAAGATGGGATACAACCATTTCAGACTCATAACCATGAAAAGGATCAGATTCGACCAGAGTGATTAACTCAGGGTCGACAGAGAATTCATAATCCTTATCGGTCCCAAAGATAGGCGAAGTAGCAAACTTCGGGTCGTATTTCATCCTAGCGTTCAGAGATTTTTCTTTCCACTTGCGTAGTAATTTCTCAACATCATAGCTATCCTTACACGCAAGAAAATCCTCAGCTATCTCTCCCTCCATAACATAGCGCGTATGAGGCATAACAGGCAATTCAGGCATAGTAGCAGGTTCTACTTCAATAGTATCAGCAGTTTCAGAAGTATCATCACATCTAGCAGCAACTCTAGCAATATGTGCATCAAGGAATGCACCAAGTGGAAAAGCATTATCTAGCATAGCATCATCAGGCATAGTATCGAGCATAGCATCATGGGCAGCAGAAGTAGCATCATCAAGCACAGGCGACATATCAAGATTTCTAGCAGGAGGCGAAGTCGCAAACTTACTCATAACTGAAGGTGAATCAAGTGCAGAGCTAGATGGCAGTTCCTTACCTCTCCTCGTAGTGGAAGGCAGACGTAAATCCCAAGTGACTCAAAGAATATAGCTGTGACTCCCCGGCAACGGTGCCAGAAAAAGGTCTTGATAACCCACAAGTGTAGGGGATCGCAACAGTTTTCGAGGGTAGAGTATTCAACCCAAATTTATTGATTCGACTCAAGGGGAAGCGAAAGAATATTCTCAAGTATTAGCAGCTGAGTTTGTCAGATTCAACCACACCTGAAAGATTAGTGTCTGCAAGAAAAGTATCAGTAGCAAAGTAGTATGATAGCAACGGTGTCAGAAACACATCTGTTGACGGCAGACTATTCCTAACTGCTGTATCAATGGCGCCAGTAAGTTGCACGTGGACTGGTAACTATTCTTTCCCGGCAACGGTGTCGGAAAAGGATCTTGCAACAAGTAACAGTGAAGTAGCAAGGAATAGTAGTAGTAGCAGCAGCAAAGTAACAACAGTAGCAATAGTAGTAGCAAAGTGGCCCAATCCCTTTTGTAGCAAGGGACAAGCCTAGACAAAGTAACATAACAAGGATCAGTAGTAAAAGACTCGTAGGCAGTGGATCGGTGATGGATGAGTATGAGGGATGTGATTCATCATGTAACAGCTATAACACGGAGAGATATGTAACCAGCTCTCGTTCGCCAATCTAATGTAGGCATGTATTCTGTATGTAGTCATACGTGCTTAGGGAAAAGAACTTGCATGACATCTATTGTCCATCCCTCCCGTGGCAGCGGGGTCCTAATGGAAACTACGGGATATTAAGGTTCCCCTTTTAATAAAGAACCAAACCAACGCATTAACACGCGGTGAATACATGAACTCCTCATACTATGGTCATCTCCGGGAGTGGTTCTAGCTATTGTCACTCCGGGGTTGCCGGGTCATAACACATAGTAGGTGACTATAACTTGCAAGATAGGATCTAAAACACACATATATTGGCGACAACATAATAGGTTCAGATCTGAAATCATGGCACTTGGGCCCTAGTGACAAGCATTAAGCATAGCCAAGTAGTAGCAACATCAATCTAGAACACAGTGGATACTAGGGATCAATCCCCGTCAAAACTAACTCGATTACATGATAGATCTCATCCAACTCATCACCGTCCAACAAGCCTACGATGAGATTACTCACGAACGGTGAAGAGCATCATGTAATTGTCGATAGAGGAATGTTGATGATGACGATGGCGACGATTTCCCCTCTCCGGAGCCTCGAACAGAGTCCAGATCTGCCCTCCAGATGAAGAACGGGAGGTGGCGGCGCCCCGTATCGTAAAACGCGATGAAACCTTCTCTCTAATTTTTTCCGGGCGAGACGGAAGATATAGAGCTAAGTTTGGGGGCGGTGGTGCCACGTGGGCCCCACAAGCCCTCACGGTGCGGCCTAGGGGGGTGGCCGCGGCCCAGGGGCTTGTGGCCCACTGGCACACCTCCTCCAGTGGATCTTTGCGCAGGTATTTTTCATTTATTCTAGAAAAATTCTCCGTAAATTTTCAGGACATTCCGAGAACTTTTATTTCTGCACAAAAACAACACCATGGCAATTCTGCTGAAAACAACGCCAGTCAGGGTTAGTTCCATTCAAATCATGCAAATTAGAGTCCAAAACAAGGGCAAAAGAGTTCGGAAAAGTAGATACGACGGAGACGTATCATGCCATTAATGTCCATATTAGCTATAGCCGTTTTCTAGTAGTGATGTTCGTGTGGCGCCTACACCAATTGAAGTGGAAGCTAATGATGGTGATCATTGAGCTTCAGATCAAGTTACTACAAACCTCATAGGTCGACAAGGTCGCGTACTACTACAGAGTGTTATGGTAACCCTGTCTTGGAGGTCATGTTGTTGAACAACAATGAACCTACGAGCTATGGAGAAGCGATGGTGGGCCCGGATTCCGACAGATGGCTGGAGGCCATGAAATCCGAGAGAGGATCCATGTATGAAAACAAAGTGTAGACTTTGGCAGAACTACTTGATGGTCGTAGGACTATTGAGTAAAGATGGTTCTTTAAAAGGAAGACAGACGATGATCATGACTATTCACCATTAAGAAAATCTCGACTTGTCGCAAAGATGTTTCAGACAAAATCAAAGAGTTGATTATGATGAGACTTTCTCACTCATAGCGATGCTAAAAGTCTCTTGGAATTATGTTAGTAGTTGTTGCATTATTTATGAAATATTGCACATAGGATGTCAAAACATTGTTTCCTTGATGGTTTCCTTGAGGAAAGGTTGTATGTGATACAACCAGAAGGTTTTGTCAGTCCTAAGGATACTAACAAGTGTGCAAGCTCCAACGATCCTTTTATGGACTGGTGCAAGCATCTCGGAGTTGGAATATACGCTTTGATGAGAGGATCAAAGATTTTGGGTTTGTACAAGGTTTATGAGAAACTTGTATTTCCAAAGAAGTGACTGGGAGCACTATCGAATTTCTGATAAGTATATGCGGTTAACATATTGAAGATCGAAAGTAACGTAGAATTTCTGTGAAGCATAAAGGGTTGTCTGAAAGGAGTTTTTCAAAGGAAGAGCTGGATAGAGCTACTTGAACATTGAGCATCAAGATCTATGGAAGATCAAAATGCTAGACAGAGCTTTCAAATGAAATGCATGCCTTGACAAGTTTTTGAAGGAGTTCAAAGTAGATTAGCAAAGAAAGAGTTCTTGGCTGTGTTGTAAGGTGTGAATTCGAGAAAGACTCAAAAGGCCGACCACGACAGAAGAAAGAGAAAGACGAAGGTCGTCCCCTATGCCTTAGCCGTAGACTCTACAGTATGCCATGCTGTGTACCGGACTTGATGTGTGCCTTGCCGCAAGTTTGTTGAGAGGTACAGAGAGTGATCCAGGATTGAATCACTGAACGGCGGTCAAAGTTATCCTTAGTAACTAATAGACTAAGGAATTTTTCTCGATTATGGAGGTGGCTAAAGTGTTCGTCATAAAGGATTACGTTGATGCAAGCTTTAACACTAATCCAAATAACTATGAGCAGTAAAACGGATTTGTATAGTAGAGTAGATATTTGGAGTATTTTCGAATAGCACGTAGTAGCAGCATCTATAAGATGACATAAAGATTTGTCAAGCACACACGGATCTGAAAGTTTCAGAACCATTGACTAAAACCTCTCTCATGAGCAAGACGTGATCAGACCCCAGAACTATATGGGTGTTTGATTCGTTAAAATCACATGGTGATGTGAACTAGATTATTGACTCTAGTGCAAGTGGGAGACTGTTGGAAATATGCCCTAGAGGAAATAATAAATGAGTTATTATTATATTTCCTTGTTCATAATAATCGATTATTGTCCATGCTAGAATTGTATTGATTGGAAACTCAAATACATGTGTGGATACATAGACAACACACTGTGCCTAGCGAGCCTCTAGTTGACTAGTTCGTTGATCAAAGATGGTCAAGGTTTGCTAGCCATAGACAACTGTTGTCACTTGATAACAGGATCACATCATTAGGAGAATCATGTGATGGACAAGACCCAAATTGTATACGTAGCATATTGATCGTGTCATTTTATTGCTATTGTTTTCTCCGTGTCACGTATTTATTCCTATGACCATGAGATAATATAACTCAGTGGCACCGGAGGAATACCTTGTGTGTATCAAACGTCACAACATAATTGGGTGACTATAAAGGTGCTCTACAGGTATCTCCGAAGGTGTCCGTTGAGTTAGTATGGATCAAGACTGGGATTTGTCACTCCGTGTGACGGAGAGATATCTCGGGGCCCACTCGGTAATACAACATCACACACAAGCCTTGCAAGCAATGTGACTAAGTGTAAGTCACGGGATCTTATATTACGGAACGAGTAAAGAGACTTGCCGGTAACGAGATTGAAATAGGTATGCGGATACCGATGATCAAATCTCGGGCAAGTAACATACCGAAGGACGAAGGGAGTGACATACGAGACTATATGAAACCTTGACACTGAGGTTCAACCAATAAGATTTTCGAACAATATGTAGGATCCAATATGGGCATCCAGGTCCCGCTATTGGATATTGACCGAGGAGTACCTTGGGGCATGTCTACATAGTTCTCCGACCCGCAGGGTCTGCACACTTAAGGTTTGATGATGTTTTAGTATAGTTGAGTTATATGTGTGGTTAGCGAATGTTGTTCGGAGTCCCGGATGAGATCACGGACGTCATGAGGGTTTCCGAAATGGTCCGGAAACGAAGATTGATATATAGGATGGTTTCATTTGGTTACCAGAAGGTTTTCGGGCATTACCGGGATTGTACTGGGGGTGACGAATGAGTTTCGGAAGTTCACCGGGAGGGGGGCAACCCACCCGGGGGAAGCCCAATGGTCCTAGGGGTGGCGCACCAGCCCTTAGTGGGCTGGTGGGACAGCCCAAGAGGGCCTTGGCGCTATAAGGAGAAAACCAAAGAAAAGGAAAAAAAAGAGGTGGGAAGGAAGAGAAGGACTCCACTTTCCAATCCTAATTGGAGTAGGACTGGAGTAGGACTCCTCCTTTCCCTTGGCCAGCACACCCTTGAGGGCTTGGCCCTCAAGGCAAGCCTCCTCCCCCTGCCTCCTATATATAGTGGTGATTTAGGGCTGATTTGAGACAAAATTTTCCACATGCAACTCAGATCTAGACACCATAGTTCTTCCTCTAGATCGTATTTCTGCGGAGCTCGGACAGAGCCCTGCAGGAGTAGATCGTCACCACCACCGGAGTGCCGTCATGCTGCTGGAGAACTCATCTACTTCTCCGTCTTGCTTGATAGATCAAGAAGGCCAAGATCATTGTCGAGTTGTACGTGTGCTGAACGCGGAGGTGTCGTCCGTTCGGCACTAGATCGGAAGGGATCGTGGGACGGATCATGGGATGATTCGTGGGGCTGATCGAGGGACGTGAAGATGTTCCACTACATCAACCACGTTTCTTAACGCTTCCTGCTGTGCAATCTACAAGGGTACGTAGATCCAAATCTCCTCTCGTAGATGGACATCACCATGATAGGTCTTCGTGTGCGTAGGAAATTTTTTGTTTCCCATGCAACATTCCCCAACACTATTTCAATCTCGTTACCGGCAAGTCTCTTTACTCGTTCCGTAATACAAGATCCCGTGACTCACACTTGAGTCACATTGCTTGCAAGGATTGTGTGTGATGTTATATTACCGAGTGGGCCCCGAGATACCTCTCCGTCACACGGAGTGACAAATCCCAGTCTTGATCCATGCTAACTCAACGGAGACCTTCGGAGATACCTGTAGAGCACCTTTATAGTCACCCAGTTACATTGTGACGTTTGATACACACAATGTATTCCTCCGGTGTCAATGAGTTACATGATCTCATGGTCATAGGAATGAATACTTGACATGCAGAAAACAATAGCAATAAAATGACACGATCACATGCTACATTCATAGTTTGGGTCTAGTCCATCACATGATTCTCCTAATGATGTGATCCAGTTATCAAGTGACAACACTTGCATATGGTCAGAAAACCTTAACCATCCTTGATCAACTGGCTAGCCAACTAGAGGCTTTCTAGGGACATTATTTTGTCTATGTATGCACACATGTATCTGTGTTTTCATTCAACAGAATTATAGCATGGATAATAAACGATTATCTAGAAATAGGAAATATAATAATAACTAGTTTATCATTGCCTCTAGGGCATATTTCCAATAGTCTCCCACTTGCACTAGAGTCAATAATGTAGTCTTCACATCGCTATGCGATTTACAGTGTTATGAATCTAACACTCATAGAGTTCTGGTGTTGATCATGCTTCGCTCGTGGAAGAGGTTTAGTCAGCGGATCTGCTCCATTCAGATCCGTGCGCACTTTGCTTATATTTACGTCCTCTCCTTCGACGTAGTCGCGGATGAGGTTGAAGCGTCGTTTGATGTGTCTGGTCTTCTTGTGAAACCTTGGTTCCTTTGCTAAAGCAATGGCACCAATGTTGTCATTGAACAGAGTTATTGGATTTAGTGCGCTCGGCAAAACTCCAAGATCCGTCATGAACTGCTTCATCCACACACCATCCTTAGCTGCCTCCGAGGCAGCCATGTACTCCTCTTTACATATAGAATCTGGTACGACGCTTTGCTTGGAACTGCACCAGCTTACCGCACCCCCATTAAGAATAAATACGTATCCGGTTTGAGACTTAGAGTCATCCGGATTAGTGTCAAAGCTTGCATCGACGTAACCCTTTACGACGAGCTCTTCATCACCTCCATAGACGAGAAACATTTCCTTAGTCCTTTTCAGGTACTTCAGAATATTCTTGACCGCCGTCGAGTGATCCACTCCTGGATTACTTTGAAACTTGCCTGCCATACTTATGGCCATGCTGACGTCCGGTCTAGTGCACAACATTGCATACATGATAGAACCTATGGCTGAAGCATAGGGGACGGTACTCATCTTTTCTCTATCTTCCGCAGTTGTTGGGACTGAGTCTTACTCAATTTTATACCTTGTAATACTAGCAAGAACCCCTTCTTGGATTATTCCATTTTGAACTTCTTCAAAACTTTATCAAGGTATGTGCTTTGTGAAAGTCCTATCAGGTGCCTCGTTCTATCCCTATAGATCTTAATGCCTAGAATGTAAGCAGCTTCTCCTAGGTCCTTCATTGAGAAATTTTTATTCAAGTAATCCTTTACGCTCTCCAAAAACTCCACGTTGTTTCCAATCATCAATATGTCATCCACATATAATATTAGAAACGCCACAGAGCTCCCACTCACTTTCTTGTAAATACAAGATTCTCTAACCACTTGTATAAACCCAAATGCTTTGATCACCTCATCAAAGCGCTTATTCCAACTCCGAGATGCCTGCACCGGTCCATAAATGGATCGCTGGAGCTTGCATACTTTGTTAGCATTCTTTGGATCGACAAAACCTTCGGGTTGCATCATATACAACTCTTCCTTAAGAAAACCTTTAAGGAACGCCGTTTTGACATCCATCTGCCAGATTTCATAATTGAAAAATGCAGCTATTGCTAACATGATTCGGACGGACTTAAGCATCGCTACTGGTGAGAACTTCTCATCGTAGTCAACTCCTTGAACTTGGGAAAAACACTTTGCCACAAGTCGAGCTTTATAAACGGTCACATTACCGTCCGCGTCCGTCTTCTTTTTAAAGATCCATTTGTTCTGAATAGCCTTGCGGCCTTCAGGTAATACTTCCAAAGTCCACACTTTGTTTTCGTACATAGATCCTATCTCGGACTTCATGGCCTCCAGCCATTTGTTGGAATCCAGGCCCACCATTGCTTCTTCATAATTCACAGGTTCATTGTTGTCTAACAACATGATTGATAAGACAGGATTACCGTACCACTCAGGAGCAGTACGTGATCTTGTCGACGTGCGAGGTCCGATAGGAACTTGATCCGAAATTTCATGATCATCATCATTAACTTCCTCCTCAATTGGTGTCGCTTCGACAGAGGTTTCCCCCTGCCCTGCGCCACCATCTAGAGGGATTAGAGATTTGACAACCTCATCAAGTTCTAACTTCCTCCCACTCAATTCTTTTGAGAGAAACTCTTTCTCAAGAAAAGGTCCGTTTTTAGCAACAAACACTTTGCCCTCGGATCTGAGATAGAAGGTGTACCCAACTGTCTCCTCTGGGTAACCTATGAAGATGCAATTTTCCGCTTTGGGTTCCAGCTTTTCACGCTGAAGCTTTTTGACATAAGCATCACATCCCCATACCACAACTCATATGGTGTCGTCTCAACGGATTTTTATGGTGCCCTATTTAAAGTGAATGTGGCTGTCTCTAATGCATAACCCCAAAATGATAACGGCAAATCGGTAAGAGACATCATAGATCGCACCATTTCTAACAAAGTACGATTACGACGTTCGGACACACCATTACGCTGTGGTGTTCCAGGCGGTGTCAACTGTGAAACGATTCAACATTGTCTCAAGTGAGCACCAAACTCGAAACTCAGATATTCACCCCCACGATCAGAACATAGGAACTTGATCTTCTTGTTACGATGATTTTCAACTTCACTCTGAAATTGCTTGAACTTCTCAAATGTTTCAGACTTGTGCTTCGTCAAGTAGATATGTCCATACCTACTCAAATCGTTAGTGAAGGTGAGAAAATAACGATATCCACCGCGCGCCTCCACACTCATCGGACCGCACACATCGGTATGTATGATCTCCAACAAGTCACTTGCACACTCCATTGTTCGGGAGAACGGAGTCTTAGTCATCTTGCCCATGAGGCATGGTTCGCACGTGTCAAGTGATTCAAAATCAAGTGACTCCAAAAGCCCATCAGAATGGTTTTTCTTCATGCGCTTTACACCAATATGATCTAAGCGGAAGTGCCATAAAAACATGGCGCTATCATTGTTAACTCTACATCTTTTGGTCTCAATGTTATGTATATGTGTATCATCACTATCAAGATTCAATATGAACAATCCTCTCACATTCGGTGCATGACCATAAAAGATATTACTCATAGAAATAGAACAACCATTATTTTCTGACTTAAACGAGTAACCGTCTCGCAATGACCAAGATCCAGATATAATGTTCATGCTTAAAGCAGGCACTAAATAACAATTATTTAAGTTCATAACTAATCCTGATGGTAACTGAAGTGAGATCGTGCGGACGACGATTGCATCAACCTTGGAACCATTTCCCACGCGCATCGTCACTTCATCCTTCGCCAGCCTTCGTTTATTCCACCGTTCCTGCTTCGAATTGCAAATATGAGCAACATAACCGGTATCAAATACCCAGGCACTACTACGAGAGTTGGTTAAGTACACATCAATAACATGTATATCAAATATACCTGATTTTTTCCTTGGCCGCCTTCTTATCAGCCAAATACTTGGGGCAGTTGCGCTTCCAGTGACCCATCCCCTTGCAATAATAACACTCTGTTTCTGGCTTAGGTCCAGCCTTGGGTTTCTTCGTCGGATTGGCAACAGGCTTGCCGCTCTTCTTGGAGTTACCCTTCTTGCCTTTGTCGTTTCTCTTGAAACCAGTGGTCTTATTGACCATCAACACTTGATTCTATTTCCGGAGTTCTGACTCTGCGACTTTCAGCATCGCGAATAACTCGCCGGGTGACTTGTTCATCCCTTGCATGTTATAGTTCAACACAAAGCTCTTATAGCTAGGTGACAGTGATTGAAGAGTTCTGTCATTGATAGCCTCTTGCGGGAGTTCAATCCCCAGCTCAGCTAGACGGTTTGAGTACCCAGACATTTTGAGCACATGTTTACTGGCACACGAATTCTCCTCCTTCTTGCAAGCATAGAATTTATCAGAGGTCTCATACCTATCGATCCGGGCATTCTTTTGAAAGATAAACTTCAACTCCTGGAACATCTCATATGCTCCATGACGCTCAAAGCGACATTTAAGTCCCGGTTCTAAGCCATACAAGACTGCACAATTAACTACTAAGTAGTCCTCCTTACGTGTTAACCAGGCGTTCAAAACATCTTGGCTAGACGTAGCGGGTGGTTCATGTCCTAGCGCTGCATTAAGAACATAATCCTTTTTCCCAACTTGCAGGAGCAACTTTAGATTATGATCCCAGTCTAAAAAGTTTCTTCCATCATCTTTCAACTTAGCTTTCTCTAGGAACGTATTGAAATTCAGGGTTGCTACTGCGTGAGCCATTGATCTACAACATAAAATATTGCAAAGTAGACTTAGACTATCTTTAAGATAATTAGAGTTTAATTAATCAAATTATTGATAAACTCCCACTCAAAAAGTACATCTCTCTAGTCATTTGAGTGGTACATGATCCAAATCCACTAACTCAAGTCAAATCATCACGTGAGTTGAGAATAGTTTCAGTGGTAAGCATCTATATGCTAATCATATCAACTATACAATTCATGCTCGACCTTTCGGTCTCTTGTATTCCGAGGCCATGTCTGCACATGCTAGTCTCATCAAGTTTAACCCGAGTGTTCCGCGTGTGCAACTGTCTTGCACCCGTTGTTTGTGAACGTTGAGTCTATCACACCCGATCATCACGTGGTGTCTTGAAACGATGAACTGTCGCAACGGTGCACAGTCGGGGAGAACACAATTTCATCTTGAAGTTTTAGTGAGAGATTGATACGTCTCCAACGTATCTATAATTTTTCATGATTCCATGCTATTATCTTGTCAAACTTTGGATGTTTTGTATGCCTTTTATATCTTTTTGGGACTAACTTATTAAATCAGTGCCAAGTGCCAGTTCCTGTTTTTTCCGTGTTTTTGACCCTTTTTAGAGGAGAATATTAAACGGAGTCCAAACGGAATAAAACTTCCGAAAAGATTTTTTCCGGGACAGAAGATACGTAGGGGGTGTGAGAACCAAGGCAGAGGCCACTAGGGGAGGCCACAAGCCCCCTAGGCGCGGCCAGGGGGGCCCGCGCCTAGCAGACTTGTGGGCCCCCTGTGGCTCGTCTGCCCTACTTCTTCCGCCTATAAATCCCCGGAAAATCCAAAACCACGGGAGAGATCCACGAAAGTACTTTTCCGCCGTCGCAAGCTTCTGTCTCCGCAAGATCCCATCTGGGGCATGTTCTCGTGCCCTGCCAGAGGGGGGATTCGTATACAGATGGCTTCTTCATCAATACCATTGCCTCTCCGATGATGCGTGAGTAGTTCACCATAGACCTTCGGGTCCATAGTTAGTAGCTAGATGGCTTCTTCTCTATCTTGGATCTTTAATACAAAGTTCTCCATGATCTTCATGGAGATCTATCTGATGTAATCCTCTTTTGCGGTGTGTTTGTCGAGATGCGATGAATTGTGGATTTATGATCAGATTATCTATGAATCTTATTTGAGTTTCTTCTGATCTCTTTTATGCATGATTTCATATCCTTGTAATTCTCTTCGAGTTGTGGGTTTTGTTTGGCCAACTTGATCTATGATTCTTGCAATGGGAGAAGTGCTTGGTTTTGGGTTCATATCATGCGGTGACCTCACCCAGTGACAGAAGGGGTAGCGAGGCACGCATCGTGTTGTTGCCATCAAGGGTAAAAAATGGGGTTTATAACTATTGCATTAATTTATCCCTCTACATCATGTCATCTTGCTTAAGGCGTTACTCTGTTCGTCATGAACTCAATACACTAGATGCATGCTGGATAGTGGTCGATGTGTGGAGTAATAGTAGTAGATGCAGAAAGTATCGGTCTACTTGTCTCGGATGTGATGCCTATATGTATGATCATTGCCTTAGATATCATCATGACTTTGTGCAGTTCTATCAATTGCTCGACAGTAATTTGTTCACCCACCGTAATATTTGCTATTTTGAGAGAAGCCTCTAGTGAACACTATGGCCCCCGGGTCTACTTCACATCATATTTTCAGCCTTACACTTTTACTTTGTTGCACTTTCCGCCTTCAGATCTCACTTTGCAATCAATCTTGAAGGGATTGACAACCCCTTTATAGTGTTGGGTGCAAGCTCGTTTGTGTTTGCGCAGGTACTCTGGACACTTGGCTTGATTCTCCTACTGGATTGATACCTTGGTTCTCAAACTGTAACATCCCAATTTTCCTAATTGGGAATGTTTTACATTGTAGCTAAGCATCTACGCATATTGATTGAAATAAAAACTTTAGCACGTGAATTTTCCTTCGTCTTTGATTTGCATTTCCATTTTTCCTCGCACGAGAAAAGCCCGGAGAAATACTCTCTTGCACGCAAGAGAGAGAGCGGAGGAAAATGACCCTCCAAAGAGCGGGCAATTTTTGAAATGTTGAAGCCAAGAAAATCCAAGGATTATTTGCAAAAATATTTGCAAAAAGAAAATAAAGCAAATTTGGGAATTTCTGAAAAAACATTTTTTTAAAGTTTTTATTTTTGCTTCGGAAAAATGTTATTCAGGTAGAGAATATTTTTCTGATTTTTTGGTATATAATATCCTATATTAATATTTTGATTTACTTTCCTTTTTTATATTTTTGTTTTCTGTTTCGGAAAAAGTTAGAAATAGGAAAGGTTGTTTTTTTTTCTTTTAAACCGCTGCCGGGCGCCTAATAGATCTTGGGCCGAATCCCCCAGCCCGAGGGATTGAAATCCCTAAACTTCGGCCGACCTTTCCTTCTTAACCCCGCCCCCTCTCTATGACCTGCGGGCCCCCCGACCGAACCCACCCCCCGTCGGCCACCTTCTCCTTCCTCCCCTTCCAAAGCTGCAGACCAAGCCCGAGACCGAGCCGAGCTCGGGATTCCTCCCCGATTTCTCTTCTCCCCTTCCTTCTACTCCTCCCCTGGCCTATAAATACTCCACCGCCCCCGGCCGCCCCGTTCCCACCCTCGCCGCCACCCCGCCCCGTCCCCTCGCCGCCCGAGCCCGCCCGCCGGAGCAGCGAGCTACTGCCCCTCGGCCGCCTGTTGGAGCGCCGCCCCGACTCCCTCTTCGCTCCGCCCGACGTCCCCCACCCCCGCAGGAGCACCGCCGCCGCCGCCCCGTCCCCTCCAACGCCCCGGAGCCCCCCTTCCCCCTCGTCGGCGACGTGGCCTCGCCGGAGTACCAGCCCCCGGCACGGCAGCTCTCCCTCCCCTCTCTGTTTTCTCTTTTCTTATTTTGTAGCCGTTGGATCTAAGAGGTATGGCCTAGATTAGATCCCAGTGTAACCTTTCGGTTTAGTTTAGAAAACCAACGGTTTTTTGTTCACTTATGTATTTAGCCAGCAGATTTTGCTTAGCCTAGGCCGTTTGCTCCAAACCATGAAACAAACGCTCCCTCGGCCTATAGCAACTTGCCACGTGTACCCCTCTGTTAGCTACTAGTAGTTTTATTTTTTCTGCTTTTTTGCAAAAATAGAAAGTTTCTGTTTTGTTTTGGCCACAACTTTTGACCCCGAAGTCCAATGACATTGATTCTTTTTCCAGTAGCTCACAAATTTCCTGTAGTTTTTAAAAACATATAATTTGTCTATGTTTGAAATTTGCAAATATAAGTTAGAGCAGATTTAGTTTAAACCTTGTTTTGCCTATTCCAGGAGTTTAAAAAATGATTTTGAGTTGATTGTTTTTGCTACTGCTTCCTAGTGATAAAGTATTACTGTGGTAGAAGTTTCAGAAATTGTCAAGTATTTTTACTGGTGTTTTCAACAGAAACAAGTTTCTGCCATACCGGCGCGTGTTGAACTCCTTTACTTAGGCTTTAGCAAATCAATACTTGTGATGTTATTTTTACTTGTGGCTTGATTGAAGTGCTCATGGTGTGCTTTGTGTTTGTATCGGTAGATCATCCGGAGTGCGAAGCGTGTTACTTAGAAGCGCTCGAGCAAGACAACTATCATCAAGGCAAGTCATTTTGATCATGTTATTTTTACCTATGTTTTCGATGCATGGTAGATCACCTTTCTTTGCCCAATTTGCATGCTGCCTAGGTACTTGGAAACTTTAGTATAAGATGTAGTATCATGTGGTAGGAACACAATAACCCCGATACTTGGCCCCGGGACGACAATTTCTTAATGCTATGCTTGAGTAGACGGGTTATCGGTTGAGTGTATATCACGAGCGATGCGAGGTTGATATAATAATCAAGACCGGCTAAGACAAGATTTTCAAGACCTCGGACGCAATGCAACTCTGGGTGAAGGACGGTTGGTCGGCTCCATGGAGAACCCAGTGGATGCCCGGGATGCTGGAGAGGCCATGTCATCCTGCGGAAAGCTTCACCCAGGCTCGAAGAGACGGACGGAGACTTCAAGACTCAAGGTTTACCTGCACAGCCACAAGTCATTATGGGCTCTGGCTTGGTTGGACAATGCGGCGACTCTAGACAGGCGGTGCTAGCAGATGTAGACGAACGGTAGGAATGGATGGGCACCGACAGGGATTCAGAGGGACCCGTTGAAAGACCATGTTTTGATCATCCGGTCTTCAAACAGACTGAAGTGCGAGGAAAAACCCGGAGGCGATCAAGCCTTGTGGGGAACGTGTGCAAAACTCTGCAGAGTGCCCAACCTAATCGATTAGCCGTGTCCACGGTCATGGACAACTTGAGCCGAAGGCTTTGAATTTCCCCTGAACTCTCGACACAACTTAATAATGGTGTGGGTGTTAACAACTATTCGGGTACGAGAATTGGTTGGCGGAACCATCTCGTTAACAACAAACACTGTAGTAATATTTTGCTTTCAACCCCTCTTGTTGTAGGATAAAACTGGCTTTATGCAAAACTTAGCCCCACCGACCAAATATGCATGTAGAGATAGTTGATTATTATTTTTACTCCCCTCTTTGATGACTTGCCGGCATATTCAATATGCTGACCTACACGGCTGCAACGTATCATGTTGCAGAGTACTTTTCTGACCAGGTGTGAGGGTACGATCTACGCTCAGCGACATGCCCTTGGAGTCGGATGGACTCGTCTACCTGATGCTTCCGGTAGTCTTTGTTAGATATCTCATGAGACGGCCTTCAGCCACTTTATTGTAATCCTTTATTGTAATAAAGTACTCTTTATGAGATTTCGATTAATAAAGCTGTGTGATTGAACTCTTGAATATATACATTATGTACTGTGTGCGTACCAGCATGATATTGGGATGGTACGGAAACACCAGAGGCTTGACTTGTCTTGAGTCGGGTCGCTACAGAAATGGTATCAGAGCACACAATGACCTTAGGACGTAACCTCTAGGAATGGAAAACCTTAGGAAGAAAACTATTTTCTCTTATGTCTATAAATCTTCTATTTCCTCTTCTGATCATTTCTGACTTCTCTCCGATTTTTCCAATGTTTAGATGGCCACCTTCATCCCTGTTAAGTTCACGGAGTTTTGCCAGCCCGACACCACTATGCCGTTCGGAAAGGAGCTGGTGCAGATCACCAAGGATTTGAGGATTGCTCTGCCGACTATCACAGGGAGGCCAACTTTGTCTTACCCGGAGGATTCACGCTACAGGATCGAGGTGCACATTCCCGGAAGGACATTCCAGCCGCGCACTGAGCCGATAGATTTCAAGTTCATCGCACCCAACTGGATTCTCGGAAGGGACAGGGCGATCCATTGTGCACTCGGACGTATCAAGGAAGAATACAAAGGCTGCCCTATTTCTCCAGACCTATTCACCGTATCCTGGAGAAACGAAGACGGAGAAATCATGTCAAGCAAGACCAAGGACGCTCTCTTGTCTTATGCTCAGACCTTAGAGAAGTACAGCGGGACTCTGGAGCATCATGTGATCAAGGACGCCAGGAAGATCAAGCAATTGTCACTCCGCGAGCTTGAACTTGAAGAAGCAGCCTGGGAAGCCCACTATGAGCACGAACTGGAGGCGAAGGACTTTCTGGAGCGAATCGAGAAGCTGAAGACTCGAGTTGCATACCTGGAGGAGGAACTGGACATGGGCGAGAACCTGCATCCCGAAGGAGACGTATCCCCCTCGATCAGCAACGACGAGGACTATGAAGAAAGCTCCACCGAAGGACCCATCACCATGCTTTTCTGAGGAGGACATTTAGACTAGACCACCAAATTTACTTTATCGTTATACGTTTTAGGCCGATGTTTAGGATTATCGAATTTTGTATCCGCGTGTGAACCTTTGTGGTATTGAATGAAATGTGTGGTGTGATACTTGTGTGTTGCATTCATATGGGTAGTGTAATTCCTCTTAGACCATTGTTCTATGCTAATCTCACCCCTCCACAAACATCATATGCCTCCGAGACGCGCCCCTGAGTCCAACTTCCCGCCGGAACTCACCCAGTTGATCCAGCAACAAAATACCCTGATGCAGCTGATCATCCAGAACCAGAACAATAACAACAACCGTCACCCACCCCAGGCCGACAATCTCACCCGTTTCTTGAGGTTGAACCCTCCAACTTTCTCCAGCAGCATTGAACCCATTGTGGCAGATGATTGGCTCCGCAAGATGGAGCATGAACTTATCAGTGCTGGTTGTTCTGAAGCTGAGAAGGTGCGTTTTGCCGCGCATCAACTTGAAGGCCCTGCAGCTGCTTGGTGGGAGAACTACACCACCACATACCCCATTGCGGGAGTCACTTGGGAGCAATTCAAGCAAGCCTTCCGCACCGCACATGTCTCAGCTGGTGCAATGAGCCTGAAGAAGCGTGAGTTTCGCAACTTACGCCAGGGGAATCACTCTGTGGCCCAGTACGTTGATGAATTCAGCATGCTCGCCCGTTATGCACCTGGAGATGTGGCCGATGATGCGGCCAAACAGGAAAAGTTCTTGGAAGGACTCAATGATGAGTTGAGCATTCAGTTGACTGTAGCCACCTTCAACAACTACCAGGAGCTGGTTGATAAGGCCCTCATCTTGCAGGGGAAACACCAGCAGATGGAGAACCGCAAGCGAAAGTATGGGGTTGGAAAGTTCAACTCCGGCACTCAGCAGAAGCCTCGCTATACCCCCTATTCAGGGAATACCGGGACTAGATCCGGTAAGTTTGGAGGACACGTTCAGCATAACCACCCGGTGCACAACCATGGAGGCCACAACCATGGAGGAAATGGGAACCACCGCAACAACAACAACTTCAAGAATGGCGGTACTGGCACTCATCAGCATTCAGCTCCATCTCAGAAGGATCTGACTCACATCACTTGCTTCAAGTGTCAGAAGACGGGACACTATGCCACTGATTGTCCCCAGAACAAGCAGGGAAATGGAAACGGCAACGACAACTCTGCAACAAAGAAGCCCAATCCTTTTCCTGGAGCTCAGGTGAACCACATTGATGTTGAAGAGGTCTATGATCACCCCGATACTGTGGTTGGTAAGTTTTTGCTAAATTCACGTCCAGTATTGGTACTTTTTGATTCTGGTGCAACACATTCATTCATATCAAGGGTAGTTGTGGAAAAGTATAGTTTGCCAACTAGAACCCTCAGCCAGCCTATTAAGGTCAGTTCCCCAGGAGGCATGATGACAGCCGGGATATGATGACATGCTTTGAGTCTCAACATCGAGAACCATAATTTTCCCACCGACTTCATCGTATTAGAGTCCCAGGGATTGGATGTAATCCTAGGCATGGATTGGTTGGCCAAGTATGAAGGGATATCGATTGTGCCCTTAAGTCTATTTTGCTCACCACCCCCGAGCAGAAGCGGATTAAGTACGTGTCTCAGCGCCCGACACGGAGTAAGCGAGTAAACTCTCTCACGGGAGTAGTCCAGGAGGAAGTACCAATTGTACAGGAGTACCCAGATGTATTTCCGGAGGAATTGCCGGGCATGCCACCCGATAGAGAGATTGAGTTCTTGATTGAGCTATTACCCGGAACATCCCCGATATCCAAGAGACCCTATCGAATGCCCGCAAATGACTTGATAGAAATCAAGAAGCAAATTAAGGAGTTATTGGACAAAGGGTATATTCGCCCAAGTTCTTCACCTTGGGGAGCCCCAGTGCTATTGGTTGAAAAGAAGGACAAGTCCTTGAGAATGGTTGTCGATTATCGTGCATTGAACGATGTGACCATCAAGAACAAGTATCCCTTACCGATGATCAATAATCTGTTTGATCAGTTAGTTGGAGCTCGCGTATTCTCAAAGATCGATCTTCGATCCGGGTATCATCAGTTGAAAATTCGTGAACAGGATATACCCAAGACAGCCTTCACCACTCGGTACGGCTTGTATGAGTACACGGTCATGTCATTTCGACTGACTAATGCTCCGGCATATTTTATGAATCTGATGAACAAGGTATTTATGGAATACTTGGACAAGTTTGTCGTGGTGTTCATCGATGACATACTGATATTCTCCAAGAACGAAGACGAACACAAGGAACACCTGCGTCTAGTTCTGGAGAAACTTCGAGAGCATAAGCTATATGCAAAGTTTAGCAAATGTGAGTTTTGGTTGAAGGAAGTCGGATTTCTCGGACACGTCATCTCAGGAGAAGTAATAGCAGTGGACCCTGCCAAGGTCGCAACAGTCACCGAATGGGTAGCACCCACTTCAGTCAAGGAGATCCGCAGTTTCCTCGGACTTGCCGGATATTACCGGAGGTTCATTAAGAATTTCTCAAAGATTGCCAAGCCCATGACAGAGTTGTTGAAGAAGGAATCCAAGTATATTTGGACTGAGGAATGTGAAACCAGTTTTCAAGAGCTGAAGAAACGTCTTGTTACAGCCCCAGTGCTGATATTGCCGAACATTCGTAAGGATTTCCAGGTTTACTGTGACGCTTCTCGTCAAGGACTTGGAGGAGTGCTCATGCAAGAAGGCAAAGTTGTAGCCTATGCATCCAGACAGCTCAGACCTCATGAGTTGAATTATGCCACACATGACTTGGAACTAGCAGCCGTAGTGCACGCTCTCAAGACCTGGAGACATTTCCTGATCGGAAATAGTTGTGATGTTTACACTGATCACAAGAGCCTGAAATATATCTTCACGAAGAAGGAGTTGAACCTCAAACAGAGGCGATGGCTAGAGTTGATCAAGGACTATGACATGAGATTGCATTATCACCCAGGCAAGGCAAATGTTGTAGCCGATGCGTTGAGCCGCAAGAGTTATGTGAACACACTCACAGCTGGAGGATTACCCCAGGAGTTAGTCGATGACCTCCGAGAGCTCAGATTGGAGATAATTCCAAGAGGATTTGTTGCCACTCTGGAAATTCAGTCTACTTTGGCAGAAAAGATCCGCGAAGCACAGAAATCAGACAAGGAGATAACTGAGATTAAGCAGAAAATGGAAGACGGGAAGGCTAAAGGTTTTCGTGAGGATGAACACGGAACTTTATGGTTTGAGGACCGCATCTATGTGCCCAATGATCCCGAACTCAGGAAGTTGATACTTCAGGAGGCCCATGATTCCCCGTACTCGATACACCCCGGCAACACCAAGATGTATCTGGATCTGAAAGAAAGTTTCTGGTGGACAGGATTGAAGAAAGACATTGCCGAGTTCGTAGCAATATGCGATGTTTGTCAGCAAGTAAAAGCCGAGCATCAGAAGCCAGCAGGTTTGCTCCAACCTCTGCCGATACCCGAGTGGAAATGGGAAAAGCTTGGTATGGACTTCATCACAGGATTACCGAGGACCCGTTCTGGCTATGATTCTATTTGGGTTGTGGTCGATCGTTTGACCAAGGTAGCTCACTTCATTCCGGTGAAGACTACTTACACGAGTGCCAAGCTGGCCAAGATATATATGACGAGGATCGTATGTCTGCACGGAGTACCGAAGAGCATTGTGTCCGATAGAGGGACTCTGTTCACATCAAAATTTTGGCACCAACTGCATGAAACCTTGGGAACGAGATTGGAGTTCAGTACAGCCTTTCACCCGCAGACAGATGGACAGAACGAGAGAGTTAATCAGATTCTGGAGGACATGTTGAGAGCTTGCGCACTAGACTATGGGTCTAGTTGGGATGACAATTTACCGTATGCCGAGTTCTCATACAACAACAGCTACCAGACCAGTCTGAAGATGGCCCCTTTCGAAGCTCTATACAGAAGGAGGTGCAGAACACCGTTGATGTGGGATGGAGTTGGAGACCGACAACTTTTTGGTCCCGACCTTATCCGAGATTCTGAAGAGAAGGTCAAGCTAATTCGTGACCGACTCAAGATAGCTCAGTCCAGACAGAAAAGTTATGCTGACAGCAAACGCAAGGAAGTAACATATGAAGTGGGAGACCGAGCATATCTTCGGGTGTCTCCACTTCGAGGAATCAAGAGATTCGATGTGAAAGGAAAATTAGCACCTCGTTTCATTGGCCCCTACAAAATTCTTGAACGTAGAGGCGAAGTAGCATACAAACTGGAACCGCCGGAAGGATTGTCCGGAGTTCATGATGTCTTCCATGTTTCCCAGTTGAAGAAATGCCACGCTGAGATGGCCGATGTTCCATTGAGAGATACAGTGCCCCTAGAGGCCATACAGCTTGACAGTGATCTGATGTATGAGGAGAAACCTGTCAGGATTCTCGAGACTGCCAACAGAGTTACCCGCAACAAGATCATCAAGTTTTGCAAGGTGTTGTGGAGCCACCACACCGAGGAAGAAGCCACCTGGGAACGAGAAGAGGATCTTCGTCGAGACCACCCGCACCTGTTTTCTAGCCAACCCGAATCTCGAGGGCGAGATTCATCTTAAGGAGGGTAGGTTTGTAACATCCCAATTTTCCTAATTGGGAATGTTTTACATTGTAGCTAAGCATCTACGCATATTGATTGAAATAAAACTTTAGCACGTGAATTTTCCTTTGTCTTTGATTTGCATTTCCATTTTTCTTCGCACGAGAAAAGCCCGGACAAATACTCTCTTGCACGCAAGAGAGAGAGAGCGGAGGAAAATGACCCTCCAAAGAGCGGGCAATTTTTGAAATGTTGAAGCCAAGAAAATCCAAGGATTATTTGCAAAAAGAAAATAAAGCAAATTTGGGAATTTCTGAGAAAACATTTTTTTAAAGTTTTTATTTTTGCTTTGGAAAAATGTTATTCGGGTAGAGAATATTTTTTTGATTTTTTTGGTATATAATACCCTATATTAATATTTTGATTTACTTTCCTTTTTTTATTTTTGTTTTCTGTTTCGGAAAAAGTTAGAAATAGGAAAGGTTGTTTTTTTTCTTTTAAACCGCTGCCGGGCGCCTAATAGATCTTGGGCCGAATCCCCCAGCCCCAGGGATTGAAATCCCTAAACTTCGGCCGACCTTTCCTTCTTAACCCCGCCCCCTCTCTATGACCTGTGGGCCCCCCGACCGAACCCACCCCCCGTCGGCCATCTTCTCCTTCCTCCCCTTCCAAAGCTGCAGACCAAGCCCGAGACCGAGCCGAGCTCGGGATTCCTCCCCGATTTCTCTTCTCCCCTTCCTTTCTACTCCTCCCCTGGCCTATAAATACTCCACCACCCCCGGCCGCCCCGTTCCCACCCTCGCCGCCACCCCGCCCCGTCCCCTCGCCGCCCGAGCCCGCCCGCCGGAGCAGCGAGCTACTGCCCATCGGCCTCCTGCTGGAGCGCCGCCCCGACTCCCTCTCCGCTCCGCCCGACGTCCCCCACCCCCGCAGGAGCACCGCCGCCGCCGCCCCGACCCCTCCAACGCCTCGGAGCCCCCCTTCCCCCTCGCCGGCGACGTGACCTCGCCGGAGTACTAGCCCCCAGCACGGTAGCTCTCCCTTCCCTCTCTATTTTCTCTTTTCTTATTTTGCAGCCGTTGGATCTAAGAGGTATGGCCTAGATTAGATCCCAGTGTAACCTTTCGGTTTAGTTTAGAAAACCATCGGTTTTTTGTTCACTTATGTATTTAGCCAGCAGATTTTGCTTAGCCTAGGCTGTTTGCTCCAAACCATGAAACAAACGCTCCCTCGGCCTATAGCAACTTGCCACGTGTACCCCTTTGTTAGCTACTAGTAGTTTTATTTTTTCTGCCTGTTTGCAAAAACAGAAAGTTTCTGTTTTGTTTTGGCCACAACTTCTGACCCCGAAGTCCAATGACATCGATTCTTTTTCTAGTAGCTCACAAATTTCCTGTAGTTTTTAAAAACATATAATTTGTCTATGTTTGAAATTTGCAAATATAAGTTAGAGCAGATTTAGTTCAAACCTTGTTTTGCCTATTCCAGGAGTTTAAAAAATGATTTTGAGTTGATTGTTTTTGCTACTGCTTCCTAGTGATAAAGTATTACTGTGGTAGAAGTTTCAAAAATTGTGAAGTATTTTTACTGGTCTTTTCAACAGAAACAAGTTTCTGCCATACCGGCGCGTGTTGAACTCCTTTACTTAGGCTTTAGCAAATCAATACTTGTGATGTTATTTTTACTTGTGGCTTGATTGAGGTGCTCATGGTGTTCTTTGTGTTTGTATCGGTAGATCATCCGGAGTGCGAAGCGTGTTACTTAGAAGCGCTCGAGCAAGACAACTATCATCAAGGCAAGTCATTTTGATCATGTTATTTTTACCTATGTTTTCGATGCATGGTAGATCACCTTTCTTTGCCCAATTTGCATGCTGCCTAGGTACTTGGAAACTTTAGTATAAGATGTAGTATCATGTGGTAGGAACACAACAACCCCGATACTTGGCCCCGGGACGACAATTTCTTAGTGCTATGCTTGAGTAGACGGGTTATCGGTTGAGTGTATATCACGAGCGATGCGAGGTTGATATAATAATCAAGACCGGCTAAGACGAGATTTTCAAGACCTCGGACGCAATGCAACTCTGGGTGAAGGACGGTTGGTCGGCTCCCTGGAGAACCCAGTGGATGCCCGGGATGCTGGAGAGGCCATGTCATCCTGCGGAAAGCTTCACCCAGGCTCGAAGAGACGGACGGAGACTTCAAGACTCAAGGTTTACCTGCACAGCCACAAGTCATTATGGGCTCTAGCTTGGTTGGACAACGCGGCGACTCTGGACAGGCGGTGCTAGCAGACGTAGACGAACGGTAGGAATGGATGGGCACCGACAGGGATTCAGAGGGACCCGTTGAAAGACCATGTTTTGATCATCCGGTCTTCAAAGACACTGAAGTGCGAGGACAAACCCGGAGGCAATCAAATCTTGTGGGGAACGTGTGCAAAACTCTGCAGAGTGCCCAACCTAATCGATTAGCCGTGTCCACGGTCATGGACAACTTGAGCCGAAGGCTTTGAATTTCCCCTGAACTCTCGACACAACTTAATAATGGTGTGGGTGTTAACAACTATTCGGGTACGAGAATTGGTTGGCGGAACCATCTCGTTAACAACAAACACTGTAGTAATATTTTGCTTTCAACCCCTCTTGTTGTAGGATAAAACTGGCTTTACGCAAAACTTAGCCCCACCGGCCAAATATGCATGTAGAGATAGTTGATTATTATTTTTACTCCCCTCTTTGATGACTTGCCGGCATATTCAATATGCTGACCTACACGGCTGCAACGTATGATGTTGCAGAGTACTTTTCCGACCAGGAGTGAGGCTACGATCTACGCTCAGCGACATGCCCTTGGAGTCGGATGGACTCGTCTACCTGATGCTTCCGCTAGTCTTCGTTAGATATCTCATGAGATGGCCTTCAGCCACTTTATTGTAATCCTTTATTGTAATAAAGTACTCTTTATGAGATTTCGATTAATAAAGCTGTGTGATTGAACTCTTGAATATATACATTATGTACTGTGTGTGTACCAGCATGATCTTGGGATGGTACGGAAACACCAGAGGCTTGACTCGTCTTGAGTTGGGTCGCTACACAAACTGAGGGAAATACTTACTGCTAGTGTGCTGCATCACCCTTTCCTCTTCAAGGGAAAAACCAATGGAAGCTCAAGAGGTAGCTAGAAGGATATCTGGCACCGTTGCCGGGGAGGATCAAGTCAAGAATAGTCTCCCGTCAACGTGCCAATTTCTGGCGCCGTTGCCGGGGAGGATCAAGTCAAGAATAGTCTCCCGTCAACGTGTCAATTTCTAGCACCGGGGATTATTCTAGGTGAAGCTTATCCAAGTAAGTGTCACAAACTCATCTCTTGCATTTACTTTTTTGTCTCTCGTTTTCCTCGCCCCCACTTCTAAAAAACAAAAATTTACAAAAATATTTGCCTTTTTCGTTTGCCCTTTTCTCTCGCTTGCTTTCTGTTTGTTTGTGTGCTTATGTTCTTGCTGAAGTCACCATGACTGAAAACACCAAACTTTGTGACTTCTCGAATACTAATAATTATTATTTTATTAGTACTCCGATTGCTCCTACCACTAGTGCGGAATCATACGAAATCAATGCTGCTTTGCTGAATCTTGTTATGAAAGAGCAATTCTCCGGCCTTCCTAGTGAAGATGTCGCATCCCATATTAATACCTTCATTGAGCTTTGTGATATGCAAAAGAAGAAAGATGTGGATAATGATGTGATTAAATTGAAGCTATTTCCATTCTCGTTGCGAGATCAAGCAAAAACTTGGTTTTCATCATTGCCCAAAAATAGTATTGGTTCTTGGAACAAGTGCAAAGATGCTTATATATCCAAGTATTTTCCACCGGCTAAGATTATCTCTCTCCGTAATGATATCATGAATTTTAAGCAACTTGATCATGAGCATGTTGCACAATCTTGGGAGATAATGAAATTGATGATTAGAAATTGTCCCGCTCATGGCTTGAGTCTTTGGATGATTATACAAATCTTCTACGTTGGTTTGAATTTTGCTTCTAGAAATATCTTGGACTCCGCCTCTGGTGGAACATTCATGGAAATCACATTAGGAGAAGTCACAAAACTCCTAGACAATATCATGACAAACTATTCTCAGTGGCACACTGGAACTTCACCTACTAGTAAAAAGGTACACACTATAGAAGAAATTAACTCGTTGAGTGCTAAGATGGATGAGTTAATGAAATTGTTTGCGAGTAAAGGTGCTCCTTTAGATCCTAATGATATTCCCTTCTCTTCCTTGATTGAGAGTAGCAATGATAGCTTGGACGTTAATTTTGTTGGTAGGAATAATTTTGTCAACAACAATGCTTTTAGAGGAAACTATATTCCTAGGCCTCTTCCTAGTAATTCCTCTAATAACTTTGGCAACTCCTACCACAATGCTCATGGAAATTACAACAAATTACCCTCTGATCTAGAGATTAATATCAAAGAGTTCATCAACTCACAAAAGATTTTCAGTGCGTCCATAGAAGAAAAACTACTCAAAATTGATGATTTGGCTAGGAGCGTTGATAGAATGTCTATTGATATTGATGCTTTGAAAGTTAGATGTGCTCCTCCCAAGATCAATATGGATGAAACTTTGAAAGCTATGCGTGTTTCCATGAATGAGAGTAAAGAAAGAACTGCCCAAATTCGTGCTAGACATGAATGGCTTAAAAAGGTGTGTTCTCATGATGAGAATCACGAAGATCTTAAAGTGCTTGTGTAACATCCCAATTTTCCTAATTGGGAATGTTTTACATTGTAGCTAAGCATCTATGCATATTGATTGAAATAAAGTTGGCATTTGAATTCTTTCGACTTTTGATTTTGCATTTCCATTTTTCCTCACACGAGAAATGTCGGGAAAATACTCTCTTGCACGCAAGAGAGAGAGCGGAGGAAAATGACCCTCCAAAGTGCGGGGCATTTCTGAAATATTTGGAGCCAAGAAATCCAAAGTTTTATCGTGAGAATATTTGCAAAAAGAAATAAAGCATTTAGGGGTTTTTCTGAAAAAAACATTTTTTAAAAGTTTTTATTTTTGCTTTGGAAAAATGTTAATCGAGTAGAGGATATTTTTGTGATTTTTTTGGTATATAATACCCCATATTAAATATTTTATTTGTTTCCTTTTTATTCCTTTTTAATTTCTGTTTCGGAAAAAGACTAAAAACAGGAAAGTTTTTTAAAAAAAAGGAAACCGCAGCCGGCACTTTATAGCAGTGGGCCGAATCCCACCATATCCAGGATCCGAGATCCCTAAGTTTCGACCGACCGCCCCAAGCCACCCCAGCCCCCTCTCCCTGCCAGCGGGCCCCCCTGGCCGAAACCCACCCTAGCTCGGCCATCTCCTTCCTCCTCTCGCCTCTCTCCCTTTCCAAAACCGAGCCCGAGCCCGAGCCCCCAGGTTCGCCGGGATCCACTCCGATCCCCCTGTCCCTTCCCTCCCGAGCGCCCCACCCCACCTATAAATACTGCCCCGGCCGCCCGCACCCCGTTCCCCACATCGCCGCGTCGTCCCGCTGCCCCCAAGCCCCCTGCTGCACCTCGCCGGCAAGAAACCGAAGCTCGGCCGCCTTCGGCCGCTAACCGCACCGCCTCCGGCCGCCCCGACCCCTCCCCGACGCCGCCAACGCGCTCGCCGCCCTCGCCCGCACCCTCTGGAGCCCTCGCCGCCGCCGGAGACCCTCTGCAGCGCCGCCCCATCCTCGCCCGAGCCGCCGCCGTCGTCCAGACCTCGCCGGAGCAGAGCAGCCCACGGTGAGCACCCCCACCCCTCCTCCACCGTTGGATCCTACACGTACGTGCTAGATTAGAAGTAGTTACCCTTCCGGTTTAGCTAAGAAAACCGCTAGGTTTTTATTTACTTAACTATTAGCCGAAGCGGGTTCTTGTTAGGCTTCGGCCGTTTGCTCCTAACACCAGCAACACACACCCCCGCAGCCATTCAGAGAGTGCCACGTGTACCCCCTGTCCGTTAGCAGTTGTTTTCTTTTTTCTGTCTAGTTCTAAAAACAGAATAGTTTCAGTTTTGTTTTGGCCATAGCTTTTGATCCCTAAGTACAATGATGTTGATTCTTGTTCCAGTAGATCCCAATATTTCTGTAGTTTTTAAAAACATATAATTTGTCTATGTTTGAAATTCTCAAATATAAATTAGATCAGATTTAGTGTAAACCTTGTCTTGCCTATTCCAGGAGTTTAAAAAATTATTTTGAGTTGATTCTTTTTGCTACTGCTTCCTAGTGATTATAAATTCCTGTGGTAGAAGTTTAAAATGTTTTTAAATATTTTTACTTGGGTTTTTAACAGAAACAAGTTTCTGCCTTAGTGACGTGTATTGAATTCTTTCACTTGCCATAGCAAACTTTTACTTGTCATCTTATTTTACTTGTTGTTTGATTGTAGTGCTTATGGTGTGTATTTGTTTGTATCGGTAGATCATCCGGAGTGCGAAGCTTGTTACTTAGAAGCGCTCGATCAAGACAACTATCATCAAGGCAAGTCATTTTTGATCATGCTATTTTCCTACGTTTTTTGATGCATGGTAGTTTCACCTTTCTTTGCCCAATTGCATGCTGCCTAGGTACTTGGAAATTTTAGTATAGGTTGTAGTATCATGTGGTAGGCACACAACAACCCCAATACTTGGCCCCGGGACGACAATTTCTTATTGCTATGCTTGAGTAGACGGGTTTTCGGTTGAGTGCATAACACGAGTGATGCGAGGTTGATTAAATACTCAAGACCGGTTAAGACAAGATTTTCAAGACCTCAGACGCAATGCAACTCTGGGTGAAGGACAGTTGACCGGCTCCCTGGAGAAACCAGTGGATGGCCCGGGATGCTGGAGACGGCCATGACATCCTGCGGAAAGCTTCACCCAGGCTCGAAGAGACGGACAGAGACTTCAAGGCTCAAGGCTTACCTACATAGCCACAAGTCATTATGGGCTCTGGCTTGGTTGGACAACGCGGCGACTCTGGACAGGCGGTGCTAGCAGATGTAGAAGAACGGTAGGAATGGATGGGCACCGACAGGGATTCAGAGGGACCCGTTGAAAGGCCATGTTTTGATCATCCGGTCTTCAAACACCCTGAAGTGCGAGGACATACACGGAGGCGAACAAATCTTGTGGGGAACGTGTGCAAAACTCTGCAGAGTGCCCAACCTAATCGATTAGCCGTGTCCACGGTCATGGACAACTTGAGCCAAAGGCATTGAAATTTCCCTGAACTCTCGACACAACTTAATAATGATGTGGGTGTTAACAACTATTCGGGTACGAGAATTGGTTGGCGGAACCATCTCGTTAACAACAAACAATGTAGTAATATTTTGCTTCCATCCCCTCTTGTTGTAGGATAAAATTGGCTTTATGCAAAACTTATAGCCCCACCTGCCAAATATGCATGTAGAGATAGTTGATTATTATTTTTACCCCTCTCTTTGATGAGTTGCCGACATATTCCATATGCTGACCTACACGGCTGCAACGTATCATGTTGCAGAGTACTTTTCCGACCAGGAGTGAGGCTACGATCTACGCTCAGCGACATGCCCTGGAGTCGGATGGACTCGTCTACCTGATGCTTTCGCTAGTCTTCGTTAGATATCTCATGAGATGGCCTTCAGCCACTTTCTTGTAATCCTTTATTGTAATAAAGTACTCATTATGAGATTTCGATTAATAAAGCTGTGTGATTGAACTCTTAAATATATACATTATGTACTGAGTGTGTACCAGCATGATCTTGGGATGGTACGGAAACACCAGAGGCTTGACTCGTCTTGAGTCGGGTCACTACAGAAATGGTATTCAGAGCACAGGCTGACCGTAGGACGTAACCTCTAGGAATGGAAAAGCCTTAGAAAGAAAACTATTTTTCTTATGTCTATAAATCTTCTATTTCCTCTTCTGATCATTTCTGACTTCTCTCCGATTTTCCAATGTTTTAGATGGCCACCTTCATCCCTGTTAAGTCCACGGAGTTTCGCCAGCCCGACGCCACTATGCCTTTCAGAAAGGAGCTGGTACAGATCACCAAGGACTTGAGGATTGCTCTGCCGACTATCATAGGGAAGCCGACCTCGTCTTACCCGGAGGATTCACGCTACAAGATCGAGGTGCACGTTCCCGGAAGGACATTCGAGGCGCGCACTGAGCCGGTGGATTTCAAGTTCATCGCACCCAACTGGATTCTCGGAAGGGACATGGCGGTCCATTGTGCACTCGGACGTATCAAGGAAGAGTACAAAGGCTGCCCTATTTCACCAGACCTATTCACGGTATCCTGGAGAAGCGAAGACGGAGAAATCATCTCAAGCAAGACCAAGGACGCTCTCCTGTCTTATGCCCAGACCTTGGAGAAGCACAACGGGAATCTGGAGCATCGTGTGATCAAGGACGCCAGGAAGATCAAGCAACTGTCGCTCCGCGAACTCGAACTCGAAGAAGCAGCCCGGGAAGCCCACTATGAGCACGAACTGGAGGTGAAGGACTTCCTGGAGAGGATCGAGAAGCTGAAGACTCGAGTTGCATACGTGGAGGAGGAACTGGACATGGGCGAGAACCTTCATCCCGAAGGCGACGTAGCCCCCTTGATCAGCAATGACGAGGACTATGAAGAAAGCTCCACCGAAGGACCCATCACCATGCTTTTCTGAGGAGGACACTTAGACTAGACCACCAAATTTACTTTATCGTTAAACGTTTTAGGCCGATGTTTAGGATTATCGAATTTTTGTATCCACGTGTGAACCTTTGTGATGGTATTGAATAATAATGTGTGGTGTGATACTTGTTTGTTGTATTTCATATGGGTAGTGTAATTACTCTTAGACCATTGTTCTATGCTAAACTCACCCCTCTACAAACATCAGATGCCTCCGAGACACGCCCCTGAGTCCAACTTTCCGCCGGAACTCACCCAGTTGATCCAGCAACAGAACACCCTGATGCAGCTGATCATCCAGAACCAGAACAATAACAACAACCATCATCCACCCCAGGCCGACAATATCACCCGTTTCCTGAGGTTGAACCCTCCAACTTTCTCCTGCAGCATTGAGCCCATTGTGGCAGATGATTGGCTCCGCAAGATGGAGCGTGAACTTATCACTACTGGTTGTACTGAAGCTGAGAAGGTGCGCTTTGCCGCGCATCAACTTGAAGGCCCTGCAGCTGCATGGTGGGAGAACTACACCACCACATACCCCATTGTTGGAGTCACTTGGGAGCAGTTCAAGCAAGCCTTCCGTACCGCACATGTCTCAGCTGGTGCAATGAGTCTGAAGAAGTTTGAGTTTCGCAACTTACGCCAGGGGAATCGCTGTGTGGCTCAGTATGTCAATGAATTCAACATGCTCGCCCGATATGCACCTGGAGATGTGGCCGATGATGCGGCCAAGCAGGAAAAGTTCTTGGAAGGACTCAATGATGAGCTGAGCATTCAGCTGACTGTAGCCACCTTCAACAACTACCAGGAGCTGGTGGATACGACCCTCATCTTGGAGGGGAAACACCAGTAGATGGAGAACCGCAAGCGGAAGTATGGGATTGGAAAGTTCAACTCCGGCACTCAGCAGAAGCCTTGCTACACCCCCTATTTAGGGAATGCCGGGACTGGATCCGGTAAGTTTGGAGGACACGTCCAGCATAACCACCCAATGCACAACCATGGAGGCCACAACCATGGAGGAAATGGCAACCACCGCAACCACAACAACTTCAAGAATGGCGGTACTGGCACTCAGCAGCATTCAGCTCCAGCTCAGAAGGATCTAAATCACATCACCTGCTTCAAGTGTCAGAAGACGGGACACTATGCCACTGAATGTCCCCAGAACAAGCAGGGAAATGGAAATGGCAACGGAAACTCTGCAGCAAAGAAGCCCAATCCTTTTCCTCGAGCTCAGGTGAATCACATTGATGTTGCAGAGGTCTATGATCACCCCGATACTGTGGTTGGTAAGTTTTTGCTAAATTCACGTCCAGTATTGGTACTTTTTGATTCTGGTGCAACGCATTCATTCATATCAAGGGTAGTTGTGGAAAAGTATAGTTTGCCAACTAGAACCCTCAACCAGCCTATTAAGGTCAGTTCCCCAGGAGGTATGATGACAACCGGGATAGGATGCCATGCTTTGAGTCTCAACATCGGGAACCATAATTTTCCCACCGACCTCATCGTATTAGAGTCCCAGGGATTGGATGTAATCCTAGGCATGGATTGGTTGGCCAAGTATGAAGGGAATATTGATTGTGCCCTTAAGTCTATTTTGCTCACCACCCCCGAGAAGAAGCGGATTAAGTACGTGTCTTAGCGCCCGACACGGAGTAAACGAGTAATCTCTCTCACGGGAGTAGTCCAGGAGGAAGTACCGATTGTACAGGAGTACCCAGATGTATTTCCGGAGGAATTGCCGGGCATGCCACCTGATAGAGAGATTGAATTCCTGATCGAGCTATTACCCGGAACAACCCCGATATCCAAGAGACCTTATCGGATGCCCGCAAATGACTTGGTAGAAATCAAGAAGCAAATTAAGGAGTTGTTGGACAAAGGGTATATTCGACCAAGTTCTTCACCTTGGGGAGCCCCAGTGCTCTTGGTTGAAAACAAGGATAAGTCCTTGAGAATGGTTGTCGATTATCGTGCATTGAACGAGGTGACCATCAAGAACAAGTATCCCTTGCCGATGATCAATGATCTGTCTGACCAGTTGGTTGGAGCCCGCATATTCTCCAAGATCGATCTTCGATCTGGGTATCATCAGTTGAAGATTCGTGAACAAGATATACCCAAGACATCCTTCACCACTCGGTATGGCTTGTATGAGTACACGGTCATGTCATTTGGACTGACTAATGCTCCGGCATATTTTATGAATCTGATGAACAAGGTATTTATGGAATACTTTGACAAGTTTGTCGTGGTGTTCATCGATGACATACTGATATTCTCCAAGAACGAAGAGGAACACATGGAACATCTGCGTCTAGTTCTGGAGAAACTTCGAGAGCATAAGCTGTATGCCAAGTTTATCAAATGTGAGTTTTGGTTGAAAGAAGTCGGATTCCTCGGACACGTCATCTCAGGAGAAGGAATAGCAGTGAACCCTGCCAAGGTCGCAGCAGTCACCGAATGGGTAGCACCCACTTCAGTCAAGGAGATCCGCAGTTTCCTCGGACTTGCCGGATATTACCGGAGGTTCATTGAGAATTTCTCAAAGATCGCCAAGCCCATGACAGAGTTTTTGAAGACGGAATCCAAATATGTTTGGACCGAGGAATGTGAAATCAGTTTTCAAGAGTTGAAGAAACGTCTGGTTATAGCCCCAGTGCTGATATTGCCGAACATTCGGAAGGATTTCCAGGTTTACTATGACGCTTCTCGTCAAGGACTCGGAGGAGTGCTCATGCAAGAAGGTAAAGTTGTAGCCTATGCATCCAGACAGCTCAGACCTCATGAGTTGAATTATGCCACGCATGATTTGGAACTAGCAGCCGTAGTGCACGCTCTCAAGACCTGGAGACATTTCCTGATCGGAAATAGTTGTGATGTTTACACTGATCACAAGAGCCTGAAATATATCTTCACGCAGAAGGAGTTGAACCTCAGACAGAGGCGATGGTTAGAGTTGATCAAGGACTATGACATGAGATTGCATTATCACCCAGGCAAGGCAAATGTTGTAGCCGATGCGTTGAGCCGCAAGAGTTATGTGAACACACTCATAGCAGGAGGATTACCCCAGGAGTTAGTCGATGACCTCCGAGAGCTCAAATTGGAAATAGTTCCAAGAGGATTTGTTGCCACACTAGAAATTCAGTCCACTTTGACAGAAAAGATCCGCGAGGCACAGAAATTAGACAAGGAGATAGCTGAGATTAAGCAGAAAATGAAAGACGGGAAGGCTAAAGATTTTCGTGAGGATGAACACGGAACTTTATGGTTTGAGGATCGCATCTATGTGCCCAATGATCCCGAACTCAGGAAGTTGATACTTCAGGAGGCCCATGATTCCCCGTACTCAATACACCCCAGCAACACCAAGATGTATCGGGATCTGAAAGAAAGTTTCTGGTGGACAGGAATGAAGAAATACATTGCCGAGTTCGTAGCAATATGCGATGTTTGTCAGCGAGTAAAAGCCGAGCATCAGAATCCAGCAGGTTTGCTCCAACCTCTGCCGATACCCGAGTGGAAATGGGAAAAGCTTGGTATGGACTTCATCACAGGATTACCCAGGACCCGTTCTGGCTATGATTCTATTTGGGTTGCGGTCGATCGTTTGACCAAGCTAGCTCACTTCATTCCTGTGAAGACTACTTACACGAGTGCCAAGCTGGCCAAGATATATATGACGAGGATCGTATGTCTGCACGGAGTACCGAAGAGCATTGTGTCAGATAGAGGGACTAAGTTCACATCCAAATTTTGGCACCAACTGCATGAAACCTTGGGAACGAGATTGGAGTTCAGTACAGCTTTTCACCCACAGACAGATGGACAGACCGAGAGAGTCAATCAGATTCTGGAGGACATGTTGAGAGCTTGCGCACTAGACTATGGGTCTAGTTGGGATGACAATTTTCCTTATGCCGAGTTCTCATACAACAACAGCTACCAGACCAGTCTGAAGATGGCCCCTTTCGAAGCTCTATACAGAAGGAGGTGCAGAACACCGTTGATGTGGGATGGAGTTGGAGACCGACAACTTTTTGGTCCCGACCTTATCCGAGATTCTGAAGAGAAGGTCAAGCTAATTCGTGACCGACTCAAGATAGCTCAGTCCAGACAGAAAAGTTATGCTGACAGCAAACGCAAGGAAGTAACATCTGAAGTGGGAGACCGAGCATATCTTCGGGTGTCTCCACTTCGAGGAATCAAGAGATTTGGTGTGAAAGGAAAGTTAGCACCCCGATTCATTGGCCCCTACAAAATTCTTGAGCGTAGAGGCGAAGTTGCATATAAACTGGAACTGCCGGAAGGATTGTCCGGAGTTCATGATGTATTCCATGTTTCCCAGTTGAAAAATGCCACGCTGAGATGGCCGACGTTCCGTTGAGAGATACTGTGCCCCTAGAGGCCATACAGCTTGACAGTGATCTGATGTATGAGGAGAAACCCGTCAGGATTCTCGAGACTGCCAACAGAGTTACCCACAGCAAGATCATCAAGTTCTGCAAGGTGTTGTGGAGCCATCACACCGAGGAAGAAGCCACCTGGGAACGAGAAGAGGATCTTCGTCGAGACCACCCGCACCTATTTTCTAGCCAACCCGAATCTCGAGGGCGAGATTCAATCTTAAGGTGGGTAGGTTTGTAACATCCCAATTTTCCTAATTGGGAATGTTTTACATTGTAGCTAAGCATCTATGCATATTGATTGAAATAAAGTTGGCATTTGAATTCTTTCGACTTTTGATTTTGCATTTCCATTTTTCCTCACACGAGAAATGCCGGGAAAATACTCTCTTGCACGCAAGAGAGAGAGCGGAGGAAAATGACCCTCCAAAGTGCGGGGCATTTCTGAAATATTTGGAGCCAAGAAATCCAAAGTTTTATCGTGAGAATATTTGCAAAAAGAAATAAAGCATTTAGGGGATTTTCTAAAAAAAACATTTTTTAAAAGTTTTTATTTTTGCTTTGGAAAAATGTTAATCGAGTAGAGGATATTTTTGTGATCTTTTTGGTATATAATACCCCATATTAAATATTTTATTTGTTTCCTTTTTATTCCTTTTTAATTTCTGTTTCGGAAAAGACTAAAAACAGGAAAGATTTTTTTTAAAAAAGGAAACCGCAGCCGGCGCTTTATAGCAGTGGGCCGAATCCCACCAGATCCGGGATCCGAGATCCCTAAGTTTCGGCCGACCGCCCCAAGCCACCCCAGCCCCCTCTCCCTGCCAGCGGGCCCCCCTGGCCGAAACCCACCCCATCTCGGCCATCTCCTTCCTCCTCTCGCCTCTCTCCCTTTCCAAAACTGAGCCCGAGCCCGAGCCCCCAGGTTCGCCGGGATCCACTCCGATCCCCCTGTCCCTTCCCTCCCGAGCGCCCCACCCCGCCTATAAATACTGCCCCGGCCGCCCGCACCCCGTTCCCCACATCGCCGCGCCGTCCCGCCGCCCCCAAGCCCCCTGCTGCACCCGCCGGCGAGCAACCGATGCTCGGCCGCCTTCGACCGCTCACCACACCGCCTCGGGCCGCCCCGACCCCTCCCCGACGCCGCCATCACGCTCCCCGCCCTCGCCCGCACCCTCTGGAGCCCTCACCGCCGCCGGAGACCCTCTGCAGCGCCGTCCCCATCCTCGCCCGAGCCGCCGCCGCCGTCAAGACCTCGCCGGAGCAGAGCAGCCCACGGTGAGCACCCCCACCCCTCCTCCACCGTTGGATCCTACACGTACGTGCTAGGTTAGAAGTAGTTACCCTTTCGGTTTTGCTAAGAAAACCGCTCGGTTTTTATTTACTTAACTATTCCAGGAGTTTAAACCTTGTTTTGCCTATTCCAGGAGTTTAAAGAATGATTTTGAGTTGATTCTTTTTGCTACTGCTTCCTAGTGTTTATATCTTCCTCTGGTAGAAGTTTCAAATGTTTTAAAATATTTTTAATTTGGTTTTTAACAGAAACAAGTTTCTGCCTTAGTGACGTGTATTGAATTCTTTCACTTGCCATAGCAAACTTTTACTTGTCATGTTATTTTACTTGTTGTTTGATTGTAGTGCTTATGGTGTGTATTTGTTTGTATCGGTAGATCACCCGGAGTGCGAAGCTTGTTACTTAGAAGCGCTCGATCAAGACAACTATCATCAAGGCAAGTCATTTGTGATCATGCTATTTTCCTATGTTTTTCGATGCATGGTAGTTTCACCTTTCTTTGCCCAATTGCATGCTGCCTAGGTACTTGGAAATTTTAGTATAGGTTGTAGTATCATGTGGTAGGCACACAACAACCCCGATACTTGGCCCCGGGACGACAATTTCTTATTGCTATGCTTGAGTAGACGGGTTTTCGGTTGAGTGCATAACACGAGTGATGCGAGGTTGATTAAATACTCAAGACCGGTTAAGACAAGATTTTCAAGACCTCGGACGCAATGCAACTCTGGGTGAAGGACGGTTGATCGGCGCCCTGGAGAAACGGCCATGAAATCCTGCGGAAAGCTTCACCCAGGCTCGAAGAGATGGACGGAGACTTCAAGGCTCAAGGCTTACCTGCACAGCCACAAGTCATTATGGGCTCTTGCTTGGTTGGACAACGCGGCGACTCTGGACAGGCGGTGCTAGCAGATGTAGAAGAACGGTAGGAATGGATGGGCACCGACAGGGATTCAGAGGGACCCGTTGAAAGACCATGTTTTGATCATCCGGTCTTCAAACACCCTGAAGTGCGAGGACATACTCGGAGGCGATCAAATCTTGTGGGGAACGTGTGCAAAACTCTGCAGAGTGCCCAACCTAATCGATTAGCCGTGTCCACGGTCATGGACAACTTGAGCCAAAGGCATTGAAATTTCCCTGAACTCTCGACACAACTTAATAATGATGTGGGTGTTAACAACTATTCGGGTACGAGAATTGGTTGGCGGAACCATCTCGTTAACAACAAACAATGTAGTAATATTTTGCTTCCAACCCCTCTTGTTGTAGGATAAAATTGGCTTTATGCAAAACTTATAGCCCCACCTGCCAAATATGCATGTAGAGATAGTTGATTATTATTTTTACCCCTCTCTTTGATGACTTGCCGGCATATTCCATATGCTGACCTACACGGCTGCAACGTATCATGTTGCAGAGTACTTTTCCGACCAGGAGTGAGGCTACGATCTACGCTCAGCGACATGCCCTGGAGTCGGATGGACTCGTCTACCTGATGCTTCCGCTAGTCTTCGTTAGATATCTCATGAGATGGCCTTCAGCCACTTTATTGTAATCCTTTATTGTAATAAAGTACTCATTATGAGATTTCGATTAATAAAGCTGTGTGATTGAACTCTTGAATATATACATTATGTACTGAGTGTGTACCAGCATGATCTTGGGATGGTACGGAAACACCAGAGGCTTGACTCGTCTTGAGTCGGGTCACTACAGCTTGGTGTGACTCCCATTGAATCCTTGTTTTCTAGTGTCAAACCTAATGATGATGGGGCTGGATATGAATCCACCTTGGTTGAAAAACGCCTCAATGATTCGGAGTCTATCTATCTTGATGCTAAAAGCATTGAAAGTGGAGTAGAGGGTATCAAAACTTTGAGTAGTAATGAAACTACTACTTTGGATTTCAAGGAATTGAATTATGATAGTTGCTCTTTGATTGAATGCATTTCCTTGATGCAATCCATGCTAAACTCTGCACACGCTTATAGCCAAAACAAGGCCTTTACCGATCATATCGTCGATGCTATGATAAAATCTCTTGAAGAGAAACTTGAGTTGGAAGTTTCTATTCCTAGAAAGCTTCATGATGAGTGGGAACCTACCATCAAAATCAATATAAAAACTATGAGTGCAATGCTTTGTGTGATTTGGGTGCTAGTGTTTCCGCGATTCCAAAGTCTTTATGTGATGTTCTAGGCTTTAATGAGATTAAGGAGTTCTCTCTTAATTTGCATCTTGCGGATTCTACTGTTAAGAAACCCATGGGAGGGATCAATGATGTTCTTATTATTGCAAATAGGAACTATGTACCCGTGGATTTCATTGTGCTTGATATTGATTGCAATCCTACATGTCCTATCATTCTGGGTAGACCTTTCCTAAGGACTATTGGTGCTATCATAAATATGAAGGAAGGGAATATTAGATTTCAATTTCCTTTAAAGAAGGGCATGGAGCATTTTCCTAGAAAGAAAATTAGATTGCCTTATGAATCCATGATGTGGACTACTTATGGTTTGAGCACCAAAGATGACGATACGTGATTCTATCACCTTATGCCTAGCTAAGGGCGTTAAACAATAGCGCTTGTTGGAAGGCAACCCAATGAATTTATCTTTTTGCTTTCTGTTTTGTTGCATACACACCATCATAATTCTGTTATGGTTGTGTATTTTGTGTTTCTTTTTTGTGTTTGAGCCAAGTAAAACCTTTATGACTATTCTTGGTGATGGTTGTTTCATCCTGCTGGAAAAAGACAGAAACTTTTCGCTCACGAAATTATTTTTCATTTTTATCCATAAAGAGATTTTGAGTTGATTTTTTTTGCTTCTGGTTGATATGACAATTTCCCAAACTGTCGTAATTTTTCAGAATTGTTGAGATACCAGAAGTATATGAAGTATACATATTCCTACAAACTGGTCTGTTTTTGACAGATTCTGTTTTTTTTGTGTTGGTTGCTTGTTTTGATGAAACTGTGGATCCTATCGGGGGGGGGGGGGGATACTAACCATGGAAAAGTGAGAATACAGTAATCTAACACCAATATAAATAGAAATCAAGATTTCTACAGTACCTCAAGAGGTGGTAGTTTGTTTTCTTGTGCTAATGATATCACGAGTTTCTGTTTAAGTTTTGTGTTGTGAAGTTTTCAAGTTTTGGGTGATGTTCTCATGGACAAAGGGATAAAGAGTGGAAAGAGCTCAAGCTTGGGGATGCCCAAGGCACCCCAAGCCAAATTCAAGGACACCAAAAAGCCTAAGCTTGGGGATGCCCCGGGAAGGCATCCCCTCTTTCGTCTTCAATTCATCGGTAACATTACTTGGAGCTATATTTTTATTCACCACATGATATGTGTTTTGCTTGGAGCGTCTTGTATCGTAGGAGTCTTTTCTTTTTTGTTGTGTCACAATCATCCTTTCTGCACACCTTTTGAGAGAGACATGTACTCATCGTGATTTTCCTAGAATACTCTTTGAGCTTCGCTTATATCTTTTGAGTTAGGCAATTTAGCTCACATATGCTTCACTTAGATCTTTAAGAGCACGGTGGTGTCATATTTTGGAGAAATAAGAACTCTCGGTCTTCACTTATATCTTTTTGATTTTGATCTCTCTGAGCAACTTGGTAGTTGGCTTGTGCTATGAAAGTAGTCCCAAAGGTGATAGGAATCCAAAGAGGATACAATAAAACTTCCATCTTCACGTGCATTGATTAGAAAGAGAAGTTTGATTCCTCTCAAATAGTTTTGAGACATGGACTTGGTAATACTAAGAGTTATGCTAGTAGGGTGTTGTAAATCTAGAAATACTTGTGTTGAAGTTAGTGATTCCCGTAGCATGCACGTATGGTGAACCGCTATGTTTGGAAGTCGGAGCATAATTGATCTATTGATTGTCATCCTTTGTGTTGCGGTCGGGATCGCGCGATGGTTAACACCTACCAACCCTTCCCCTAGGAGTATGCGTTTAGCACTTTGTTTCGATTACTAATAAAAACTTTCGCAATAAGTATGCGAGTTCTTCATGACTAATGTGAGTCCATGGTATATATGCACTTTCACCTTTCACCATTGCTAGCCTGTTTAGTGCCGCGCAACTTTCGCCGATGCAGAAACCCACCATATGCCTTCCTCAAAACAACCACCATACCTACCTACTATGGCATCTTCATAGCCATTCCGAGATATATTGCCATGCAACTCCCACCGTTCTGTCTCATGACTTGTGCCGTCACTTTCATATTGCCATTGCATGATTGTAAGATAGCTAGCGAGTCATAGGCCAAGCTAGATCATTGCACATCCCGGTACATTGCCTGAGGCATTTCCTATAAGAGTCATCATTGTTCTAAGCATTGAGCTTTGAGTAAATTAAAGTGTGATGATCATCATTATTAGAGCATTGTCCTATGTGAGGAAATAAATAAAAGAGGCCAAAGTTGCCCACACAAAAAAAGAGAGGCCAAAGAGCCCAAACAAAAAAAGAAGAGAGAAAAAGAGAGAAGGGACAATGCTAATATCTTTTTCCACACTTGTGCTTCATAATAGCACCATGTTCTTCATGATTGATAGTCTCTTGATTTGTCACCACCATATGCTAGTGGTAATCTTCGTTATATAACTTGGCTTGTATAGTCCAATGATGGGCTTCCTCAAAATTGCCCTAGGTCTTCGTGAGCAAGCAAGTTGGATGCACACCCACTAGTTCTTGTTTTGAGCTTTCACATAATTATAGCTCTAAGTGCATCCATTGCATGGTAATCCCTACTCTTCCACATTTATATCTATTGATGGGCACCTCCATAGCCCTTTGATATGCCGAGTCGATGTGACCATCTCCTCCTTTTTTGTCTCACAACCTCCACCACACTCTATTCCACCTATAGTGCTATATCCATGGCTTACGCTCATGTATTGCGTGAGAGTTGAAAAAGGTTTGATAAATTAAGAGTGCGAAAACAATTACTTGGCCAATACCGGGGTTGTGCATGATTTAAATTAGTTGTGTGGGGATGATGGAGCATAGCCAGACTATATGATTTTGTAGGGATAACTTTCTTTGGCCTTGTTATTTAGAAAGTTCATGATTACCTTGCTAGTTTGCTCGAAGTATTATTGTTTTCATGTCAATAGCAAACTATTGTTTTGAATCATACGGATCTGAACATTTATATCACATAAAGAAGTTACAAAGGACAAATATTCTAGATAGCATTCCACATCAAAAATTCAGTCTTTATCACTTCCCTACAAGAGGACGAGCAGGAGTTAAGCTTGGGGATATGCTTGATACGTCTCCAACGTATCTATAATTTTTTATGGTTCCATGCTATTATCTTGTCAAACTTTGGATGTTTTGTATGCCTTTTATATCTTTTTTGGGACTAACTTATTAACTCAGTGCCAAGTGCAAGTTCCAGTTTTTTCCATGTTTTTGACCCTTTTCAGAGGAGAATATTAAACAGAATCCAAACGGCATAAAACTTCCGAAAAGATCTTTTCCAGAGCAGAAGATACGCAGGGGGCATGAGAACCAAGGCAGAGGCCACCAGGGGAGGCCACAAGAACCCTAGGCGCGGCCACGGGGCCCGCGCCTAGTAGGCATGTGGCCCCCCTGTGGCTCCTCTGCCCTACTTCTTCCGCCTATAAATCCCCGAAAAATCCAAAACCAAGCGAGAGATCCACGAAAATACTTTTCCGCCGCCGCAAGCTTCTGTCTCCGCAAGATCCCATCTGGGGCACGTTCTGGTGCCCTGCCGGAGGGGGGATTCGGATACGGAGGGCTTCTTCATCAACACCATTGCCTCTCCGATGATGCGTGAGTAGTTCACCATAGACCTTCGGGTCTATAGTTAGTAGCTAGATGGCTTCTTCTATCTCTTGGATCTTCAATATAAAGTTCTCCAAGATCTTCATGGAGATCTATCTGATGTAATCTTCTTTTGCAGTGTGTTTGTCGAGATCCGATGAATTGTGGATTTATGATCAGATTATCTATGAATGTTATTTGAGTTTCTTCTGATCTCTTTTATGCATGATTTCATATCCTTGTAATTCTCTTCGAGTTGTGGGTTTTGTTTGGCCAACTTGATCTATGATTCTTGCAAAGGGAGAAGTGCTTGGTTTTGGGTTCATATCATGCGGTGACCTCACCCAGTGACAGAAGGGGTAGCGAGGCACACATCGTGTTGTTGCCATCAAGGGTAAAAAATGGGGTTTATAACTATTGCATTAATTTATCCCTCTACATCATGTCATCTTGCTTAAGGCGTTACTCTGTTCGTCATGAACTCAATACACTAGATGCATGCTGGATAGTGGTCGATGTGTGGAGTACTAGTAGTAGATGCAGAAAGTATCGGTCTACTTGTCTCGGATGTGATGCATATATGTATGATCATTGCCTTAGATATCATCATGACTTTGTGCAGTTCTATCAATTGCTCGACAGTAATTTGTTCACCCACCATAATATTTGCTATTTTGAGAGAAGCCTCTAGTGAACACTATGGCCCCCGGGTCTACTTCACATCATATTTTCAGCATTACACTTTTACTTCGTTGCACTTTCCGCCTTCAGATCTCACTTTGCAATCAATCTTGAAGGGATTGACAACCCCTTTATAGCGTTGGGTGCAAGCTCGTTTGTGTTTGCGTAGGTACTCTGGACACTTGGCTTGATTCTCCTACTAGATTGATACCTTGGTTCTCAAACTGAGGGAAATACTTACTGCTACTGTGTTGCATTACCCTTTCCTCTTTAAAGGAAAAAACCAACGCAAGCTCAAGAGGTAGCAGAGATCGCCTTATAATGCTACCGTCGTTCTAAGCCAAATAAGGTGCATAAAAGGATTAACATCACATGCAATTCATAAGTGACATGATATGGCCATGATCTTGTGCTTCTTGATCTCCATCACCAAAGCACCGACATGTTCTTCTTGTCACCGACGCCACACCATGATCTCCATCATCGTGCCACCATCGAGGTTGGCGTGCCATCTATGCTATTACTACTAAAGCTACGAGCTAGCAATATAGTAAACGCATCTGCAAACACAAACGTTAGTTTAAAGACAACCATATGGCTCCTGCCGGTTGCTGTAGCATCGACGTGCAAGTCGATATTAACTATTACATGTCATGTCTTTGGCCATATCACAATATACCATATCATGTCTTTGGCCATATCACATCACAAGCATACCCTACAAAAACAAGTTAGACGTCCTCTAATTTGTTGTTGCATGTTTTACGTGGTTGCTATGGGTATTGTAACATCCCAAAATTATAAATTTTGGAATGTTAATATAATTATTAGATTGATTGTTTGTTTGTTTGAGTGATTGAAACTTGAGTGGAATTTGAAACTTCTCAAAAAAATGAGAGGGAATAAAATGACTTTCCCAAAATTTTCTATTTTGAATCCCTTTTCAATTTTGAGTTTGAATATTTTCAAAACCCTTTGATTAAAAAAAAATCAAATGAGAGGAGGAAAATGACACTCCAAAAATCAGGGACAATGTCTTGATTCAAATTTTAAGTATTTGCAATTTATTTGAAAATCCAATTCCTTTTCATTTTAAAGTTATTGCAAAAAAATAATTTTTTTAAAAATTATGTTATTTGGTTTTAAAAATATGTTCATGTTTTATAAAATTTTATTCTGAAAATTTTGATATATAATATGTCTATATAAAATTGTTCTCTCTTTTTCATTTATACGTTTTTCTTCTTTGTTTTATTTGTTTTTTCATTTATGCGACTTGCCGGCATATTCAATATGCTGACCTACACGGCTGCAACGTCTTATGTTACAGATATTTTTCTTCGACGAGTAAGAGTACGATTCAGGGTTACGGTCTACACTCAACTTGCCGTTGGTGTTTATTGGGACTCCACTCCCTTGACTGCTTCCGCTGAGATATTTAAGGTATATATCAGTTTTACGCTATTTACATGTGATTGCACTTTGATATATACATTGATGTACTGTGTGTGCCAGCATACTGATCCAGAGATGGCACACATACACAGAGGCTTGACTCGTTTTGAGTCAGGTCGCTACAGAAATGGTATCAGAGCACATGTTGACTGTAGGACGTGACCCTAGAAACTGGAAATTTCTTAGGAAAGCATCTCTCCAAAAATTTATTTTCAACAACACCTTTTACTTCTCATCTCTTCTGATTTCATCGAATGTTCCCTCTCACCTCAAATAGTTAGACAATGCCCTTTCCCCTTTGACCTCATGAAGAATCAACGGAGTTCTACTTCAAAATAAAGAGGATTTCACCACGCGTTTGAAGAATTGAATCTACACCAACAGAAGACTCTCAAGACCCGAAGAGCTCAAAGACCCTGAAGTGTTCGAATAATTATATGACCATTAGAAGTCCAAACCCCTGTTATATACCCACGATAGTTACGATGATTTGTGAGCCGTCATTGGTGTGTGTTTTCCGATGGCCACAACTAAAACCTATTCTCAAAAATATTGTTTGTATTGTGTGTATCTCCCTCCCTCTCTTACCCGTCTCATCCCCAAAACCTCAACCCTACCAGATGGAGTATGAAGATGGACTTGTAGTCTCTGGACCAATGACCCAGCTGGAGGCTAAAATATGGATTCAGAACATGGAGAACCACTTCAGGAGCAACTTGATCTCAAGGAAGTATGAAGTGGAACACGATCTTCAGTACTTTACACAAAGTGCTGCAATCTGGTGGAAAATGCATCATGCCATACAAGGATTTAGTGGAGCAGAAACTTGGGACGAATTCAAGAAGACTTTGTTAAGATCCCGTCTCATTCGGAAGTGCTATGATAATCCGAAGAAGAAGACTTGTGCATGCAAGATCTGTGGAGAAATAGGACACACCCAGGAGGAACACAAGGATGGATGCAGTCATTGTGAAGAAAATCACCCACCTGAGGAATGCCCAAGTAGTCAGGTGACTTGTTTCCTTTGTGAAGGAACCACCCACTACCCAGCGGCGTGTCACATTTACCCCAAGTATGCCTGAAACCCATAGACCCCGGGACTAACAAGGACCAAGTACTATCTTTTTGGAGAAGGAAACATGGATCAACAAATGTTTTCTTAGGAGCATACGAAAACCCGAGAGTTGTGAAGATACGATAGATGTTTTGTTGAGCTTGCAGAACCAATGGATTATCCGAACTTCGTTCGTGGACAAGAGATATTCTGCAATGCTTGTGAGGATACCCAAGTGTTAGAATACGAGATTCACTAAGCCTTATACAAGGTAATGATTTCAGTGCGACATGGCTTGGCCACCATGACGACTTACTATTATCATTCTCTTGCTATTCGGAATGGTAAATCCGAGAGACTTACCCATAGTGAGAGACGGCGTTCTTTGAAGCTTTTGTTTAAGCCTTAGAATGGTATGATGAAAGTCCCATGTACATGGCAATCGTTGTCACGCGTCGGACATTTTACGGTGAGGGTGAAGCCAAGACCCTTCTCTCTGCAGGATAACCACAAATGGTAGACCACCATGAGAATCATCGATAGGTTATTTAGAATGGTCACGAGACTTGTCAGTTAAGAAGACCCAGTGACGGAAGAATCTTATATCAACAGAAGAACCCTCAATTTTGATGGAAACATTATGAATATAATGGAAGAACTTCACCAAAGAAGTTACCATGAAGAATGTGACGAGTGAGATGCCAAGACCCCACAGGATTGTTAAAAATTTGAGCGACCAGTAACTCTCATTTTAAGTGTGGTAGCACCCCACTTTGCAGGAGACTATTTGTTAGAAGACCCCCCAAACCATAAACTTTTCTTTCTAGCCTTTTCGAATCTCGAGGACGAGATTCATTTTAAGTGTGGTAGTTTGTAACATCCCAAAATTATAAATTTTGGAATGTTAATATAATTATTAGATTGATTGTTTGTTTGTTTGAGTGATTGAAACTTGAGTGGAATTTGAAACTTCTCAAAAAATGAGAGGGAATAAAATGACTTTCCCAAAATTTTCTATTTTGAATCCCTTTTCAGTTTTGAGTTTGAATATTTTCAAAACCCTTTGATTAAAAAAAAATCAAATGAGAGGAGGAAAATGACACTCCAAAAATCAGGGACAATGTCTTGATTCAAATTTTAAGTATTTGCAATTCATTTGAAAATCCAATTCCTTTTCGTTTTAAAGTTATTGCAAAAAAATAATTTTTTTAAAAAGTATTTTATTTGGTTTTAAAAATATGTTCATGTTTTAGAAAATTTTATTCTGAAATTTTTGATATATAATATGTCTATATAAATTGTTCTCTCTTTTTCATTTATACGTTTTTCTTCTTTGTTTTAAAAAAAATTGTTGGTTCGCAAAAAAAAAAGGGCCACGGCCGGCCTATCCTGCTCATGCGGCTGGCAAGTCTTTCAGCCCATCCCATGCGGCACTTCTTCCTTTCTTTTTATTTTCTCTCCACGTTACATATATGTTTAGTCCCACATTGCCTATCTATGGACCATTAAACCTCCCTTCCACCTATAAATATAGACCCATAGGAGCATCCAAAAATCATCTATTTCGGGTTAAATCAATCTTTTGGTTTAACTAGATTTATTAAATAAAAATATTTTTTCTTCTCTTCGGCGGGATTTCTCGAAGTCGTCTCCTCATTGGAATTAATTCTTACTCTGCATTCTAAAGGTATTTTTCTTCGTATTTTTTTCACTCCCGTAGTTTATTATTTCTAGACTAGTATTCCTACACTAGTATACGGTAGAGTAATTAGATATATTATTTAGTCTTCGTATTTACACATTAGTACTAGAATTCCTTTAGACATAGCACTTTTCTTCCGTAAAACAGCTTGGCCCTGATTTTTCAAATAGCCATAACTTTTTACTCGTTTATCCGAATTAGATGAAACCAACGCCTAGAGTTTTGTCTTGATCCCACCTATCCGGTGAACCTATCATATCAATTTTTTGAAATTTTCAAATTTCGAAATTTGTCCATATTCATATTCAAACTTCTTTTGATCATATCTTTTTATCCGTAGCTCCGTTTTAGATGAATTCAATTGCGTCGGATTCGTATCAAAGTAATATTTCCGTTTATACCATTAGTTTTAACTTTTCAACTTATAATTTTGATCAAATCAGATTTATCTATTAGTGCCCAAAAGTGTTCACATCGTTTTAAGCCGATTCAATGTTATATTGACGTATTTGTATCTTTTGATCTGCTAGTTCAAATCTAGCAATTCTTTTTTCTACACGCTCATATGGATCTCCTATATCCAGTAGCATCATTAGTTTCGACCTTTGAACCTTACAAATTTGAGCGATTCAAATTTGTATTCGAACATGCATTTGATCTTATCTTGCAAATCGTACCACCTTTTCAATTGATTCCTTTTACCCCTAAACACTCATGTCATATATTTTTGTACGTAACCATCGTACTTCAGTTCAACTTCTCTTGACCTTTTGAATGCAAATTCAATTCATACTTCAATTCGCTATAACTTGCGTTGTAGTGCTCCATTTCAAGAAATTCTTTCTACAAATAAATTCTTATGTCTTATACTATTTGTCAAACAACATTCATGTTCTTCTCCCAATATTTTTGATCATCTCCCATAGTGTATGCAAGTTGAGCTTATATAGAAATAGTTCATCGTCCATTAACTCTTTTGATCTCATTCATGCACCTTCACTTTACAACACACTTAGAACCTATTTTTTTATCAAACCTTGGTTTGTTTTTATTTTGCACAAAGACATGTTTTGTTCTTATGTTCTTTTGGTTCTTCCTTTTTGGCATGAATGTTTACTGAATGCTATTCGTTTATGATAGATTGCTCGGAGTGTGGCGAGTAGATTTATCGGGATTTTGAGAGGGACTATCTTCATCAAGTAATACCAGGCAAGTCATTTTCATCATACTATCACCTATGTTTTATTCATCGTAGTTCTACCATCCTATGCCCAATTGCATGCTGCTTAGGTACTTGGAAATTTTAGTATAGATTGTAGTATCATGTGGCAGGCACACAACAAACCCGATACTTGGCCCCGGGACGACAAATTTCATATTGCTATGCTTGAGTAGACAGGATTTCGGTTGAGTGCATAACACGAGTGATGCGAGGTTGATTAAATAATCAAGACCGGTTAAGACAAGATTTTCAAGACCTCGGACGCAAGGCAACTCTGGGTGAAGGACGGTTGATCGGCTCCCTGGAGAACCCAGTGGATGACCCGGGATGCTGGAGAGGCCATGACATCCTGCGGAAAGCTTCACCCAGGCTCAAAGAGACGGACGGATATTTTCAAGACCCAAGGCTTACCTGCACAGCCACAAGTCATTATGGGATCTAGCTTGGTTGGACAACGCGGCGACTCTGGACAGGCGGTGCTAGCAGATGTAGACGAACGGTAGGAATGGATGGGCACCGACAGGGATTCAGAGGGACCCGTTGAAAGGCCATGTTTTGATCATCTGGTCTTCAAACACCCTGAAGTGCGAGGACATACTCGGAGGCGATCAAATATTGTGGGGAACGTGTGCAAAACTCTGCACAGTACTCAAACCTAATCGATTAGCCGTGTCCACGGTCATGGACAACTTGAGACAAAGGAACTGAAGTTATCTGAAATTCTCAACACAAATAATAATATTGATGTGGGTATTATTGACAACATGGGTACGAGAATTGGTTGGTGGAACCATCTCGTTAACAACCAACAATGTAGTAACATTTTGCTTTTAGCCCTCTCTTGATGTAGGAGAAAACTTGCTTTTCGCTAAAAACTTATAGCCCCACATGCCATATATGCATATAGTATAGATGATTACTTTTCACCCCTCTCTTATGTGACTTGCCGGCATATTCAATATGCTGACCTACACGGCTGCAACGTCTTATGTTGCATATATTTTTCTTCGACGAGTAAGAGTACGATTTAGGGTTACGGTCTACACTCAACTTGCCATTGGTGTTTATTGGGACTCCACTCCCTTGACTGCTTCCGCTGAGATATTTAAGGTATATATATCAGTTTTACGCTATTTACATGTGATTGCACTTTGATATATACATTGATGTACTGTGTGTGCCAGCATACTGATCCAGGGATGGCACAGATACACAGAGGCTTGACTCGTTTTGAGTCGGGTCGCTACAGGTATCTAGTATGATCGCATATTACTTACGCAAAAACTACAAGGGAGATGTGCAAATTGCTATTTAACCTCTCTCCAAGGACCGCCTCGGTCAAATCCAATTCAACTAAAGTAGAAGAAACCGACACCGGCAAATTATCTTTATGCAACGAGTTGCATGTCAGTCGATGAAACCAGTCTCTTGTAAGTGTACTACTACTACTACTACTGCTACTGCTACTTCTACTGCTACTGCTACTGCTACTCCTCCTGCTACTCCTCCTGCTACTGCTCTTACTGCTCTTACTACTACTGCTACAACTACTGCTACTGCTACTGCTACTGCTACTGCTACTGCTCCTGCTCCTACTACTACTACTACTACTTCTTCTTCTTCTTCTTCTTCTTCTTCTTCTTCTTCTTCTTGTGCTTCTTCTTCTTCTTCTTCTACTACTACTACTACTACTACTACTACTACTACTACTTCTTCTTCTTCTTCTTCTTCTTCTTCTTCTTCTTCTTCTTCTTCTTCTTCTTGTAGCGACCCGACTCAAAACGAGTCAAGCCTCTGTGTATCTGTGCTAGGGATTCTTCTTCTTCTTGTAGCGACCCGACTCAAAACGAGTCAAGCCTCTATGTATCTGTGCCATCCCTGGATCAGTATGATGGCACACACAATACATCAATGTATATATCAAAGTGCAATCACATGTAAATAGCGTAAAGCTGATATATATACCTTAAAATCTCAGCGGAAGCAGTCAAGGGAGTGGAGTCCCAAATAACACCAACGGCAGGTTGAGTGCGGACCGTAACCCTGAATCGTACACTTACTCGTCGAAGAAAGTATCTGTAACATAAGACGTTGCAGCCGTGTAGGTCATCATATTGAATATGCCGGCAAGTCATCAAAGAGAGGGGGTGAAATAATAATCATCTATTCTACATGCATATATGGCAGGTGGGGCTATAAGTTCTTAGCGAAAAGCAAGTTTTCTCCTACATCAAGAGAGGGTTAAAAGAAAAATTTTACTACGTTGTTTGTTGTTAACGAGATGGTTCCGCCAACCAATTCTCATACCCGAGTTGTCAATAATTCCAACATCACTATTAAATTGTGTTGAGAGTTTAGGAAAATTTCAATGCCTTCGGCTCAAG